>NC_055992.1:45196050-46475408 GCF_018446385.1 Zingiber officinale | reverse complement strand
TAAAGGAAAAGCTAAAGTATGAAAGGAAGGCGACAAGGAGATGCTGTGATAGTGTGTGTGATGCCAGGACTATGGAGAGATCCATAATTAGCTGGCAAAATTGTCAAGACTTTTCCCTTAGTTCTATTTTAATGTTATATTGAAATTGAGTTTATTTCCGCATTTGTAGTTTGATACCTCCTATTGTTGGAGTGATATGGTTGTTGCCATTGCTAGAGTAGTTTCATATTTTTATTGAGTTATTATACTGCGTGGTTGTGAAATTATATGTTCCAGCCGCCTGTGGCTGAGTATATTCTGTATGTATTTACGGATATGGTCACCGGTACAAGGGAGACTCTGCCGAAATTTTTCGGTAGGGTTTTCCTAAAGATTTTTATCATACCGGTTAAGTAGAGTTAGTAGTCAAGTAACGGTCATCCTTAGAGTGTAGTAGTAGTAAGAAGGGTGGTCGTTACAAGTTCTCTCTTCTTATAACTAAGGTTTCAATCATAACATATATATATATCTCGCACCCTATCTTTTCACGAAATATTCGCGGAAGAGTTGGTTGGCTGCGGTTTTGACCAAGTCAAGGGTTGTGGTTTTGAATCCTCCGCTGCGCACTTTTATTTCCAATTTATTTTACTGTTCCTAACTACTACTTAAATATATATCGCTCCATATATAATTAACAAAACATCTGTAGACCAGATGGTTGGGCTGAGTTCGTTAAGACTTGGGTTCGGGTCCGTGATCTTGGGTTCAAAACCCGGCTTCAACATATATTATTATTTTTTTTTTAAACTTCTTCCTCATGATAAAAATACCAAACGAACTCCAAAAATTGCATAAAAATATTTTATAAATTCCTAAAAATCTCTAAAATTTTTCTAAAGCATTTCTAGATTTTAATAAGGTCTTTTAGGACTCCAAATCATGAAATTTGGGGTGTTACATAAAATCTGCACTATAGGCTAAATTAAAAATCTGCACTATAAGCGCTTAATTAAAATCTGCAATATAAGCTCTACATAAAAATCTACATTATAAGCTTAATTAAAATCTGTACTATAGGCTTAATTAAAAATCTGCACTATATGCGCTTCTTATGCTTCGAATTCAAGAAGAACAAAGGTCCGAAACTACTCCTACTGCAGGTGAGAAGCACTTACCTTGATTCTTGGACTCACAACCGAACAAAAAGGGCTTCTAGGACCTTGGTCGGCCGCCAGAGATGATGCCCTAACTCCCTTTCGTTTTCTGGCCGGGCTCCGCCATCATACGCAGAAGAGAAGGAGAGAATGGTTTAAGTCACGGGAAAACAGAGCATCAACTTATCCCTTTTATAACTTAATATTTCTGTTAACTCCTTAAATAAATTCGCTACTTTTTCTAAACAGACAAATCCAACATCAACTTATCCTTTTTATAATATTCTGTTAACTATCTTAAATAAATTCGCTACCTTTTCTAAACAGACAAATCCAAGATCAACTTATCCCTTTTATAATCCAATATTCTGTTAACATTTTCTAAACAGAAAAATCTGTTTGCCCAGCTGGTCAGCTGGGTTTTGACCGAGTCAAAGGTCGTGGGTTCAATTCTCGGCTTGGACATTTTTTGTCGAAACTTCCTTCGTTTAGTAAAAATACCAAACGACCTCCAAAAAAATACATAAAAATACTCTAAAAATTTCTAAAAATCCCTAGAATATTTCTATAGTATTTTTAAATATTTTTAAATTACTTTTAGGACTCTAATTGAGGAAATTTGGGTCGTTACAATCCTCATACCTTATAAAAAGTTCGTCCTCGAACTTTGAATAATTCTATAGCATGTTCTCTACCTTGTACATGCATTAGTTAGCGTCCATAATCTAATGTAGTAAGGAAAACCACATCAAAGGTATCTTAGGACCTCCTAACCTACATACAATGAACATAAGCATAAGCAGTGACATAAGCATGACAGCATAAATGTAAGCATGGTAGATGAACTAAACATAATGATAGACTCGATCACAAGCACGTCCATATGCATAGGCAAAAACATAACATGAACATAACGTAGACCTAAACATAAACGTAAATATAAACATAACATGACTTGAACATACTTGCATGCATACTCATAAACATACTATTATGGTGGCCTAGTTGCACTTAGTAGTACCATAACATAAGTTGTTGATCAGACAACTACTCTAGCGCTAGGTTGGTAGGGGTCCGAACTTAGGACCGGAGTTCCCCTTTATTCTGGCACGCTCACCGGGCTTAGGTCCCCGGATCATACCACCATCCCAGAACATATCTTGTTTAGGTCCCCAGATCATACCACCATCCCAGAACATATCTTGTTTGATTCTGGCGCGCTCACCGGACTTAGGTCCCCGGATCATACCACCATCCCAGAACACATCTTGTTATGTAAAAGAAACTAAGCAGAATTCTTAACTTTATATGCACTTCTAAACATCTCCCTATTATGTACATATAATCTAATACTTCTAAGGATTTCTCTTTACTGTAAAGAATAAAGAAAAGCATACTAAAAATTAAATACTTTCTTACTTGAAGACGGCAAGGTTGGTGCTCTGATACCAACTTGTAACACCCCACCCTCCTCGCTACTGGACTGTGAGGGCGGAGCGCTACTGGACTACTAACTTTACTTAACTATCCTTGTTCACATGTTGATAGTAATTCCTAAAACTCTCAGAGAACTCAAAACATACAATTAACTAGCAGCGGAAGACTAAATGACTCATCTAATACATTCTTAATAAATGGCAATCTTAATAAATTCTTATGCTAGGTCCCAAGGCTTCTATAGTCCAGGCATCACACATCTATCCGCACCTCCTTGTCGCCTTCCTTTGCTATAACTTTTCCTTTCCTTTATCTGCAGTAAGAGGAAATGCAACTATAAGCAAAATTGTTTAGTAAGCGCTATCTAACTCACAAAACTCGAATATGCATGTGAATATACTGAAATCTAAAAGCTGAATGCTCAAAAGGAAAACTACTCATGCTCATCTACAAGCAAAAGAAACATACTGAATTTTAAACACTTTCTGAATCTTATTTCACTTGTTTAAAAACTTATACTTTAATACTTTTATACTTATGCGAAAACTTATTTTACTTGTTCAAAAACTTATACTTATAATACTTCAAAATAGTAATCAACTTCTTCTTGGGTCCAGGCGTAGTATCATCTTATGCGCGTTCTCTAATAGGTTGAGGTAGCGAGCCACCAATCCTAAAAGAGCAGACCTCAGTCTACCAGGGGCAAGACCTCGGAATTGGACACCTAGATTTGTTTAACGACAACCTCGGAAGTCGGGTACTAGCCTCTTCAGAGTAAAATATCTTATTATCTTAATTACTTCTTCTTTAAATGCCTTGGCATTTTAACAAGCACCTTGTGTGCCAAAATTCCCTAAAGTCTTGACTTTGGGATCTACTTAAGGCCTTGACCTTTTTCTTTCTTTCCTTTATCTTTCTTATACTTGTTAATACCTCTAATAAAAGAATGCTTCTTTAAAAAGAAACTGAAATGTTTAAACAAATTCTAACTTTGAAATGCATAAATAAAAATCTACATACTATGCTAATTAAAATTCTGCATACTATACTAATCAAGATTCTGCATTCTATGCTACACTATTTCTGCATACTATGCAAACATAAATTCTGCACTATAATACTTAACCAAACTGCACTATAATCTCTTTCTTTAAAAATTGCACTATAAGTTCCACCAAAAATTTGTACTACAAGTTCCACAAAAAATTTGCACTATAAGCTTAATTAAAATCTGCACTATAAGCTTAATTAGAATCTGCACTATAGGCTTAATTAAAAATCTGCACTATAAGCTTAATTAAAATCTGCACTATAAGCTTAATTAAAAATCTGCACTATAAGGTTAATTAAAATCTGCACTATAAGTTTAATTAAAATCTGTACTATAGGCTTAATTAAAAATCTGCACTATAAGCGCTTCTCATGCTTCGGATTCAAGAAGAACAAAGGTCCAAAACTACTCCTACTGCAGGTGAGAAACACTTAATTAAAATTTGCACTATAAGCTTACATAAAAATCTGCATATGAGCTTAATTAAAATCTGCACTATAAGCTTAATTAAAATCTTCACTATAAGCTTAAGTAAAACTCTGCACCTATAAGCTTAATTAACATATGCACTATAAACTTAATTAAAATCTGCATCCAGTGCAGATTTTAATTAAGCTTATAGTGCAGATTTTAATTAAGTATAGTCATGGCATATCTTGCTATTTTTTACTTGCTTATAGTGAAAATTTAATTGCTTATGATTTTAATTAGCTCATATGCAGATTTTATGTGACTTATAGTGTAATGATAATATAAATTGCTCTTAGATCTTGACAGCTTAAGCGTCAATAGCCTAGCATGGCGATTTTAATTGCTTAATTTTACACTGATTCTTATAGTGATTTTAATTGCCTATAGTGCAGATTTTTTAATGATTTTAATTAAGTTGTCTTAATTCTGGAACTTGTAGTGCAGATTTTTGGTGGAATTTATAGTTCAGATTTTTGGTGGAACTTGTAGTGCAGATTTTTGGTGGAACTTATAGTGCAGTTTTTAAAGGAAAAGATTATAGTGCAGTTTGGTTAAGTATTATAGTGCAAAATTTATGTTTGCATAATAGAATGCAGAATCTTGATTAGCATAGTATGCAGAATTTTGATTAGCATAGTATGCAGATTTTTGTTTATGCATTTCAAAGTTAGAATTTGTTTAAACATTTCAGTTTTTTTAAAGAAGCATTCTTTTATTAGAGGTATTAACAAGTATAAGAAAGATAAAGAAAAGAAAGAAAAAGGTCAAGGCCTTAAGTAGATCCCAAAGTCAAGACTTTAGGGATTTTGGCACACAAGGTGCTTGTTAAAATGCTGAGACATTATATATTATAAGTATTAAAAGATAATGTAACAACCACCCTTCTTACTACTACTCTCTAAGGGCGACCGTTACCTAACTCCTACTCTACTTACTAGTGTCACTTATGCTATTATTAGCGACACTTAGATTTATCACGGTTCAGAGAAATTCCTACCGAAAAATTTCGGCAGAGTCTCCCCTGTACCGGTGACCAAATCTATAATACACAAGATATATACACAGCCACATGCGGCTGGATCACAATTTATTCACAACCACGCAGTAATAAATCATATCATAATCAAAAACTAATCTAGCAACATGAACTAAACTCAAGCTCCCAGAATGAAGCATAATAAGCTACAATGCACATCAAACTCAATCATAAACTCATAATTTCATAACAGAAATAAGGAAAATAAACTAGACATAAACTCTAAATAAATAAGTCTTGCTAGTCCCCTCTGGACCTCTCCATAGTTCAGTCACCACACACATCCATCATCACCACCACCCTGTCGCCTCCCTTCATATCTTAGTTTTTCCTTTATCTGCAGTAGGAGGAAAGAAGACAAGATCTATAAGCGAAAACGCTTAGTAAGTACTAATCTATCTCACAAAACTCGAAATGCATAAATGAAATGCATAAGTGCTGAAACTGAAATAATAAAACTATCTACAGAAAATGAACAGAATACAAATCATACTCAGTATCAAGCAGGATAACAAGAAACTAACAATGTAAACTTAGAATCAAAGAAACTAACCATTCTTATTTATTCTAAGCTTGGAACTTATTTCATTTCTTGTATCCTTGTGTTAGAAATTAATCTTTTAATTTCTATCTTTTACTTTCTTCTTCTTTCTTTCTTCCTTCTTACTTAACTTTTCTTTTCTTTCTTAGGTTTTCTTTTCTTGGGCCCAGGCCTAGTACCAACTCATGCGCGTTCCCTAATAGGTTGGGGTTGCGAGCCACCAATCCTAAAAGAGCAGACCTCGGTCTACCAGGGCCAAGACCTCGGAAATGGTCACCTGGATTTGTTTAACGACAAGCTCTTGGATGTCGGGTACTAGCCTCTTACTTTAATTTACTTGTTATCTCTTTTTAATTAGACCTTGGTCTTTTTCTTTACTCATACTTCTCATAATCCTTTATTAGAGTTTATTAGAATCCTTTAGATATATATCTAACAAGTATAGGAATACAACTAACCAAGCATGCTATATAAAAATAACACAAAGGAGAACAAATCTGAACTCCCTAAGCCTGTTATAAAATAGAACAAAGGAAAGCAAATCTGGACTTTCTAAACATGCTGTAAAATAGGGCAAAAATGCTACTTTAGGGATTCTAATCATGTTATAAAACATAGACAAAGAATACTACTTTAGGGTTTCTTAAGCATGCTGTAAAATAGACAAAGGATGCTACCTTTAGTGATCCTAATCATGCTGTAAAAACAAACAGACATAGAATGCTACTCGACTTCTTAAACATGCTGTAAAAATAAATCTCTAATCAACTTTAACTATGTACAACATGACCTTAAAGCAAGGAAATTCATGTACAACATACAATTCAAAGCTTTCAACAGCAAGCCAAGACAATGCATCCTTAAGTGAACTCATGGCTGCGACATGGGATAACCATAGCAATCTGTACGGTATGATCCAAAACAGGGCAGCAAGGAACCAACCAGAAACTCAACTGTGCATGGCAAAATCCCTAGCAAAAATTAAGGATAGAATGCATAACACAACAACCCTAGCATACAATTCTACCCGACACCAAAATTAAGGTATCAGAACCATGCTTCATGCTCAATTAGCCTAAACGAATTTTTTTTTTTATTCCTTTGTGAAGCTCACGGTAGAACCTCAAAAGAAAACCAAAGTCCCCCAATTCTTTCCACATAGAACTCACGGCAGATTCAAACACAAGGAGAAACAAGACCTCAAACAAGGGATGTTCGGTCTGCTACAATTGGAGCATGTCCATTCCAAAACTCAAAACTCTAATACAATTAGGTATAACCGTTCGGCTTGACAAACAGAGCAAGGAAGGAAAAACCCTAGCACAAAGTTCTACTGCTATGAAAACCGAAAGCAAAGAAATCAAATCCGGCTCTACGAGTAGTACTTACCCGGATGTGCTCAGACTAACCAAGGAGCTGCTAGGGTCGACTTGAAATCACCGCACTTTCTTGGCGCCTATGTACTCTTCACGCGAGGAGGTCACGAGGATGAGAAGGATTCTCAACCCTCGCCGCCACGGCCGAGGAAGCTCTTAACTTCTGGCCTTCGCCGCCGTGCACTTCGCGTCGGGCTTCGGAGAAAGGACGAGAAGAAAAGGGATTAGGGCTCGGGAAAGAAATTAACCCTTTATAACCTAGGTTTAATTTCTGATCCTTACTATAACTTAAACATATTTCGTTTCATATCTTTTCACGAAATACCCGCGGATCAGTTGGTTGGCTTGGTTCGGTTAAGGCTCGGTTCAAGTCCGAGGTCCATGGTTCGAATCTCGGCTTGAATATTATTTTTGCTGAAACTTCTTTCATTTAGTAAAAATACCAAACGATCTCCAAAAATTACGTAAAAATACTCTAAAAATTCCTAAAAATCTCTAGAATATTTTAAAGGTATTTACCAATATTTTTATGGACTTTTAGAACTTGAAATAGGGAAAATTTGGTTGTTACATAATCCAATTCCATTACTTATAAAACCTAGTTCGAACCTAACTTAGAATAGCTCATACTTTTGTCCTCATGTCCTCCCTCCCAAGTCATTTCCTTATCATGCCAGATGACCTTCACTAGTGGTACTTCTTTGTTTCTCAATCTCTTGACCGCTCTGCCCACTATCTGTGTAGGTCTGCTCTCATAACTAAGATCCTCTTGGATCCGCACTGACCGAGGCTGGGCTCGGGTCATGGAGACACTTCTTTAGCATGGAGACATGAAATACATTGTGTATTGCGACATGTCTTGTGGTAAGTCCAACATTTACTTTCCCAATCCTCTCTATTAGGTAGGTAAGGTCCGTACTGCCCTTTCTTGCCAAATCTCATCACTCCCTTCATAGGAGCGTTTGAGTTGAAGACCTCCTACTTGAATTCCAATATTTTACACAGTCGGTGATAACTCTTCTCCGTCGCGTCTGCGTGCCTGTCTCACATTTCCTGATTGCTTGAGTAGTCTCATCTATCACCTCTTTACCTTTTCTTTTTCTTGCCCGTGAGATATGGGTGATCTGATTTCGCCATATAGTGCTAAGGTGTCATCTTAATGGTAGCCTTGATAGCTGAAGTTGTAGCTAACTAATAACTTTGCACCAACTTCCTTTGAAAATCTACAGCATCTCTTACGGCATGTCTCAAAATCGATTCACTCCCCCGTCCACCATCAGCTATGGAAAAGTCATCTTGAACTTGAGTTTGGTGCCTAGTGCATTCAACGACCACTCCAAAAAAGTGAGCGCCCATCTCTATCGAAACGATAGATTTAGGAACTCCATGAAGTCTGACTACCTCTTTAACATATAGTGGGCCAACTGCTCTATGGAGTGGGACACCTTGATGGCTAGGAAGTGAGCAGACTTGGTCAATCGGTCTACTATTACCCATATCGCATCATATCCACCGGTGGTTCTTGGAAGACCTGTTATGAAGTCCATGGAAATGTCTTCCCATTTCCATTCTGGTATTGGAAGAGGTCAAGAACTCCTCCTGGTCTCTGGTGTTCGCTTTGACTCTCCGGCATGTCAAGCAGGTACCGACCACCAAAACCTCTGTTTCACATCTTGGTACATCTTGGAAGAACCAGGATGCATGGAGTATGGTGTAATGTGAGCTTCCTCTAAGATTTTCTTTCTCGTTCCTCATCATTGGGCACGCAAATGCGACTCCGATAAAGAATTCCATCTGTCACTCTAAACTCCGAGTTGTCTTCTTTCTGTGATCTTCCGGATATCCGGATCTTCACTTTGCTTTCTCTGTATCTCCACAAGCAATGTAGACTCTAAGGTCAATACAGAGAGCTGTCCTTCGATAATTTCAAGTCCAAAATCTGACAACTCCTTCTGCAGTGGCAGGGCTAGTGATGACAAAGACATCAGTGATGCACTAGATTTTCTGAGTGCATCTCGCCACCTTGTTAGCTTTGCGGTGGTAAAGAATTTCACAATAATCTTTGACCAACTCCGCCACTGTTCTCATGTTTAAGTCCTTACGAGTGAAGAAGTACTTAAGACTTTGATGATCTGTGAAAATTCTACAGGACTCCATACAAATAATGTCGCCAGAGTTTAAGTGCAAAAACAACTCGAGATCATGAGTAGGTAGTTCTTCTCATAGTCTTTGAGTTATCTGGAAGCATAAGCTATGACTTTTCCTTCTTGCATGAGTACAGCTCCTATACCCATCTTGGAAGCATCACTGTAGATGTCGAAACTCTTGTCACTCTGTGGGACAGTCAGAATGGGAGCACTGATCAATCTCTTCTTTAGCTCTTGGAAGCTCTGCTCACATTTGTCTGACCATTCGAATCTCTTGTTCTTTCTGGTGAGGGCTGTTAGCGGAGAAGCTATCCTGGAAAAATCCTCCACGAACTTCCTGTAGTACCCTGCTAAACCAAGGAAGCTTCTGATCTCTCTGACGTTCTTGGGTCTACTCCAGTTGTTGACCGCTTCCACTTTGGCTGGATCCACTTGAATACCTTCTTTGGAAATAATGTGACCTAAAAACGCCACCTGATTTAACCAGAACTCGCACTTTGAGAATTTAGCATAAAGATGCTTCTGCTGAAGAGTCTGCAGTACTATCCTCAAGTGCGTGTCATGCTCCTCTGGGGTCCTTGAATAGACCAGAATGTCATCGATGAATACAATGACAAATTTGTCAAGATACTCTCTGAACACCCTGTTCATTAAGTCCATGAAGACCGCAGGTGCATTGGTCACTCCAAAAGGCATGACCACAAACTCGTAGTGTCCATATCTGGTCCTGAACGCCGTTCTGGGTATATCTCTTTCTTTCACCTTCAGCTGATGGTACCCAGAGCGCAAGTCTATCTTTGAGAACACCGTCGCTCCTCTTAACTGATCAAATAAGTCATCGATCCTGGGAAGGGGGTACTTGTTCTTGATTGTCACTTGATTCAAAGCTCTGTAGTCTATGCACATCCGCATTGTCCCATCTTTCTTCTTGACAAACAACACAGGAGCTCCCCAAGGTGAGTGACTAGGGCGAATGAAGCCTTTGTCCAGTAACTCCTGTAGTTGCTCTTGTAACTCCTTCAGCTCTGCTGGAGACATGCGATACGGAGCTTTCGAAATTGGGCCGGTTCCAGGAACCAATTCAATCTCAAATTCCACCTCTCTGTTGGGAGGTAGTCCGGACCTCCTCCTGCTTGAGTCCCTTCTCCTCTTCTGCCTTTACTATGTATGCAAGAAAACCTGCACACCCTTTAGCTAACATCTGGTGTGCTGCTAGGGATGAGAGGAGCTTCTGGGTCTTCCTCCTTGGCACTCCGGTGAACTCAAAAGTTGACTCACCTTCTGGACTAAAAATTACTTTCTTTCTGCGGCAGTCCACTGAGGCACTGTACTTGCTGAGGAAATCCATACCAAAAATGATATCGAAATCCTGCATGGCGAGGACTATTAGATTTACATATAGCTCTCGGTCTGCAATTCTAACCAGTACAGCTCGAAGCCACTGATTGGATTCCATGACTTCCCAGGTAGGGTTGTCGAACTTGAGTTCATACTTTAGCTAGCAGATCCACGGGCACAAAAAAAAAGAATGGGTAGCCCGATGGGCCAAAGAATACTGATGTAGCTATGCTCGGAAAATAACTACTTGACCCCTCGGCAGTGGAGGCACTAGCAACTTCTTATTTGGTGAGAGGAGAATCTCTGCACCATCAAAGGCCGCTGGTGGGCTAACCTTCGACGATGGGGTCCTCCAATGCAGCCTCCCATGTGGTGCAACTGCGGTGGCCTCCATATTGCAATGGCGCTATGGTTGAGGTGCTTTGAATTTGTTAGGACACTGTAGCCATGTGTCCCCCCGCCAGGTAACATCAGATTTTACCAAGTGAGCCTGTGTGTTCTCCCACATTTGGGACGGGGAGGAACTTGGTACCTTGTTTCTCCTCCTTCTAGCCACCTCCACGTCTCCTTGCTTCCTTTACCTTTGCCCTTCAGTTACTTGCTTTGTGACTTCGCTTCCCTTCGTCTTGTCCCTCCCATGGTGATGTTGTGTTCGTGTTGCTTTGATGTTGTTCATGTAATGTTCAGATTAATGCTCTCATGATCAATTCTTACGCCATGGGGTGAGCTCCACTTGCTCACATTCGGCATCCGGGTCTCATTAGAGCATCGGCCTGACTCGCTTCCTTCTGTACTCACTAGCTCAGAGGCAGAGCTAACCTGTTGAACTTCTTGGCTGCTTCCTCCACTGACAGGTCACCTTGCTTGAACTCTATAAACTCCTCGTAGTGCTTGTTGGTAATCTGCAGGTGGAAGAACTCTTCATAAAACTCTGACTGAAAATCAGCCCAGCTCATCTGATCAGCTGCTCTCTTGGTCTTTATCCTCTCCCACCACATACGAGCATCTCCAGACAGGCAGAAAGAGGCGCACTTGACCTTCTCGACTTCTGGCCAGTCAAGAAGCTCCATAGTGGGCATCCTAGGGCTCAGTCGTGCCTGAGAAGCTCTCTGGTTTCAGCTTCAGCCACTGTATAAGATAAGCTTCTGGTCTCTGGGGTGCTGTGACGGTTCCCTGAGTAGCTGGTGGAGTCTCAGTTACCACTGGGGTCTCTGCAGTGACAACTGGAGGAGGGGGAGGGGCTGCTTGCTGGTTTGCCATCAGATTGGCAATCACTTGCTGCTGCTCTGCTACTTGCCTTTGGAGCTGAGCAACCACTTTAGAAAGGTTGGGCTCAGTTGCTCTAAGCACTTCGTTCTCTTGAGCTGGTTCCTCAGTGTGAGTAGCACGGGGACGTCCTCTTCTTGCCATCTATTTATTCATGGTAAAGGCTTGATATCTTACTTTAACCCTTCTAATCATACTTAAATATGAATAAATAAAAGGGAAACTAAATCTTCTATCTTACTATAGTACTAAAAAGGAAAGTACTCTATACTGCAGTAAAAATAAGGAAAGCAAAAACAAGAAAGGAATTTAAATACTTTCTTACTTGGAGACGCAAGGATGATGATCGAGTGTGTGTGATGTCGAGAATGGACAAGTTGCTGATACCAGTGTACAAACCACTCTTACTACTACTCTCTAAGGGCACACCTAACTCCTACTACTTACTAGTGTCACTTATGCTATTATTAGACACTTAGATTTATCACAGTTGAGAAATTCCTCGAAATTCGTAGTCTCCCCTGTGCCGGTGACCAAATCTATAATACACAAGATATATACACAGACATGCGGGTGGATCACAATTATTCACAACCACGCGTGTAATAAATCATATCATAATCAAAAACTAATCTAGCAACATGAACTAAACTCAAGCTCCCAGAATGAAGCATAATAAGCTACAATGCACATCAAACTCAATCATAAACTCATAATTTCATAACAGAAATAAGGAAAATAAACTAGACATAAACTCTAAATAAATAAGTCTTGCTAGTCCCCTCTGGACCTCTCCATAGTTCAGTCACCACACACATCCATCATCACCACCACCCTGTCGCCTCCCTTCATATCTTAGCTTTTCCTTTATCTGCAGTAGGAGGAAAGAAGACAAGATCTATCAGCGAAAACGCTTAGTAAGTACTAATCTATCTCACAAAACTCGAAATGCATAAATGAAATGCATAAGTGCTGAAACTGAAATAATAAAGCTATCTGCATGTGCTCATGGTATACAGAAAATGAACAGAATACAAATCATACTCAGTATCAAGCAGGATAACAAGAAACTAACAATGTAAACTTAGAATCAAAGGAAACTAACCATTCTTATTTATTCTAAGCTTGGAACTTATTTCATTTCTTGTATCCTTGTGTTAGAAATTAATCTTTTAATTTCTACCTTTTACTTTCTTCTTCTTTCTTTCTTCCTTCTTACTTAACTTTTCTTTTCTTTCTTAGGTTTTCTTTTCTTGGGCCCAGGCCTAGTACCAACTCATGCGCGTTCCCTAATAGGTTGGGGTTGCGAGCCACCAATCCTAAAAGAGCAGACCTCGGTCTACCAGGGCCAAGACCTCGGAAATGGTCACCTGGATTTGTTTAACGACAAGCTCTTGGATGTCGGGTACTAGCCTCTTACTTTAATTTACTTGTTATCTCTTTTTAATTAGACCTTGGTCTTTTTCTTTACTCATACTTCTCATAATCCTTTATTAGAGTTTATTAGAATCCTTTAGATATATATCTAACAAGTATAGGATTACAACTAACCAAGCATGCTATATAAAAATAACACAAAGGAGAACAAATCTGAACTCCCTAAGCCTGTTATAAAATAGAACAAAGGAAAGCAAATCTGGACTTTCTAAACATGCTGTAAAATAGGGCAAAAATGCTACTTTAGGGATTCTAATCATGTTATAAAACATAGACAAAGAATACTACTTTAGGGTTTCTTAAGCATGCTGTAAAATAGACAAAGGATGCTACCTTTAGTGATCCTAACATGCTGTAAAAAAAGCATAAGAATGCTACTCTAAGCTTCTTAAACATCTTGTAAAAACAAATCTCTAATCAACTTTAACTATGTACAACATGACCTTAAAGCAAGGAAATTCATGTACAACATACAATTCAAAGCATTCAACAGCAAGCCAAGACAATGCATCCTTAAGTGAACTCATGGCAGCGACATGGGATAACCATAGCAATCTGTACGGTATGATCCAAAACAGGGCAGCAAGGAACCAACCAGAAACTCAACTGTGCATGGCAAAATCCCTAGCAAAAATTAAGGATAGAATGCATAACACAACAACCCTAGCATACAATTCTACCCGACACCAAAATTAAGGTATCAGAACCATGCTTCATGCTCAATTAGCCTAAACGAATTTTTTTTTTTATTCCTTTGTGAAGCTCACGGTAGAACCTCAAAAGAAAACCAAAGTCCCCCAATTCTTTCCACATAGAACTCACGGCAGATTCAAACACAAGGAGAAACAAGACCTCAAACAAGGGATGTTCGGTCTGCTACAATTGGAGCATGTCCATTCCAAAACTCAAAACTCTAATACAATTAGGTATAACCGTTCGGCTTGACAAACAGAGCAAGGAAGGAAAAACCCTAGCACAAAGTTCTACTCGGCACTATGAAAACCGAAAGCAAAGAAATCAAATCGAAGCCCGGAGCAACTCCTACCGCAGGTGAGTAGTACTTACCGCGATGTGCTTGCACTTACAACCAAAGGAGAGAGCTGCTAGGGTTCGGCGAGACTTGAAATCACCGCACCTTCTTCGCGTCTATGTACTCTTCACGTCGAGGAGGTCACGAGGATGAGAAGGATTCTCGGAAAAACCCCTCGCCGGCCGCCGGAGGAAGCGCCCTAACTCGGCTTCGTCTTCGCCCAAGCACAGCGCCGTCGCACGCGTCGGGAGAAAGGAACGAGAAGAAAAGGGATTAGGGCTCGGGGAAAGAAATTAACCCTTTATAACCTAGGTTTAATTTCTGATCCTTACTATAACTTAAACATATTTCGTTTCATATCTTTTCACGAAATACCCGCGGATCAGTTGGTTGGCTTGGTTCGGTTAAGGCTCGGTTCAAGTCCGAGGTCCATGGTTCGAATCTCGGCTTGAATATTATTTTTGCTGAAACTTCTTTCATTTAGTAAAAATACCAAACGATCTCCAAAAATTACGTAAAAATACTCTAAAAATTCCTAAAAATCTCTAGAATATTTTAAAGGTATTTACCAATATTTTTATGGACTTTTAGAACTTGAAATAGGGAAAATTGGGTTGTTACAATCCCCCATACCTTATAAAAAGTTCGTCCTCGAACTTAGAATAGCTCTGGATACTTTTGTCTCATACTGTCCTCCCGCTCCCAAGTGATTTCCTCGTGCTTCTAGTTCTGCCAGATGACCTTCACTAGTGGTACTTCTTTGTTTCTCAATCTCTTGATTGCTCTGTCCACTATCTGTGCTCTCATAACTAAGATCCTCTTGGATCCGCATGACCGAGGTGAATCACTTGGCTCGGGTCATGGAGACACTTCTTTAGCATGGAGACATGAAATACATTGTGTATTGTTGACATGTCTTGTGGTAAGTCCAGCCTGTAAGCTACTTTCCCAATCCTCTCTATGATTAGGTAAGGTCCTACGTAGCACTTAATTTGCCCTTCTTGCCAAATCTCATCACTCCCTTCATGAGGCGACCTTGAGGAAAAGAATCTCCTACTTGAATTCCAATGGCTCTGGCTGGTCAGGTATAACTCTTCCGCCTCAGCGTCTCCATTCTCACGTTTTTGGATTGCTTGAGTAGTCTCATCATATCACCGTCTGAATACGCCCATCTTTCTCTCTCTTTCTCTCTCCCGCTCTTGCGGATATGGGTGATCCATTTCATAGTGCTTCATAAGGTGTCATCTTAATGGTAGCCCTAGCTATTGTAAATGGTCCATACAAATACTTGCACCAACTTCCTTTGAAATCTAGCGCACAATCTCGAGCATGTCTAAACTGATTCACTCTCGTCATCCTCCATCATCTGCGGATGGAAAGTGTCTGAACTTGAGTTTGGTGCCTAGTGCATTGTTCTCCAAAATGTGAGGTGAAGCCTCATCTCGACAGATTAGATTTAGGAACTCATGATTCGACCTCTTTAACATATAGTTGGGCCAACTGCTCTATGGAGTGGGACACCTTGATGGCTAGGAAGTGAGCAGACTTGGTCAATCGGTCTACTATTACCCATATCGCATCATATCCACTGGTGGTTCTTGGAAGACCTGTTATGAAGTCCATGGAAATGTCTTCCCATTTCCATTCTGGTATTGGAAGAGGCTGAAGAACTCCTCCTGGTCTCTGGTGTTCTGCTTTGACTCTCTGGCATGTCAAGCAGGTACTGACATACTTAGCTACATCTCTTTTGAGTCCTGACCACCAAAACCTCTGTTTCACATTTTGGTACATCTTGGAAGAACCAGGATGCATGGAATATGGTGTACTGTGAGCTTCCTCTAAGATCTTCTTTCTCAGTTCCTCATCATTGGGCACGCAAATGCGACTCCCCTGATAAAGAATCTCGCTGTCTGTTACTCTAAACTCTGAGTTGTCTTCTTTCTGTAACCCTTGCTTGATCTTCTGGATGTCCGGATCTTCACTTTGCTTTCTCTGTATCTCCACAAGCAGTGTAGACTCTAAGGTCAATGTAGAGAGCTGTCCTTCGATAATTTCAAGCCCAAAATCTGACAACTCCTTCTGCAGTGGCAGGGCTAGTGATGACAAAGACATCAGTGATGCACTAGATTTTCTGCTGAGTGCATCTGCCACCTTGTTAGCTTTGCCGGGGTGGTAAAGAATTTCACAGTCGTAATCTTTGACCAACTCCAGCCACCTACGCTGTCTCATGTTTAAGTCCTTCTGAGTGAAGAAGTACTTAAGACTCTGATGATCTGTGAAAATTCTACACTGGACTCCATACAAATAATGTCGCCAGAGTTTAAGTGCAAAAACTACAGCTGCCAGCTCGAGATCATGAGTAGGGTAGTTCTTCTCATAGTCTTTGAGTTATCTGGAAGCATAAGCTATGACTTTTCCTTCTTGCATGCTCCTATACCCATCTTGGAAGCATCACTGTAGATGTCGAAACTCTTGTCACTCTGCAATGTCGAGAGAGCATGGCCATCAATCTCTTCTTTAGCTCTTGGAACTCTGCTCACATTTGTCGACCATTCGAATCTCTTGTTCTTTCCGGTGAGGGTTAGTGGAGAGGCTATCTGGAAAAATCCTCCACGAACTTCCTGTACCGCTAAACCAAGGAAGCTTGATCTCTCTCTACGTTCTTGGTCTACTCGGTTGTTGACCGCTTCCACTTTGGTGGGATCCACTTGAATACCTTCTTTGGAAATAATGTGACCTAAAACGCCACACCGATGCGCTCGTGCGAGAATTTAGCATAAAGATGCTTTGAAAGAGTCTGCGCTATCCTCAGCGTGTCATGCTCCTCCGGGTCCTTGAATAGACAGAATGTCATCGATGAATACAATGACAAATTTGTCAAGATACTCTAACACGAACACGTTCATTAAGTCCATGAAGACCGCAGGTGCATTGGTCAAAGGCATGACCACAAACTCGTAGTGTCCATATCTCGGTCCCTGAACGCCGTTCGGTATATCTCTTTCTTTCACCTTCGGTGATGGTACGGGCGCCAAGTCTATCTTTGAGAACACCGCTCGCCCTCTTAGCATGATCAAATAAGTCATCGATCACGGAAGGGGTACTTGTTCTTGATTGTCACTTGATTCAAAGCTCTGTAGTCTATGCACATCCGCATTGTCCCATCTTTCTTCTTGACAAACAACACAGGAGCTCCCCAAGGTGAGTGACTAGGGCGAATGAAGCCTTTGTCCAGTAACTCCTGTAGTTGCTCTTGTAACTCCTTCAGCTCTGCTGGAGACATGCGATACGGAGCTTTCGAAATTGGGCCGGTTCCAGGAACCAATTCAATCTCAAATTCCACCTCTCTGTTGGGAGGTAGTCCAGGTAGCTCTTCTGGAAATACTTCTGGATACTCGCATACTACCCGGACCTCCTCCTGCTTGAGTCCCTTTTGCTCTTCTGCCTTTACTATGTATGCAAGAAAACCTGCACACCCTTTAGCTAACATCTGGTGTGCTGCTAGGGATGAGAGGAGCTTCTGGGTCTTCCTCCTTGGCACTCCGGTGAACTCAAAAGTTGACTCACCTTTTGGACTAAAAATTACTTTCTTTCTGCGGCAGTCCACTGAGGCACTGTACTTGCTGAGGAAATCCATACCAAAAATGATATCAAAATCCTGCATGGCGAGGACTATTAGATTTACATATAGCTCTCGGTCTGCAATTCTAACCAGTACAGCTCGAAGCCACTGATTGGATTCCATGACTTCCCCAGAAGGTAGGGTTGTCAGGAACTGTACTTTCTGTAGGCACCTGTAAACTACTGGCAAAAGGTATCGATACAAAAGAATGGGTCGCCCCAGTGTCAAATAATACAGTAGCTATGTGCTGGAAAATAACTACTTGACCTGTTACGACCGTGGAGGCACTAGCAACTTCTTATTTGGTGAGGGAGAATACTCTGGCACCATCAAAGGCTGGAACTGGTGGGGCTTCTAACCTTCCTTGACTGATGTAGGGTCCCTCCAATGCCGCTCCCATGTGGTGCAACTGTGCAGGCTGGCCTCCATATTGCAATGGCTGTGGTTGAGGTGCTTTGAATTTGTTAGGACACTCTTTAGCCATGTGTCCCTCCTGACCACAGGAGTAACATCCAGTTTTACCCAAAAGGCAGGCTCCTGGGTGTGTTCTCCCACATTTGGGACAGGGAGGGAACTTGGTCTGCTTGTTTGCTTTGCCCTTCTAGTTCTGCTTGCTTGGCTGTGACTTCTGGCTTCCTGCTGTCTTGTCCTCTGTCTTTACTGACTGATGTTGTGTTCGCTGTGCTTTGATGTTGTTCATGTAATGTTCAGCGATTAATGCTCTACTGATCAATTCTTCGCCAGTCTGGGGCCGATGAGCTCCACTGCTCACATTCAGTGCTATCTGTGGTCTCAGCATTCTGAGCATCAGCCTGACTTCTGTACTCACTAGCTCTGGGCAGAGACGAGCTAACTGTTGAACTTCTTGGCTGCTTCCTCCACCGACAGGTCACCTTGCTTGAACTCTATAAACTCCTCGTAGTGCTTGTTGGTAATCTGCAGGTGGAAGAACTCTTCATAAAACTCAAAATCAGCCCAGCTCATCGACTGCTCTCTTGGTCTTTATCCTCTCCCACCACATATGAGCAGAAGAGGCGCACTTGACCTTCTCGACTTCCGGCGAAGCTCCATAGTGCTCTCTAGTGTTTTAAGCACAGGCATCCAGGCTCGATCGTGCAAGCTCTGGTTTCAGCTTGACCTTGTATAAGATAAGCGGTCTGGGTCGTGGCGGTTCCTGAGTAGTGGAGTCTCGATTACCACGGGGTCTCTGCGGTGACAAGGAGGAGGGGGGGCACCTTCGGTTTGCCATCAGATTGGCAATCACTTGCTGCTGCTCTGCTACTTGCCTTTGGAGCTGAGCAACCACTTTAGAAAGGTTGGGCTCAGTTGCTCTAAGCACTTCGTTCTCTTGAGCTGGTTCCTCAGTGTGAGTAGCACGGGGACGTCCTCTTCTTGCCATCTATTTATTCATGGTAAAGGCTTGATATCTTACTTTAACCCTTCTAATCATACTTAAATATGAATAAATAAAAGGGAAACTAAATCTTCTATCTTACTATAGTACTAAAAAGGAAAGTACTCTATACTGCAGTAAAAATAAGGAAAGCAAAAACAAGAAAGGAATTTAAATACTTTCTTACTTGGAGACGGCAAGGATGATGCTGATGTGTGTGTGATGCTGGAGAATGGAACAGTGCTCTGATACCAACTGTAACAACCACCCTTCTTACTACTACTCTCTAAGGGCGACCGTTACCTAACTCCTACTCTACTTACTAGTGTCACTTATGCTATTATTAGCGACACTTAGATTTATCACGGTTCAGAGAAATTCCTACCGAAAAATTTCGGCAGAGTCTCCCCTGTACCGGTGACCAAATCTATAATACACAAGATATATACACAGCCACATGCGGCTGGATCACAATTTATTCACAACCACGCAGTAATAAATCATATCATAATCAAAAACTAATCTAGCAACATGAACTAAACTCAAGCTCCCAGAATGAAGCATAATAAGCTACAATGCACATCAAACTCAATCATAAACTCATAATTTCATAACAGAAATAAGGAAAATAAACTAGACATAAACTCTAAATAAATAAGTCTTGCTAGTCCCCTCTGGACCTCTCCATAGTTCAGTCACCACACACATCCATCATCACCACCACCCTGTCGCCTCCCTTCATATCTTAGCTTTTCCTTTAGAAAACAAGATCTATCAGCGAAAACGCTTAGTAAGTACTAATCTATCTCACAAAACTCGAAATGCATAAATGAAATGCATAAGTGCTGAAACTGAAATAATAAAGCTATCTGCATGTGCTCATGGTATACAGAAAATGAACAGAATACAAATCATACTCAGTATCAAGCAGGATAACAAGAAACTAACAATGTAAACTTAGAATCAAAGAAACTAACCATTCTTATTTATTCTAAGCTTGGAACTTATTTCATTTCTTGTATCCTTGTGTTAGAAATTAATCTTTTAATTTCTACCTTTTACTTTCTTCTTCTTTCTTTCTTCCTTCTTACTTAACTTTTCTTTTCTTTCTTAGGTTTTCTTTTCTTGGGCCCAGGCCTAGTACCAACTCATGCGCGTTCCCTAATAGGTTGGGGTTGCGAGCCACCAATCCTAAAAGAGCAGACCTCGGTCTACCAGGGCCAAGACCTCGGAAATGGTCACCTGGATTTGTTTAACGACAAGCTCTTGGATGTCGGGTACTAGCCTCTTACTTTAATTTACTTGTTATCTCTTTTTAATTAGACCTTGATCTTTTTCTTTACTCATACTTCTCATAATCCTTTATTAGAGTTTATTAGAATCCTTTAGATATATATCTAACAAGTATAGGATTACAACTAACCAAGCATGCTATATAAAAATAACACAAAGGAGAACAAATCTGAACTCCCTAAGCCTGTTATAAAATAGAACAAAGGAAAGCAAATCTGGACTTTCTAAACATGCTGTAAAATAGGGCAAAAATGCTACTTTAGGGATTCTAATCATGTTATAAAACATAGACAAAGAATACTACTTTAGGGTTTCTTAAGCATGCTGTAAAATAGACAAAGGATGCTACCTTTAGTGATCCTAATCATGCTGTAAAAACAAACAGACATAGAATGCTACTCGACTTCTTAAACATGCTGTAAAAACAAATCTCTAATCAACTTTAACTATGTACAACATGACCTTAAAGCAAGGAAATTCATGTACAACATACAATTCAAAGCATTCAACAGCAAGCCAAGACAATGCATCCTTAAGTGAACTCATGGCTGCGACATGGGATAACCATAGCAATCTGTACGGTATGATCCAAAACAGGGCAGCAAGGAACCAACCAGAAACTCAACTGTGCATGGCAAAATCCCTAGCAAAAATTAAGGATAGAATGCATAACACAACAACCCTAGCATACAATTCTACCCGGCACCAAAATTAAGGTATCAGAACCATGCTTCATGCTCAATTAGCCTAAACGAATTTTTTTTTTTTATTCCTTTGTGAAGCTCACGGTAGAACCTCAAAAGAAAACCAAAGTCCCCCAATTCTTTCCACATAGAACTCACGGCAGATTCAAACACAAGGAGAAACAAGACCTCAAACAAGGGATGTTCGGTCTGCTATAATTGGAGCATGTCCATTCCAAAACTCAAAACTCTAATGCAATTAGGTATAACCGTTCGGCTTGACAAACAGAGCAAGGAAGGAAAAACCCTAGCACAAAGTTCTACTCGGCACTATGAAAACCGAAAGCAAAGAAATCAAATCGAAGCCCGGAGCAACTCCTACCGCAGGTGAGTAGTACTTACTGCGATGTGCTTGCACTTACAACCAAAGGAGAGAGCTGCTAGGGTTCGGCGAGACTTGAAATCACCGCGCCTTCTTCGCGTCTATGTACTCTTCACGTCGAGGAGGTCACGAGGATGAGAAGGATTCTCGGAAAAACCCCTCGCCGGCCGCCGGAGGAAGCGCCCTAACTCGGCTTCGTCTTCACCCAAGCACAGCGCCGTCGCACGCGTCGGGAGAAAGGAACGAGAAGAAAAGGGATTAGGGCTCGGGGAAAGAAATTAACCCTTTATAACCTAGGTTTAATTTCTGATCCTTACTATAACTTAAACATATTTCGTTTCATATCTTTTCACGAAATACCCGCGGATCAGTTGGTTGGCTTGGTTCGGTTAAGGCTCGGTTCAAGTCCGAGGTCCATGGTTCGAATCTCGGCTTGAATATTATTTTTGTTAAAACTTCTTTCATTTAGTAAAAATACCAAACGATCTCCAAAAATTACGTAAAAATACTTAAAAATTCCTAAAAATCTCTAGAATATTTTAAAGGTATTTACCAATATTTTTATGGACTTTTAGAACTTGAAATAGGGAAAATTGGGTTGTTACAATCCCCCATACCTTATAAAAAGTTCGTCCTCGAACTTAGAATAGCTCTGGATACTTTTGTCTCATACTGTCCTCCCGCTCCCAAGTGATTTCCTCGTACTTCTGGTTCTGTCAGACGACCTTCACTAGTGGTACTTCTTTGTTTCTCAATCTCTTGACTGCTCTGTCCACTATCTGTGTAGGTCTGCTCTCATAACTAAGATCCTCTTGGATCTGCACTGACTGAGGCTGAATCACTTGGCTCGGGTCATGGAGACACTTCTTTAGCATGGAGACATGAAATACATTGTGTATTGCTGACATGTCTTGTGGTAAGTCCAGCCTGTAAGCTACTTTCCCAATCCTCTCTATGATTAGGTAAGGTCCTACGTAGCGAGGACTTAATTTGCCCTTCTTGCCAAATCTCATCACTCCCTTCATAGGAGCGACCTTGAGGAAAACCGAATCTCCTACTTGGAATTCCAATGGCCTACGGCGTGTGTCAGCATAACTCTTCTGTCTGCTCTGGGCAGTCTCAATTCTCTGTCTGATTTTCTGGATTGCTTGAGTAGTCTCATCTATCACCTCTGTCTGAATGCCCAACTCTGCTTCTATCTCTTTTCTCTCTCCTGCTTCTTGCCAGCATATGGGTGATCTGCATTTCCTGCCATATAGTGCTTCATAAGGTGTCATCTTAATGGTAGCCTGATAGCTATTGTTGTAAGCGAATTCAGCTAAGCACAAATACTTGCACCAACTTCCTTTGAAATCTAGCGCACAATCTCTGAGCATGTCTTCTAAAATCTGATTCACTCGCTCTGTCTGTCCATCAGTCTGCGGATGGAAAGCTGTGCTGAACTTGAGTTTGGTGCCTAGTGCATTCTGAACGCACTCCCAAAAATGTGAGGTGAAGCGCCCATCTCTATCAGAAACGATAGATTTAGGAACTCCATGAAGTCTGACTACCTCTTTAACATATAGCTGGGCCAACTGCTCTATGGAGTGGGACACCTTGATGGCTAGGAAGTGAGCAGACTTGGTCAATCGGTCTACTATTACCCATATCGCATCATATCCACTGGTGGTTCTTGGAAGACCTGTTATGAAGTCCATGGAAATGTCTTCCCATTTCCATTCTGGTATTGGAAGAGGCTGAAGAACTCCTCCTGGTCTCTGTGTTCGCTTTGACTCTGGCATGTCAGGCAATCTGACATACTTAGCTACATCTCTTTTGAGTCCTGACCACCAAAACCTCTGTTTCACATCTTGGTACATCTTGGAAGAACCAGGATGCATGGAGTATGGTGTACTGTGAGCTTCCTCTAAGATTTTCTTTCTCAGTTCCTCATCATTGGGCACGCAAATGCGACTCCCCTGATAAAGAATTCCGCTGTCTGTTACTCTAAACTCTGAGTTGTCTTCTTTCTGTATCCCCTGCTTGATCTTCTGGATATCCGGATCTTCACTTTGCTTTCTCTGTATCTCCACAAGCAATGTGGACTCTAAGGTCAATGCAGAGAGCTGTCCTTCGATAATTTCAAGTCCAAAATCTGACAACTCCTTCTGCAGTGGCAGGGCTAGTGATGACAAAGACATCAGTGATGCACTAGATTTTCTGCTGAGTGCATCTGCCACCTTGTTAGCTTTGCCGGGGTGGTAAAGAATTTCACAGTCGTAATCTTTGACCAACTCCAGCCACCTGCGCTGTCTCATGTTTAAGTCCTTCTGAGTGAAGAAGTACTTAAGACTTTGATGATCTGTGAAAATTCTACACTGGACTCCATACAAATAATGTCGCCAGAGTTTAAGTGCAAAAACTACAGCTGCCAGCTCGAGATCATGAGTAGGGTAGTTCTTCTCATAGTCTTTGAGTTATCTGGAAGCATAAGCTATGACTTTTCCTTCTTGCATGAGTACAGCTCCTATACCCATCTTGGAAGCATCACTGTAGATGTCGAAACTCTTGTCACTCTGTGGGACAGTCAGAATGGGAGCACTGATCAATCTCTTCTTTAGCTCTTGGAAGCTCTGCTCACATTTGTCTGACCATTCGAATCTCTTGTTCTTTCTGGTGAGGGCTGTTAGTGGAGAGGCTATCCTGGAAAAATCCTCCACGAACTTCCTGTAGTACCCTGCTAAACCAAGGAAGCTTCTGATCTCTCTGACGTTCTTGGGTCTACTCCAGTTGTTGACCGCTTCCACTTTGGCTGGATCCACTTGAATACCTTCTTTGGAAATAATGTGACCTAAAAACGCCACCTGATTTAACCAGAACTCGCACTTTGAGAATTTAGCATAAAGATGCTTCTGCTGAAGAGTCTGCAGTACTATCCTCAAGTGCGTGTCATGCTCCTCTGGGGTCCTTGAATAGACCAGAATGTCATCGATGAATACAATGACAAATTTGTCAAGATACTCTCTGAACACCCTGTTCATTAAGTCCATGAAGACCGCAGGTGCATTGGTCACTCCAAAAGGCATGACCACAAACTCGTAGTGTCCATATCTGGTCCTGAACGCCGTTCTGGGTATATCTCTTTCTTTCACCTTCAGATGGTACCCAGAGCGCAAGTCTATCTTTGAGAACACCGTCGCTCCTCTTAACTGATCAAATAAGTCATCGATCCTGGGAAGGGGGTACTTGTTCTTGATTGTCACTTGATTCAAAGCTCTGTAGTCTATGCACATCCGCATTGTCCCATCTTTCTTCTTGACAAACAACACAGGAGCTCCCCAAGGTGAGTGACTAGGGCGAATGAAGCCTTTGTCCAGTAACTCCTGTAGTTGCTCTTGTAACTCCTTCAGCTCTGCTGGAGACATGCGATACGGAGCTTTCGAAATTGGGCCGGTTCCAGGAACCAATTCAATTCCAGGTAGCTCTTCTGGAAATACTTCGGATACTGGCATACTACCCGGACCTCCTCCTGCTTGAGTCCCTTTTGCTCTTCTGCCTTTACTATGTATGCAAGAAAACCTGCACACCCTTTAGCTAACATCTGGTGTGCTGCTAGGGATGAGAGGAGCTTCTGGGTCTTCCTCCTTGGCACTCCGGTGAACTCAAAAGTTGACTCACCTTTTGGACTAAAAATTACTTTCTTTCTGCGGCAGTCCACTGAGGCACTGTACTTGCTGAGGAAATCCATACCAAAAATGATATCAAAATCCTGCATGGCGAGGACTATTAGATTTACATATAGCTCTCGGTCTGCAATTCTAACCAGTACAGCTCGAAGTCACTGATTGGATTCCATGACTTCCCCAGAAGGTAGGGTTGTCAGGAACTTGGAGTTCATACTTTCTGTAGGCACCTGTAAACTACTGGCAAAAGGTATCGATACAAAAGAATGGGTCGCCCCAGTGTCAAATAATACAGTAGCTATGTGCTGGAAAATAACTACTTGACCTGTTACGACCGTGGAGGCACTAGCAACTTCTTCTTTGGTGAGGGAGAATACTCTGGCACCATCAAAGGCTGGAACTGGTGGGGCTTCTAACCTTCCTTGACTGATGTAGGGTCCCTCCAATGCCACTCCCATGTGGTGCAACTGTGCAGGCTGGCCTCCATATTGCAATGGCTGTGGTTGAGGTGCTTTGAATTTGTTAGGACACTCTGTAGCCATGTGTCCCTCCTGACCACAGGAGTAACATCCAGTTTTACCCAAAAGGCAGGCTCCTGGGTGTGTTCTCCCACATTTGGGACAGGGAGGGAACTTGGTCTGCCTTTTACCTTTGCCCTTCCAGTTCTGCTTGCTTGGCTGTGACTTCTGGCTTCCTACTGTCTTGTCCTCTGTCTTCACTGACTGGTGTTGTGTTCGCTGTGCTTTGATGTTGTTCATGTAATGTTCAGCGATTAATGCTCTACTGATCAATTCTTCGCCAGTCTGGGGCCAATGAGCTCCACTGCTCACATTCAGTGCTATCTGTGGTCTCAGCATTCTGAGCATCAGCCTGACTCGCTCCTTCTCTGTACTCACTAGCTCTGGACAGAGACGAGCTAACCTGTTGAACTTCTTGGCTGCTTCCTCCACTGACAGGTCACCTTGCTTGAACTCTATAAACTCCTCGTAGTGCTTGTTGGTAATCTGCAGGTGGAAGAACTCTTCATAAAACTCTGACTGAAAATCAGCCCAGCTCATCTGATCAGCTGCTCTCTTGGTCTTTATCCTCTCCCACCACATACGAGCATCTCCAGACAGGCAGAAAGAGGCGCACTTGACCTTCTCGACTTCTGGCCAGTCAAGAAGCTCCATAGTGCTCTCTAGTGTTTTAAACCAAGCCTGGGCATCCCAGGGCTCAGTCGTGCCTGAGAAGCTCTCTGGTTTCAGCTTCAGCCACTGTATAAGATAAGCTTCTGGTCTCTGGGGTGCTGTGACGGTTCCCTGAGTAGCTGGTGGAGTCTCAGTTACCACTGGGGTCTCTGCAGTGACAACTGGAGGAGGGGGAGGAACTGCTTGCTGGTTTGCCATCAGATTGGCAATCACTTGCTGTTGCTCTGCTACTTGCCTCTGGAGCTGAGCAACCACTTCAGAAAGGTTGGGCTCAGTTGCTCTAGGCACTTCGTTCCCTTGAGCTGGTTCCTCAGTGTGAGTAGCACGGGGACGTCCTCTTCTTGCCATCTATTTATTCAAGGTAAAGGCTTGATATCTTACTTTAACCCTTCTAATCATACTTAAATATGAATAAATAAAAGGGAAACTAAATCTTCTATCTTACTTTAGTACTAAAAAGGAAAGTACTCTATACTGCAGTAAAAATAAGGAAAGCAGAAATAAGAAAGGAATTTAAATACTTTCTTACTTGGAGACGGCAAGGATGATGCTGATGTGTGTGTGATGCTGGAGAATGGAACAGTGCTCTGATACCAACTGTAACAACCACCCTTCTTACTACTACTCTCTAAGGGCGACCGTTACCTAACTCCTACTCTACTTACTAGTGTCACTTATGCTATTATTAGCGACACTTAGATTTATCACGGTTCAGAGAAATTCCTACCGAAAAATTTCGGCAGAGTCTCCCCTGTACCGGTGACCAAATCTATAATACACAAGATATATACACAGCCACATGCGGCTGGATCACAATTTATTCACAACCACGCAGTAATAAATCATATCATAATCAAAAACTAATCTAGCAACATGAACTAAACTCAAGCTCCCAGAATGAAGCATAATAAGCTACAATGCACATCAAACTCAATCATAAACTCATAATTTCATAACAGAAATAAGGAAAATAAACTAGACATAAACTCTAAATAAATAAGTCTTGCTAGTCCCCTCTGGACCTCTCCATAGTTCAGTCACCACACACATCCATCATCACCACCACCCTGTCGCCTCCCTTCATATCTTAGCTTTTCCTTTATCTGCAGTAGGAGGAAAGAAGACAAGATCTATAAGGGAAAACGCTTAGTAAGTACTAATCTATCTCACAAAACTCGAAATGCATAAATGAAATGCATAAGTGCTGAAACTGAAATAATAAAGCTATCTGCATGTGCTCATGGTATACAGAAAATGAACAGAATACAAATCATACTCAGTATCAAGCAGGATAACAAGAAACTAACAATGTAAACTTAGAATCAAAGGAAACTAGCCATTCTTATTTATTCTAAGCTTGGAACTTATTTCATTTCTTGTATCCTTGTGTTAGAAATTAATCTTTTAATTTCTATCTTTTACTTTCTTCTTCTTTCTTTCTTCCTTCTTACTTAACTTTTCTTTTCTTTCTTAGGTTTTCTTTTCTTGGGCCCAGGCCTAGTACCAACTCATGCGCGTTCCCTAATAGGTTGGGGTTGCGAGTCACCAATCCTAAAAGAGCAGACCTCGGTCTACCAGGGCCAAGACCTCGGAAATGGTCACCTGGATTTGTTTAACGACAAGCTCTTGGATGTCGGGTACTAGCCTCTTACTTTAATTTACTTGTTATCTCTTTTTAATTAGACCTTGGTCTTTTTCTTTACTCATACTTCTCATAATCCTTTATTAGAGTTTATTAGAATCCTTTAGATATATATCTAACAAGTATAGGATTACAACTAACCAAGCATGTTATATAAAAATAACACAAAGGAGAACAAATCTGAACTCCCTAAGCCTGTTATAAAATAGAACAAAGGAAAGCAAATCTGGACTTTCTAAACATGCTGTAAAATAGGGCAAAAATGCTACTTTAGGGATTCTAATCATGTTATAAAACATAGACAAAGAATACTATTTTAGGGTTTCTTAAGCATGCTGTAAAATAGACAAAGGATGCTACCTTTAGTGATCCTAATCATGCTGTAAAAACAAACAGACATAGAATGCTACTCGACTTCTTAAACATGCTGTAAAAACAAATCTCTAATCAACTTTAACTATGTACAACATGACCTTAAAGCAAGGAAATTCATGTACAACATACAATTCAAAGCATTCAACAGCAAGCCAAGACAATGCATCCTTAAGTGAACTCATGGCAGCGACATGGGATAACCATAGCAATCTGTACGGTATGATCCAAAACAGGGCAGCAAGGAACCAACCAGAAACTCAACTGTGCATGGCAAAATCCCTAGCAAAAATTAAGGATAGAATGCATAACACAACAACCCTAGCATACAATTCTACCCGGCACCAAAATTAAGGTATCAGAACCATGCTTCATGCTCAATTAGCCTAAACGAATTTTTTTTTTATTCCTTTGTGAAGCTCACGGCAGAACCTCAAAAGAAAACCAAAGTCCCCCAATTCTTTCCACATAGAACTCACGGCAGATTCAAACACAAGGAGAAACAAGACCTCAAACAAGGGATGTTCGGTCTGCTACAATTGGAGCATGTCCATTCCAAAACTCAAAACTCTAATGCAATTAGGTATAACCGTTCGGCTTGACAAACAGAGCAAGGAAGGAAAAACCCTAGCACAAAGTTCTACTCGGCACTATGAAAACCGGAAGCAAAGAAATCAAATCGAAGCCCGGAGCAACTCCTACCGCAGGTGAGTAGTACTTACCGCGATGTGCTTGCACTTACAACCGAAGGAGAGGGCTGCTAGGGTTCGGCGAGACTTGAAATCACCGCGCCTTCTTCGCGTCTACGTACTCTTCACGTCGAGGAGGTCACGAGGATGAGAAGGATTCTCGGAAAAACCCCTCGCTGGCCGCCGGAGGAAGCGCCCTAACTCGGCTTCGTCTTCGCCCAAGCACAGCGCCGTCGCACGCGTCGGGAGAAAGGAACGAGAAGAAAAGGGATTAGGGCTCGGGGAAAGAAATTAACCCTTTATAACCTAGGTTTAATTTCTGATCCTTACTATAACTTAAACATATTTCGTTTCATATCTTGTCACGAAATACCCGCGGATCAGTTGGTTGGCTTGGTTCGGTTAAGGCTCGGTTCAAGTCTGAGGTCCATGGTTCGAATCTCGGCTTGAATATTATTTTTGCTGAAACTTCTTTCATTTAGTAAAAATACCAAACGATCTCCAAAAATTACGTAAAAATACTCTAAAAATTCCTAAAAATCTCTAGAATATTTTAAAGGTATTTACCAATATTTTTATGGACTTTTAGATCTTGAAATAGGGAAAATTGGGTTGTTACAGATAACAAGTATTTTACTTTTATCAGTGGCACTGTGCTGGACTCTCAGTTGTCCTTGGGTTGGGCTCCCATAGTCGTCCCTAGGTTTAGATAACCTAGTAGTAACGGCACGGCCAACGGTCGACGGTCGACGACCCGAGGGTCGCCAAATGGGCCGCCAAATGGGTCGCCAAATGGGTCGGGTCGTTACAATAGTAAACCCTACTAGATTCGGGACCAGCTATCTCGGGTCTAGTTAGAGATGCGCGCATAGCAAGTACAGTTGCCGGGCCCAAGAAGAAAGTTGATTATTAATTTGAAGTATTAAAGTATAAGTTTTCATACAAGTAAAACAAGCTTCACATAAGTTTAAAATTCAGCAAGTTTAGCTTTCTTATATACTGACATGTTGTTTAGATTTGCTTACATGTTTAGTATTTCAGTATGCTATGTTTCGTTTGCTATTAGATGAGCATTCAGTTTCTAGATTTCTTTCAGCTTACATGCATACTCGAGTTTTGTGAGTTAGATAGCGCTTACAAAGCAATTTTGCTTATAGATGCATTCCCTCTTACTGCAGATAAAGGAAAGGAATAGCTATAGTAAAGGAAGGCGACAAGGAGGTGCGGATAGATGTGTGATGCCTGGACTATAGAAGCCTTGGGATTTAGCATAAGAATTTATTAACAAAGAGTTGAGTAGAATGTATTAGATGAGTCATTTAGTCTTCCGCTGCTAGTTAATTGTATGTTTTGAGTTCTCCGAGAGTTTTAGGAATTACTATCAACATGTGTGCAATGTTAGTTAAGTAAAGTTAGTAGTCCAGTAGCGCTCCACCCTCACAGTCCAGTAGTGAGGAGGGTGGGGTGTTACAGTTGGTATCTGCATAAAAATCTGCATTATAAGTTTAATTAAAATCTGCACTATATGCTTAATTAAAAATCTGCACTATAAGCTTAATTAAAATATGCAATATAAGCTCTACATAAAAATCTGCATTATAAGCTTAATTAAAATCTGCACTATAGGCTTAATTAAAAATCTGCACTATAAGCGCTTCTCATGCTTCGAATTCAAGAAGAACAAAGGTCCGAAACTACTCCTACTACAGGTGAGAAGCACTTACCTTGATTCTTGGACTCACAACCGAACAAAAAGGGCTTCTAGGACCTTGGTCGGCCGCCGAAGATGATGCCCTAACTCCCTTTCATTTTCTGCCCAAGCTCCGCCATCGTACGCAGAAGAGAAGGAGAGAATGGTTTAAGTCATGGGAAAACAGAGCATCATGCTTATCCCTTTTTATAACTTAATATTTCTGTTAACTCCTTAAATAAATTTGCTATCTTTTCTAAACAGACAAATCCAACATCAACTTATCCCTTTTATAATCCAATATTCTGTTAATTATCTTAAATAAATTCGCTACCTTTTCTAAACAAACAAATCCAACATCAACTTATCCCTTTTATAATTCAATATTCTGCTAACTATCTTAAATAAATTCGCTACCTTTTCTAAACAGACAAATCCAACATCAACTTATCCCTTTTATAATATTCTGTTAAATATCTTAAATAAATTCGCTACCTTTTCTAAACAGACAAATCCAAGATCAACTTATCCCTTTTATAATCCAATATTCTGTTAACTATCTTAAATAAATTCGCTACCTTTTCTAAACAGAAAAATCCGTTTGCCCACCTGGTCAGCCGGGTTTTGACCGAGTCAAAGGTCGTGGGTTCAATTCTCGGCTTGGACATTTTTTGTCGAAACTTCCTTCGTTTAGTAAAAATACCAAACGATCTCCAAAAATTACATAAAAATACTCTAAAAATCCCTAGAATATTTCTATAGCATTTTTAAATATTTTTGAATTACTTTTAGGACTCTAATTGAGAAAATTTGGGTCGTTACATAAAATTATTGGAGAAATTTTTATAAATTTCTAGAAACAAATTAGGAAGTTTTAATTTTTGTTTTAATTAAAACTTTCCTTGTTTTGGGGAAAGAGGTGGCCGGCCAAATAAATTAGAGAAGAGAAAATTATTTTTAATTAAATAAATTTTCCTTTTCATGGCAAAAGAATTAAGGAAGTTTTTATTTAAATTTCCTTATTTGCCAAAACCAAGGATTATAAAAGAGGGGGTAGAGGAGGCTTCATGATGAATGACTCTATTCTTTTTTTTCCTCTCTTTTCTTCCTTGGTGTGGTCGGCCCCTAGAGGTTCCTCTTCTCCTTCTCTCTTCTCCTTCTTGTGGTCGAGACTTCATCATCTCTTGGAGGCATAGAAGTGGCCGGATCTAGCTTGGAGAAAAGGAGAGAAAGGAGTCTTGTTTCATGCATCCCTTGGAGCTTGGTTTGTGGAAAAAGATCTTCATCTTTTGGAAGCATTGTGCTTGGCCGAAACTTGAAGAAAGGAGAAGAAGGTGCTTTGGTGGTTTCTCATCTCGGAAGATCGTTGCCCACACAACGTCCGAGGTTTGAAGAGGAATACGGTAGAAGATCAAGAGGTCTTTCTAAAAGGTATAACTAGTATTTTTCCTTTCCGCATCATACTAGTTATTTTTGGAAATAATACCAAATACAAGAGGCATGCGATTCTAGTATTTCGAATTTGTTTTCGATGTTGTGTTCTTTTTTTTTTCTTTTCCTTGTGATTTGATTGTTCTTTTCGGTTGACCTAAAGTTATTTAAGGAAATTAAATATTAACTTTCCTTAAAAGGCTTTGTCTAGTCGGTGGTGGTTGTTCCCATATCCAAGAAGGTCATGTGCCTCGCCACGTCAGTACTGGAAGCCAATTTTGGAAATTAATATTTAATGAAATTAATAACCTAGGAGATTTGGATCGAACGTGTTAAGTTCCGCAGGAGATCCGAGTCTGAACCTAAAAGAACAAATAGATTAAACTTTGGATCAAACGTGTTAAGTTCCGCAGACGATCCAAGTTTAATTTAAAAGAACACATGGTAGCTAGCAAAAGGTTCAGACCTTTGTACAAAATTTTTGTACAGTGGAACCATTAGGTTTTCTGAGTAGCAACCAACAGCTTTGGATTTTCTGTATAGCATTAGAATGACAAGAAGTTTAAGAGTAGCTAGTGTGCTTTGTTTCCGTTGCTTTCGGATTACACTGTACAGCTTTGGAATAGCTAGAGATTAATGAGTAACATGCATTCTTTGCTCTCTTTTTTTTATCTCTGATGTAGCAAGATTTAAAGTTTTAATTCCAACAAGTTTTAGATGTAGTTTAAGCTCGTATGATATGCAAATATTGATAAGTATTGCATGCAGAACTTCAATAAAAGAATAGATTTTTATTAAGTTTAATATGCAGAATTTTATTAGCATAGTAGGTAGATTTTTGTTTTAAGCATTTCAAAGTTAGAATTTGCTTAAATATTTCAGTTTCTTTTAAAGGAAACATTCTTTTAGAAGTATTAACAAGTATAAGAAAGATAAAGAAAAGAAAGAAAAAGGCCAAGGCCTTAAGTAGATCCCAAAGTCAAGACTTTAGGGATTTTGGCACACAAGGTGCTAAAGAAAATGCCGAGGCATTATATATTAGAAGTATTAAAAGATAACAAGTATTTTACTTTTATCAGTGGCACTGTACTGGACTCTCAGTTGTCCTTGGGTTGGGCTCCCATAGTCGTCCCTAGGTTTAGATAACCTAGTATGCAGGACTCTCAGTTGTCCTTGGGTTGGACTCCCATAGTCGTCCCTAGGTTTAGATAACCTAGTAAACCCTACTAGATTCGGGACCAGCTATCTTGGGTCTAGTTAGGGATACGCGCATAGCAAGTACAGTTGTCGGGCCTAAGAAAAAAATTAATTATTATTTTGAAGTATTATAAGTATAAGTTTTTGAACAAACAAAATAAGTTTCACATAAGTATAAAAGTATAAAAGAATAAGTTTAGAACAAATAAATTAAGTTTCACTTTGTTTTAAAATCAGCATGTTTAGTTTCCTTTTATGCTAGCATGTTATTTAGATTAGCTTACTGTTCTTTGCTATTAGAAGAGCATGAGTAGCTTTACATGTTTAGCACTTCAGTATGTTTGTTTATTTACTAGTAGATGAGCATGGGTAGTTTTCCTTTTGAGCATTCAGTTTTAGTTTTCAGTATATTCACATGTATATCGAGTTTTTGTGAGTTAGATAGTGCTTACTAAGCATTTTGCTTATAGATTGCATTTCCTCTTACAGCAGATACAGGAAAAGAAAAGTTTTAGCAAAGGAAGGCGACAAGGAGGTGCAGATGGATGTGTGAATACCAGGACTATGGAAGAGACTTGGGACGTTATTAAGTTTTCCGCATTTTAGTATTTGGGATGGTATATGTTATTTTGATGTTATTAGGACATAGTAGATGAATTGTAATCTTGTGTGATGATTTCTTGTATAGTTTTCTTTTGTTTTGGATCATTTACTGTATGAGTTGCTTGATAGATGTTCCAGCCGCCTGTGGCTGAGGTATATTGTGTTTGTATATTAGTTTAAGGTCACTGGTACAGGGGAGACTCTGCCAAAATTTTTCGGTAGGGTTTCCATGTGGTTTTTAATCATACCGGTTAAGTAGAGTTAGTAGTTAAGTAACGATCACTCTTAGAGAGTAGTAGTAGTAAGAAGGGTGGTCGTTATAGTTGGTATCAGAGCAGTCTCCAATCTCCAGCATCACACATCAGCACCAACCTTGCCGTCTTCAAGTAAGAAAGTATTTAAGTTTTCCTTTTATGCTTTCTTTATTATTTGCAGTATGGAGTAATTGCTTAAATGCACTTTAGTAAGATATAAGTTTTGTCTCTCTTATATTCATATACATAAGTATGTTTAGAAAGGATAGAGAAGATATCAAGCCTTCCAAGGACCACCAATGGGTACGATGCGATATGAATAATAGAAGACCGAGAAGTTAAGAGACTAAGGAACAAAGAGTACCAGTAGTGTAAGTCATTTAGAACCAGAAACACGAGGAAGTTACTTAGGAGCGTGAAGATAGTATGAGACAGAGAGATCTAGAATTATTCTAAGTTCGAGGACGAACTTTTATAAGGTAGGGAGAATTGTAACAACCCAAATTTCCCTATTTCGAGTTCTAAATATCCTTAAAAATATTTGGAAATGCTTTTAAAATATTCTAGAGATTTTTAGAGTATTTTTACGTAATTTTTGGAAGTCGTTTGAAATTTTTACAAAACGAAAGAAGTTTTGACAAAAATAATGTCCAAGACGAGGTTTAAACCAGAAACCTCGGGTTAAGCAAAGATTCACTTAACCAACAGACCAACCGAACTTTTCTTAACTAAACCTATAACGAAATATAGTTAAGTTGTAATGAAACCCTAGTATAAGAAAAAGGAACTTAGGTATTATTCTGAACCTTTCTCCTCACCTCTCGCATGCGCCATTTCTGCCCGAGCGAGAACAAAAACGAAGAACTAGCTTCGTCTCTGGCCAAAGGGGATCCTTCCACGAGCTCTTCTCGGATCCAAGCTCCCCTCGTCAAGAAGAAGGCTGTGAGCACGAAGAGGAAGCCAAAATTGCAAGCCACCGGAACCCTAACAGCTCCTCCTTCTCGGTTTGAATCCAAGAACATGCTGTAAGTTGCTTACTCACCTGCAGTAGAGTAGCTTAGAATTTTCCGTTGGCTTCTTCTTCTTGATTTGGAAACATGTTATTAAGGAAGTTTGATTTCCTAAGATACTGCCGTGAGAAATTTGGATTGTCCAAGGATTTAGATTTCTTCTTTTAGGTTTTCAAAACATGCTGTAGAAAAAGTTGTAGTTTGCTAAGAATCTAGTTTTCTTTTGGGGCTTCGGATCATGTTATGCAGGATTGGGATTGCTGGAGGCTTGAGTGTAGCTTCGGGATTTGCCTTCTTCTATGTATTTCTGCGGTAGTATACAAGATTTATATGAGTTTCATATAGTTTTTTTTTAAGCTTCAGTAGGCTTCAGTTTAGATTGGCCATATGTAGCATATTTGGGTTTCAGTTGTGATCTTTGAAATTTGTTGTCGTGAGGTTTTAGGGAAGAACATGAATGGTAAGTTCAAGCATGCGGGTGTTTTACCTCCAAGCTTTGTAGTTCAGTTTGTAATGCGTAGAATATAGCTGTACCTACATCTTGAGTTGCAATTAATGTTGCATAATTCAGTTTTAAGGTTGTGCTGGATTCTTGCTTGTTTGCTACGGTGAATCACAAAGAAAGGAAGTAAATAGTATAGTTTAAGCATGTGATTAGATGGTTCCTATTTGTTATTAGTTAAGCATGTGTAGTTTCTTTATTACTAGAATAGCATGAGCAGTATTGAATTATAATGTTTCTCCTTGCTATTAGAATAACTTGAACAGACTTAGGTTTCGTTTATCTTGAAGCTTGCTGCAATAAAACCAGATTTAGTTGTTTAGATTTGGAAATGAGAGCATGTAACATCCTAGTATTTGATTTTCTTCTTTACTGCCATGTGTAGGAATAGGCCTCTAAACGGGCATGCAGTAGAGTGGTTTTGTGCTGTTAGCATTTCAGTTGTTTAGTTTTCGATATAGATCCTTCCTTATTAGTTTTTATGCATGCATATTTCAAATTTATGTAGCTCCAATGAGTAGGAACAGCTATATCAGTTCACGTTGTAGTTTTGGTTTTCCTTGGCATTTTAACAAATCTGAACAGTTTTTATTCTAGCATGCTTAAAGATTTCAAATATGTCTTCCTTTGATTTATGACTGTTGTAGCATACTTGAAGAAGTCAGACTTGCTCTTACGATTCGGATTTTCTGTACAGCTAGTGTGCTTTGTTTTTCTCGCTTTGGATTTTCTGTATAGCATTAGAACGACAAGAAGTTTAAGAGTAGCTAGTGTGTTTTGTTTCCGTTTCTTTCGGATTGCACTGTACAGCTTTGGAATAGCTAGAGATTAATGAGTAGCATGCATTCTTTGCTCTCTTTTTTTTTATCTCTGATGTAGCAAGATTTAAGGTTTTAATTCCAACAAGTTTTAGATGTAGTTTAAGCTCGTATGATATGCAAATATTGATAAGTATTGCATGCAGAACTTCAATATAAGAATAGATTTTTATTAAGTTTAATATATAGAATTTTATTAGCATAGTAGGTATATTTTTGGTTTAAGCATTTCAAAGTTAGAATTTGCTTAAACATTTCAGTTTCTTTTTAAGGAAACATTCTTTTAGAAGTATTAACAAGTATAAGAAAGATAAAGAAAAGAAAGAAAAAGGCCAAGGCCTTAAGTAGATCCCAAAGTCAAGACTTTAGGGATTTTGGCACACAAGGTGCTAAAGAAAATGCTGAGGCATTATATATTAGAGGTATTAAAAGATAACAAGTATTTTACTTTTATCAGTGGCACTGTACTGGACTCTCAGTTGTCCTTGGGTTGGGCTCCCATAGTCGTCCCTAGGTTTAGATAACCTAGTATGCAGGACTCTCAGTTGTCCTTGGGCTGGACTCCCATAGTCGTCCCTAGGTTTAGATAACCTAGTAAACCCTACTAGATTCGGGACCAGCTATCTCAGGTCTAGTTAGGGATGCGCACATAGCAAGTACAGTTGTCGGACCCAAGAAGAAAGTTGATTATTATTTTGAAGTATTATAAGTATAAGTTTTTGAACAAACAAAATAAGTTTCACATAAGTATAAAAGTATAAAAGAATAAGTTTAGAACAAATGAATTAAGTTTCACTTTGTTTTAAAATCAGCAAGTTTAGTTTCCTTTTATGCTAGCATGTTATTTAGATTAGCTTACTGTTCTTTGCTATTAGAAGAGCATGAGTAGCTTTACATGTTTAGCACTTCAGTATGTTTGTTTATTTACTAGTAGATGAGCATGGGTAGTTTTCCTTTTGAGCATTCAGTTTTAGTTTTCAGTATATTCACATGTATATCGAGTTTTTGTGAGTTAGATAGCGCTTACAAAGCATTTTGCTTATAGATTGCATTTTCTCTTACAGCAGATACAGGAAAAGAAAAGTTTTAGCAAAGGAAGGCGACAAGGAGGTGCGGATGGATGTGTAATGCCAGGACTATGGAAGAGACTTGGGACGTTATTAAGTTTTCCACATTTTAGTATTTGGGATGGTATATGTTATTTTGATGTTATTAGGACATAGTAGATGAATTGTAAAATTGTGTGATGATTTCTGGTATAGTTTTCTTTTGTTTTGGATCATTTACTGCATGAGTTGCTTGATAGATGTTCCAGCCGCTTGTGGCTGAGGTATATTGTGTTTGTATATCAGTTTAAGGTCACCGGTACAGGGGAGACTCTGCCGAAATTTTTCGGCAGGGTTTCCATGTGGTTTTTAATCATACCGGTTAAGTAGAGTTAGTAGTTAAGTAACGGTCACTCTTAGAGAGTAGTAGTAGTAAGAAGGGTGGTCATTACAATGATGTCCTCTTGAGAAGCTCATAAGGATTGTCATGTAAATCCTGCTGGTGGACCTAATCCGGCATGACAATGAAGTTGAGTGGTACTACTCTTAGAGCTAGATATTAATTACGTGAGTTGTTAGTAACTTATTTAATTAATGGACATTTGATATCTTAAACACAGGGAGATTAATGCACTCATAATAGGAAGGAGCCCATAATGTAATTTGGGATTGGTGCGGTAGTTCAATAATAACTCTTTAGTGGTATGAGTTATTATTGATGAACTTGAGTTGGGTGTTCGGGGTGAACACAGGAAGCTCAAGCTCATTGGGAGACCAAAACCAATTTCTCCTCTCGGTCCCTGTTGTAGCCTCTATAAAGCCTTGTATCCACAAAGTCCACTTCTTACCCAAGTAATGGGTTGGACACATCCTTGCTTGGAGCAAGGGGGCCGGCCTAGAATTATTTTGGAGCTCTTGTAGTGGCTGGCTAAGCCATGCTTGGTGACCAAGCATGGGGCCGACCATAGGGGAAGGAAAAGGAAGTTTTGTTTTAAAACAAAATTTGTTAAAAATTTTTCTTATTTGTAGTTATCTACAATAGATAAAAGAGAGATTTTATGTTTCTTAAAATCTTTCCTTTTTTATAGTTATCAACAATAGTTAAAAAAAATATTTTAATTTTCTTTAAAACTTTCCTTTTTAGCATCCACAAGGAAATTAAAAGGAAGATTTTATTCTTGTTAAAATCTATCCTTTTATAGCCATCCACATGGTTTTAAAAGAGTTTTTGAAAACTTTAAAATCTTTCCTTTTATAGCTATCTACAAAAGATTAAAAAGAGATTTTAATCTTTCCTTATTTGTAGTTATCTATAATGTTTTAAAAGAGAGATTTTAATTTTTGATAAAACTTTCCTTTTTTGTAACCATGATTTAAAAGGAGAAGTTTTAATTAATCTTTCATTTTTTTGTAGTTGTCTACATGTTTTAAAAGAGAGAGATTAATTTTAAAACTTTCCTTTATGGGCATATACAATAGGAAATTTAAAAGAGAGAGATTTTAATTGTTATTAAAATTTCCTTTTTTAAAGGGAGGCAACAAATAAGGAAGTTTTAATTATTTTTGAAACTTTCCTTTTTTGCCATAATCAAGGATTATAAAAGAGAGGTAGAGGGTGCCTTCATACAATTGAACCTAGGCTTTCTCCTCTTCTATTCCTTTGGTGGTCGACCCCTCTTCCCTTCCCTTTTTCCCTTGTTTTTCCTTCCTTGAGGGTCGGCGGCTTGCTTGGAGGAATGGAAACATAAGGGTCGGCGGCATCAAGCATTGGAGATCTCTTGGTGGTCGGACTACTTGGAGAAGAAGAAGAAGAGAAGGAGTTTCCTATTTTGGTATCCCTTGGTGGTTCGAGTGGATTCCATCTTGGTAGATCATCGCCCACACGACGTCCAAGAGGAGGAGAGGAATACAACAGAAGATCAAGAGGTCTTTAAGCTACAAAGAAAGGTATAACTAGTTATTTGTTTCCGCATCATAACAAGTTCATGTTCTTTGTATAGATCTTGAAAAACCAAACATAAGAGGCTATCGATTTTATGTTATCATTTTGTTATCAATTTTGAGTTTCGATTTCATGTTTTGATATTGTGCTTCTATTGAGGTCTCTGTAGTTAAACCTAGTTTACTGTAAGAAGTTAAATATCTGATTTGTTTGAAAGGCTTTGTCTAGGAAGTGGTGGATGATCCCATACCCAAGAAGGCCTAGTGCCTCTCCATGTTTAACCTGGAAGCCAATCTTTGAAATAGATATTTAATCAACTTCTGTAATATGGTTTAACTTAGGAAGATCACATCAGTTAAACTTGGAGTAAAAATGTTAAGTATCGTTTCCAATCCAAGTTTAACTTCTGAAGGACAATTTGGATTAATAATGTTAAGCATCGTTTGCAATCCAAATTTAACTTCAGTAGAGCACATGGGTAGCTAGGATATTTCTATGCTTGTATAAATTTTTGTACAGGGGAACTAGGATGGTATTTTGAGTAGCAACCAACAATAATAGCCACAGAAAGGTTAAGTCGGATCTCGACATTTTGGTCACATGGGTAGAAATGATGCCTACAAAAAACCTGGACATTAGGACTGCAATATTAGCAACGATTGATGAAGCGGTTGTAAAAGCAGACCCAATAGAATCGGTCAAGTTTAACCGCTCTTAAAACCGCTTCAATTGAGTTTTGTTTGAAGCGGTTGGTAAACCGTTGCTATTGGACACATATAGAACCGGTTATTAGAACTGTTCCTATAAATTACTTTTAGAAGCGGTTTAGAACCGCTTCTAAAAGTTACATACGACCGTTTCTAAAGGGTACATATGAGATTAATAAAAAAAACATGCTCGCATCTCATATTATTTTCATAATTCCAGCAAACCTTTCTATTTAGGCGACCCTCTTTGTTCCAGCGACCTTCTCTTTTCTATCGACCATCTATGTTCCAGTGATCCTCTCTATTCTAGAGACACATCGGGTTAATTGCACCCTAGTATCATCCTTCGACATCCACATCATAAATCGCCTTTGATTTTGTTTCTTGAGGTAATTTATTGGTTTAGTTTTTATATGGTGATAATGTTTTTATATGTTAATGGCGATAAAAATTATAATCGATTATGGTTTAATTTTTGTTGGCCGGTAGATTTGTAAATTTTTCCAATGAATCCCTTAATTTAATTCGTATTTTTCTACAAGTTATCCCTATTATTTTTCAAGTTTATTATTGTAGTTTGCTTACAGTGTGTCTATGATGTTAAGCTTCATTTTTATATTTAGGAATTGTATTTATATATATGTTTGTTGAATTCTTTAAAATTTTATCTACAAAGTTTCTTTAATTTTGATAAATCTTGCTTCAATGTGTTAACTTTTATAAATTATTGAACAACATCAAATTATGCATAAGCAATGGATGGTTGCGCCACATGGCAGTCTTGAGTATCGGGTGGAAATCCTATATTTTTTACGTTATGCATTTGGTGATGTGGCTCCAGATGTTACGAGGCCCTGTCCTTGTTGCAAATGCATAAACTCATTGAGTCATGATCATGAGACAGTACACGAACATCTGATGATAAATGGTATCTTATAAGATTATCGCATCTAGAATTTTCATGGAGAAAAACTAATTGCACAAGATCATAATAACAATGAACTTCATGATTCGGTGCAACAAGTTTCTGAAGTAACTGGCCATGAACCCATGGTACAAGAAATGTTGCATAATGCATTTGGAATGCATGAAGGATCTACAAGTAATGAAAATTACATTGGAGCATCAAAGAGTCATACACCGATGAATTCTAGTGTGAAAGATTTCTATCAACTAATAGAGGAAGGTGTTAGAATGTATACTAAAAGTCTAGCTTTTGGTATAAACATTTATCTAGAAATAAGAATCACATTGGTCAAATGTCTACATTTACGATAAATGTAGTTGCTCAATTAATTTATATTGGAGATAACATGGTGTGTGGTGTCACACACAGAAGATCATGTTATCGGTTCCTTATAAATTATAAACAGTAGCTCACGACCAAGATGGAAAGGAACAAACCATTGGAAGGTCGTAGTGTAATTAGGTATTAGTTTATCTTAACTATATAATTACACTAGTACACTTAGAGTGTATTGAGTAGGACCATTTGAGATCGTTCCTTTTATACTGACTATATGAAGGAACAAAGACCTCAGTTATTATGGAAGTGTGTGCTCTTAATCCTAATATAATAACAAGCACATATATTTGATATTTATTTCTTTAATTTATCAATGGGCGAGATTTAGTTTGATAAATCAATAAGCCCGATAAGTTGGGAAATGATATCACTTAGAGTGTGTGTTGTTGATTAAAGAAGGAAACTGTGTCCTCGTGATCTAGGTTGAGAATGTTCCCAAGAGGAGCTCATAAGGATTGTCATGTTAAACCCTGCAGGTGGACTTAGTCCGACATGACGATGAAGTTGAGTGGTACTACTCTTGGAGCTAGATATTAATTAAGTGAGTTGTCAGTAACTTACTTAATTAGTGGACATTTGTTATCTTAAACACAGGGAGACTAACACACTCATAATAAGAAGGAGCCCAAAATGTAATTTGGGATTGGTGCGGTAGTTCAATAATAGTTCTCTAGTGGAATAAATTATTATTGATAAAATTAAGTTGTGTGTTCGGGGCGAACACGGGATGCTTAATTTTATCGAGAGACCAAAATTAATTCCTCCTCTCGGTCCCTATCGTAGCCTCTTAATTATAGAGTACTATACCCACCTATACCCACCTTCTTATCCATCCCATAGGGGTCGGCCAAGCTATCTTGGAGACCAAGCTAGGGCCGGCCAAAGTTTGGTTCATGGGTGCTTCAAGGTGGCCGGCGCTAGCTTGGGTTCAAGCTTGGTGTGGCCGGCCCAAATTAAAATAAAAGGATTTTTTATTTTTAAAATTTTTCTTATGTGGATAACATGATTTAAAAGAGAGTTTAAAAATTTAAATCTTTCCTTTTATAAGATTCTACAAAAGATTAAGAGAAGAGCTAAATCTCTTTCCTTATTTGTAGAATAAAAGGTTGATTTTAATTTTGGTAAAAAATTTCCTTTTAACCATGTTCATGATTTAAAAGAAAGTTTAAAATTAATAATTCTCTTTTATTAGTTTCTACAAAAGATTAAGAAAAGATTTGATATCTTTCCTTATTTGTAGATTGAAAGGAGATTTTAATTTTTGAGATAACTTTCCGGAAATTATCCACATGTTTAAAGAAAGATTTAATTTATAAAATTTCCTTTTAACCAATCATGAAGGGATAAAAATTATTGGAGAAATTTTTTATAAAATTTCCGGAAGCAAATAAGGAAGTTTTAATTTGTGTTTAAAATCTTTATTTGCTTGGAGATTTGGTGTGGCCGGCAATTATAATAATGAGAAGAAAATTTATTTTTAATTAAATAAATTTTTCCTTTTCATGGCAAAAGAAGTAAGGAAGTTTTTATTAAATTTTCCTTATTTGCCAAGACCAAGGATTATAAAAGAGGAGGTGGAGGAGCCTTCATGGTGGAACAACCTCTATTTTTTTCCTCCCTCTCTTCTTTGGTTTTAGTGGTCGGCCCTATTTCTCTCCTCTCCTATTGTTGGCCGAAACCTATCTTCTTGGTGGAGCTCTATTTTGTGGCCGAATCAAGGATGGAGAAGAAGAAGAGAAAGCAAGCCTCATCTCTTGCATCCCTTGGAGCATTGGTGGTGGCCGAAATTCTTCATCCTTGAAGAAATTTATTGTGGCCGAAATCTAGAAGAAAGAAGGAAGGTGGAAAGGTGGTTCTCATCTCGGAAGATCGTTGCCCACACAACGCCCAAGGTTAGAAGAGGAATACGGTAGAAGATCAAGAGGCCTTTGTCTTCAAAAGAAAGGTATAACTAGTAATGTTTTTCCGCATCATGCTAGTTTTATTTCTTTGTAAAAATACCAAATACAAGAGGCATGCGATTCTAGTATTTCGAATTTATTTTCGATGTTGTGTTCTTTTGTTTTTCTTTTTCCTTGTGATTTGATTGTTCTTTTCGGTTGACCTAAATTTATTTAAGGAAATTAAATATTAGCTTTCCTTAAAAGGCTTTGTCTAGTCGGTGGTGGTTGCTCCCATATCCAAGAAGGCCATGTGCCTCGCCACGTCAGTACTGGAAGCCAATTTTGGAAATTAATATTTAATAGAATTAATAACCTAGGTGATTTGGATCGAAAGTGTTAAGTTCCGCAGGAGATCCAAGTCTAAACCTAAAAGAACAAATAAATTAAACTTTGGATCAAACGTGTTAAGTTCCGTAGGTGATCCAAGTTTAATTTAAAAGAACACATGGTAGCTAGGAAAAGGTTCAGACCTTTGTACAAAATTTTTGTACAGTGGAACCATTAGGCTTTCCGAGTAGCAACCAACAATTGGTGTCAGAGCTAGGGTTTTGCCTCTGTGTATTTGGTATTAATTTAATTATGCACATGTCATACATAATTTAGGCAGGATAATAGTAGGATGTGCTAACTTTGTGGATGCAGGATCCAACTATTATGGCTTATAGATATTGTGTGTGTGATTGGACCCTTGGACATGTCAAGTGTAACGACCCAATTTTTCCCTATTTCTAGTTCTAAAAATTCCATAAAAATATTTGGAAATACTTTTAAAATATTCTAGAGATTTTTTGGAATTTTTAGAATATTTTTATGTAATTTTTGGAGGTCGTTTAGTAGGGTTACAAAAAGAAAGAAGTTTTGATAGAAAACGTTGAAGGTGAGACTCGAACCCGAGACCTTGACCCAAGCCGAACCTCAGCCGAACCCAGCCCAACCAATCGGTCTGTAGTTGTTTTGTTAATTATATATGGAATAAAATATATATAAGGTAGAAGTTAGTAATAGAGAATACTCGGAAAAAAAGGGGTTGCAGCGAGTTTTGAACCTGCGATCTGTGACCCAAGCAAAACCAGCCCAACCAGCTGAGCTACATGGTTTTGTTAACCTTATATGGAGAGAATTAAGTTTATAGCATAGTTTTGATTAAACCCGAATATAAGAAAGGGAATTAGGTTTTGGATTTTCGAAAAAATCAAAACATTTTCTCTCAAAATTCTTCTCCTCCTTCACGCGACGGCGCTCCTCTCGGGCGGAAACGCAGCGGCGGCTAGGGTTGGTTTTTCGGCGGCCGGCGAGCTCCCTTCTCTGCGGATTCTTCACAAGTTCGAGTTTCTCTCGGCAAGGAGAGCGCGCGGACACAAAGAAGAGCCGAAACCTTCATCTCTCCGCAAACCCTAGAAGCTGACGTCGGTTGTAAGTCAAGGAAAACCTAAGGTGAGTTGCTACTCACCTGCAGTAGGAGTAGTTCCGAGCTTCGATTTGTTTTCCTTGCTTTCGGATTTTTTTGAAGTTTCCCTATGTCTTTTGATTTTTTTTGAAGCATGATGTGAACTTGCTTGTGTATTTACTGCCGTGTACTTCAAAGAGGGGACCTAATGGTATGAATTAGGCATGTTTGTTCTTTTTGATATAGGGCAACTGATCTGGAACAGGGGAAGAGCTGTGGTTTCGGGTTGCTTGTAGTGGTTGCTGCTATGACCATTAAATCCGAATTTACTAGGTTGATTATGGGATCATTTTATTGTAGAGTAATTCGGATCTGGGTTTGTGCCATGCAATGGGTGTGGATAACTCTTATTTGGGAGTTCTGTTGGTTTTTTTTTTAATGGCTTGGTTTCTTTGCTTTAGTTTTGTACAACATTAGGATGAATAGAAAGGTAAGAGTAGTAAGTGTTCTTGTTGTCTTGCTTCTGGATTTCCTTCCTGAACAACATTAGGATAGCTTGGAATTAAAAGAGTAGTTAAGGAATTATTTTTGCATTGAATTATGTTTTGGTTCCTTATATGCTTTAATGTTCATGCATTAATTTTTGATAGCAGCAGCATTCTTTTTAGTAGATAACAATATTAAAGCCTTAATCAGAGTTAAAAGAGGTTGATGAGATGGTGATACTGTGCTCAGAATGCTCATGTTTCCTTTACAAGTTTTATCAGTTTTGGGTTGGTTTTAATAAGCAATGAACATAAGATAGCTTGATTAAATTTTGAGCATGTAGTTAGTTTTCTTTATTGCTGTTATATTTAAGTTTGAACAGCCCTTATAGTTAGCATTTCAGATAGAGATTTCCTGATTTAGATTTCTTTGTTATGCTGCCATGAACCTCAATTTTAGATTTCTGTTAAGCATTAGTGCAGATTTGTATTCTCCTCTTTGCAATTCTTGAACAAGGGCAGTCCATATATAATCAGTATTACAGTTTAGTTTTTCTTTGTTGTTAGTAAAGCATGAGCAATTTTTCCGTTTGCTAATAATTAAGCATGATCAGTTTAACATGAGCAGATTTATTTTAGAGTGGGCTTAAAGAAATCAAATTCAATTTTCTTGATTCATATCTGTTGTAGCATGCTTAGAGAGCTCAGTTTGCTTTCCTTTGATTTATGTTTATTGTAGCATGTTTAAAGAAGTTTGATTTGTTTTCTTTTGCTTGATTCTATTGATACATTTTTAAAGAATTTTGTTGCTCTATAAAAACTCTAGTATCTACCTGTAGGTGGGAAAAATAAGAGTTTTAATAAATTATTTAGAGGTTTATAAGAAGTTATAAGAAAGAGAGACCAAGGTCTTAATAGGATCCCTAATTTTAAGAATTGGGATCAGTAGCATATCAAGTGCTCAAATAAATGGCAAGGCATTTTATTATAAGAGAATTAAAGAATAACAAGTATAAGGAAGTAATAGTTAAAAGAAAATAAGTATTTTACTTTCAAATGGCATGTACCGGACACAAGGTTCATTGGGTGGGCTCCTAGATCGCCCCTAGGCACAAGATCGCCTAGAAGTACCTTAGTAGTTTCGGGATTAGCTACCTCGACTCTTATTAAGGATGCGCGCAAATTGGTACAATGCCGGACCCAAGAGAAGTTGATTATTATTTTGAAGTATAAAAGTATTAAAATATAAGTTTTAAGCAAGTGAAATAAGATACACAAGGTGTTTAGAATTCAGTAAGTTTAGTTCTTTATGTTAGCATGATAGTATGATTAGCTATACATGTTTAGTATTTCAGTTAGTATGATTCCTTTATTGGTTTATGAGCATGATTAGCTATACATGTTTAGTATTTCAGTTAGTATGATTCCTTTGCTATTTATGAGCATGAGTAGTTTTATATGTTAGCATTCATTTTTAGCATGTTTTTATTTATATACATGCATATCGAGTTTTTTGTGAGTTAGATAGCGCTCACTAAGCTTTATGCTTATAGACTACATTTCCTCCTACTGCAGATAAAGGAAAAGCTAAAGTATGAAAGGAAGGCGACAAGGTGGTGGTGATGAAGGTGTGTGATGGCTGAACTATGGAGAGATCAAGAGTTTGCTAAGGAGTTGTTAAAACTTACCTGTTTAGAGTTTCCTTTTCTTTTCTCCTTAATGCTATAATGAAGTTGAGATTGTAATTGAGTCTATTCTGCACTTGTAGCTTGTTATGTTTTATCATTGGAGTACTATCTGTTTACTATTGCTAGAGTAGTTTCCTTCTTCTTATTGAGTTATTATACTGCGTGGTTGTGTAATTATATGTTCCAGCCGCCTGTGGCTGAGTATACACTGTTTGTATTGTTGAATTGGTCACCGGTACAGGGGAAACTCTGTCGAAATTTTTTTGGTAGGGATTTCTCGTAGTTAAGTAGCGTACCGGTTGAGTAGAGTTAGTAGTTAAGTAGCGTCCACCTTTAGAGAGTAGTAGTAGTGTAGAAGGTGGGTCGTTACATCAAGGGCATTTTATTGTGTGTGCATGATTGTATTATAAAATATAGCAGGAGCTGTATTTAGTTTTATTAGGATTTGATTTTTTGATCTAGATACATGTACATTCCTTCGAGGAATATAGGATCGAAAAATGTAAAATTCTATTTATGTCGCGGATCGAATCTTGCAAGGCGTGGAACCTTTTGAGGATCAAAGGCGCAGCGGAACAAGGAGCAAGATGGATCCGACAACTAGACCCGGTGGCGGTGGCCAAAGATGGCAGCAGCTAGGGTTGGCGACACATGGAGGACAGCAATAGATAAAAGTCATAATAGTTGAAAATTAGTTTTTCTATTTATTGCTTTTTATGTTGTGTTGTGTGTTCTTGTTAGTATGCATGTTAAGTAGGCTAGCATAGTCAAAATTTCTCACTTTAAATAACTAAGTGGGAGAGGGATTTATTTTTAAATAAATTCCACAGTCTCCATTACTGGTTTATAAGTGATGCAACAAGCATGTGTGTTGGCTCTGAGTGCCTTCCTCCATATCGGATGAGCTTGTTTGCAGATCACTAGATCAAACTTCCATTTTGGATGACTATAGGAAATTAATTAAGAGCGTGTGATCTTCCCCATCGGAAGGGACATAATCTTATTAATGGACTAAGTGTCAAGTAATGGTATACACTTAGGCACGTCTAATAGTATCCTCCCCATCGGAGTCACTGCTATTATTTGTGTGACCGAAGAAAACCAACTATTAATTTGTCAAAAAGATAAGTTGATAGAATAATAAAATTAAAACCCTCTCTTACAAATGTTGAGTTTTTGTATACGTCCACACTATCGTGGCATACAAAATTCACGGTGTATGAGGTAATTTTATTTGTCAGGTTGACGAGAAAATAAAATTAATGGGAAAAACTCCTCTTACAAATGTTTAATTTTGTATACGTCCACACTATCGTGGAATACAAAATTTACGGTGTTTGAGGTAATTTTATTTATCATAAAGATTTATTGACAAGATAATTAATGGGTAAAACCCTCCTCTTACAAATGTTTAAATTTTGTATACGCCCACACTATCGTGGCATGCAAAATTCACGGTGTTTGAGGTGTTGGTGAATTTAAATAATATTGTTTGAGGAATCAATGTTATTTTAAATTCAAAAGTTTTGACCAAATATTTGATCAAAGAAAGATCAACTATTAATTTTATTCGTCATAAAGTAAAGTTGACGAGATAATAAAATTAATGGATAAAATCTCTTCTTTGATTTTGTATACGTCCACACTATCGTGGCATACAAAATTCATGGGGATTTTAACGAATTGATCTTGACCAAATATTTTTATGATTCTTAGGATTTAAAATGTTTGTCAATTCCCTAGTTGTTATACTATAGAAAAGACTTAGTAGTCCCGATTGTAATGATTGGAAATAGGACTTGGACATTAAGGTAGTCTGTCTTTTTAGAACTAAAGAACAATATAGGTGTATTTAATTCATTAGTTGAAACATGTTTAGTGGTGTTATCTACCAGAACCTGGAGTGTAGATACAGATGCCATTAATCATGTCCGCAATTCATTGCAGGGTTCCAGGAAACCCGACAACTAAATGAAAATAAAAACACCGTCCACATGGGCACTACTATAAAATTGGCATCTGTTGCAGTGGGAGATGTTTATCCTTTGATAAGAATAAAATATGGATTTTAAATAATTGTCTTTACGTACTAAGTTTAGAAAGAACTAGTTTTCAGTTTCTAAACTATTCAACGAACTTGATATTCTGCCTCTTTTAATAACAAAGTTGTTATTAAGAAAAAGAGGGAAGTTATCTGTTCTGGTACGTTGGTTGGCAATTTATAAATCCAATAACTCCCACGATGCAACAAATGGAAATTAGTAACACATCTTCTAACTTTAAGAGAAAGCAACCTTCAGAAATGAACCAATTATATCTTTGGCATCTAGGGCTAGGTTATATTAACTTGAGTATGATTCATTGGTAGCTGATGAACTTTTGGGTTCATTGGTAGTGGAAATCTTTCCAACCTGCGAGTCTTACTTGGAAGGAAAAATAACCAAGAAGCTTTTAAGTATAAGGGGTTTGGAGCCAAAGATACATTAGAATAGGTTCATTCTGATTTGTGTGATCCTATGACAAGAGTTTGTATCGAATATTTCATCTATTTTATAGACAACTATTCAAGATACGGATACATTTACTTGATGTGCCGCAAGTCTAAGTGCTTTGATTAGTTCAAAGAGTACGAGGCTGATGTGGAGAAACGTCAAAGTAAAAGTATCAAGACACTACGGTGAGATCGTAGTGGCAAGTACCTCTTAGGAGAATTTAGGAGTCACTTATCAGAAGTAAGGATTCAATCCCAACTAACTGCACCTGGTACACCCTTACAGAATGGTGTAGAAAAAGGAAGGTATAGGACTCTTATGAAAATAAGTAGATTGATGATGAGTTATTTGGAAAATTACCAAATTCATTTTAAGGATATACTCTGGAAACGGAAGTGAACATAGTACCTTCCAAAGTTAGAACTCTCTACTCATATAGAATTGCTAAATAGGCATAAGCCTATTTTGAAGCATATTCGGATTCGGGAAGTCCAACACATATGCTAAAGAGAGACAATGATAAGTTGGACAGGAATTCACTTGTTTGTAAGTTATCCTAGAGAAATGAAAGTAGGTTTATAGTTTTAAAAATCAGAAGGTCAGTGTTAGCATCAATGATCGATTTTTAGAAAAGGACTATGTAATAAACTACAAGTCCATAAGTAAATTTGTTATAAAGGACATGTCTAATCTAGTACCAACTGTACAAGATGAAATATCACAAGAAACTGCAACACGTATCACAATTGATACACAATTATAGACAGTACATCATCGTAGTGGGAGGGTTGTCAAACAACCTAAAGGATTCATGTTTTGGGAGAGTTTTTGGACTTGATCCCAAATGAACATGAGTCTGATCCCGGAAATATGATGAAGCACTCCAAAATAAAGATGCAACATCTTGGCAAAGAGCAATGAATACAGAATTAGAATATATGTATTCTAATCAAATCTGGAAGCTTGTAGAACCACCAGATGGTGTAAAATCCATTGGGTGAAAATATGTCTATAATAGGAAAAGATGGATAGACAAGAAGGTGGAAACTTTCAAAGCAAGGCTTGATGAAAAAGGAAACTTTTTCACTGGTAGTCATGCTTAAGTCTATCCGGATTCTTTTATCTATTTAGCAAGTGGATGTCAAGACAGCATTCCTTAATGGAAGTCTTGAAGAAAGCATCCATACAAAGCAACCAGAAGAGTTCAGTGCAAAGGGCAAAGAGCATTTTGTATGCAAGCTCAATCGGTCTATGGACTGAGGCAAAGCTTCAAAGTCTTGGAACATCCGGTTTATCAAAGGAATCCAGACCTATGGATTTATTTAGTAACCGGATAAGTCTTGTGTATACAAAAGGTGTGATGGAAACGTGGTGATATTTTTTGTACTATACGTAGATAACATTTTTTGGTAGTTGGAAACAATATCAAAATGTTGTCAGAAGTAAGGGTATGGTTGTCCAAACAATTCAATATGAAGGACTTGGGAGAATGAATATATTCTTGGGATCGCAAGAAAAGAATATTTTAATTATCCCAAGCTTCATAGATCGAAAAAAAATCCTTGCTCGTTTTAAGCATGCAAAACTCCAAGAAAGATTTCTTACCTTTTTAGCATGGAGTAACTTTATCTAAAGAAATGTCTCTGTAGACATCAAAGGAGATAAAGGACATGAAGGCAGTTCTTTATGCTTCGGCTGTGGGAAGCCTAATGTATGCAATGCTGTGTACGAGACAGGATATCTATTTTGCCGTGGGCATAGTTAGTAGACATCAAAGCAACTCTGGACAAGGACATTGATCTGCGGTAAAGCATATATTGAAGTACCTTAGAGGCACTAGAGATTATATGCTAGCTTATAAGGCAGATAATTTGTTCCCTGTGGGTTGCATGGATTTTAACATCCAATCGGAAAGGGACAATAGAAAGTCAACCTCGGGGTTTTGTGTTTACTTTAGGAGGTAAAGTCATAACTATGGAAGAGTGATAAGCATAGGTGTTTTTCTGGACTCCACCATAGAAGCTTAGTATATGGCAAGCCTCTGAGGTAGCCATAAAAGCTGAATGACTCAATAACCTCAAGATAGACATAGATATGATTTCTGGTTTGTCCAAAGATTATTACAATTTATTATAATAATACTGGTGCAGTAGCAAACTCGAAGAAACTATAAGTCTATAAGGCAAGTAAACACAATAGAGCGCAAGTACCACCCAATACGAGAAATCATATAAACGAGGAGAAGTTGTTGCTGCCTAGATTGCATCAGGTGATGACCTATAAATCCTTTCACTAAGTCCTTAAGGCAAGAGCTTTTGATGGACATGTTGAAGGGTTGGGAATCAGATGTATAGTAGCAGATATGGCAGCTTAGTCTTTTAGTATAAGTGGGAGATTGTTAGGATGTATACTAAAAGCCTAGCTTTTGGTATAAACATTTATCTAGAAATAAGAATCACATTGGTCAAATATCTACATTTACGATAAATGTAGTTGCTCAATTAATTTATATTATAGATAACATGGTGTGTGGTGTCACACACAAAAGATCAAGTTATCGGTTCCTTATAAATTATAAACAGTAGCTCACGACCAAGATGGAAAGGAACAAACCATTGGAAGATCGTAGTGTAATTAGGTATTAGTTTATCTTAACTATATAATCTCACTAGTACACTTAGAGTGTATTGAGTAGGACCATTTGAGGTCGTTCCTTTTATACTGACTTTATGAAGGAACAAAGACCTCAGTTATTATGGAAGTGTGTGCTCTTAATCCTAATATAATAACAAGCACATGTATTTGATATTTATTTATTTAATTTATCAATGGGTGAGATTTAGTTCGATAAATCAATAAGCCCGAGAAGTTGGGAAATTATATCACTTATAGTGTGTGTTGTTAATTTTAGAAGGAAACTGTGTCCTAGTGATCAAGGTAGAGAATGTCCCTAAGAGGAGCTCATAAGGATTGTCATGTTAAACCCTGCAGGTGGACTTAGTCCGACATGACGATGAATTTGAGTGGTACTACTCTTGGAGCTAGATATTAATTAAGTGAGTTGTCAGTAACTTACTTAATTAGTGGACATTTGTTATCTTAAACACAGGGAGACTAACACACTCATAATAAGAAGGAGCCCAAAATGTAATTTGGGATTGGTGCGGTAGTTCAATAATAGTTCTCTAGTGGAATGAATTATTATTGATAAAATTAAGTTGTGTGTTCGGGGCGAACACGGGATGCTTAATTTTATCGGGAGACCAAAACCAATTCCTCCTCTCGGTCCCTATCGTAACCTCTTAATTATAGAGTACTATACCCACCTATACCCACCTTCTTACCCATCCCAAAGGGGCCGGCCAAGCTAGCTTGGAGACCAAGCTAGGGTCGGCCAAAGTTTGGTTCATGGGTGCTTCAAGGTGGCTAGCCCTAGCTTGGGTTCAAGCTTGGTGTGGCCGGCCCAAATTAAAATAAAAGGATTTTTTATTTTTAAAATTTTTCTTATGTGGATAACATGATTTAAAAGAGAGTTTAAAAATTTAAATCTTTCCTTTTATAAGATTCTACAAAAGATTAAGAGAAGAGCTAAATCTCTTTCCTTATTTGTAGATTAAAAGGTTAATTTTAATTTTGGTAAAAATTTTCCTTTTAACCATGTTCATGATTTAAAAGAAAGTTTAAAATTAATAATTCTCTTTTATTAGTTTCTACAAAAGATTAAGAAAAGATTTGATATCTTTCCTTATTTGTAGATTGAAAGGAGATTTTAATTTTTGAGATAACTTTCCGGAAATTATCCACATGTTTAAAGAAAGATTTTATTTATAAAATTTCCTTTTAACCAATCATGAAGGGATAAAAATTATTGGAGAAATTTTTTATAAAATTTCCGGAAGCAAATAAGGAAGTTTTAATTTGTGTTTAAAATTTTTATTTGCTTGGAGATTTGGTGTGGCCGGCCATTATAATAATGAGAAGAAAAATTATTTTTAATTAAATAAATTTTTCCTTTTCATGGAAAAAGAATTAAGGAAGTTTTTATTAAAATTTCCTTATTTGCCAAGACCAAGGATTATAAAAGAGGAGGTGGAGGAACCTTCATGGTGGAACAACCTCTATTTTTTTCCTCCCTCTCTTCTTTGGTTTTGGTGGCCGGCCCTATTTCTCTCCTCTCCTCTTGTTGGCCGAAACCTATCTTCTTGGTGGAGCTCTTGTTTGTGGCTGGATCAAGGAAGGAGAAGAAGAAGAGAAAGCAAGCCTCGTCTCTAGCATCCCTTGGAGCATTGGTGGTGGCCGAAATTCTTCATCCTTGAAGAAATTTATTGTGGCCGAAATCTAGAAAAAAGAAGGAAGGTGGAAAGGTGGTTCTCATCTCGGAAGATCGTTGCCCACACAACGTCCGAGGTTAGAAGAGGAATACGGTAGAAGATCAAGAGGTCTTTGTCTTCAAAAGAAAGGTATAACTAGTAATGTTTTTCCGCATCATGCTAGTTTTATTTCTTTGTAAAAATACCAAATACAAGAGGCATGCGATTCTAGTATTTCGAATTTATTTTCGATGTTGTGTTCTTTTATTTTTCTTTTTCCTTGTGATTTGATTGTTCTTTTCGGTTGACCTAAAGTTATTTAAGGAAATTAAATATTAGCTTTCCTTAAAAGGCTTTGTCTAGTCGATGGTGGTTGCTCTCATATCCAAGAAGGTCGTGTGCCTCGCCACGTCAGTACTGGAAGCCAATTTTGGAAATTAATATTTAATAGAATTAATAACCTAGGTGATTTGGATCGAAAGTGTTAAGTTTCGCAGGAGATCCAAGTCTAAACCTAAAAGAACAAATAAATTAAACTTTGGATCAAACGTGTTAAGTTCCGCAGGCGATCCAAGTTTAATTTAAAAGAACACATGGTTGCTAGGAAAAGGTTCAGACCTTTGTACAAAATTTTTGTACAGTTGAACCATTAGGCTTTCCGAGTAGCAACCAACAGAAGGGAAACAATAGCTATATACTGGATGCACAGAGTTTTCTAAACTGTCATTCCTTGTTGAGTTATTTCAATTGAAAGTGAATATAAAATGGAGTGATATGTCATTTACAGCATTGTTGGACTTCCTTCATCGAGTACTTCCATCCGAAGCTCAAGTTCCTAAGTCATTTTATGAAGCAAAGAAATTAATTTCTAGTTTAGGACTTCATTATGAAAAAATACACGCTTGTCCAAATGATTGCATGATTTATTGGGGGCGAAAGTGAGAATGAACAGGTTTCCAAAGTGTGTAACCTTCCAAGATGGAAAAATTTACAGCAATCATCAAGGAGATCATATAAAGGTGGAAAAAAAAATCTCGGGGTTAAAATTCTAGCCAAAGTCTTTTGGTATTTTCTATTAAAACCAAGATTACAATGGTTATTCATGTCATCCAAGACGTCTGAAAATATGCAGTGTCATTTCAAAAAACATGTTTCAGATGGAAATCTAAGGCATCCTGCTGATTCTCGAGCATGGAAGGAATTTGATGATCGTCATTATGAATTTGCATCTAATCCTAGAAACGTACGCTTGGGACTCGCTGCTGATGGGTTTAATCCATTTAAAAATCAAAGCACTTCATATTGTACTTGGCCTATTGTCATGTTGCCTTACAATTTGCCACCTTGAGAATGCATGAAGCCTTATTCTATTATTTTATCTACCCTTATTCCAGGTCCAAAAGCACCTGGAAATGATATCGATATATATTTGCGCCCCTTATTCACTAAATTGAAAGATTTATGCGAAAATGAGATTGCTACATTTGATGCTTGTGACAAAAAAAAAATGTTTCAACTCCGGGTTGCATTACTTTGGATAGTCAGTGATTTTCCTGGTTTAAGTTGTTTGTCTGGATGGAAGACATATGCCAAGAATGCATGTCCAACTTGTGCTGGCAATACAGATGCAATGTACCTAAAACATGGAAAAAAGTGGTCATTCAGAGGGCATCGTCGTTTTCTACCACCAAATTCAGAACTGCGAACAATGTCAAGTTATGGTAAACCAGAGCAACGTGAGTTGGATTTGGCGTCATTATCGGGATTTGACATTCTACGAATGACCTTAAATAAGAATGTGATTTTTGGTAAGAGTAATACATCAAAACCAAATGTGAGAATAAAAACAAGATCAATTAAACAAATGTGGAGAAAAGAAAGCATATTTTTTAGCCTTCCATACTAGGAATTATTTAATTTGATCCGACATAATTTGGACCCTTTGCATATTGAAAAAAAAGTTTGTGACAACATTGTTGGAACACTTTTAGATGATTCTAACAAGAGCAAAGATAATTATGCAGCACGTAGAGATTTAAAGAATTTTGGTATTATGAAACAATTATGGCCCCGGGCACAATCAGATGGTAGAGAGTATTTGCCACCTGCATGTTACTCTATGTCTAAAGATGAAAAAAAAGATATTTTATTCTGTATTGAAAGATATTTGTGTTCCTGATGGTATGTCATCTAATATCTCAAAGTGTGTGGATGTTGGATGTTGTAGGATTATGGGCTTGAAAAGCCATGATTGTCATATTATGATGGAACAATTCCTTTCAATTGCTCTTCGTCGCGTGTTGTCAAAAAAGGTAACTGCTTCACTTATTATTTTGTGTGAATATTTTAGAACAGTGTGTGCAAAGACCCTACAAGAAGAAGAATTACAGAAGGCTGAAAAAGGAGTTATTTTGGTTTTATGTCAATTAGAGAGGATATTTCCACCATCTTTTTTCACAATAATGGTTCATTTGGTGGTACATTTAGCGTATGAAGCAAGAATTGTTGGGCCTGTACATTATCGGTGGATGTACCCAATAGAAAGATATCTGGAGAAACTTAAAAATTTTGTTAGAAATAAAGCACGACCAGAGGCCAACATTGCAGAGGCATATTTAGCAGATGAATGTGTTGTATTTTGTTCTCATTATGTAGATGGTAATAGCTCATTAAACAATCCTAGAACACGACATAAAGAGACACCAAATGATGAGTTTCCCACACTACCGAAGTTTCCACATGTAGGGTGACCAACAAAAGGGCTTCAAGTAGTTACCTTTGATGACAAAACTCTAACTCAAGCTCATAGATATATTCTCTCTAATTGTATAGTGTTGCAACCATATCGTGAGTAAGTATTACTATTTTTTAATTTTTTGCATAATGTTTTATTGTTTTATGATCAATCATTTTTTATAATTATATATTAATGTTGATATTGACTAGTGAAATAAAAAATGAACTGAAGAGAAGACATAGATATGGCCAACACCCAAGTAATTCTCAGTTGGATGATATGGTTATAATGCAATTTCCAAAATGGTTTGCAAGACGAGTAAGTAATATATGTGATTTATTTTATATTATAAATTTTTAATAAATAGACTTGCTAATTTTTTTTACTGTAAAAATGTGTACCTTACAGGTTGATCGAGTAAATGAATGAATCGATGACTTAGATCTTAGGATGCTTTTGCATGGTCCAAATCTAGTAGCATTTAGTTATCATGGGTTCAACATAAATGGGTTTGCATTTCGCACGGTGGAATCTGAAAAAAAAAACAAAAAGGTGCAAAATAGTGGAGTTATGGTGCAAGCGAAGCTTGATAATGATGATCATGAGTCAATCTATTATGGTCGACTAACTGATATCATCTCACTTGATTATGGTGGTGGTGGACGAATTGTTCTTTTTCGACATGATTGGGTTAACACTGCTACAAGTTTCAAAATTGATCCATTTGGATTTTCAATGATGAATTTTTCACGCTTGATACATACAGGAGAACGTGAGGAACATGAACCTTTATTTTGGCTACGCAAGCTCAAATGGTTTATTATGTTTGTGATCCAAAGGAGGAGGATTGGTACTGTGTCATTCGCCACACACCAAGAGATACATACAACATGGGCAATGAAGATGATATGGATATGATGCATTTTATTCATAATAATTTTTCTAATATGGAATCGATATTAGGTGATGTAAATAGAGTAGATGTTGAATTAATTAGAACTGATGTAGAGGGCTCAATAGTTGATGTTCTTCCAGTTGTGAACAATGAAACAGATGATGAAAGCTTTAGTTGATTTTTGTGTTGTCATTCATTATATTGAAACTATCTTTAGAATTCTAAAGCTCTATGAACAGGAATTGTTACTTAAAAAAAGAACAAGAACCTTCACTTCATGTATTAGCTCTCTGAATTGTTACTTAATTTTCAATAGTGATATTTTAAGAAGATGAATGTAGGAATTGGAACCTGAATTCTTATTTCTGAATGTGATTTTTGAGCAATTGCAATTCAAGAATTGAGAAGCATGTTTACAAAATGTTGTTGTTGTTGAGTTACCTTTGTGCCAATTTGGAGGAACGTGTGCAAGAACTAAACTATACAATTAATGAATTCCAAACATTATATAAAGCTCAATTCTAACCAAGCAAATTTCTTTCACACTATTTGTTCTTGGCAAGCAAATTTCTGCATCTAACTAAGAACAGAATAAAATTTCTAATGCAGAAATTTGCTTTAAACCTAAAACATGCCAAGAAATTTATAGAAATTGCATCCAAAAATCTTAACTTACCTGAAACTTCTTGCAAATTTCCATAGGTTTCAGAAATCATATCCACTGAAATTGCATGCTTTAAACCATGAAAATCTCAACATCTCTACACAACACCAATTAGTTAACAACATTTTGGTACTGTTAAGATCAGACAGTTTTAGATTTTTTTCCTTCTTTTTTTTTGAAAAATTCAGAACTCTACATAAATTTAGCTATTAAAGTTGTAAATTCTAAACAGAACTATGATCTGTGCAGCTGGCTCACTTTCATTTTGTTTAGCAATTGCTTATGCTTGCCTAGCTTGCTTGGTAGATCCAATTGCCAAGAGATCTTGTTGTTGTAGTGCTTCCCTTCATCTTCAAACAATCTCTACATTATTCTGCAATGATCCTTCCTTCCTTTGTCAATTAGTGGCTAAGAGCTTCAACAAAAAAATGCAGAATTTGAATTCCTTAGTTCAGCTTTTACAGTTTCAGAAAATGACAATGAGGATTTTAGTACTACTATGTTCTTGTTGATACATTCATTGACCATTTCATTGACCATTTCATTTCTTCAACTTCAGTTCAGTTTTATCAGTCATGTCATTCAAGAAATCAAAATTAGGATGCATGTCTAATAGAATTTCAAGGTCTTCTTGACAGGACTGAATCTGATTTTTGAAGCTTGCATTGTCCTTGTTTAGATTCATGAAGTTCTAATTTCAAATTAGCTGCTGATTCCCAGTTCAGAGATTAGCTTCCAATAACTTCCAGGAATGCTGATTAATTGGAAAAAAAAACTTCATTCAAATTTTGCTTCATAGATGATGCTCATCCCTTGATTTGATTAGTGGGTTGGTACCAATTTCTTGATATCAGAAAATACCTTCTCGAATTTGCAATTCAGGATATCCTTAGGCATATCAACTAACTGATTCTTAGGCATATCAATTTTGACTTCAAAATTTTAATTTTATTCTTGGCAAGCAAATTTCTACATCTAACCGAGAAAAAAATTAAATTTCTAATGCAGAAATTTGCTTTAAACCTAAAACTTGCCAAGAAATTTGCAGAAATTGCTGAAATTGCATCCAAAAATCTCAACTTACCTGAAACTTCTGGCAAATTTCCACAGGTTTCAAAAATTACATCCACTGAAATTGTATGCTTTAAACCATGAAAATTTCAACATCTCTACACAACACCAATTAGTTAACAACATTTTCGTACTGTTAAGATCAGATAGTTTCAATTTCTTTTTTCCTTCTTTTTTTTTTGAAAAATTCAAAACTCTGCATAAATCCAGCTATTAAAGTTGCAGATTCTAAACTGAACTATGATTTGTGTAGCTGGCTCACTTTCAGTTTGTTTAGCAGTTGCTTATGCTTGCCTAGCTTGCTTGGTAGATGCAATTGCCATGAGATCTTGCTGTTGTAGTGCTTCCCTTCATCTTCAAACAATCTCTACATTATTCTGCAATGATCCTTCCTTCCTTTGTCAAATAGTGACTAAGAGCTTCACTTAGTTCTTCAATAATCAGAACTCGCAACAAGTACTAAAATGCAAGTACTTAATTTTCTTTATACTTAATTTAATGCAAGTACTAAAAATGGGAAATTGCATATACTGAATTTTTATAATTTTTTTTATGTTTTTTAAATTTTTTAAATTAATTTAATTTTTTTAAGTTTATGTTTTTTACAACTTTATTTTTTAAATAAAATATCACATATTTTATCTTTTTATTTAATTTTTATAATTTAAAAAGGAATTTTTGTTATAAAAAATTTTAGGGGTATTTTGGCAAAATATTTTTTGTTAACCCCAGAATCAAGGAAAATTTTACTTGTTTCGAGGTTTTCCAAATCCGAGTTGCATGTCTGTGTCGAGCATGGATCATTACTTGGGAATTACTGATTACCTAAACCAAACAGAGGTTTCGTTAAAATATCGCTTAGTTTACATTATTTTTTTTGTTTATAATATAATCAGGGCACAAGGTTAAATCTCATTTACTTGTCTTCTTAATTTGGATTGTCGTTAGTTATTGAAAATGTTGTTGGGTTTTTCGGGCCGCGAAAACCGCTTTTCGCGTCGCGGAAACCCCGAATCACCTAAAGCCGTAGATCCGTGCAAGGAAAACCGAACGAAATACAAATACGAGTTTCAAAATCTTTAGATCTACTCCTAGATCTATGTGTTGAGAACTTTACCCTTGTTGCGTGCCCTTTCGCGTTCCCGCTCTTCCAAGGAGTTGCCGAATCTCAAGACCGTCAAGCGCCGGTCCTCTGGTAAAGCCCGAAAATTCTCAAAACTATTTTAGAAATATTCTATGATTTTTCTGAGATTTTTAGATATTTTTCCGTAATTTTCCGAGTAGCGGAAGCAGCAAAAATAATTAGAACCGCAAAATAGCTTAGGCGGGAATCGAACCCGGAACCCCTCGGATCCGATAACTTTTAGTTAGTCTTAGTAACCGGTGAAACCAGCAGGGTCGTGCTGAAAGAAAGAGGAATCAATTATATTTATATTAGAGTTGGGTTCAATTATCCACTTAATATAAATAGAAGAGTTAGGTTGGGTTTGGTTTATTTTAGAATTTGGTTCGGCAAACTCCTCCCCTCCAAACCCTCACGCCGAACAACCTTCTTCTCTCCTTCTCTCGGCGCCAACCACAAGGAAGACCTAGGGTTCTCTCGCTAGGGCCCCAAGGACATCTTCCGGCGAAAACTCCGGCACGAGGACACTCTCCTTCGCGAGGGGAACGCTTAGACGCGAGAAGATCGTCGAGAATTCTAGCGAATAGAATTGTAAGGAAATTAGCGTACGAGGTAAGAAACCCCTCAACTGCAGTATAAGTAGCTCTGTTTGGGTTTTCTACGCATTAGTTTAGCTATATGCAGATTTTTATCGATGCATAGCGTGAAATTGACCCTCCTCTCAGGTTTAGGGATTTAGTGAGCACTTCTAGATGGGCCGGACACGTAATCCCTCTTCAGTGGGGGTTTCTAGACGTTGTCGGGTGCCTAGAAGTGGTCTCCCTAATAGAGAGGAGAGTTGGGGCACACCAAGTGTTCGATAAAATAGCTAGTTAAGTAAAAATGCAAACTAGGCATTTTAACAGCTCAGTTGAATGCATTAGAAGCATCTAAATTAGTAAATCAGTTTATTCTAGCTTATATGGGACTACGGTCCAATGGGTGGGCTCCCACAGTCGCCTCTGGGTTCAGACAACCTAGCTCTAGGTCCAGATAACCTAGAAACAGCAATTTAGAACAGTTTAGCTATATTCAGTATTTTATCTTTCAGTTGGCACTGTACCGGATTAGATATCCATTGGGTTGGACTCCCACAGTCGTCCCTAGGTTCAGATAACCTAGTAAACCCTACCAAATTCAGGACTTGCAAACCCGGGTTTAGTTAGGGATGCGCGCATAGTAAGTACAGTTGCCGGGCCCAACATCACATGATTATTATTTTGATCTACTATGCTATTAGTTTTCAAAACTCATAAAATCAGTTATGTTAGTTGAGTTTGATTTCAGCTTCAGGTTAGCTTCAGTTAGCTTAGTTCTCTATTATTGTTCTATGTGATTAGCCTGTTATGCCATGCTTCAGCTTACATGTTCAGTTATTTCAGTTTATGCTTGCAACCAGAGTATGTCATGCCAGTACATGATTTCAAATAGCATTCTTTAAAAGCATGTTTGCATCGTTGCATGTTTTAGTGAGGTAGTTGGTTTCTTACTAAGCTTTAAGCTTACAGATTCTACTTTCCTTAAGATAAAGGTAAAAGGAAAATGGACTAGCAGAGGAAGCTGGAGTTCAATGCAAAGATAGTGTGTGTGGCAGGAACTGGAATAAAAGATCCTCAGGGGTTTTAGCAAGCTTAAATAGTTGAATTCTTAGTATTTCTTCTTTCATGCATTTTTAGACCTTAGAATGTTTAAACCATGGGAGATTTATTTAGTTTGTTAGTAATTATGTTAGAATGCTGGTTAATAGTTGCTAAAATATATTCCAATTGATTTTAGAATTATTGTGTGAGGTTTGGTACGCAGAGTGAAATCGAGTTCGTGGTGAGATCGAGCCGGATCGGTCTGCAACCATCAGTCGAAGTGTGCCGATCGGCCACCGACCGATCCATGCGTAACAGAGTTTATGGATCGGTCACCGACCGATCCATGTCGAACGAGAGCACAGACGCCTCGATTGGTCACCGACCGATCGGTGAGAATCGATCTGGGCCGATCGGTGTGCTCTGGATCGGTCGGTGAGACCGATCCAGCTACGTAAACACACAAAGTGGCATATCTTGTGGATCGGTCAGGCCGACCGATCCGTGGTCCTCTCCGTATCAAGATTTGCCGATCGATCCTCGGATCGATCCGAATCGATTCATGGATCGATTGAAATGCCTGATTACAGCTAGCAGGACATCCGAGAAGCATAGATTATCCTCCCTAGCATGTGTACAACCCCTAGGTACACCTAGAATATAAAGTTCAGATTTTACAGAGATCAGTTTAGTAAAATTTTAATCAATCCATATTTCCGTAATAGTAATTTAGCACAGCATTACGTAACGATCGGCCTTACAGCTTAGTAGTAGAAGGCGGGTCGTTACAGAGTGGTATCAGAGCAGTGTTCCATACTTCCTACACACACATCAGCATTGAACCTGCAGCTTCCAAGTAAGAATACCTCTACTTTATTTATGTTCCTTGCTTTCTTGTTATAGTTCATGTTTATAGATAACTGATGCATGTTAGTATGTGATAATAGATAACATGATAGCAATAGTTATACAATTATGATTGTATTAGTTATGCATGTCCTGTCCTCTATGTCTTTAGAAATGGCACGAGGACGCCCAGCTAGAAGGACACCAGCTACCGAGCCCCAGCATGAGGCAGGCAGTTCAGTGCCTCCCCCAGACCTTACAGCACTAGTGGCTCAGTTACAGCAGCAGCTAGCTGAACAGCAACAGGAAATAGCCACCTTAAAGGCTAGTCAGCAGCACACTCCCACTATCACCCCGGAGCCTAACTTAGCGACACCAGTGGTCTTAGAGGTTCCACTAGTCTAGCCTACGGCACCAGTAGCCCCAGCAGTAGGAGCGCAGAGAGAAGCCTATCTGATCTAGTGGCAGAGAGTCAAGCCAGAGAATTTCTCAGACAGCAGTGAACCATGGGATGCTCAGGCATGGTTCAAAACACTAGAAAGTACGATGGAGCTTCTGGACTGGCCAGAACATGAGAAGGTGAAGTGCGCCTCCTTCTGTCTGACAGGAGATGCACGCATGTGGTGGGAGAGAATCAGAGCGAAGCGCCCAGTGAACCAGATGACATGGGCTGACTTCGAGAAGGAATTCTTTGAGGAGTTCTTTCACATGCGGGTCACCAACCGTCACTACGACGAGTTCACTGAGTTTCGTCAGGGCAACCTATCAGTTGAGGAAGCCGTGAAGAAATTCAACAGGTTTGCTCGTCTATGCCCTGAACTAGTCAGCACAGAAAGGGGACGAATCCGATTGATGCTCAAGATGCTGAGGCCGGAAATAGCAATGAATGTGGCTGGTGGCGTTTATAGGCCACAAACCACAGAAGAGCTAGTGAGCAGTGCTCTAATCACTGATCATTACCAGAATAGCATCAAGCAGCAGAAGCAAGTCCTCTCAGAAGCTAAAGGTCAAGGAGGCTCAGGCACTCAGAAACAACAAGGCCACAGCTCCAACTAGAAAGGGAACTCCAGCAACAAGCGCAAGCCAGGGAGTTACCCAAAAGGAGGGCCAGCCAGTTATCCAAAGTGTGCTACTTGTGGGAAATTCCATCCTGGAGTTTGTCGTAAGAGCACACGAGGATGCTTTGAATGCGGACAGGAAGGGCATATGGCCAAGCAGTGTCCAAACAAGACCAGTCTTCCTCAGCCACAGCCAATTCAGAATGGAGGCCAGCCAGCTCAGTTACATCAGATGCAGGCCGCTTTAGAAGGTCCACATATCAGCCAGGGCAGATTAGAAGCCCCTCCAGCTACGACCAACGCGAGGATCTACTCACTCACCAGAGAGGACACAGCAAATGCCTCGACAGTTGTTACAGGTCATATTAGTATTTTACAGCAAAGTACAACTATCTTATTCGATACTGGGGCAACCCATTCATATATATCCAGGGCATTTGCTGAGAAGTTAGCAATACCTCCAGAGGTACTCAGCAGTCAGTTTTTGACGACGTTACCTTCAGGAGAAATTATGGCATCAACGCACTGGCTCAGAGCAGTGTCGTTCACTATAGCAGACAGAGAGCTCTTTTGCGATCTGATAGTGATTAATATGACCGACTACGACGTCATCTTTGGGATGGACTTCCTGATCAGATACGGTGCTTCCGTAGAGTGCCGTAAACAGAAAGTCATATTCCAACCTGAAGCAGAAGTGCAGTTTGAGTACATAGGAGAACCCAAGAGAAAGGCCAAGAAGTTTCTCTCAGCTATGAAGGCGCAGAGGTTGATGGATTCAGGGTGTACGGGATTCTTAGCACACATAGTCAGTACCAGACAGGACAAGGACCAACAGCTAGCAGAGGTCCGAGTCGTATGTGACTACCCAGTAGTCTTCCCTGAAGAGTTACCAGGATTAACACCAGACAGGGAGATTGAATTTGAGATAGAGCTCATTCCCGGTACCAATCCGATCTCCAAAGCGCCTTATCGCATGGCTCCAGCAGAACTGAAAGAACTTCATGAGCAATTACAGGAGCTGCTTGACAAAGGCTTCATACGCCCTAGTCACTCACCATGGGGCCTGTATTGTTCGTGAAGAAGAAGGACGGGACCATGCGCCTGTATATAGACTACCGGGCACTGAACCAAGTCACAATCAAGAACAGGTATCCTCTTCCCAGAATAGATGACCTGTTCGATCAGCTAAAAGGAGCAGCAGTGTTCTCTAAGATAGACCTCAGATCAGGTTATCATCAGGTGAAGGTTAAAGAAGGGGACGTACCCAAGACAGTATTCAGAACTAGATACGGACATTACGAGTTCGTAGTCATGCCCTTTGGCGTGACAAATGCTCTAGCTACTTTCATGGATCTCATGAACAGAGTATTCAGGGAATATTTAGATAAGTTCGTTATCGTGTTCATCGATGGCATTCTTATCTATTCCAGAACTCAGGAAGAACACGCAGAGCACACGCGATTGCACCCTTGATAGAATCAGACGCCAAGTTCACCAAATGTGAATTTTGGCTAGATCAGTGTCCTTCTGGTCACATCATCTCAAAGGATGGTATCATGGTAGACCCAGAAGATAGAAGTCGTGAGCAATGGAAAAGACCCAAGAACGTCGGTGAGATCGAAGCTTTACGGGATTAGCGTGTTACTACAGAAATTCGTGAGGACTTCTCGGGATAGCCTCCCCACCGACTCTTACCGAAAGAATAGAAAATTTCAGGGGACGAGGATCAGGAGAACAGTTTGGTGAAAAGGAGATTGACCAGTGCACCTATTCTGACTCTACCAGAGAACGCAGATAGCTTCGATATTTATAGTGATGCCTCTAAGTTGGGACTAGGAGCAGTGCTGATGCAAAATGGCAAGGTGATCGCCTACGCCTCCAGACAACTCAAGGATTATGAGAAGAACTATCCTACTCATGACCTTGAGCTTGCAGCAGTAGTGTTCGCTCTCAAGATTTGGAGACATTACTTGTATGGAGCTCAGTGCAGAGTGTATACAGATCATCAGAGTCTGAAGTACTTCTTCACTCAGAAGGATCTGAATATGCGACAGCGCAGATGGCTAGAGCTGGTCAAGGACTACGACATAGACATCCTCTACCACCCAGGAAAAGCAAATAGGGTAGCAGATGCACTTAGCAGAAAGTCCAGTGCTACCTTATTATCTCTAGCAGCCATGTCACCACCCCTACAGAAAGAGATCACAGATCTCGGTCTCGAACTCATAGTCGGACAGCTCTCTACTATGACCTTAGAGTCTACCTTGCTTGGTGACATCCAGGCAGCTCAGGAGCAGGATCCTGAAATTCAGAGAATCAAACAAGGTTTAGCATAATCAGAAAGTGGAGAGTTCAGAATATCAGATAGCGGGGTGTTGTATTTTGGTGACAGGCTATGTGTTCCAGATCAGGAGGAACTCAAAAAAAAGGTTTTAGATGAGGCTCACAAGACTCCCTATGCGATGCATCCTGGCTCCACCAAAATGTACCAGGACTTGAAGAAACATTTTTGGTGGCCTCGGATGAAGAGATACGTCGCTCGATATATCAGCACCTGCCTAACCTGCCAGAGGGTTAAGGCAGAACATCAGAGACCAGGGGGAGTTTTGCAGCCCATACAGATACCAGAATGGAAGTGGGAAGACATTTCTATGGATTTTATAGTGGGATTACCCAGAACCACGAATGGTTTTGATACCATCTAGGTAATAGTCGACAGATTGACTAAATCAGCCCACTTCTTAGCTATCAGGATATCCTACTCCATGGAACAGCTAGCTCAGTTGTATCTCAAGGAGATCGTTAGATTACATGGAGTCCCACGAACCATTATCTCAGACAGAGACAGTAGGTTCACATCACACTTCTGGGAGTGTGTACAGTCAGCTTTGGGCACGAAGTTGAAGTTTAGCACAGCCTTCTATCCTCAGACCGATGGACAGATGGAGCGGGTAAATCAGGTACTCGAAGATATGCTCCGAGCATGTGCCCTAGATTTCAAGGGAAGTTGGTGCAAATATCTGAGTTTAGCAGAATTTGCATTCAACAACAGCTATCAGGCCACTATCGGTATGGCACCTTATGAGGCTCTCTATGGGCGGAGGTGTAGATCTCCAATCTGCTGGTATGAGAGTGGTGAACAGAAAGAACTAGAACTTCAGATAGATCTAGTGGCAGATACCACAGCAGCTATACAGCAGATCCGCCAAAGGATAGAGACAGCTCAGAGCCGCCAGAAAAGCTATGCTGATATACGGCGCAGACCTTTAGAGTTTTCAGTTGGGGATTCAGTGTTCCTCAGAGTAGCTCCCATGAAGGGAGTAATGTGTTTTGGGAAGAAGGGCAAGCTAAGTCCCCGTTATGTGGGACCATATCTTATCAGCAGAAGAGTGGGCAAGGTAGCATATGAGCTAGAGCTACCTCAGGAAATGTCAGCTGTCCACAATGTATTTCATGTCTCTATGCTGAAGAAGCATATCCCAGATGCCACCCAGGTGATTGAGCCCCAGTTGGTACAAATCCGCGAAGACCTCAGCTATGACAGTCGGCCTATTCAGATAATAGACCGAGCAGTTAAGAAATTGCAGAACAAGGAAGTACCATTAGTCAAAGTCATTTGGCACAGTCACACAGCAGAAGAGGTAATATGGGAGACAGAAGCCAGCATGAGACAGAAGTACCCAGAATTATTCTAAGTTCGAGGATGAACTTTTTATAAGGTATGGGGGATTGTAACGCCCGAAAATTCTCAAAACTATTTTAGAAATATTCTATGATTTTTCTGGGATTTTTAGATATTTTTCCGGAATTTTCCGAGTAGCGGAATCAGCAAAAATAATTAGAACTGTAAAATAGCTTAGGCGGGAATCAAACCCGGAACCCCTCGGATCCGATAACTTTTAGTTAGCCTTAGTAACCGGTGAACCCAGCAGGGCCGTGCTGAAAGAAAGAGGAATCAATTATATTTATATTAGAGTTGGGTTCAATTATCCACTTAATATAAATAGAAGAGTTAGGTTGGGTTTGGTTTATTTTAGAATTTGGTTCGGCAAACTCCTCCCCTCCAAACCCACACGCCGAACACCCTTCTTCTCTCCTTCTCTCAGCGCCAACCACAAGGAAGACCTAGGGTTCTCTCCCTAGGGCCCCAAGGACATCTTCCGGCGATAACTCCGGCACGAGGACACTCTCCTTCGCGAGGGGAACGCTTAGACGCGAGAAGATCGTCGAGAAGTCGTCTCCACCGGAATTCTAGCGAATAGAATTGTAAGGAAATTAGCGTACGAGGTAAGAAACCCCTCACCTGCAGTATGAGTAGCTCCGTTTGGGTTTTCTACGCATTAGTTTAGCTATATGTAGATTTTTATCGACGCATAGCGTGAAATTGACCCTCCTCTCAGGTTTAGGGATTTAGTGAGCACTTCTAGATGGGTCGGACACGTAATCCCTCTTCAGTGGGGGTTTCTAGACGTTGTCGGGTGCCTAGAAGTAGTCTCCCTAATAGAGAGGAGAGTTGGGGCACACCAAGTGTTCGATAAAATAGCTAGTTAAGTAAAAATGCAAACTAGGCATTTTAACAGCTCAGTTGAATGCATTAGAAGCATCTAAATCAGTAAATCAGTTTATTCTAGTTTATATGGGACTACGGTCCAATGGATGGGCTCCCACAGTCGCCTTTGGGTTCAGACAATCTAGCTCTAGGTCCAGATAACCTAGAAACAGCAATTTAGAACAGTTTAGCTATATTCAGTATTTTACCTTTCAGTTGGCACTGTACCGGATTAGATATCCATTGGGTTGGACTCCCACAGTCGTCCCTAGGTTCAGATAACCTAGTAAACCCTACCAAATTCGGGACTTGCAAACCCGGGTTTAGTTAGGGATGCGCGCACAGTAAGTACAGTTGCCGGGCCCAACAGCACATGATTATTATTTTGATCTACTATGCTATTAGTTTTCAAAACTCATAAAATCAGTTATGTTAGTTGAGTTTGATTTCAGCTTCAGGTTAGCTTCAGTTAGCTTAGTTCTCTATTATTGTTCTATGTGATTAGCCTGTTATGCCATGCTTCAGCTTACATGTTCAGTTATTTCAGTTTATGCTTGCAACCAGAGTATGTCATGCCAGTACATGATTTCAAATAGCATTCTTTAAAAGCATGTTTGCATCGTTGCATGTTTTAGTGAGGTAGTTGGTTTCTTACTAAGCTTTAAGCTTACAGATTCTACTTTCCTTATACTGCAGATAAAGGTAAAGGGAAAATGGACTAGCAGAGGAAGCTGGAGTTCAATGCAAAGATGGTGTGTGTGGCAGGAACTGTAATAAAAGATCCTCAGGGGTTTTAACAAGCTTAAATAGTTGAATTCTTAGTATTTCTTCTTTCATGCATTTCTAGACCTTAGAATGTTTAAACCATGGGAGATTTATTTAGTTTGTTAGTAATTATGTTAGAATGATGGTTAATAGTTGCTAGAATATATTCCAATTGATTTTAGAATTGTTGTGTGAGGTTTTGGCGCGCCAGAGTGCTGAAATCAGAGTTTCAGGGTGAGATCAGAACCCAGATCGGTCTGCAGACCGATCAGAGTTTGGGTTGGACGCTGGATCGGTCATCTGACCGATCCATGCGCGAACAGAGAGTTGGCATCCATGTGCGAACAGAGAGCACAGACGCTCACTGATCGGTCTACCGACCGATCAGTGTGCTCCTGGATCGGTCGGTAGACCGATCCAGCCACACACAGAAACACACAGAAGCGGCATATCTTGTGGATCGGTCAGCCGACCGATCCAGGGTCCCTCTCCGTGCCAGTATCGAGCTGGATCGATCACTGGATCGATCCGACAGCTCAATCGATTCATGGATCGATTGAAATGCCTAATTACAGCTAGCAGGACATCCAAGAAGCATAGATTATCCTCCCTAGCATGTGTACAACCCCTAGGTACACCTAGAATATTAAGTTCAGATTTTACAGAGATCAGTTTAGTAAAATTTTAATCAATCCAGATTTCCGCAATAGTAATTTAGCACAGCATTACGTAACGATCGGCCTTACAGCTTAGTAGTAGAAGGCGGGTCGTTACACCTCTAGAAGTATCCACACGGACATGTAGGTGGAGAAACCTCACACAAAAGGTGTGCTAGCACCTTGGTGAGATTCGGCCAAGCAAAGAGGAGAGGGAGAGGGAGAGCTTGAGGAAGAAGAAAGGAGTAAATGAGGAATTTTTTCAAAAATTCATTTCCTTTCCCTCACTAAAGTGGTCGGCCACATTTGGTTTTGTAACCCCCATTTCCACTTAATTACAATTAAGTGGAGGTCATTAAGAGGTGTCTTGTAACTCCCATGAGGTGGCACACCATGAAGATGTGGACCATTACCATTGGTCCACATCTTGCCACCTCATAATGATGTGGCAAATGAGTAACCTCCACTCATTTAATGTGGCCAACCCACATTAAATGCAATGGAGGCTTGTAACCTCCATGAGGCGGCAAAACAAGATGATGTGGAACAACACTATTGGTCCACATCTTGCCACCTCACTCATGATGTAGCAAAGAGTCAAGTCAAACTTGACTCTTCCTCTTCCTCTCTAGTCAAGTCATACTTGACTCAATCTCTCTCATGGTTGATCTAATCTAACCATTTGATTCAAGCCAACTTAATATAATGAATCTAATTCATTAAATTAAATTGATCTAATGAGTCATAATCTAAATTAGACTCATTAAATACATGAATCAACCTAAGTCTAACTCAATTAGCCCAATTTGGATTACTCTTAATCCAATTTGATTCATCAAATGAATCTAATCCTCTTGGTTCATCATATGAACCAAATCTCCATCTAAATATCCTAAGTGTGTGACCCTATAGGTTCTTGTAACGTTGGCAATTCCCTAAACCCATTTAAGAGCATAAGTAATGAGCGGTATCTAGCAACACATCATTACTACCCAAGTTACAAGAAATATCGAGATCCAACATCACCTTGTGACTACTAATTGTGACTCCTCACAATATGTGACAATGTCCTTCTATCCTAGACATCTAGATTGATCAATATGAGGCATAGACCATGTCATCCTCTAATCAATCTAAATCTTGAACTCCAAGTAGACACACTAAATCAAATGAGCTCAATATCCCATATTGACTCATTTGGGCATGGCCATGCACTTCGTGGTCTCACTCTATCAAGAATACTGATGTCGCTCCCGTCATATGGGAGGGATAGATCCCATCTACATCACTCACATCCCTCTACATAATTTGTTATATACCCAGTAATCGCCTTTATAGTCCACCCAGTTACGGGTGACGTTTGACGAAACCAAAGTACATAACTCCTTATGTAGGGATCCATGGTGACTTCAGGTCTAAGGACTAATAGTCATACTAATAGCTAGGGGTGTTCATTATTCGGGTCAATCCATTAACCCATCCGATCCAAATAACATTCGGGTTATTTGGTTTGGTTAAATGAAATTCGGGTCGGTTGAATGAACTGACCCGAAATGTTAATTGGATTAATGGTTTGGTTTTGGATTTAACTCCCCATCCGAATAACCCGCCCGAAACCCGAATAAGGAATTAATATATATTTTTTAATTTTTTTTAGTATAATATTTGGAATCTTTGGAATGTGTAAGTTTTTTTTCTTATATCGAATGAAACTATTTTATCAAATTTGGAGCTTATTTATTTATAAATGTAAATTATTAAGAGTTTATTTATATGAAGAAGATTGAAAATTTGAAATGAAAAGAAAATTGGGTTAATTGGTACCCGAACCGAATAACCCGAATTAGTTTCGGGTAATTCGGTTTGGTTTATAGCTAATTCGGTTTGGTTCTTGGTTGGATTTAGAAAATTATAAAATCCGAATAACCCGAACCGAATAACCCAAATAATCCGAACCGAACCGAATGAACACCCCTACTAATAGCCACATGAGAAAGTATATGACACTCATATAACAATCCATGATACTTTCTTATGGCGGGTCATTCAGTATACATTCTCCAATGTATACCCATGTGTCAGCTTGATATCTCTATATCCATGACTTGTGAGATCAAGTCATCGAGCTGACCTACATGCTAGTCTTATTGCATTAACAATGTCCCTGAATGTTAATACTCGATTTGGAATGATTTAGAGTAGTGTTCCCTATATCATCTCACTATCGATTCAACCAATCGATTGATATAGGTAAGAACCTTCTTCTCAAGGACGTTACTATACTTATTTTATCTGGCACTAATACAAATAAGCATAATAACCAAAAACCAAATACCTTAATATATATACAAGAATATGATATACATGAGTCCATATAATCATCAAATGATTGGCTCTAGGGCTCTAACTAACAATCTACCACTAGCACTAGTGCCAATCAGTATAGGCTCTAAGGCCTAATGACCTAGTGTGATCATCATGCTTTCTCTGTGCCAAAGCCTTGGTCAAGGGATCTACGATGTTAGCCTCTGTAGGTACTCTGCAAATCTCCACATCTCCTCTATCGATAATCTCTCGAATGAGATGGAAACGTTGTAAAACTGCTGTGAACTCTGCCAGCTCATAGCACTACCATTCAAGCAAAACACGAACCTCGACTGTGATCTTTAATTATCCTGAACGGTCTGGAAGCTGGCATCACTGTAACCCTTTACAGTTAGCTCATCATTGCCTCCATATATCAAGAAATATTCTTTAGTCCTTCTTAAGTACTTAAGAATATTCTTGACCGCTATCCAGTGACTTTCACCTGGATCTGACTGGTATCTGCTCAAAGCATACGAGACATCAGGTCGAGTACATAGCATGGCGTACATGATAGACCATATGGCTGAGGCATAAGGGGTCTGATCCATGCGGTCTCTCTCCTCTCTAGAAGAGGGACCTTGAGTCTTCGAAAGACTCACGCCATGTGACATCGGCAGAAATCCCTTCTTGAAGTTCTGCATGGCAAACCGAAGGAGTACCTTGTCAATATATGTACTCTGACTTAGGCCAAGCAATCTCTTAGATCTATCTCTATAGATCTGAATCCCTAGAATGCGGGATGCCTCACCTAAGTCCTTCATTTAGAAGCAACTCCCTAGCCAGGTCTTGACAGACTGAAGCATAGGGATGTCCTTCCCAATGAGCAGTATATCAACCACATACAATATGAGGAAGACAACTACGTCCTCTACAACCTTCTTGTAGACACAAGGTTCATCTTCGTTCTTGATGAAACTAAACTATTTGATTGCATCATCGAAACGAAGATTCCAGCTCCGAGAAGCTTGCTTTAGTTCATAAATGGAACTATGCTGCTTGCATACTCTGCTAGTATGCTGTGGATCTACAAAACCCTCAGGTTGTGTCATGTACACATCCTCGAGTAGGTTTCCATTCAGAAATGTGGTTTTGACATCCATCTGCCATATCTCATAGTCATGGTAGGCTGCAATAGCAAACATGATCCGAATGGACTTAAACATCGCTACTGGAGAAAAGGTTTCATCATAGTCAATACCATGAATCTGCTTGAAACCTTTAGCTACCAAGCGACCCTTATAAATAAGTCCATCCATGTCAGTCTTTCTCTTAAAGACCCACTTACACCCAATGGGTTTTACCCCTTCAGGTTGATCAACCAAAGTCCATACTTGGTTGGTGTACATGGATTCCATTTCGGATCTCATAGCTTCTAGCCATTTCTCGGAATCTGGTCTCATCACAGCTTCCTGATAGGTGGTAGGCTCATCCTCTATGAGCACAATATCATCATGGTCAGACAAGAGAAATGAGTATCTCTCAAGCTGACGACGTACCCTATCAGACCTGCGAAGAGGTATGTCTACTTGAACCGGTTGTTGTTCCTCAACTCCTTGTGGAACAACATCATCCACAACACTTTGTGGTTCCAGTTCAATTTCCATCGAGGCATCAGTGCTATTGTTCGCATCTTGAACTTCTTCAAGATCGAACGTGCTCCCACTAGTCTTTCTAGAAACAAAGTCCCTTTCTAGAAAGACCCCAGTCTTTACCACAACTACCTTGTGCTGACTGGGAATGTAGAAGTAATATCCCTTAGTTTCCTTGGGATATCCAATAAAATAACACTTGTCAGATTTGGGTCCTAACTTGTCTGAGACTTGACGTCGAACGTAAGCCTCACAACCCCAAATCCTCATGAAAGACACCTGGGCATCTCTCCCAGTCCATATCCTATATGGTGTCTTTATCACGGCCTTGGATGGAACTCGGTTGAGAATGAAAGCTGCTGTGTCTAGAGCATAGCCCCAAAGGTATGTCGGAAGATCAGTGTGACTCATCATAGATCGTACCATATCTAATAGGGTATGATTCCTCCTTTCGGATACACCATTCCACTGTGGTGTTCCAGGAGGAGTGAGTTGAGATAGAATCCCACACTCAGCTAAATAGTCACGAAAATCATGGCTTAAGTATTCACCACCTCGATCTGATCGAAGTATTTTAATAGTCTTGCCAAGCTAGTTCTGTACTTCATTCTTGAATTCTTTGAACTTTTCAAAGGATTCGGACTTATGTGTCATCAAGTACACATAACCATATCTACTGAAGTCATCAGTAAATGTGATGAAGTATCTATAACCGCCTCTAGCAGCGACATTGAAAGGGCCACATACATCACTATGTATGAGTCCTAACAAATCAGTCGCTCTCTCGCTGTGCCCACTAAAGGGAGTCCTGGTCATCTTGCCTCGTAGGCATGACTCGCATATCTCATATGATTCAAAATCAAATGAGTCCAGCAAACCATCCTTATGGAGCTGGGATAAGCGCTTGTCATTTATATGACCTAAGCGACAGTGTCAGAGATAGGTGTGGTTCATATCGTTCGATTTGAACCTCTTGGTATTAACGTTATAGATAGAGCTCTCAAGGTCTAGAATATAGAGTTCGTTCATTAGAGGTGCACTACAATAGAACATATCGTTTAAATAGACAGAACAACATTTGTTCTTTATTATAAACGAGAATCCTTTCTTGTCCAAACAAGAAACTGATATAATGTTCTTAGTCAAGGCAGGCACATAACAACAATCATCTAATTATAGTACAAGCCCAGAGGGAAGAGATAGATGATAAGTTCCTACAGCAATAGCAGCAACTCGTGCTCCATTGCCTACTCGTAGATCTATCTCACCCTTCGTCAATGCCCTGCTATTCCTCAGCGCTTGTACATTAGTAAAAATGTGCGAAGCACATCCGGTATCTAATACCCACGATGAAGAAATAGAGAGGTTGACTTCTATAACATGTATACCTGAAGTAGAAATCTTATTTCTCTTCTTCTTAAGATCTTCCAGGTATTCTTTGGAGTTCCTCTTCCAGTGCCTTGCTTGTCCTTGATATAGGTGACAAAGATGCTCAACCATATCGTAAGCGCCCATCAACTCATGTTGCTTCTGAAGCTCAGAGTTCATGGTCGCGAGCATAAGACAGGACACATCTAATGCGTCATCTTGATGCTTCTTGTAAGCATCTCGGTCAGCTCGCGTGGCAGTGGCAGGAGGAGCCTCCGAAATGGGCTGCTCCAGAACGTACAGTTTACGTTCCTGAGTGAGAACTATTCTTAGGTTCCTGTACCAGTCCAGGAAATTTGCTCCGTTGAGCTTGTCCTTCTTAAGGACAGAACGCAGGGAGAAAGAGTTCGTATTCGACGTCATGGTTATCTACAACAGAAAATTTGCAGAAATAAATATCATATTCTTTTAAAATCATTTAATTAGGCCTTTAATTAAATGATGCTCCCACTGAATTCTATAATTCTTGTGGGACAAGATCCACATCATACTAACCCTTGAGTTAGCTTTGGCTAATACGCCCAAGGCTTAGTATGATCGGTAGGTAACGATTACCAATTACATCTCTATGCAACTCTTGTTTATAAAATCAATATCCGCATTTATATTAAAACTCGAGTTAGCTTTGGCTAATACGCCCGAGAGTTAATATAGATATGATTTTGACCTATCTTTTCCAACTGTTAGAGGAATGCCTATAGTTGACTCGATCCAACCGAGTAACTAGGAATACTCAATCTAATTGAGTTTGTATTCACCCATGCGTTGATAGGCGGGACCAAGATTGTCCCTCCATACCCTACCAAGATAATATGTATTGCTCTGCTTTGGCAGATTCAACAATACATGTGATCGAGGTAGTGATAGGTATCACGACACGGTTAGGCATTAGAGTTGAGTCGATTGAGATCTAATCTAATCGAAAAGGATGCATCTTGTGCACGACTTAGATCTAATCTAATCGCAAGGGTGCATCATGTGCACGACTTAGATCTAATCTAATCGTAAGGCACTAATTAATTAACTACTTATTAAATATGCATCACATACACAAGCAATTAATTAATCTATTTGTGATTTAGTCATGGCCCTACTACGATCTTCTCAAGCCAATGAGAAGATCGATTGGTCAACCTAGGGTCAACAGCTTCTCCAAGCTCCTCCCTTTGACCACCTAGTGTTACTCGTGCCCGCCTCGGAACTCCATCTCGTGTGGACCCTCCACTGCTCCAATTTGTACATTACAATTTGAAACTCGAGTTACATTAGAGTCTAAATCTAATTTACAACAAGAATATAAGAGAAGGCACGACGCGCAGGTCGCGAATATAATACAACACTCGCAAACACATAACGGCGCGCAGGTCGTATTATGAATTACAACACAATCCAATCACATTGGGTTTTTGGGCCATGACTATCACAAAATTAATATATAATTCAAAATTATATATTTTCATAATTTTCTGTAATTTTAAAATTAATTTTTACAATTTTTACGAGTAAAATTTCCCGACGGACCCGTTTAGCGGTTTCGGGCGCAATCGCGGAACGGATCCCCTTGCAGGGCCAGGGGCAGCGCCCCTACCCGCGATCTAACCATCGCGAGGGTTCCTTTGCGATCCAACAGCGCCTAAACCCGCTGTCCCAAAATGATTTGGGCCGAGACATTGCCATTTCGGAAAAATCTTCCCGGCGGGTTCGTTTTTAGCGATTTCGGGTGCAATCGCGGAGCAAATCCCCTTGCGGGGTTAGGGGCAGTACCCCTACCCGCGATCTAACCATCGCGAGTTGCTCCTAAGTGATCTAATGGCACCCAAGCCCGCTGTCCCAAAAAATTTTGGGGCGAAACGAAGCCGTTTTGGAAAAATTTTTCCGGTAGCCGAAGCATACAAGCGACTAAACACTTGTGCTTCGATTACTCGAGAAAAATACTCATAAAAACCCAAAAATCATAATTTTACAGAAACTTTAGTTTTCATAAAACCAAAAAACAAACTCGTACTCGCCTTGCACGTGGCTCTGATACCACTGTTGGGTTTTTCGGGCCGCGAAAACCGCTTTTCGCGTCGCGGAGACCCCGAATCACCCAAAGTCGTAGATCCGTGCAAGGAAAACCGAACGAAATACAAATACGAGTTTCAAAATCTTTAGATCTACTCCTAGATCTATGTGTTGAGAACTTTACCCTTGTTGCGTGCCCTTTCGCGTTCCCGCTCTTCCAAGGAGTTGCCGGATCTCAAGACCGTCAAGCGCCGGTCCTCTAGAAGTATCCACACGGACACGTAGGTGGAGAAACCTCACAAAAAAGGTGTGCTAGCACCTTGGTGAGATTCGGCCAAGCAAAGAGGAGAGGGAGAGGGAGAGCTTGAGGAAGAAGAAAGGAGTAAATGAGGAGTTTTTTCAAAAATTCATTTCCTTTCCCTCACTAAAGTGGTCGGCCACATTTGGTTGTGTAACCCCCATTTCCACTTAATTACAGTTAAGTGAAGGCCATTAAGAGGTGTCTTGTAACTCCCATGAGGTGGCACACCATGAAGATGTGGACCATTACCATTGGTCCACATCTTGCCACCTCACAATGATGTGGCAAATGAGTAACCTCCACTCATTTAATGTGGCCAACCCACATTAAATGCAATGGAGGCTTGTAACCTCCATGAGGTGGCAAAACAAGATGATGTGGAACAACACTATTGGTCCACATCTTGCCACCTCACTCATGATGTAACAAAGAGTCAAGTCAAACTTGACTCTTCCTCTTCCTCTCTAGTCAAGTCAAACTTGACTCAATCTCTCTCATGATTGATCTAATCTAACCATTTGATTCAAGCCAACTTAATATAATGAATCTAATTCATTAAATTAAATTGATCTAATGAGTCATAATCTAAATTAGACTCATTAAATACATGAATTAACTTGAGTCTAACTCAATTAGCCCAATTTGGATTACTCTTAATCCAATTTGATTCAACAAATGAATCTAATCCTCTTGGTTCATCATATGAACCAAATCTCCATCTAAATGTCCTAAGTGTGTGACCCTATTGGTTCTTGTAACGTTGGCAATGCCCTAAACCCATTTAGGAGCATAAGTAATGAGCGGTATCTAGCAACACATCATTACTACCCAAGTTACAAGAAATATCGAGATCCAACATCACCTTGTGACTACTAATTGTGACTCCTCACAATATGTGACAATGTCCTTCTATCCTAGACATCTAGATTGATCAATATGAGGCATAGACCGTGTCATCCTCTAATCAATCTAAATCTTGAACTCCAAGTAGACACACTAAATCAAATGAGCTCAATATCCCATATTGACTCATTTGGGCATGGCCATGCACTTCGTGGTCTCACTATATCAAGAATACCGATGTCGCTCCCGTCATATGGGAGGGATAGATCCCATCTACATCACTCACATCCCTCTACATAATTTGTTATATACCCAGTAATCGCCTTTATAGTCCACCCAGTTACGGGTGACGTTTGACGAAACCAAAGTACATAACTCCTTATGTAGGGATCCATGGTGACTTCAGGTCTAAGGACTAATAGTCATACTAATAGCCACATGAGAAAGTATATGACACTCATATAACGATCCATGATACCTTCTCATGGCGGGTCATTCAGTATACATTCTCCAATGTATACCCATGTGTCAGCTTGATATCTCTATATCCATGACTTGTGAGATCAAGTCATCGAGCTGACCTACATGCTAGTCTTATTGCATTAACAATGTCCCTGAATGTTAATACTCGATTTGGAATGATTTAGAGTAGTGTTCCCTATATCATCTCACTATCGATTCAACCAATCGATTGATATAGGTAAGAACCTTCTTCTCAAGGACGTTACTATACTTATTTTATCTGGCACTAATACAAATAAGCATAATAACCAAAAACCAAATGCCTTAATATATATACAAGAATATGATATACATGAGTCCATATAATCATCAAATGATTGGCTCTAGGGCTCTAACTAACAAATGTGTTGCATTGTATCAAATCTAACCTCGTTACAATTCATATTAAAATCATAGGAAATAAGTCTGGATTATTTTTTAATTACATGTGATAGTGTCCTTAATTATTTACATTCCCTATTTTTTATTGTTATTATTATTCTTTTTGTTTAATTTTATTAAAAATGATAATTATAATTTTTATTTTCATGATAATTCATATTTTTATCAATTTATTTGTTATTAGACATTATTAGTGTTATTATTACATTTTTATTTAAAAAGAAAAAAAATAGTGCCAAGAAGATTGTGTTGTTGTACCATATCAAGTTTTAACCTAAAATCAATTAACCATTTTAATTGTTACTATTTTTGTTTAATTTTATTTAAAATATTAATTAAATAAACTATTAATTTTAATAAAATAAAAATAGGACTTTATATTAATTTTCCTCACTCAAATAACACCCAAAATTCCCTAGTGTCCTATATCTCCTCCCTCTTCTTACGCTCGCTGATTGTATCTCCCTCCCCTCTTCTTACTCCCGCTATTTCATACCGCGCGATTCTGCCATAGTGTTCATCGCCGCTGCTGTGCCCGCTCCTTGCCCGCTCCATCCTTCCAGTTACACAGCCAGGAGAACGATCGTCTCCTCCCAGGTACGCAGCTAGCATAACCTCCTCCTCCTTCAAGGTACACTATTTGACCTAGCTATCGCCCCCAATTCCTTCCGTCACTGTTTTCAAGTTTTTATTTATTTTGTTGCTTATTGATTTTAGAAGCCTTCTACAGAGGATTTGACCTATTTCCTACTCCTATCTACTGTTAGGGTTTTTAGGTCTTGCTTCATGTGTCTTACAAGAACCTATGATTTCCTGATGTATATAAGTAAACCTATTGTTACTTTTTTCTGTTCTGGATGACCTGTTCCTCTCATTCTCAGTCCTGCATTTAGATGGTTTTATTATTGTGATCTTACTTTGATGAGATAACTGTTCATGCTTCAGATCTTGAAGATGCTTAGAAACTAAGGATTTGAAGTAGAAAGGGTAATGTATTAATTGTTGTTTGAACAATAGAAAATGTTGGTGCGGGAAGCATCCGACGATCGACCGTTGTTTTGATAATGGCAAAGGAATTCAAAGTTAAGTTGTTTTGTGATCTAATGCACTTAATTGAGTGTTTCAGGAAAGTCCTAGCTGCGGTTAGGAAGGAGGAAAACCCTAAGGGTGGTAACCCTAGGTCATAGGGGGTGGTAACCCTATGCGGAAAGTCTTGGCAGGTCGAGAGCTTCAGGAAAAAGTCCTAGGGGGGGTAACCCTAGGTGGAAAGTCCTGGTGTCGTGAACCAGGTGAAAAACTAGACCAGCCGGGAAGCGGAAGTCCAGCAGAAAGTCCAAAAGCTTCGAACGCTGAGCAAAAGTTCAGTCGATCTGGAGGATCACACTTGTATTAGGTAAATCTCCTGAGTGGAGTAGGTGAGGACGCGTTCCCCGTAGAGGGAACAGTAGGCGTCGGGTCGACCTAGGGTTTCCGGTTGGAAATCCGAAGTCAGACCTGGACAGTCCGACAACTGTCAAGTATATCTATCATACTATTTCTGTGCTAACTTTGTTTTGCAGGGGTTTGTGTTTGGGACTAACATAATTTGCAGGAACAAAGGAACAATTTAGACCTCGGATGAACAATGTCCGAGGCGCCTCCATGGGGCTTGGAGGCGCCCCCATGGAGGCGCCTCGGGTGCTAGCCGAAGCCAGCTGTCCAGAGACGCTGGAGGCGCCTCGGAGGTCACTAGAAGTTCCTTGGACCAGGCGTTAAAGGCGCCTTGGAGCAGCTTGGAGGCACCTTCAGTGGGATAAGGTGCGACCAAATCAGAGCTGATCCACGCGTGCGACTCGGCGGCCTGGAGGCGCCTCGGACAGGCTTAGAGGTGCCTCCATCACTGTTTAAAAGGGGGTTCGAGGCAGAGGCTCAGAACATCATCTTCCAAGCGATCAAGCTACAACGCGCGGCCTCAAAAATACCCTGAAGTGCTGCTACAAGTTTCTGATGACCCTGAGCTCCGCAATTCTAAAATGCTGTCATCGGTATAAGTTTACTTTAATTATTGCACTTATTGTAATTCTCAGTTGTACAAACTTTTGCGCGATATAGTTGTTGCCCACAGTAAGCGATTAACGATCGAGAGCCTTGGAGTAGGAGTCTCCCTAGGCTCCGAACCAAGTAAATCTTGGAGTCTTCTATGTGTTGGTTGTTTTATTTATTTATTTCCGCTGCATTACTCGTAAGATTTCCGAAACGAAAAGTGAAAGCCACGAGCGCTATTCACCCCCCCCCCCTCTAGCGCTTTCGATCCAACAATTGGTATCAAAGCGGGGTCGCATTGATCTGGTGCAACCACCAATCACGCAATTTTTTTCGTGGTATTTTCAATTTTTTCGGAGTCAATTAGAATTAGCTTAATAGCTATATTCTAATTATTTTTTTTCGAATCGGTTTTTGCTCGAGGCTGGTGCAACACCACTCGAGTTTGCTATTTCTTAACTTTATTTACCGCACTACTAATCCAAGACCTAGTCTTGGGGCATTTCTATTCTATCGTTGTGTTTGCATATCTCTAATGGCCCAACAAGAAGGTTTCAGCACCGTTCGCCCCCCACTTTTCTCTGGAGAAGACTTTGGATATTGGAAGGGGTGAATGGAAACCTTTCTCAAGACACAATTCGACATGTGGATGATTATCAAGACTGGAATACAACTGCCAACCGACGAAGACGGCAAGCCGACATCCTGCGAAAAATGGGAACCAACCCAATTCAAGAAGGTGGAAGTTGATGCCAGAGCGACCTGCACCCTCCAGTTCGGACTGACCAAGGAGGAACTCAACAGAGTTGGACCTTTCTCCAGCGCAAAAGAGCTTTGGGAGAAGCTGATCGAACTCCACGAGGGCACCTCCAACACCAAGATAATCAAGAGGGATATTTTGTTCAATAAATTATATAATCTAAAAATGCAGGAAGAAGAGACAGCAAGTCAACTCCATGCACGGATTCAAGACATCCTCAACTCTCTCCACGCTATCGGGCAGAAGTTCGAGAACAAGGACATTATAAGGTACGCACTTAATGCTTTTCCGAGGAGCACATTGTGGGCATCGATGGTAGATGCCTACAAAGTCTCCAAGGATTTAACTTCCATTAGACTAGACGAATTGTTCTCAGAATTTGAATTGCATGAACAAACTAATACACAGCCAATCGAGAAAGGTATTGCTATGGTTGCAAATACTAGTCGAACACGTAAACCAAGATCACGCTGAAGAACTGAACCTGAATCAGAAGTCGAACCTGACTCAGACGATGAAGATGACGAATTGAACTCCGAACTCATGAATCTTGTGAAGAAACTCTACAAGAAGAAGAAGGGATTCAACAAGAGAGACCTAAAGAAAGTCGTACAATCAAAAGAGGTTCAACCTAGCTCAAAGGTAAAGTTTGAGGTGATCTATTATGGGTGCAACCAGAAGGGGCACATCAAGGCCAACTGCCCCAATCAGAAGGATGCAAAGAAGCAGAGGAAGAAGAAGGTGCTAAAAGCAACCTTGAAGAATCTTCAGAAGAGGATACCGACGACGAGCTCGAACAGACGAGCCTTCTGGCCCTGATGGCCCGAGACCATATCGAGGTGTTCGAGAGCGAGAGCGAGTCGGAAGTAAAATTGAAAAGAAGCCACTAATCCGTATCCGTTTCTGAAGGGCCCGATCCCTCTATAAGTATCCCTCGACTAAACAATCTAGTCAATTACTTGTTACGAAAATTAGCTAAATCTAATCTAAGAATTAAGTCACTTCTAAAGGAAGTAGCTGTCCTTAAAGAAGTGACTAACTCCGAATCTTTGACTGAACCAGTTCAGACTGGAAACTCGACTCAAGTCCAAAAACTTGAGGAAGAGAATTCCAACCTGAAAACTCAGGTCAAGGATCTGGAGAAACTATTAGAACGATTCTCTTTGGGTTCCAAGAACCTTGACTTAATTCTTGGAACACAAAGGGCAATCTACAATAGAACTGGACTAGGATTCAAATCGAAAAAGAAATATAAGTCATATTTATCACTTATACAAAGAACAAATAAAAAAATTATCTAAGCATGGGTCCCCAAGTCCAACCTGATCAATCAAGTTGGACTTGGGCAATATTGGGCCCCTAAGAATCAAATACATTACCTCGATAGACCATATCGAGGCTATGATCCAGGGGGAGCTAGAAGAAAAACAATAAAAATAAAACTAGATTCAAATTAAATTAAAAATAAAATAAAATTAAAATTAAATTAAATTAAAATCAAATTAAATTTAAAATTAAATTAAATTAAATTAAAATCAAATTCAAACTAAATCAAATTAAAGTCCAAAGGAAGGCTCCAGAATAGCTGGCACCTCCGAAATTAATCCACCCGATAAGGGTAAACAAGAGTAGACTACCCGGCCGGGTAATTAAGGTTAGATTAAAATGGGTCATGTTTAACTTGACCCATGGTACTGGTGAAGCATTGGATGATAGTACGTTGGGGAAACTTAGTCATCGCATGTCTAGGAAGATATGGCTTCGACCTGGTGCATTTGGCTAAGTGGAACTGACCGAAGCTATCCTTTATGGAACCTAACCAATTAGACCAAGGTTTTGTACTAAGTTCAATGGATAAGACTATTTGGAAAACCTCGAAGGCATGGTTACTTTAATGAGGTCCTTGTTACTCACCATAGCCCAGAAGTTTATCCAAAGAATGCCTACTTGTTGAACCCGAAGCTAAACCTGAATCTAACACAAAGTTAAACCAAACCGTAAAATTGAATCTAATTTATCTCACAAAAATTATAGGAATCCCTGATTAAAAATTTAGATAGGGTGAGATGACTAAGGAATAGAAATTTAAAAGAGAAACAAATTTGAAATTCAAATTGGTAATTATTAACAAATTCAAAATTAATTTTGTAATCCAAATTCAAAATTAAATTACTAATTAAAATTAATTCAAATTCAAATTAAATTCCTAATTAAAATTAATTAAAATTCAAATTAAATTCATATTCAAATTCAAAATTAAATTCCTAATTAAAATTAATTCAAATTCAAATTAAATTCATAATTCAAATTAATTCAAATGCAAAATTAAATTCGTAATTAATATTATTTTTTAAATTAAATTAACTTAAAATATTTTCCAAAATTAAATTAACTTAAAATATTTTTCAAAAAATTAATTAACTTAAATTATTTTTCAAAATTAAATTAACTTAAAATATTTTTCAAAATTAAATTAACTTAAAATTATTTTTCAAAATTAATTAACTTAAAATTATTTTTCAAAAATGTAATTAACTTAAAATTATTTTTCAAAATTAATTAACTTAAAATTATTTTTCAAAATTTAATTAACTTAAATTTTTTTCAAAAATTTAATTAACTTAAATTATTTTTCAAAATTAATTAACTTAAAATTATTTTTCAAAAATTAATTAACTTAAAATTATTTTTAAAAATTTAATTAACTTAAATTATTTTCATAAATTTAATTAACTTAAATTATTTTTCAAAATTAATTAACTTAAAATTATTTTTCAAAATTAATTAATTTAAATTATTTTCAAAATTTTAACTAACTTAAATTATTTTTTCAAAATTTAATTAACTTAAAATTATTTTTCAAAAATTTAATTAACTTAAAATTATTTTTCAAAATTTAGTTAACTTAAAATTATTTTTTCGAAAATTCAATTAACCTAAAATTAGTGTTTTTAATTACCTTAAAATTAATTATTTAAACTATTAAAAACCAAAGGGGGGACACTTAGTCGCCCAGCATGTAATATTTTGAAATGCTATAGAAAAATTCTAGAGATTTTTAGAAATTTTTAGAGTATTTTTACACAATTTTTGGAGTTCGTTTGGTATTTTTACCAAGAGGAAGAAGTAAAAATAATAATAATAATATATGTTGAAGCCGGGTTTTGAACCCAAGATCACGGACCCGAACCCGAGTCTTAACGAATTCAGCCCAGCCATCTGGTCTACGGATGTTTTGTTAATTATATATGGAGTGACATATATTTAAGTAGTAGTTAGGAATAGTAAAATAAATTGGAAATAAAAGTGCGCAATTGAGGAATCGAAGCAGCGACCTGAAATTTGGTTAAAGCCGGGTTAACCAAGTGTGCTAGTGATTGTTTGTTATTAAAGAAGGAGAAATATTCTATTTAAGCAGTAATTACTAAATAGGAAATAAATAGGAAGAAAAATGGATGCAGCCGAGACTGGAACCCGCGAGCTACGCTTTAAGCAGAAAAGCAGTCAACCAACTGTACCAGTGGGTTTTGTTAATTTAGGAAGGAGCGGAATATATTTAAGGTATAGTTAATAATGAAACCCTAGTTACAAAAAAAGAGCAAAATTTTCCCGAGCCCTAACTTCTCCCGAATCCTTTCCTCTTCCTTTCTGCGACGGCGCCGATTTTGCCGAGCGAAGAAAACGAAGCCCTAGCTTCGTTTCCGGCGGCCGCCGAGGGCATTCTCCGAAGGTTCCTTCACCGTCGTGATTCTTGCGTCGAGGAGAAGTCGGGAGCATGAAGAGGAGTCCAAGATCTCAGCCAATCGAAATCTTAGAGGTCTTCTCCTTCGGTTTGAATCCAAGAATCAAGGTAAGTTGCTACTCACCTGCGGTAAGAGTTGTTCCGATTTTAAATTGGTGTTTCTTTGTTTTCTTGAGTTTTGCCGTGAAGAAACTTGTTTTTGTTTGCTGCCGTGAACCCTAAAGAAAGAAGAGAAGAATTTGTTCACTTTAGGCATGAAGGACGGATTTGAATTAGGTTTTAGTTTCCTTCTTTGATTCAGATTAACTTGTACATTCTTTGCTGCTGTGAGTTTCAAAGGAAGGAAGTGATACGTTAAGCATGTAGGGTTGCTGCCATGAAATTACTTCTGTTGGCTTCATATTTTAGTTGGTTAGTTAGGTATATGGCTTGGGTTTCTACAGATTTCGAATTTGTGCTGTAAAGTTCTGTTAGCACAGCAATCACTTCTTTGGTTCCCTGCCGTGTGTTCTTGTAGGAAGATGAGGAGTTACATTGGGTTTGGCAAATGGTTAGGCCTCTCAATTCTGATAACAAGCAAGTTTGATTACTTAGGTTTCAACTCAGCAAACTTGATTTATTAGGTTACAATTCAGCAAGCTTGATTTATTATGTTTCAATTCAGCAAGCTTGATTCCTTTTGTTTCAATTCCGCAAGTTTTATTCCTTTTGTTACAAATTTAGCGGGTTAGCTAATTTAGTTTTCTTTCAACAAGTTAGCTGAATTCAATCATAGTTTTCTGTGCTAATACTGGGTACGAGGAGCTATACAAAGTGTAATTTGTAGCTTAGTTTTTACTTGTTAACTCCATGAGCACGGTTAGCTTTAAGTTTAGTATTTTAACCATTGGATTAGTTGGGCTATGTGACACTTATCATGCCAGGTTGGGTAGCATATTTATATATCTCATCTATTGGTTTTAGGGCTACCATGTATTAAAAATGGATCTATAGGGTTGTCGTGTATCTCAACCACTCTAGCTTAATTTGAATATGCAAAAGGGATAAGTTAATACCCTTTAATCTTGGTTTAGGGCTGCCGTGTATTAATAGTAGTCCTTTAGGGCTGCTATAGCATGAGGTTGAAGATTTTGTTAAAGATGGGTGCTTTGTGTATAGAATTAGGTTTTGGAAGAGGTTAAGAATAGCATGCATGTATATAATAAGCTTGCACAACCTTCTAATAATAAGCATGTAGTTTATAGTCTTTCTATTACTGTCGTGGGCATAAACAACATGCATATCACGAAGATGCAGTCCTCCACTTTTAGGGTGCAGATTTGAAGTTTGCTACTTCCTTAATGAGCAAGAATAGTTCTTTAATTTAAAGCATGTGTTCCATTAAATCTTTTTACAAGATTATGAGTAGTTATAAGTAAAGAGAAACCAAGGTCTGAAAAAGAAAAGATATATATATTTTAAAGTATAAGAAGTATAAGTTTTATAGAGTTTCAAGTTCTAACTAGTTTAGACCCTTTTGTTATCAATTGTTTAACAAGCTACTAGATTCTTTGTTAGTAATCCTTTAACCCGCAGTTATAGTTTTAAGTTTAGCATGTTAGTTTCAGATTTCATGAAAACATTTCAGATGTAGATTTTCAGATTTAGTTTATATATATATATATCTATGCAACGAACTGCCTTTTTATTCCAAGTATATAGTTAGATTTTTCTTTAAGCTTTTAGTTTCCCTTTGTTCTGCTATTAGGCAATGAACATAGAATGGCTTGGATTAAGTATTGGTTTATTAGGCTAATTGGAGGTTGATCCAGCAATGATTTTTTGATATTTATGATGAAGTAGGTAGTGTAATTCCTTTACTGTAGAAGTGTGGATGAAGGAGTGAAGATGAGCATATGAAATATGTTGTTTTGGTGAGTATCACGTATTAAGACTAAAAGATGATTTGAATTGTTGTAATGAATTTAATAGGTGAGAATTATGTGATTGATTTAGATATGCAAGTAGTAACTTCAGAGTAGAAGTTTAGTTTAGAAGATGAGAAAAGAGATTTAAAGGTTAGATAATTCTGAGCATGATTTCTAGTTTTTTTTAGGTGACTCTAAATGTTGGTACAATATTAGCTTAACGACAAGACCTTTCTTCTAGATAGGGTAATGGTTAGATTAGATCACTCTTTATCATGACTAAAGGAGTAAGATTGTAGAATGAGTAGAGTTGAAGTTTACCTTATGTTAGCTGAATTTGTGCAGCTATGAATCATCAATTTTATGATATTTGAATGTTACTGCACTATTGAGGTTTAATGTAGTTGCTTCACCTAATTGCTTAGGGGGCTTGGAATTATGGAACAACTAGAGCTGTAGTCTTTGTTCTAAAAACACAGATAGTTAATAGAAAGCATTGTAGAATGAGGCTTTAGATTTCGTTTAAATATGCATATTGTGTTACCTAGTTGATTTCACTTATAGATGCATATGGAAAAATACCCTAACAGTATTTTGGGTTTAAGAAAAGTATAAGAAAGATAAAGAAAAGAAAGAAAAAGACCAAGGTCTTAAATTGATCCTAAATTCCAAAAGTTTAGGATTAAAAGCACACTAAGTGTTTGAATAAATGCCAAGGCATTTTGTTATAAGAGAATTAAAGAATAACAAGTATAAGGAAGTTATAGTTAAAAAGAAAATAAGTATTTTACTTTTTAATGGCATGTACCGGACACAAGGTCCATTGGGTGGGCTCCTAGATCGCCCCTAGGCACAAGATCGCCTAGAAGTACCTTAGTAGTTTCGGGATTAGCTACCTCGACTCATATTAAGGATGCGCGCAAATTGGTACAATGCCGGGCCCAAGAGAAGTTGATTATTATTTTTAAAGTAATAAAGTATAAGTTTTGAAACAAATGAAACAGGCACCATTTATGCTTAGAGTTAGTAAGTTTAGTTTCTTTTAAATTTGAAGCATGCAGTATTAGTTTTATTTGTTTCCTGCTTAGTCATTTAGCATGATTCCTTTTATAGCATGATTCCTTAGTTTTCTTTGCTATTAGTTTGGCATGAGCAGTTATATTTATGCTTTACTTTCTTTTAGAGCATATAGTTTCTAGTTTTTCTGTATACATGCATATTCGTGTTTTTGTGAGTTAGATAGCGCTTACTAAGCAAATTTTGCTTATAGACTGCACTTCCTCTTACTGCAGATACAGGAAAGGAAAAGATATAGAAAGGAAGGCGACAAGGAGGTGGTCGAAGGATGTGTGATGCCAGGACTATGGAAGCCTTGGGACTAAGAAAGAAGTTTTCTTTTAGTTTCTATTGTCTTTTGCTATGTTAGAAGTATTTGAGATAGTACATGATATTTTGATGTGATTAGGACATAGTAGATAAAATTGTGATATGGTGTGATGAGTTGTGGAATTGTTTTCTTTATTTTGGATTTATTATACTGCATGGTTGATTGATATGTGTTCCAACCGCTTGTGGCTGAGTATATATTGCATGTATTGTTGAATATGGTCACCGGTACAGGGGAGATTCTGTCGAAATTTTTCGTTAGGGTTTCCATGTGATTTGTAATCATACCGGTTAAGTAGAGTTAGTAGTTAAGTAACGGTCATCCTTAGAGTGTAGTAGTAGTAAGAAGGGTGGTCGTTACACAGCGGAGGCCCCTCCCACACAAGGGAGGCGCCCTTAATCACGGCGGAAAATTTCCCGCCACCTTAACCAAAGGCGCCTCGGATGGTCTCCGAGGCGCCTCTAACGTCCCAATGAAGGCGCCTTAAAAACCATATAAGGGCTCCTCCAATCCGAGATTTCAGAAACGAACAGAAACTTTTCTGTTCGCTCACGGTCCGTTTCTCTCCCGTGATTCCTTCTCCAAATCGTGTGATTCCTTCCCCTAAGGCGCCTTCAACCCTTTCCAACCCCCCCACCCCCCCCCCCCCCCCCTACAATGCCTCCTAGGTATATTTTACATCTCCCTATTACCCTTATTTGTAGTTATTCTGCATTTTTTTATATATATATTGTCAAAAATAGGAAATGTCGCATTGTTGATCCTACACCGGCTAGGGCCCCTTCTACGGACCCTAGATACCCCTCGGAGCAACATAGGATAGATTTTGCTAGGTTTACCTTTAAGTCCATTAAACCTAGGTATATAGGTAGGGAATATTTTGCCCAATTTTGTCTCCCCGCAATCCAGATGATAGACTACTATCACCTAGATAAACTGGTTGACTGTAACACTACAGTGAATCAAGACTTGTGTGCCCAGTTCTATCACAACCTTGAAAAGGTTGATGATAGCACCTATTCCACCAGAGTTGGTGGAACTGACATTCAGTTTACTCCCTCCTTGCTTCGCACTAGCTTAGAGCTTAGGGAGTCGCAGTATACATTTTTATGTTACCCGAGTAGGGAGCTATCATTCAGTGATCCCTATTCCCATATTACCTTAGATGACATCTACATGCATTTTTTTTTGGGAGGAGAGACCCTTTGGCCTGACTGAGTTCAGGTCTACTCTTCTTCGAGTTCAGGACTATGTTATGTACAGAGTCCTGACAGCATGCATCTTGCCCATCACATCTCAAGACGTCTCGAAGATGTGATCATCTCACTCATTCTTTTTGTACGCTCTTACCCAGCGCCTAGATATAGACATTGCACTGCATATGTTTCATAACATCATTCAGGCATCTAGTACAGTCACGTCTGGAGTGATCCATATGCCCTACTGCCATATCCTGACCCAGATTTTCTCCTCCTCTAGGATAGACACTACCAGAGGGACACTCATACCACTTACTATATATGATAAGTTAGGTCAGCGTAGTCTTAGATTAGCGGGTGTAGATGTCACGCCCCAGGTAGTCCCTGTCCGAAGAAATTTCGGTATCATCTCCCCTGTACGGCAGACAATATGAATCTCAGTATACATATATCTCTATACCTCGGTCACACACGGCCGGAATAATACAATACAATTAAGAACACAAACCACGCAGTTTATATCAACATTCCACACAGATATAATATATGATCAATCCACGCAGTTTAATAAGGAAAGACGATATAGAACCTCGAAGATATATGTAAACAGCCTACTCCACTACAACGAAAAAAACAAATCCACGAAGTAACGAAAATACAACCGCAGCGGAAAGCAAAAGTAACAAACCCGAATGTTCAATGTAAAGTCCACAATACAAACCCACAATACAAGTATATAAGATGCAAAAGCAAAATATAATCCGACAAAGAAAATCCTCGCGATAATGGGGCTAGCGACTGGAATATCTCTCGACGGCCTAAACCTGAAAAATAGTAACAACGGGGTGAGTTCAAAGAACTCAGCAGGTAATCCAATAGACATGTACAGCAATGTATAACTACCAGTAATATCCTAAGGTACAGCCTCCTAAACCATAAAGCCTATAGTACAGTCTCCTATCAGTATAACACATATGTATAACTGAATAAAATGCAGTAACCAACAATAGGCATGTGACACAGTCTACTGCACAAATAATAAGAAATGCGATACTGAAATAAACTGTACTCACCTGCGAGGCTTGGACAAATAACTGTGAACATACACAGACAAAGATAGTCAGAGCAAAAGCATGTATCATGTATGCATGTCAATCATATGCAATCACCAAAATGCATCAATCATAACGAATGTAATCCGTGCATATAATGCAATATGACATGGTCACCCCTGTCAACCAGTCAGTCATCTCACACACAATGGTGAGACCGAGTGGGTAGGGCTGTGACACCGTGCACTCTGCCATCACTGCCCCTGAAGAGTGACCGAGTGGACGGGATGCTGTCGGAGTACACCTATCCTCCTACCTCAAACATAGTGAGGGAGCGCAATGCTCTCAACTCCCGGTACGCGATGACGGGGAGGGATCCCTGTCTGCTACCACGCTGCAGTCACACTACCCATGAGCGGACCAGCGGAGCACTACAGAGCTACTGCCATACACACCCTACTGTGCTGTGCCACTACCCATGCAGTGAAACACGTGTGCAGGCCTATGTAGCCGGCGGACGAGCTCAACAATAATGGAGTCGTCAATCGCCCAGCATGCAATCATGCAGGATGGTGCATGATGCTACAGTATGTCATACCTGAACATAGCCTCCTCCATAAATGTGTGTGCCCAAAAGGTAAACGCATATATATAACCATGATATAAACAGTATAAATCCAAAGACATCACATATAACAATGATGTAAGTATCATGAATCCAAGAGCATGTATCACACATGTAAAGCAACTAATCCAGTAGAGTAGAGCACTATAGATATGCATCTCTATGAACATATATACACATGGCAAGAGATAAAATATCCAATCCTGAAGTAAAGCAACTAGCAGATGAAGCATGTGATAGGTATCAACTAGCTAAGACCAAGGAAGAAATAAATCTACCATCTATCACTAGTAATTATATATAAACTATACATATCATAAGACAGTATCAAAAGATAAGTCAAAGGGTACCCGCCTCAAATAGAAGGTACGATCAAGCAATCCAAGGTCGAGACGCCTGTCTCGAATCAGAGTCCTGTGTCAATCAAACAATATATATTTTATTTAGCTAAATCCAAATGAATAGCTAAATAAAATCCCTAAAACTATATTAGGGTAAAACCCTAATCAATATAATCCCAATTTACCTAATTAATCTACACAACCTAACAGATATCCAATTTCGAAACATGATCTATATCATGTTCCAACCAAAATTCAATTCAAACCTAACCCTAATTCAAACCTACACATCATGTATCAACTACCTATATTCAACTAAACAATCACACTTAACCTAATTCATCTAGAATAATTCACCTACAACATGAAACAATTACCCTACACATACCTCCAACTCACAACCGAACAAGATGCTGGAACAAAGAACACTGAGGTATGGGTGGCTGCCGAACCAAACTGAGCTACTGCTGGAGCTAAGGAGAATTCACAGAACACAATCTTGCTGAAATCCCTCCCTACTCAATCGATCCAAGGTGACATCAAGAACACCACAGAACAGATCTCATCACCTACTAGAATCAACCAGATTAAAACAACATCAAGAAATGGAGATCACTAATCAATCAACAACCTAATCTTACCTCATTAATCTCCGTTAGGACACAGCTTTGTGCGGTGGCAATTGATCGGAGCCGAAGGTAAAGACCTAGGGCACAGATGGGATAGTGAGTATAGAGGAAGATCAACATAGAAAGGAATCTGATTCTAGCGAAACCCTAGAATCCATTAAAGATCCGGCGATGCCTTACCTCCAAGATCACTCTTCGCCGATGGTGTCGCTCGATCCAATCCGGCCAGTGAGGATGCAAATCGCTCCGTGAGCAGCTCGGGAAAGACGGATGAAGGTCGGCTAGGGGAACGATGCCAATCAAGCCTCCCGCCATGCCCTAGCCATCGATCGTCGACGAACGATCGCCAAATCCACCGAATAGAGATCCCTCGATCGAAGATAACCTAGACCCTGTTGGTTTCCATCGAGATCCGGTGATGAGCTCCTCAGGATCGGCGGCGAAGGCGAGAGAAACCGAGAGAAATCGGAGCGAGAGGAAGAAGGATGAGTTCGGCTTCAAGCAGAGGGGAGATCCGAGAAGGGGAGGAAGAAGTGGTGTTCGAGTCGGGGAAGAGAGGGGTTCGGGCAACCGGCAATTTTGGGAAGAAAATAAAAAGAAAAGGAATTTATATAATAAAAATATTTCCTCACTTAAACGGGTATCCCAAACAGGCTTTATCCGAACTCGCCGATCGATCCCCTCAAAACCCTCTGTATGAGCTCCGAAAAATTCTCAAAAAAATTCTAAAAATTCCGGAAAAATTCTATAAGGCTATTTTCCAAATAACCCTTTTAATTAATTTTTCCGAGATCTCACATCCTCCCCTACTAATAAAAATTTGGTCCCCAAATTTTACTATAACCAACAACCAACACTATAACCTAACCAAACAGTATAAATGTTGAAAGAAACTCTAACCCACATACCTCAAGTAAAGAGATGAGGGTATCGAGCTCGAATCGTATCCTCCAGCTCCCAAGTAGCCTCCTCGTCAGAATGATGCTGCCATCCGACTTTAACCAGCCGGACAGTCTTATTCCGCAACTGACGCTCTCTATGATCTAGAATCCCCACCGGAACCTCCTCGTAAGTAACATCAGGCTGAATAGGAACAGATATATCTGACAGAACATGTGCCAGATCGGGTACGTATCTTCTCAGCATAGATACATGGAATACATCGTGAATGCCAGCTAGAGATGGTGGTAGCGCCAGACGGTAAGCTACTGCTCCAATCCTCTCCAAGATCTGGAATGGTCCAATATATCGGGGAGCTAGCTTACCTCAGAGACCAAATCTCTTCACCCCTTTCGTGGGTGAAACTCTAAGAAATACATGATCACCAATGGAGAACTCCAGGGGTCTCCGTCTCTGATCATCATAACTCTTCTGACGGTCCTGAGCCTCTGACATCCTCCGTCTGATAGTGCGAACTAACTCTGCATCCTGCTGAGCTCTCTGAGGTCCTACCAACTGAACCTCCCTAACCTCTTCCCAGAGGATGGGTGTCCGACAAGGCCTACCATACAACGCCTCAAACGGTGCCATCTGGATAGCCGAATGATAGCTGTTGTTGTAGGCGAACTCCACTAATGGCAGGTGGTCCTCCCAACTGCCTCCGAAGTCCATGACACAAGACCTCAGCAAGTCCTCTAATGTCTGAATAGTCCGCTCTGACTGCCCATCCGTCTGCGGATGGAATGCCCAAGGCCTGCTGCAGACTCTGCCAGAATCGGGACGTGAACCGTGGGTCTCTATCAGATATAATGCTCAACGGAACTCCATGCAATCTGATAATCTCTCATAAATGCACAAGATATAAAAGAATGTGAACTACCTGTATCAATTAGCATATCAGCAGAAAATGCATAAAGTAAAATCGTACCGCGGAAAACGGATCCGTCAGCATCCTCTCTGGTGACCGCGTGAACTCGTCCATGTCGGACGGTGGTAGAGGCGGTAGCATCGCCAAAGCATCGAGCTCGTCGAAGCAGCATCGAGTCGGTCGAGTCGAGCTAGGGCTATGGGGTCTTGAATGTCTTCTTGAATCGATGGTGAGTCGACATCGAGGTCCGAAATAGAACCTCGACTCCATCAAAACACCGGAATGCTCGACCTGCATAGCCATATATTTGTCAGGAGCATCGCCGATGTGAAGATTGGGCCCGCCGAGTCCTTGATCGACCAAACTGTCCTCCCGCAACCGAAACTCCGAAAGCTACATGCTGAGTCTTCAGCGAACAGCCTCGGTGATTGTCCCAAGGAGCAAGCAGAAACCATGTGATCTCGGGATCCGCATCGGGTGCAGTGAGGATCACCGGTGGACCGTGTCCGGCTCAGAGTAGACCGGAACGTCCGGATGAAGATCGCCCCGATTGGTCGCCGGATGCCCCACTCGACCCGTCTGAAGCGATCGCCTCTGGCCCCGTAGTCTCGGTGCTCGCCCCGAAGTCCGATCACCGCTTCTTCTTATCTCGCATTCACTCTCGATGAGTAGACTCAATCATGAGAGCTCTATCGATGTCTCGGTGTATGATGACGTACTAAAACCGGACATCTTCATGAAGATGCCCGCCCGCCTCGACAAATCAAGCATACGAGATCCGCATCGACCACTAACTCGGGGAGAATATGGCCACCGATTAAATTCGGCACTATAATCCATCATCGAGGTTATTCGTCAAGACAAAGAAAATCCCGCCAAGAGTCATCGATATGCTCGGGAAAAATCGACTCGAATGCCTCCTAAATCTCGGGTAATATCGATCGCCTATGATGGAGCTGTGTCCCACGGATCTCCGCCCCCTCGCGGTGGTAGCGAGAGCTCGGCCTTCTCCCACTCGGAGTAGGCCATGTAAAAGAATGTCCGCTCCATAGTCTCAATCCAGGACTGAGCGATCGGTCTCCCCGCGGAATAATGTGAATCGACTCTTCATCGACTCGGCTAAGGTGGGATCCGTCGTGCGCAACTATACCAGGGATCGCCGCGAACTAGGTAGAGCCACCGAGCTGATCCTATGGGTGGTCTTGGAGGATAGGAAGAGGTACCACCGGTGCTATCGTATAACTGGAATGGGTACCGCTGGTGGAACCGCGAGTAGGCATAAGTAAGCGATCGGAGGTACGGTGGGGATCTGGATAAGGATAAGGAGTACCAGTGCGCAGTATCTGGGTGTGCACGTAGTAGCACAGAGGGCTGCCGGGTATACCGGGTACTACGGGAGGTCTTGAATATGCCGACGGTGGTACCACTGGTGGTACAATGAGGTAGGTACCTCGGACGTCGGAACTATCGAGATCCGATACGCAGACGCACTAATGACTGAGGAGTCTTGACGGGTGCTCAACCCTACTGCACCTCTCTCAAGACTCGTCTCGGGAGAATCTAACCTCTTCGTGGCCGCCCACGGTTTGACACGTGTAGGTGGCATATCTGTAAAGAAATGTTACCCAGATATCACTACAAGTATAAGAGCTAAAAAATTACTTAAATTACCTATTTGCCGTCTGGAGATATCCTGTCGCTGCTTAGCCCCAAATAGAACCAATAAAACCGCGTCAAAATACCTCGGAATTCCGAAATGATAAAATCGACGAAAATCTGTACAATCCGAAATACCGAGAAATGCTTACGAAAGTAAGCCTCGTAAATCCGAAACCCGACAAGTAGGTATCGCAAAACCTGGCTCTGATACCAACATCTCCAAATATGTGACCTAATTCAACCGAAAAGAAGATGAGGATCGGTAACAGAGAAGAAGACTTAAGCTTACCTCAATCGGTTGTCTCCATAAGGTATCACCCAATCCGATCCACCTTGAGGAGCCACGGATCGTTTTGTGAACAACTCAAGAAGGAGGAAACGAAGGGTCAATTGATCGGAGACAATGCAAACCAAGCCTTCCACCATGCCCTAGCCACCGAGCCGTCATCATTTATGCACAAGAACCGGCCAGTGAAGCAATCGCTCCACCAGAAAGCTTGGACAGCGTCATCAATGTCAAGAATCCGGCGATGGTACTCAGGCGGCGTAAGAGGACGAGATCGTCGGAAACAGCCCTCTATCGGCGCTGGGGTGTCGAACCGTTTGCGTGAGAGAACAGAGAGATCGGAGCAAGAGAGAGAAAGGGCTTCAGCTAGATCGGAAGGGGTCTCAGCCGACGGTTGGACAACCGGCACAGGCGGCTGTGATCGGTGACGAACGGAGGCGATCGGGAAGAAGAGAGGAAGAAGAGAGGGGAGATCGGGGAAGGAGATCGGGAATTCGCCTCGGCAGAGAGGGCAAAGGTCGGGTCGGGATCGGCGTTTGGGGAGAAAAGAAATAAGAAAAGGGAATTTATATAATTAAACATTTCCTCTCTTAAATAGGTCTCCCAAATAGGCTTTATCCGAACCCAAAATTGATCCCCTCAAAATCCTCCGTACGAGCTCCGAAAAATTCCCAGAAAATTTCTAAAAATTCCGGAAAAATTCTATAAGGCTATTTCTGAAATAACCCTATGTATTTAAATTTCCCGAGATCTTACATCCTCCCCTACTAATAAAAATTTAGTCCCCAAATTTCGCTATAACCAACAGCAACCACTAGAATATAACAATGATGTAAGTATCATGAATCCAAGAGCATGTATCACACATGTAAAGCAACTAACCCAGTAGAGTAGAGCACTATAGATATGCATCTCTATGAACATATATACACATGGCAAGAGATAAAATATCCAATCCTGAAGTAAAGCAACTAGCAGATGAAGCATGTGATAGGTATCAACTAGCTAAGACCAAGGAAGAAATAAATCTACCATCTATCACTAGTAATTATATATAAACTATACATATCATAAGACAGTATCAAAAGATATGTCAAAGGGTACCCGCCTCAAATAGAAGGTACGATCAAGCAATCCAAGGTCGAGACGCATGTCTCGAATCAGAGTCCTGTGTCAATCAAACAATATATATTTTATTTAGCTAAATCCAAATGAATAGCTAAATAAAATCCCTAAAACTATATTAGGGTAAAACCCTAATCAATATAATCCCAATTTACCTAATTAATCTACACAACCTAACAGATATCCAATTTCGAAACATGATCTATATCATGTTCCAACCAAAATTCAATTCAAACCTAACCCTAATTCAAACCTACACATCATGTATCAACTACCTATATTCAACTAAACAATCACACTTAACCTAATTCATCTAGAATAATTCACCTACAACATGAAACAATTACCCTACACATACCTCCAACTCACAACCGAACAAGATGCTGGAACAAAGAACACTGAGGTATGGGTGGCTGCCGAACCAAACTGAGCTACTGCTGGAGCTAAGGAGAATTCACAGAACACAATCTTGCTGAAATCCCTCCCTACTCAATCGATCCAAGGTGACATCAAGAACACCACAGAACAGATCTCATCACCTACTAGAATCAACCAGATTAAAACAACATCAAGAAATGGAGATCACTAATCAATCAACAACCTAATCTTACCTCATTAATCTCCGTTAGGACACAGCTTTGTGCGGTGGCAATTGATCGGAGCCGAAGGTAAAGACCTAGGGCACAGATGGGATAGTGAGTATAGAGGAAGATCAACATAGAAAGGAATCTGATTCTAGCGAAACCCTAGAATCCATTAAAGATCCGGCGATGCCTTACCTCCAAGATCACTCTTCGCCGATGGTGTCGCTCGATCCAATCCGGCCAGTGAGGATGCAAATCGCTCCGTGAGCAGCTCGGGAAAGAGGGATGAAGGTCGGCTAGGGGAACGATGCCAATCAAGCCTCCCGCCATGCCCTAGCCATCGATCGTCGACGAACGATCGCCAAATCCACCGAATAGAGATCCCTCGATCGAAGATAACCTAGACCCTGTTGGTTTCCATCGAGATCCGGTGATGAGCTCCTCAGGATCGGCGGCGAAGGCGAGAGAAACCGAGAGAAATCGGAGCGAGAGGAAGAAGGATGAGTTCGGCTTCAAGCAGAGGGGAGATCCGAGAAGGGGAGGAAGAAGTGGTGTTCGAGTCGGGGAAGAGAGGGGTTCGGGCAACCGGCATTTTTGGGAAGAAAATAAAAAGAAAAGGAATTTATATAATAAAAATATTTCCTCACTTAAACGGGTATCCCAAACAGGCTTTATCCGAACTTGCCGATCGATCCCCTCAAAACCCTCCGTATGAGCTCTGAAAAATTCTCAAAAAAATTCTTAAAATTCCGGAAAAATTCTATAAGGCTATTTTCCAAATAACCCTTTTAATTAATTTTTCCGAGATCTCACAGTAGAGGTCACTACCGAGGGGATTCTGGCCTGGAAGGGCCGACCACCCCCAGTCGCTGCTCCTGGTGCTCCAGAGGCCGAGGACGTACCAGGTGAGCGTGAGGAGTGGCCCTACTTCTTGGTAGAGGAGTTTTTCGCAGATCCTTCCACCTCTGCCGGACCCTCCACATCAGCCGGGCCTTCGACTTCGGCACCTCCTTCCGTCGAGGACAAACTCGCTCAGCTCGTGATTCAGTCTATTCAGACGCGACGGGCTCTGCTAGATAGCCATCGCTTCCTCCAATATCTTCGATCTAAGATAGCTGCAGGGTTCGCGTCTCTCCGAGGCGAGATACGGCGCCAAGGATAGCCTCAGCCTGCACCCGAGCAGCTGACGACCCTCCAGCTGATGATCCTGCTTTCGATGATCCTGCCTTCTGACACTATCACTTCATGTATCTTGGACACCTATTTGTCTTCTCTGATTGTACTAGTACTTGGTTGACCTCTACTTATTTATGTTTATGAGTTTTAGTTGTTTACAATCTGCACAAATGGTAATATGTTGATTTTTAATTTTCAAATCAGTTTCCTAGGGTTTTTTAAAATCATCTTATGTTTTAAAATTCTAGGGAAATATTGTTTTTAAAAAATTCCAATTTTACTATATTTTTAAAATATGGAATTAGTTTAGGCTCTACCCTAGAAATCATGCTCCCCTAGAATTCAGCCAGAGCATCTCACAAACACCAAGGCTTACCTTGCTTGTGTTTGAAAAACATAGAACGGCGTGAGATGCATAGGGTACAACCAGGACTCAAGAATGCTTATATCTGTGCATCAATATGAGTTTGGCCGTTAAACACCTAGTTAACAGTAATCAAGTCAAGTCTTCCAGCACTAGTCAAATCTAACTAGAACTATTGACTTAACTTGACTAACCAAGTGAAAGTTGTTGCCCTCTAGGTAATCAGCTAGTAGCTAAATGGTTAGACATGTGGCCGTGAACCTACGTGCTTGATTTTTAAACCTTTTGAGATCTCTCAGGCATGAACATTAAAACTTTGATACCTTACTTAAAGAGAAATTAGCTAATCAATCTAACTTAACTCATGCTTGGACATTAAGGATTGAAACTCCTCCCTTGCCCTCAAAGCTTTAAATTAATTATTTGTCTAAAAGAAAAATTCTTTCAAATTTAGCTAAGTTTTCAAAACTTTAAACTTTCAAAAGTCATTTTTGCTGTACTTTTAAACTTATATTTTAAAATTTAAATTTTTAAATTTTTAAAATCCAAATTTAACTTAAATTATTTTTGAAATATACTTCAATATCATAAATATTTTTTTTAAGTTAAAGATAAAATCAACTTAACTTAACTCTATCTCACACAAACTCATAAGATGAACATGCTTGATAGCCTAAAAAGGATGAGATGGAAAATCAGGAAAATAAATAATAACGTTTATGTTTATTTTACATGCTTGGACTCTGTTAATACCCCAAGATAGTTTTAATATGATCAAACTAGGTTAGGTCCTGTTGTCTTTAACCCTGTATTTAAGTGTATAGGAACTTAGAAGAATAGGAAGTTGAGTAAAAGATGCAGATAGCGAGAAGGACGGCACGGGAAAGAGCTGATGGGCTCAGTGTGTTTGAGGGACGAGGTGCTGCGGAAGAGTACACCGACAGATGAGAAGGGAGTGTGTGGTATTTTTGAGGGACGAGAAGTCAGAATGGAATATTGCTCGAGGAGCAAAAGACGTAGCTATTCGAGGGACAAAAAGCTATGGAAGAGTATGTTGACGAACGAGAAGAAAGCACGCAGTGATTCCGAGGGACGAGAAGTTGGAGTGGAAGCTTGCTCGAGGAGAAGGCCAGAAGTTGGGTTTGGGTGAGCCCTATTCCGGATGGCCAAAATCACCCAAGCGAGTGGAGCCGGAGCGGAAGACCCAGACTGATGCAAGAAGAATCGAAATAGGAGACCAGGACCAAAAGTCAACAAAATGTTGAATTTTGGTGCTTAGGGCACCCGGACTAATCTGGGGTGCCTGGAACCTAATTTTTAGCCAAACTCAACGTGGCATATACCGTTTCATTAGGGATAAAGTTTTATCCCATTCTAAGTGCCTAGAACCCTTCCAGGCGCCCCGAGCAAAGCTATATAAGCAGTCTTACTCCTAGAAGCTAAAAACAACAAGAAATGTCTAAGCAACACTTGTACACACCTTCTTTTCTGTTTAGCTTTGTTATTTTGAGCTTTCATTATTGTAAAGAGGTTTCTTCGCCTGAAGGAGAAATTAGTGTGACTTTATCTACCTTGGATTAACAACCTCGCCGGTTGTAACCAAGTAAACCTATTGTGCCTCTGCCTTTTAGTTTATTATTCATTTTATATTTATGCAAGTGTTATTTTAAGTTATAAGTATTAGAGTGTATACTAAAAGCCTATCTTTTGTAAACATTTATTTTTTAAATAAAAGAATCATATTGGTCAAAAATCTCTATTTATTTGTTAAATATAGTTGTTCAATTAATTTATAAAGTAGATAACATGGTGTGTGGTGTCATACACAGAAGATCATGTTATCATCTCTTTATAAATTATAAACAGTTGTTCACGACTAAGATGGAAAGGAACAAACCATTGGTATAGTCATAGTGTAATTAAGTATTAGTTTATCTTGACTAATAAATTACACTAGTACACTCTAAGTGTATTGAGTAGGACCATTTTAGGTAAGTTATTTTTATACTGACTTAATAAAAGAACTAGACCTTGGTTATTATGGAAGTGTGTACTCTTAATCCTAATATAATAACAAGCATATATATTTAGTATTTATTTCTTTAACTTATCAAAGGGTGAGATTTAGCTTGATAAATCAATAGGCCCGATAAGTTGGGAAATGATATTACTTATAGTGTGTATTGTTGATTATATAAGGAAACTGTGTCCTAGTAATCTAGGTTGAGAATGTCCCCAAGAGGATCTCATAAGGATTGTTATGTTAAACACTGCAGGTGGACTTAGTTCGACATGACAATGAGGTTGAGTGGTACTACTTTTGGACTTAGATATTAATTAAGTGAGTTGTCAGTAACTTACTTAATTAGTGGGCATTCGTTATCTAAAACATAGGGAGACTAACACACTCATGATAAGAAGGAGCCCATAAATGTAATTTAGGATTGGTGCGGTAGTACAACAATAACTCTCTAGTGGAATGAGTTATTGTTGATTAACTTGAGTTGTGTGTTCGGGGCGAACATGGGATACTCAAGCTCATCGAAAGGCCAAAACCAATTTCTCCTCTAGGTCCCTGTCGGAGCCTCATTAAAGTCTCAAGTCCATCCAAATAAAAGCCCTTTTTGGTATCCAAGAAAGGAGGCCGGCCAATTGCTTGGTAACCAAGCAATGGCCGGCCATGATCTCCTTAAGAGGGTCGGCCCTCTTGCTTGGTGACCAAGCAAGTAGGGGTCGACCATAATAAATTCAAATAGAATGGGTGTTTTGAATTTTTAAAATCTTCTCTTTGTAGAAAACTATAAGTTTTAAAAGAGAGTTTTTAATTTTAAAAACTTTCCTTATTTGAATGAGGTCACATGGTTTAATAAAGAGTTTTAAAAGTTTTAAAACTTTCCTTTTTAACCATCCTCATGGTTTTAGAAAAAAGGAAGAGAAGTTTTAAAATTAAAATTTTCAATTTTTTGTAACCATGTTAAAAAAGGAAATTTTTAGAAGAGAAGTTTTAAATTTTAAAACATGGTTTTAATTTTTTAAAAAAAAACTTTCCTTTTTAACATCCACTTTAGGAAAGAGAGCTTATAAAATTTTATAAGAGGATTTTTTTCTTGTAAAATTTTCTAAAATTATTTAATTCTTTCTTTGATGATGTGGCCGGCCACCCTTGCTTGTTGCCCAAGCAAGGGGTCGACCAATCAAAGGTTAAATTCTATCATGATTTGGTGATTGATTCAATCAAGAGGAAAGAAAAGGAAAAATAAAAAGGGAAAAGGAAAAAACAAGAGGAATATTTTAATTTTTGTAAAAATTCTTCCCTTATTTGCCTTGGGCAAGTAATATAAAAGAAGGGGTGAGGAGGCCTCATGAAATAAAAATTCTTATTCTCTTGCTTGGTGATCCTCAAGTGGTCGGCCCCTCTCTCCCTCTCTTTTCCCTTTGCTCTCTTTTGCTCCTTGGTGGTGTTGGTGGCTGACTTCTAGAGGAGGAAGAAGAAGTCTTTGGGTGGTGTTCATCTTGGAGGATCGTCGCCCACACGACGTCCAAGGTGAGGCAAGGAATACAGCAGAAGATCTTGAGGTCATTAGCTTGCAAAGAAAAGGTATAACTAGTAATTTTCTTCCGCATCATGCTAGTTATTTTTCTTTGTTAGAATTCCAAACACAAGAGACATTAGATTCTAGTTTTTCGGATTTGTTATTCGAATTTGTGTTTTTTTTTTTGAATTTGTGATTCGATTGTTCTTTTTGGTTAAACCTAGAGTTATATAAGGAAATTAAATATTAACTTTCCTTAAAAGGCTTTGTTTAGGAAGTGGTGGTTGCTCCCATATCCAAGAAGGTCTTGTGCCTCACCATATTTAACTTGGAAGCCAATTTTAGAAATTAATATTTAATTGAATTTATAACGTAGGTGGATTTGGATCAATAGTGTTAAGTTCCGCTTGTGATCCAAGTCTAAACCATTAAGAACAGATAAGTTAAATTTGGAATCAATAATGTTAAGTTCCGTTTGTGATTCCTAATTTAACTTATAAAGAACATAATAGGTTATTTAGGAAAGGTTCGGCACTTGTACAAAATTTTTGTACAGTGGAACCAGTACGATATTCCTAGGACTAACCAACAATAAGTTCGAGAAATGTTTTGTTTGGTTGATTTGTTCAAGGGATATTCACCCCCTCTAGCCGACTGCCAAGGGTCCTAACAAGTGGTATCCGAGCCAGGACATCTCAAGACGACTAACCGTCGGTCAAAACACTGAATCAATGGCTGGACCGAGAATATACCCACCAAAGTTTGAGGGGGAGTTCATGAGCTGGAAAAAGAGAATGCGGGCATTCTTTAAAACCAATTTTGAATTGCATTTAATAATGAAGTTCGATTTTGTAGCACCCGAAGGTAAGAAAGAATATCAGTGGATGAAGGAGTAGGCTGACTTCGTGGCAAATGGCTAAGCATAGTTCCATCTACTGAGCATCTTACCACCACTAGAAGTCAATCGGATTGGCGCCTATGACTCAACAAAGGAGCTTTGGAAGAAGTTCCTTGAGCTACACAAAGGGGCGTCCGAAGCTAAGCTCATAAGATAGGATCTACTAAGGAACCAGTTAAGTAACATCAAATTGGAAGCAGAAGAAACCGTTGCACATCTTCACTTGAGAATGAAGGAACTCATCACTGGACTCACGAATCTCGCACAAAAGGTAAGCAACCAAGATTCGCTAAGGTATCCGCTTAATGCATTTCCTAGAACTACTGAGTGGGCATCATTAGTAGATGCTTACTATATATCTAAAGATTTATTATCTGTCACCTTAGAAGAAATATTTTCATCATTTGAAGTCCAAGAAATGAGATGTGCAGATTCGAAGAAGGAGCCAAAGCACAACATTGCCTTTAAGGCAAAGATGGACGAATAAGATTCAGAATCCTCTCTTGACGATGACGAAACAATAATGATGGTAAGGTGATTTAAAAATTATTTAAATCTAGAAAAACTAACCATCTGCAGGGTAGAAAGAAAAGAATAATCAGATGCTACCACTATAATAAAGAATGACACATTAAAGACAACTGGCCTAAGTTAAAGATCAAGGACAAAGGAATGAACAAAAAGCTTGTCCAATCAAACAAGTACAAGACATTAAAGGCAACGTGGGATGAAACGTTATCCGAATCAGAAATTGAAGTTGTTGTCGGACTTACGTTAATGGCAAGTCATCAAGACAATGAAAATAAAGAAAGCTCATCCGAAATGAGCATTGAGAGCATCGATGAAAGGGGAGCGACATCGGAAGAAAGCAGCAGTTTAGGGGGAGCTATGGATAATGAGATCGACAAGGTAAGTCAGGTACGATCTCTTCCTCCCAATAAATTATTTAAATTTGTTAAATTATTATCAAAAGACTATTGCAAACTAGAAAAATGGAAATAAAGAATTAAAGTTAATTCTAGCAAAATCTTGTCTATTAGAAGATTTTAAAAAATTAAAATTGAAAATACAAGTAGAAGATTTAAAAAAATCGTGCATGCTTAAATGTGAAAAATCAAAATATTAGGAAATATAATAATTTGAACTAGAATTTTAATTACCACAAGGGACAAATTAGAAAAAAAATTCAGAAATATATTCCTAAGAGATTTCTAATTAATCCAGTTGGAAGAAACCTGTATTGGGTTCCCAAATCTTGTATAAATTAAACTTTAATTAGATTTAGGGCTTACAGTGTAAAAATTAAATGTTTGATTTTCTAAAGAGACTTTGTCTAGAAAGTGGTTGTTGCTCCAATAACCAAGAAGGCTTAGTGTATCACCACAGCCTGGAAGCCAATTAATGAAATAAAATATTTAATTGACTCATTGATAAAATAATTAATTGTAATTAAATAATACTTTAAATAGTTACTCAAACATTTTTTTTCAGTGTTTTTAACTTAGAATTTTTTTATAAAAACATAAATTTTTTTTTAAAAAAAATATTTGTCTATCAAGGTTTTTTTAGATGTATCAGCTTTAACTTACCAAAATTATTTCACCAAAATTACTCAAATATTTTTTTTATAAATTTGTTTAACTTAAGAAATTGTATTTGCAAAACTTAATGTTTCTAAAATTATTTACATTGCAAATTATTTTAAAATTTCTTCAAAATTTTTAAAAACTTGATAAGTTTTTTATTGGAAAATCAGAGTTTTTTTATATAAGTTTCTTATTTTTGAAAAGTTGCCCTTAGATTTTTTTGAGGTACCCCATTTTTCATGTGATCAAAGGGGGGGAAGGAAAGATTAAGTCTAGAGGGAGGTAGTTTTAACTTTTTTATTGCAAATTTATTACTTTTACTTTATTTTGGTTTATCCTAACTTAACTTAGGTTGCTCACATCAAAAAGGGGGAGATTGTTGGTACCCCCAAGGTAGTTTTGATATGATCAAACAAATTAGGTTAGGTCCTGTTGTGTTTAACCCTGTGTCTAAGTGTACAGGAACTTAGGAGCATAGGAAGTCGAGCAAATGATGCAGCTAGCGAGAAGGACGGCACGAGAGAGAGCAGCAGGCTCGGTGTGTCTAAGGGGCGAGGTGCTTCGGAAGAGTACACCGGCGGACAAGAAGGGAGCGTGTGTTGTTTCCGAGGGACGAGAAGCCAGAGTAGAAGATTACTCAAGGAGAAAAAGATGTAGCTATCCGAGGGACGAAAAGTTGTGGAAGAGTACGCTGGCGGATGAGAAGGAAGCACGCGGTGATTCCGAGGGGCGAGAAGCCGGAGCGTAAGCTTGCTCGAGGAGAAGGCTAGAAGTTGGGCTTGGGTGATCCCTATTCCGGATGGCTGAAATCACCCAAGGGAGTGGAGTCGGAGCTAAAGACTCAGACCGATGCAAGCAGAATCAAAGCAGAAGACCGAAATCAAAAGTCAACAAAATGTTGACTTTTGCTGGTCGGGGCGCTCGGACCAGTCCGAGGCACCTAGACCAGGTCGGGGCGTCCGGACCAGGTCGGGTGCCCGGACCCGGTCGGGCGCCCGGACCAGTTTGGGCCGCCCAAAACCCAAGTTTTAGCCAAACTCGACATGGTGTGTATTGTTGGGCCAAGGATAAAGTTTTATCTCATTCCAAGCGCTTGGAACCCTTCCAGGCGCCCTGAGCAGGGCTATATAAGCAATCCTGCTCCCAGAAGCTAAAAATAACAAGAAAGATCTAAGCAACACTTGTACACACGTTCTTTTCTATTTAGCATTATCATTTTGAGCTTTCATTGTTGTAAAGAGGCTTCTCCGCTTGAAGGAGGAATTAGTACAACTTCATCTGCCTTGGATTAACAACCTGCCCGGTTGTAACAAAGTAAATCTACTGTGCCTCTGTCTTTTACTTTATTATTCATTCTATATTTATGAAAGTGTTATTTTAAGTTATAAGTCCAAGAAAGGTTTTGATTACTTGATTTGTGTAGGGGATATTCATCCCCCTCTAGCCGACCGCCTAGGGTCCTAAGGACCCTAAAACTTTTAAAAAAAAATGGCATTAATTAAGGGGAGTAAAAGGAAGGTTAAGGCATTAATTTTTTTTTTGTTAAAACATTATTTTTCAAAATTTCAATTTTTTTTTAAAAAACAAAGGAGTTAAGTATTCTTTCTCAAAATTTCAAAGTTAAATTTTTTAAAAAAAGAAAGTCCAGTAAACCTTATTTGAAAAAGCATGCTCAAATACTTTTGAAAAAAATTTAAGTTTGTGGAAAAGTACTTAACTGTGCTTTTTATCTAAAAACCTTTTTTAAAAAGGCTAAGTTTTCATCAAACTAAGTTTTTTTTAAGATAAGTCTTTTTCAAGTTAAATACTTAACTATGCTTTTATAAACATCTTTTTAAAGATAAGTACTTAACTAAGTTTTGATCAAATGTTTTGAAATTAAGCTTTTATCAAAAAATTTTGAAACTAAGCTTTTTATCAAAATTTATTTTAAAAGCTAAGTACTTAACTAAGTTTTGATAAAGCTAAGTATTTGATAAAGTTTCTTTTTAAAAGAGTTCATCTTCTTAGCTAAGTATTTTTACAAGGAATTCCTTTTAAGTTAAATTTTTTATCAAAATCTTTTTCAAACCTAAATGTATATCAAAATCCTGTTAAAGCTAAGTTTTTCTCTAACTCTTTTTCAAAGCAATTATTTTCAAAAGCTAAGTCATTTTCAACTCTTAAAAATTAGCTAAGTTTCTTTTTACTACCTTTCAAGGGAAGCTTAAAGTTAAACAGAGTAAATTTTTTATTATCTTTACATATTAAACAACCTTCTCTCTACTTATTTTCCTTTTGATATATGTCAAAGGGGGAGAGAGAGGTTAAAGTTAAGTGAAACATAATTGTTATGAAAGGGGGAGCATAAAGTTTTTTTTTACAAATCATTGTATTTATGCTCATGCTAAAATTCCTTAATTATTATTATATTTTACTTAACTTTGAACCAGGTTGCCATAATCAAAAAGGGAGAGATTGTTGGTGCAGGGAGCACCAAATGATTGAACCTGAGTTTTGATTATATCAAAGGGTCCAAAGTTAAGCTGTCTTGTGATCTAACAAGGTTGATTGAGCTTGCAGGAAAAGTCCTAACTGTTGTTAGACAAAAGTTCTAGTAGATTCTAGGCAGGTGGAAAACCCTAAGGGGTAGTAACCCTATGTCCTAGGGAGTTGTAACCCTTGGTGATGAAAAGTCCTAGCTGCGGTTAGGCAGGTGGAAACCCCTAGGGGGCGGTAACCCTGGGTCCTAGGGGGAGGTAACCCTAGGCGGAAAGTCTTGGCGGGTCGAGCGCTTCGGGCAAAATCCTAAAGTTGGGGACTCTAGGTTGAAATCCTAGTGGTCGTGGACCGAGTGCAAGTCTGGACGGGTCGTGGAACGGACGTCCAGCATGAAGGCCGGAAGCCTCGAGCGCTGAGCAAAAGTCGAGTCAGTATGGAAGATCGATCTGGCAACAGGTAACTTCTCTTGAGAGGAGTAGGTGAGGACGCATTCCCCTAAGAGGGAATAGTAAGCATCGGTTCGACCTTGAGTTTCGACGAAATTCAAAGTCAAAACTGGACAGTCAGAAGCTGTCAAATTTCATATTATATATATTATTTTTTGCTTAGACTAACTTTATTTTGCAGAAAATAAGGGGCTAAAAAAAGCTGGTTCGAGCGCCCGATAGAGGTCCGGGAGATCAGAACTGGTCCGGGCACTCGGAACCTAAAAATTATCTGCAAGCTGATGTGGCGCGCATTGGTTGGCCGAACCACGTGGTCCAAGCGCCCGGAATAGTTCCAGGCGCCTGGAATAGCCTGTAAAGCAACCTTCAATTAGGAGCTTCACAACAACATTCTGAACAAGTTCCGCTTCTTTGAGCTACTCAGAAAATACCTCCTCGATGCTAGAATGCTACCTCGACAACGATTGTGATAAGGATTCTACTTTTCAAGTTGTTGGTATTGTTGTATTTCAAAGTTACTTGTACTTCAACTATAAATCTTGTTGTAACCTTCAATTAATTAGTGATTTCCCATTGAAAGCACTCTCATGTGTGGGCCTTGGAGTAGGAGTTGTCACAGGCTCTGAACCAAGTAAATCTTGGTGTGCTTTCTCTTGTCTCTGTCTTTTCATTATTCCGCTGTGTTTTTACTCGATTGACTTTAAACGAACAAATTAGCCACAAGCGTTACTTATCCCCCCCCCCCCCCTCTAGCATGCATGATCAAACAAGTTGTACACAACCTAAAAATAAAATTAAGAAACACTTAGATAAACTAACTAAGAGAATAAAAATAAAAGTTGAACTAACTAAAAGGAACCCTTAGGTTGCATCCTAAGAATGCTTGTTTTAAGTCATTAGCTCCACCCCGTCTTTGTTGATACGAATTATATCCATGAAGGCATGGCTTTCCCTCCTTGGGTTGGTGCTACTGACTCTTCCTTCATTCTTGCCCTTGTAGGGTAAATGTACCTTCCAATATGTCCAAGACTCTCGTCTTGAGATTTGTAGTGTGGTATAAAGAAATAAGTGAAAGAAAAATCTCTTTTAAGGAAAAAGAAATGATCAGGAAGGCAAATATGGGCTAAATTACAAGGTAATCAACACCATCCAATATGGCTAACCATGGAAGAACTAAACTAAGTCTGGTTGTACAAAAACACAAAAGAATTGTGGGACCATCTGGTAAATGAACCGATGAGTCTAAGGTAAATAAGAGAGATTTACTATTAAATAATTTATTTAATATTAAAATATTTCTTGGAGAGATAGCCATATAATTACACGCTCGACTAAAGGATATCCTCAATGACCTACATCTGATCAGACATAACCTAGAGAATCATGACATGACAAGGTACACACTAAACACCTTCCAAAGAAATGCTTTGTGGGAATCAATAGTAGATGCATACAAAGTTTCAAGGGATCTTTCAATTATTAAATTAGACACATTTTTTTGTGAATTAGAATTACACAAATAGTCTAATTTGAGTCAAGCCGAGAAAGGGATTGCTTTGTATGCAGGATCAAGCAAAGAAACTAAGACTAAAATCAAGAATGAACCAGAAAGTGAGTCTAACTTAGACTCAATCAATGAAAAAGAGTTGGTCAACATGGTCAGAAAACTACTAACAAGAAAGAAGTTCAAAAGGAGCATCAAAAAGGCACAAATCAACTAAACACAAAATAAATCAGAAATGATTTGTTATGGATACAACAAGAAGGGGCATTTCAAAAATGAATGCCCTAACTGGAAGGAGGAAAAATCAAAATTAACAAGAAGGAAGAAGGTCCTCCAAGTGACGTAGGATGAGTCATTCTTCAAGGAGTTTGATGCGGAAGAATCGAAGCACTGGAGCCATCTTACTCTTATGGCATGAAATGAAGATTCTGAGTCCGAGGAAGAGTACGAGTCTGAGACTAACATCGAGTCTGAGAGAAGCCACGAATTCATATCCATTTCCAAAGGTCTCGATATGGTAACTTTTTATTCCAAGTCAAACTTACTTACAGTAGTTAAAGGTTTGTTTAAAAAATTGACAAAATCTAAAAAACAAAATAATTTACTACTTAAGGAAGTAGGCCACCTTAAGGAGCAAGTTAACTTGAGTAACTCGACTAACCAAGCTCAAGTCAGAACTTCAACTCATGTTGCAAAACTTGAGGAAGAAAATTCCAACATGAAAGGTCAAGTCGAGCGACTTTTGAAAATTACAACAATGCAAGCTTAAACAAAAGTTATACCGACACTAGGTAGAAGATAAAGCTCGATCGGCACTTCTGGATGGAGCAGCTTGTTTGTGAAGGTGAAGCACAGAGTAGCAGAATAAATAGGAGCTTTGCACGAAGTTGACTTGAAAATGGATGCCTTGCCTTGTACCATGAGCTCTTCTTATATAAGCCTTAATCAGTCGATTGATAAACCATTCGATCGACTGATAGTTCAGTCGGTCGAACCTCCTATGTAACACCCCTAGAAAGCCTAGATAAGAAAGTAAGGATAATGAGAGTTTGAAGGTAGTGAAAAGAAGGTGGGAAGGATTTAGATGATTAAAACTTTATGAAAGAAAATAAAGTTGAGAATATAAATCATCTATATTTATAATACATGGAATTAATGTAAACAAAAGGAAGGAATATGAGATAATATATATGTGTATGAAATATTTATGCATAATGCATAATATGGTGATATATGAATTATTATGTACAAAAAAATATCAATAATATGTTATAAGAGAAATAGGATTGAACCTTGGACCTCTTGTAAGGAATATGTATAGGATATCAAAGGGGATAGGAGAATTATTGATAAGGAGAGAAAGGACTAAGTAGTTAAGAATAAGAAAGGATTCTTTTTACTTAAAAGGAAAAGGAAGTAAAAAAAAGTAAAAATATACATAACCAAGTTTTGATCCTTGGTTCTCTTGTGGATGCATGCATATGTTAACCAAGTGTGATAGGAGAGGATATTGTAAGAGGAGAGATAGGAATTTTAATTAAAGGAAAGAAAAGAGAGAAATTAAAGGAAAGAAAAGAGAGAACTCAAGAAGCATTTCTCTAGAATATTCTTATCATTAAAGAGGAGAAATAAATAAGGAGGATGAATCAAGTCAAGTTTTCCTCCCCTCATTTTAGTATAAATAGGCATGGAGGTGGCTTCATCCTCAACTCACTCTCCTCCTCTTCTCCTAGAGGTGCCGAGACACTCCTCTTTCTTTCTTCTCTTTTTGCCGAGCAACTCAAGAGGAAGAAGCCTCCTCTTCTTTCTCCTCCTCTCCACCAAAAGACCTAGCCACTTCTTCCTCCATTGTTGCCGAGCAAAGCAAGCAAGGAAGAAAGGTCCACAAGCAAGTTCTCAACTCTAGGAAACTTAAGCAAAGAAGGTAAGCTTCCCTCACCGTGGTACAAGGCTTTTATGTGATTTTCGGATTTATAAGGATTAGAAAACCTAGGAAAGAATTTAAGAAAATTCGGCTAAAGAAAAGGTTTTCAAATCTAAGATGATTTAAACAAGACCTCATTTCATGATAAGATTTTCTATGCTATGTAGAAGGATTCTTTTCCATGATTTTATACTGATATGATGTATGATCAGAGGAGTATCTAACCCTAGGATTTAACCAAAAATATTTTAAAGAGGCTAGGAAGATTATTGTCTAACCAAACTAGTGCAAGGTTCCTTCTATGAAATGCTAAGGACCTTTCTATGGTTTTCTTGCTTGGAAATTAATTGGAACCAAAAGAAAACTCACTTGTATGCTTCGGACCAGAAAGGTTAAGGGTTAGAAAGACTAAACATGCTCCTATGATAGAATATAAAGTTTCTTAAAGGGTGTTCACATTGCTAGAAACTCATGAACTCTTTTTAGGGTTTTTCGGCCGTGATAAAAGGGATAGCTTAGATTAGCCTAAACAAAAATATTAATATGCTCAAGACCTCTGTGATATTATGATATGAAAGTTGATTAATGCTCTCATGTTTAATTGGAATGTAGAAAATTAGTTACATGATATAAGACATGTAAGATCACAAGAGTCCTAGCTTGTTTATGATCCAATTTTGTGTATGATGTTCTTAGTAACTTTTGCCATGATATTTACTTAGGCTTTCCATGCTTTAGGCCACTTAAGAAACCTAGCTTAAGGACTGGTAGGTTTCGGCCATGAAGGAAAATAAAAGAAAAAGGGAAAGAAACCTAGGAAATGTTATACATAATGAGAAGAAATGAAATTATGTTATGTAATATGCCATGATATGTTATAGCATAGGAAATGCTATACATAATGAGAAGAAATGAAATTATGTTATGTAATATGACATGATATGTTATAGCATAGGAAATGCTATACATAATGAGAAGAAATAAAATTATGTTATGTAATATGCTATGATATGTTATAGCATAGGAAATGCTATACATAATGAGAAGAAATGAAATTATGTTATGTAATATGCCATGATATGTTATAGCATAGGAAATGCTATACATAATGAAAAGAAATGAAATTATGTTATGTAATATGCCATGATATGTTATAGCATAGGAAATGCTATACATAATGAGAAGAAATGAAATTATGTTATGTAATATGCTATGATATGTTATAGCATAGGAAATGCTATACATAATGAGAAGAAATGAAATTATGTTATGTAATATGCCATGATATGTTATAGCATAGGAAATGCTATACATAATGAGAAGAAATGAAATTATGTTACGTAATATGCCATGATATGTTATAGCATAGGAAATGCTATACATAATGAGAAGAAATGAAATTATGTTACGTAATATGCCATGATATGTTATAGCATAGGAAATGCTATACATAATGAGAAGAAATGAAATTATGTTACGTAATATGCCATGATATGTTATAGCATAGGAAATGCTATACATAATGAGAAGAAATGAAATTATGTTACGTAATGATATGTTATAGCATAGGAAATGTTATACATAATGAAAAGAAATGAAAAAGGAAATGCATGAAAGATTGTTAGGGACATGATATGATAGTTATGCATGATAAGTTATTTTTTTTGTATGGTTTGTACCAAGGGTGGGCTCCGTAAACGCCCCGGGGTCGATGGAGTAAGACTCGGGCCTCGTCAGTAATGGGTCTCTGAATGCCCTAGGTCGATGGAGTAAGACTCGGGCCTAGTATGTATGCATGGTAGGGTTCAAGACTTGCTACCTTGGACCTACCTATGAAGCGCGCGCATTATGTATGTGGTACAAACCGGGATCCCAAATGATGATGATATTAATTTCAAGTACTTATAAGTATAAGTTTTCAAATTCATGATGCATTGCCTACATATGTGCTTGAATTATCTGATGATTAGATATAATGTCATGTGATATTATATGAATATGAATATGATACCCTTGTATGTCGTATGCTTATGATACCTCGCATGATATTGATATGCAATGATATGAATTCGGTTTTAGTGAGTAGGAAAGGAACTTACTGAGCCATGAGTGCTCATAGCTTACTTTCCTTGTACCGCAGATAAAAGAGAAAGCTGGATGTACAACGGAGCAGCAGGAGGAGCAGATAGTGATGTGTGTGGTGGTGGCTCGGCAAGAACGATTCGGACAAATTAATATTTTTAGTTATATGATCAATATATGCACATTCGAACTAATCAGAATATGTGATATCATGCTTATTTAAATAAAAGGAATGATTTAAAATTTTCCGCTGTTATAGTATAACTAAAGCATGTACGTAAGTAGTATAAGATCGTAGCGCCGCCCTTGGGTAAGAAGGGTGGGCGTTACATCCTATCGGTCAACTGAACCCTATTCTTTCCTTCTTTACTGAAATCCCATCCTTGTGCATTTATGAGCTTTAATGGTTCAATCAACCGATCACCTTGTTCGGTCGACCAAACAGTCACCTTTCTCTGTTCGCTGAGATTCGCACTTAATTCATTATTAATGAGGTGATCATTCAGTTGACAAATCACTAGGTTTGATTGACCGATCAACCTGGCTTCCTTCTTTGCTTCGATTCGATCTAATTTTCGCCATGTCATCATGGTTCGGTCGACTGATTGGCTGGTTTATTCGACCAATAAGGCTTTAATCGAACTCTACTTTGTTCTGCTCTGGTCTGATCTCTGGTTTGAGTTGATCTGGTTCGGTCAACTGATCAGGCCGGTTCCTATAAAATAGAGTTAATCAATATATATCACTGCAAAACAAAGGTTAGCATAGTTTATGATGCATGAGTAGTATTTGATAGTAATACTCTCTTGATCTCAACTTGGAAACTTTTCTAATTTCTTCAATTGGATCAATGACCTAGAGTTTGTTCCTTTCTGGAACATGACCTCACCGTCACTCCTCTCCAGTTACTTACCTCAACCTACCTGCCAAAAATTTGTCTTCTAGATTTGTTTAGACTTTGCTGCTTAACATCATATTGGCTCACCAAGACTTCTTCTCGATCTTCTATCCTCCAAACCTATCGAGCTTCCCTGCCTGGTTCCATGATCTGCTAAGACTTTCCTTGCCTAGCCACAATTAGGGCTTTCACTGGTTGAGTAATAGCTTGCACACTTAGTCAACTTGTTAGATCACAATAAGACTTAACTTGAACCTTTGATAACATCAAAACACAGGTTCGATTCTGTTGCACCTGCACTAGCAAATACTTTCAGAGCGGTTGAAGTTAGGGATTGCTTCCCTAAGGAAACACTATTACGAGATCCCATAAACCCCAAATAACCCTTCTCCTATTGTATGACGATGAATTGGGATTAATCTATTAAGATTTATGACAACCTATTGCTGCTTGTGGCATACCGATCTACTTTCGTAGCCGACTCTCCATGTCTCGATTTTCTACAGGTCAGAGGATTAGGTTCTCCTCTAAGTTTATCCCCGAATTCTCATGGGATACAAATCTCATATTTTTTTCATCGAAATCATGTGTACATAGTAGGCTTATACCCTAAACATATATTTCATCGAACAAGTAACATGCAAATTCAATAGATTAAATAAAATAGTGTTTATGTTGGTGCGGGAAGCATCAGACGATAGAACCTTAGTTTTGATAATGGCAAAAGGGATTCAAAGTTAAGTTTAATTATTATCTAATGTGCTTGAATGAGTTTGCAAGAAAGTCCTGACTGTGGAGGCAGGTGGAAAATCCTATGGGGTGGTAACCTTAGGTCATAGGGGGTGGTAACCCTAGGTGGTGGAAAACCCTAAGGGGCGGTAACCTTAGGTCCTAGGGGGTGGTAACCCTAGGAGGAGGAGAAATCCTAAGGGGGTAACCTTAGGTCTTAGGGGGAGGTAACCCTAGGTGGAGAAAAACCCTAGGGGGTGGTAACCCTAGGTCCTAGGGGATGGTAACCCTAGGTGGAAAGTCCAGTCGGTCTGGTGGACCGAATTGGCATCAAGTATGATCTCCAGAGTGGAGTAGGTGAGGATGCGTTCCCCGGAAGAGGGAACAGTAGGCGTCAGTTTGATCTAGGATTTTCGGTCGGAAATTCGAAGTCAGAACCGGACAGTCAAGAGACTATCAAATATCCTTTTTTGGATTTATATGTGTGCTAACTTTATCTTGCAGGGCATATGGGTGTTTTGTGAACTAACACATTTTGTAGTGACTAAAGTGCACATCTTGCATCGGATGAACAGTACCCGAGGCGCCCTCATGGAGCTTGGAAGCCCCTAGGGAGCAGAGTGTGAGCTGGCAGTGAAGAGGAGCTGGAGGCACCTCAATGGTCATTGGAGGCGCCTCAAAGGGTGATGGAGGTGCCTTCAAGCAGATAAGTTGCAACCAATTCTGTTCTGATCCACGCGGCTGACTCGGCAAGTTGGAGGGACCCCGGATAGGCTTGGAGGCGCCTTCAGCAGGTTATATAAGCAGATTTCGAGCAGCACTTCAAGATATCAATGCAAAAGTGTTCTTTCTAATGTGTGTTGCTAACAAAAGGTTTCGGCCAAGCTACGACAAGTCCCTGACAACCTGGCGCTCTGATTTCTATAATTTAGTTGTCGATGTTGCTTTAAATTCCTGTTGTATTCATTTCATACTTGTATTGAATTTTGTGATATTATAGTTGTTGCCCACTGAAAGCAATCAACGATCGCGGGCCTTGGAGTAGGAGTCGCTCAAGGCTCCGAACCAAGTAACTCTTGGTGTTATGTCGTGTCTTTTAATTATTCCGCTGCTTTTCTCGTCGATTTACGAATACGAAACGCGTGAACGCCACGAGCGCTATTCACCCCCCCCCCTCTAGCGCGGTTTCGATCCAACAATTGGTATCAGAGCGGGGTAGCTTCGATTTGGTGCAACCACCAATCAAGCATTCTTTTCGTGGTGATTTCATTCTTTCGGAGTCGATCGGAATCGGTATTCTTGCCGTCTTCCGATCTTATTGCTTTCGTAATTGGATTTGCCTCGAAGTTGGTGCAACACCACTTGAAATCTTAATTTATTTTTACTTTTATACCACACTACTAATCTAGGATCAAGTCCTGGGATAATCTTTTCGTTTATTTTTCGTGTGCAAGTTTTTCAAATGGCCCAACAAGAAGGCTATAGCATAGTCCATCACCTGCTCTTCTCCGGCGAAGACTTTAGCTATTAGAAAGGCTGAATGGATTCATACCTGCAAACTCAATTTGAAGTCTGGATGATCACCACGACAAGCCTCGAACTCCCACTTGACGGCACGGGCAAATTAGTATCATACGTGAACTATGACGCATCCTTAATAAAGAAAGTAGAAGTGAACGCAAAGGCAACCTGCATACTCCAGTGTAGTCTGAGAAAGGAGGAACTTAACAGAGTAGGACCCTTCTCAAGTGCAAAGGAGCTGTGGGAAAAGCTAATCGAACTACACGAGGGTACATCAGAAACCAAGGTAAGTAAGCGAGATTTACTTTTCAATAAATTATATAATTCAAAATGCAGGAAGGAGAGACAGCAAGCCAGCTCCACGCCCGGATACAGGATCTACTCAACGGTCTACATGCAATCGGACAAAAAGTAGAGAACTGGGACATCTTGAGATATACCTTGAACGCTTTTCAGAGGAACATCTTATGAGCATCCATGGTAGATGCTTATAAGGTTTCAAAGGATCTCTCTTCCATTAAGTTAGATGAATTATTTGCAGAATTTGAATTACATGGACAGGTAAACTCACAACCGCCCGAGAAAGGTGTTGCTTTGGTTGCAGGTACAAGCAGAACCAGGGAAGCAAAAACAAAGCGCAGAATCAAACCAGAATCGAAAGAAGATCCGGACTCTGACGATGACAATGAACTTATAATAGAACTCGTCAACCTGGTGAAGAAACTCTACAGAAAGAAGAGGGGCTTCAACAAAAAGGATGTTAAAAAGGTAATTCAGTCGAAGGAGGATCAACCAAAGGGAAAGTTTGAGGTGATGTGCTACGGATGCAATCAGAAGGGGCACATCAAGGTAAACTGCCCAAATCAGAAAGATGCGAAGAAGTCAAGAAGGAAGAAGCTCTGAAGGCAACCTGGGACGAGTCATCCTCAGATGACGAAGAACTCAAACAGACGAGTTTTCTCGCGATGACGGCCAGGGACTGCATCAATGAATCTGGAAGCAAGGACAAATCGGAAGCTAGGTCTAAGAGAAGCCACGGATCCGTATCCGTTTCCGAATGGTCAAACCCCTCTGTAAGTACAAATCGTCTATATAATTTAATTAATTATTTAATGCATAACTTAGCCAAATCCAATGTTCGGATCAAGTCGCTTCTGAAGGAGGTAACATCCCTTAAAGAAGTGACTAAAATCGAATCCTTGACTAACCCTGTTCAGACTGGAACCTCAACTCAAGTCCAAAAACTTGAGAAAGAGAATTTCAGCCTGAAAAGTCAAGTCAAGCATTTGAAGACTATATTGGAGTGGTTTACACTGGGTTCCAAGAATCTTGACTTGATTCTTGGAAAACAGAAAGCTATATACAATCGATCTGGACTAGGATTTGAAGCTAAAAAGAAACATCGGTCTTATTTATCGCTTATTAACAGATCGAATAGTAAGATAGTCCAAGCATGGGTACCTAAGTCCAACTTGGTCAATCAAGTTGGATTTGGTCAATATTGGGTCCCCAAGGATTAAGTTCATTACCTTGATAGATCATATCAAGGCTATGATCCAGGGGAAGCCAATAGAAAAACTATCTTAATACATAAATAGAATTGTTTGATGATTGTTTATTTACTTTCTTGTTAATATGCATGTTTAGATTAGGATAGATTAAGGACCTAGGCATAATTTACACTTGTGTAGTTAAACCTAGGGATTTCAAAAAGAAAATTAAATATGTCATTTCTTTAAGCGGTTCTGTCTAGGAAGTGGTGGATGATCCCATAACCAAGAAGGTCTAGTGTCTCGCCACGACCTGGGAACCAATCTTTGAAATACATATTTAATTGACTAATTGGAAAACCTAAGTTTAACTCAAATGCAAATTAATCCTTAAAAATAATATAAATCAAAGATAATCATCTCATAAAACTACTTAAGGTTCCGTGATTAATAACTTAGAATCAGGTGAGATGGATTTAGGTTGAACTTAGTTCAATTTAATTAATCAATTAACTTAATTAATCAATTTAATAATTTAACTTAATTAATTCATTTAACTTAATTAATCAATTTAATCATTTAACTTAATTAATTAATTAACTTAATTAATCAATTTAATAATTTAACTTAATTAATCAATTTAATAATTAACTTAATCAAGTTAATAGTTAACTTAATTAATCAATTTAATAATTTAAGTTAATCAATTTAACAAATTTGATTAATCAATTTAATAATTAACTAAAATCTAATTCACTTGACTTAACCCAATTGACTCAATTAACTTAATAAACCATTTCACAAACACCCATAGGAATACAATGGTTGATCATCTAGACTGGGTGAGATGGAACATTAAGATAATTTCAGTCAAACTATCTTCTAAATCTAGCAAATTGACCCAAATCAAATACTTTATGTAGGAATATAAAGATTTGGATCAATGAATGCTAGATAGTGGATGCTCCAGACACATGATTGGAGACAGACTGAAATTCACGAAGTTGAAACTCAAGAACCTAGGGTATGTCACGTTCGGCAATGACGGAACCCTTAAAGTAATCAGAATAGGTAACATCCAATTAAATTCTTATTTTTACATTCGAAAAGTATTATTAGTTGAACAATTCAGTTTCAATTTACTTAGTATTAGCCAGTTATGTGACTCAGGATATTTAGTCACATTTTCAAAAACTAAATGTATAATTAAGAATATTAATAATCCTAAAATTACACTTAAGGGTATTCAGAAAAAGAATATTTATATTATAGACCTACCAACCTCCTCACTAGAGTGTTTATTAACACAACAAGAGGAAACTGAGTTGTGGCACAGGAGACTAGGTTACAATCATACTAGACTCATTTAAAAAATGAGTTAAAATGGTCTAGTTAGAGGTCTGGCCAAATTAAAATGTATTGAAAATTCAATTTGTGATGCTTGTCAACAAGGCAAACAAACCAAGTCAAACTATAAGTTAACCAACCTAAGCAGAACAACTTCAATACTTGAGCTCCTTCACCTAGACTTATTTGATTCACATGGAGCCAAGTCACTAAGCAAAAATCAATATTGCTTAGTAATAATCGATGACTACTCAAGATTTACTTGGGTAAAATTTATAAAAACCAAAGATGAAACTCTTGAAATGTTTAAAGTTTTTTGTAAATTAATAGAAAATGAAAAAGACACTCGGATAAAAAGAATTAGAAGTAACCATGGGGGAGAATTTGAAAATCATAACTTTATTGAATTCTGTGAAATTAATGGGTTTAAACATGAATATTCTTACCCTAGGACCCCCCAATAAAATGGTCTAGTAGAATATAAAAATAGAACCCTACAAGAAGCCACTAGAACCATATTAAACGAATACAAATTATCTAATCAATTCTGGGTTGAAGCAATTAATACAACCTGTTATATACAAAATAGGATTTTAATTAACAAATTTTAGAATAAAATACCCTATGAAATATACTATAATAAAATTCCTAACTTAAACTATTTAAAAGTATTTGGGTGTAAAGTATTTATTTTAAACACTAGAGACTACTTAGGGAAATTTTCGTCAAAAATAACCCCAGGAATATTTTTAGGGTACTCAACAACCAGTAGGGCATATAGAGTGTATAATAAAAATACCCTAAAGTTGAAGAAACAACAAATGTAATATTTGATAGAGAAAATAAACTACCCAATATAATAAATGAAAATAATAATATAGAAAATGTTAACTCAAGATATACAGATGATAATGAAGAAATTCAACTTGAACCTAATGAATCTGAAGAACCAATTACTAACCCAAATATAAGACCAACAAGAACAAGCACCAATCACCCATGTGACCAAATTTTGAGTGATTCAACTCTAGGAGTCAGAACAAGGTCATCTTATAGGAACCTAACCCAAATAGCTCTCATTTCCAAAATTGAACCTAAAACTATAGATGAAACCCTACCAGACCCAGACTGGACCTTAGCAATGCAAGAAGAGTTAGCCCAATTTGAAAGAAATCAGGTCTGGGAATTAGTCCCTAAACCCATTAACAAGACCGTAATTGATACTAAATGGGTTTTTAGAAACAAATTAGATGATCAAGATGAAATAGTTAGAAACAAAGCTAGGTTAGTAGCTAAAGGGTTCAATCAAGTAGAAGGGTTAGACTATGATGAGACCTATGCCCCTGTAGCCAGACTTGAATCCATTAGGATGTTGTTGGCCTATGCAGCACACAAGGGATTCAAGTTATACCAAATGGACATAAAATCTGTATTTTTAAACGGATTTATTAAAGAAGAGGTATATGTAGGTCAACCCCCAGGATTTGAGGACTTAGAACATCCAAATCATGTCTTTAGACTAAAAAAGACCCTATATGGACTAAAACAAGCTCCTAGGGCTTGGTATGAACGCTTGTCCAATTATCTAATATCAAAAGAATTCAACCAAGGTTAAATAGATCCAACCCTCTTTGTAAAAATCTTAAAAAAAGATATTTTTATAGCCCAAATTTACGTAGACGATATAATTTTTGGATCAACCAACTCCAAATTTTAAAAGAATTTACCAAATTAATGGAAAATGAATTTGAAATGAGTCTGGTAGGTGAACTTAACTTTTTCTTAGGTTTACAAATTAAACAAACCAAAGATAGAATTTACATTTATCAAATTGAATATGCTAAGGAATTAGTTAGAAAATTTGGAATGGAAAACTAAAAAAATATTAATACACCAATGGCCACTAATATTAAAATTGACTCAGACTTGGAAGGTAAACTAGTAGACTTGAAATACTATCGAAGTGCGATAGGAAGTCTACTGTACCTAACTGCAAGTCGACCAGACATTCTTTTTGCAGTAGGTATGTGTGCAAGATACTAATCTTGTGCAAAAAAAGTCTCACTTAACTTTTGTCAAAAGAATACTTAGGTATATTAAGGGAACTTTAAATGTAGGACTCTGGTACCCTAGGTTTTGCACCCTTGACCTAACTGGCTACTCTGACTCAGACTATGCCGGGTGCAAGTTAGATAGAAAAAGCACAAGGGCAGCTGTCAATTTCTAGGTCAATGCCTAGTAAGTTGGTCAAGCCGAAAGCAACACTGTGTTGCTTTATCTACCACTAAGGCTGAATACATAGCCCTAGGAGAATGTGCATCTCAATTGTTATGAATGATGCATACACTTAAAGATTATCAACTAGAATATCAGAAAATAAAAATTTCAATTGATAATATAAGTTCAATTAATCTTAATTAAGAATCCAATTCATCACTCAAGGACTAAACATATAGAAGTAAAACACCATTTTGTAAGGGATCACGTAGCTAAAGGTGATATTGTACTTAACTATGTTGAGTCCAAATCAAACCTGGCTAACATATTCACAAAGCCCTTATCTGAACTTGAGTTCAGTACACTTAGAAGACAAATAGGAATGTGCTTAGTAGAATAGAACTTATTTTCTGTTTACTATAATTTATCAACTTACTTTTTCAAATTGGTTTCAAAATGTTTGGAAAAATGATATTTTCAAAAATCCTAATTTCTTAGATTTTCAAAATTTGGACTTAGCCTAGGCACTAACCCTAGAAATCATGTTCCCCTAGATTTCAGCCAGAGCATCTCACAAGTACACTGGGCATAACTTGTTTGTATTTGAAACACTTAGAATAGAGTGAGATGCATAGGGTACAGTCTAGACTTCAGAATGCTTATTTCTGTGCATCGCAGTAAGTCTGGACAATAAATACCAAAATAACAGTAATCAAGTTAAGTTATCCAGACTTAGTCAAATACAACAGGATCACTAATTTAACTTGATTAGCCAAGTGAAAGTTGTTGCCCTCTAGATAATCAGCTAGTAACTAATGGTTAGACATGTGGCCAAGGAATTTCAGTTACTCATGCTTGGACTTTAGGAATATCTTTCTAGAGTAAAAATGACCTTGGTTAAAATGTTACAAGCTTTCCAAGTTAACCATTTTTCAAAATTATCTAAGTATTACTTCCTAAAGCTTCTTTCCAAATTTGACTAAGTTTTTTTTGGTGTTTAAAAGCTTCTCAAAAATTAGCTAAGTTACTTTTCAAAGTCAAAAACTACACTTAGCTAAAAGTTTTACAAGAAAATTAAGTGTTTTCCAAAGTATGTTTAATCCTCCATTTAAAAGATTTTATATTTCTTCAATTTTTTCATTCCCTCTTTAAAAGCTAAGTATTTATTTGACGCTCTATTTGTGATAAATAAGATAAAATTATTTCTGAAGAATTTAGGTTTCTCAAACTAAAGAAATTTAAAGAAATTCTTTTACTCCCTTAGTTATTTTGATGTATGGCAAATTGGGAGAGTATAAAGAAATTCAAAGAAAGTTTGAAAGTTTGAATTTTTTTTAAAAAATTTAAGTTTTTTAAAAATTTTAAGGGGAGCTTTTATTAAGGGGAGTTCTTGTAAGATTCTATTAAGAGAGAGCTTTATTTGTGCTTATCATATTTATGCTTGTGCTAAAATTTTTGCTAATAACATTTTTTTATTATATCTTTCTGCTTAACTTTGAATTTCAGTTGCCATAATCAAAAAAGGGGAGATTGTTGGCGCAGGAAGCATCAGACGATCGAACCTTAGTTTTGATAATGGCAAAAGGGATTCAAAGTTAAGTTTAATTGTTATCTAATGTTCTTGAATGAGTTTGCAGGAAAGTCCTAACTGTGGTTAGGCAGGTCAAACCTTAGTTTTGATAATGGCAAAAGGGATTCAAAGTTAAGTTTAATTGTTATCTAATGTGCTCGAAGCATCAGACGATCGAACCTTAGTTTTGATAATGGCGAAAGGGATTCAAAGTTAAGTTTAATTGTTACTAATATGATTGAATGAGTTTACAGGAAAGTCCTAACTGCGGTTAGGCAGGTGGAAAATCCTAAGGGGCGGTAACCTTAGGTCCTAGGGGGTGGTAATCCTAGGTGGTGGAAAATCCTAAGGGGTGGTAACCTTAGGCCCTAGGGGGTAGTAACCCTAGGAGGAGGAGAAATCCTAAGGGGGATAACCTTAGGTCCTAGAGGGAGGTACCCCTAGGTGGAGAAAAACCCTAGGGGGCGGTAACCCTAAGTCCTAGGGGGTGGTAACCCTAGGCGGAAAGTGCAATCGGTCTGGTAGACCGAACTAGCATCAGGTATGATCTCCAGAGTGGAGTAGGTGAGGACATGTTTGTTGGTGTGGTTAGCACTAACGATTTAACCCAGGTTTTGATGAATGACAAATCAGGTTAAGTTAGTATGTTGTTGTCTAACACTCTGATCGAGTGTGCAGGAGAAGTCCAGACAGGTCGACGGGCTGACCGGATGTCTGGCACGAAACCCAGCTAGGTCGACGGGCTGACCGGATAGCTGGCGAGAAGTCCAAGCGGGTCGACGGGCTGACCAGACGCTTGGCGAGAAGTCCAGCTAGGTCGATGGGCTGACCGGATAGCTGGCGAGAAGTCCATACGAGTCGAAGGACTGACCGGACGTCTGGCAGGTAAGTGAGGTAAGTCACTGGAGGGGAGTGACTGCGAGGACGCGTTCCCGGGAAGGGAACATTAGGCGTCGATCCGGCTTAGATCCATTTCGGATATCTAAGTCGAGATCGTGACTAGATTCCGGTCTCGGAAAGACGGAATCTAAGTCATACTCTTTGTTATTACTTTGTTGAACTTTAATTATGCTAACACTTTGTTTTGCAGGATCTATTTTGTCTCGGACTAACCTTGTTTTGCAGGAAAGTTGTTCGCTGGAAAAAGGTGGTCCGGGCGCCCTGGAGGCAAAAAATATCCTGACCGCGCGTCACCACTTGGAGCTCACTGGTTGGACTTGCCACGTCTCACCAGGGCGCCTGGAAGGGATCCAGGGTGCCCCGAGCTTCATATAAAAGATGGGGCGGAGGCAGAGATCAGAATAAACTCAGAACTCTCAGACTGCCTGCTCTACTGCTCTGCGCTCCTACGACGCTAACGAAGATCCGACGATATACTCCTTTTCTGTTCTTAATTCTTGTCGGTATTTTCATTATTTTACTAGCATTACTGTACCTTAAATTGTAATCATTTTCGAACTGCTAGTAATTGCCCAACGAAAGTACTCACGGAGTACGGGCCTTCGAGTAGGAGTCGTCACAGGCTCCGAACGAAGTAAAATTCATTGTGTCCAATTTTTATTCCGCTGCGTTTATACTCGTTATTTTTCGAATCGATATTCACCCCCCCCCCTCTATCGACGTTTCACGATCCAACAAGTGGTATCAGAGCAGGTACCGCTTTGATTTGGTGCAACCACCAATCAAGCAAAGGGGGGTCGTTTTAAAGAAAAAAAAAATTATTAGATATTGTTTGTCTTTTAAATAAAACCTTACGCCTTTCGTTTTTTCCCTCCAAAACAGTTTTTGAAAAATACATCGTCATCTTTTCACCATTATTTAGTATTTAAAAAATATTACATTTTCAAAATTTTGAAATAATATTTTTTCAAATATTTTATTAATATTTTAATAATATTTTATTATTTTTTCCGAAAAAGCACTGCTAATCCAAGACCAAATCTTGGGATTTTTTTCTGTTTCTCTGTGTGCAAGAATAACGACTCTTCAAGAAGGACGGAACCCCTGCGAACCACCACCATACGATCATGAAGACTTCAACTACTGGAAGCGATTAATGGAATGCTTCTTAGGAAGCGTAGACATCGATTATATGCTAATTTTGAGGAAACCTTCTCAAAACTCGGAACTGAACAAAAAGGTAAGTAACATTATTTGTAATGTTTTACCTAACAATATTTTATGCAGATTAGAAAAGTACAAGAATGCATATGAGCTGTGGACCCAGTTGATCAAGCTTCACGAGACGCCGATGGAGCTAGAAGATCAAGTTAAAGTCAAATATGGACTCGAGCCAAATCCAACGGAGAAGCCTACTGAATTAGGGGTTGCGCTCAAGGTTAGTAATATTTATCAAAATACCCCTGCTAATAGTAGTTTAAATAATCAGCATGATGATAAGTATGACATTAGTCCAAGTATGGTGCATGATAATCTAGATTTAAATGATTTAAATAAAAAATCATAAAATAATCTAGACTCTGATCAAGTCAATCAAGACTCTGATCAATTTGGCATCAACCTTGACTTGGTCAAACAGAATAATGACCAAATCAATTCAAATAATTTAATTAATTCAGAAAATTTAAAATTAGGTGAGCATTTAGACATAAATAAGTCAAACATTAAAATAAATTTGAATTTAAATGCTAAAATTGAGAAAATGGATAAAATCAATAAATACCCTGATAAAATATTTAATAATCAAGATAAAATCAGTCTAGAAAATGCTATCCAAAACCAAGATAATTTAATTAATAAAAAATTAAACTTTAAAGATAAAACTAATCTAATAAATTCAATTAACCATATTAATTTAAAAGACAAAGAAAATATAAGGATAAAATCAAACACTTTGATAAAATCAAAACGGAATTTAACAAACTTAAAATTAAATGTTAAAGATAACAAATTAAACAAAAATAATCTAGAAATTTCAAAATTAACAATTAATAAAAAGCTAAAAGATAAATCGTTAAGAAAATATAATTCAAACAGTTTAGTTATTTCAAATTTAAAAATAAATAAAAACTTAAACTTTAAAAATAAGCTATTAAAGAAAGATAATTCAATTAACCCAATAAAATTGAAATTGAAAGAAAATTCAAATATTAAATACACTCTCTTAAAGAAAGATAATTTGACCAATTTAATTAATTCAAAATTAAAAACTTAAATTTAAATTACAAATTAAACATTAAAACTTAACTAAAACCAACTCTAATTATACAAAAATCTTAAATTAATGGCCAATAATTCGGGGGAGGCTCCAGAATAGCTGGCACCTCTAAAACTAATCTACCCGAAAAGGGTAATACCAACCAACATACCCGACAGGGTAATTAGGACTAGTTAAAGAGGGTTCAAGTTTAACTTGAATCATAGTACTGGTGAAGTTTTTTGATGATAGTACGTTGGGGAAGCTTGGGCATCGCATGTCTAGAAAGATATGACTTCAATCTGGTGCATTTGGCCAAGTTGAACTGACCGAAGCTACCTTTAAATGGATCCTAACTAGTTAGACCAAGGTTTAGTACTAAGCTCCGTGGATAGGACTATTCAGAAAACCTCGAAAGGTTGGTTACTTCTAATGACGTCCAAGTGACTCACCAAGCTTAGAAGTTTATCCGAAGAATGCCTATTTGTTGAGACCAAAGCTAAACCTGAATCTAACACAAGTTAAACCAAACTATGTAATTAAATCTAATTCATCTCACAAAATTATAGGATTCCCTGATTGATAATCTAGATCGGGTGAGATGAATAAGGATTAAATTAATTAATTTTCAAACTAAATTAAAATTAATTAAAATTAAATTTTGAATTTCAAATTTCAAATTAAATTAAAATTAATTAAAATTAAAATTTGAATTTCAAATTAAAATTAAATTTCGAATTTCAAATTAAAATTAATTAAAATTAAATTTCGAATTTTAAATTAAATTAAATTAAATTAAATTAAAATTAATTTTTTTAAAAAAAATCTATTTTAAAAATTAAATTTTTTTAAATTAAAAATTTATTTTAACCTAAAAATTATTTAACTTAAAAATTTAACTTTAAAAATTTTATATTTAACTTTAAAATCTTTATTCTAAATTTAAAATTTATTTTAAAATTATCTTCAAAATTCTTTTAAAACTATTTTAAAAAGTATTTTAAAAATTCTTTTAAAAATTATTTTAAAACATTTTAAAAATTGTTTAAAAAAACTCTTTTAAAAATTATTTTAAAAATTTTAAAATTTCTTTTAAAAATTATTTTAAAACATTCTAAAAATTATTTTAAAAACTATTTTAAAAAATTATTTTAAACCATTTTAAAAATTACTTTTTAAACTCTTTCAAAAATCAGTAAAAAAAAAAATTAAAAAAAATCTTTTAAAAAATAAATCTTTAATAAATCATTTTGAAAAATTCTTCTTAAGAATATTGTTCACTTTGATAAAATGTTGTTAACTTACAAAAAATTATTCTTATTGATTATTTAAACTTTAAAAATTATTATTTAGATTTTAAATTTTTTTTCTTAAACATTATTTTAATCTTAAATTAAAACTTATTAAAACTTAATTTAAACATTACTTTTCAACTTAATTTAACCTAACTGAAAATTAAAACTTAATTACAATTAAAATTTAAAAATTTAACTTAAACTTAAACCTAAATTAATCACTGATATTAATTTAAATTTAAAATCAAAACTGAATTGAACATATTGCCATTAAATAATTATAAAAATCGTTTTAAAATCTTGTTAGAAATCCCTTAAAAATAATAATAGCAATTCTTTTAAATTCATTTAAAACTTAGACACCTAACTTAAAAACTTAAAATCTGTTAACTTTAACTTTAAACTTAATTATGTAATTAATAAGTAGAACTTAACTATTTAAGTTTAACTTTATTTGAGAACTAAGCTTGATTTGATTAGCACCTAAGTTTAACCTTAGTAAAAATATTAAAATTACTCTAAGTCATTTTTTTTTAATCAACCTTTAAAATATTAATTTTTTTTATTAAAACATAATTAAAGTTTGACTTAAATTGAACCTTACTTAACCTTGTTTAATAACGAGTTTAACTTCAAATTACTACCAACTTTAAACTAAGTTAATCCAACTTAAAAGGAAGTAAATGAAAAGTTAAATTATAACTAACACCTTCATCAATTAATACAAAATTTAGATTATATTAAATTATTGAATCAAGCAAAATTTAATCAATAAATTATTAATATTGATTAATTATTGAATTAATAACAACTTATCTTACTTAACATTACACTAAAGGTTAACTTATTTCAACTGAATCTAACGTTAATTACATTTAGTCAAATTTAAATGAACAATTTTATAAAGATAATTATACAATCGCCTAAAACACTTAGGTACGAAAATATGTTACGGTTGTAAAATTTTATATTAAGGGGGAGTAATAAATAAGGAGGATTAATAAATTAAAGGAGTATCAAATTCAGGGAGAGGTTTATTTTTTAATTATCTCCTTAAATGTTATTTTTTAATCTTCTCTTTAAAATCTTTCTAGAAAATTCTACCTCAATTTTTTTTCTACTTTGAATATATTTAGCAAATATTTTCAAAATTTTATGTCAGGTTCAGGGGAAGAAATAAAACTAATTCAGTTTTTCAAATCGAATTTTAAACTTAATTTTGAAAATCAATTTTCAAAATCAACCTGTTTTAAATTGTGATTTTTTTTAAAATCAACTCACAATTGTTTGTTTTAAATCACAAACTTTTTATCCTTTTTTCTTAGTCCTTGAAAACTGAACTTTTCTAGTATTTTAAACCATGGTTTTGAAACTAGTACTTTTGAACTTTGAAAATTTGATTTTGGAAAAAGAATTCTACAAAATTATTTTTGAAAACTAAAAGTAAAGTTCAAAATCATTTTTCTTAATGTTTAACTTCACTTTGAAAATTAGATTTTACTTAATTTTGACAATTTGATTTGAAAGTTAAAATTTTACAAATATTAGTTTTAAAAATTGCTTTGTTATTGAAAATTGTGGAAATTATATTTTTCAAACTTAAGTTTACAAACTAAGCTTCTCAAAATCATTTTCCTTAATTTTGAAAATTGAATCTTTTACAAACTTAGTGTTGAAAAATTAATTTCAATCAGTTTTGAAAACTGGATTTTTCAAACTTAGTTTTGGAATTTTGATTTTGAAAACTTATGTTTGAAAAGCGTTTCAAAGTTGAAACGTGTTTTGAAAATTTAAAACTTGATCTTGAAATTTAGAACTTATACACTTATGTTTGAAAGCTGTTTTTCTAAAAGCTAAAAGCTAATGCTTCAAACAAGCTTTCAAAAAGTTTAAACTCCCCCAGATTAATTGACATTATTTCTTACTTTGTCTGAAGTCTATGTTTACTTAATCCATCTTATTTTTTGATGAATGCCAAAGGGGGAGGGTTAGGTGGTTAAGTTAGCTAAACCAAACTGAAAATACAAACTAACTTTAAAAACCACATAAATGCATATGTTTTCACTAACTTAACCAGGTTGTCATTCCATCAAAAAGGGGGAGATTGTTGGTGCGGTTAGCACTAACGATTTAACCCAGGTTTTGATGAATGACAAATCAGGTTAAGTTAGTATGTTGTTGTCTAACACTCTGATCGAGTGTGCAGGAGAAGTCAAGACAGATCGACGGGCTGACCGGATGTCTGGCACGAAGCCCAGCTAGGTCGACGGGCTGACCGGATAGCTGGCGAGAAGTCCAAGCGGGTCGACGGGCTAACCAGACGCTTGGCGAGAAGTCCAGCTAGGTCGATGGGCTGACCGGATAGCTGGCGAGAAGTCCATACGGGTCGAAGGACTGACCGGACTTCTGGCAGGTAAGTGAGGTAAGTCACTGGAGGGGAGTGACTGCGAGGACGCGTTCCCGGGAAGGGAACATTAGGCATCGATCCGGCTTAGATCCATTTCGGATATCTAAGTCGAGATCGTGACTAGATTCCGGTCTCGGAAAGACGAAATCTAAGTCATACTCTTTGTTATTACTTTGTTGAACTTTAATTATGCTAACACTTTGTTTTGCAGGATCTATTTTGTCTCGGACTAACCTTGTTTTGCAGGAAAGTTGTTCGCTGGAAAAAGGTGGTCCGGGCGCCCTGGAGGCAAAAAATATCCTGACCACACGTCACCACTTGGAGCTCACTGGTTGGACTTGCCACGTCTCACCAGGGCGCCTGGAAGGGATCCAGGGCGCCCCGAGCTTCATATAAAAGATGGGGCGGAGGCAGAGATCAGAATAAACTCAGAACTCTCAGACTGCCTGCTCTACTGCTCTGCGCTCCTACGACGCTAACGAAGATCCGACGATATACTCCTTTTCTGTTCTTAATTCTTGTCGGTATTTTCGTTATTTTGCTAGCATTACTGTACCTTAAATTGTAATCATTTTCGAACTGCTAGTAATTGCCCAACGAAAGTACTCACGGAGTACGGGCCTTCGAGTAGGAGTCGTCACAGGCTCCGAACGAAGTAAAATTCATTGTGTCCAATTTTTATTCCACTGCGTTTATACTCGTTATTTTTCGAATCGATATTCACCCCCCCCCCTCTATCGACGTTTCACGATCCAACAATGTTCCCCGGAAAAGAGAATAGTAGGCATCGGTTCGACCTAGGGTTTCCGGTCAAAAATTCGAAGTTAGAACCGGACAGTCCAAAGACTGTCAAATACTCTTTTTTGGATTTATATGTGTGCTAACTTTGTCTTGCAGGGTATGTGGGTGTTTTGTGAGCTAACACATTTTGTAGGGACTAAAGTACACATCTTGCCTCGGATGAATAGTACCCGAGGCACCCTCATGGATCTTGGAGGCACCTCGGGTGCAGAGTGTGAGCTGGCTGCGAAGAGGAGCTGGAGGCGCCTCAATGGTCATTGGAGGTGTTGGATCGAAAATGCTAGAGGGGGGGTGAATAGCGCTCGTGGCTTTCACAATTTCCGTATTCAAAAATCATTCAAAGGTAACGCAGCAGAAATAATAAAAGGAAAGAAGCAAACACAGAAGACACCAGAGGTTTACTTGGTTCGGAGCCTTGAGCGACTCCTACTCTAAGGCCCGCGATCGTAGATCGCTTTCGGTGGGCAACAACTAAAATATCGCAAAGTTTACAATTGATTATTACAATAAGTGCACTAATGAAATTATACCGACAGTACAAGAGATGTAGACGTAGTCATTGATTGTCGGAGTAGCAGAGCGTCGCAAAAGCATTTGGAGCAGCATACGGAAGAGCACAGGTTGTTCTGTTCGAGATATTGAAGCTGCACCCTGAGGCTCCTTTTTATAGCTCTGCAAAAACTGATCCAGATCCAAGGTGGATCGGTCGACTGATCACCGGTTCAGTCAACCGATCAGATAGCCTCCACCTCATCTGATCCGCTCACTCCGCCTCAATCTGGTCAAATTTTATCCCATGTTCGGTCGACCGATAAACAGGTTCGGTCGACCGATCAGCTCCTCTGACTCAGTCCAACCGGCCTGATCCAGTCGACACCCAACCTTGGTTCGGTTGACCGATCCCAAGGTTCGGTCAACCGATCCCCTTGTCGAACTGGTCCAATCTCTGGAAAACTGATCTGCTGGCTTGGGGGTTCGGTCGACCGATCTCAAGGTTTGATTGACCGATCCCGATCAGTCCTAACCCTGCATAAAACTATTAGTTTCCTGCAAAATAGAGTTAGAACACAAACGATAATATATAGAAACAAATTTGACAGTCTCCAAACTGTCCGGTTCTGACTTCGGATTTCCTCCCGGAAACCCTAGGTCGAACCGACACCTACTGTTCCCTCTTCCGGAGAACGCGTCCTCACCTACTCTACTCAGGAGACTTTACCTTGGATCAGCGTCCGGTCTGAGGCTTCCAGTCTTCATGCTGGACGTCCGGTTCATGACCCGTCCAGACTTCTACCTAGTTCGCGACACCAGGATTTCAACCTAGGATTACCGCCCCTAGGATTTTTGCCCGAAGCTCTGACCCGCCAAGATTTCCGTATAGGGTTACCACCCCCTATGACCTAGGGTTACCACCCCCTAGGGTTTTCCTCTTGCCTAACCGCAGCTAGGACTTTTCTGAAACACTTAATCATACACATTAGATAACAATTAAACTTAACTTTAAATCCCTTTGCAATTATCAAAACTTGAGTTCGATCATTGGATGCTTCCCGCACCAATAGGAGGCGCCTTGGACCACTGCTTTGAGGCGCCTCAAAAGGTGATGGAGGCGCCTTCAAGCAGATAAGTTGCGACCAGTTCTGTTCCGATCTGCGCGGCTGACTCGACAAGTTGGAGGTGCCTCGGACAGGCTTGGAGGCGCCTTCAGCAGGTTATATAAGCAGATTTCGAGCAACACTTCAAGATATCAATGCAAAAGTGTTCTTTCTTCTATGTGCTGCTAACGAAAGGTTCCGGCCAAGCTACGATAAGTCCCCGACAACCCGGCACTCCGATTTCTATAATTTAGTTGTCCGTATTGCTTTAAATTCCTGTTGTATTCATTTCATACTTGTACTGAATTTTACGATATTATAGTTGTTGCCCACCGAAAGCGATCAACGACCGTGGACCTTGGAATAGGAGTCGTTCAAGGCTCTGAACCAAGTAACTCTTGGTGTTTTGTTGTGTCTTTTAATTATTCTTCTGCTTTTCTCGTCGATTTACGAATACGAAACGCGTGAAAGTCATGAGCGTTGTTCACCCCCCCCCCCTTTAGCGCGGTCTCGATCCAACAGTTTACACATCAAAGGGGATAATCCCTACTCCCATAATCAAGAGGACTACTCCATAGTAAGGGAATTATAAACCAAAGATACTGAGAAAAGCATTCATACAATCCAAAATAGAGAATAGAGGAAGAAATATTTTGTGAGAGATTAGCAGTGTCTTTGTAATGGTTCCTTACTCTAGAGGTGGGTGAATCATCGAAATGGATGAAGATGGTTGCTTTAGAATTTCCCCAAGAGGAAAAAATTATCTCCCAAGAAAGGGGGCAGATCTCCTTAGTCAAACCTGATCTCAAGAAGGGTTTCCTTGACCCTTTTATATTCTCCCCAGACTGCCCAGATATGCTAGATTTATATGGCTCATCCAAAATGGGGTTATGCCCATTAGATCTGATTTTCTTGGGTTAAACTCTGAATCAAAATTGTAGATCTTGAAATTATTTACACTATCATCAAGTTTAGTTCCTACAATATTCATAGTGTCAAGTGGTTGTATGATAAAAGAAAGTGATTCTTGAGACATTGTTTCTACCGCACAAGTCCCTACACTTCCATCCACAACATCATCATAAGCAAGAAAAATTATGTCAAGATTAACATCAACTATAGGAGTGGCAATATCGGTAGGTACAACTAAATCTTTTTCTTTAATTGATGCCTTAATGCTTTCATCTTCTTTGTCCCAGTTGTTTTAAATTTTAAAAAACAAATCATCATAATTTCCAACCTTTGGCAATTTTCCATTGTTTGCCCTATCTCTTTACAAGCCTGACAATACTGCTAATCATTATAGTTGGGTAGGACACCCCATTTTTTCCATCTACTCTATACGTAAGGTCAATTAATAGTGAACAAACATCAATCACAGGCTAAGTTACACCACAGAGCTCACAATAAGAGTTATGAGTATCCACATCCTTTAAATGGTCGAACTATCAAGTTTGAGCATCCATTTAGCTTACAAGAATATGAGTCATAAATGTAAGAAAAGAAGAGAAAAAGAAGGAGAAATGAGAGAAAGAAGGATATCTAGATGAACTAAATTGCTAGTCCACTAATATTAATTGAAATATTCTCCAATAACAATACCAAAAACTTGATGTGTCATAAATATGCAAGTGCATGGAAATATCATCAACCAATAAAATATCAATCCATAGGAAATGTTGATTAAGTACTAGCTAAAACTAAGTTATCTAGATAATCATAGTTGTGTGAGATCACAAGAACAAGTGATTGAGAAAGAGAGATAGTCGAGAGAGCAAGAGGGAAAAGTTTAAGAGAAGCCTAGAGTATAAGCAGTCAAGGGAAGGCAAAGTGGTTGAAAGTAGATGTCAGAATTTGAGAGAACGATTCTAAGATTTTGATTTTACCACAATAATTATAAACACCTAATCTATATTTAATTCCCTATCCTCAATAGTGGTTCATGTAGATAGACGATCCTATGGTATTCGATGTGAAATTTTGGTATTACACTAGAGTATCAATTCCAATATGTCAAATACTTTTAGAGCGGTTGAAATTAGGGATCGCTTCCCTAAGGAAACCCTGTCGTGAGATCCCATGAACCCCAAATAACCTTTCTCCTATTGTATAACGATGAATTGGAATTGATACATTAAGATTTATGACAACATATTGCTCCTCCAAGCATACTGATCTACTTTCATAGCTGGCTCTCCATGTCTCTAGTTCTTACAGGTCAGAGGATTGGATTCTCCTTTAGGTTCATCACTGAATTCTCATGGGATACGAATCTCATGGTTTTGGCATCACAATCATATATACATAGTAGGCCTTATACCCTAAACACATATTTCATAGAACAAGTAACATGTAAATTCAATAGATTAAATAAAATAGTATTTACATATCAAAGGGGATAATCCCTACTCCTAGAATCAAGAGAACTACTCCATAGTAAGGGAATTATAAACCAAAGACACTGAGAGAAGCATTCATCCAATCCAAAATAGAGAATAGTGGAAGAAATGTTTAGCGAGAAGATTGTCGGTGTCTTTATAATGGTTCCTTGCTCTAGAAGTGGACGAATCATCGAAATAAATGAAGATAGTTCCTCTAGGATTTCCCCAATAGGGAAAAATTATCTCCCAAGGAAGGGACATATCTCTCTGGTTGGACCTAATCTCAAGAAGGGTTTCCTTGACCCTTTTATATTCTCCCCAAACTGCTCAGATATGCTAGATTTATATAGCTCATCCAAAATAGGTTTTTGACCATTAAACCCAGTTTTCTTGGGTTAAACCCTGAATAACAATTGTAGATCGTGAAATTATCTACATTTTGATAGGTGGTATGACCCGTGTCTCAAACCGAACCGAAAGTTATGGTTGTTTGAAGTTTTATCTACAATTTGGGCAGGAGGCTGACATGACCCATACCGACTAGCACAGGCGCCAGTGTTAGGCTCGAGAAACTGGCTGAAGGTTGTGCCCGCTAACATGGCCAGGCAATGGTGGAAGCTATTGACTCTATTTTAGCACTGTTTTATACCCAATTTCTTTCGTATGAACATGTTCGTGTCATGGGACACGATCGGAACGTGTTCCTTGATTAAAATTTCATTTTGGTGATCTTCTGAGTCCTTTTTCTTCATAGACGCTTCATGTGTTCGGCTCGATAATGAGGCTCGATGATAAGACATGGTTAGCCCATGTTGAGCCATTTTCCTCTCTATTCTTCATCTTTTTTGGCTGTAGGAGCACGCTTGTGCCATGCGATATGGCCAGAGCATGCTCCTTGCTCCAACTCCACATTCCAATAGATTTGTTCTAGAAATCAAGTCCTATCAATAAAAATAAGCAAAAAGTGGTTCTCCAAACTAAAAAAATAAAAGTAACGAAATGAAGTATAAAGAGATGCAAATATGAAATATATGTATATAAAATGGAACAAGATATGCATCAAATTACTATAAAAATCGTATATAAAATACGCTCATCACAGTATAGGCTGTGAACCAAATAAAAATAAAGTTGTTAATATTTTATTTATTTTTCTTTTTCTATTCTGTTGCAAACTTTTTAAAAATCATGAAAAAACGACATACGCTATTCTTCTTGCCCCTCTAGTACTGTATTCGATCATACAATTGATCATTCAGATGGATCTTTATGGGCGCTTTTAAATTTATTTTAGTAGCGGATGAAAATTTTATGTTGACCGGATGATGATACATGGATTAAAAAACATGAAAAATAAAAAATTAAGCACCTACGATAAGAATGTTGCTTAAAGGAGATGTCGATACGTTGTATTATTATTATTATTATTTTAAATTTTCAATTTACCATTAATATTTCAATATGGATCACATCACATAATTTCATTGCAAATTCTACAAGCCATCTGTCATCAAGTATCCGACAAAATCAAGCAAATAACAAAAGAGATTCAAGGTGACAACTGACAAATGGATTTGACTTTTACAGGCAAAAAAATAATTAAAAAAATGGAATTTCAGGTAACTTATTTTCATTTTAACATGCTTGTGATTCGGACATATCTAACTCAAGGCCAAATTCCTTAATTGGGAGTTGGGTTGTTCCATTTCCTATTACTATTTTTTAAAAATATTTAATTATAAAATAAATTTTCAAAAACTATTTTCAAGAATTAATTCGGATTCATTTTATTTTTTAAAATGAATATTCTTATTTTATATTTTATTCATATAAAGTCCACTTGGCTCCTATATGAGGGCCATCTGAAACAGTCCCAACCAGCTAGCCAAGTGAAAACAATCTTAACGAACTAGTGATCTGAAAGGGGCCTTCCAATTGTTAGATGGGTCTAAGTTAGATAAGCATACCAAACTCGTAGAACGAGTTAGGCAGTTCAAATAAGTTAAGCAAGTCAAACAAGCCAAACTAATCAAACAAAATATTACGTTCATATTGGATCGTATATCTAATTGTATGAACCTTGAATCTCTCTGTTTCATCCCTTAATCACATTTAAGTGAAGAAGGAACCGAATCCGGCAAAAGTAATTTTGAGGGAAATTGATTTCTTGGGTCTAAAAGTCTAGTTGCCATTCAAGTTAGAACTCTTGTGTGGTTATAGACAATCGCAATCAGTGCAACGCTGCACGTGGTAGTAACATGTTGCCATGTGTTGTTAGTAAAGTATGGCTGGCTCTTGGTTTGTTCTTACCGACGGATCCCATCTGACTTTCAAAATATTGTTCTTCACTATATCACAACCATTAATGAACTCAGGAACAACAAATCGAAATGATTTTATATTGTACTAACTAGGCAGAAGTTAAGAACGGCAACACGGTGAAGAGAAAGGGAGATGCCCTCCCATCACAGCTATAAACCAACATGGTGAACAGTATGGAGTTGGGCCACTCAACCTCCCAGCACAAGATATGAGCTATAATGTGAGCTGGATCGGTTAGGGGGCAACTTTGTTGAAATCTTTGTTGGATCGGTTGTATTTCATGTGGCTTTTCACGAGCTGGCCTGCAGCAAGGGCAGAGAGAAGAGAAAGTTCTCCCGCTAGAACAGCGCCAGCCACAATGGTGGCCAGGAGCCTGGCATTGGCCCCAGGGGTGTCCAGGTTTGCACCCTTTACGCCCAGAAGGTCCAAACAGGCAGCCTGAGAAGCCAACTGAGTCCCACCACCCACAGTGCCTACCTGCAATATGCACAGCACAAAGAGCAACCAGAGCTAAGTTGTGAACAACTGGAGCTGATTTCAATTTTATTTCATAGTTTCCTTTGCCTGACATAAGATGGCACTAGTCTATCACATGGAAAAGCAAAGGGACGAACTTCTATAATTGGACTAATGAGAAGTTTGGTTTTAAAGCTCATCATGAATAGAATAAGACCCAATTGAGGTTATTCAATATACAGGCCCGGACAAACTCAAATCTTAATATAAAACTATTTTGGACAAATAATCATTCTTTTATATCAAGCTTGCTGTTTCAGACGTTATTGTTCTCAGTGAACTTGTTTAAAAAATAAAGTCTGATGAACTCATTGGACCACCGTGACAAAGATAAGAGTAATGAAGGTGTCTTTGAATGGTTTGATTCAGATTTGATATATTCCCATGCTCCCCTCATTTTGAATTACTATGATGATCATCATAAGTAATCAATTTTTAACGAAGAGGAAGACAGACAGTCGTGAAGACCAACTGTTGTTACCAGAAATGTTGGTCCAACTTAAGAACCAATTCTATCACAAGAGAAATAAACCATATATGAAAAATCCAAAGGAAAAACTGAATACTACTACATATGATTCCATGTGATACTTTCACTATCGTCATTAAAAGCCTATTGATCTATGAATCACAACCTATTGCATACAACATATTGGGAACATTTAATAAGTCAAGGGTATGGAGATCAATTTCAGGAATAAACAAGCAAAATGAGTCCAAATTGAGAACTGACAGAAAGACGAGAGAATTACCTCAATGGATGGCATAGTGACAGATACATGGAGATCCTTTCCATCATTCACAGCTTCCATCATTGTGATGCAGTGAGAACTTTCAATATTTTGAGCAGGATCTTGGCCAGTAGCAATGAATACTGCAGAAACAATATTGCTGGCATGTGCGTTAAAACCTCCAAGAGATCCAGCAACTGCAGACCCAGCAAGGTTCTTAATCACGTTGAGTTCGACTAGAGCTGGTACATTGATCTTGAGAGTCTTCTTCACCACCTCCTCTTTGATAATTGCTTCACAGACCACAGATTTGCCCCGACCTTCAATCCAATTCACTGCAGCAGGTTTCTTGTCTGAACAATAATTACCTAGAGAGAGACAAAACATAAGAATCAAAACATGCCAACAAAAGGATGGAATTTACAGTCCTGTCTGTGATGCTAACTGTAAAGCAAAGTTGATTTGACCAAGTCAAGTTTTCACCATGTGAATTATGGGTTTACATCCCACAATTATAGGTTTAATCCAAAATGGATGATGTCCTGATATAAAGAATTGAATTGCAATATTGCATCTAGTACATGAAGATCCAATAGGTTTCTTCTATCTTGATGTAAAACTAACAAGAAGTAATCAAATAATTGAGTTCAAGTAGCTGAATGGAAAGGAAATAAAAACAACCCTCGTATGCAACAACAATTAGCATGAGTCTCAACTATTTGGATTTGCAGAAGCCACCATAGATAAGGTAAAATACTAACTTTGGTGTCAAAAACATCACTGCAAATGTTAAATTCTGCTAGTTGAAAACAACTTTCCTATCTAGTATGGAAGAACATAATTAGTGAACATAAAAACTCGAAGTACAGCTGAATCACTCACATAACTGATAGGACTTTGTCAAATGTAAAAGTCCTTTTGAAACAGGCAATGGATAAGTAAGCAAATAGTTTCCTTGACCTAATCGATGTGGTGTTTTCCTTTGAGGAATGATCAATTAGGAAGGTCCTGATGTCTAGATGCAAATTGAAGGATCAAGCAGGACAAAGAAGCTCACCAGAAATACCAATCACTTCCATGTCTGGGAAGTCTGTCAGAAGATAGTCCAAAACGTTTTGCACGCCCTTGGATACCATATTCATACCCATGGCATCTCCTGTGCTGCAACTGAATCTCATATAAAGGTTCCTCCCTGCCAGTGCACATTTGATGCCCTGAAACTTAGCAAATCTGCTTGATCTGCAGATGTTCATGTTCAATGAAAATACATCAAATTGTTATTCAAAGAAATGAAGGAAACGGGAGCTTAAAATGATTTTATTTTCTTTTCAATATAAAAGAAAAGACAAATATGTTAAAATTCAGAAACAATTGTAGACTGCGTTGGAAAATGGCATTTTACTTTTTCCAACTATATCTAAGCTAGGGGCAGATGAAAGTAGATATATAATCACTAAGAGAAGAAATAAACAAAGAATAGGATCACAGAATACGCTGGAAAGTTTTAACAAACATCCTAATTTCATGCAAAATCAGAAATTAGATAAGTTCCAGTCCTTTTCAAAAGATTGATGGGATCGATCAATAAATGAAAGGATTAAAAAAACTTACGTTTCGCACAAACCAGAAACCAACAAAAAACATGTCCTGCCTACAATCTTCCTAGATCCCTATTTTGCAAATGAAGAGTTGAAAGGGCAAAAGAACGAATACTTGTTGAACACGAGGGAGATCATCTCAAAATTGTTGGGATTCTCCAAAAAGGCCTTGAGCTCCGCAGCACGCTTTGCCAATGGCAGCCTCACTGCCGGAGCTCTCGTCATACCATCCCTTAGAACAATTGCGGTGGCTCCCCCAGACTCCAAGATGGCTTTACAACCCCTGTTGGTGCTCGCCACCAGGCAACCCTCCGTGGTCGCCATAGGCACGTGGTATTGTCTCCCATTGAGCAGAAGTGGTCCGGCGATCCCCACCGGCAACTGCACGTACCCTATTGGGAGTTCGCAGCATTGTCCCAATATGGACGCGTAGTCGAATCCGTCAAGGGGAAGACCCTCCAGGCCCCTCCCGGTAGTCCGCCTCAGCGCCTCTCGCCGGATCCCGGCCGCTCTTCGGCAATCGCCGAGCTTGGACTCCAGAACGTAGGATGGAACTTTCCCGGCGACAACGGAAGAGACGATCTCCTCGTCGTCAGCGATGAGATCTGGAATTTTCTCGAGGGCCGAAGCGGAGCAGAGAAGCGAGCAAGGCGCAGGAGCGGGAGATGGAGTGGGAGCGGGCGTGGCAGAGGGCTCCGCGGAATCGGTGAGGAGGAAATCGTCCTCCTCGTCATTTGAGGAAACGATGGACTGGACGAACGCGATCCCAAAAAAGCTGAGGAGGTAGATGAGGGAGGCTACAAGGCCGACGATGGCAACGATCTCAGCGAGGCCAACGACGTGGAGAGGAGAAGAGATACGGACCTTCTCGCGCCACCGGCGCATAAGGAAAACCAGAGAGGCGGCGAAGAGCGCGGAGAAGAGGAGGTTGGTATAGCGGATCGGGACGGGGAGAGCATCGGAGGCCTGCACGGGAGCCTCCGGGACAGGCTTGCGCCCCTTGGATGCAGAGGCAACGCTCGGCGGAAGCCTGCGACGGATTTCCATGGTCGTGGCGGAGAAGGAAGGGCTGCGCCCGCAACGCTTCGCTTCGCGTCGCCTCGGCCGGAAGGAAATAAGAGGGCAGACAGACCACACAGAAGGCCTATATGCGGGTCTTCTTATGCAAATTACAGATAAGCTCAGAGGTGTATTTATAGAACATTTTACAGCTAAGCCGAAGGCCAAATTTATATTAATAAATAAACTCAAAACCGCTCATTCATTTTTGTCAATTAATTATATCATGTTCCTGTGCGATATAAAAGAAGAGGAGGACATATATGTATCCATTCACTATTTGCCTGTATAATATTTACTATTTATTATTTAATTGGGAGGTAAATAAATAGGAAGGAAATAATTTTTAATTCTATTCTTAATTCCTGTTTTAATAATAGTTCGGTCCAAAATAGATACACAAGGCATCAGATTTAGTATTTACTCGAGAAGAAAAAAAATATATATTTAATCCTATTCATAGTTTCTGTTTCAGGATAATAATTTTTTTTTGATGGTTAGGTGAAACGAATCTGATTTTATTCCTCCATTTTTCTTTGTCTGCTTTAATTATTCTTTCTTCTATATTTCCTTTCTTCAAAACAACCACGATACTTTTTAAAAACTATTGTTATCCAATTCAATTTGTGTTGTTAAAACATATGAACCGACTTACCTTATGGCGTGATTAGCTGAGTTGGTATTAGACTTGGGTCAGTGATGCTTTAGTTGGATGCTAATTAATTAATGAGAGATGTAATTTAGAAACAACCATTATGTTTGGTTTAATTACATCGAATGGATATTGGATGGGTTTTTTATTTTCCGCTGTAGTACTAATTTATAAATTGTAAAATATTTTTATAAATATTTTATGTAATTTTGCGGTAAACTTTTAATGTGCTTATATAAAGTGTTAGCATATAAAATAATAATATTTGAGTTATTCATTTTTATAAAAATTACTTAAATTTTATCAGATGATTAAAAATTATTTTTATAAAAGTTACCTGAATTATATTAGAAAATTAAAATAATAAATTTAAGCGCCCATTACTTAGATAGGACAAAAGAATGGTCCTCACTTAATGATTTTTTTTTTTGAAAAAAATGCCTTAAATAATTTTATAAATACGTGGCATCCATTTAATGTTTTATCCTTTAATGCTAAAATATAAGATATATTTTAAAAATATATCGGTGCTTTTAAAAATAAAATATATAATCTTGTATTTTTAGGGATGGATCTCAAAACCTAATGCAACAACTGTGTACATGTGTCAACTATGTCAATACATAGAGGACAGTAACAATGAATTATAGTTATTACAATCAGAGTCGGCACTGAGATAATCAAAATGGGGTCAGCGTATAGGGCTCCACTTCTAGCTGGGTCCATTTTTATGTATTTTTTTAAATAGTAATCAAATATATTCATGAAAAAAATAATTAAATTTAAAAAAAGGTGGACCCATTTTTTTAAATAATTTTTATATATTTTCTAAAGTAACTACTACCAAAATCTTATTTTCAAAATAAAATTAAAAAGATCTTAATATAAATTTTAAAATATTATAATTTTTTTTATAAAAATGTCGAAATAAAAAAAAAACATATGCATCGATCGAGCAGTCAAAGTCTTTTCTTCCTCTTTCACTCTATCTCCCTAAATATTAACTTGTCATCAAATCTAGGACCGACCATGTATGTGTTATTCTAGTTATGAATTATAATTTCTATAACATTATAAAAATTAGAATTTATAGTTACTCATCGTAAATATTCTTGATTTATCTTATAATCAGTAAAAAAAATTCATGGAATCAATTGATCATTCTAGATTCGATGTTAATTATAATTATATAATAGAATATAATATTGATTAATATTAACTTGAGTTGAATAAGATATCCCGTATACTATGTCACAACAAATATAAATTATAATCGCTATTTATTATAGTAATTGCACTTCATACTTGCTACAAATACAATTGACCCAAGTTCTCACCCACCTGACGATTCAATTGTTATTCTTGCGGAATGCTCCAGTATGGAGTGGTAACTTGGGTAATAGAAAAGATGGAATATTATTTTAACAAAAAATATAAATTAAAGAATATCGAATTTGGGATAACCCATTTAGTTCTATAGATATTTTTAATTAATTATTAGGATAAATTAAATTAATTATTAGGATATATTAAAAATTGTTCATGATAAATGACCCAAAAGATAGTATCTTTTTATTGTAAGTCATATTAAAAAAAAAATCTATAAATATATTATAATAAGAGATCAAATTATGAATATGACAATTTAACATTCTTCTTCTGTGTAGTTTTGGTATTGGAATATTATTTCAATGATTAATGGAAAGGATATATTAAATGATGCTCTTCTAATTTTTATCCAATTTAAATAATATTTTATAATCTACATAGGGAAAGTAAAATAAAGTATAGAAGGATAAAATCCTATTTTTGAAAATAGGAAGCCTTTGATAATTTTAAAAACATGGGATTTTTTTAATTGGTTTTTGCACTTCTATTTATGAAATAGAAGAAATATTGTTAGATGTGCTTAAAATTTAGACGGGTACACGGCCTAATGACTCTCGTACATTGAAACGATTTATCATTGGGCTAAATAAGTTAGCTATTTTTGAACATATTCTAGTGCTATTGACCAAGTTAAATTTTCATATTTAATAATATATTTAGGAGAACCTTATGTTTAGTTATTAATGAAAGATTATTGATACAATCGGTCTCTAATTAAGATTGACTTAGTTACAATTGAGAATTAGTAAGAGAGAATTTCAAATCAGTCAAATAGATTAAACACTTGACATTGATAAGAAGTCTAACAAATAATTGATAAAAGAGATGTACAATTGAGGCAAATGGATTAGACACTTAACATAAGTTGAATAAAGAATTGGTAAAGAAAGAAGTCCTAACAAGTTATGATAGACATATTAAGTAGTTAGTTGTAAAAGTAACTAAATGCATAACAGTTGATTGGAAATCCTAACAGATGTAGGAGACCAAATGCTAGATGATTTGATGTAAAGTCCAAACATGTCAAAAATTCTAAAGTAGTGAACTTTAAGCAAGTGTGAATATCTTGGAGGAGTGATCTCTCGACAAAGGAAAAATCCTAAAGGAGCAATCTTTGAACAAGTATAGAAGTAATGGAGGAGCGAACTCTAGAGAAGTAGAAGTCCTAATAGTGAGGTTGGGCAAGATGAAGTTGGGGCTATAAGGCTAGGCAAAAGGTGAAGTCTTAGAGATGAAGAATCTTCTAGCAAAGAAAAATTTTAGTAGATTGATTGGTGATGCAGAACTGTAAGTACATGATCTTCTTAAAATAATAAAAATATCATCCTCTAGAACTACTTTGTTAAATACCATCTAGGATCTAATTCAATTATAGTAAAAAAAAATTATATAACATAACAAGCTGTCATGCAATATTCAACAATATGCAATTTAATATGCAAGATTTAACAATTAACTTAGCATATAATATTTCTAAAAAGACTTAGCACATCAAACATGATATCTAACATACAAGAACTAATATGTTAAGTAAAATAAATATGCAAGAATTTAAAGTAATACCAAACATAGATTTAAAATAAAAAGTGATTCTTATTTAGAATCTCTCACTTCCAAAATGCCTATAAAGCTGAAGAAATCTTTAAAAATAATCTAAAAATATTAAGCCCAAAACAAATACAAAGATATGACAATTAGTAATTAAGAAATACAAGTATAGCCCTTACGTTGTTGATTTCTCATTGACATATAACGAGCGTAGGGCATTAGCTTAGAGCACAAGAAAGTTTTTTCAAAGAGCACAGAGAGTTTGAACTATGTGCATTATCTTCGAAATAGGAGTCTCATGCCTCCTTTTATAGAGCCAATATCGATGCTAACATGGAACTACTCTAGTCGACTAAAATCGCACTAGCCGACTAGAACTTGCTAACTTGGCTACAAACTCTATCTTATCAATGATGATTTCCACAGTCTTTAGTCGATTGGATACCCTTTAGTCACCTAGAGCTTAATCAATCATCAATCTTGACCGACTCCTAAGATTACTGGATCTTGTCACCGGTAGTCGATTGGAAGCTATCTCTAGTGGCCCAGACGTTGAGGTCATCCCGCTCCTGTTAGTTAGAGCCCTAGAGCCAATCATTTGATGATTGTTGTATGGACTCATTGTATCATATTCTTATATATAAAGGCATTTAGTTTTTTGGTTATTATGCTTACTTGTATTGGTGCCAAATAAACTAAGTATAATAGCGTCCTTGAGTAGAGGGTTCTTACCTATATCAATCGGTTAGTTGAACCGATAGTGAGATGATACAGGGAACACTACTCTTAATCATTCCTAGTTGAGTATTAACATTCAGGGACAATGTTAATGCGACGAGACTAACATGTAGGTCAACTCGATGACTTGATCTCACAAGTCATGGATATAGAGATATCAAGTTGACACATGGGTATGCATTGGAGAATGTATACTGAATGACCACCCATGAGAAAGTATCATGGATCGTTATATGAGTGTCATATACTTTCTCATGTGGCTATTAGTATGACTACTAGTCCTTGGACCTGAAGTCACCATGGATCCCTACATAAAGAGTTACGTACTTTGGCTTCGTCAAACATCACCCGTAACTGGGTAGACTATAAAGGTGATTACTGTGTATGTAACAAATTATGCACAGGGATGTGAGTGATGTAGATGAGATCTATCCCTCCTATATGACGGGAGTGACATCGATATTTTTGATAGAGTGAGACCACTAAGTGCATGGTCATGCCTAAATGAGTCAATATGAGATGTTGAGCTCATTTGATTGAGTGAGTCTACTTGGAGTTCAAGATTTAGATTGATTAGAGGATGACACGGTCTATGCCTCACATTGATCAATCTAGATGTCTAGGATAGAAGGACAATGTCATATATTGTGAGGAGTCACAATTAGTAGTCACAAGGTGATGTTGGATCTCAACATTCTTATAACTTGGGTAGTAATGATGTGTTGCTAGATACCGCTTATTACTTATACTTCTAAATTAGTTTAGGAGCATTGGCAACGTTATAAGAACCTATAGGGTCACACACAAAGGACAATTAGATGGAGATTAGGTTCATATGATGAACCAAGAGGATTAGATTCATGTGATAAATCAAATTGGATTAAGAGTAATCCTAATTGAACTAATTGAGTTGGACTCAAGTTGATTCATGTGTTCAATGAGTCTAATTTAGATTATGACTCATTGAATCAATTTAATTAAATGAATTAGATTCATTATATTAAGTTGGTTTGAATCAAATGGTTAGATTAGATCAACCATGAGAGAGATTTGGTCAAGTTTGACTTGACTTGAGAAGGAAGATGAAAGGTCAAGTTTGACTTGACCATTTGCCACCTCATTTGTGAGTTGGCATTAGGAGGACCAATGATGATGTGCCACATCATCAAGGCTAGCACATGTGTGTGCCACCTCATGGAGGTTACAAATCTCTTCTTTAATGGCCACATTAAATGAGAATGGAGGTTACAACTCCAATAGTGGCCGGCCACATTTGAATTGCAAGTGAATGCAATTCAAGGCATTGATTCCATCTTCTTCCTTGCTCTCATTCTCCTCTCCCTCTCCTCCTCCTTGGCCGAACCATCTAAGGTGCTAGCACACCTTTGTTTTGGTCTTCTCTACCTAGTTTGTTCGTGTGGATATGCATAGAGGAGCGTACACTTGACGATCTCGAGATCTGGCGAACCATTGGACGAGCGGGATTGCGAAGGGCATCGCATCGAGGGTAAATCCTTCTCCTAGTGTAGATCTAGGCTTTAGTAAACTCGTACATGAAATTTTGTTTTATAAACTTCTCACGGATCCGGTGGCATGGGAGATTCGGGGTTTTCGCAACGCGAAAAAGCGGTTTTTGGGCCCGACAACCCCAACAGCTCCTTACTATGGTCGCTTAGAATCTCCAAACTATGTCAGTTTATGTTTATCCCCAATTAGTCACCTGGACTTCCTTCTAATGCCTTGAACCTTCAAAAATGGTTCCCTACAAAAATGATACATAATGAGTATCATAGAAATTTTAAACTTATGCTTATGTACCTTAGTTAAATGTTAAGCTCCTAGTTGATCCATTTAGGCTTAGTTGCCAAAACTCAGCTCTCAGCTAACTTGCTGCTAAGACCATAGCTCCCAACTGACTCCCTTGGACTTGTTTTACCTAGTTTCAAACTAGGTTTAACTTTAATTGGTTCCTAACTAGGTCTTCCACCGCCTAACTTGATGTGCATTGGTTATATATGTTTCTAGATATTTTTTGGCATACATCTACTTGTATTTCATGAATATAATCTATATTTATTGTACCCTATTTAGTTATATTATCATATTTCTACTCCTCTTGTTTGGAGATCTACTTCTTGCTTATTTTGATTGATAGGATACAAATTGGAGTGCAAAATGGAGTGAATTGGGTGTCAGAGCAAATCTGTAACCTAGGTCATGCCCCTTCACACGACCATGTGCCTCCTCGAGAAAGAACCACAAGTAGGTCGTGCCTCTAAGGCACAATCGTTCCTGGTCTCCAAAGAAAAAATGCGTCCTAGTTGTGCCCTTAGGCACAACTGTGCCTCTCACTCCAGATAAAGACACGACCAGGTCGTGTCAAAAGACATGATTGTGCCTTATTTCTCTAGCAACACCCAATGGTAGCTCATGCCCTGAGGTACAACTATGCCTCCCTAGGCTATAGTTGCACGTGCCAGTCATGCCTTAAGGCATGACCGTGTGGCAGAGAACACGAGGGGGGGGGGGGGGGGCATGCTCCTACCTATAAAAGGGAATTTCCCTCCCCTTTTAACCTATCCTTGGTTTTGGAGCTTCGCCGCCTTCCATTGGTAAGGATTTTCCCCTTATGAGAAAACCCTAGATCTCTTCTTCTTCACGATCTCCACCTTCAGAAAAAGGAAACATCCCAAAGACAATAATAGTCTCCTCAATAAACATTTCATCTTCTCCTTTTTCAGATTTAGGATTTTAAATATGCTTTATTTTATGTATTTGGGTTATTTTTCTTTTGTTATGGAGTAATCTCTGAGTTCTAGGATGTAAAGAGTAGTTTTGATGTTTTGATTGATATATGAATTATGTATATGTTATTACCTTATTCAATGAAGTGTTTATGTCATGTTCTATGTGTGTTATGCCTTGTAAATGTTTGATGAAATGTGTGTTGGAGTGTATACTTAAAAGTTTAGCATTTGTACACATTTATTTTGAAATAAAGAATCACATTGGTCAAATGTTTACATTTATTTGTTAAATGTAATTGTTCAATTAATTTATATAGTAGATAACATGGAGTGTGGAGCCACACTTAGAAGATCATGTTGTCGGTTCTCTATAAATTATAAACAGTTGCTCACGACTAAGATGGAAAGGAACAAACCATCAGAATAGACGTAGTGTAATTAAGTATTAGTTTATCTTGACTAATAAATTACACTGATACACTTTAAGTGTATTGAGTAGGATCATTTAGGTAAGTTCTTTTTGTACTGACTTAGTAAAAGAACTAGACTTTAGTTATTATCGAAGTGTGTGCTCTTAATCCTAATATAATAACAAGCATGTATATTTAATATTTATTTCTTTGACTTATCAAAGTGTGAGGTTTAGCTCGATAAATCAATATGCCCGATAAGTTGGGAAATGATATTACTTATAGTATGTGTTGTTGATTATAGAAGGAATCTGTGTCCTAGTTATCTAGGTTGAGAATGTCCCCAAGAGGAGCTCATAAGGATTGTCATGTTAAACCCTGCAGGTGGACCTAGTCCAACATGACAATAAAGTTGGGTGGTACAACTCTTGGAGCTAGATATTAATTAAATGAGTTGTCAGTAACTCACTTAATTAGTGGGCATTCGTAATCTTAAACACAGGGAGACTAACACACTCATGATAAGAAGGAGCCCATAATGTAATTTGAGATTGGTGCGGTAGTGCGGTAATAACTCTCTAGTGGAATGAGTTATTATCGATGAACTTGAGTTGTGTGTTCTGGGCGAGCACGGGATACACAAGCTCATCGGAAGGCCAAAACCAATTTCTCCTCTAGGTCCCTGTTGTAGCCTCAATAAAGCCTCAAGTCCATCCAAAGAAAAGTCTATCTTGATGTCCAAGAAGGGGTCGGTTCATTGCTTGATGACCAAGCAATGGTCGGCCACATATTCTCTAGAAGTGGTCGACCCTTGCCTTGGGCAAGGGGGCCGGCCGCAATATTTAAATTAGGAAGGTTGTTTTTGAATTTTTAAATTTCCTCAGATATTTACAATTTGTAAAAAGAGAGATTTTAAAAATTTATAAAATTTTCCTAATTTAAATTAGGCCACAAGGTTTTAAAAGAGAGTTGTAAAATTTATAAAACTTTCTTTTAGAAAAAAAAAAGAAATATTATTAGAGATGTTTTAAATTTTATAACTTGGTTTTAAATTTTAAAACTTTCCTTTTAATATCCACATTAGAAAAAAAAAGAGTTTGTAAAATTTTATTAGAAGTTTTCTTCTTTTAAATTTTATAAAAAAAATTTCTTTCTTTCCCTTTTAATAAGTGACCGAGCACCTTGCTTGGTGCCCAAGCAAGGGGCCGGTCAAATAATTAAACATCAACAAATAGTTGTTTAATTAATAAATCAATTTAGGATTGATTAATTAAAAGGAAAGAAAAAGAAAAAATTAAAAGGAAATAGGAATGAGTCTAATTTTTTATAAAACTCTTTCCATAATTTTTCGTTGGGAAACTAATATAAAAAGGGGGGAAGGGGAGGCCTTGAAAAATATAACAATTGATATTGTTTTGTTGGAGATCATCAAGTGGCCGGCCCCTCTCCCTCTCTTCCCTTTGCTCTCTTTTGCTCCTTTGTGGTGGTGGTGGCCGAATTCTAGAGAAGGAGGAGAAGCTTTCCGGGTGGTGTTCGTCTTGGAGGATCGTCGCCCACACGACGTCTAAGAGGAGGCGAGGGATACGGCAGAAGATCTCGAGGTTTTTAGCATACAAGGAAGAGGTATAACTAATATTTAATTTCCGCATCATACTAGTTAATTTTTCTTTGTATAAATACCAAATACAAGAGGCATTTGATTCTTGTTTTTCGAATTTAATTTCGATGTTGTGTTCTTTTTATTTTTTCCTTGTGATTTGATTGTTCCTTTTGGTTAACCTAGAGTTATATAAGGAAATTAAATATTAACTTTCCTTAAAAGGCTTTGTCTAGTCGGTGGTGGTTGCTCCCATATCCAAGAAGGCCAAGTGCCCGCCATGCAGCACTGGAAGCCAATTTTAGAAACTAATATTTAATTGAATTTATAACCTAGGTGATTTGGATCAAACGTGTTAAGTTCTGCAGGAGATCCAAATCTAAACCTAAAAGAACATATAAGTTAAACTTGGAATCAAACGTGTTAAGTTCCGTAGGAGATACAAGTTTAAGTTAAAAGAACACATGGTAGCTAAGAAAGGTTCAGATCACGTACAAAATTTTTGTACACTGGAGCCATTGGGTTTTCCGAGTAGCAACCAACAATTGGTATCAGAGCTAGGGTTTTGTCTCTGTGTATTTGGTATTAGTTTAATTATGCACATGTCATACATAATTTAGGCAGGTTAATAGTAGGATGTGCTAACTTGTGGATGCAGGATCCAACTATTATGGCTTATAGTTATTATGTGTGTGATTGGACCCTTGGACATGTCAAGGGCATTTATTATGTGTGTATGATTGTATTATAAAATACAGCAGGAGCTGTATTTAGTTTTATTAGGATTTTATTTTTTGATCTAGATACATGTACATTTCTTTTATGGAATATAGGATCGATGGATGTAAATTTTATTTTATGTTCGATCTAGTTTACATGTACATTCCTTCGAGGAATATAGGATCGAAAAATGTAAAATTCTATTTATGTCGCGGATCGAATCTTGCAAGGCGTGGAACCTTTTGAGGATCAGAGTGGCGCAGCGGAACAAGGAGCAAGATGGATGCGACAACTAGACCCGGTGGTGGTGGCCAAAGATGGCAGCAGCTAGGGATGACGACACACGGAGGACAACAATAGATAAAAGCCATAATAGTTGAAAATTAGTTTTTCTATTTATTGCTTTTGTATTGTGCTGTGTGTGGATGTTAGTGTACATGTTTAGTAGGCTAGCATCATCAAAATTCCTCACTTTAAATAACTAAGTGGGAGAGGAATTTATTTTAGTGAATTCCATGGTCTCCATTACTGGTTTGTAAGTGATGCAAACAAACTTGCGCGTTGGCTCTGAGTGCCTTCCTCCATATCGGATGAGTTTGTTTGCGGATCTCTAGATCAAACTTCCATTTCGGATGACTATAGGAAATTAATTAAAAGCGTGTGATCTTCCCCATCGGAAGGGGCACAATCTTATTAATGGACTTAGTGTCAAGTAATGGTATACAGTTAAGCACGTCTAATAGTATCCTCCCCATCGGAGTTACTGCTATTATTTGTGTGACCGAAGGAAACCAACTATTAATTTTATTTGTCAAAAAGTTAGGTTGACAAGATAATAAAATTAATGGGATATAACCTCCTTTTACAAATGTTGAATTTGTATACGTCCACACTATCATGGCATACAAAATTCACGGTGTTTTAAGGTGTTGGTTAATTTAAAATAGTATTGTTTGAGAAATCAATATTATTCTAAATTTAGAGTTCTGACCAAAATTTATTTTGTGATTCTTAGGATGACTTTCAACCCACTGGCCATTATTCTAAAAGAAAACAAACTTACTGGTCCCAACTATATAGATTGGAAAAGAAACCTGGACATTGTTTTAACTGCTGAGGGCTATAAGTTTGTACTGTCAGAGGAATGCCCAGAAACACCTAGCAATGATTCTACCCAGAGGAGATTCAGCATCATAGTAAATGGGTAAAAGCTGATGAGATGGCGCGGTGTTACATCTTGGCTTCGATGTCAAATGTATTGCAACATCAGCATCAGGACTTACCAACAGCCTATGATATAATGAACAATCTCAAGGAACTCTTCGGACATCAGAATCGGGCTGCTAGGCAAGAGGCAATGAGAAAATTGATGATAGCCACCATGACTGAGGGGACTCCCGTGAGGGATCATATTCTCAAGATGATGGCTTACTTAAACGAAATACAAGTTCTTGGAGGGGAAATTGATGGGGAAACCCAGGTTGATATCATCCTCCAAACGCTGCCCAGAAGTTTTGAGCATTTTCGCCTGAACTATAATATGAATAAAAGGATGTATTCATTGGCGGAACTTCTGACAGAACTTCAGGCAGCCGAAGGGTTGTTTCGTCAACATTCTCAAATTCACTATGCTGAAAATGGTTCTACTTCTAAGCCGAAGGGCAAGAAGAAGAAGAAACAAAATGGCTCAGCAAAGAAGGTGAATAAACCTCAAGGTGCAGGACAAAAAGTTGGAATAAAGAAGCCGAAGGGCAAGTGCTTTATTTGCAAACAGACTGGACATTGGAAGGTGGACTGTCCTCGTAGGAAACAGAACAATAAAGGTATATCTCATACTCTAGTAGTTGAAACATGTTTAGCGGTGTTATCTACCAGCACCTGGTGTGTAGATACGGGAGCCACTGATCATGTCTGCAATTCTTTTCAGGGGTTCCAGGAAACCCGGCGACTATTTGATAGAGAGATAACTGTCTACATGGGAAATGCTACTAAGGTGGCGGTTGTTGCAGTGGGAGACGTCTACTTATCATTTGATAGGAATAGGAAATTGGTTTTAAGGAATTGTCTTTATGTACCCAGTTTTAGAAAGAATTTAATTTCAATTTCTAAACTGTATTTGGATGGATATTCAGTTTCCTTTAGTAACAATGTGGTTATAAAGAGAAATAAAGTGATTATCTGTTCTGGTGCATTGGTTGGCAATTTATATACTTTAAATCTAATTTCTCCCACAAAGCAAAATATGGAAATTAATAGCACATCTTCTAACTCTAATAAGAGAAAAGAACCTTCGGAAATGAACCAAACACATCTTTGGCATCTAAGGCTTGGTCATATTAACTTAAGTAGGATTCAAACGCTTGTAGCCGATGGACTCTTGGGTCCATTAGAGTTGGAAAACTTTCCAACGTGTGAATCCTGCTTGGAAGGTAAGATGACCAAGAGACCTTTTAAGGCCAAGGGGTATAGAGCCAAAGAAGCGTTAGAATTGGTTCATTCTGATTTGTGTGGTCCTATGTCTATCCAGGCTAGAGGTAGCTTTAAATATTTTATCTCTTTTATAGACGATTATTCAAGATATGGATACATTTACCTAATGCGCCGCAAGTCTGAGTGCTTTGATAAGTTCAAAGAGTACAAGGCTGATGTGGAGAAACGTCTAGGTAAAAGTATCAAGACACTACGGTCTGATCGTGGTGGTGAATACCTTTTAGGAGAGTTTAGGAATTACTTATCAGAGGTCGAGATTCAATCCCAATTATCCGCACCTGGTACACCCCAACAGAATGGTGTGGCAGAACAAAGGAATAGGACTCTTATGGAGATGGTTAGATCGATGATGAGTTATTCAGAATTACCAAATTCGTTTTGGGGATACGCTATGGAAATAGCAGTGCACATTCTGAACTTAGTACCTTCTAAATCAGTATCTTCTACTCCCATAGAATTATGGAATGGGTGGAAGCCCAGTCTAAGACATATTCGGATTTGGGGTAGTCCAACACATGTGTTGAAACAAGATGCTGATAAGTTAGAATCTCGTACAGAAGTTCGTATGTTTGTGGGGTATCCCAAAGGAACGAAAGACGGTTTATTTTATAGTCCTAAAGATCAGAAGGTCATTGTTAGCACCAATGCCCAGTTTTTAGAAGAAGAGTATGTAATGGATCACAAGCCCAGTAGTAAAATTGTTCTAGAAGAACTTAGAGATGACACGTCTACTTCAGTACCAACAGTACAAGATGAAGTATCATAAGAGACTGCAACACGTGTCACACATGATACACAACCACAGACGGTGCCTCGTCATAGTGGGAGGGTTGTAAGGCAGCCCGAGAGATTCATGTTTTTGGGTGAGTCTTCGGACTTGATCCCAGGTAAACATGAACCAGATCCCTGGACATATGATGAAGCACTCCAAGATATAGATGCAGTATCTTGGCAAAAGGCAATGAATTCCGAAATAGAATCTATGTATTCTAATAAGGTCTGGGAGCTTGTAGAACCACCTGATGGTGTAAAAGCCATTGGATGCAAGTGGATCTATAAAAGGAAAAGAGGGACAGATGGGAAGGTAGAAACCTTCAAAGTAAGGCTTGTTGCGAAGGGGTACACTCAAAAAGAGGGAATCGATTATGAGGAGACCTTTTCGCCGGTAGCTATGCTTAAGTCTATCAAGATACTCTTATCCATTGCCGCTCATATGGATTATGAGATTTGGTAAATGGATGTCAAGAAAGCTTTCCTTAATGGAAGTCTTGAAGAAAACATCCATATGAAGCAACCAAAAGGGTTCATTGAAAAGGGCAAAGAGCATCTAGTGTGCAAGCTTAATCGATCCATTTATGGACTGAAGCAAGCTTCAAGATCTTGGAACATCCGGTTTAATGAAGTAATCCAGTCATTTGGATTTATTCAGTGTCCGGATGAGTCTTGTGTATACAAGAAGTGTAACGGAAACATGGTGGTATTTCTTATACTATACGTAGATGATATTTTGTTAATTGGCAACAATGTCAAGGTATTATCAGACGTAAGGATATGATTGTCCAAATAATTTGATATGAAGGACTTAGGAGAATGTGCACACATCCTTGGGATCAAAGTTATAAGGGATCGCAAGAAAAGAATGTTGTGCCTATCCCAAGCTTTATATATAGATACAATCCTTGCTCATTTTAGCATGCAAAACTCCAAGAAAGGTTTCTTACCTTTTAGGCATGGAGTAGCCTTATCTAAAGAGATGTCTCCAAAAACATCAAAGGAGATTGAGGACATGAAGGCAGTTCCTTATGCTTCGGCTGTAGGAAGCCTTATGTACGCAATGTTGTGCACGAGACCTGATATCTGTTTTGACATGGGCATGGTTAGCAGATATCAAAGTAACCCTAGACAAGGACATTGGACTGCAGTAAAGCATATATTAAAGTACCTGAGAAGGACTAGAGATTATATGCTAGTTTACCAAGCAGACGATTTACTCCCTGTGGGTTACACAGATTCAGACTTCCAATCAGATAGGGACAACAGTAAGTCTACATCAGGCTATGTGTTTACTTTAGGAGGTGGAGCCACCATGGAAGTGAGTATGTGGCAGCCAAAGAAGTTGTATGGCTCAGGAACTTTCTAATGGACTTAGATGTGATTCCTGGTTTTTCCCAAGATCATCATAATTTATTGTGATAATAGTGGAGCAGTTGCAAACTCGAAGGAACCACGAGCCCATAAGGCAAGTAAACATATAGAGCGCAAGTACCACTTGATACGAGACATCGTCAAGCGAGGAGAAGTTGTCGTCGCCAAGATAGCATCAGCAGATAACCTGGAAGATCCTTTCACTAAGGCCCTTCCGGCGAAAGCTTTTGATCGGCATGTAGAGGGGATGAGAATCAGATGTATGGCAACAGATATGGCAGCTTAGACTTTTAGTATAAGTGGGAGATTGTTGGAGTGTATACTTAAAAGTTTAGCTTTTGTACACATTTATTTTGAAATAAAGAATCACATTGGTCAAATGTTTACATTTATTTGTTAAATGTAATTATTCAATTAATTTATATAGTAGATAACATGGAGTGTGGAGTCACACTTAGAAGATCATATTGTCGGTTCTCTATAAATTATAAACAGTTTCTCACGACTAAGATGGAAAGGAACAAACCATCAGAATAGACGTAGTGTAATTAAGTATTAATTTATCTTGACTAATAAATTACACTGATACACTTTAAGTGTATTGAGTAGGATCATTTAGGTAAGTTCTTTTTGTACTGACTTAGTAAAAGAACTAGACCTTAGTTATTATAGAAGGGTGTGCTCTTAATCCTAATATAATAACAAGCATTTATATTTAATATTTATTTCTTTGACTTATCAAAGTGTGAGGTTTAGCTCGATAAATTAATATGCTCGATAAGTTGGGAAATGATATTACTTATAGTATATGTTGTTGATTATAGAAGGAATCTGTGTCCTAGTTATCTAGGTTGAGAATGTCCCCAAGAGGAGCTCATAAGGATTGTCATGTTAAACCCTGCAGGTGGACCTAGTCCAACATGACAATAAAGTTGGGTGGTACTACTCTTGGAGCTAGATATTAATTAAATGAGTTGTCAGTAACTCACTTAATTAGTGGACATTCGTAATCTTAAACACAGGGAGACTAACACACTCATGATAAGAAGGAGCCCATAATGTAATTTGGGATTGGTGCGGTAGTGCGGTAATAACTCTCTAGTGGAATGAGTTATTATCGATGAACTTGAGTTGTGTGTTCGGGGCGAGCACGGGATACTCAAGCTCATCGGAAGGCCAAAACCAATTTCTCCTCTAGGTCCCTGTTGTAGCCTCAATAAAGTCTCAAGTCCATCCAAAGAAAAGTCTATCTTGGTGTCCAAGAAGGGGCCGGTTCATTGCTTGGTGACCAAGCAATGGCCGGCCACATATTCTCTAGATGTGGCCGACCCTTCCCTTGGGCAAGGGGGCCGACCGCAATATTTAAATTAGGAAGGTTGTTTTTGAATTTTTAAATTTCCTCAGATATTTACAATTTGTAAAAAGAGAGATTTTAAAAATTTATAAAATTTCCTAATTTAAATTAGGCCACAAGGTTTTAAAAGAGAGTTGTAAAATTTATAAAACTTTCTTTTAAAAAAAAAGAAATATTATTAGAGATGTTTTAAATTTTAAAACTTGGTTTTAAATTTTAAAACTTTCCTTTTAATATCCACATTAGAAAAAAAAAGAGTTTGTAAAATTTTATTAGAAGTTTTTTTCTTTTAAATTTTATAAAAAAATTTTCTTTCTTTCTCTTTTAATAAGTGGTCGGCCACCTTGCTTGGTGCCCAAGCAAGGGGCCGGTCAAATAATTAAACATCAACAAATAGTTGTTTAATTAATAAATCAATCTAGGATTGATTAATTAAAAGGAAAGAAAAAAAATTAAAAGGAAATAGGAATGAGTCTAATTTTTTATAAAACTCTTTCCATAATTTTCCGTTGGAAACTAATATAAAAAGGGGGGAAGGGGAGGCCTTGAAAAATATAACAATTGATATTGTGTTGTTGGAGATCATCAAGTGGCCGGCCCCTCTCCCTCTCTTCCCTTTGCTCTCTTTTGCTCCTTTGTGGTGGTGGTGGCCGAATTCTAGAGAAGGAGGAGAAGCTTTCCGGGTGGTGTTCGTTTTGGAGGACCGTCGCCCACACGACGTCTAAGAGGAGGCGAGGGATACGGCAGAAGATCTCGAGGTTTTTAGCATACAAGGAAGAGGTATAACTAGTATTTAATTTCCGCATCATACTAGTTAATTTTTCTTTGTATAAATACCAAATACAAGAGGCATTCGATTCTTGTTTTTCGAATTTAATTTCGATGTTGTGTTCTTTTTCTTTTTTCCTTGTGATTTGATTGTTCCTTTTGGTTAACCTAGAGTTATATAAGGAAATTAAATATTAACTTTCCTTAAAAGGTTTTGTCTAGTCGGTGGTGGTTGCTCCCATATCCAAGAAGGCCAAGTGCCTCGCCATGCAGCACTGTAAGTCAATTTTGGAAACTAATATTTAATTGAATTTATAACCTAGGTGATTTGGATCAAACGTGTTAAGTTCCGCAGGAGATCCAAATCTAAACCTAAAAGAACATATAAGTTAAACTTGGAATCAAACGTGTTAAGTTCCGCAGGAGATACAAGTTTAAGTTAAAAGAACACATGGTAGCTAGGAAAGGTTCAGATCATGTACAAAATTTTTGTATAGTGGAGCCATTGGGTTTTCCGAGTAGCAACCAACAATGTGTGAATAGTGTAAACATGTAGATGTGAGCACTACAACAAAAATGACTTTTCGCAGCGCACAAATTTGCTTTTCGCAGCACGCATTGCACGCCGCACAATTAAAAGCTATTGAAAATCCTAAGTTATTGACAGTGTGCTTTTGCATGTTGCGGAAAACACATTCCGCAACGCGCAATGCAGGCTGCAAATAATATTATCTGCAGCGTGCTTTGCTCGTTGCGGATATTATTATCTGCAGTGTGCAAATGTATGCTGTTAATGTTGTTATCTATATTAAAAAATAATAATTTCATTGATGAAATAATAAACTAAATTTTTACAATAAATTTAAGTCTAATCCACACACAAAATTAATAAAACTCATTGTTTTCATTATACCAAAATAGAAGGTCTAAAGATCCAAAATAAGATACGAAATCTCTAACAAACTAGTTAGTACATATATAACAATGATTAAACTTTCAATCCACACAAATTAATAGAATATGTATCAATTATACAATATTATAGCATGTCATACAACAACATAAGAGACTTCAACAAAGCTTAGATCAGGATATGGCATGTCGCAGCAGTAGATCTTCGATAAACAAATGCTAAAGTTGTATACGTCACACTTATGGTTATAAGGCTTACTATTAAGAACCTGCACAAGTAAAATAGGGTTTAGTAAACGGTAAAAGATAAAATACACAAGTTTCTTCCTGTAAGTGGAAAAAGATCTTTCATTTCATTTTCTATGAATAAAAAATTTGTCCAATTCATAGATTGAATTTGCATGGTCGATTCAGGAATAATCTTATTATTATCTTTTGAATCTTTTGCATTTTCATTTGGTTCATATACTTTCACCTTCTTGAATTCAAATAAATAAATTGGGTTTACTTTTTCAAGTTTATTCATTATTCGTTTTAGAACTGGAAAAATTTGGATAACCCATGGTTTTGAAACTTTTACTTTTAGAGGTAGAAAATAATTCTTTTTCACTTTTCGAATATTTTTTTTTAGTTCTTTCCAAGTAAATAAACTTCAAAAGAATTCAACTTTATTGTGTTAGGTAAAAGAGAAAGAAAGAAACCCATAGGTCATATTACCTCTAGAACCATATACCCAAGGGAACCCATTTTTCCAATCATATCTTTTGGATTCTCATCCTCTACACGAACAATCCCAAAATCAGCAATTTTGAGATTCCTGTGGGCATCCAGTAACATGTTCTCATTTTTGATATCCCGATACACAATTTTATGTGAGTATAAATAGCTTAATCTGTAAAAAAAGATGTTATTGTTGGAACCCCAAGGTTGTTTTGGTGTGATCAACAAGTTGAGTTAGGTCCTGTGTGTTTCTAACCTTGTGTCTAAGTGTGCAGGAGCTTAGGATCATAGGTAGTCGAGCGGAAGACGCAGCTAGTGAGAAGGACGGTAGTCCGAGGGACGAAGTGCTGCGGAAGAGTACACCGGCGGATGAGAAGGAAGCGTGCGGTGGTTTCGAGGGACGAAAGCCGGAGCGGAAGATTGCTCGGGGAGCAAGAGACGCAGCTAGCAAGAAGGACGGCACGGGAGAGAGCCGACGTGGCGATTTCGAGGGACGAGAAGCCGGAGGAAAGCTCGCTCGAGAAGACCGGAAGTTGGGTTCGGGTGAGCCCTTTTTCGGATGGCAGAGATCACCCAAGCGAGTGGATCCAGAGGAGAAGAACCGGACCGAGGCGGGACTGAACCAGAAAAGAAGTCCCGGACGAAAAAATCAACACCTGTTGACTTTGGGCTCCGGGGCGCCCGGAGCAGTCCGGGGCGCCCGAAGGCCTCCGAGGCACCCGGACCTTGATTTTGCCAGGATCACGATTTACGCGATCTGAACGTTGGGGATAAAGTTTTATCCCCCCAGGGCATTCGGAACCCCTTCGGGGCGCCCCGACCAAGGCTATAAATATAGCCTTGGTCCAGAAGCTTTTCAACAATTACGAGCATTCCATTTCCAAACATTTGTACGCTTTAGTTGTAGTTAAGCTTCTGTTTCTGCGCTTCAACGTTGTACGAGGCTTCTCCGCCTGAAGGAATTTTTAGTGAGCTTAATCTTCCTTGGATTAACAACCACATCGGTTGTAACCAAGTAAATCTTGTGCCTCGCTTTTTCTTTATTCTTTTAATTTATCGGCTTACTTTATATATACAAGTGTTAGCTTAAAGAGTTCGAGGAAGGTTATTGTTTGCTTTTTGTGTTTATAGGACTATCCAACAACCCTCTCCTAGCCGGCCCAACGGTCCTACAAGTGGTATCAGAGCCGAGGTGCTTCAGGAGGACTAACCGCCGAATGAAGCAACGAAGTGATGGCCGGAGCCTACGACTACCCACCTACATTCGAGGGGGAGTTTGTCGTTTGGAAGTAAAAAATGGAGGTATACTGATAACTCATTTATTTGGGCTCATTTTCTTGGTTGATATGGGGACTTTTTAGCAAATTTTACTTGCTACTTGACACAATTTAGATTGTTTGTAAATTGAGAATTGTTTGGAGCTAAATGTCATTTCATTTCATAAATCATGATATATTCCTCACCATTTGAATTGGGTCTTGCAGGATAAAGGAATTGATACATGATTCAAGTGAAGCCAATCAACTCAAGAGGAATTCAACCAAGTGGAGAAGGTTCACATTTTATTTGACTCCAACTAAATTAATTAAGCCAACCCATTGCTTTTGACATAAGTTCAACCCTCACACCAAATCCCTAAATTCTCCCTAAACCAAATCAGGATTTACCCTAATTCCAGGTCAATTGGACCAAGGTATAAAGTCCAGAAAACTCGCGGATGAACATTGGCTGCGCTACTGTTCATCGTGCCAAAAATTTCTGCATCGTGTTTTCTTTGTATCGCAGCCCCCGTTCTTCATTCCGATCAACTTCTCAAGAGCTAAGGTTGGTGTTGAAGGTTAAGACAACTGTTGGGAAATCCTCGGTTAGCTGGAATCTCTCCTAAAGGGGCTTATATGGCGAGTTTTGTTGAATCTGAACTTCCACCGCTCTTGCTGCTGGGAAACGGCAAAAAGAGCAAATTCAGCTTCCATTCTTCATCGACGATCATTGGAGGGGTTCTCTGGTGATGCCCGACATTCATCCTTCCTTCATCCTTGTCTCGTTTGATTCAGATTTGTAGATCCAGCAGTCCTTGCATTCCCAGATTCAAATCTGTTTGTGCAATCAGCATAGGAGAGGGTTTCTCTAATTGTGGTTGCAGAAATCAATTTGGATCTCAGTTCAGCACACGCTCATTTCTTCTTCATTGATCTCTGGAGCTGAGGGTTTCACTTTCGGCTTCTTGTGTGACATCAAGAAGGGTGGCGTTGAGAACTTGATTTTGTTTGAGAGTGGATAGATTAATTCCTTGCTATTTCATAATAGTTTCAGTAATTTCTTTATTTCTGCACTTTTGTTCAAGAAATTTCTATTACTAAATATCTTGTTTTTGCATTTCTATTTTCTGGAATTTTGATTCTGCAACATTAATTTCTTTAATTGTCTTAATCTTGCAATTTAGATTTTGCGAATTTTGTCTTGCAACACTAGATTTCAATTCTGCAATTTTGTTCTTTATCTGATTTAGGAAATTTCATTTATGAAAAGTGCCATACTTAGTATTTGTTCTGTTTTCAATCTTGCTGTTTGTTTCTGAAATTTTCTGCAAATTCAAATTTCGTTTCAAGAATTTCTGTTACATCAAATTTTCTGTTTTCAATCTTGCTATTACTCTGCATTACTTTAATCTTGCTATTTTCAACCTTGCATTTTGATTTTAATCTAGGATTTAGTTCAAAACTCCACAATTCCACTTTTAAGAAGAAAACCCAAAAAGAACACAAGAAGAGATTTGGATCTAATTCAAGCATTCACTTGCTAGGTTCCTCGAGAAAAAAATTGACTTGGGCCCTATATTACATTATTTTGGTTGTGTGTGAATTTAGGGTTCTAAAACATTGTGTAAATTTGATAAGACCATTCGTGACACGTAGAATTTTAGGCTTATCAAATTTTAGTGCCGTTGCCGAGGAACACTAGAGTTTTAGTAGTGTTTGTTTGATTTTGGATTGAGCAGAGTGTCATCTTTTCTTTACTTTCATTGTCTTGATTTATTGCCTATCTATTTGTTTCTACTTGTTGATTATGGTTTATGACCAGGTCTTCATGCGATAAATTGCTTGAGCTTGATCCAGAGATTGAAAGAACTTTTAGAGCTTTGAGGATTCAAGAGAGAACACCAGAAATTTCTGAAAGTAATTTTCAAGTTTTGGATATTTCAATGGCAGAGAACAACAGAACTATGAAGGAACTTGTTGCTCCTGATACGACTTACAAGTATTCTTGCATTACTTATCCAGACTTGTCAGTGGATTTCGAGCTCAGATCGGGTTTAATTCATTTGCTTCCTAAGTTTCAAGGTTTATCAGGGGAAGATCCTAACAGACATTTGCATGAGTTCCATGTGGTTTGCTCTACTATGAAACCACAAGGCATTTCAGAGGAGGATATCAAGTTGAGAGCCTTCCCATTTTCATTGTCAGGATCAGCAAAGGAATGGTTGTACTATCTTCCAGCGGGATTCATTACGAGTTGGATTGACATGAAGAGGGCATTTTTAGAGAAATACTTCCCAGCTTCTAGAACCACAACTATAAGGAAGAACATCTATGGTATTCAACAAGTTGTGGGAGAAACTCTTTATGATTACTAGGAGAGGTTCAAGAAATTGTGTTCAAGTTGTCCTTAACATCAAATTCGTGACCAGTTACTTGTTTAATATTTTTATGAGGGTTTGTTACCTATGGATAGGAGCATGATTGATGCAGCAGCTGGAGGTGCTTTGGTTAACAAAACTCCAGAAAAAGCAAGGGAGCTCATTGCAAATATGGCAGAAAATTCTCAACAATTTGGGAGTAGGGTACTTACTACTAGAGCAGTTGGTGAAGTTCAAACGGTATCAAATGAGCAAAAGGAGATCAAGGCCCAACGGTCCAGAAGCTTCTATTTCTGTGCTTCAACGTTGTACGAGGCTTCTCCGCCTGAAGGAGTTTTTAGTGAGCTTAATGTTCCTTGGATTAACAACCATATTGGTTGTAACCAAGTAAATCTTGTGCCTCGCTTTTTCTTTATGCTTTTAATTTATCGGCTTACTTTATATATACAAGTGTTAGCTTAAAGAGTTCGAGGAAGGTTGTTGTTTGCTTTTTGTGTTTACAGGACTATTCAACAACCCTCTCCTAGCCGACCCAACGGTCCTACAAGTGGTATTACAGCTGAGGCGCTTCAGGAGGACTAACCGCCGAACGAAGCAACGAAGTGATGGTCGGAGCCTACGACTACCCACCTATATTTGAGGGGTAGTTTGCCGTTTGGAAGCAAAAAATGGAGGTACACCTTAACTCAGACTTTGGTATTTCTTTAATATTGAAATTTGGTTATGAAGAACCGAAGAACGCGTACGGAGAAGAAATCGATAAACGTCTCTGGACCCATAAGCAACGTGAGGAGTATATGGCAAACGGACAAGCAAGATTTCATCTTCTAACTGTAATACCAAATAAAGATATTGACAGAGTCGGAGAGTACAAAAATGCAAAAGAACTTTAGGAAAAGTTCTTGAAGATCTACGAAGAACCAGCTGATGTCGAGGATGAATCCAACACCGATTCATCTCCAGAAGAGTCCGAGAATGAGGAAACTGCTGAGACAACCGAACTCCATCCCGAAGCTACAAAAAGCTCATCCCAGATGAGCATCAATGAAGGGGGAGAGACTTCAGAAGAAAGCAACTCATTAGGAGGAGAATCAACCGTTGACAAGGTAAGTCAGGTATGGTCTCTACCTTCTGAGCAATTGGATAAACTTATTGAAAAGTTGCCTGAAAATGAAAAGTTGCTTGGAAATTTTTGCAATGTAAAAATCGAATCATCAAAAGAGTTTTTCGATTTACCAATAACTTTGAAAGAATTCTGCAAATTAAAAGTGTCGCCAAAAGATTATTGCAAATTACAAAATATTTTAACAAGAGAATTTTGCAAGTTAAAAATTTTGTCGAAAGACTTTTGTAAATTGCAAAACCTTTTTTCGAAGGAATTATGCAAATTAGAAATGTTGTCGAAAACTTTCTTCGAATATTTTTTCGAATTACAAATTACTTTCTCGAAAGAGTTTTGCGAATTAAAAACTAAAAAATCTTTAAATAATAATGAGTTGAAAGAATTTCGGACAATAGCTTGTCGATTAAAGATTCTTGACAAACTAATTGAAATTTACATGATACAATTTTCTGCATGTTTAATATTGTCTGCTTTAAATCTGAAAAATTATGATCTAAAAAATAATGAAAGATTAAAATGGAAATTTAGATATGTGACAACAACTTGAGAATGAATTCTGCTTAAATAAAATATATATATATATATATAAATAATAAGTCAAAAGTTATTTTCTGCCTTAAAATTTTTTTTTGGTTTATTTCTAAATTATTTAACTTAGAAATTTTCTCTGATATTTTGAGATTGCTTTTATGAAAATTATTGCAAAATTTTTAAAGTTCTCAAAATTTTCTAAATGTTCTTAATGACTCAGAAATTTTTCTTGACTTAGAAATTTTTTGACTTAAAAATTTTTCTTGACTTAGAAATATTTTCTAAGATTCAACCCTTAGATTTTTCTTGCAACTCCAATTTTTTATGTGATCAAAGGGGGAGAAGAAAGAGTATAAGTCTAGGGGGAGGTAGAAAGTGAAAATTAAAATCTTTTTTGAAATTTAATTTTTTCTATCTTGTTGCATATTATTGCAATAAATTGTTTTATTCTATGTCTATTTTAACCCTAGCTTAACTTGGGTTGATCACACCAAAAAGAGTGAGATTGTTGGAACCCCAAGGTTGTTTTGGTGTGATCAACAATGTAACGACCACCCTTCTTACTATACTATACTACTCTCTAAGGATGACCGTTACTTAACTACTAACTCTACTTAACCGGTATGATCGAAACCATGAGGAGTCTCTACCGAAAAATTTCGGCAGAGTCTCCCCTGTACCGGTGACCTTAAACTGAGATACAAACATAATTTACATCAGCCACAGGTGGCTGGAACATATATCAAACACACAAAAGAAATAACATCACCACACAGTTCAATAAAATCAAATCATGCAAGTAATGAATAGCGGAACAAAATAAAATACAACTTCCTATTCCAAAATTTTCTTATCAACTTATATATAGAATTAATCTAACAAATTCTTAAATTAAGTCCCAAGACTTCCATAGTCCTGGCATCACACATCATCGAACACCTCCTTGTCGCCTTCCTTTGCTAAATCTTTTCCTTTCCTGTATCTGCAGTAAGAGGAAATGCAATCTATAAGCAAAATACTTAGTAAGTGCTATCTAACTCACAAAATCTCGATATGCATGTGAATATACTGAAAACTAAAACAGAATGCTCAAAAGGAAAACTACTCATGCTCATCTACTAGTAAAAGCAACAAACATACTGAGAAGCTAAACATGTAAAGCTACTCATGCTTTTCTAATAGCAAAGAACAGTAAGCTAATCTAAATAACATGCTAGCATAAAAGAAAACTAAACTTGCTAATTTTAAAAACAAAGTGAAACTTAATTCATTTGTTCTAAATTTATTCTTTTATCTCACTTGTTTAAAACTTATCCTTTAATACTTTTATACTTATGTGAAACTTATTTTACTTGTTCGAAAACTTATACTTATAATACTTCAAAATAATAATTAACTTTCTTCTTGGGCCCGGCAACTGTACTTGCTATGCGCGCATCCCTAACTAGACCCGAGATAGCTGGTCCCGAATCTAGTAGGGTTTACTATGTTATCTAAACCTAAGGACGACTATGGGAGCACAACCCAAGGACAACTGAGAGTCCTGCATACTAGGTTATCTAAACCTAGGGACGACTATGGGAGCCCAACCCAAGGACAATTCAGAGTCCAGTACAGTGCCACTGATAAAAGTAAACACTTGTTATCTTTTAATACTTCTAATATATAATGCCTCGGCATTTTCTTTAGTACCTTGTGTGCCAAAATCCCTAAAGTCTTGACTTTGGGATTTACTTAAGGCCTTGGCCTTTTTCTTTCTTTTCTTTATCTTTCTTATACTTGTTAATACTTCTAATAAAAGAATGATTCCTTAAAAAGAAACTGAAACGTTTAAGCGAATTCTAACTTCGAAATGCTTAAACCAAAAATCTGCCTAGTATGCTAATAAAATTCTGCATATTAAACTTAATAAAAATCTGTTCTAAGATTGGAGTTCTGCATGCAACATTTATCAAAATCTGTAAGCAATACTTATGAAAGTCTGCATATCATACAAGTTTAAACTAAATCTAAAACTTGTTGGAATTAAAACCTATACTACACAACTATTCAAAACTAAACTATTTGAATTGAGTTTCATGGCAGCAAAGGAACTTCATTCATTTCCTATAACCAATTTCATGCATAAAGTCAATGAGCTACTGAAGAAGAATTCATCTCTTGCATAGTAAAACTAGAGAATAGCTCACAGGTATTAGAACTAGCATAGAAAACTTGAACTACAGCAAACTACAATAATTAGTATGAACCTAACAAATCTAATTCCATGCAACTGAAAGAACATCCCACTTCAGAACTACTAAACAAGAAAACTAAAACTCAAAACAAGGCAGACTCAATGAATCCCATGGTCAAAAAAATTCACAAAAACATAGCTGTGCTAGAAAGCAAAACAGGATTCAAATTCAACCACTCTGCATCAAAACCTGAACTGCCCAAAAGCAACAGGAGCAATCAAATCTTCCTTAAGCTTGCTATAACGGAACTACACAGAAACAATCGGATCCTCCTTAAGCATGCTACAACAGGACACTAAAGAGCAATCAGGCCTTCTTCAAGCATGCTTCAACAGAACTTACAAAGGAGCAATTGAATCTCCCTTAAGCTTGCTACAACAGAACTACATGGAAACAATCGAATCCAGAATGCAACAATAACCAATTCAGCATCTTCCAACCGATCCAGAAAATCCACAGCAAAACTCAAAGGACCAAGTAAGGCATTATCATGAAAACAACACAGCACAACCTATCAGAAATCTCATCTAAAAGGATAGGAGTCACAGCACCCCTTTAAGGCAAGAACTCTTGAAGTCCGATGAAAAGCAAAGTAGGATTTAAAGGACTTGTCCTCTACATCGTAGCTAGCTCAGGAAGAACAGAGCAACAACAACATTCAATCATAAACGCTCCAAAATCTTGCGAAAATCCATTAGCAGGCCCTATCCGAATCCAGCAACAATCCATTAAAATCTCTTCTCATCTTCTTTATAAACCTCACGGCAACAAGCCCTAAACCAGAAATCTCCACGGCAAAACTCCAAAACAAGGCAAAACTAGAATCTGGAGCTACTCTACTGCAGGTGAGGAAGCTCTTACATGCGTTCTTGGACTGGCTCCCAAAGAAACTGCTAGGGCTTCGGATGGCTCAAGATTCTGGCTCTCCCTCGTGCCCCCGAGCTCTCCTCAGTGAGGAGGTCGTGATGGTGGAGAGGACCCCTCGAAGAGCACCTTAAGCCGACGCCGGAGAAAACCCTAATCTTGGCTCCGGTCCCGCTCGAGCAGAAGCACCGCGCACGCGAGAGGAAGAGGGAAAAGGAGGAAGGAAAAGCTAGGTCACGACAAATCCAACATTAACTCATCTCTTTTATAATCCAATATTCTGTTACCTTCCTTAAGTAAAGTTTCCTACCTTTTCTAAACAGAACTGATAGCCTAAACACTTGGTCAGCCGCGGCTTGGCTCGTGGTTGGAGTCGCGGGTTCGAATCCTGCCGAACCCCCTTTTTATTTCAATTAGGTATCTTTGGTTTCAATTATAACTTATATATATCTCGTTCCATATTTGTTCACAAAATGCTTGAAGAACAGTTGGCTAGCTGGATTCGATCAAGGTTTGGTTTGGTCGGAGGTCTCAGGTTCGAATCTCGGCTTGAACATTTTTTTATCGAAACTTCTTTCGTTTAGTAAAAATACTAAACGACCTCCAAAAATTACATAAAAATACTCTAAAAATTTCTAAAAATCTCTAGAATATTTCTAAATATTTTTAAGAACTTTTAGAACTCCTAATGAGGAAATTTGGGTCATTACAAATAAGTTAAGTTAGGTCCTGTGTGTTTCTAACCTTGTGTCTAAGTGTGCAGGAGCTTAGGAGCACAGGTAGTCGAGCGGAAGACGCAGCTAGCGAGAAGGATGGTAGTCCGAGGGATGAAGTGCTGCGGAAGAGTACACCGACAGACGAGAAGGAAGCGTGCGGTGGTTCCGAGGGACGAAAGCCGGAGCAAAATATTGCTCGGGGAGCAAGAGACGCAGCTAGCGAGAAGGACGGCACGCGGTGCATCCGAGGGACGAAGACTGCGGATGAGTACGTCGGCGGATGAGAAGGAAACACGTGGTGATTCCGAGGGACGAGACGCCGGAGGGAAGCTCGCTCGAGAAGACCGGAAGTTGGGTTCGGGTGAGCCCTTTTCCGGATGGCAGAGATCACCTAAGCGAGTGGATCCGGAGGAGAAGAACCGGACCGAGGTGGGACTGAACCAGAGAAGAAGTCCTGGACGAAAAAGTCGACACCTGTTGACTTTGGGCTCCGGGGCTCCCGGAGCAGTCCGGGGCGCCCGGAGGCCTCCGGGGCGCTCGGAACCCTTCCGGGCACCCAGACCTTGATTTTGACCAGGATCACGATTTACGCGATCTGAACGTTGGGGATAATGTTTTATCCCCCCAAGGTGCCCAGAACCCCTTCGGGGCGCCCCGACCAAGGCTATAAATATAGCCTTGGTCCAGAAGTTTTTCAACAATTACGAGCATTCTATTTTCAAACACTTGTACGCTTTAGTTGTAGTTAAGCTTCTGTTTCTGCGCTTCAACGTTGTACGAGGCTTCTCCGCCTGAAGGAGCTTTTAGTGAGCTTAATCTTCCTTGGATTAACAACCACATCGGTTGTAACCAAGTAAATCTTGTGCCTTGCTTTTTCTTTATGCTTTTAATTTATCGACTTACTTTATATATACAAGTGTTAGCTTAAAGAGTTCGAGGAAGGTTGTTGTTTGCTTTTTGTGTTTACATGACTATCCAACAACTCTCTCCTAGCCGGCCCAACGGTCCTACAGTTATCTTCCTTAGCATGATGGTTAAACACAAATGGACAATTTTTATGGACAAAAATAAATTTTGACAATCATTCACCCTCTGGATAGATCTAATGCAAGTTGAACAACAATCTTGAAGGGGAGTTTTTTTTTGCCTATTCTTGATTAAATATTGCTTTAGTGTTCCTCCTGGAAGACTCAACAACAACAACACAACAAGCTCAAGCTAGATTTGAAAAATCATTGACAGTTGTGGAATCCTTCGTAGGAATTTTAAGATCAGTTTTTCCCATTGATGCCCCAACAAACTACAAGAAAGATCTTGCTCAAAAATAAATTTTTTGAGCAATATAACTATAGGATAGATTTTCCTATAGTTATATTATTGTCTCGAGTTAATTTTATACCAAGGAAGCACACATAGTTTCCTAGGTCCAAGCACACCTACTAGAAAAATAATAGAGAACCATCAAAATAAGTGAAATAAATACAAAAAACCAACATCCAATTCTTTCATAAACATGTAGAAATTAACTAGAATTAGAAAGATATTGCCTTTTAGATTGTTACAATGTAGTTTACCTCACCACCATCATCTAAGATAAAGATTTCACTGTGCTCAAAAGTGTAAGGAATCGGTGGCCGGGTAAAAGGGGGGTTAGATAGCTAGGTCACCCCCAATTTCGATTCTTCTCTACAAGGTTAGTTACGCAAGCAGAATACGAAAACTAAAGCAATGAAAATAAACAAGTAAGAGCAAACGCTAACACAAATCCTTTACGTGGTTCAGAGATTGCTTGCTCCTACTCCACGGCGTGCCCTTGAGGTGGACGAACCCTTGATCCTTCGATGGATCAATCCCTGGCAATCTCCGGCTAGCTCTTACTCCTTCTTAGTGGATACAACCTCTCACAAAGCTCTCTTCCTCTTACAAGATGAAAACTTAGATTACGAGGAAGAGAATGACTTGGAAGCTTTGGACAATTGTTAAGGAGTTATTCAACAAGCATGAGTAACCTTGTAAAGCCCGAAAAATTCCCGAATTTATTTTAGAATTATTCTATGATTTTTCTGGAATTTTTAGATATTTTTCCGGAATTTTTCCGAGTAGGGGAAGTGGCAAAAATAATTGGAACCGTAAGATAGCTTAGGCGGGAATCGAACCCGAGACCTATGGTTTACGGATAAGTTTAGTAACCGGTGTACCCAGCAGGGCCGTGCTGAAAGAAAGGAGAACCAAATATATTTATATTAGAGTTGGGTTCATTAAACCACTTAATATAAATTAAAAACTTAAAGAGGGTTTGGTTTATTTGAGAAGTTTGGTTCGGCAAAATCCCTCTCCACCGAAGCCCTCACGCCTCTCTTCCTCTCGGTTCCTATCTTCTCTCGGCGCCCCCAAGAACAAGCAAAAAGGAACCTAGGGTTCCTTCCCTAAGGGTCACGAGAGCACCTTCCAGCAAGATCTTCGATACAAGGAAGTTCCCCTCCGCGAGAGGAACGCGTAGACGCAAGCAGCTCGTCGAGAAGGTCTTCGTCTCCGGAAACCTAACGCTTAGATTTGTAAGAATCTTTGGACACGAGGTAAGAAACCCCTCACCTGCAGTATAATTGCTCTCGCTTGTTAGTTTTGGCGTTAGTTTAGTAGTTTTACAGTTTTCAGTTATAGGGTGTGCTCTAAGTGCACACCAAGCATTCGGTAGAATGCCTAGTTCAGAAGGATGCACCAGTAGGCGTCCTAACAGCATGTAAAATGTATTAGAAACATTTTACTCAGTTTATTATCAGTTATTACAGCTATATGGATCAGATATCCATTGGGTGGGCTCCCACAGTAGCCTCTAGGTTCAGATAACCTAGCTCTAGGTTCAGATAACCTAGAACAGCAAAGTAAAATAAAACAGTATTCAGTATTTTACTTTTATTCAGTTGGCACTGTATTTGGATCAGATATCCATGGGCTGGACTCCCACAGTCGTCCCTAGGTTCAGATAACCTAGTAACCCTGCTGGATTCGGAACTTGCAATCCCGGGTCTCGTAGGGATGCGCGCACAGTAAGTACAGTTGTCAGGGCCCCAGCAGCATGTTTAGTATTTTCATCTATTATATGTATAGTTTTCAAATTTGAAACCAGTGATGAGAACACTAAATTTAGCTTTCAGTTCAGTTCAGGTTCGGTTTACATGAGTTGAGTTCACGTACAGATTTAGAGATATGCATGATTAGTTCAGTTTCATGTTCAGTTATATGCTATGCTATGTTTCAGTTCCAGTTTATGCTTTGTATGATACCATGTCATGCCATGCTTGCATATTCAGTATGTTTCAAACAGCATGATTTAAAAACATAATCGCATCGTTGCATGTTTTAGTGAGGTAGATGGTTTCTTACTAAGCTTAAAGCTTACAGATACTATTCTCCTTATACTGCAGATACAGGAAAAAGGAAAATGGACTAGCAGTGGAGGCTGGAGGTCAATGCAGATGAGGATGTGTGTGTGGAACTGGAATGAAAGATCTCAGGGATCTAACAAGCTTTATTTATGCATTAGAACTCGCTAGCATTTACGTTCAGCACTTTCAGCTTATTAGTTTTGATATTTTCATTTTCATGCAATTTAGATTTGGAACGCTTTGAACTATGAAAGAATGTTTTAAAATGTCAGTAATCATGTTGGAATGTTAACTGCAAGTGGTTAGAATGTTTATTAGGCATTAGATAGTCTATATGTGGAGTTGGCATGACCCAGTTTCTGAATTCAGAATGTCAGGTTCGAAATCAGAAACCCTGATCGGTCAGCCGACCGATCAGAAATGGGTTGGTGCCACTGGATCGGTCAGCCGACCGACCCAGGCACGAACAGAGAGTTGACAAGGGTTATGGATCGGTCAGCCGACCGATCCAGATGCGAACAGAAACATAGGAAGTGCACTGATCGGTCTACCGACCGATCAGGGTACTCCTGGATCAGTAGACCGATCCAGCTACGTCCAGCGGCGTACAAGAATTGCTGGGTCGCGAACGATGGCCACCGATCGGTCTCCTTGACCGATCAGGGACCATCTGGATCGGTCGGTAGACCGATCCAGTTGCGTACAGAACGCAGCAGAAGCACGGAGGCTCACTGATCGGTCTTCCGACCGGTCCAGAGGGTGCCTCCGTGCCAGTATCAGCTGGAACGATCTGTGAATCGTTCCGATGGCTCAATCGACTCACGGATCGGTTGAAATGTCTGATTACAGCTAGCAGGACATCCAAGAGGCATAGATTGTCTCTCCTAGCATGTGTACAACACTTAGGTACTCTTAGAACGTCAAGTTAAGACTTCACAGTAATTAGTTTAGCAAATTTTAAATTAGCTCAGTTTTCCGCACAGTCAGTACAGCAGTATTGTAGCGATTCGCCTTACAGCCTAGTCAGTAGAAGGCGGGTCGTTACAGAGTGGTATCAGAGCAGTGTTCCATACTTCCTACACACACATCAGCATTGTGCCTACAGCTTCCAAGTAAGAACATCTCTCACTCAGTTTTGTTTTCAGCTTTCATATCAGTTATATGTGCTTTCATGTTTGCTCTCATGTTGGTAGTTAATTAATTCATGTTTACAGTAATAGTATTTGACATGTTACCAGTAGTTAACTATGACATGATAGCCTAGTTATATTTATGTGTTCTCTGCTATTTAGAAAATGGTACGAGGACGTCCAGCTAAGAAAGCATCAGCGGCTGAGCCCCAGCATGAGGCAGGCAGTTCAGTGCCTCCCCCAGACCTTACAGCACTACAGCAGCAGGAGATAGCCTCCTTAAAGGCTAACCAGCAGACTACTCCCCCAGTCACTCCAGTACCAAACCTCACGACTCCAGTAATCACAGAGGTAGTACCAGCTCAGCCTGCAGTACCAGTCCCAGTAGCAGGGACTAAGAGAGAAGCTTACCTTATCCAGTGGCGGAGAATTAAGCCCAAGAACTTCTCAGGCACCAATGCTCAGACATGGTTTAAAACACTGGAAAGCACGATGGAGCTTCTAGGCGGCCAAAGCACGAAGGTGAAGTGTGCCTCCTTCCATTTAACAGGAGACGCACGTATGTGGTGGGAGCGGATTAAATCAGATGACATGGGCCAACTTCGAGAAAGAATTCTTCGAGGAATTCTTTCACATGCAAGTCACGAACCGACACTATGGCGAGTTCTGAGTTTCGTCGGCAACCTATCGTTCAGAGGCCGTGAAGAAATTCAGAGTTGGCCGTCGTGTCCGAACTAGTCACTCGGAGAAGGAGCAGTGCAGTTGATGCGAAGATGCTCGACCTGAGATCGCAATGAATGTGGCCGTTCATAGGCCACAAACCACGGAGGAGCTAGTGGTAGTGCTCGATCACGAGCACTATCAAGACAAAGATCACCCAGTGACGGGTTTTCCACGAGCCCAAGGGCAAGCGGGCTCGGTACTCGAGAAACAACAGGACATAGCTCCATGGAAGGGAAGCGTAAGGCAGCGGTGACCCAAAAGGAGGACCATGGAAAACATTCCAGACATCCCAAGTGTGCTACTTGTGGGAAACATCATCCAGGAGTTTGCCGCAAGGGTACGTGAGGTTGTTTTGAATGTGGCACATGGCTAGCGGTGCCGAATAAACCTTCCTCACCGATACAAGATGGAGCTCGACCAGCTACACCAAATGTACGCCTTAGATGGTCCAGATCGAGGCGATTAGAAGCCCCACTACCACGAATGCCGGATTTTCTCACCGACCGGAGAGGACTTAGCAAATGCCTCGGCGGTTGTCACAGTCGGTCGATTTTACAACATAATGCAACCTGTCTTATTCGACATCAACCCACTCTTATGTATCAGGGCGTTTGCGAAAAATTATAACACCTTCGAGGTACTCAATAGTCGGTTTCACAACACTACCCTGGAGACATTATGGCATCTACACACTGGCTCAGAGCGGTGCCAGTCATGAGAACTTTTGGTTATCGATAGTGCTAGAAATGACTAACTACGATGTCATCTTTGGGATGGATTTTCTGATCGATATGGCGCTTCTATAGAGTGCCGTAAACAAAAGGTCATATTCCAACCTGAAGAAGGAGTACAGTTTGAGTACATAGGAAAACCAAAGAGAAAAGCCAGGAAGTTTCTCTCAGCACTGAAAGCACAGCAGCTAATGGATTCGGGATGCATGGGATTTTTAGCAAATGTAGTCAACACCGGCCAGGACAAGAACCAACAGCTATCGAGGTTCGAGTCATTTGTGACTACCCAGCAGTCTTCGGCTTAGCACCAGATAGGAGATTGAATTTGAGATAGAGCTCATTCCGGCCAAATCCAATTTCCAAGGCATCTGCATGGCTCGGTGGATTGAAGGAACTTCGGAGCAATTGCAGAGCTTCTTGACAAGGGTTTCATCTAGTCACTCACCATGGGAGCACTGTGTTGTTCGTGAAGAAAAAGGATGGAAGCATGCGCCTATGCATAGACTACCGTGCCTTGAACCAGTCACAATTAAAAGCAGTACCCTCTCCCGGGATAGATGACATGTTTGACTAAAGGGAGCCACAAGTTCTCTAAAATTGACCTCGGATCGAGATATCACGGTTAGAGTCAGGAAGGTGATATACCTAAAGCGACTTCACACGGACATTATGAGTTCGTAGTCATGCCTTTGGCGTGACAAATGCTCCAGCTACTTTCATGGACCTCATGAGCAGTATTCAGAGAATACTTAGACAAGTTTGTCATCGTGTTCATCGATGACATTCTTATCTATTCAGCACTCGGGAGGACCATGCAGAGCATCGAGAACAGTATCAGAACCAGTTGTACGCCAAATTCACGAAATGTGAATTCTGGCAGACCAAGTAGCCTTTCTCGGTCACATCATCTCCAAAGATGGTGTTATGGTAGATCCCACAAAATAAGGTAAGTAGCTGGAAGAGACCCAGCCCGGTGAAATCGAAGTTTTCCGGGATTAGCAGCTACTACAGTCGTGAGGACTTCTCGGGATAGCCTCCCCCAGCGGCTCTCACAAGGAAGAACAAGAAATTTGGGTGGAGGAATGAGCGGCAAAGTGAACTAAAGCGAGATTGACCAGGTGCTCTATTTTAGCCATACCGAGAAAAACATGAGACCTTCGACATCTGGGTGGCGCCTCTAAATTGGGATTAGGAGCGATACTGATGCAGCAAGGCAAGGTGATCGCCTATGCCTCCAGACAACTCAAGGATTATGAGAGGAACTATCCTACTCACGACCTTGAGCTTGCAGCAGTGGTGTTCGCTCTCAAGATTTGGAGACATTATTTGTACAGATCATCAAAGTCTGAAGTATTTCTTTACTCGAAGGATCTGAATATGCGGCAGTGCAGATGGTTAGAGCTGGTCAAGGATTATGACATAGATATCCTCTACCATCCAGGGAAAGCTAATAAGGTAGCAGACGCACTCAGTAGGAACTTACTATCTTTAGCAGCTATGTCACCACCCCTAAGGAAGGAGGTTACAGCTTTTAGTCTCGAGCTTATAGTCGGGCAGCTTTCCACTATGTCCTTAGCATCTACCTTGCTTGATGATATCCAGACAGCTCAGGAGCGGGATCCAGAAAATCAAGCAAGGGTTAGCGGAATCAGAAAGTGGAGAGTTCGGAGTGTGTCTTGTGGTGACAGACTTTATGTTCCGGATCGGGAGGAACTACGGAAGCAGATTCTAGATGAGGCCCACAGACTCCCTATCGATCGTCTGGTTCCACCAAATGTATCGTGGATCTCAAGAAACGATTTTGGTGGCACGAAGCGAGATATCGCCAGTCGCCAAGATTCCTTTGTCGAGGGTTAAGGCGGAACATCGATCGTGAGGAGTTGCGTAGATCCAGATTCCAGAATGGAAGTGGGAGGATATCTCTATGGATTTCATAGTGGGATTACCCAGAACCACGAATGGTTTTGATGCTATCTGGGTAATAGTCGACAGGTTGACTAAATCAGCCCACTTCTTAGCTATAAGAATATCCTATTCCATGGAGCAGCTAGCTCAGTTGTATCTCAAGGAGATTGTCAGGCTGCATGGAGTCCCACGAACCATTATATCGACAAAGAGATTTACATCACACTTCGGAAGTGTGTATGCGGTCAATATGGGCACCCGATTAAAATTCAAGACCTTCCATCCTCGAACATGGTCAGATGGAGCGAGTAAATCAGGTACTCGAAGATATGCTCTGGGCTTGTGCCCTAGATTTCAAGAGAAGTTGGTGCAAATATCTGAGTCTAGCAGAATTTGCATACAACAACAGTTATCAGGCCACTATCGGCATGGCACCTTATGAGGCACTCTATGGGTGGAGGTGCAGATCACCAATCTGCTAGTATGAGAGTGGTGAACAGAAGGAACTAGAGCTTCAGACAGATCTAGTAGCAGATACCACAGCAGCTATACAACAGATTCGCTAGAGGATAGAGACAGCACAGAGCCGTCAGAAGAGCTATGCTGATACACGACGCAGACCCCTAGAGTTTTCAGTTGGGAATACAGTTTTCCTCAGAGTAGCTCCCATGAAGGGAGTCATGCGTTTTGGGAAAAAGGGCAAGCTAGCTCCAAGATATGTGGGACCATACCTTATCACGAAGAGAGTGGCCAAGGTAGCATATGAGCTAGAGCTACCTCAGGAGATGTCAGCTGTCCACAACGTATTTCATGTCTCCATGCTGAAGAAGCATATTTCAGACGGTGATTGAGCCCCAGTTGGTACAGGTCCGTGATGATCTCAGCTATAACAGTCGGCCTATTCAGATAATAGACCGAGCAGTAAAGAAATTACGGAACAAGGAAGTACCATTAGTCAAAGTCAGCTGGCAAAATCACACAGCAGCAGAGGCGACTTGGGAGACAGAGGCCAGCATGAGACAGAAGTACCCAGAATTGTTTTAAGTTCGGGGACGAACTTTTTATAAGGTATGGGGGATTGTAAAGCCCGAAAAATTCCCGAATTTATTTTAGAATTATTCTATGATTTTTCTGGAATTTTTAGATATTTTTTCAGAATTTTCCGAGTAGCGGAAGTAGCAAAAAAAATAATTGGAACCGTAAAATAGCTTAGGCGGGACGGATAAGTTTAGTAACCGGTGTACCCAGCAGGGCCGTGCTGAAAGAAAGGAGAACCAAATATATTTATATTAGAGTTGGGTTCATTAAACCACTTAATATAAATTAAAAACTTAAAGAGGGTTTGGTTTATTTGAGAAGTTTGGTTCGGCAAAATCCCTCTCCACCGAAGCCCTCACGCCTCTCTTCCTCTCGGTTCCTCCCTTCTCTCGGCGCCCCCAAGCACAAGCAAAAAGGAACCTAGGGTTCCTTCCCTAAGGGTCACGAGAGCACCTTCCGGCAAGATCTTCGATACAAGGACGTTCCCCTCCGCGAGAGGAACGCGTAGACGCAAGCAGCTCGTCGAGAAGGTCTTCGTCTCCGGAAACCTAACGCTTAGATTTGTAAGAATCTTTGCACACGAGGTAAGAAACCCCTCACCTGCAGTATAATTGCTCTCACTTGTTAGTTTTGGCGTTAGTTTAGTAGTTTTACAGTTTTCAGTTATAGGGTGTGCTCTAAGTGCACACCAAGCATTCGGTAGAATGCCTAGTTCAGAAGGATGCACCAGTAGGCGTCCTAACAGCATGTAAAACATATTAGAAACATTTTACTCAGTTTATTATCAGTTATTACAGCTATATGGATCAGATATCCATTGGGTGGGCTCCCACAGTAGCCTCTAGGTTCAGATAACCTAGCTCTAGGTTCAGATAACCTAGAACAGCAAAGTAAAACAAGATTCAGTATTTTACTTTTCATTGGCACTGTATTGGATCAGATATCCATGGGTTGGACTCCCATAGGGGTCTCGTAGGGATGCGCGCACAGTAAGTACAGATGCCAGGGCCCCAGCAGCATGTTTAGTATTTTCATCTATTATATGTATAGTTTTCAAATTTGAAACCAGTGATGAGAACACTAAATTTAGCTTTCAGTTCAGTTCAGGTTCGGTTTACATGAGTTGAGTTCACGTACAGATTTAGAGATATGCATGATTAGTTCAGTTTCATGTTCAGTTATATGCTATGCCATGCTTTGTATGATACCATGCCATGCCATGCTTGCATATTCAGTATGTTTCAAACAGCATGATTTAAAAACATAATCGCATCGTTGCATGTTTTAGTGAGGTAGATGGTTTCTTACTAAGCTTAAAGCTTACAGATACTATTCTCCTTATACTGCAGATACAGGAAAAAGGAAAATGGACTAGCAGTGGAGGCTGGAGGTCAATGCAGATGAGGATGTGTGTGTGGAACTGGAATGAAAGATCTCAGGGATCTAACAAGCTTTATTTATGCATTAGAACTCGCTAGCATTTACGTTCAACACTTTCAGCTTATTAGTTTTGATATTTTTATTTTCATGCAATTTAGATTTGGAACGCTTTGAACTATGAAAGAATGTTTTAAAATGTCAGTAACCATGTTGGAATGTTAACTGCAAGTGGTTAGAATGTTTATTAGGCATTAGATAGTCTATATGTGGAGTTGGCATGACCCAGTTTCTGAATTCAGAATGTCAGGTTCGAAATCAGAAACCCTGATCGGTCAGCCGACCGATCAGAAACATAGGAAGTGCACTGATCGGTCTACCGACCGATCAGGGTACTCCTGGATCGGTCAGTAGACCGATCCAGCTACGTCCAGCGGCGTACAAGAATAGATGGGTCGCGAACGATGGCCACCGATCGGTCTCCTTGACCGATCAGGGACCATCTGGATCGGTCGGTAGACCGATCCAGTTGCGTACAGAACGCAGCAGAAGCACGGAGGCTCACTGATCGGTCTTCCGACCGGTCCAGAGGGTGCCTCCGTGCCAGTATCAGCAGGAACGATCTGTGAATCGTTCTGATGGCTCAATCGACTCACGGATCGGTTGAAATGTCTTATTACAGCTAGCAGGACATCCAAGAGGCATAGATTGTCTCTCCTAGCATGTGTACAACACTTAGGTACTCTTAGAACGTCAAGTTAAGACTTCACAGTAATTAGTTTAGCAAATTTTAAATTAGCTCAGTTTTCCGCACAGTCAGTACAGTAGTATTGTAGCGATTCGCCTTACAGCCTAGTCAGTAGAAGGCGGGTCGTTACAAACCTCCTTCAAGCCCCAAAGCTTCCCTTAAATAAGAGGAGAGAGTTGATTATCATATCAACTCATCTCGGCACCAGTCGACTGGTGCTACCGTTGGAGGTAGCTAACGACTACTTTGCAGCCTCAACGGTCTGCCAATGGTCATTTACCAGTCGACTGCATATTTTATCAGTCGACTGGTCACTGCCGACTGAGCGAACAGAATGCTTCTGTTCGTTGCCAGTCGACTGCGCAGTCGACTGGTGCAGTCGACTATTAAAACATGCAGTCGACTGGTGCAGTCGACTGCTAAAAGTTGTAATTGACTGGACTGCACCTTGTTACACACTCACACTCTTCCTCTCTGGAGTCACCCTTGAAGTCCTCTTCCTCAGCCTTCGTCCCTTAGATGCACCCAAGCCCGCGGCTCCTCTCCGTGCCATCCTTCACGTTGCCTTGAAGTCCACTTCCCTCGCCTCCACTCCGTTGCTCCTCGTCCCTCGGATGTCTTCCACACCATCCTTCACCGACTCAAGGATCCGAGCCCTAGGATGAGCTTCTTAAGCTTAACTGCACCAAGCTCCTCATATGTGTTTCACCAAGTTCTGCAAGTTTCAAAACACGCATATCAAACACATATGAAAGCCTAACTTAAACTCTTTGACACACACATCAAAACCATGATCGTACCGATCAAACCTAGGTCGATTGTATCAACAATCTCACCCTTTTTGATGTGTGGCAATATGTTAAAGTTAGGCATTAATAACAACATGAAAATTAAAAGCAATATGTAAACATGAAGAATAGTTCCCAAGCTCCCCCTTAACATATGCTCTTCAACCTTAATTTTCAAGTTTTGCACACAATTAGGTTTCTAACTTAAACCTTCCCATTTCTCCCCCTTTGACACCATCAAAAATTGTACCAAACATGTACACATACCTAGGTATCAATGTAGACTTAAAATTTCCCAAAATCTGCTCTTGACAGTGCTAGAAAATAGGTACCAGTAGACTACCATCTGTTGCAATCGACTGGCACATTACTAGGCTGAATTTCAGCTTTCCGAAGTCAACTTCAGAAATACATAAAAAATTCTAGAAAATTCATAAAGTCATGAAATTTTGAACACATATTTCTTATAATGTTCTTTAACAAGGAAAAATATGTTTTCATGAAAATTCATCATAGTTTTGAAGTTTTGATAAAAACTTAAACACTTTGAAAAACACTCAAGTTTATATCAAATTAAACCCTAATTTTGAATTCATATGTTTTAAAATAACTATCCACTGTAAATAAAATATAGAATTGTTTTCAAAATATTTGAAATGTCCAACTATGATCTATGGGTAAGATGTCCATTAATTAAACATTTTCTCTCCCCATAGTTGGCCTATGATCACTAAAACTTGGTTCATTTCATAACTCATCAAGATTCCATAAGCATAAGTGAATTATTTGTATCATCCTATCATCTCACATTTAAAGTTAGAAAATAATGCAAATCATTGTGAGATAAAGATAACTTCTACTTAGCCCCCTAAATCATGAATTTCTATCAAGGCTAAGTGCTCCCCCTTAAGGTCTCAAGTCAACCATTTTTCAAGGATTTGAACTATGATTTTAATGGTTGACTAACCTAAAATCCTCTAACCCTTGAGGATTGATTTTGGCACCCAATAGAAATTCTTTCTAATTGGGTTAACCAAATATTCCTTGGGGATCCATTTTCTATCTATAGTCTGTTGGTGCGGGAAGCATCCGACGATCGAACCCAAGTTTTGATAATGGTAAAGGGTTCAAAGTTAAGTCTTGTTGTTATCTAACATGTTGAATGAGTGTTTCAGGAAAGTCCTAACTGCGGTTAGGCAGGTGAAAACCCTAGGGGGTGGTAACCCTAGGTCCTAGGGGGCGGTAACCCTAGGTGGAGAAAAGTCCTAGCTGCGGTTAGGCAAAGGGAAAACCCTAGGGGGTGGTAACCCTAGGTCATAGGGGGTGGTAACCCTATGCGGAAAGTCTTGGCAGGTCAATGGCTTCAGGCAAAAGTCCTAGGGGGTGGTAACCCTAGGTGGAAAGTCCTGGTGTCGCGAACCTGGTGAAAGACTGGACTAACCGGGAAGCGGATGTCCAGTAGAAAGTCCGGAAGCGTCAAGTGTTGAGCAAAAGTCCAGTCGATCTGGAGGATCGCACTGGCAGCAGGTAAATCTCCTGAGTGGAGTAGGTGAGGATGCGCTCCCCGTCGGACGGAAATCCGAAGTCAGACCCGGACAGTCCAGAGACTGTCATTACTCTGTTATCATATTTTCTGTTGTATTGTGCTAACTTTGGTGTTGCAGGTTATTGTTTGGGACTAACATGTCTTGCAGGTACAAAATAATGATGTTTTCCCTCGGATGAATAGTGTCCAAGGCGCCTCCATAGAGCTTGGAGGCGCCTCGGGTGCAAAGCTGGAGCTGGCTGCGAAGCACCCATGGAGGCACCTTGAAGGAGGTATAAGTCACCTTGGAAGGTGCCTTGAATAGGGCATAAGGCGCCTTAAAGAGATGAACTTCGACCAGTTTAAGTTTGATCCACGCGGGAGACTCGACAGTATGGAGGCGCCTTCGGAGGCTTCCAAGGCGCCCTGAACACCCTTTATAAGGGGGTTTCGAGCAGCACCTTAAATCATCAATTTTCAAGTCTTCTGTCTCCAACGTGCCTCTCTGGAAGACGTCTGAAAGTGCTGCTATAAGTCTACGACGACCCGAAGCTCCGAGACTCTATTCTTGTTGTCGGTATAATTAGTTTTTGCATTTACTTGTACTTCATCTTGTAATCCTTTTATCGAGCTTATAGTTGTTGCCCACGCAAAGCGATCAAGGATTGCAGGCCTTCGAGTAGGAGTCGATCTAGGCTCCGAACGAAGTAAAAATCTCTTGCATCTTTCTGTGTGATTGTTCTTTGTTTTTATTCCGCTGCTTTAACTCTTACGCTTTTTACGATTCCGATAATCGAACGAAATAGTCGCGAGCGCTATTCACCCCCCCCTCTAGCGCTTTCTCGATCCAACATAGTCTTGGTTTTTGATTGGCCCCTAGCAAATAGACAATGGTAAGTCTTTTCATTGTTAGGTTACTTGTATCCTAACCCATTTTTCTTAAAACTTGCCCTTTGGCTCCCAATAATCATGTTTAGGGTTTTAGAGCCAATTTCAAATTTTCTAAGGGCATTGGTAAGGTATTCCACCTTTTCTCTTAAAGACTTATTTTCTTCTTCTAAACATGAATCATTTGAATTTGTAGAAGAAGCATGCATATCATTATCTTTAATAGTCATGGATTCTAATTTTTCCTTAAGCATGCAAATATCATTTTTCAAGGATTTGTTCTTTCTTTTTACCTTAAACAAATCATCATTTGTGCTTGAAATAATTTTAATTAAGACATGAGGAGGAAGATTATGTACCTCACTTACCGAAACGTCCGAATCCGATATTTGACCTCCCCCTTCACTTGAGCTCCCTTCTTCGTCTTCACTTGAGCTCTTTCCCTCTTCATTTTCGGATGAGGTGGAGGCTACATCATCAATTTCCATTAGAGTAAAATTGACTACATGGTGCTCTTCTTCCTCCGATGATGATGATGGATCATCCCATGTTGCTTTTAGGTTTTGAGCCTTCTTTCCTTTTTCTTTGTCTTCTTCTCCTCCTTCTTCTTCCCTTCCTTCTTCTTCAAGAGAGGACAATCATCTCTTATGTGTCCTTCTCCTTGACAGTTATAGCAAATGACCCTTCTTGTTCTACTTTTGCTTCTTGAGCTTTACCTAGCATGAGATTTGTTAGTTGAAAACTTTTTAAATGCCCTTCTCATTTTCCTTACCATATACGCCTCTTGATCGCTATCCATTGAGGCGCTTGATTCTTTGGAGTCGGAGGATGGTGGAGATGAAGATTTCTTCTTCTTTCCCTTTCCCTTGTTTGCCACAAGAGCTACTCCTCTTGATCTATGAGCTTCTCTATCTAACCCTTCAACTCTTGTTTCGTGAAGCTCCATTGTTAAGAAGAGTTCATCTAGAGAGGATTTCTCTAGGTCCTTTGATATGTAGTATGAATCTACAATGGAACTCCAAGTTGTGGTTCTTGGGAAAGCATTTAGGGCTTTCATCATCATGTCTCGATTTGAAAGTGTCTCACCTACACTTGTTGGTCCATTAATAATTTCCTTAATTATAGAATGTAAAATTGATACCTTTTCTCCTTTCTCAAGCTTGAGATTGTTGAGTTGAGTTCAAAGGAGGTCTCTTCTTGCCAATTCCACTTCCGATGTCCCTTCATGAAGCTCCACTAGCTTTTCCCATAACTCCTTGGTGCTTGAGTAGGTTCCAACCCTTGTTATTTCTTGTTGGGGAAGAACATTGTGTAGATGATGTATGGCTTTAGAATTCGCTAAATGTTCTTCCCTTTGCTTCTTGCTCCACCTTGTTTTCTCAAGTATCTTATTGTCTTGATCCCTAGGCACTTCAAAACCATTTCCATGATTAGCATTATGTCAAAATCGGTTTCGAAAAATACCTCCATTCTCTTCTTCCACCAAGAGAAGTCCCTTTTGAATTTGGGTGGATAAATGTTTGAGCCGACCATTTTGATGAAGTGCTCTTCTCGGCGATTAGTCCGTTGAAGGGCGTCCTGGCTCTGATACCACTTGTAAGGAATCGGTGGCCAGCTAGAAGGGGGGTTAGATAGCTAGGTCACCCCCAATTTCGATTCTTCTCTATAAGGTTAGTTACGCAAGCGGAATACGAAAACTAAAGCAATGAAAATAAACAAGTAAGAGCAAACACTAACACAAATCCTTTACGTGGTTCGGAGATTGCTTGCTCCTACTCCACGGCGTGTCCTTGTGGTGGGTGAACCCTTGATCCTTCGGTGGATCAATCCCCGGCAATCTCCGGCTAGCTCTTACTCCTTCTCGGTGGAGTATAACCTCTCACAAAGCTCTCTTCCTCTTACAAGATGAAGACTTAGATTAGGAGGAAGAGAATGACTTGGAAGCTTTGGACAATTGCTAAGGAGTTATTCAACAAGTATGAGTAACCTCCTTCAAGCCCCAAAGCTTCTCTTAAATAAGAGGAGAGAGTTGATCATCATATCAACTCATCTCGGCACCAGTCGACTGGCAAAACCATCAGTCGACTGGTGCTACCGTTGGAGGTAGCCAACGGCTACTTTGCAGCCCCAACGGTCTGCCAATGGTCATTTACCAGTTGACTGCATGTTTCATCAGTCGACTGGTCGCTACCGACTGAGCGAACAGAATGCTTCTGTTCGCTGCCAGTTGACTGCGCAGTCGACTGGTGCAGTTGACTGGTGCAGTCGACTGCTAAATCATGCAGACGACTAGTGCAGTCGATTGCTAAAAGTTGCAATCGACTGGACTGCACCTTGTTACACACTCACACTCTTCCTCTCCAGAGTCACCCTTGTCCTCGGCCTTTGTCCCTCAGATGCACACACTCTTCCTCTCCTGAGTCACCCTCTTCCTCGGCCTTCGTCCCTCAGATGCACCCGAGCCCATGGCTCCTCTCCGTGTCATCCTTCACGTTGCCTTGAAGTCCACTTCCCTTGGCTCCAATCCGTTGCTCCTTGTCCGGTGGTCCCTCGGATGTCTTCCACACCATCCTTCACTGACTCAAGGATCCGAGCCCTAGGATGAGCTTCCCAAGCTTAACTGCACCAAGCTCCTCATGTGTGTTTCACCAAATCCTACAAGACTCAAAACACGTATATCAAATACATATGAAAGTCTAACTTAAACTCTTTGACACACACATCAAAACAATGATCGTACCGATCAAACCTAGGTCGATTGCATCAATAAAAAGGAGGCATAGTCCCAGCATGGGTGTTCAGGTAAGGATCTGTGGAAGTCCACCAATAGAAACAATAAATCATATGGATTAAAGATGCGAAATATGGATAACTGTGGATAGAAAATGACATGAACCAAAGACTTTTCTTTTTTTCCAATAGTTTGGCGAAAACTATAAGGAAAAAAAGAGTCTAAAAAGAAGCAACGATGAGAAAATCTTAGCATTTGACTGAAGATGTCTACGGAAGGTCCTCTTTGGATCATAGTGTATGCAAGCATGCATCATAATCGCCAAAAATAAACCAAAGTAGAATTCAGAGGATGGCCACCAACATTCCTGTCGATTAGAAGTATGCAAAGTTTCAATTGCCAACTTTCTCTCTGCTTTTTTCCCCTGTAGAAATTAGGTACCTTATCGGATGTAGGATACAAAAAAAAAAGAGATTTTGATCACCCACTCCTCATTGGAATGTGGCAACAAACCAATCGTGCACCCAAAATTTTGTTAGCAAAGGTCAAAGAACAATACCTACAACGTCCTGGCCATATTAAGTTCCTCGATACACAATTCCAAATGTTCCTTGTAGCTCTGATAGATCAATCTCCCATCCCTCCTTGGGCCTTTTGGAATCAACTTTTCCTTTGCTCCATGCCTTGTTGATTTGCTTCTCCAATTGGATATCCAAACTCTTCAAATCAATCTTGTTATCTCTGAAGAACATATCATTACTCTGAAAGCTATTAAACCCCTTCATTTTTGATCGATTTCCTACTTCATTCACTTCCAATGAGCCCTCCTCTTTCTCTCCACTCCTGGAACTCATGACCAATGTCCGCAAAGTTGAAACCCTTTTCTATATCCAATCTATTTTCTGCAATACCCTTCAAGGGAATGACATCAATAAACAAACTGATGAGGAATCAAAGAATACACCACCCTAAAAATCTCAACTTTATCAAAGAACACACAACCCTAAAAAATCCTAAACAAATGTTAATCAAGAAAAAGTTTAATTGGAGCATAGGCGGGCAAAAAAATAATTTTAAAGACTTAGAGATTGGGGTTGCCTTTGGCTTTACGATTTTGGCTTGATGTGAAGTGTAGAGAGATTAGCAGAGGGCTTGCTTACTCTTGCCGTGATCCTACGAAGTGTAGAGAGATGGAGGGAGAATCCTACAGAGTGCCGGTGACGATGGCAAGTGCGAAGAGGCCGAGAGGGAAAGTGAGAGACGAAGGGAAAAGTTTTGTTGCATTTTTTTAACTCGACCTACTATGTCTTTTTGCTTCTTTTGTAATCTATTTTTGTGTAGTTCATTTGCATCGTACAGCATACTGCGGATAATAAACAAAAATATTTATGGTATCGTTAATAATATAGTAACAGCGTGCTTTTTTATGTGCGCTGTTAATACCTAAATATAATTTTATTTTCCTTCAAGTTTATATTATTAATAGCACACATTAACATGCACGTCGTTAATAATATTATTAACAGCGTGCTTTTAATGTGCGCTGTTAATAACATGCTGTGAGAAGTCATTTTTGTTGTAGTGGAGGGACTAGTCACCATGTAGAGGAGATACTTTGGATCATGTGACCGGAGGGCCCAGTGATAGAGGATATCCCTTTAATTAGACTTTCCAAAGTATCACCATAAATTGGGAGCTAATCCTTCACAAGGGATTAGCTAACCAACAGCTTAACATGTTTACACTAATTTAATATTAGAAAGTGACTTGTGTAATATAACGATTGTATGACCGGGGAACCCTCGGATATCACTTTAACAAGACTTTTTATGTTACCTCTTCTACTTAGTAACATTGAATAATATGTAAGGATTTCATGCGCAAAATAAGACAAGTGCAGCACAATATAATGTCAAGATCCTTTCTAGAAGATCCATTCAAAGAAAAATGTATATTAGTTGTGATGGGAGTTATTCCTTTGTTGCATAAACATGAACTCCCGATAACAACTTTGTCTTTGTTGGATCTCAGTATAATCAAGTGTTCACCCCTTTTTCGGCATCCATACGAACATGTTCCATTGATCTCATGAACTCACAAACTCGAAGAAGAAAAACCCCCTAAGGTTGTGCTAGGAACCTAACAAGGAGGTTTCGACCAAAGAGGAAGAAGAAGGAGAAGAGGAGGAAGAACATAAGTGTTGTACACCAAATGAATCAAAAACCCCTTTTGTATTCATTCAATCAATTATCTTAATTGACAATAATTTTCTATTAATCCAATTTAAGTCTTTTTGGTTTTCATCCAATGCATGAATCAAAATTGATCGTTCTATTGGAATCCCGTGGTAATTTTGATATGATCAACCAAGTTAAGTTATGTCCTGTTATATTTGATCCTTGTGTCTATGTGTATAGGAGCTTAGGAACACAAGAAGTCGAGCAGAAGAAACAGCTAGCGAGAAGGATGACATGGGAAGAGAGCTAACATGCTCGGTGCATTCCAGGGACGAGGTGCTACGGAAGAGTACACCGATGGATGAGAATGACGTGCACGACATTCCGAGGGACAAGAAGCTGGAGCGAAAGTCTGCTCGAGGAGAAGACCGGGAAATGGGTTCAGATGAGCCCTATCCCAGATGGCCACGATCACCTTGGCAGTCAGAGCAGCAGAAGAGTAAAAGGTGGCTGTAAGTACTGCTGGAGGCGCCTTCAAAGAGAGTTGAAGGTGCCTCTGAGGTGCCTCCGCATCTTCATTATGGAAGGCACTTTCCATGGCTGGAAGGCACCTTCGATGAACAATACGAAGGTGCCTTCCAGCCCTATGGAAGGCTCCTTCAACTAGGCTAATTTTACCATTTCCAAGGGATAAAGCTTTATCCTTTGGCGCCTCGCTGGAGGCGCCTTCCAGCCTATTGGAGGCACCTTTCACCCATGGATAGAGTTTTCCAAGAGCTATAAAAAGGATCCTGGAGCTAGAAAATAGACAACAACTACTTTATTCGTTTCCTAGCAATAGTCTAAGCAATTAATGAGTGTAAGAGGCTTCTCCACCTTCACCAAAGGAGATTTCTATTGCGCTTTCACTTGCCTTGAATTAACAACTACATAAGTTGTAACCAAGTAAACCCTGCTCCTCTTTCTTTATTTTCTTATTATTTATTTTAATTATACTATTGCTATTAATCTGAATTAAAAGAATGGGAAAAGTATTATTTTAATTTTTGACAAATAAACTCAAACCCCTCTTGCTGCCCACTAGTGTACTAACAAGTGGTATTAGAGCCAGGACGCCTATGAAGGACTAACCGTCGACTGAAGCACCGAAACGATGATCGAACCGATAATTTACCCACCAAAGTTTGAGGGAGAATTTGCGTCTTGGAAGAAATGCATGGAGATATTTTTTAAAACTAATTTTGAATTATTGTTAATATCAAAATATGGATTTGTAGCACCAAAAGAAAAAGAGGAGTATCAATGGACCAAAAAGGAGTAAGCAAATTTCATGAAAAATGGATGAGTCGAATTCCATCTACTGAGTATGCTACCTTTGCAAGAAGTCAACAGAATCAACACCATGAATCAGCAAAGGAACTTTTGGAGAAGTTCCTAGAACTACACGAAGGTATGCCCAAAGCCAAACTCACAAAATGAGACTTACTCTTGAACCAAATAAGCAATCTCCGAATGGAAGAAGGTAAACTGGTTGCTCAACTACATGGAAGAATTAAGGAGCTAATTACTGCCTTAACAAACCTCGGAGAAACGGTAACTAATCAGGACATGCTAAGGTATGCTTTAAATACGTTCCTAAGAACATCGGAATGGACATCTATAGTAGACTCCTACTGTATCTCTATAGATCTCGAGGTGAGTACTTTAGAAAATCTTTTCTCTACTTTCGAATTACACAAATCTCGATGCGCAGGACAAATAAAGTGTTAGTTAGAGCCCTAGAGCCATTCATTTGATGATTATTGTATGGACTCGTTGTATCATATTCTTATATATACAAAGACATTTGTTTATGGTTATTATGCTTACTTGTATTTGTGCCAAATAACTAAGTATAATAGCGTCCTTGAGTAAAAGGTTCTTATCTATATCAATCGATTGGTTGAATCGATAGTGAGATGATATAGAGAACACTACTCTTAATCATTCCTAGTCAAGTATTAACATTCAGGGACAATGTTAATGCGACGAGACTAGCATGTAGGTCAGCTCGATGACTTGATCTCACAAGTCATGGATATAGAGATATCAAGTTGACACATGGGTATGGATTGGAGAATGTATACTGAATGACTCGCCAGGAGAAAGTATCATGGATCATTATATAAGTGTCATATACTTTCTCATGTGGCTATTAGTATGACTATTAGTCCTTGGACCTGAAGTCACCATGGTTCCCTACATAAGGAGTTACATACTTTTGATTCGTCAAACGTCACCCGTAACTAGGTGGATTATAAAGGAGATTACTGGGTATGTAATGAATTATGCGGAGGGATGTGAGTGATGTAGATGGGATCTATCCCTCCTATATGACGGGAGTGACATCATTATTCCTGATAGAGTGAGACCACCAAGTGCATGTCCATGCCCAAATGAGTCAATATGAGATGTTGAGCTCATTTGATTGAGTGAGTTTACTTGGGATTCAAGATTTAGATTGATTAGAGGATGACACGGTCTATGCCTCATATTGATCAATCTAGATGTCAAGGATAGAAGGATACTTGTTATATATTGTGAAGAGTCACAATTAGTAGTCACAAGGTGATGTTGGATCTCAACATTCTTATAACTTGGGTAGTAATGATGTGTTGCTAGATACCGCTCATTACTTATGCTTCTAAATGGGTTTAGGAGCATTGCCAATGTTATAAAAACCTATAGAGTCACACATAAAGGGCAATTAGATGGAGATTAGGTTCATTTGATGAACCTAAAGGATTAGGTCCATGTGATGAACCAAATTGGATTAAGAGTAATCCAAATTAGGCTAATTGAGTTGGACTCAATTTGGTTCATGTGTTAGATGAGTCTAATTTGGACTTAGACTCATTGAGTCAATTTAATTCAATGAATAGAGATTCATTAAATTAAAATTGACTTGAACTAATGGTTATATTTGATCAACCATGGGAGAGAAGTGGTCAAGTTTGACTTGACTTGAGAGGAAGATGAAAGGTCAAGTTTGACTTGACCATTGCCACCTCATTTGTGAATTGGTATTAAGTGGACTAATAATGATGTGCCATATCATCGCCACTTATGTGTTTGTGCCACCTCATGAGGGAGATCAAGAGTTGTGACTCTTGGTATCCCATGGAGATAAAATCCCCTCATGAAGTGGCCAGCCACTTTATGTGTGCATTTGATGTGCTTTGTGTAACTCTCATCTTCTTCCTCAAGCTCTCTTCTCTTCCTCTCTTCCTCCATTGCCGAGAGCCACAAAGGGTGCTAGCACACTCTAGTGTCTTTTCTCCATCTCCATGTTCGTGTGGATACACATAGAGGAGTGTCTACTTTGACATTCTCGAGATCCGACATCATTTGGACGAGCGGGATTAAGCGAAGGGCATCACTTCAAAGGTATACCTTCTGATCTTGTAGATCTAATGTAGATCTAGGAGTAGAGAAACTCGTACACGAATTTTAAACTTCGCATGGATCCGGTGGCATGGGATTCGGGGTTTCCGCAATGCAAAAAGGTGGTTTTTGCGGCCCGAAAATCCCTACAATGGTATCAGAGCACGTGCGAAGCGCGTACGTGTTTATTTTGTGTTTTTATGAAAAAATTTCAGTTCTGTAACTTTCTGTGAATTTCCTAATTTTATGTGTTTTATGGGTAATTTTCTCGTAGAAGCGAAGCAACAAATGTTTCGACACTTGTAGGCTTCGACTACCGAGAAAACCTTTCCGAAACGGCAAGGTTTCGCCCAATTCATTTTGGGACAATGGACTAAGGTGCTGTAGGATCACTTAGGAACACTCGCGATGGTTATATCGCGGGTAGGGGTGCTGTCCCTAACCGCGCAAGGGGCTTCGTTCCGCGATTGCGCTTGAAAATCGCTAAACAGGGCTGCCGGGAATTTTTACTCATAAAATTGTAAAAATTGTGAGAAAATTTATAGAAATTTATAGAAATTACATAATTTAGAATTATGTATCATTTTGTGATGGTCATGTCCCAAAGACCCCAGTTTGATTGAAAAAAAAAATTATGTTGTAATTTATATTATGGCCTACGTGCCATTTTTTGTAATGTGCGTGTTGTATATGATACGCGACCTGCGCTCGTGCCTTTCCTATTTTATTTCCTGTTGTAAAATAGTTTAGACTCAAATGTAACTCGAGTTTCACCTTTGTAATGTATAAAATGAAGCGGTGGAAGGTCCACTCGAGACGGAGTTACGAGAAGGGTGCGAGCAACACAAGGTGGTCACCAGAAGTAGCTTGAGAAGCTGTTGACCTTAGGTTGACCATCCAATCTTCTCATTAGCTTGAGAAGTTTGTAGTAGGGCCATGACTAATCACAAAAAGTTTAATTAATTGTTTGTGTGTGTATATGTGATGCATGCTAGATTAGTAATTAATTAGTGCCTTAACGATTAGATTAGATCTAAGTCGCGCACATGATGCACCTCCACGATTAGATTAGATCTAAATCGAGTATATGATACACATCGACGATTAGATTAGATCTCAATTGCGTCAACTCGGAATGCCTACCATGTCGTGATACCCATCACTACCTCGATCACATGTTGTTGTTGAATCTGCCAAAGCAGAGCAACGCATATTATCTTGGTAGGGTGCGGAGGGACAATCTTGGTCCTGCCTATCAACGCATGGGTGAGTGCAACTCAATTAGATTGAGTAACTAGTTAATTCAATTGGATCGAGTTTAACTATAGGCATTTTCCAATGGTTGGTAGATAAGTCAAAATCACGTTTATATTAACTCTTGGGCGTATTAGTCAAAGCTAACTCGAGTTTTAATATAAATGCGGATCTTGATCATATAAACAAGAGTTGCATAGAGATGCAATTGGTAATTCGTTACCTACCGATCATACTAAGTTTTGGGCGATTTAGCCAAAACTAACTCAAGGCGTAGTATGATGTGGATCTTGTCCCACTTGAATTATAGAATTTAGTGGGAGCATCATTTAATTAAAGACCTAATTAGATGTTTAATTGAAATATGATATTTATTTTTCTGCATTTTTCTGTTGTAGATTACCATGTCGTCAAACACGAACTCCTTCTCCCTGCGTTTTATCCTCGATAAGGACAAGCTCAATGGAGCTAACTTCCTGGACTGGTACAAAAATCTGAGAATAGTTCTCACTCAGGAAAGAAAACTATACATCCTGGAGCATCCCATTCCCGAGGCACCTCCTGCCACTGCCACGCGAGCTGATCGAGATGCTTACAAGAAGCATCAAGATGACACATTAGATGTGTCTTGTCTTATGCTCGCGACCATGAACTCTGAGCTTCAGAAGCAACACGAGTTGATGGACGCTTATGATATGGTTGAACATCTTCGTCAACTATATCAAGGACAAGTGAGGCACGAGAGATTCGAGATCTCTAAGGCACTGTTTCAGTGCAAGATACAAGACGAGACTCCCGTAGGCCCATATGTACTCAAAATGATTGGATACATAGAAAACCTACAGAGGTTGGGATTCCCCCTTGGCCAAGAGCTAGCCACTGATTTGGTCTTACAATCCTTGCCAGAGAGCTACAGTCAATTCATCATAAACTACAACATGAATGAAATTGACAAGCCACTGCCTGAGCTTCTAAGTATGTTGAGAACTGCTGAGATTAACCTTAAGAAGATTAAGCCCAACTCCATTTTGATGGTGTAAAAGGGCAAAGGCAAGGGCAAGCCTAAAGGTAAGGAAAAGTCTCAAGCCAAGGGCAAAGGCAAGGCACTGAAACCCAAAGGAGGGGTCGCCAAGGATGCTACCTGCTTCCACTGCGGTCAGATTGGGCACTAGAAGAGGAACTGCAAAATCTACCTGGAAGATCTTAAGAAAAAGAGAAGTGAGACTTCCACTTCAGGTATATATGTTATAGAAGTCAATCTATCTATTTCTTCATCATGGGTATTAGATACCGGATGTGCTTCTCACATTTGTACTAATGTGCAGGCGCTTAGAAATAGCAGGGCATTGACGAAGGGTGAGGTGGGCCTACGCATAGGCAATGGAGCACGGGTTACTGCTGTTGCTGTAGGAACTTATTCTCTATCTCTGCCCTCTGGGCTTGTACTAGAATTGGATGATTGTTGTTATGTGTTTGCTCTGACTAAGAACATTATATCAGTTTCTTGTTTAGACAAGAAAGGCTTTTCATTTATAATAAAGAACAAATGTTGTTCAGTTTATTTAAATGATATGTTCTATTGTAGTGCACCTCTGATGAACGGACTCTATATTCTAGACCTTGAGAACCCTATCTATAACATAAGTACCAAGAGGTTCAAGTCAAATGACATGAACCAAACCTATATCTGGCACTATCGCTTAGGTTATATAAATGACAAATGCTTATCCCAGCTCCATAAGGATGGTTTGCTGGACTCATTTGATTTTGAATCATATGAGACATGCAAGTCATGCCTACTGGGTAAGATGACCAAGACTCCCTTTAGTGGACACAGTGAGAGAGCGACTGACTTGTTAGGACTTATACATAGTGATGTATGTGGCCCTTTCAATGTCGTTGCCAGAGGTGGTTATAGGTACTTCATTACATTTACTGATAACTTCAGTAGATATGGTTTTGTGTATTTGATCACACAAAAGTCAGAATCCTTTGAAAAGTTCAAAGAATTCAAGAATGAAGTACAAAACCAGCTTGGCAAGAGTATTAAGATACTTCAATCAGATCGAGGTGGAGAATACCTTAGCCATGAGTTTCATGACTATCTAGTTGAGTGTGGGATCCTATCCCAACTCACTCCTCCTGGAACACCACAGTGGAATGGTGTATCCGAAAGGAGGAATCGTACCTTATTAGATATGGTACGGTCTATGATGAGTCACATAGATCTTCCTATGTATCTTTGGGGCTATGCTCTAGACACAACAACCTTCATTCTCAACCGAGTTCCATCTAAGGCTGTAATAAAGACACCATATAGGATATGGACTGGGAGAGATGCCCAGGTGTCTTTTATGAGGATTTGGGGTTGTGAAGCTTACGTTCGACGTCAAGTCTCGGACAAATTGGGACCCAAATCCGATAAGTGCTATTTTATTAGATATCCCAAGGAAACGAAGGAATATTACTTCTACATTCCCAGTCAGTACAAGGTAGTTGTGGCAAAGACTGGAGTCTTTCTAGAAAGAGACTTTATTTCTAGAAAGACTAGTGGGAGCATGTTCGATCTTGAAGAAGTTCAAGATGCGAAAAATAGCACTGATGTCTCGATGGAAGTTGAACTGGAACCACAAAGTGTTGTGGATGATGTTGTTCCACAAGGAGTTGAGGAACAACAACCAGTTCAAGTAGACATACCTCTTCGCAGGTCTGATAGGGTACGTTGTCAGCCTAAGAGATATTCATTTCTCTTGTCTGACCATGATGACGTTGTGCTCATTGAGGATGAGCCTACCTCCTATCAGGAAGCTGTGATGAGACCAGATTTCGAGAAATGGCTAGAGGCCATGAGATCCGAGATGGAATCCAAGTACACTAACCAAGTATGGACTTTGGTTGATCCACCTGAAGGGGTCAAACCCATTGGGTGTAAGTGGGTCTTTAAGAGAAAGACTGACATGGATGAACTTATTTATAAGGGTCGCTTGGTAGCTAAAGGTTTCAAGCAAATTCATGGTATTGACTATGATAAAACCTTTTCTCCAGTAGCGATGTTTAAATCCATTCAGATCATGCTTGCTATTGCAGCGTACCACGATTATGAGATCTGGTAGATGGATGTCAAAACTGCATTTCTAAATGGAAACCTGCTCGAGGATGTGTACATGATACAACCTGAGGGTTTTGTAGATCCACATCATATTGGCAGAGTATGCAAGCTGCATAGGTCCATTTATGGACTAAAGCAAGCTTCTCGGAGCTGGAATCTTCGATTCGATAATGCAATCAAACAGTTTGGTTTCATCAAGAATGAAGATGAACCTTGTGTCTACAAGAAGGTTATTGGAAAAGACATCCCTTTGCTGTAGTCTGTCAAGACATGGCTAGGGACTTGTTTCTCAATGAAGGACTTAGGTAAAGCATCCCGCATTCTAGGCATACAGATCTATAGAGATAGATCTAAAAGATTGCTTGGCCTAAGTCAGAGTACATACATTGACAAGATACTACTTCGGTTTGCCATGCAGAACTCCAAGAAGGGATTTCTGCTGATGTCACATGGTGTGAGTCTTTCGAAGACTCAAGGTCCCTCTTCTAGAGAGGAGAGAGACCGCATGGATCAGATCCCTTATGCCTCAGCCATAGGATCGATCATGTACGCCATGCTATGTACTCGACCTGATGTCTCGTATGCTTTGAGCATGACGAGCAGATACTAGTCAGATCCAGGTGAAAGTCACTGGATAGCGGTCAAGAATATTCTTAAGTACTTAAGAAGGACTAAAGAATATTTCTTGATATATAGAGGTAATGATGAGTTAGCTATAAAGGGTTACAGTGATGCTAGCTTCCAGACCGACCAGGATGACTATAGATCGCAGTCGGGGTTCGTATTTTGCATTAATGGTGGTACTGTGAGCTAGAAGAGTTCGAAGCAGGACACATTCACTGATTCTACAACAGAGGCTGAGTATATTGCTGCATCAGAAGCAGCAAAGGAGGCAGTTTGGATTCGCAAGTTCATTACTGAGCTTGGGGTGGTTCCTAGCATAGCTGATCCCATAGAGCTCTATTGTGACAACAATGGATCAAATGCACAGGCTAAGGAACCTCGCTCACACCAGTGGACTAAACACATACTACGGTGCTTCCATCTCATTCGAGAGATCATCGATAGAGGAGATGTGAAGATTTACAGAGTACCCACTAAGGCTAACATCGCAGGTCCCTTAACCAAGGCTTTGGCACAGAGAAAGAATGATGGTCACACTAGGTCTTTGGGCCTTAGAGCCTATACTGATTGACACTAGTGCTAGTGGGAGATTGTTAGTTAGAGCCCTAGAGCCAATCATTTGATGATTATTGTATGGATTCGTTGTATCATATTCTTATATATATAAAGACATTTGTTTATGATTATTATGCTTACTTGTATTAGTGTCAAATAACTAAGTATAATAGCATTCTTGAGTAGAAGGTTTTACCTATATCAATCGATTGGTTGAATCGATAGTGAGATGATATAGGGAACACTACTCTTAATCATTCCTAGTCAAGTATTAACATTCAGGGACAATGTTAATGTGACGAGACTAGCATGTATGTCAGCTCGATGACTTGATCTCACAAGTCATGGATATAGAGATATCAAGTTGACACATGGGTATGGATTGGAGAATGTATACTGAATGACCCGCCATGAGAAAGTATCATGGATCGTTATATAAGTGTCATATACTTTCTCATGTGGCTATTAGTATGACTATTAGTCCTTGGACCTGAAGTCACCATAGTTCCCTACATAAGGAGTTACATACTTTGGCTTCGTCAAATGTCACCCGTAACTGGGTGGACTATAAAGGTGATTACTGGTATGTAACGAATTATGCGGAGGGACGTGAGTGATGTAGATGAGATCAATCCCTCCTATATGACGGGAGTGACATCATTATTCTTGATAGAGTGAGATCACTAAGTACATGCCCATACCCAAATGAGTCAATATGAGATGTTGAGCTCATTTGATTGAATGAGTCTACTTGGGATTCAAGATTTAGATTGATTAGAGGATGACACGGTCTATGCATCATATTGATCAATCTAGATGTCAAGGATAGAAGGACACTTGTCATATATTGTGAAGAGTCACAAGGTGATGTTGGATCTCAACATTCTTATAACTTGGGTAGTAATGATGTGTTGCTAGATACCGCTCATTACTTATGCTTCTAAATGAGTTTAGGAACATTGCCAATATTATAAGAACCTATAGGGTCACACACAAAGGGCAATTAGATGGAGATTAGGTTCATTTGATGAACCTAAAGGATTAGGTCCATGTGATGAACCAAATTGGATTAAGAGTAATCCAAATTAGGCTAATTGAGTTGGACTCAATTTGGTTCATGTGTTAGATGAGTCTAATTTGGACTTAGACTCATTGAGTTAATTTAATTAAATGAATAGAGATTCATTAAATTAAAATTGACTTGAACCAATGGTTAGATTTGATCAACCATGGGAGAAAAGTGGTCAAGTTTGACTTGACTTGAAAGGAAGATGAAAGGTCAAGTTTGACTTGACCATTGCCACCTCATTTGTGAGTTGGCATTAAGTGGACTAATGATGATGTGCCACATCATCAAGGCCACTTATGTGTGTGTGCCACCTCATGAGGGAGATCAAGAGTTGTGACTCTTGGTATCCCATGGAGATAAAATCCCCTCATGAAGTGGCCGACCACTTTATATGTGCATTTGATGTGCTTTGTGTAACTCTCATCTTCTTCCTCAAGCTCTCTTCTCTCCCTCTCTTCCTCCATTGCCGAGAGCCACAAAGGGTGCTAGCACACTCTAGTGTCTTTTCTCCATCTCCTTGTTCATGTGGATACACATAGAGGAGTGTCTATTTTGCCATTCTCGAGATCCGGTATCATTTGGACGAGTGAGATTAAGCGAAGGGCATCATTTCAAAGGTATACCTTCTGATCTTGTAGATCTAATGTAGATCTAGGAGTAGAGAAACTCGTACACGAATTTTAAACTTCGCACGGATCCGGTGGCATGAGACTCGGGGTTTCCGCAACCCAAAAAGGCGGTTTTTGCAGCTCGAAAATCCCTACATAAAGGGACCAAGTTAGAACAATTCCCTAAAGATAGGGACGGACGATCCAAACTCCGAAGAGTCAATTGATGAAGATGAAATGACTTTATTGGTAAGGAAATTTAATAAGTTTATTCAATCTAATAAGTTTAAATCACAAACGAAAAAATATTATCGAAATATAAGGAAGGTATGATGCTACAACTGCAATGAAGAAGGGCATATAAAGGATGAATGCCTTAAACTAAAGAGAAGGAGAAAGATAAAGGCAACAGACCAAAACACAAGAACTTGAAGGCCACATGGGATGAATCACCATCCTCTGAGTCCGAGATCGAGGCCTCCTCTAGACTAGCCCTAATGGAAAACCATTAAACAGAAGATGAAAGTAGCTCAGAGATGAGCATCGATGAAGAGGGAGAATCATCAGAAGAAAGCTGCGACGAAGGGGGAGCGTCAGATCATGAGGTAAGTGAGGTACGTGCACTATCTCTAGAGTAGTCTTTTAATTTTATCAAAATACTTTTCTAAAAATTTGAGCAAATTAGAAAAAGAAATTATTGATTTAAAAAGATAATTAGTTAATGCATGCTCTCTAGAATTGTATGATAATCTAAAATTAGAAAATAAAAAAATTGAAGATATAAATAAAATTTTTAAAAATGACCATGCATGCTTGAATTTTAATAATTATCAAAAATAAAAAAATTAGAAATCATGATAGGATAAACTGGTATTTACGATTTCACTGGGGTCAAATTAGAAAGATCCCCAGAAGTTATATACCTCTAAAATTTCTAATTAATCTAGTAGATAGGAACTTATATTGGGTTCCAAAGTCATGCTTAGACTAAAATTCTTAAAACAAGGTTAAAATATTAGAAAGGAAATCAAATATTAATTTCTTTAAAAGGTTTTGTCTAAGTAAGTGTTTTTTGTTCCAATATCCAAGAAGACTTAGTGCTTCGCCACAACTTGGAAGCCAATTATTGAATTTAATGTTTAATTGACTAACTGTTAAACAATTTACTATTATTATTTAACAAGTTTTTTTAAGGATTAGTCAAGTTTTTAGAATTGACAAAATGTTTTCTTTAAAACTCTTTCTTGTCGAATATAAAGTATGACTTTATTGAATTTTTTTTAAGACCCCTAAAATTTATTTCAAGACTTTCTAACTTTTTTTGTTATTTTTCTTTGTTTTGATGTGATCAAAGGGGGAGGAATAGACACAAATTTAGAGGGAGATTTAAAAATTTTAACTTTTAACTTTAACATTTTGAATTTTGCAACATTATACCTAATGTTCCTAAAATGTTATTATTACTTTTATTGTATTGTTTTTACCCTAACTTGAACCTGGGTGCACATCATAAAGGGGGAGATTGTTGGAACCCCGTGGTAGTTTTGATGTGATTAGCCATGTTAGGTTAGGTTTTGTTATGTTTGATCCTTGTGTCTGTGTATAAGAGCTTAGGAACACAAGAAGTCGAGCAGAAGATGCAACTAGTGAGAAGAATAGCACGAGAAGGGAGCCAACGGGCTTGGTGCATCCGAGAGATGAGGTGCTGCGGAAGAATACATCAGTGAACGGGAAGGACATGCGCGACGTTCCGAGGGACGAGAAGCTAGAGAAGTAGCCTGCTCGAGGACAAGACCAGGAAATGGGTTTGGGATAGCCCTATCCCCGATGACCACGATAACCCAGGCAGTCGAAGCAGCAGAAGAGCAAAAGGTGGCTGTAAGTACTACTGGAGGTGCCTTCAAAGGGAGTTGAAGGTGCCTCCGCACCTTCACTATGGAAGGTGCCTTCAATGGCTGGAAGGCGCCTTCGACCAGGCTAATTTTACCATTGCCAAGGGATAAAGCTATATCCTTTGGCACCTCGCTGGAGGCGCCATCTAGCCTGTTAGAGGAGCCTTCCACCCATGGATAGTGTTTCCCAAGAGCTATAAAAAAGCCCTTGGAGCTAGGAAATAGACAACAACTTCACAACAACTACTGTATTCCTTTTCTAGCAATAGTCTAAGAAATTAACGAGTGTAAGAGGCTTCTCTGCCTTCACTGAAGGAGATTTCTATTGTGCTTTCACTTGTCTTGGATTAACAACCACCTAGGTTGTAACCAAGTAAACCCTGCGCCTATTTCTTTATTTTCTTATTTTTATTTTAATTATACTATTATTGCTAATCTGAGTTGAAAGAACGGGAAAGGTATTATTTTAAGTTTTGACAGATAAACTCAACCCCCTCTTGTCGGCCACCAGCGTACTAACACTTTCCTCTTCCTTGATGAATTTGAGTTCACCCAATGAGTCCAACTCATTGATCCTCATCAATCTAAATTGACTTCATGAGTCTAATTTGAATTGGACTCAATCCAATAGTTGGATCCAATTGAGTGTAACTTAATGAGTCTAATTTGGATTAGACTTAATCTAATGATCCATCATATGAACCTATCTTCAAATTAACATGTTCTTTGTGTGTGAGAGCCAATAGGTTCTCGTAACATTGCCAATGTTTCTAAAACCATCTTATATACATAAGCAATGAGTGACATCTAGCAAAACATCATTGCTATCCAAGTGACGAGAATGTCAAGATCTGACCTAACATTTCCATGTGTATTATCTTGTATGACTCAATCCTTCTATCCTTGATATATAGATTGATCAATTATGCATAGATCATGTCATCCTCTTATCAATTTTTGTGTTTCTTATCAGCGGTTCATAATGTGTTTCACATATCTATACTATGGAAGTACATTCCTAATCCCTCACATGTGATTCATCATGCGCTAGTACAATGAACGCCAAATTTGTCATATGAAGAAATGCAGGTTAAAATTCTTGATCAATAGATCTGAAAAATGAGGAATAAGGAGATCAGAATAGTGAAAGTTTTATGGAGGAATCAACTTATGGAAGAAGCTACTTAGGAAACTGAGCTCGATATGCGCAATCGCTATCCCGAACTATTTTGTAAGTCAAATTTTTGGGATGAAATTCTTTTAGGGGGGGGGGGTGTTGTAAGATCCTACCATTTCAAACAATTTTTTTACTAGGAATTTTAATAAGATTATGGTTTCTAAATATTAGGGCATGTTTCTAAAGAACTAATTAGATGGGTCTAGATTAGCAACTAAACTAAACTTTATGGGCTAGAATTGGAGGTGGGATGATTAGTAAATTTGGGACCCAATTAGAAAGGAGTGAGGGTTCTTTTAAAAGGGGTAAAGATGCAGGGAAAGAGGGGGAGAAGGATTTCGTCGGACGGAGGAAGCTGCGACTCATATCAGGCAGAAGAGGATAGGACGGATGCGCGATTTCGGCGAAGGAGAACTTGGAAAAAGGCATGTATCCTTCCTCTGTAGATGCCGATAGGGTTCTTGGGCAAGTCGATGTTAGTTTTGCGAACGACGATGGTGTTCTTGGTTGTTCGAATGTCATGGATCTAATGCAAGCAAGTAATTTTTTTCTTTATACATGCAGATGAGGGTTTTCCTTAGGGAGGCTTCGATTGTACTGTCCCCGTCTTTTTATGCTAGGGATTTTGTTCAATTTCTATAGCGGATTTGAGTGATGCTTTTGTTTTCTTTCCTTAGTGATCGCATTGCCTCTTTGTATTGGTTTTGATCCATTAAAGGAATTAGGTAATGGATTAAAAGATTTATACTTCTTTACAAGTGCTTTTCGAAGGATTTTTGGATGCCGATCGGTTTTTGGAAAGTGAGGTTCGGTTTTGATGAAAATATTGAATGTCTCGAGTGAATTGTGACATGGTCAGCAGATTTAGGAGGATTGTAAAGAGATTTCATTATGCTATAGGTTCCTGTGATGATTTCGGTTTTTGTTTTTCCTTGGAGCGGATTTCTACTAGTGGTGTTCGGAATTTGGGTCTTTGTGTTCATGTCATGCGATGATTTTTGGTTTTCTCTTTGAGATAGATTTTCATTGGTGGGGTTCTGGGTTTGGACCTATGCTCATGCCTTGTAAAGATTTTTGGTTCTTGGGACAGATTTAGATGGTAAAGATTTAGTTGATTTTTCCTATTTGATTTGCATTCATGCTTTGAAGGGTTGCGATTTTGGACAGAAATGGTGGATGTACTATGGTTTGTGTAGAATCCTTACTCTTGGTAATGTTTGGGATTTTGGGTGCAGAAATGATAGTGGATTCTAAATGTTGTTTTGTGTGGTAGCTTCAAAATTTCTGAACAAAATAGAGGTGATGTTTTGGTCCATTGTGTATGTAATTCTTGTAACGATATAAAATCCTTATTTTCTGGACAGATTTGTTATACTGGAAAGTATGTTATTTAAGTGATTGTGCTCTAATAAAGGTTGCCGCAATTGCCCCATGTTGTTATCCATTATACTATGTTGAAGTTCTATTGTGAATTACCTTATGCTTACTAAGTTAGAGTTTTGCCTTATGAATTAAATCATGTTTTTATCCATTAGGCTAAGTTAAAGTACTGTTGGAAATTGCTTCATGCTTACCATGCTAATATTTAGTTATGAATTGTTGCAGATTTATTATGTTCAAGTTCTGTCCTATGAATTTGCCTCATGTTATCTTCCAATATGCTATGTTGTAGTTCTATATTGAAATCATATCTTGTTTACTACGATGAGGTTCTGCTTTTGTTAATGTCATCATGTTAATCCTTTATGATAGGTATCTGTTCTGAATTTCTTTGATGCAATCATGCTACTGTACTTCATCATAAATATGGCTAAGAAAGGTTCGAATAGTGACACCATTGGATTGTTATAACTACATTCTGGAAGATTTTTCCTAGGTAAGGGTAATTAGATGAATATGGGATTAAGGGGTGCTGATACGGGTTGGGCGCCTTGAGATGAGCTCCAAGGAGGTGTTACACAACCATAAGTACATGGTTTCGTCGTCAATAATATAAAGATATCGAATCCACAGGGACTGGTTATAAGCACTAGAGATGTCTCACAACGAATTAGCTAAACAATTGACAAAGGAAGTGAATGTACTAAGTAGCAACTAGAAATAGAAATAGAAATAGAAAAACAAATGTAAGAACTTTGTTTTTGTGAGAGTTCTAGGAGTCTGGTTTCATTGTGATATTTATCAATGTAAGGTGATCTACCAATTCTTATCCTCAATTGTCATGCATTTGTAGGAAGTTATCGGTTTCTTCCTGCAGAAGTCAACCGGCAAGGAACATTTATCTATACCTCTAGTAATTTGATAGTTATGATCTCCATGAAGTTCGTTAGCGGGGCAGCTTGTCACCAACACCCCTCGGTCATACAACATAGAAGCACATCACCATTCAATCCACATAAAGGCATAGGGAATAAATGCACTCAACCAATCCACCTCCTTGTAAAACTAGCTTCACCTTTCAAGGTGATTCCATAGATGCCCGTTAGTAGGGTAGCCTATCACTAGCGCCCCTCAGTCATACGATCTAGAGAATCCCTCTACGAGATCCACAAGTAGCACAAACATCCAATCAAGCATGGAAATCAGATCCAAATACAATAAAACACACAAGATCAAATAGATACAAAACATAACTGTTGGTTGCTACTCGGAAAACCTAGAGGTTCCACTGTACAAAAATTTTGTACAAAGGTCTGAACCTTTTCCTAGCTACCATGTGTTCTTTTAAATTAAATTTTGGATCACCTGCGGAACTTAACACGTTTGATCCAAAACTTAATCTATTTGTTCTTTTAGGTTTTGACTTGGATCTCCTGCGGAACTTAACACGTTTGATCCAAATCACCTAAGTTATTAATTCCATTAAATATTAATTTCCAAAATTTGTTCCCAGTAGTGACGTGGCGAGGTACATGACCTTCTTGGATATGGGAGCAACCACCACCGACTAGACAAAACCTTTTAAGGAAAGCTAATATTTAATTTCCTAAAATAACTTTAGGTCAACCGAATAGAACAATCAAATCACAAGGAAAAGAAAAACAAAAGAACACTATATCGAAAACAAATTCGAAACACTAGAATCGTATGCCTCTTGTATTTAGTATTATTTCCAAAAATAACTAGTATGATGCGGAAAGAAAAATTACTAGTTATACCTTTTAGAAAGACCTCTTGATCTTCTACCGTATTCCTCTTCTAACCTAGGACGTTGTGTGGGCAACGATCTTCCGAGATGAGAACCACCTAGACACCTTCTTCCTTCTTCCTTCAAGTTTCGGCCAAGCACAAGAACTTTCAAAGGATGAAGAATTTTCCACCAACCAAGCTCCAAGGGATGCATGCTTTCTCTCCTTCTTCTCCTTCCTTGATACGGCCACATCCTCCAAGCTCCAAGAGATGATAGATTTCGGCCACAACAAGAGGAGAGAAGAGAAAGGGAAGGGCCAGCCACCACACCAAGGAAAAGAGGGAGAAAAATAGAATAGAGTCCCTAGCCTTGAAGCCTCCTCTACCCCCTCTTTTATAATCCTTGGTCTTGGCAAATAATGAAAACTTAATAAAAACTTCCTTAATTCTTTTGCCATTGAAAAGGAAAATTTATTTAATTAAAATAATTTTCTCTTTTCAAATTACAATGGCCGACCACAACAAATAAAATCTCCAAGCAAATAAAATTTTAAACACCAATTAAAACTTCCTTATTTGCTTCCGGAAATTTATAAAAATTTCTCTAATAATTTTTATCCCTTCATGATTGGTTTATAAAAAAGAAATTTAATAAATTAAAATCTTTCTTTTAAACATGTGGATAAAAAGAAAGTTATCTCTATAAATTAAAATCTCTTTTAATCTACAAATAAGGAAAGATATCAAATCTTTTCTTAATCTTTTGTAGAAGAGAATATTTAATTTTAAACTCTCTTTTAAATCATAACATGATTAAAAAGGAAAGTTTTCTTAAAATTTAAAATCCTCCTTTAATCAACAAATAAGAAAAGATTTCAAATTTGAAACTCTCTTTTAAACATGTAGATGATTTACAAATAAGGAAAGTTTTTACCAAAAATTAAAACCATCCTTTTAAACTACAAATAAGGAAAGAGATTAATCTCTTCTCTTAATCTTTTGTAGAAAGCTATAAAAGGAAATTTTTAATTTTTAAACTCTATTTTAAAATCATGATATCCACATAAAAAATAATTTTAATAAAAATCCTTTTTAATATTCTAGTGGTCGGCCACCTAAGCTTGGGACCCAAGCTTTGGCGACCACCCATACGGCTCATCCACTGTCTTGGCCGACCCTAGCTTGGGTTCCAAGCTAGCTTGGCACCCGTTGGATGGGTAAGAAGATGGGTATGTGGTGGGTATAAATCTCTATATGCAAGAGGCTACGATAGGGACCGAGAGGAGGAATTGGTTTTGGTCTCCCGATGAAATTAAGCATCCCGTGTTCGCCCCGAACACATAACTTAATTTCATCAATAATAATTCATTCCACTAAAGAACTATTATTGAACTACCGCACCAATACCACATTACATTTTAGGCTCCTTCTTATTATGAGTGTGTTAGTCTCCCTGTGTTTAAGATAACAAATGTCCACTAATTAAGTAAGTTACTGACAACTCACTTAATTAATATCTAGCTCCAAGAATAGTACCACTCAACTTCATCGTCATGTCGGACTAAGTTCACCTGCAGGGTTTAACATGACAATCCTTATGAGCTACTCTTGGGGACATTCTCAACCTAAATTACTAGGACACAGTTTCCTTCTATAATCAACAACACACACTATAAATGATATCATTTCCCAACTTATCAGGCTTATTGATTTATCGAACTAAATCTCACCCATTGATAAATTAAAGAAATAAATATCAAATATATGTGCTTGTTATTATATTAGGATTAAGAGCACACACTTCCATAATAACTGAGGTCTTTGTTTCTTTATAAAGTCAGTATAAAAGAAACGACCTCTAATGATCCTACTCAATACATTCTTAGTGTACTAGTGTAATAATATAGTTAAGATAAACTAACACCTAATTACATTACGACCTTCCAATGATTTGTTCCTTTCCATCATGGTCGTGAGCTACTGTTTATAATTTATAAGGTACTGATAACATGATCTTCTGTGTGTGACACCACACACCATGTTATCTACAATATAAATTAATTGAACAACTACATTTATCACAAATGTAGACATTTGACCAATGTGATTCTTATTTCTAGATAAATGTTTTATACCAAAAGCTAGACTTTTAGTATACATCCTAACAATCTCCGACTTATATTAAAAGACTAAGCTGCCATATCTGCTGCCATACATCTGATTCCCATGTCTTTCAAAAAGCTCTTGCCTTAAGTACCTTAGGTTATCATCTGATGCAATCTAGGCGGCAACAAATTCTCCTCGTTTATACGATTTCTCGTATTGGGTGGTACTTGCGCTCTATTGTGTTTACTTGCCTTATAGACTCATGGTTTCTTCGAGTTTGCTACTGCACCATTATTATTACAATAAATTGTAATAATCTTTGGATAAACTAGAAATCATATCTAAGTCTATCTTGAGGTTATTTAAGTCATTCAACTTTTATGGCTACCTCAGAGACTTGCCATATACTCAGCTTTTATGGTGGAGTCCAGAAAAACACCTATGCTTATCACTCTTCCATAGTTATGACTTTTCCTCCTAAAGTAAACTCAAAACCCCGAGGTCGACTTATTATTGTCCCTATCCGATTGGAAGTCAAAATCCGTGCAACCTATAGGAACCAAATTAACTGCCTTGTAAGCTAGCATATAATCTCTAGTGCCTCTAAGGTACTTTTAATATATGTTTTACTGCAGTCTAATATCCTTGTCTAGGGTTACTTTGATATCTGCTAACTATGCCCTTGACAAAACAGATTTTTGATCTCGTGCATAGCATATATTAGGTTGTCTAGCTGCCGAAGCATAAAGAACTGCCTACATGTCCTCAATCTCTTTTGATGTCATCGGAGACATCTCTTTAGATAAAGACACTCCATGCTTAAAAGGTAAGAAACCATTCTAGGAGTTTTGCATGCTAAAAACGAGCAAGGATTTTTTCGATGTATTAAGCTTGGGATAAGTAATATATATTTTTTCTTGCGATCCCTTATTACTTTGATCTCAAAAATATATACATTCTCCCAAGTCCTTTATATCGAATTATTTGGACAACCATACTCTTACTTCTGACAACATTTTGATATTGTTTCCAACTACCAAAAATGTTATCTATGTATAGTACAAGAAACACCACCACGTTTCCATCACACCTTTTGTATACACAAGACTTATCCGTTTACTTAATTCATAGGTCTGGATTACTTTGATAAACTGGATGTTCCAAGACCTTGAAGCTTTGCCTCAGTCCATACACTGATTGAGCTTGCACACAAGATGCTCTTAGCCCTTTACAATGAACCATTCTGGTTGCTTTATATGGATGCTTTCTTCAAGACTTCCATTAAGGAATGCTGTCTTGACATCCACTTGCCAAATAGATAAAAGAATCCGGATAGACTTAAGCATGACTACCAGTGAAAAAGTTTCATTTTTCATCTAGCCTTGCTTTTGAAAGTTTCTACCTTCCTGTCTATCCCTCTTTTCCTATTATTGACCTTTTTACACCCAAAGGCTTTTACACCATTTGGTGTTTCTACAAGCTTCCAGATTTTATACATATATTCTAATTCTATTATTCATTACTCTTTGCCACGATGTTGTATCTTTATCTTGGAGTGCTTCGTCATATGTCCGGAGATCAGGTTCATGTCCTCCAGGGATCGAGTCCAAAAAACTCTCCCAAAACATGAATCCTTTTAGGTTGCCTAACAACCCTCCCACTACGACAAGACACTTTCTGCAATTGTGTATCATTTGTGATACGTGTTGCAGTTTCCTTGTGGTATCTCATCTTGTACAGTTGGTACTAGATTAGACATGTCTTTTATTATTTCCTTAAGAACAAATTTTCTTATGGGCACATGGTTTATTACATAGTCATTTTCTAAAAATCGGTCATTGATGCTAACAATGACCTTCTGATTTTTAAGACTATAAACCTACTTTCATTTCTCTAGGATAACCCACAAACAAGTGAATTCCTGTCTAACTTATCATTGTCTCTCTTCTGCATATGTGCTGGACTACCCAAATCCGAATATGCTTCGAAATAGGCTTATGCCTATTCAGCAATTCTATATGAGTAGAGAATTCTGTCTTTGGAAGGTACTATATTCACTTCGTTTCCAGAGTATATCCTTAAAATGATTTTGGTAATATTCTAAATAACTCATCAATCTACTTATTTCCATAAGAGTCCTATACCTTCCTTTATCTACACCATTCTGTTGGGGTGTACCAGGTGCAGTTAGTTGGGATTGAATCCCTACTTCTGATAAGTGACTCCTAAATTCTCCCAAGAGGTACTTGCCACTACGATCTTACCATAGTGACTTTTACTTTAACATTTCTCCGCATCAGCCTTGTACTCTTTGAACTAATTAAAGTACTTAGTCTTGCGGTACATTAAGTAAATTTATTTGTATCTTGAATAGTTCTTTATAAAATAGACGAAATATTCAATACTACCTCTTGTCTTGATAGTCATAGGATCACACAAATCAGAATGAACCAATTTCAACATATCTTTGACTCCATACCCCTTAGATTTAAAAGCTTCTTGGTTATTTTTCCTTCCAAGTAAGACTCCAAAGGTTACTTTCTCTTAAAGTTAGAAGATGTGTTACTAATTTCCATTTTTTGCATCATGAGAGTTATTGGATTTATAAATTGCCAACTAACGTACCAGAACAGATAACTTCCCTCTTTTTCTTAATAACAACTTTGTTATTAAAAGAGACAGAATATCAAGTTCTTTGAATAGTTTAGAAACTGAAAACTAGTTCTTTCTAAACTTGGTGCATAAAGACAATTATTCAAAAATTCATGTTTTATTCTTATCAAAAGATAAACATCTCCCACTGCAACAGCTACCATTTTTACAGTAGTGCCCATATGGACGGTGTTTTAATTTTCATTTAGTCACGGGTTTCGAACCCCGATGAATCATGACACGATTAATGACATCTCAGATCTCACACCAGTGTTACGTAGATAACACTACTAAACATGTTTCAACTAATGAATTAAATACACCTATATTGTTCTTAATTCTAAGAAGACAGTCTACCTTAATGTCCAAGTCCTATTTCTAATCATTACAATTGGGACTACTAAGTCTTTTCTATAGTATGACTACTAGGAGATTGACAAACATTTTAAATCCTAAGAATCATAAAAATATTTGGTCAAGATTAACTCCTTAAAATCCCTATGAATTTTGTATGCCACGATAGTGTGAACGTATACAAAATCGAAGAGGAGATTTTATTCATTAATTTTATTATCTCGTCAACTTTACTTTATGACGAATAAAATTAATAGTTGATCTGTCTTTGATTAAATATTTGGTCAAAACTTTTTGAATTTAAAATAACATTGATTCCTTAAAAAATATTATTTAAATTCCTCAAACACCGTGAATTTTGCATGCCACGATAGTGTGGACGTATACAAAATTTAAACATTTGTAAGAGGAGGGGTTTACCCATTAATTATCTTGTTAATAAATCTTTATGACAAATAAAATTACCTCAAACACCGTGAATTTTGTATGCCACGATAGTGTGGACGTATACAAAATCAAACATTTGTAAGAGGGGTTTTTAATTTTATTATCTTGTCAACCTATTTATTTGACAAATTAATAGTTGGTTTTCTTCGGTCACACAAATAATAACAGTGACTCCGATGGGGAGGATACTATTAGACGTGCCTAAGTGTATACCATTACTTGACACTAAGTCCATTAATAAGATTATGCCCCTTCCGATGGGGAAGATCACACGCTCTTAATTAACTTCCTATAGTCATCCAAAATGAAAGTTTAATCTAGTGATATGCAAACAAGCTCATCCGATATGGAGGAAGGCACTCAGAGCCAACGCGTAAGTTTGTTGCATCACTTATAAACCAGTAATGGAGACCGTGGAATTTATTTAAAATAAATCTCTCTCCCATTTAGTTATTTAAAGTGAGGAATTTTGCCTATGCTAGTCTACCTAACATGCATACTAACAAGCATACACAACACAGCATAAAAAGCAATAAATAGAAAAACTAATTTTCAACTATTATGGCTTTTATCTATTGCTGTCCTCCGTGTGTCGCCAACCCTAGCTGCTGCCATCTTTGGCCACCGCCACTGGGTCTAGTTGTTGCATCCATCTTGCTCCTTGTTCCGCTGCGCCTCTGGTCCTCAAAAGGTTCCACGCCTTGCAAGATTCGATCCGCGACATAAATAGAATTTTACATTTTTTGATCCCATATTCATTGAAGGAATGTACATGTAAACTAGATCGAACATAAAATAAAATTTACATCCATCGATCCTATATTCCATAAAAGGAATGTATATGTAACTAGATCAAAAAATAAAATTCTAATAAAACTAAATACAACTCCTGCTGTATTTTATAATACAATCATGCACACACAATAAAATGCTCTTGACATGTCCAAGGGTCCAATCACACACATAATAACTATAAGCCATAATAGTTGGATCCTGCATCCACAAAGTTAGCACATCCTACTATTATCCTGCCTAAATTATGTATGACATGTGCATAATTAAACTAATACCAAATACATAGAGGCAAAACTCTAGCTCTGATACCAAATGTTGGTTGCTACTCGGAAAACCTAGAGGTTCCACTGTACAAAAATTTTGTACAAAGGTCTGAACCTTTTCCTAGCTACCATGTGTTCTTTTAAATTAAATTTTGGATCGCCTGCGGAACTTAACACGTTTGATCCAAAACTTAATCTATTTGTTCTTTTAGGTTTTGACTTGGATCTCCTGCGGAACTTAACACGTTTGATCCAAATCACCTAAGTTATTAATTCCATTAAATATTAATTTTCAAAATTGGTTCCCAGTACTGACGTGGCGAGGCACATGACATTCTTGGATATGGGAGCAACCACCACCGACTAGACAAAACCTTTTAAGGAAAGCTAATATTTAATTTCCTAAAATAACTTTAGGTCAACCGAAAAGAACAATCAAATCACAAGGAAAAGAAAAACAAAAGAACACTATATCGAAAACAAATTCGAAACACTAGAATCGTATGCCTCTTGTATTTAGTATTATTTCTAAAAATAACTAGTATGATGCGGAAAGAAAAATTACTTGTTATACCTTTTAGAAAGACCTCTTGATCTTCTACCGTATTCCTCTTCTAACCTCGGACGTTGTGTAGGCAACGATCTTCCGAGATGAGAACCACCTAGGCACCTTCTTCCTTCTTCCTTCTTCCTTCAAGTTTCGGCCAAGCACAAGAACTTTCAAAGGATGAAGAATTTTCCACCAACCAAGCTCCAAGGGATGCATGCTTTCTCTCATTCTTCTTCTTCCTTGATCCGACCGCATCCTCCAAGCTCCAAGAGATGATAGATTTCGGCCACAACAAGAGGAGAGAAGAGAAAGGGAAGGGCCGGCCGCCACACCAAGGAAAAGAGGGAGAAAAATAGAATAGTCCCTAGCCTTGAAGCCTCCTCTACCCCCTCTTTTATAATCCTTGGTCTTGGCAAATAAGGAAAACTTAATAAAAACTTCCTTAATTCTTTTGCCATTGAAAAGGAAAATTTATTTAATTAAAATAATTTTCTCTTTTCAAATTACAATGGCTGACCACAATAAATAAAATCTCCAAGCAAATAAAATTTTAAACACCAATTAAAACTTCCTTATTTGCTTCCGGAAATTTATAAAAATTTCTCTAATAATTTTTATCCCTTCATGATTGGTTTATAAAAAGGAAATTTAATAAATTAAAATCTTTTTTTTAAACATGTGGATAAAAAGAAAGTTATCTCTATAAATTAAAATCTCTTTTAATCTACAAATAAGGAAAGATATCAAATCTTTTCTTAATCTTTTGTAGAAGAAAATATTTAATTTTAAACTCTCTTTTAAATCATGAACATGATTAAAAAGGAAAGTTTTCTTAAAATTTAAAATCCTCCTTTAATCAACAAATAAGAAAAGATTTCAAATTTGAAACTCTCTTTTAAACATGTAGATGATTTACAAATAAGGAAAGTTTTTACCAAAAATTAAAACTATCCTTTTAAACTACAAATAAGGAAAGAGATTAATCTCTTCTCTTAATCTTTTGTAGAAAGCTATAAAAGGAAATTTTTAATTTTTAAACTCTCTTTTAAAATCATGATATCCACATAAGAAATAATTTTAATAAAAATCCTTTTTAATATTCTAGTGGTCGGCCACTTAAGCTTGGGACCCAAGCTTTGGCCGACCACCTATATGGCTCATCCACTTGGTTTTGGTCGACCCTAGCTTGGGTTCCAAGCTAGCTTGGGTTCCAAGCTAGCTTGGCCGGCACCATTGGATGGGTAAGAAGATGGGTATGTGGTGTGTATAAATCTCTATATACAAGAGGCTACGATAGGGACCGAGAGGAGGAATTGGTTTTGGTCTCTCGATGAAATTAAGCATCCCGTGTTTGCCCCGAACACATAACTTAATTTCATCAATAATAATTCATTCCACTAAAGAACTATTATTGAACTACCGCACCAATATCACATTACATTTTAGGCTCCTTCTTATTATGAGTTTGTCAGTCTCCCTGTGTTTAAGATAACAAATGTCCATTAATTAAGTAAGTTACTGACAACTCACTTAATTAATATCTAGTTCCAAGAGTAGTACCACTCAACTTCATCGTCATGTCGGACTAAGTCCACCTGCAGGGTTTAACATGACAATCCTTATGAGCTCCTCTTGGAGACATTCTCAACCTAGATTACTATGACACAGTTTCCTTCTATAATCAACAGCACACACTATAAACGATATCATTTCTCAACTTATCGGGTTTATTGATTTATCGAACTAAATCTCACCTATTGATAAATTAAAGAAATAAATATCAAATATATGTGCTTGTTATTATATTAGGATTAAGAGCACGCACTTCCATAATAACTGAGGTCTTTGTTTCTTTGTAAAGTCAGTATAAAAGAAACGACCTCTAATGGTCCTACTCAATACACTCTTAGTGTATTAGTGTAATTATATAGTTAAGATAAACTAACACCTAATTACACTACGACCTTCCAATGGTTTGTTCCTTTCCATCATGGTCGTGAGCTACTGTTTATAATTTATAAGGTACTGATAACATGATCTTCTGTGTGTGACACCACACACCATATTATGTACAATATAAATTAATTGAACAACTACATTTATCACAAATGTAGACATTTGACCAATGTGATTCTTATTTCTAGATAAATGTTTTATACTAAAAGCTAGACTTTTAGTATACATCCTAACAATAACAACATCATTGGTATAGGAAATTGGCATATCCATGAGATTCTTACATCAAATCACATCACAAATACTCTCTTAGCTCTAGAACAATGAATCTGCTCCATAATGTAAGGATAGAGATCTGAAGACAAAGAGATCATAAACATTTCAATCCAAATCATAGAAATACTTATCTAGCAACGATGAGTGATCTTCGGAACCAATCCCTCACTTCTTGAGTTGAATCTGAGATGGAAATGACTTAGGAATGTTAGATCACGGCTGGAGAAGATGGAGACTGGCCCCAAACTTGATCTCCCCAAAAGGGAGAGCCTCCTCCCCTTGAAAAGAGGAAGAAACTCCTTATATAGTGTAGGGCACTGGCGCCACACGACCCGTTCGACGACTGTGTGGCACACACAGTCCTAGCTACTTTGCCTTCGACCAAGGTTACACGGCCATGCAACTCTCTACCTCTGGCTGGCTTACACGGTCATGTGGATCACACAGTCATGTCAATCTTTGCCTCTGGAAACCTCACACGACCTAGGCTTGCTTCTTCTGTGGAAATGTTGCACGGCCATATGGAGAAGTTGCTTAGGCCGTGTACATCTACATATCCAGGTTCTGGTCATGCTTGCTGGGATGACACGACCGTGCCAATCCATATAGCCGTGTTATTTTCCTCCTCTGGTGAAGCTACACGACTTATCTGCTCTACAAGGTCAAGGTCATTTTCCTCCCTGCTCCTTTAACACGACCCTGTGACTCACATGACCAATGTTGTCTTCCTTTGCTTGTTGTCTAGATCAGCCACGAACATCATTTCTTCACCAAATTCGATTCTTGAAGATAGAAAATACATAAGAGAAGATCTCTGAATAAAGAAAAGTATTTATGCTGAAAGTAAGTCAAAGAGTATGAAAGTGTATAGACAAAGCATGCGTAAAATATGTAAATGTGCGTTAAAACATTCTAAACAGGTGTATATAATCTACACACATCAGGAGAGTCCTTCCAAACATGATTGATGACTTCTAAATGACTAGATTGGATTGACACCTAAGAGGTACCTCCCAAGGTTTATGATTGATAAATGACTGTGCTCTCTAACGGTTCACCACTATAGCCCCATGTTTATCTCTTTATGCTTTACTAAGATTTTCTTACTATGCTATGATTTAATTCCCTCTTTGTTTAATGCACATGCCTTAGTAGTCTACCTTGTATCTACTTATGAATATCCTTGTTGGGTCAGTGGACTCACATTGTACTTTTGCACAGGCGAAGGGAGTGGTATTGTGATCGTGCTAGAGGAAATGAAGGTGGAGTTACCAAAAGGAGGAGATGGAATACAAGTCACACTATCCAGGGCCATTAAGCATGATACTTAATCGAAATCTTTGATTATTTCAAGATTAAGAACTCTTGCATAAATCAATAAAATTTATAGATGAGGATGTTATTACTATGTCCAAGTTATGAACCCTATATACAGGTCATTTTAGTTGGTATCAGAGCACCGCTCCTGAAGGACAATGTATGCATTAAATTCCAGCTCCTACTTGGACATGACCGTCTTCAAGTCTGTAAGATTTACCTTACATATATTCATATTTTTACTATGGTTTATGTGTTAATAATCTTGTTATATGAGACAAAGAAAAATGACTGATTATACCAGACATACAGGGTAATGGCAGATAGGAGGAATGCTAGGGAAGGAGGAGAGCAGTTCAATCAATTCCTGATAGGGCTTACTACACTCCTATAGGAGTAGAGTCGTGTGCATGGAGAGCAGATTCAACAGCTAGTAAGAGTCAGAGAAAATGAACACACACTCAGTCGGGTCACTACAAGCACCCCGCCTGTGTATCGACAGTTCAAAGAGCTTGGACTGACGGAGTTCAAAGGTTCTACCGACCCGATTGTGGTACAAGGGTGGATTCAGTCCTTGGAAACCATCTATGACTTCATGCAACTTATAGAGGTCGATAAGGTTAAGTGTGCAATATTCATATTAAATGATGATGCATGCATTTGGTGGGAGGGTGGGAGGGTGTGCGGGCTGCAGCGGACCTTGCTACCCTAACCTGGGAGGGGTTCAAAGAAGTGTTTTATGGAAAGTACTTCAAGGCTGACAACCAAACCAGACCGGCGAGAGAATTCTTGGAGTTATGGCAAGGGAACATGGCGATAGCGGAATACGTAAAGAGGTTTGAGAGAGGGCGCTACTTTGTGTCAATGATTGTAAGTCAACCCCAGGAAGAGCTAAAACATTTTGTTGAAGGGTTAAGGGTGGTCATTCGACACGATGTCAGATTGTGTAGAGCCTCCACCCTTCGTGAGGCAGTGAATGTCTGAAAGAGACAGAAATGAAATGACGAGAAAAGCACAGAACAAGAGAAATAGTTATCAGGGAAGGGACCAACAAGGATCAGAAAAGAAGAGGACTGTTTCCACATAGCATTTAGGCAAGAAACAACAAAACCAACCTTAGACACGACAACAACCATCAGGATTCAGATCAGCTGTGGGCCTCACTTCTATAAGTGGGGATAAGGTGTCATGTCCTAAGTGTGGAAAAGTTCACCCCGGGTAGTGCTTGTCTAGTTCAAATATGTGCCACAAGTGTAAGGAGCAGGGACATTATGCCAGAAACTACCCTCAACTCAAGGAACCCATCAAAGGGAAGGTATATGCCATGCCACAGGAGCATGTGGATTTGGATGCTGCCATCATTACAGGTATGATTTGTATTGCTAACTTGCCCGCTCATACATTAATAGATTTGGGAGCTACCCATTCTTTTATATCTGAGACTTTTGTTGCAAAGTTGGGAATTATACTGGATAAGATGATTATGGGATACAACATTTCCTTACTCTCAGGGAAGGAACTATATACAGTAGTATGGTAAAGAATTGTAGGATGTTAATGCAGAATCACACCGTGTATGCCAGATTGATTGTGTTGGATATGGTTGACTTTGATGTGATATTGGGAATGGATTGGTTAACTTTGCATGAAGCTAATATCGATTGTAAGCAACGACTGGTCAAGTTGAAATTGCCAGATGATGAATACTTTATCTTCCATGCTACTCCTATACTAAATTTACCCCATATTGTTACGACATGTAAGGCTTGACATATGTTAAATAAAGGGTATGGCAGAATTCTCATTAATATCATGGTTAATTCCGGGATGCAGAAACCAAGCCTAGACGAGGTGGAGGTGGTTCGAGAGTTTCAAAAGTATTTCCAGATGCTATTTCAGGTCTACCACCAGATAGAGAAGTGGAGTTTGAAATTAATTTGGTATTGGGACCGCTCCGTTGTCCAAGGCACCCTATCATCTAGTGCCTACAGAAATGAAGGAGAAACTACAGGAGCTACTTGATAAAAGTTTTATTCTACATGGTGTATCATCGTGGGGAGCTCCGGTGTTGTTTGTTTGGAAGAAGGATGAGACAATGTGATTATGCATCGACTATTGGGAACTAAATCGGGTTACCATTAAAAATAAATATCCATTACCAAGGATTGATGATTTGTTTGATCAACTACAAGGTTCCACGATATTCTCAAAGATTGATTTGAGAACTGGTTATCATCAATTGAAGGTAAAGGAGAAAGATGCCCCTAAAACTTCATTCAAAACTCGATATGACCATTATGAGTTTCTGTTTATGCCGTTTAGGCTCACCAATTCTCCAACTGCCTTTATGGACTTGATGAACGGAATCTTCCAACCTCATCTGGACCAATTTGTTATAGTCTTTATTGATGACATATTGGTCTACTCATGGAGTCATGAGGAGCATCATTAGCATTTGATGGTGGTACTACAGACTCTGAAGGATAGACGTTTATATGCAAAGTTCAGCAAATGTGACTTCTGGATTAAGCAAGTTGCATTCCTAGGACATATCATCTCAGGAAAAGGTATAGAAGTGGATCCCGCTAAAGTAGAAGCAATTCAGAACTAGGCTACTCCAAGGAATGCCACAGAAATCCAAAGTTTTCTAGGGTTGGCAGGCTATTATCAGAGGTTCATACAGAACTTTGCGCGGATTGCTTTACCACTTACTTTATTGACCAAGAAAGGGGTGAGATATGAATGGACAGATCAGTGCAAGAGGAGTTTTGAATAGTTGAAATAAAGACTAATGGCAACCCCAATGCTTGCACTTCCAAGTGGGACTGGGCGATTTGTGGTATACATAGATGCCTCCAAAAATGGCTTGGGGGTGGTACTAATGCAAAATGAGAAGGTCATTGCCTATGCTTCTCGTCAGTTGAAAGTGCATGAACAGAATTACCCCACACATAACTTGGAGCTAGTTGCAGTCATATTTGTTTTAAAAATATGGAGGCATTATCTTTATGGGGAACATTGTACAATTTTCATGGATCACAGGAGCCTAAAATATTTCTTCACGTAGAAGGAGTTGAATATGAGACAGAGACACTGGCTAGAATTGGTAAAGGACTATGATTGTGTAATTAGTTACCATTCGGGTAAGGGTAACGTGGTGGCAGACGCCCTGAGCTGCAAATCCGTAATCTTGACACAATTAACAACTCAACCACAGTTCATAACAGAATTTTAGTGGTTAAGCTTGGAAGTGATAATACCTAATGATCGAATCAAGCTGACCACAATGACTATTACATCGAACCTAACTGATCAGATTTGTATGGGCCAAATATCAGATCCACAATTGATAGAATGGAAACACAGAGATGAGGCGAAGGGCCACACTATTTACTCGATAGTAGACAGGATTGTGAGGTACAAGGGTCGCATTTGGGTGCCAAAGAATGGAACCCTTAGGGAGGACCTTATACTGGAGGCACATACCGCCCCATACTTAAATACACCCTAGAAGTACCAAGATGTATAGGGATATGTAATTATTATATTGGTGGCCGGGTGTGAAGAAAGATATAGCCAGAATGGTTCATGAGTGTCTGACCTGTCAGTAGGTAAAAGCTGAACACTAGAGGCCTACAGGATTATTAGAACAACTTCCAATACCCACCTGGAAGTGGGATGATATATCTATCGATTTTGTGGTGGGATTACCAATATCACCAAAAGGATCTAATGCCATATGGGTTATTGTAGACCAACTGACAAAATTGGCGCATTTCTTGCCAATAAAGACCACGTTCACCATGACGCAGTATGTAGAGTTATATATTTGGGAAATTATCCATCTACATGGAATTCTGACCATAATAGTGTTAGACAGAGACTCGAGATCCACCTCCGGATTTTGAGGAAGTTTGCACCGCGATTTGGGCACTAAGCTTGCTTTTAGCACCGCATTCCACCCTCAAACAAGTAGTCAATCAGAATGGGTAATTCTGGTTTTGGAAGATATACTCCATGCTTGTGTAATCGACTTTCGGGGAGGTTGGGAGTCAAAACTGCCGCTGGTGGAGTTTACTTACAACAATAGCTATCAAGCTGCGATAGGTATGACTTTGTACAAGGCATTGTATGGCAGGAGGTACAGGATTCTATTACATTGGGATGAGGTTGGAGAGAGAATAATTTTGGGGTCAGACTTGGTAACCAACACAGTGGATTAAGTGATAAAAATCGATAATCGACTGTAGGCAGCATAGAGTTGCCAAAAAAGTTATGCCGATCAACGGTGAAGAGATCTGGAGTTCGAGGTAGGGGACCATATTTTCCTTAAAGTATCACCGATGAAGGGGGTACAAAGATTTGGAAAGAACTGGAAACTCGGACCAAGGTACATTGGACCTTTTGATATTCTAGATAGGGGTGAGCACCTAAGCCTATTGAGTTGCCTTACCACCAAACTTATAAGGGGGTTCATAATGTGTTCCACATATCTATGCTACGGAAGTACATTCCTAATCTCTCACATGTGATTCATCATGAGCTCGTACAATGGATGCCAAATTTGTCATATGAGGAAACACCGATTCAAATTCTCGATCAACAAATCTGAAAGCTAAGGAATAAGGAGATCAGAATGGTGAAGGTTTTATGGAGGAATTAGCTTATAGAAGAAGCTACTTGGGAAACTGAGCTCGACATGCGCAACCGTAATCCCGAATTGTTTGGTAAGTCAAATTTCGGGGACAAAATTCTTTTAAGGGGGGAGAGTTATAAGATCCCACCGTTTCCGACAACTTTTTTTACTAGGAATTTTAATAAGATTACAGTTTCCAAATATTAGGGCACGTTTTCTAAGAAACTAATTAGAGGGGCCTAGATTAGCAACTAAACTAAACATTATGGTCCAGAATTGGAGGTGGGATGATTAGTAAATTTGGGACCCAATTACAAAGGAGTGAGGGTACTTTTAAAAGGGGTAAAGACGCAGGGAAAAAGGGGGAGATGGATTTCGTCAGACGGAGGAAGCCGTGACTCGTATCAGGCGGAAGAGGATTAGACGGGTGCACGATTCCGACGAAGGAGAGCTCGAAAAAAGGCAAGTATCCTTCCTTTGTAGATGCCGGTAGGGTTCTTGGGCAAGTCGATGTTGGTTTTGAGAATGATGATGGCGTTCTTGGTTGTTCGAATGTCACAAATCTAATGCAAGCAAGTAATTTTTTCTTTATACATGTGGATGAGGGTTTTCCTTAGGGAGGCTTCGATTGTATTGCCCCCTTCTTTTGTCCTAGGGATCTTGTTCAATTTCTACAACGGATTTGAGTGATGCTTTTATTTTCTTTCCTTAGTGATCACATTGCCTCTTTGTATTGGGTTTGTGTTAGGATGTATACTAAAAGCCTAGCTTTTGGTATAAACATTTATCTAGAAATAAGAATCACATTGGTCAAATGTCTACATTTATGATAAATGTAGTTGTTCAATTAATTTATATTGTAAATAACATGGTGTGTGGTGTCACACACAGAGGATCATGTTATCAGTACCTTATAAATTATAAACAGTAGCTCACGATCAAGATGGAAAGGAACAAACCATTGGAAGACCGTAGTGTAATTATGTAACGCCCGAAAATTCTCAAAATAATTATTAGAAATATCCTGGTATTTTTCTGAAATTTTAGGATATTTTTACAAAATTTTTAGAGTAGCGGAAGTAGCAAAAATAAATAGAATTGTGAATAGCCTAAGCGGGAATTGAACCCGAGACCTATTGAGACCTACGACTTAAGGTTAACTAAGTGAACCCAGCAGGGCCGTGCTGAGAGAAGAGAGAGTCAATTATATTTATGTTAGAGTTGGGCCGAATTACCCACTTAATATAAATAGGGAAGGGATTAAGTGAGGTTTTATTTGGATCGGGATTTCTTTCTCCCTCAAACCCTCACCGCCGAACCTCTCTCTCCCGCACCCTCTCTTCACGCCAAAGCCAAGGAAAGGCTAGGGTTTCATCCCTAGGGTCATAAGGGCTCCTTCCTGCAACAACTCCGACCCGAGGACGCTCCCCTCCGCGAGAGGAACGCATAGACACGAGAGAATCGTCGAGAAGATCGTCTCCACCGGAAAACTAGCGACTAGATTCGTAAGAAAACTAGCGCAGGATGTAAGATACCCCTCACCTGCAGTATAAGTAGCTTCCGTATGAATTTTTATGCTTCAGTTTAGTAGTATGTAGATTTTCGGCACAAAGGATGTGAATTAGTGTATACCGAGTGTTCGATTAAATTATTAGCACGATTAAAATGCAACTTAAGCATTTTACTAGCTTAGCTAAATGCAATAGAAGCATTCATTCAGTATGTTTAGCTTTAGTACAGCTTATATGGGATTACGGTCCATGGGTGGCTCCCACAGTCGCCTCTAGGTTCAGATAATCTAGCTCTAGGTTCAGATAACTTAGCTCTAGGTTCAGATAACCTAGAAATAGCAATATAAGAAGAATTCAGCTATAATCAGTATTTTATTTTAGCAGTGGCACTGTACTGGATTAGATATCCATTGGGTTGGGCTCCCATTCGGGACTTGCAAACCCGGGTCTAGTTAGGGATGCGCGCATAGCACGTACAGATGCCGGGCCCATCAGCAGCATGATTATTATTTTAATCTATTTATGGTAAATAGTTTTCAAAACTCACAAATCAGTTGTGTATACAGTTTAAATTCAGTTCTAGTTTAGTTTTAGTTTCAGCTCAGTTCATGATTCAACTTAGTTTCCATTATTGATACATGTGATAGCTCTATGATTAATTTTGGTTTCTATGTTGTATGATACCATGCCATGCTCTCACCTGTTCAGCATGTATTTCAAATAGCATGTTTTCAAATCATAAATTGCATCGTATGCATGTTTTGTGAGGTAGATGGTTTCTTACTAAGCGAAAGCTTACAGATACTTCTTTTCCTTATACTGCAGATAAAGGTAAAGGAAAGATGGACTAGTGGAGGTTGAAGGTTAATGCGATAAAGATGTGTGTGGATGGAACCTGGAATAAAGACCTTGGAAGAACTAGAACATTTAAGAACTTAGTGTTTCTTATCATGTTACTCTTTGCTTACTCAGTATCTAAATGCATGGAATTATAGAAAATCTGCTTAGATTGCTAGTAACCATGTTTAGAATGTTAGTTGTTTGATATTAGAATGTTCTCCAGTTATTTTAGAACTCTGAAGTGTGGCGACGAATCGAGCCTTGTCACAAATCGAAACCCCAATCGATGGGAGCTCGGTTCCGAACAAGAGCTCGGATCGATCACCGATCGATCCAATCTGGTCGATACTGAAGCTCGGGATCGATCACCGATCGATCCGCCGCGCTGTAAGCGAGAGTTTCGCGAATAGAGAGCTCGGAATCGATCATCGGATCGATTGACCAGCGGATCGATCGGCCGATCGATCTAGAATACTACCGAGCATAGTAGCCCGAATCGATCCATGGATCGATCCAACAGCTTGCAATCGATCGAGGTCTGATATCGATTGGGAAAGTGTCTAAGTTCAGCTCCTTGACCATAGAGGATGTAGGGTATGCCATGAATACCTTAGATTGCATCCCTTAGCACATGTAGGACCAAGAACTTGTATTAGCTTAGCAAAGTTTTAAATTGGTAAAGTTTTCCGCACCTAGACTTAGTAATGGTCATGGATATAGCTTAGCACAGCATAATGTGATGGTCCGGCCTTACAACCTAGCCAGTAGAAGGCGGGTCGTTACAAATTAGGTATTAGAGAGTATTGAGTAGGACCATTAGAGGTCGTTTCTTTTATACTGACTTTATAAAGGAACAAAGACCTCAGTTATTATGGAAGTGTGTGTTCTTAATCCTAACATAATAACAAACACATATATTTGATATTTATTTCTTTAATTTATCAATGGGTGAGATTTAGTTCGATAAATCAATAAGCCCGATAAGTTGGGAAATGATATCACTTATAGTGTGTGTTGTTGATTATAGAAAGAAACCGTGTCCTAATAATTTAGGTTGAGAATGCCCTCAAGAGGAGCTTATAAGGATTGTCATGTTAAACCCTGCAGGTGGACTTATTCCAACAAGACGATAAAGTTGAGTGGTACTACTCTTGGAGCTAGATATTAATTAAATGAGTTGTCAGTAACTCACTTAATTAGTGGACATTCGTAATCTTAAATACAGGGAGACTAACACACTCATGATAAGAAGGAGTCCATAATGTAATTTGGGATGTAGCAGTAATAACTCTCTAGTGGAATGAGTTATATCGATGAACTTGAGTTGTGTGTTCAAGCAGCACGGATACTCAAGCTCATCGGAAAGCCAAAACCAATTTCTCCTCTAGGTCCTGTTGTAGCCTCATTAAAGCCTCGAATCCATCCAAAGAAAATCCTATCTTGGTGTCCAAGAAGTCATTGCTTGGTGACCAAGCAATGGCCGGCCACAAAGTGGTTGGCCCTTGCCTTGGGCAAGGGGCCGACCACAATATTTAAATTAGGTTGTTTTGAATTTTTAAATTTCTAGATATTTACAATTTGTAAAGAGAGATTTTAAAATTTATAAAATTTTCCTAATTTAAATTAGATCACAAGGTTTTAAAAGAGAGTTGTAAAATTTATAAAACTTTCTTTTAAAAAGGAAATATTATTAGAGATGTTTTAAAATTTTAAAACTTGGTTTTAAATTTTAAAACTTTCCTTTAAAATCCACATTAGAAAAAAAAGAGTTTGTAAAATTTTATTAGAAGTTTTCTTTTAAATTTTATAAAATTTTCTTTCATTCCTTTCCTTGCTTGGTGCCCAAGCAAGGGGCCGATCAAATAATTAAACATCAACAAATCGTTGTAGGATTGATTAATTAAAAGGAAAGAAAAAGAAAAAATTAAAAGGAAATAGGAATGAGTCTAATTTTTTATAAAATTCTTTCCATAATTTTCCGTTGGAAACTAATATAAAAAGGGGGGAAGGGGAGGCCTTGAAAAATATAACAATTGATATTGTGTTGTTGGAGATCATTAAGTGGCCGACCTCTCTCCCTCTCTTCCCTTTGATCTCTTTTGCTCCTTTGTGGTGGTGGTGGCCGAATTCTAGAGAAGGAGGAGAAGCTTTCCGCCCACACGACGTCTAAGAGGAGGCGAGGGATACGACAGAAGATCTCGAGGTTTTTAGCATACAAGGAAGAGGTATAACTAGTATTTAATTTCCGCATCATACTAGTTAATTCTTCTTTGTATAAATACCAAATACAAGAGGCATTCGATTCATGTTTTTCGAATTTAATTTCGATGTTTTGTTCTTTTTCTTTTTCCCTTGTGATTTGATTGTTCCTTTTGGTTAACCTAGAGTTATATAAGGAAATTAAATATTAACTTTCCTTAAAAGGCTTTGTCTAGTCGGTGGTGGTTGCTCCCATATCCAAGAAAGCCAAGTGCCTCGCCATGCAGCACTGGAAGCCAATTTTGGAAACTAATATTTAATTGAATTTATAACTTAGGTGATTTGAATCAAACGTGTTAAGTTCCGCAGGAGATCCAAATCTAAACCTAAAAGAACATATAAGTTAAACATGGAATCAAACGTGTTAAGTTCCGCAGGAGATACAAGTTTAACTTAAAAGAACACATGGTAGCTAGGAAAGGTTCAGATCACGTACAAAATTTTTGTACAGTGGAGTCATTGGATTTTCCGAGTAACAACCAACAATTGGTATCAGAGCTAGGGTTTTGCCTCTGTGTATTTGGTATTAGTTTAATTATGCACATGTCATACATAATTTAGGCAGGTTAATAGTAAAATGTGCTAACTTTGTGGATACAGGATCCAACTATTATGGCTTATAGTTATTATGTGTGTGATTGGACCCTTGGACATGTCAAGGGCATTTATTATGTGTGCATGATTGTATTATAAAATACAGCATGAGCTGTATTTAGTTTTTTTAGGATTTTATTTTTTGATCTAGATATATGTACATTTCTTTTATGGAATATAGGATCGATGGATGTAAATTTTATTTTATGTTCGATCTAGTTTACATGTACATTCCGTCGAGGAATATAGGATCGAAAAATATAAAATAATATTTATGTCGCGGATCGAATCTTGCAAGGCGTGAAACCTTTTGAGGATCAGAGTGGTGCAGCAGGAAAAAGGAGCAAGTTGGATGCGACAACTAGACACGGTGGCGGTGGCCAAAGATGACAGCAGCTAGAGATGACGACACACGGAGGACAACAATAGATAAAAGCCATAATAGTTGAAAATTAATTTTTCTATTTATTGCTTTTGTATTGTGCTGTGTGTGAATGTTAGTGTACATGATGTTAGAGTGTATACTAAAAGCCTAGCTTTTGGTATAAACATTTATCTAGAAATAAGAATCACATTGGTCAAATGTCTACATTTGTGATAAATGTAGTTGTTCAATTAATTTATATTGTAGATAACATGGTGTGTGGTGTCACACACAGAGGATCATGTTATCAGTACCTTATAAATTATAAACAGTAGCTCACGACCAAGATGGAAAGGAACAAACCATTTGAAGGTCGTAGTGTAATTAGGTATTAGTTTATCTTAACTATATAATTACACTAGTACACTTAGAGTGTATTGAGTAGGACCATTAGAGGTCGTTTCTTTTATACTGACTTTATAAAGAAACAAAGACCTCAGTTATTATGGAAGTGTGTGCTTTTAATCCTAATATAATAACAAGTACATATATTTGATATTTATTTTTTTAATTTGTCAATGGGTGAGATTTAGTTCGATGAATCAATAAGCCCGATAAGTTGGGAAATGATATCACTTATAGTGTGTGTTGTTGATTATAGAAGGAAACTTTGTCCTAGAGATACTAGGTTGAGAATGTCCCCAAGAGGAGCTCAAAAGGATTGTCATGTTAAACCCTGCAGGTGGACTTAGTCCGACATGACGATGAAGTGTAGTGGTACTACTCTTGGAGCTAGATATTAATTAAGTGAGTTGTCAGTAACTTACTTAATTAGTGGACATTTGTTATCTTAAACACAGGGAGACTAACACACTCATAATAAGAAGGAGCCCAAAAATATAATTTGGGTTTGGTGCGGTAGTTCAATAATAATTCTCTAGTGGAATGAATTATTATTGATAAAATTAAGTTGTGTGTTCGGGGCGAACACGGGATGTTTAATTTTATCTGGAGACCAAAACCAATTCCTCCTTTCGGTCCCTATCGTAGCCTCTTAATTATAGAGTACTATACCCACCTATACCCACCTTCTTACCCATCCTATAGGGGGCCGGCCAAGCTAGCTTGGAGACCAAGCTTGGGCCGGCCATGTTTTGGTTCATGGGTGAATTCATGTGGCTGGCCCTAGCTTGAACTCAAGCTTAGGTGGCCGGCCCTATTAAAATAAAAAGGAATTTTATTTTTAAAATTTTTCTCATGTGGATAACATGATTTAAAAGAGAGTTTAAAAATTTAAAACTTTCCTTTTATAAGATTCTACAAAAGATTAAGAGAAGAGTTAAATCTCTTTCCTTATTTGTAGATTAAAAGGTTGATTTTAATTTTGGTAAAAACTTTCCTTTTAATCATGTTCATGATTTAAAAGAGAGTTTAAAAATTAAATATCTCTTTTATAAAGCTTCTACAAGGATTAAGAAAAGATTAGATATCTTTCCTTATTTGTAGATTGGAAGAGATTTTAATTTTTTAAAGATAACTTTCTTTTTATCCACATGTTTAAAAGAAATATTTTAATTTATAAAATTTCCTTTTTATTGACCATCATGAAGGGAAAATTTTTAGAGAAATTTTTTATAAAATTTTCGGAAACAAATTAGGAAAGTTTTAATTCTTGATTGAATTAAATTTCCTTTGCTTGGTTTAAAGTGGTCGGCCACATTGTTGATGAGGAAAAAATTATTTTTAATTAAATAAATTTTCCTTATCAATGGCAAAAGAATTAAGGAAATTTTTATTTAAATTTCCTTATTTGCCAAGGCCAAGGATTATAAAAGAGAGGGTAGAGGTGCCTTCATGGAGAACAACTCTATTATTTTTCCTCTCTCTTTTTCTTCCTTGGTGTGGCCGGCCATCCTCTCCTCCTTTCTTCTCTTTGATGGCCGAACCTCATCCTTCTTGTGGAGACTCATATGGTGGTCGGATCAAGTTTAGAGAAGAAGAAGAAGGAGAGAAAGAAAGCTTTGTTTCTAGCATCTCTTGGAGCATGGTGGTGGTGGCCGAACCTCTTCATCCTAGAAGAAGTTTTGATGGCCGAAACTTGCAAGGAAGAAGAAGGTGCTTGGTGGTTCTCATCTCGGAAGATCGTTGCCCACACAACGTCCGAGGTTAGAAGAGGAATACGGTAGAAGATCAAGAGGTTTTTCTAAAAGGTATAACTAGTAATTTTTCTTTCCGCATCATACTAGTTATTTTTGGAAATAATACTAAATACAAGAGGCATACGATTCTAGAGTTTCGAATTTGTTTTCGATATAGTGTTCTTTTGTTTTTCTTTTCCTTGTGATTTGATTGTTCTTTTCGGTTAACCTAAAGTTATTTTAGGAAATTAAATATTAACTTTCTATAAAAGGTTTTGTCTAGTCGGTGGTGGTTGCTCCCATATCCAAGAAGGCCATGTGCCTCGCCACGTCAGTACTGGGAACCGATTATGCAAATTAATATTTAATGGAATTAATAACTTAAGGTGACTTGGATCGAACGTGTTAAGTTCCGCAGGAGATCCAAGTCAAAACCTAAAAGAACAAATATATTAAGTTTTGGATCAAACGTGTTAAGTTCCGCAGGCGATCCAAAATTTAATTTAAAAGAATACATGGTAGCTAGGAAAAGGTTCAGACCTTTGTACAAAATTTTTGTACAGTGGAACCTCTAGGCTTTCCGAGTAGCAACCAACAATTGGTATCAGAGCTAGGGTTTTGCCTCTGTGTATTTGGTATTAGTTTAATTATGCACATGTCATACATAATTTAGGCAGGATAATAGTAGGATGTGCTAACTTTGTGGATGTAGGATCCAACTATTATTGCTTATAGTTTTATGTGTGTGATTGGACCCTTGGACATGTCAAGGGCATTTATATGTGTGCATGATTGTATTAAAATACAGCAGGAGCTGTATTTAGTTTTATTAGGATTTTATTTTTGATCTAGATACATGTACATTCCTTTTATGGAATATAGGATCAAAATTGTAAAATTCTATTTATGTCGCGGATCAAATCTTGCAAAGTGTGGAACCTTCTAAGGACCAGAGGCGCAGCGGAACAAGGAGCAAGATGGATGCGACAACTAGACCCGGTGGCGGTGGCCAAATATGGCAGTAGCTTGGGATGACAACACACGGAGGACAACTAGAGATAAAAGTCATAATAGTTGAAAATTAGATTTTCTATTTATTGCTTTTATATTGTGCTGTGTGTGCATGTTAGTTTACAAGTTTAGTAGGCTAGCATAGTTAAAATTCCTCATTAATAAATAACTAAGTGGGAGAGGGATTTTTAAGTAAATCCCATGGTCTCCATTACTGGTTTGTAAGTGATGCAAACAAGCTTGCGCGTTGGCTCTGAGTGCCTTCCTCCATAACGGATGAGCTAGTTTGCAGATCACTAGAACAGACTTCCATTTTTGGATGACTATAGGAAGTTAATTAAGAACGTGTGATCTTCCCCAACGGAAGGGGCATAATCTTATTAATAGACTTAGTGTCAAGTAATGGTATACACTTAGACACATCTAATAGTATCCTCCCCATCGGAGTCACTGTTATTATTTGTGTGACCAAATGAAACCAATTATTAATTTGTCATAAAACTAGGTTGACAAGATAATAAAATTAAAGGGTTAAAACCCCTCTTACAAATGAATGATTTTGTATACGTCCACACTAACGTGGCATACAAAATTAACGATGTTTGAGATAATTTTATTTGTCATAAAGTTACGTTGACAAGATAGTTAATGGGTAAAACCCTCCTCTTACAAATGTTGATTTTGTATACGTCCACACTAACGTGGCATGCAAAATTCACGGTGTTTTGAGGTGTTGGTAGATTTAAATAGTATTGTTAGAGGAATCAATATTATTTTAAATTTAGAAGTCTTGACCAAATATTTGATTAAAGATAGACCAACTATTAATTTTATTCGTCATAAAGTAAGGTTGACGAGATAATAAAATTAAATGATAAAATTTCCTCTTTGAATTTGTATACGTCCACACTAACGTGACATACAAAATTCATGGGATTTTTAAGGAGTTGGTCTTAACCAAATATTTTTGTGATTCTTAGGATGATGGTCAATCCCTAGCTGATATACTTTAGGATAGACTTAGTGGTCCCAATTATAATTGATTGGAAATAGGATTTGGACATTAAGGTAGACTGTCCTCTTAGAACTAAGAACAATATAGGTGTATTTTATTCATTAGTTGAAACATGTTTAGTGGTGTTATCTACCAGAACCTGGAGTGTAGATACAGATGCCATTAATCATGTCCGCAATTCATTGCAGGGTTCCAGGAAACCCGACAACTAAATTAAAATAAAAACACCGTCCACATGAGCACTGCTGTAAAAGTGGCAGTTGTTGCAGTGGGAGATGTTTATCTTTTGATAAAAATAAAACATGGATTTTTGAGTAATTGTCTTTACGCACCAAGTTTAGAAAGAACTAGTTTTCAGTTTCTAAACTATTCAAAGAACATGATATTCTGCCTCTTTTAATAACAAAGTTGTTATTAAGAAAAAGAGGGAAGTTATCTGTTCTGGTACGTTGGTTGGCAATTTATAAATCTAATAACTCTCACGATGCAACAAATGAAAATTAGTAACACATCTTCTAACTTTAAGAGAAAGTAACCTTCGGAAATGAACCAATTATATCTTTGGCATCTAAGTCTAGGTTATATTAACTTGAGTATGATTCATTGGTAGCTGATGAACTTTTGGGTTCATTAGTAGTGAAAATTTTTCCAACCTGCGAGTCTTACTTGGAAGGAAAAACAACCAAGAAGCTTTCAAGTCTAAGGGGTATGGAGTCAAAGATATGTTGAAATTGGTTCATTCTGATTTGTGTGATCCTATGACTATCCAAGCAAGAGGTTGTTTCAAATATTTCGTCTATTTTATAGACAACTATTTGATATACGGATACATTTACTTGATGTGCCACAAGTCTAAGTGCTTTGATTAGTTCAAAGAGTATGAGGCTGATGTAGAGAAATGTCAAGGTAAAAGTATCAAGACACTACGGTGAGATCGTAGTGGCAAGTACCTCTTGGGAGAATTTAGGAGTCACTTATCAGAAGTAGGAATTCAATCCCAACTAACTACACCTAGGTATATCCCAACAGAATGGTGTAGAAAAAGGAAGGTATAGGACTCTTATGGAAATAAGTAGATTGATGATGAGTTATTTAGAAAATTACCAAATTCATTTTAAGGATATACTCTGGAAACGGAAGTGAACATAGTACCTTCCAAAGTCAGAACTCTCTACTCATATAGAATTGCTGAATAGGTGTAAGCTTATTTTGAAGCATATTCGGATTCGGGTAGTCCAGCACATATGCTGAAGAGAGACAATGATAAGTTGGACAGGAATTCACTTGTTTGTGGGTTATCCTAGAGAAATGAAAGTAGGTTTATAGTCTTAAAAATCAGAAGGTTATTATTAGCATCAATGACCGATTTTTAGAAAAGGATTATGTAATAAAACTCATGCCCATAAGTAAATTTGTTCTTAAGGAAATAATAAAGGACATGTCTAATCTAGTACCAACTGTACAAGATGAAATATCACAAGAAACTGCAACACGTATCACAAATGCAGAAAGTGCCTCATCGTAGTGGGAGGGTTGTTAGGCAACCTAAAAAGATTTATGTTTTGGGAGAGTTTTTGGACTCGATCCCTGGAGGACATGAACCTGATCTCCGGACATATGATGAAGCACTCCAAGATAAAGATGCAATATCTTGGCAAAGAGTAATGAATAACAGAATTAGAATATAAGTATTCTAATAAAATCTGGAAGCTTATAGAACCACCAAATGGTATAAAAGCCTTTGGGTGTAAAAAGATCTATATTAGGAAAAGAGGGATAGACAGGAAGGTAGAAACTTTCAAAGCAAGGCTAGATGAAAAAAGGAAACTTTTTCACTGGTAGCCATGCTTAAGTCTATCCGGATTCTTTTATCTATTTGGCAAGTGGATGTCAAGACAGCATTCCTTAATGGAAGTCTTGAAGAAAACATACATATAAAGCAACCAGAAGAGTTTATTGCAAAGGGCTAAGAGCATCTTGTGTGTAAGCTCAATCAGTCTATGGACTGAGGCAAAGCTTCAAGGTCTTGGAACATCCGGTTTATCAAAGTAATCCAGATCTATGGATTTAGTAACCGGATAAGTCTTGTGTATTCAAAAGATGTGATAGAAACGTGGTGGTATTTCTTGTACTATACTTAGATAACATTTTTGGTAGTTGGAAACAATATCAAAATGTTGTCAGAAGTAAGGGTATGGTTGTCCAAACAATTCGATATAAAGGACTTGGGAGAATGTATATATTCTTGAGATCAAAGTAATAAGGGATCGCAAGAAAAGAATATTTTACTTATCCCAAGCTTCATACATCGGAAAAATCCTTACTCGTTTTAAGCATACAAAACTCCAAGAAAGGTTTCTTACCTTTTCAGGATGGAGTAACTTTATCTAAAGATATGTCTCTGTAGACATCAAAGGAGATAAAGGAAATAAAGGCAGTTCTTTATGCTACGGCTGTTGGAAGCCTAATGTATGCTATGCACGAGATTAGAAATCTGTTTTGCCAAGGGCATAGTTAGCAGATATCAAAGTAAGTCTGGACATGGACAGTGGACTGCAGTAAAGCATATATTGTAGTACCTTAGAGGCACTAGAGATTATAAACTAGCTTACAAGGCAGTTAATTTAGTCCTTGTGGGTTGCATGGATTTTGACTTCCAATCGGATAGGGACAATAATAAGTCAACCTCAGGGTTTTGTGTTTACTTTAGGAGGTAAAGTCATAACTATGGAAGAGTGATAAACATAGGTGTTTTTCTGAACTCCACCATAGAAGCTTAGTATATGGCAAATCTCTGAGGTAGCCATAAAAGCTGAATGACTCAATAACCTCAAGATAGACTTATATATTATTTTTGGTTTGTCCAAAAATTATTACAATTTATTGTAATAATGTTGGTGCAGTAGCAAACTCGAAGAAACCATAAGTCTATAAGGCAAGTAAACACAATAAGCACATAACCCTAAACGCGAGAATCGTATAAGCAAACAGAAGTTGCGCCCGCTGCATCGGTGATGACCTATAGATCCTTTCACTAAGGTCCTTAAGGCAAGAGCTTTTGATGGGCATGTTGAAGGGATGAGAATCGGATGTGAGCGATATGTAACTTAGTCTTTTAATATAAGTGGAGATTGTTAGAGTGTATACTAAAAGCTTTTGGTATAAACATTTATCTAGAAATAAGAATCACATTGGTCAAATATCTACATTTGTGATAAATGTAGTTCAATTAATTTATATTGTAGATAACATGGTGTGTGTGTCACACACGAGGATCATGTTATCGTGCCTTATAAATTATAAACGTAGCTCACGACCAAGATGGAAAGGAACAAACCATTTGAGAGTCGTAATTAGGTATTAGTTTATCTTAACTATATAATTACACTAGTACACTTAGAGTGTATTGAGTAGGACCATTAGAGGTCGCTTCTTTTATACTGACTTTATAAAGAAACAAAGACCTCGGTATGGAAGTGTGTGCTTTAATCCTAATATAATAACAAGCACATATATTTGATATTTATTTCTTTAATTTGTCAATGGGTGAGATTTAGTTCGATGAATCAATAAGCCCGATAAGTTGGGAAATGATATCACTTATAGTGTGTTGTTGATTATAGAAGCGTGTCCTAGAGATACTAGGTTAAGAATGTCCCAAGAGGAGCTCAAAAGTCATGTTAAACCTGCGGGTGGACTTCCAATACCTGTAAGTTGAGTGGTACTACTCTTGGAGCTAGATATTAATTAAGTGAGTTGTCTACTTACTTAATAAGTGGACATTGTTTATCTAAAACACGGGAGACTAACACACTCATAATAAGAAGGAGCCCAAAAATGTAATTTGGGATTGGTGCGGTAGTTCAATAATAATTCTCTAGTGGAATGAATTATTATTGATAAAATTAAGTTGTGTGTTCGGGGCGAACACGGGATGCTTAATTTTATCGGGAGATCAAAACCAATTCCTCCTCTCGGTCCCTTTCGTAGCCTCTTAATTATAGATTACTATACCCACCTATACCCACCTTCTTACCCATCCTATAGGGGGCCGGCCAAGCTAGCTTGGAGACCAAGCTTGGGCCGGCCATGTTTGAATTCATGTGGCTGGCCCTAGCTTGAACTCAAGCTTAGGTGGCCGGCCCTATTAAAATAAAAAGGAATTTTATTTTTAAAATTTTTCTCATGTGGATAACATGATTTAAAAGAGAGTTTAAAAATTTAAAACTTTCCTTTTATAAGATTCTACAAAAGATTAAGAGAAGAGTTAAATCTCTTTCCTTATTTGTATATTAAAAGGTTGATTTTAATTTTGGTAAAAACTTTCCTTTTAATCATGTTCATGATTTAAAAGAGAGTTTAAAAATTAAATATCTCTTTTATAAAGCTTCTACAAGGATTAAGAAAAGATTAGATATCTTTCCTTATTTGTAGATTGGAAGAGATTTTAATTTTTAAAGATAACTTTCTTTTTATCCACATGTTTAAAAGAAATATTTTAATTTATAAAATTTCCTTTTATTGACCATCATGAAGGGAAAATTATTAGAGAAATTTTTATAAAATTTCGAAACAAATTAGGAAAGTTTTAATTTTGATTGAATTAAATTTCCTTTGCTTGGTTTAAAGTGGCCGACCACATTGTTGATGAGAAAAAAATATTTTAATTAAATAAATTTTCCTTATCAATGACAAAAGAATTAAGGAAATTTTTATTTAAATTTCCTTATTTGCCAAGGCCAAGGATTATAAAAGAGAGTAGAGGTGCCTTCATGGAGAACAACTCTATTATTTTTCCTCTCTTTTCTTCCTTGGTGTGGCCATCCTCTCCTCCTTTCTTCTCTTTGATGGCCGAACCTCATCCTTCTTGTGGAGACTCATATGGTGGCCGGATCAAGTTTAGAGAAGAAGAAGAAGGAGAGAAAGAAAGCTTTGTTTCTAGCATCCCTGAGCATGGTGGTGGTGGTCAACCTCTTCATCCGAAGAAGTTTTGATGGCGAAACTTGCAAGGAAGAAGAAGGTGCTTGTGGTTCTCATCTCGAAGATCGCCCCCACAACGTCCGAGGTTAGAAGGAATACGGTAGAAGATCAAGAGGTTTTTCTAAAAAGTATAACTAGTAATTTTTCTTCCGCATCATACTAGTTATTTTTGGAAATAATACTAAATACAAGAGGCATACGATTCTAGAGTTTCAATTTGTTTTCGATATAGTGTTCTTTTGTTTTTCTTTTCCTTGTGATTTGATTGTTCTTTTGTTAACCTAAAGTTATTTTAGGAAATTAAATATTAACTTTCTATAAAAGGTTTTGTCTAGTCGGTGGTGGTTGCTCCCATATCCAAGAAGGTGCCTCGCCACGTCAATACTGGGAACCGATTATGCAAATTAATATTTAATGGAATTAATAACTTAAGGTGACTTGGATCGAACGTGTTAAGTTCCGCAGGAGATCCAAGACAAAACCTAAAAGAACAAATATATTAAGTTTTGGATCAAACGTGTTAAGTCCCGCAGGCGATCCAAAATTTAATTTAAAAGAACACATGGTAGCTAGGAAAAGGTTCAGACCTTTGTACAAAATTTTTGTACAGTGGAACCTCTAGGCTTTCCGAGTAGCAACCAACAATTGGTATCAGAGCTAGGGTTTTGCCTCTGTGTATTTGGTATTAGTTTAATTATGCACATGTCATACATAATTTAGGGCAGATAATAGTAGGATGTGCTAACTTTGTGGATGATGAGGATCCAACTATTATGGCTTATAGTTTTATGTGTGTGACCCTTGGACATGTCAAGGACATTTATATGTGTGTGCATGATTGTATTATAAAATATAGCAGGTGTATTTAGTTTTATTAGGATTTTATTTTTGATCTAGATACATGTACATTCCTTTTATGGAATATAGGATCAAAATTGTAAAATTCTATTTATGTCGCGGATCGAATCTTGCAAAGCGTGGAACCTTCTAAGGACCAGAGGCGCAGCGGAACAAGGAGCAAGATGGATGCGACAACTAGACCCGGTGGCGGTGGCCAAATATGGCAGCAGCTTGGGATGACAACACACGGAGGACAACTAGAGATAAAAGCCATAATAGTTGAAAATTAGATTTTCTATTTATTGCTTTTATATTGTGCTGTGTGTGCATGTTAGTTTACAAGTTTAGTAGGCTAGCATAGTTAAAATTCCTCATTAATAAATAACTAAGTGGGAGAGGGATTTTTAAGTAAATCCCATGGTCTCCATTACTGGTTTGTAAGTGATGCAAACAAGCTTGCGCGTTGCCTTCCTCCATAACGGATGAGCTAGTTTGCGGATCACTAGAACAGACTTCCATTTTTGGATGACTATAGGAAGTTAATTAAGAGCGTGTGATCTTCCCCAACGGAAGGGGCATAATCTTATTAATAGACTTAGTGTCAAGTAATGGTATACACTTAGACACATCTAATAGTATCCTCCCCATCGGAGTCACTGTTATTATTTGTGTGACCAAATGAAACCAATTATTAATTTGTCATAAAACTAGGTTGACAAGATAATAAAATTAAAGGGTTAAAACCCCTCTTACAAATGAATGATTTTGTATACGTCCACACTAACGTGGCATACAAAATTAACGATGTTTGAGATAATTTTATTTGTCATAGATAGTTAATGGGTAAAACCCTCCTCTTACAAATGTTGATTTTGTATACGTCCACACTAACGTGGCATGCAAAATTCACGGTGTTTTGAGGTGTTGGTAGATTTAAATAGTATTGTTAGAGGAATCAATATTATTTTAAATTTAGAAGTCTTGACCAAATATTTGATTAAAGATAGACCAACTATTAATTTTATTCGTCATAAAGTAAGGTTGACGAGATAATAAAATTAAATGATAAAATTTCCTCTTTGAATTTGTATACGTCCACACTAACGTGACATACAAAATTCATGGGGATTTTTAAGGAGTTGGTCTTAACCAAATATTTTTGTGATTCTTAGGATGATGGTCAATCCCTAGCTGATATACTTTAGGATAGACTTAGTGGTCCCAATTATAATTGATTGGAAATAGGATTTGGACATTAAGGTAGACTGTCCTCTTAGAACTAAGAACAATATAGGTGTATTTTATTCATTAGTTGAAACATGTTTAGTGGTGTTATCAATCGAACGAGTGTAGATACAGATGCCATTAATCATGTCCGCAATTCATTGCAGGGAAAACCGACAACTAAATGAAAATAAAAACACCGTCCACATGGGCACTTCTGTAAAAGTGGCAGCTGTTATGCAGTGGGAGATGTTTATCTTTTGATAAAAATAAAACATGGATTTTGAGTAATTGTCTTTACGCACCAAGTTTAGAAAGAACTAGTTTTCAGTTTCTAAACTATTCAAAGAACATGATATTCGCCTCTTTTAAATAACAAAGTTGTTATTAAGAAAAGAGGGAAGTTATCTGCTCGCACGTTGGTTGGCAATTTATAAATCCAATAACTCTCACGATGCAACAAATGGAAATTAGTAACACATCTTCTAACTTTAAGAGAAAGTAACCTTCGGAAATGAACCAATTATATCTTTCGCATCTAAGGCTAGGTTATATTAACTTGAGTATGATTCATTGGTAGGCGATGAACTTTTGGGTTCATTAGTAGTGGAAATCTTTCCAACTCGCGAGTCTTACTTGGAAGGAAAATAACCAAGAAGCTTTCAAGTCTAAGGGTATGGAGTCAAAGATATGTTGAATTGGTTCATTCTGATTAATGTGATCATGACTATCCAAGCAAGAGGTTGTTTCAAATATTTCGCCTATTTTATAGACAACTATTTGATATACGAAACATTTACTTGATGTGCCACAAGTCTAAGTGCTTTGATTAGTTCAAAGAGTATGAGGTCGATGTGGAGAAATGTCAAGGTAAAGTATCAAGACACTACTGTGAGATCGTGGTGGCAAGTACCTCTTAGGAGAATTTAGGAGTCACTTATCAGAAGTAGGGATTCAATCCCAACTAACTACACCTAGGTATATCCCAACAGAATGGTGTAGAAAAAGGAAGGTATAGGACTCTTATGGAAATAAGTAGATTGATGATGAGTTATTTAGAAAATTACCAAATTCATTTTAAGGATATACTCTGGAAACGGAAGTGAACATAGTACCTTCCAAAGTCAGAACTCTCAACTCATATAGAATTGCTGAATAGGTGTAAGCCTATTTTGAAGCATATTCGGATTCGGGTAGTCCAGCACATATGCTGAAGAGAGACAATGATAAGTTGGACAGGAATTCACTTGTTTGTGGGTTATCCTAGAGAAATGAAAGTAGGTTTATAGTCTTAAAAATCAGAAGGTTATTGTTAGCATCAATGACCGATTTTTAGAAAAGGACTATGTAATTAAACTCATGCCCATAAGTAAATTTGTTCTTAAGGAAATAATAAAGGACATGTCTAATCTAGTACCAACTGTACAAGATGAAATATCACAAGAAACTGCAACACGTATCACAAATGATACACAATTGCAGAAAGTGCCTCATCGTAGTGGGAGGGTTGTTAGGCAACCTAAAAAGATTTATGTTTTGGGAGAGTTTTTGGACTCGATCCCTGGAGGACATGAACTTGATCTCCGGACATATGACGAAGCACTACAAGATAAAGATGCAATATCTTGGCAAAGAGTAATGAATAACAGAATTAGAATATATGTATTCTAATAAAATCTAGAAGCTTATAGAACCACCAAATGGTATAAAAGCCTTTGGGTGTAAAAAGATCTATATTAGGAAAAGGGGGATAGACAGGAAGGTAGAAACTTTCAAAGCAAGGCTAGATGAAAAAGGAAACTTTTTCACTGGTAGCCATGCTTAAGTCTATCCGGATTCTTTTATCTATTTGGCAAGTGGATGTCCAGACAGCATTCCTTAATGGAAGTCTTGAAGAAAACATCCATATAAAGCAACCAGAAGGGTTCATTGCAAAGGGCTAAGAGCATCTTGTGTGTAAGCTCAATCAGTCTATGGACTGAGGCAAAGCTTCAAGGTCTTGGAACATCCGGTTTATCAAAGTAATCCAGATCTATGGATTTAGTAAGCCTAGTCTGAAGCATATTCGGATTTGGGTGGTCTAGCACATGAGAGACACTGATAAGTTGGGCAGGAGTTCACATGTTTGTGAGTTATCCTAAAGAAACAAAAGTAGGTTTATAGTCTTAAAAAATCAGAAGGTCATTATTAGAATCAATGACCGATTTTTAGAAAAGGACTATGTAATAAACCACAAGCTCATAAGTAAATTTGTTCTTAAAAAAATTATAAAAGACATGTCTAATCTAGTACCAACTGTACAAGATGAAATATCACTAGAAACTGCAACACGTATCATAAATGATACACAGACAGTGGCTCATCGTAGTGAGAGGGTTGTCAAGCAAACCTAAAAGATTCATGTTTTGGGAGAGTTTTTAGACTTGATCCCAAATGAACATGAGTCTGATCCCGGACATATGATGAAGCACTCCAAGATAAAGATGCAACATCTTGGCAAAGAGCAATGAATACAGAATTGGAATATTTGTATTCTAATAAAATCTGGAAGCTTGTAGAACCACCAAATGATGTAAAAGTCATTGAGTAAAAATAGGTCTACAATAAGAAAAGATGGATAGACAGGAAGGTGGAAGCTTTCAAAGCAAGGCTTGATGAAAAAGGAAACTTTTTCACTGGTAGCCATACTTAAGTCTATCTGGATTCTTTTATCTATTTGGCAAGGGGATGTCAAGAAAGCATTCCTTAATGGAAGTCTTGAAGAAAGTATCCATATAAAGTAACCAGAAGAGTTCATTGCAAAGGGCAAAGAGCATCTTGTGTGCAAGCTCAATCAGTTTATGGACTGAGGTAAAGCTTCAAGGTCTTGGAACATCCGGTTTATCAAAATAATCCAGACTTATGGATTTATTTAGTAACCGGATAAGTCTTGTGTATACAAAAAGTGTGATGGAAACGTGGTGGTATTTCTTGTACTATACGTAGATAACATTTTTGGTAGTTGGAAACAATATCAAAATGTTGTCAGAAGTAAGAGTATGGTTGTCCAAACAATTCGATATGAAGGACTTGGGAGAATGTATATATTCTTGGGATCAAAGTAATAAGGATCGCAAGAAAAGAATATTTTACTTATCCCAAGCTTCATATATCGAAAAAATCCTTGCTCATTTTAAGCATGCAAAACTCCAAGAAAGATTTCTTACCTTTTTAGCATGGAGTAACTTTATCTAAAGAAATGTCTCCGTAGACATCAAAGGAGATAGAGGAAATGAAGGCAGTTCTTTATGCTTCGGCTGTCGGAAGACTAATGTATACTATGCATGAGATGAGAAATCTGTTTTGCCAAGGGCATAGTTAACAGATATCAAAGTAACCGGACAAGGACATTGGACTGCAGTAAAGCATATATTGAAGTACCTTAGAGGTACTAGAGATTATATGCTAGCTTACAAGATAGTTAATTTGGTCCCTGTGGGTTGCACGGATTTTGACTTCCAGTCGGATAGGGACAATAGTGAGTCAACCTCGGGGTTTTGTGTTTAATTTATGAGGTAAAGTCATAACTATGGAAGAGTGATAAGCATAGGTGTTTTTCTGGACTCCACCATAGAAGCTGAGTATATATGACAAACCTCTGAGATAGTCATAAAAGCTGAATGACTCAATAACCTCAAGATAGACTTAGATATGATTTCTGGTTTGTCCAAAGATTATTACAATTTATTGTAATAATAGTGGTGCAGTAGCAAACTCGAAGAAAACCATGAGTCTATAAGGCAAGTAAACACAATAAAGCGCAAGTACCACCCAATACGAGAAATCGTATAAACGAGGAGAAGTTGTTGTGCCTAGATTGCATCAGATGATGACCTATAGATCTTTTCACTAAGGCCCTTAAGGCAAGAGCTTTTGATGGGCATGTTAAAGGGTTGGGAATCAGATGTATGGTAGCAGATACGACAGCTTAGTCTTTTAATATAAGTGGGAGATTGTTAGGATGTATACTAAAAGCCTAGCTTTTGGTATAAGCATTTATCTAGAAATAAAAATCACATTGGTCAAATGTCTACATTTATGATAAATGTAGTTGTTCAATTAATTTATATTGTAGATAACATGGTGTGTGGTGTCACACACAGAGGATCATGTTATCAGTACCTTATAAATTATAAACAGTAGCTCACGACCAAGATGGAAAGGAACAAACCATTGGAAGGTCATAGTGTAATTAGGTATTAGTTTATCTTAACTATATAATTACACTAGTACACTTAGAGTGTATTGAGTAGGACCATTAGAGGTCGTTTCTTTTATACTGACTTTATAAAGGAACAAAGACCTCAGTTATTATGGAAGTGTGTGTTCTTAATCCTAATATAATAACAAGCACATATATTTGATATTTATTTCTTTAATTTATCAATGGGTGAGATTTAGTTCGATAAATCAATAAGCCCGATAAGTTGAGAAATGATATCACTTATAGTGTGTGTTGTTGATTATAGAAGGAAACTGTGTCCTAGTAATCTAGGTTGATAATGTCCCCAAGAGGAGCTTATAAGGATTGTCATGTTAAACCCTGCAGGTGGACTTAGTCCGACATGACGATAAAGTTGAGTGGTACTACTCTTGGAGCTAGATATTAATTAAATCAGTTGTCAGTAACTCACTTAATTAGTGAACATTTGTAATCTTAAACATAGGGAGACTAACACACTCATGATAAGGAGCCCATAATGTAATTTGGGATTGGTGCGGTAGTGCGGTAATAACTCTCTAGTGCAATGAGTTATTATCGATGAACTTGAGTTGTGTGTTCGGGACGAGCACGGGATACTCAAGCTCATCGGAAAGGCAAAATCAATTTCTCCTCTAGGTCCCTGTTGTAGCCTCAATAAAGTCTCAAATCCATCCAAAGAAAAGCCTATCTTGGTGTCCAAGAAGAGGAATTGCTTGGTGACCAAGCAATGGCCGACCACATATTCTCTAGAAGTGGTCGGCCCTTGCCTTGGGCAAGGGGGCCGGCCGCAATATTTAAATTAGGAAGGTTGTTATTGAATTAAAAGGAAATAGGAATGAGTCTAATTTTTTATAAAACTGTTTCCATTATTTTTCGTTGGGAAACTAATATAAAAAGGGGGGAAGGGGAGGCCTTGAAAAATATAACAATTGATATTGTATTGTTGGAGATCATCAAGTGACTGGCCCCTCTCCCTCTCTTCCCTTTGCTCTCGTTTGCTCCTTTGTGGTGGTGGTGGCCGAATTCTAGAGAAGGAGGAGAAGCTTTTCGGGTGGTGTTCATCTTGGAGGATCGTCGCCCACACGACGTCTAAGAGGAGGCGAGGGATACGACAGAAGATCTCGAGGTTTTTAGCATACAAGGAAGAGGTATAACTAGTATTTAATTTCCGCATCATACTAGTTAATTTTTCTTTGTATAAATACCAAATACAAGAGGCATTCGATTCTTGTTTTTCGAATTTAATTTCGATGTTGTGTTTTTTTTCTTTTTTTCTTGTGATTTGATTGTTCTTTTTGGTTAACTTAGAGTTATATAAGGAAATTAAATATTAACTTTCCTTAAAAGGCTTTGTCTAGTCGGTGGTGGTTGCTCGCCATGCAGCACTGGAAGCCAATTTTGGAAACTAATATTTAATTGAATTTATAACCTAGGTGATTTGAATCAAACGTGTTAAGTTCCGCAGGAGATCCAAATCTAAACCTAAAAGAACATATAAGTTAAACTTGGAATCAAACGTGTTAAGTTCCGCAGGAGATACAAGTTTAACTTAAAAGAACACATGGTAGCTAGGAAAGGTTCAGATCACGTACAAAATTTTTGTACAGTGGAGCCATTGGATTTTCCGAGTAGCAACCAACAGTTTGATCCATTAAAAGAATTCAGGAATGGATTAACAGATTTTTGCTTCTTTACAAGTGCTTTTCGAAGGATTTCTAGATGCCGATCGGTTTTTGGAAAGTGAGGTTCGATTTTGATGAAAATACTAGATGTCTCGAGTGAATTGTGATGTGGTCAGTAGATTTAGGAGGATTGTAAAGAGATTTCATTATGCTATAGGTTCCTATGATGATTTCAGTTTTTGTTTTTCCTTGGAGCGGATTTCTACTAGTGGTGTTCGGAATTTGGGTCTTTGTGTTCATGTCATGCAATGATTTTCGATTTTCTCTTTGAGATAGATTTTCATTGGTGGGGTTATGGGTTTGGACCTATGCTCATGCCTTGTAAAGATTTTTGGTTCTTGGGACAAATTTAGATGGTAAAGATTTAGTTGGTTTTTCCTCTTTGATTTGCATTCATGCTTTGAAGGGTTGCGATTTTGGATAGAAATTGTGGATGTACTATGGTTTGTGTAGAATCCTTGTTCTTAATAATGTTTGGGATTTTGGGCACAGAAATGATAGTGGATTCTAAATGTTGTTTTATGTGCTGGTTCTTTGTGGTAGCTTCGAAATTTCTGAACAAATTAGAGGTGATGTTTTAGCCCATTGTGTATGTGATTCTTGTGATGATATAAAATCCTTATTTTCTGGACAGATTTATTATACTGGAAAGTAGTGTGTGTTGTTTAAGTGATTGTGCTTTAATAAATGTTGATGCAATTGTCCATGTTGTTATCCATTAAGTAATATCATTTCCCAACTTATCGGGCATATTGATTTATCGAGCTAAACCTCACCCTTTGATAAATCAAAGAAATAAATATTAAATATATGTGCTTGTTATTATATTAGGATTAAGAGCACACACTTCCATAATAACTAAGGTTTAGTTCTTTTACTAAGTCAGTACAAAAAGAACTTACTTAAATGATCCTTCTCAATACACTTAAAGTGTATCAGTATAATTTATTAGTTAAGATAAACTAATACTTAATTACACTACGACTATACTGATAGTTTGTTCCTTTCTATCTTAGTCGCGAGCAACTGTTTATAATTTATAAAGAATTGACAACATGATCTTCTAAGTGTGACACCACACTTCATGTTGTCTACTATATAAATTAATTGAACAATTACATTTAATAAATAAATGCAGATATTGACCAATATGATTCTTTTATTTTAGCAAATAAATGTTTACAAAAGCTAGGCTTTTAGTATACACTCTAACAATTTAAACTCAGATATTGGTATTTTTCTAATAATGAAATCTGGTTATGAGGAACCGAAGAACGCGAATGGTGAAGAACTCGATTTACGCCTCTGGAACAAGAAGCATCGTGACGAGTCAATGGCAAACGGTCGGGCAACATTTCACATTCTAAGCGCTATACCAACTAAAGATTTCGACAGAGTCGGAGAGTATAAAAGTGCAAAAGAACTTTGGGAAAAGTTCTTAAAACTCTACGAAGAACAAGTTAAAATTGAATCCAACACCGATTTAACGCCAGAACAGTCCGAGAATGAGGAAAATGTTAAGATAGTCGATCTCCATCCCGAGGACACAGAAAGCTCATCCCAGGTGAGCATCAACGAAGGGGGAGAGATATTGGAAGAAAGCAACTCAACAGGGGGAGAACCAACGGTCGACGAGGTAAATAAGGTATGACCTCTACCCTCTGAACAACTGGTTCAATTAATCAAATCACCTGAAGATTTTCGCGAATCAAAAATTGAATCATCAAAAGAATTTTTCAAATTACAAAATACTTTGACGAAAGATTCTTGTGAATCACAAAGTATTTTTTCGAAAACTTTTTTCGGATCTAAACATTTTTCCGAATTACAAATTATCTCATTGAAAGAATTGTTCGAATCGCAAAATGATTTGACAAAAGATTCTTGCAATTAATCAATTACTTGCATGTTTAATATTTATTGCTTTAAAGCTGAAAGAAATAGCCTGTCGATTAAAGTATCTCGACAAACTATTAATAGATATTAACATGATACAATTCTTCACATGTTCAAATTTTCTTACTTCAAATTTGAGAAATTGTAATAAATTGAAATGGAAATTTAAAATTTTCTGATATAAGTATTAGAATAAATAAATAAATGCATAGATTTTTTTTTAATGTTATCAATTTTCTTAAATTTACATAAATTTTTGGACTTAGAAAGATTTTTTATGGTGAAAACTTAGAAATTTTTCAAAAGTTATTCTTTGACTTAGAAATATTTTTTCCTTAACTTGGAAATATGTTTTCTCGAAAAATCATTGAAATAGATTTCTATAATTTTTCTAAGTGTCAAACCCTTAGATTATTTTTTTTAACCCCATTTTTATTGTGATCAAAGGGGGAGAAGGGAGATTATAAGTCTAGGGGAGGTAGAAATTGAAAATTGAAAGAATTGAAAATTTTCAAAATTTAAAATTTTCTATCTTGTTGCACATTATTGAAATAACTTGTTTTAATTTTATGTCTAGTTTTGACCCTAGCTTAACTTGGGTTGATCACACCAAAAAAGGGGGAGATTGTTGGAACCCCAAGGTTGTTTTGGTGTGATCAACAAGTTAAGTTAGGTCCCGTGTTGTTTTAACCTTGTGTCTAAATGTGCAGGAGCTTAGGAGCACAGGTACTCGAGCGGAAGACACAGCTAGCGAGAAGGACGACACGCGGTGCGTCCGAGGGACGAGGCGCTGCGGAAGAGTACCCTGGTGGACTGGTGGACGAGAAGGAAGCGTGCGGTGGTTCCGAGGGACGAAAGCCGGAGCGGAAGATTGCTCGAGGAGCAAGAGACGCAGCTAGCGAGAAGGTCGGCATGCGGTACAACCGAGGGACGAAGACTGCGGATGAGTACGTTGGCGGACGAGAAGGAAATATGCAGCGATTCCGAGGGACGATAAGCCGGAGCAGAAGGCTGCTCGAGAAGACCAGAAAAAGATATGAACTCTAAATTGTAATTCCAAACACTTATGTGCTTCAGTTCTAGTTCAGCTTCTGTTTTCTGCACTACATTGCTGTACGAGGCTTCTCCGCCTGAGGAGATATTTTAGTGAGCTTAATTTTCCTTGGATTAACAACCATATCGGTTGTAACCAAGTAAACCTTTTGTGCCTCACTTTTTCTTTATGCTTTTAATTTATCAGCTTACTTTATATATGCAAGTGTTAGTTTAAAGAGTTCGAGGAGGGTTTGTCTTTTTGTGTTTGCAGGATATCCAACCCCCTCCTAGCCGGCCGCAATGGTCCAACAAGATGTTCACCAGGAAGAAAAGGAGCTTCAGCAAGAAGGATCTTCAGAAGATCAACACTCCAACCGAATCGAGGAACGTGACGTGCTTCAGATGCAACAAAAAGGGGCACTACAAGAATGAGTGTTCGAGAGCGAAGAATGACAAAACGAAGCCGACCAAAAAGAAGGCCCTCAAAGCAACGTGGGATGACTCATCTTCGGAAGAATCAGAGGACGAAGATCAGAAGAACCAGAGCTACCTCGCGCTGATGGCCCGCGAAGCAGAGTCGGAGGATGAATCAAAAGATGGGTTCGAACTCGAATCGAGCCACGAGTCCATACTCATTTCCAAAGGTTCCGAAGAGGTATACTTTAATTTGAACAAAAAGTTTTTTAAAATGATTTCGTGTTTAAATAATAAATTAATGAAAATTGAAAAAGAAAATAAATTGCTCCTTGAGGAAAATCAAAACCTCAAGAAACAAATCACAAATAACAAACCAACTCAAGATCTAACACTTGAGGAGGAGAAATCATCATTAAAATTAGAAATTAACAATTTAAAAAGTATGTTAGAAAAATTTACTACAAGATCAAAAAATTTAGACTCAATCTTAAATAATCAAAAAGCAAGTTACAACAAAACCGGACTTGGCTATAAGCCAAGTTCAAATAAAACATTTAATTCATTAATAACCCAACACAAACCAACAAGAAAAGCTTGGGTTCCGAAAGCATGCTTAACCACACAAATAGGACTTAACCAATATTACATACCTAAAAATAAATTATATTACATAATGTCAAATAAACCAAATCAAAAACCAGAATACAAACCTAGACAAAAAAACTCAAAATCTATATATTCTAAAGCTCACCAAAACTTAGACTATCATCAAGTAAAGTATAACTATAAAAGAAATAAACATAAACCTAAAACTAAAAATTAATTTAAAAGGCCAATAATTCAGGAGGAGGCTCCAGAATAGCTGGCACCTCCAAAACTAACGTACCCGGAAGGGTAACTCAAACTAATCTACCCGGCAATGTACTTAGGACTAATTAGAAAGAGACTCAAGTTTAACTTGAAAAATGGTACTGGTGAAGTTTTGGATGATAGTACGTTAGGGAAGCTTAGTCTATGCATGTCTAGGAAGATATGACTTCGACCTGGTGCATTCGGCTAAGTAGAACTGACCGAAGCTACCCCTTATGGATCCTAACCAGTTAGACCAAGGTTTTGTACTAAGTCCAGTGGATAGGACTATTTGGAAAACCTCGAAGGCATGGTTACTCTAATGATGTTCAAGTGACTCACCACAACCCAGAAGTTTATCCAGAGAATGCCTATCTGTTGAACCCAAAGCTAAACCTGAATCTAACACAAGTTAAAAACAAAACCATAAAATTGAACCTAATTCATCTCACAAAATTATAGGATTCCTTAATTTAAACGTAGATCAGGTGAGATGACAAAGGACCCAATCAAAATTCAAATTAAATTAAATCAAATTAAAATTCAAATTAAATTAAATCGAAATAAAATAAAATAAAATTAAGTCAAAGAAAATTAAATTAAAGTAAACTTAATTTTATTTTTAAAACTTAAACTTAATTTTTTTTTTTTCTAAAAACTTAAAAATTCATTTTAAAATTAAACTTAAAATTTTATTTTTAAAACTTAAAAATTTAATTTTAAAACTTAAATATTTATTTTATAAACTTAAAAATTCATTTTAAAATTAATTTTTTTAACTTAAAAATTTTATTTTAAAATTAAAATTAATTTTTTTTTAAAACTTAAAAATTTCTTTTAAAATTAAAATTAATTTTTATAAACTTAAAAATTCATTTTAAAATTAAAATTTTTTTAATTTAAAAATATATTTTGAAATTAAACATTAAAATTTTCTTTAAAACTTAAAAATTTATTTAAAAATAAACTTAATATTTTTTTAAAACTTAAAAATTAATTTTAAACTTATTTTTTTAACTTAAAAATTCATTTTAAATTAAACTTAATTTTTCTTAACTTAAAAATTCATTTTAAAATTTAAACTTAATTTTTTTATTTTTTCTTTAAACTTAAAAATTCATTTTAAATTTAAATGTATACTTTTTAAACTTAAAAATTCATTTTAAAATTAAAATTTTTTTGTAACTTAAAAATTCATTTTAAAGTTATTTTTTTAACTTAAAAAGTCATTTTAAAATTAAACTTAATTTTTTTAAAAAAAAACTTAAAAAGTCATTTGAAAATTAAACTTAATTTTTTAAAACTTAAAAAATCATTTTAAAATTAAACTTAAATTTTTTAAAATTTAAGAATTTATTTTAAAATTAAAATAAAATTTTTTAAAACTTAAAAATTTATTTTAAAATTAAAATTAAATTTTCTTTAAATTAATTTTAAAATTAAACTTTTTTTAACTTAAAAATTCATTTTAAAATTAAACTTAATTTTTTTTAAAAATTAAAAATTTATATTTAAACCTAAATTTTTTATTAATCTTAAATATTCTTTAAAACTTAAAAATTTATTTTCTTTATAAAAAAAGGCGGGCGCCCCTGGTATACCCTTCCGGGACTCCCGAAAGGGACTCCGGCCACCCCGCCCCAGCCAGCCCCGGGCGCCCGGGAACGGTCTGGGCTCCCGGAGCCCCCTATAAATAGGGGGCAGGGGCGCCCTCAGCTTTTACACCACTTTCCTTCGCTCTTGCTAAGGCTTGTTTTGAGCTTTACTATGAGAGTGATCAAATATAAAATTTTATTCTGTGGTTATTCCGTTGCTGCAAATCAACCGAGGTCATCAGCTCTAAAATTTTATTCACGATGCCTCGGTAAATTTTTCTTCCTATCCGAAGTTTCTTTAAATATTTAATTGATTACCTGTTTAAGTATAGTTTCTTTTATAATGTAGAAAGCGCTCTAGATCTGGTGCTGAGCCCTCGTCTGCTAGTACAGACCCTAGGTTCCCCACTGATGAACTTAGGATTAAGTTTGAATCGACCATTTATATGGCCATTAGGACTAAATGTCTAGATAGAGCGTTCTTTTTACGTTCTTGCATTCTAGTTATAGAGGTTATTAGCCACTATAACTTGCAGAACCTTGTTTACTGTACCAATTCAGTAAACATAGATTTATGTTCTGAGTTTTATAATAACTTGGTTAGAGTAGATGATCTCACTTATGTTACTAGGGTAACTGGTACAGATATTACACTATCTCCTACCACTATCCAGGACTTTTTAGACCTACGACCATATACATGTCGGTTTCAGTGTTACCCTCCTAGGGATCTACCATTTGGTGATCCCTACTCACACATCACTCTGGATGTAATTTATTCATATTTTTTCAGAGGAGAGCGTATACCCACCGTGATTATGTTTAGGTCAGTTGACCTTCGAGTTCATGATTATGCACTTTATAGGGTTTTAGTTTATTGCATATTACCACTATCCACTCGAGACATAACTATGATGCGTCCATTCCATTCCTTTATTTTATACGCACTCTACCATAGATTAGATATAGATATTAGTCTACATATATTTCAGACCATTGTCTACGCAGCTGGATATGTCACCAGCGCTCGAGTACATATGCCGTATTTGTTGGTTGCTACTCGGAAAACCTAATGGTTCCACTGTACAAAAATTTTATACAAAGGTCTGAACCTTTTCCTAGCTACCATGTGTTCTTTTAAATTAAACTTGGATCACCTACGGAACTTAACACGTTTGATCCAAAGTTTAATCTATTTGTTCTTTTAGGTTTAGACTTGGATCTCCTGCAGAACTTAACATGTTCGATCCAAATCACCTAGGTTATTAATTCCATTAAATATTAATTTCCAAAATTGGCTTCCAGGACTGCATGGAGAGGCACATGGCCTTCTTGGATATGGGAACAACCACCACCGCCTAGACAAAGCCTTTTAAGGAAAGCTAATATTTAATTTCCTTAAATAACTTTAGGTCAACCGAAAAGAACAATCAAATCACAAGGAAAAGAAAAACAAAAGAACACAACATCGAAAACTGTGAGATCTCAGAAAATTCAATTAATAGGGTTATTTGGAAAATATCCTTATAGAATTTTTTTGGAATTTTTAGAAATTTTCTAGGAATTTTTCGGAGCTCGTATGACGGATTTTGAGGGGATCAATTTCGGGTTCGGATTAAAGCCTGTTTGGGATACCCGCTTAAGTGAGGAAAAGTGTTAATTATAAATTTCCTTTCTTATTTCTTTTTCCCGAACCCGACTTAATCCTTTAACCGAGTTCTTCCTCCCCTCTCTGCCCCGACGCGATCCCGATCTCCCCTCTCTTCTCTGTTCTCTCTCGCGGGCGATCGGCGCCGACGGGAGCAAGGCTTCAGCTCCGGCGGTCTTCCTTCTACCGGCATCGATCCTTTAGCTCAGATCTAGCCGAAGCCTTCTCCTTCTCGCTCTAATCTCTCTGAAGACTCTCACGGGGACGAACCGACGCCGAGCGTGGACGAGTCGACGCCGACGATCGCCGGTGTAGATCTATCTGCGGAGCTTGCCGGAAATCAATCAAGGAGGCACGAATTATCTTGATTTCCTCTGCTCAACCCTTCCCCGATCTTTCTTCTCGTTTCTGCCGACCCTCTCTTCCCCGATTCGATCGCCGGCTTGAAGATGCCCTAGGGTTTCGAAGGTAAGCTATTAACCCTAGCTGTGGATTTTAGAGTTTTGGTTTTCTTCTCTGTTTACCGATCCTAATCTTCTTGACGGTGGAATTAGGTCTCGGGTTTGGAGAGGTTGGTATCAGGGAGGTGTTGCTTGGATTAGGGAAGGAATCAGATCAGACTCGTGCTAGGTTTTCCCTGGATTGGATCTTGGATCTCCTCTGCCTTGCTATTGATTAGGGTACGGGATTGAAGAGGAGGAGGTAAGATGAGTAGATTGTTTCTTGGACTTAGTTGGTGATAGGTTTGTGTTGAGATCTAATCTCTTTTTGATCTGATTAATTCCAGGGAGGTTTGTTTTGTTTTGGTTCCAGCAGCACTTCTTTGGCTGCGGATCAAGAGCAAAGGTTGGAGATTGAGGTAATTGATCAGTGATTGATTAGCCATTTATGTGTAGGAATAAATTGGAGATGATATGTTAGTATATCGTTAGTTGATACATGTTGTAATTAGTTGTTAAATTGTGTAGATTTATTTGTGTAGAATAAATCTAATGGAATGGTTAGGGTTAGTGTAATTAACCCTAGTCAACCGTTGGATTTATAACCTAATTGGTGATCAGGGATTAGGTAACTAACCCTAATCGACCATTAGATTTAAATTGGTAAGTTGTGATTGTGGTGATTAGGGTTTTGCCCTGATTTAGCATTGAGAGTTTTATTTAGCTATTTCATTTGGATTTAGCTAAATAAAATATATATGTTGTTTGACACAGGACTCTGATTCGAGACGAGCGTCTCGACTTCGGATTTGGATTGTACCTTCTATTTGAGGCGGGTACCCTTTGACTTATCTTTTGATAATGTCTTATGATATGTTTAGCTTATATATACTTACTAGTGGTAGATAGTAGATTATTCTTTCTCTTGGTCTTAGCTAGTTGATACCTATCACATGCTTCATCTGCTAGTTGCTTTATTTCAGGATTGGATATTTTATCTCTTGCCATGTGTATATATGTTCATAGAGATGCATATCTATAGTGCTCTACTCTACTGGATTAGTTGCTTTACATGTGTGATACATGCTCTTGGATTCATGATACTTACATCATTGTTATATGTGATGTCTTTGGATTTATGCTGTTTATATCATGGTTATATATATGCGTTTACCTTTTGGGCACACACATATATGGAGGAGGCTATGTTCAGGTATGACATACTGTAGCATCATGCACCATCCTGCATGATTGCATGCTGGGCGATTGACGACTCCATTATTGTTGAGCTCGTCGGCCACATAGGCCCGCACACAACGTGTTTCACGCATGGGTAGTGGCACGACTGTGGTGTGTATGGCGTGTTGCTCGGTGGTGCACCGGGTGCTCATGGGTAGATGGTTGCGGGATCCTCCCCGTCATCGCGTCGGGAGTTGAGAGCATCAGCTCCCTCACTATGTTTGAGGTAGGAGGATAGGTGTATTCGACAGCATCCCGTCTCGGTCACTCATCAGGGTAGTGACGGTAGAGTGCACGGTGTCATAGCCCACCCGGTCTCACCATTGTGTGTGAGATGGTTGATTGGTCAGGGGTGACTATGTCATATTGCATCATATGCACGGATTACATTCGTTATGATTGATGCATTTTGGTGATTGCATATGATTGACATGCATACAGGATACATGCTTTTGCTCGACTACTTTTATCTGTATGTTGACAGTCATTTGCCCAAGCCTCGTAGGTGAGCACCGTTTATTTCAGTTATGCATTTTCTTATCATTCTTGCTATAGATCGTACTTTATGCCTTTTGTTGGTTATTACAGTTATTTCAGCTATGCATATCATATATCGTTAGAGACCGCATCAGTAGGTTGTACCGTTAGGAGACTGTAGGCTCTATGGTTTAGTGTACTGTACCATAGGATGTTGCTAGTAGTTATATGTTGCTGTACATATCTATTGGATTACCTGCTGAGTTCTTTGAACTCACCCCGTTGTTACTATTTTTCAGGTTGAGGCCATCGGGAGATATTCCAGTCGCTAGCCCCATTATCGCGAGGATTTTCTTTGTCGGATTATATTTTACTTTTGCATCTTATATACTTGTATTGTGGGTTTGTATTGTGGACTTTATATCGACCACTTGGGTTTACTACTTTTGGTTTTTCCGCTGCGGATATATTTTCATTACTTCGTGGATTTTGTTTTTCTTCGTTGTAGTGGAGTAGGATGTGTACGTATATCTTCGTTGGTTTCTATATCATCTTTTCTTTATATAACTGCGTGGATTGTTCATATTATATCTGTGTAGAAATGTTGAATATAACTGCGTGGATTGTTTACTATTTGTGTGTATTGTTCCGGCCGAGTGTGGCCGAGGTATAGATATATGTATACTGAGATTCATATTGTCCGCCGTACAGGGGAGATGCTACCGAAATTTCTTCGGATAGGGACTACCTGGGGCGTGACAAAAACAAATTCGAAATACTAGAATCGCATGCCTCTTGTATTTGGTATTTTTACAAAGAAATAAAACTAGTATGATGCGGAAATTAAATACTAGTATACCTTTTCTTTTGCAAGCAAAAACCTCTAGGTCTTCTACCGTATTTCTCTTCTAACCTCGGACGTTGTGTGGGCAATGATCTTCCGAGATGAGAAACCACCAAAGCACCTTCTTCTCCTTTCTTCAAGTTTCGGCCAAGCACAATGCTTCCAAAAGATGAAGATCTTTTTCTACCAACCAAGCTCCAAGGGAGGTAAGCTTTCTCTCCTTCTTCTCCAAGCTAAAATCCGGCCACCACAAGATCTCCAAGGAAGAAGAAAGGTTCGGCCACAAGGATGGAGAGAAGAGAAAGAGAAGTGTCGGCCACACCAAGGAAGAAAATAGGGAGAAAATAATAGAGGTTGTTCACCTTGAAGGCTCCCAAAACCCCCTCTTTTATAATCCTTAGCTTTGGCAAATAAGGAAATTTAATTACAATAAAATTTCCTTAACTTTCCTTGACATGAATTAATTAAGAAAAATTAAACAAAATTTCCTAATCCCTCATGTCATGGCCGACCACCTCATGGAGAGCAAACAAGACAATTTTCAATCAACAATTAAAAATTCCTTATTTGTCTTCGGAAATTAAAAAAAAAATAAAATTTCCCTTTAAAATCCCTTCATGGTTGATAAAAAGAAATTTCTATAATTTTAATTTTTCAACATGTGAATAATTTATAAAGAAGAAAAATAAAATATCTTTCCAATCTACAAATAAGGAAAAAGATTTAATCTCTTTCTTTAATCTTTTGTAGAACCTTATAGAAGAGATATTTTAATTTTTAATCTCTCCAATAAATTATATCTTTCACATAAGAAAAATTTAAAATTAAAAGTCCTTTTTAATTAAATAGGGCCAGCCACCTAAGCTTGGGTTCAAGCTAGGGCTGGCCACCCATGAACCAATGGTTTGGCCGGCCCTAGCTTGATCGACAAGCTAGCTTGGCCGACCCCTACACCATGGGTATGAAGGTGGGTATAGTACTCTATAAATAAGAGGCTACGATAGGGACTGAGAGGAGGAATTTGTTTTGGTCTCCCGATAAAATTAAGCATCCCGTGTTCGCCCCGAACACACAACTTAATTTTATCAATAATAATTCATTCCACTAGAGAAGTATTATTGAACTACCGCACCAATCCCAAATTACATTTTTGGGCTCCTTTTATTATGAGTGTGTTAGTCTCCCTGTGTTTAAGATGTCGAATGTCCACTAATTAAGTGAGTTACTGACAACTCATTTAATTAATATCTTAGTCCAAGAATAGTACCACTCAACCTTATCGTCATGTCGGACTAAGTCGACCTGCAGGGTTTAACATGACAATCCTTATGAGCTCTTCTTGAGGACATTATCAACCTAGATCACTAGGACACAATTTCCTTCTATAATCAACAACACACACTATAAGTGATATCATTTCTCAACTTATCGGGCTTATTGATTTATTGAACTAAATCTCACCCATTGAAAATTTAAAGAAATAAAAATCAAATATATGTGCTTGTTATTATATTAGGATTAAGAGCACACACTTCCATAATAACTGAGGTCTTTGTTCCTTTATAAAGTCAGTATAAAAGAAACGACCTCTAATGGTCCTACTCAATACACTCTAAGTGTACTAGTGTAATTATATAGTTAAGATAAACTAATTCCTAATTACACTACGACCTTCCAATGGTTTGTTCCTTTCCATTTTGGTCGGGAGCTACTGTTTATAATTTATAAGGTACTGATAACATCATCTTCTGTATGTGACACCACATACTATGTTATCTACAATATAAATTAATTGAACAACTACAAACAAATGTAGATAATTTGACCAAATGTGATTCTTTATTCAAAATAAATGTTTACAAAAGCTTAGACTTTTAGTATACACTCTAACAGTATTGTCATATTTTGCCCACCTACGTATTAACGTCACCCGAGGTCATGTTTGGGCCATGACTGAGTTCAACGTCATAGGATCTAGGAGTTTCTCATTAGCGGGAGTCCACGTAGATGAGGATGATGGTGTCATGTCTTGGCGGAGAGGGGCCCAACACCAACCAGACCCAGATGCCCAGGACGCGGCCGAGCATGATGAGTTTATGGTTGCGTTATTTGATGTACGTAGATTGTATATACTTGTTTAGCATGTTTTGACGCACATTCACATACTTTGTACATGCTTTATCTATGCACTTTCGTACTTCCAGCTTTCCTTTCGAGCATATTTACTCTCTTTGTTCGGAGATCTGCTTTTGTGCATTTTTTGTACACAGGAGTCGAATTTGGTGAAGGGTGCGTGTTCGAGGCCAAATCTGCAAGCAAAGTAATGGAGGAAGGCATTGTACCTGAACCCCACATGACCCTGCCATGGGGGTTTGCCCAGGTCGTGTGGAGATGAGAGGCCATGTAGCTACAGTAGAGAAGGGAGATGGCTTGGCCGTGTGAACCTCACACGGTCGTGCCAAGTTTTGAAGCCCAATAAAGTCTATGCCATGTACACCACATGACCATGTCAGTTTTCCAGAGACCAGAGAAGCCTCGGCCATGTACCTTACACGACCGTGTGAGGTTTCCAGAGAGCAAGAGAGTACTGGCCATGTGCACCACACGGCCGTGCCGGGTTGTAACGACCACCCTTCTTATCTATACTACTACTCTCTAGGGGTGACCGTTACTTAACTACTAACTCTACTTAACCGGTATGATCGAAACCACGAGGAGTCTCTATCGAAAAATTTCGGCAGCATCTCCCTTGTACCGGTGACCATATACTGAAATACATACATAGTATACATCAGCCACAGGCGGCTGAAACATATATTAAACATCCACGTAGTTAAATAAGTGTCAAACACCAAAAATACATATTTACTATACTGAATTCATCTTAGCATACTATCTAAAACAATTTCAAATGACATGGAACTCAAAATACAATCTCAATATTTATTAATCACTAAAATGCGGAAAACTCAACAACATCCCAAGTCTCTCCCATAGTCCTGGCATCACACACCATCCACACCTCCTCGTCGTCTTCCTTTATCTGCAATAAGAGGAAATGCAAACTATAAGCGAATGCTTAGTAAGCGCTATCTAACTCACAAAAACTCGATATGCATGTACATATATCTATAACATGAACTAACTGAATGCTTACTGAAAACTACTCATATTCATCCAATAGTAAAGGAATTAAACAGGCTGAAATGCTAAACATATAAAGCTACTCATGTTCTTCTAACAGCAAAGAAAAGTAAGCTAATCTAAATAACATGCTAGTATAAAAGAAAACTAAACTTGCTGATTTAAAACAAAATGAAACTTATTTCATTTGTTCTAAACTTATTCTTTTATTCCACTTGTTTAAAACTTATACTTTATGTAACACCCACGAAATTATAAGATAAGTATATAAGTATTGTTTTCTTTAGAGCATAGAAATAAAAAGAATAAGAGGGGAAAAAAGGGAAATAGAAATAAATATAGAATAAGAAGAGGTGAGGTCAAGGATTGAACCTTGAACCTCCCACAAATAATGGAGATAAATTGATGCATGAAAACCACCAGGATAAGGAATAATATTTGGATAGAAAGGAATGAAAAATTTAGTTAAAGTTGAGAAGGAAATAAAAAAAAACTAAACAAAAGAACAAGAGAAAACCAAGTGGCTTACCTCCTCTTCCTCTTGGTTAAGAGAAGAAGCAAGCAAAAGGTAAATTGCCTACTTCCCTCCCTCTCTCTCTATTTTTGTGGGAATTAAAGGAGTGGGGGAAAAGAGGAGTTGAGGGAATGAATGAAGACATGTTTCATTGGCAAATGGAATAAATAGATTGGGAGAAGAAAAACAAGAGATTAAGTCCTTTTCTTTCTTCCTCCTTCCTCCTTCTTCATTCTTCACCGAACCAAGAACCCCTTCCCTCTCCTCATTCCAATAGCTAAGTTAAGTTCTCCTCCAAGAAAACTAATTTCCGAGAAGAAGCTTTCAAGTTCTATCCCTTCCAATCAAAAAGAAGCAAAAGGAGGTACAAGAAGAAGAAGCTTTCTCCTTCCTTGGCACTTAGAATACTTTTCTCCTTAAGAAAAACCACAAGCGAAAGGATGTAAGTTTCCCTCACCTGTGGTACAATAGCTTTTGCGTGTTCTATGAGATTTGGTTACATAAAAATCTAAGAAAAACCTCATGAAGAATTTCGGCCAAGATAAGACCAAAAAGAGTGACCTAGGAAATGTAAAGATCTAAATTTTGACATGCTCAATATGTTCCTTGTGACATGTATTTTTATGGTAGGGATTTATCTCATGTTCATATGTTAGAACGTTGATTAGAACTTAGAATCACACCCCTAGACTCTCGGATAAATATGAATTAAAAGAAAAATAGGTAAGCTAAGACTCAAACCAAGCATGTCTTTTATTGTTGATTTATGATAGGTGCCTCATGATGAGGAAGTTGTTAACTTGTTATGCTCATATGATGATTAAACTTCATTCCATGCTCATATGTATTCAGCCACATTATGTTTAAGGGCTTAGGAAACTTAGAACCTAACTCAACTATGCTCATGTTGTTCCTTGAAATATTTGCTATGAAAGTTGTTTAAGGTTCTCATGCTTTTATGACACTTGAACCCTAGCTTTAAGCCCTACAAGTTTCGGCCATATTATGTTTGAGGGCCTAGGAAACTTAGAACCTAACTCAACTATGCTCATGCTGTTCCTTGAAATATTTGCTATGAAAGTTGTTTAAGGTTCTCATGCTTTTATGACACTTGAACCCTAGCTTTAAGCCCTACAAGTTTCGACCACATTATGTTTAAGGGCCTAGGAAACTTAGAGCCTAACTCAACTATGCTCATGTTGTTCCTTGAAATATTTGCTATGAAAGTTGTTTAAGGTTCTCATGCTTTTATGACACTTGAACACTAGCTTTAAGCCCTACAAGTTTCGGCCTCATTATGTTTAAGGGCCTAGGAAACTTAGAACCTAACTCAACTATGCTCATGTTGTTCCTTGAAATATTTACTATGAAAGTTGTTTAAAGTTCTCATGCTTTTATGACACTTGAACCCTAGCTTTAAGCCCTACAAGTTTCGGCCACATTATGTTTAAGGGCCTAGGAAACTTAGAACCTAACTCAACTATGCTCATGTTGTTCCTTGAAATAATTTCTATGAAAGTTGTTTAGGGTTCACAAGCTTGAATGATAATTTTTAACCCAATGTATGCTTGATAAGGTTCGGCCATGATAAGTTGTAAGCTTGAGAAACCTAGAACTCTACCTAAACTTGCTCATGGTGTTTTTCTTATGGTATAAGAAATGATACTTGTTTAGGGTTCACATGTTGGTATGGAGTTTTACCTAAAACCCAACTATATGTTTCGGCCACTATAAGCCATTAGGGTGAGAAATCTAATTATGTTTCCCATGTATCTTATATGCCATGTTTTATGAGATTGCTATGCTTCTATGTTTAATTATGCACACTTATGATCTATACATGATGGAAACCCTTATGCTATGTTGTGTGTTATTTATGATGAGCTGTGTGCTCAACTTATGCATGATATATATGATGAGCTGTGTGCCCAAGTTTGCATGCTATTTATGATGAGCTGTGTGCCCAAAACTATGCATGTATTTATGATGTGCTGTGTGCCCAAATTTTACATACCATTATGATGAGATGTGTGCCCAAATTCTATATGGTATGATATGATAAGAAATACGATGTGCAAGAAATGATAAGAACCATGATATGTATGACATGCTACTTTACTTTATATGGCTTGTACAAAGGGTGGGCTCCATAAGCGCCCCGGGGTCGATGGACTAAGAAACGGGCCTCGTTAGGGATGAGCTCCTAAGTGCCCCTAGGTCGATGGACTAAGAAACGGGCCTAGTATGTATGCCTTGTAGGGTTCAAGACTTGCTACCTTGGACCTACATATGACGCGCACATTTATGTATGTGGTACAATCCGGGGCCCTAACCATGTTATGATTATGTTTAAGTATGTAAGTAATAAGTTTTCAAAGGACATGTTGCATACACTATTGCATGAATCATGTTTTTGAAAGTCATCTCGCATAACACTTTATGATTATGTTACGATATACCATGATGCTTATGATTATGACATGTTATGTTAGGATGAACTTTATGATTATGTTATGATAGGTTATGATCATGATTATGTTATGTTAGAATGCACCTTATGATTTTATCATGATATGTCATAATGCTTATGATTATGTTATGTTATGTTAGGATGAACTTTATGATTATGTTAGAATATGTTATGATCATGATTATGTTATGCTAGAATGCACTTTATGACTTTATTATGATATGCCATGATACCTTACGATTATGTTATGATATGATGTTTCTATACATGATATGATGAGTTGTCTTTATGCTTTATGCCTTGGAGTTTTATTTATGCTATACGGTCTTTGTGAGTAGGAAAGGATCTTACTGAGCCTTGAGTGTTCACAGCTTACTTTTGTTGTACCACAGATAAGGGCAAGGATTGGATGTACTAAGGGAGCAGTAGGAGGGGGCAAGAAGGACGTGTGTAGTAGTGACTTGGCTAAAGAGAAAGACCTGCTTCTAGTTAATAAGAATTATGTTCATGTTGTTCTTTTATGACTCTATGACACTTCATCATGCTCTTTAGTATTATGGTTTTAATTTAAGTTAAGTATGTTATGTGAATCATATGATAGGTAGTTAGTGATGATGATTTGAAAAGTAAAAAGAAAAAGTTTAAAGAAAAAAAAATATATATACGATAGATAAGACTTCCGCTGTTTTTAAGAAGAAAAGATAAGTAACCCCCCGTCAGCTTAAGCAGGAAGGGGCGGGGCGTTACAGTTTGGTATCAGAGCCAAGTTTAGCCTTTTCACTACACACATGTCAAGCCTTCATCCTGCCACTCCAAGTTAGAATCTATATGTTTAAATTAATTCTTCTATGATGCTTTAATATTATGCATGATTTCTTATTTTGTTTTATGATGTTAAGTCACAATTCTAGTTTAGGTATGCATGATGGTAGGATAGGAATAATAACGATCTTAGTTTAGCTTGGGTAGAAATAACGATAATTTATTATTATTTAATGAAGATAAGTATGGCTAGGAGACGTACGACCCGAGCAGACGAGACAGTAACTCCACCAGATCTGACTCAGGTAGTTACCGACCTCCAGCGTCAGATCACGGAGCAACAACAGCTGATCACGACTTTGATGGGTCAGCAAGAAAATCCTGCCACCCAGCCAGTAAATCAGAATGCAGTGCCCATCATCCCAGTAGTTGCACCAGCAGCACCGATAGCCCCTGCCCCAGTGGTCAGACAGGAGACCTACTTGATACAGTGGCTAAGGCTGAAGCCGGAAAATTTCTCAGGTACTTGCGAGCCATGGGACGCTCAGGCCTGGTTCAAGACGGTGGAAAGCATAGTGGAATTACTAGACTGACCCGTATTGGAAAAGATCAAGTGTGTATCATTCTGCTTTTCCGGAGACGCAGGGATGTGGTGGGAAAGAGTAAAAGCAAAGAGACAGATTAATCTGATGAACTGGACGGACTTCGAGACAGAGTTCTTCGAGGAGTTCTTCCATATGCAAGTGACGAACCGACACTATGACGAGTTCACCGAGTTTCGGCAAGGTGACCTATCAGTGAACGAAGCAGTAAAACGCTTCAACCGTTTGGCACGCCTATCTCCAGAATTGGTTCGCACAGAAAGAGAAAGGGTCAGACTGATGTTGAAGATGCTTCAACCCGAAATAGCACTGAACGTGGCCGGCGGAGTTAATAGACCGCAGACTACAGAGGAATTGGTCAGCAGTGCCCTCATCACAGAATATTATCAGAAAGCGATGAACGAGAATAAGAGTCAGGCCCGAACAGAAGGACAGAGACCCTCAGGTAATAAAACAAGCTGGAAAGGGACCTCTACTGGAAAAAGGAAACAATGGAACAATGCAAAAGGTGGCTCAGTGAATAAGCAACCGAAATACCCCCAGTGCACTATTTACGGAAAGCTGCATTCCGGAGTATGTCATAAGGTACAAGAAGGTGCTATAATTGCGGAGGGGAAGGACATCTGGCCAGAGACTGCACCAACCGGTTTCAGGCACCACCCCAGCAGAACAACCAAAACAAGAGTACCCCCTCACAACTACATCAGATGCAAGCTACTATTGAAGGAACACCGATTAGCCAAGGGAGATTGGAAGCCCCGCCAACTACAACGAACGCCAGGGTTTTCCCGCTTACTAAAGGAGATGTGGCGAGCGCCTCTACTGTCGTCACAGGTCAGTTACCTACCTTTAGTCAATATGCTAAAGCTATATCTGATGCTGAAGGCGAACCAGTGTTGGAAATTATCGGGATATCGAGAGATATTACGAGTCAATGGATCGAAAATATGTCCGGGCAGCTCTCTACCATGACCATAGCACCCACATTATTCGATATCTATTAGAGAAACAAACCAGTGACCAAAGTCTCCAAAGGATTAAACAAGAAACCCTAGAAGGAAAGAATGATGGATTCCGGATCACGGACAATGGAATATTATACCTCAGGGATCGATTATGTATCCCCGAGGATCCAGAGTTGCGAAGAAGAATACTAGAAGAAGCTCATTCAACGCCCTATGCAATGCACCCAGGATCCACCAAAATGTACCAAGATTTAAAAAAGAAATTTTGGTGGTCCGGTATGAAAAGAGATGTGGCTCAGTATGTCGGTACCTGCCTGACCTGTCAGAGGGTTAAAGCAGAACATCAGAGACCGGGAGGATTACTGCAGCCTGTCCAAATTCCAGAATGGAAATGGGAAGATATCTCTATGGACTTTATAGCAGGTTTACCCAAGATAACAAACGGCTATGATGCCATATGGGTAATTGTGGATAGATTAACTAAATCCGCCCATTTTCTAGCAATCAAAATGACTTATTCGATTGAGCAACTGGCTCAATTATATGTCAAGGAAATTGTTAGGCTACATGGGATTCCTTAGACCATCATTTCAGACAGAGATGGTCGTTTCATTTCACATTTCTGGGAATGCATCCAGAAGGCTCTTGGTACTAAGCTATTATTTAGTATTGCCTTCCACCCTCAGACTGACGGACAAACAGAAAGGGTTAATCAAGTGTTAGAAGATATGTTACGGGCATGCGCATTAGACTTCAAGGGGAGCTGGAACCGATATTTATGCCTGGTGGAATTCGCCTACAATAATAGTTACCAGGCTACTATTGGGATGACACCTTACGAGGCTTTGTACGGGAGGAAATGTAGATCCCCTATATGTTGGTACGAAGGCGGTGAAAATAAAGAGATGGGATTCCAAACCGAGTTCATCGATAACACCACCCGGGCTATACAGAGCATCCGCCAACGAATAGAAACTGCTCAGAGTCGACAGAAGAGTTATACGGATAAGCGACGAAGACCATTGGAATTCAGTGTCGGAGACTCAGTATTTCTCAAAGTAGCTCCTATGAAAGGAGTAATGAGGTTCGGTAAGAAGGGAAAACTAAGCCCGCGTTATGTGGGACCATACCGAGTTCTGAAAAGAATTGGCAATGTAGCCTACGAAATAGAGCTGCCTCAGGAGATGTCAACCATTCACAACGTGTTCCACGATTCGATGCTAAAGAAATGCATTCCGAACTCGGATTAAGTGATCGAACCACGGGCAGTACAAGTACAAGAGGACCTAACCTACGAAAGCCGACCAATTCAGATATTGGATCGAGACGTCAAAAGACTAAGGAACAAAGAAGTGCCCTTAGTAAAGGTTCTATGGCAAAATCAACGATACGAAGAAGCCACGTGGGAACGAGAAGATGATATGAGACAGAAGTATCCGTCACTATTCTAAATTTGAGGACGAACTTTCTATGAGGTACGGGGTACTGTAACACCGACGAAATTATAAGATAAGTATATAAGTATTGTTTTCTTTATAGCATAGAAATAAAAAGAATAAGAGGAAAAAAAAAGGGAAATAGAAATAAATATAGAATAAGAAGTGGTGAGGTCAAGGATTGAACCTTGAACCTCCCACAAATAATGGAGATAAATTGATGCATGATAACCACCAGGATAAGGAATAATATTTGGATAGAAAGGAATGAAAAATTTAGTTAAAGGTGAGAAGGAAATAAAAGAAAACTAAACAAAAGAACAAGAGAAAACCAAGTGGCTTACCTCCTCTTCCTCTTGGTTAAGAGAAGAAGCAAGCAAAAGGTAAATTACCTACTTCCCTCCCTCTCTCTCTATTTTCGTGGGAATTAAAGGAGTGGGGGAAAAGAGGAGTTGAGGGAATGAATGAAGACATGTTTCATTGGCAAAAGGAATAAATAGATTGGGAGAAGAAAAACAAGAGATTAATGCCTTTTCTTTCTTCCTCCTTCCTCCTTCTTCATTCTTCACCGAACCAAGAACCCCTTCCCTCTCCTCATTCCAATAGCTAAGTTAAGTTCTCCTCCAAGAAAACTAATTTCTGAGAAGAAGCTTTCAAGTTCTATCCCTTCAAATCAAAAAGAAGCCAAAGGAGGTACAAGAAGAAGAAGCTTTCTCCTTCCTTGGCACTTAGAATACTTTTCTCCTTAAGAAAAACCACAAGCGAAAGGATGTAAGTTTCCCTCACCTGTGGTACAATAGCTTTTGCGTGTTCTATGAGATTTGGTTACATAAAAATCTAAGAAAAACCTCATGAAGAATTTCGGCCAAGATAAGACCAAAAAGAGGGACCTAGGAAATGTAAAGATCTAAATTTTGACATGCTCAATATGTTCCTTGTGACATGTATTTTTATGGTAGGGATTTATCTCATGTTCATATGTTAGAATGTTGATTAGAACTTAGAATCACACCCCTAGACTCTCGGATAAACATGAATAAAAAGAAAAATAGGTAAGCTAAGACTCAAACCAAGCATGTCTTTTATTGTTGATTTATGATAGGTGCCTCATGATGAGGAAGTTGTTAACTTGTTATGCTCATATGATGATTGAACTTCATTCCATGCTCATATGTATTGGGCCACATTATGTTTAAGGGCCTAGGAAACTTAGAACCTAACTCAACTATGCTCATGTTGTTCCTTGAAATATTTGCTATGAAAGTTGTTTAAGGTTCTCATGCTTTTATGACACTTGAACCCTAGCTTTAAGCCCTACAAGTTTCGGCCATATTATGTTTAAGGGCCTAGGAAACTTAGAACCTAACTCAACTATGCTCATGTTGTTCCTTGAAATATTTGCTATGAAAGCTGTTTAAGGTTCTCATGCTTTTATGACACTTGAACCCTAGCTTTAAGCCCTACAATTTTCGGCCACATTATGTTTAAGGGCCTAGGAAACTTAGAACCTAACTCAACTATGCTCGTGTTGTTCCTTGAAATATTTGCTATGAAAGTTGTTTAAGGTTCTCATGCTTTTATGACACTTGAACCCTAGCTTTAAGCCCTACAAGTTTCGGCCACATTATGTTTAAGGGCCTAGGAAACTTAGAACCTAACTCAACTATGCTCATGTTGTTCCTTGAAATAATTGCTATGAAAGTTGTTTAGGGTTCACAAGCTTGAATGATAATTTTTAACCTAATGTATGCTTGATAAGGTTCAGCCATGATAAGTTGTAAGCTTGAGAAACCTAGAACTCTTCCTAAACTTGCTCATGGTGTTTTTCTTATGGTATAAGAAATGATACTTGTTTAGGGTTCACATGTTGGTATGGAGTTTTACCTAAAACCCAACTATATGTTTTGGCCACTATAAGACATTAGGGTGAGAAATCTAATTATGTTTCCCATGTATCTTATATGCCATGTTTTATGAGATTTCTATGCTTCTATGTTTAATTATGCACACTTATGATCTATACATGATGGAAACCCTTATGCTATGCTGTGTGTTATTTATGATGAGCTGTGTGCTCAACTTATGCATGATATATATGATGAGCTGTGTGCCCAAGTTTGCATGCTATTTATGATGAGCTGTGTGCCCAAAACTATGTATGTATTTATGATGTGCTGTGTGCCCAAATTTTACATACCATTATGATGAGCTGTGTGCCCAAATTCTATATGGTATGATATGATAAGAAATACGATGTGCAAGAAATGATAAGAACCATGATATGTATGACATGATACTTTACTTTATATGGCTTGTACCAAGGGTGGGCTCCATAAGCGCCCCGGGGTCGATGGACTAAGAAACGGGCCTCGTTAGGGATGAGCTCCTAAGTGCCCCTAGGTCGATGGACTAAGAAACGGGCCTAGTATGTATGCCTTGTAGGGTTCAAGACTTGCTACCTTGGACCTACATAGGATGCGCACATTTATGTATGTGTTACAAGTCGGGGCCCTAAGCATGTTATGATTATGTTTAAGTATGTAAGTAATAAGTTTTCAAAGGACATGTTGCATACACTATTGCATGAATCATGTTTTTGAAAGTCATCTCGCATAACACTTTATGATTATGTTACGATGTACCATGATGCTTATGATTATGACATGTTATTTTAGGATGAACTTTATGATTATGTTTTGATAGGTTATGATCATGATTATGTTATGTTAGAATGCACCTTATGATTTTATCATGATATGTCATAATGCTTATGATTATGTTATGTTATGTTAGGATGAACTTTATGATTATGTTAGAATATGTTATGATCATGATTATGTTATGCTAGAATGCACTTTATGACTTTATTATGATATGCCATGATACCTTACGATTATGTTATGATATGATGTTTCTATACATGATATGATGAGTTGTCTTTATGCTTTATGCCTTGGAGTTTTATTTATGCTATACGGTCTTTGTGAGTAGGAAAGGATCTTACTGAGCCTTGAGTGCTCCAGCTTACTTTTCTTGTACCACAGATAAGGGCGAGGATTGGATGTACTAAGGGAGCAGCAGGAGGGGGCAAGAAGGACGTGTGTAGTAGTGACTTGGCTAAAGAGAAAGACCTGCTTCTAGTTAATAAGAATTATGTTCATGTTGTTCTTTTATGACTCTATGACACTTCATCATGCTCTTTAGTATTATGGTTTTAATTTAAGTTAAGTATGTTATGTGAATCATATGATAGGTAGTTAGTGATGATGATTTGAAAAATAAAAAGAAAAAGTTTAAAGAAAAAAAAAATATATACTATAGATAAGACTTCCGCTGGTTTTAAGAAGAAAAGATAAGTAACCCCCCGTCAGCTTAAGCAGGAAGGGGCGGGGCGTTACACTTTAATACTTTTATACTTATGTGAAACTTATTTTACTTGTTCAAAAACTTATACTTATAATACTTCAAAATAATAATTAACTTTCTTCTTGGGCCCGACAACTGTACTTGCTATGCGCGCATCCCTAACTAGACCTGAGATACCTGGTCCCGAATCTAGTAGGGTTTACTAGGTTATCTAAACCAAGGGACGACTATGGGAGCCCAACCTAAGGACAACTGAGAGTCCAGCATACTAGGTTATCTAAACCTAGGGATGACTATGGGAGCCCAACCTAAGGACAACTGAGAGTCCAACACAGTGCCACTAATAAATGTAAAATACTTGTTATCTTTTAATACTTCTAATATATAATGCCTCGACATTTTAACAAGCACCTTGTGTGCCAAAAATCCCTAAAGTCTTGACTTTGGGATTTACTTAAGGCCTTGGCCTTTTTCTTCCTTTTCTTTATCTTTCTTATACTTGTTAATACCTCTAATAGGAGGATGTCTCATACAAAACTGCACTAAAATGCTTATTAATATTGCACTAAAATGCTTAACAGTGTTGCATGGAAATACTTTTAATAAAGCTGTACTGAAATGCTTAACAGAGTTGCATGAAAATACTTAATAAAACTGTACTGAAATGCTCAATAAAACTGCATATTATGCTAATCAAAATTCTGCATATTTAGATAACAGAAATATGCATATTGTGCTAACAAAACTGCACTATAAGCTTAATGAAACTGTACTTGAATGTTAACTAACAATCTGCATATGAAATGCTTCATAAAATCTGCTTTGAGATTGGAGTTCTGCATATAATGCATATCAAAATCTGCAATGCAAGCTCTAAAGCTAGTGTAGGATTAATGGGCTGTTCTTGTTCATCGTATAGCACAAGAGGACTGGGTTGTTCTAAGCTTCAAATGTGGCTGTTCCTATCTTATACATAGCACAAACAAAGGCCAAAACTTGATGGAACTTAAAAGAAACCAAAACGCTAGATATAGTCATTAAAAACTGAAACCCGCTAAAGCTTGAAACCTATATAAAACTTGTTGAAACCCATTGCATCATAAAAAAAAACCTGCAAAGCTCAACGTGAGCCGAATGTGCTCATCAGGGTAACAACAACAAAATCCTAAATTTGGGATGCTAACTACAATGGCTGCAGCATTCCAATTTCTTGCCCATTTGAGGCACCCGGCAGCAAGTTTCAAAGGCCACAACTGAAACCCAAAATGCTACACATAGCCATTCCAAGCTAAAGCCTACTGAAGCTTTAAAAACTATATGAAACTTATTCAAAGCTTGTATGCTACAGCAGAAATACAAAGAAGAAGGCAAATCCCGAAGCTACACTCAAGCCTCCAGCAACCCAATTCTGCATAGCATGATCCGAAGCCCAAAAGAAAGCCATATCTAACTACTACAATATCAATACAACATATTCTGAAATCTAAAGAACTCAAACCGTGTACCTAGCCTTTACAATCCATTCCCCTCTTTGAGCTTCACGGCAAAAATTTTCAAAGAATCCTCTTTGCAAACAGGCTTCGAAAATCAAGAAGAAGAACAAACAGGAACCGAAACTACTCTACTGCAGGTGAGGAAGCAACTTACCATGATTCCTGAATTCAAACCGAAGGAGAAGAACTTCTAGGGTTTCTGAGATGCTTGTGTTCCTGACCTCTTCTTGTGCCTATGCGTCCACCTTGCCGAGAGGATCGTGAAGAGGCGAAAAGCTCTCGGATTGGACCCTCGCCGATCGTGTAACGACCACCCTTCTTGCTACTACTACTCTCTAAAAGTGACCGTTACTGAACTACTAACTCTACTTAACCGGTGTGATTAAAAACCACATGGAAACCCTACCGAAAAATATCGGCAGAGTCTCCCCTGTACCGGTGACCAAATCCATAATACAAACAATATATACACAGCCACAGGCAGCTGGAACACATTTTTCACAACCATGCAGTAATAAAATCACACTATAATCAACGAAAACTAGTCTAGCAATAAGAACTAAACATAACTCCAAGAGTAGGACATGATAAGCTACAAATACGAATCAAACTCAATCACAATCTCACAAAACTTCATAATAGTATTTAAGAAGAGAACTAAAACATAAACTCTAAACAGATAGGTCCTGAAGATTTGCTAGCAAACTCTGGATCTCTCCATAGTCCAGTCATCACACACCTTCATCACCACCACCACCCTGTCGCCTCCCTTTCATATCTTAGCTTTTCCTTTATCTGCAGTAGGAGGAAAAAAATAGATCTATAAGAGAAATGCTTAGTAAGTACTAATCTATCTCACAAAAACTCGAGGTGCATACAAATAATTCAACAATACTAAAACTAAAATGCTAAAAGCAAAGCTGCATGTATTCATGGTATACAGAAATAAAACTGAATACTAAACATTCTCACTAACTGATAGGAAAATAATGAAACTACTACTGTAGGCTTAGAGTTAAAGAAACTAACTTCTATTGATTCTAAGCATAATACTGGTTTCATTTTCTTTTATCTTTATACCAGAAATTAATCTTTTAATTCTCTTTTACTTTCTTCTTCTTTTTTTCTTTCTTTCTTTTCTTTTCTTCTTCTTTGGGCCCAGACTTAGTACCATCTTTGTTTTGTGCGCTCTCTAATAGTGACTGAGGTAGCGAGCCTCTAGTCCTATTAGGTAAAGACCTTGGTCTTACCAGGGCCAAGACCTTGGAATTGGTCACCTGGATTTGTTTAACGACAACCTTGGAAGTCGGGTACTAGCCTCTTACTTTAATTTACTAGTTATTTCTTTTTAACTAAACTCTAGTCTTTTCTTTACTCATACTTCTCATACTCCTTGATTAGAGCTTATTAGAATCCTGTAGATATATCTAACAAGTGTAGGATTACAACTAACCAAGCATGCTATATAAAAATAACATAAGGGAAGCAGATCTGAACTCTCTAAGCATGTTATAAAACAAAGCCAAGGAAAGCAAATCTGAACTTACTAATCATGCTATAAAATAGAGCAAAAGAAAGCAACTTTGAACTTACTAATCATGCTATAAAATAGAGCAAAGGAAAGCAAATCTGAACTCTCTAGGCATGCTATCAAATAAAGCAAAGGAAAGCAAATCTGAACACTGAAAGTATATCTATCAGGTAGGGAGTTGAATTGCAACTAACTGAGCATGCTAAGAAAAATAAGTCTGCATACTAACTAATCAAGATTTTGTTTACTAATCATGAAAGGTTTCAAGCTTGGTATCGTAACAATGCTTTAACAGATCTACACCACAGTGCTGAAATCAATCCAACCTACAGTGCTTAAACAATTTTAAAACTAAAATGTTGGAATAAAAATCCAAAACCAAGCCGTAACTAACTAAGAAAACATGACCATAGAAATTCTACCCTAAAAGTTAACAATTGAAGCAAGCATATATATATATATATATATATAGGTGATCCATGCTAAATCCGATTCCTAAGTCAAGAATCACGATGTAACAGAAAATCACAAGTATGGAAAACTGCCATGGCAAATCATAAATCCCAATGAGTTCATGACACCCAAGGTAATACTATACTTCCCACAACAGAACCACAAATTTGTACATCACAATCCGAAACAAAGGAAGAAATTAAAGCTCCCACTTGAGCTTAACATCTGTTCATACTCAGAACATTAATTAGGGCATCCAGAACTACACCTAATAATTCATATTCTTCCCTTATGACTCACGGCAGAGAGACCAATAGGACCAAAAATCTCTACAACATGCTTTGAATTCAAAGAGAACAAAGAACACAATTTCTTGACCTTAACATGCTATGCTCATGAAAAGGAAAGGTCAAACTTGCCGTGCAGCGAAACATTAAGATTCTAGGGTTCATGCTAGACCTCGGAAGCAAGGAAGAATCAAAGAAAAATAAAGGAACCCGAAACAACTCCTACCGCAGGTGAGTAGTACTTACCATGCTTTCTTGGACTTACTGCCGAGAGGGAGAGGCTGCTAGGCTTCGGAGGAGCTCACGATCTCGGCGGCTTCTTCATGTTTCTGAGCACCCCTCGTCGAGGTGGTCACACACGGGTGAAGACCGGCCAGAAAAGCCCTTCGCCGGCGCCGAAGGCATGCCCTAGGTTCGTTGCGTTTCTGCTCGAGAGGAGAAAATAGTCGCGCCGCGCGTGCGGGAGAGGAGAATAGAAAACGGGATTAGGGTTCGAGAAAAAGAAAACTTAAACCTTTTCTTATAACTAGGGTTTTTATTATTAACTATACCTTAAATATAATCCATTCTTTCCTTAATTAAAAAAACTCGCTGGCACAGCTGGTCAACCATGATTTGGCCAAGTCAACGGTCGTGGTTTCGAATCCCCAGCCCAGCGCTTTATTCCACTTTTATTTAAAATGATCCTAACTACTGCTTAAATAGAATATTTCTCCTTCATTAATAAGAAACGCCTGCTGGAACAGTTGGTTGGCTGTGTTTGACCGAAACCTCTGGTCGTGGTTTCCAAACCTCAGCCGAGCGTTTAATTTCCCTTTTATTTTAACTGTTCTTAACTACTGCTTAAATGTATTTCGTCCCATATATGTTCGCAAAAAGGGCGTAGATCAGTTGGCTGGCCGGATTCGATTAAGGTTCGGTTCAGGTCCGAGGTCCACGGTTCGAATCTTGGCTTTGACAAATTTTTGTCTAAACTTCTTTCGTTTTATAAAAATACCAAACGACCTCCAAAAATTGCTTAAACATACTCTAAAAATACTCTAAAAATTTCTAAAAATCTCTAGAATATTTTAAAAGTATTTCCAAATATTTTTAAGGACATTTAGAACTTCAAATAGGGAAAATTGGGTCGTTACAATCCCCCATACCTTATAAAAAGTTCGTCCTCGAATTTAGAATAGTTCTGGATATTTTTGTCTCATACTGTCCTTACGCTCCCAAGAGACTTCCTCGTGCTTCTGGTTCTGCCAGATGACCTTCACTAGTGGTACTTCTTTATTCCTTAGTCTCTTAACTTCTTTGTCCACTATCAGTGTAGGTCCGCTCTCATAACTAAGATCCTCTTCGATCTGCACTGACTGAGGCTGAATCACTTGGCTTGGGTCGTGGAGACACTTCTTTAGCATAGAGACATGAAATACATTATGTATTGCTGACATGTCTGGTAAGTCCAACTTGTAAGCTACTTTCCCAATCCTTTCTATGATTAGGTAAGGTCCTACGTAGCGGGGACTTAATTCGCCCTTCTTGCAAAATCTCATCACTCCTTTCCTAGGAGCGACCTTGAGAAAGATTGAATCCCCTACTTGGAATTCGAGTGGCCTACGACATGTGTCAGCATAACTCTTCTGTCTACTCTGGGCAGTCTCAATTCTCTGTCTGATTTTCTGGATAGCCTGAGTAGTCTCATCTATCAGCTCTGTCTGAATGCCCAACTCTACCTCCATTTCTTTTCTCTCACCTGCTTCTTGCCAACAAATGGGTGATCTCCACTTCCTGCCATACAACGCCTCATAAAGTGCCATCTTGATGGTAGCCTGATAACTATTGTTGTAGGCAAACTCAGCTAAGCATAGATACTTGCACCAACTTCCCTTGAAATCTAATGCACAAGCCCTGAGCATATCTTCTAAAATCTGATTTACTCTCTCTGTCTGTCCATCAGTCTAAGGATGGAAGGCTGTGCTGAACTTGAGTTTGGTGCCTAGTGCAGTCTGAACGCACTCTCAAAAGTGTGAGGTGAAGTTCCCATCCCTATCAGAAACGATAGATTTGGGAACTCCGTGAAGCATGATTACCTCCTTAACATATAGCTGGGCCAACTGCTCTATAGTGTGGGACACCTTGATGGCTAGGAAATGAGCAGACTTGGTCAATTGGCCCACTATTACCCATATCGCATCATATCCATTGGTAGTTCTTGGAAGACCTGTTATAAAGTCCATGGTTATATCTTCCCACTTCCACTCTGGTATTGTAAGAGGCTGTAGGACTCCTCCTGGTCTCTGGTGTTCTGTTTTGACTCTCTGGCATGTCAAGCAGGTACCGACATATTTAGCAACATCTCTTTTGAGTCCAGACCACCAGAACCTTTGTTTCACGTCTTGGTACATCTTGGTAGAACCAGGATGCATGGAGTAGGATGTACTATGAGATTCCTCTAAAATCTTCCTTCTTAATTCCTCATCATTGGGGACCCAAAGGCGGTACCCCTGATAAAGAACTCCACTATCTGATACTCAAAACTTTGAATTTTCTTCTTTCTGTATCCCTTGCTTGATCTTCTAAATATCTGGATCTTCACTTTGCTTTCTCTGTATATCCTCAAGCAAGGTAGACTCTAAGGTTAATGCAGAGAGTTGCCCATAAATAATTTCCATTCCAAAGTCTGACAACTCCTTCTGCAGTGGTAGGGCTATTGATGACAAAGACATCAGGGATGCACTGGATTTTCTGCTTAGTGCATCTGCCACTTTGTTAGGTTTGCCTGGGTGATAGAGGATTTCACAGTCATAATCTTTGACCAACTCTAGCCACCTACGCTGTCTCATGTTTAACCCATTCTGAGTGAAGAAGTACTTAAGACTTTGATGATCTGTGAAGATTCTACACTGAACTCCATTCAAATAATGTTGCCAGAGTTTCAATGCAAAAACCACAACTGTCAGCTCAAGATCGTGAGTGGGATAGTTCTTCTCGTAGTCTTTGAGTTGTCTGGAAGCATAGGCTATGACTTTTCCTTCTTACATGAGTACAGCTCCTAAGCCCATCTTGGAAGCATCACTGTAGATGTCAAAGCTCTTGTCACTCTCTGGAACTGTCAGGATGAGAGCACTGGTCAGTCTCTTCTTCAGTTCTTGGAAACTCTGCTCACATTTGTTTGACCAGTTAAACTTCTTATCATTTCTAGTTAGGGCTGTTAGTGGAGAGACTATCTTGGAAAAGTCCTCCACAAATTTTCTGTATTACCCAGCTAAATCAAGGAAGCTTCTGATCTCCCTGGCATTCCTAGGTCTACTCCAGTTGTTGACCGCTTCTATCTTGGCTGGATCCACTCGGATACCTTCTTTAGAAATTATGTGACCTAGAAACGTCACCTGATCTAACCAGAACTCGCACTTTGAGAACTTAGCATACAGCTGCTTTTGCTGAAGGATCTGCAATACTATTCTCAAGTGCGTGTCATGCTCCTCTGGGGTTCTTGAATAGGCTAGAATGTCGTCGACGAATACGGTGACAAATTTGTCAAAGCATTCTCTGAACACTCTGTTCATCAAGTCCATAAAAACTTTAGGTGCATTAGTCACACCAAAAGGTATGACTACAAACTCATAGTGTCCGTATCTGGTCCTGAAAGATGTTCTAGGTATGTCACTTTCCTTCACTTTCAACTGATGGTACCCAGAGCGCAGGTCTATTTTTGAGAACACCATTGCCCTTTTTAGCTGATCATATAGATCATCTATTCTGGAATGAGGGTACTTGTTCTTAACTGCTACTTTGCTCAGCGCTCTAAAATCTATGCACATTAGCACGGATCCGTCTTTCTTCTTAACGAATAACACAAGAGCTCTCCAAGGTGAGTGACTAGGGCGGATGAAGCCTTTGTCAAGTAGCTCCTGAAGTTGCTCTTGCAACTCTTTCAGCTCCGCTAGAGACATGCGGTATAGAGCTTTTGAAATTGGCTCCACTTATCTGTTGGGAGGTAGGCCAGGTAGCTCTTCTGGACATACCTCTGGATACTCGCAGATTATCCGAACTTTCTCCAGCTTGGGTCTTTCTTGTTCTTCGATCTTGACTAACTTGTGTTGTGTTTGTTGTGCCTTGATGCTGTTCAGATAGTGCTCACTAATACCCTGCTGACCAGCTCTTCACCAATCTGTGGTCGGTGAGTTTCACTACTCACATTAAGTGTTATTTCTGGTCTCAGCATTCGGAGCATCTGTTTGACTCGTTCTTTCTCTGTACTTACTAACTCTAGGCAAAGGCGAGCTAGCCTGTTGAATCTTTTGACCGCTTCTTCTACCGGTAGGTCACCTTGTCTGAATTCTATAAGCTCTTCATAATGTTTATTGGTGATCCGTTGACGGAAGAATTCTTCATAAAATTCTATCTCGAAGTCAACCCAGCTCATCTGGTTGACTTCTCTCTTACTCTTAACTTGCTCCCACCACCTACAAGCACCTCCAGATAGGCAGAAAGAGGCACACTTACCATTCTCTACTTCTGGTAAGTCAAGAAGCTCCATTGTGCTCTCAAGTGTCTTGAACCAAGCCTGGGCACCCCAGGGCTCAGCTTTCTGGTTTCAGTTTCAGCCACTGGATGAGGTATGCTTCTTGTCTTCTAGGTGTTGTGGCGACTTCCAGAGCAACTGATAGGACTTCAGTCACCCTTGGAGTCTCCACATTAATGGTTGGGGGAGTGGGAGGAGCTGGCTTCTGATTGGCCATTAGATTGGCAATCACTTGCTGCTGCTCGTTACTTGTCTCTGAAGTTGAGCAACAACTTCAGAGAGAATAGGCCCAGGGGTTCTGGGCTCTTCGTTCTCCTGAACTCGGTCTTCAGTATGAACGGTATGGGGACGTCCTCTTCTTGACATCTAATTATGCAAAGGAAAAGGCTTGATAGCTTCTCTAACCCTTCTAATCATACTTATATATGAATATAGAAAAGGGAAACAAAATCTTCTATCTTACTTAAGCATTGAAAAACAAATACTCTATACTGCAGTTAATAATAAGGAAAGCAGAATAAAGAAAGAATTTAAATACTTTCTTACTTGGAGACGGCAAGGATGATGCTGATGTGTGTGTGATGCTGGAGAATGGAACATTGCTCTGATACCAATTGTAACGACCACCCTTCTTGCTACTACTACTCTCTAAGAGTGACCGTTACTTAACTACTAACTCTACTTAACCGGTGTGATTAAAAACCACATGGAAACCCTATCAAAAAATTTCGACAAAGTCTCCCCTGTACCGGTGACCAAATCCATAATACAAACAATATATACGCAGCCATAGGCGGCTGGAACACATTTTTCACAACCACGCAGTAATAAAATCACACTATAATCAATGAAAACTAGTCTAGCAATAAGAACTAAACATAACTCCAAGAGTAGGACATGATAAGCTACAAATACGAATCAAACTCAATCACAATCTCACAAAACTTAATAATAGTATTTAAGAAGAGAACTAAAACATAAACTCTAAACAGATAGGTCCTGAAGATTTGCTAGCAAACTCTGGATCTCTTCATAGTCCAGTCATCACACACCTTCATCACCACCACCACCCTGTCGCCTCCCTTTCATATCTTAGCTTTTCCTTTATCTGCAGTAGGAGGAAAAAATAGATCTATAAGCGAAACGCTTAGTAAGTACTAATCTATCTCACAAAAACTCGAGGTGCATACAAATAATGCAACAATACTAAAATTGAAATGCTAAAAGCAAAGCTGCATGTACTCATGGTATACAGAAATAAAACTGAATACTAAACATGCTCACTAACTGATAGGAAAATAATGAAACTACTACTGTAGGCTTAGAATTAAAGAAACTAACTTCTATTGATTCTAAGCATAATACTGGTTTCATTTTCTTATATCTTTATATCAAAAATTAATCTTTTAATTTCTCTTTTACTTTCTTCTTCTTTTCTTCTTTCTTTCTTTTCTTTTCTTCTTCTTTGGGCCCAGACTTAGTACTATCTTTGTTTTGCGCGCTCTCTAATAGTGACTGAGGTAGCGAGCCTCTAGTCCTATGAGGTAAGGGAAGTAGATCTGAACTCTCTAAGCATATTATAAAACAAAGCCAAGGAAAGCAAATCTGAACTTACTAATCATGCTATAAAATAGAGCAAAAGAAAGCAACCTTGAACTTACTAATCATGTTATAAAATAGAGCAAAGGAAATCAAATCTGAACTCTCTAGGCATGCTATCAAATAAAGTAAAGGAAAGCAAATCTGAACACTGAAAGTATATCTATTAGGTAGGGAGTTGAATTGCAACTAACTGAGCATACTAAGAAAAATAAGTCTGCATACTAACTAATCAAGATTTTGTTTACTAATCCATGAAAGGTTTCCAGCTTGGTATCATAACAATGCTTTAACTGATCTACACCGCGGTGCTGAATTCAATCCAACCTATAGTGCTTAAACAATTTTAAAACTAAAATGTTGGAATAAAATCCAAAACCAAGCTGTAACTAACTAAGAAAACATGACCACAGAAATTCTACCCTAAAAGTTAACAATTGAAGCAAGCATATATATATATAAATATATATATATAGGTGATCCATGCTAAATCTGATTCCTAAGTCAAGAATCATGATGTATCAGAAAATCACAAGTATGGAAAACTACCATGGAAAATCATAAATCCCAATGAGTTCATGACACCCAAGGTAATACTATACTTCCCACAACAGAACCACAAATTTGTACATCACAATCCGAAACAAAGGAAGAAATTAAAGCTCCCACTTGAGCTTAACATCTGTTCATACTCGGAACATTAATTAGGGCATCCAGAACTACACCTAATAATTCATATTCTTCCCTTATGACTCACGGCAGAGAGCCCAATAGGACCAAAAATCTCTACAACATGCTTTGAATTCAAAGAGAACAAAGAACACAATTTCTTAACCTTAACATGCTATGCTCATGAAAAGGAAAGGTCAAACTTGCCGTGCAGTGAAACATTAAGATTCTAGGGTTCATGCTAGACCTCGGAAGAAAGGAAGAATCAAAGAAAATAAAGGAACCCGAAATAACTCCTACCGCAGGTGAGTAGTACTTACCATGCTTTCTTGGACTTACTGCCGAGAGGGAGAGGCTGCTAGGGTTCGGAGGAGCTCACGATCATGGCGGCTTCTTCATGTTTCCGAGCACCCCTCGTCGAGGTGGTCACACACGGGTGAAGACCGGCCAGAAAAGCCCTTCGCTGGCGCCGGAGGTATGCCCAAGGTTCGCTGCGTTTCTGCCCGAGAGGAGAAAATCGCCGCGCCGCGCGTGCGGTAGAGGAGAATAGAAAACGGGATTAGGGTTCGAGAAAAAGAAAACTTAAACCTTTTCTTATAACTAGGGTTTTTATTATTAACTATACCTTAAATATAATCCATTCTTTCCTTAATTAACAAAACTCGTTGGCACAGCAGGTCAACCATGATTTGGCCAAGTCAACGGTCGTGGTTTCGAATCCCCAGCCCAGCGTTTTATTCCCCTTTTATTTAAAATTATCCTAACTACTGCTTAAATAGAATATTTCTCCTTCTTTAATAAGAAACGCTCGCTGGAACAGTTGGTTGGCTGTGTTTGAACGAAACCTCTGGTCGCGGTTTCGAAACCTCAGCCGAGCGTTTAATTTCCCTTTTATTTTAACTGTTCTTAACTACTGCTTAAATGTATTTCATCCCATATATGTTCACAAAAAGGGCGCAGATCAGTTGGCTGGCCGGATTCGATTAAGGTTCAGTTCAAGTCCGAGGTCCATGGTTCGAATCTTGCCTTTGACAAATTTTTGTCTAAACTTCTTTCGTTTTATAAAAATACCAAACGACCTCCAAAAATTGCTTAAAAATACTCTAAAAATTTCTAAAAATCTCTAGAATATTTTAAAAGTATTTCCAAATATTTTTAAGGACATTTAGAACTTCAAATAGGGAAAATTGGGTCGTTACAGGTCGCCGGAGAGAAGCCCTAATGCGGCTTCGCTTTCCACTCGAGAGAAGTCGCCGACGCTGCGCACGCGTGAGAGGAGAAGAGAGGAAAAACTAGGTCACGGGAAAATTAATCAAGCCCTAAGTTCTCTTCTTATAACTCAATATTCGGTTAACTTCTTTAAATAAATTTGCTACCTTTTCTAAACAGATCCGCCCGCGTGAACACTTGGTCGGCCGCGCGTTGCTTAGGACTTGGCTCGTGGGTTCGAATCTCGGCTGCAACCATTTTCTTCATATTATTTCCCCTTATTAACTTCTACTACTTAAATACATTTCTCTCTTCTTTTAATCAGCAACGCCTGCTTGGGCTTCTGGTCAGCCGAGACAACGTAAGGTCTTGCTTAGCCGGAGGTCTCTGGTTCGAATCTCGGCTTGGATATTTTTTTTGTCGAAACTTTTTTGGTTTAGTAAAAATACCAAACGACCTCCAAAAATTACATAAAAATACTCTAAAAATTTCTAAAAATCTCTAGAATATTTCTAAAGTATTTTTAAATATTTTTTACCACTATTAGAATTCCAAATGAGGAAATTTGGGTCGTTACAATCCCCCATACCTTATAAAAAGTTCATCCTCGAACTTAGAATAATTTCGGATATTTCTGTCTCATACTATCCTCACGTTCCTAAGTAACTTCCTCATGTTCCTGGTTCTAAATGACTTTCACTAATGGTACTCTTTGTTCCTTAGTCTCTTAACTTCTCGGTCCTCTATTATTCATATCGCATCGTACCCATTAGTGGTCCTTGGAAGGCTTGTTATAAAGTCTCTGGAAACCATTGGTGCATTAGTCACACCAAATGGCATGACTACAAATTCGTAGTGTCTATATCTGGTCCTGGAAACTGTTCTGGGTGTATCACTTCCTTTCACTTCCAACTGATGGTATCCAAAGCGCAGGTCTGTTTTAGAGAACACTATTGCCCTCTTTAGCTGATCAAATAGATCATCTATTCTGGAAAGAGGGTACTTGTCCTTAACTGTTACTTTGCTCAGCGCTCTAAAATCTATGCACATCCGCATAGATCCGTCTTTCTCCATAACGAACAACTCTAGAGCTCCCCGGGGTGAATGACTAGGGCGGATGAAACCCTTGTCAAGTAGCTCCTGAAATTGTTCTTGTAACTCTTTTAGATCTGCTAGAGAAATTCGGTACAGAGCTTTTGAAATTGGGCTGGTACCAGGAAATAACTCAATTTCAAACTCTACTTCTCAGTTGGGAGATAGTCCAGGTAGCTTTTCTAGAAATACCTCTGGATACTCACAGACTACCCGAATGTCTTCCTGCTTGGGTCTTTCTTGTTCTTCTGTGCTCGATCCTCAATACGAACGTATAGGGGTGTTCTCTTCTTGACATCTAGTTATGCAGAGAAAAAGGCTTGATATCTTCTCTATCCTTTCTAAACATACTTATGTATATGAATATAAGAGAAACAAAACTTCTATCTTACTAAAGCGCATATAAGCAATTACTCCATAGTGCAAATAATAAAGAAAGCATAAAAGGAAAACTTAAATACTTTCTTACTTGAAGACGACAAAGATGGTGCTGATGTGTGATGCTGGAGAATAGGAATTGCTCTGATACCAACTGTAACGACCATCCTTCTTATCTATACTACTACTCTCTAGGGGTGACCGTTACTTAACAACTAACTCTACTTAACCGGTATGATCGAAACCACGAGGAGTCTCTACCGAAAAATTTCGACAGCATCTCCCCTGTACCGGTGACCATATACTGAAATACATACATAGTATATATCAGCCACAGGCGGCTGGAACATATATTAAACATCCACATAGTTAAATAAATGTCAAACACCAAAAATACATATTTACTATACTGAATTCATCTTAGCATACTATCTAAAACAATCTCAAATGACATGGAACTCAAAATACAATCTCATTATTTATTAATCACTAAAATGCAGAAAACTCAACAACATCCCAAGTCTCTCACATAGTCCTGGCATCACACACCATCCGCACCTCCTCGTCGTCTTCCTTTATCTGTAGTAAGAGGAAATGCAAATTATAAGCGAATGCTTAGTAAGCGCTATCTAACTCACAAAAACTCGATATGCATGTACATATATCTATAACATGAACTAACTGAATGCTTACTAAAGACTACTCATGTTCATCCAATAGTAAAGGAATCAAACAGGCTGAAATGCTAAACATGTAAAGCTACTCATGCTCTTCTAATAGCAAAGAAAAGTAAGCTAATCTAAATAACATGCTAGCATAAAAGAAAACTAAACTTACAGATTTAAAATAAAATGAAACTTATTTTATTTATTCTAAACTTATTCTTTTATTCCACTTGTTTAAAACTTATACTTTAATACTTTTATACTTATGTGAAACTTATTTTACTTGTTCAAAAACTTATACTTATAATACTTCAAAATAATAATCAACTTTCTTCTTGGACCCGGCAACTGTACTTTCTATGCGTGCATCCCTAACTAGACCCGAGATAGCTGGTCCTGAATCTAGTAGGGTTTACTAGGTTATCTAAACCTAGGGACGACTATGGGAGCCCAACCCAAGGACAACTGAGAGTCAAGCATACAAGGTTATCTAAACCTAGGGACGACTATGAGAGCCCAACCCAAGGACAACTGAGAGTCCAGCACAGTGCCACTGATAAAAGTAAAATACTTGTTATCTTTTAATACTTCTAATATATAATGCCTCGGCATTTTAACAAGCACCTTGTGTGCCAAAAATCCCTAAAGTCTTGACTTTGGGATCTACTTAAGGCCTTGGCCTTTTTCTTTCTTTTATTTATTTTTCTTATACTTGTTAATACCTCTAATAGGAGGATGTCTCATACAAAACTGCACTAAAATGCTTATTAACATTGCACTGAAATGTTTAACAGAATTACATGGAAATACTTAATAAAGCTGTACTGAAATGCTTAACAGCGTTGCATGAAAATACTTAATAAAACTGTACTGAAATGCTCAATAAAACTGCATATTATGATAATCAAAATTCTACATATTTAGATAACAAAAATCTACATATTGTGCTAACAAAACTGCACTATAAGCTTAATGAAACTACACTTGAATGTTAACTAAAAATCTTCATATGAAATGCTTAATAAAATCTGCTCTAAGATTGGAATTCTGCATATAATGCATATCAAAATCTGCAATGCAAGCTCTAAAGCTAGTATAGGATTAATGGGTTGTTCTTGTTCATCGTATAACACAAGAGGACTAGGCTATTCTAAGGTTCAAATCCGGCTGTTCCTATCTCATACATAGCACAAACAAAGGACAAAACTTGCTGGAACTTAAAAGAAACCAAAATGCTAGACATAGCCATTAAAAATTGAAACCTGCTAAAGCTTGAAACCTATATAAAACTTGTTCAAACCCATTGCATCATAAAACAAAACCTGCAAAGCTCAACGTGAGCCGAATGTGCTTATTAGGGTAACAACAATAAAATCCTAAATTTGGGATGCTAACTACAATGGCTGCAACATTCCAATTTCTTGCCCATTTGAGGCACTTGGCAGCAAGTTTCAAAGGCCACAACTGAAACCCAAAATGCTACACATAACCATTCCATGCTAAAGCCTACTGAAGCTTTAAAAACTATATGAAACTTATTCAAAGCTTGTATGCTACAGAAGAAATACAAAGAAGAAGGCAAATCCCGAAGCTACACTCAAGCCTCCAGCAACCCAATTCTGCATAGCATGATCCGAAGCCCAAAAGAAAGCCATATCTAACTACTACAATATCAATACAGCATATTCTGAAATCTGAAGAACTCAAACCGTGTACCTACCCTTTACAATCCATTCCCCTCTTTGAGCTTCACGGCAAAAATTTTCAAAGAATCATCTTTACAAACAGGCTTCGAAAATCAAGAAGAAGAACTAACAAGAACCGAAACTACTCTACTGTAGGTGAGGAAGCAACTTACCATGATTCTTGAATTCAAACCGAAGAAGAAGAACTTCTAGGGTTTCTGAGATGCTTGAGTTCCTGACCTCTTCTTGTGCCTATGCGTCCACCTTGCCGAGAGGATCGTGAAGAGGCGAAAAGCTCTCGGATTGGACCCTCGCCGGCCACCGGAGAGAAGCCCTAACTCGGCTTTACTTTCTACCTGAGAGAAGTCGCCGACGCTGCGCACGCGTGAGAGGAGAAGAGAGGAAAAACTAGGTCACGGGAAAATTAATCAAGTCCTAAGTTCTCTTCTTATAACTCAATATTTGGTTAACTTCTTTAAATAAATTTGCTACCTTTTCTAAACAGATCCGCTCGCGTGAACACTTGGTTGACCGCGCGTTGCTTAGGACTTGGCTCGTGGGTTCGAATCTCGGCTGCAACCATTTTCTTCCTATTATTTCCCCTTATTAACTTCTACTACTTAAATACATTTCTCTCTTCTTTTAATCAGCAATGCCTGCTTGGGCTTCTGGTCAGCCGAGACAACGTAAGGTCTTGCTTAGCCAGAGGTCTCCGGTTCGAATCTCGGCTTGGACATTTTTTTGTCGAAACTTCTTTGGTTTAGTAAACATACCAAACGACCTCCAAAAATTACATAAAAATACTCTAAAAATTTCTAAAACTCTCTAGAATATTTTTAAAGTATTTATAAATATTTTTAACCAATATTAGAACTCCAAATGAGGAAATTTGGGTCGTTACACGGGTTTCCAGATGCGAAGGCAGTACAGGCCGTGTAGATCTACACGGTCGTGCGAGGGGATCATTGGTAGAGGCAAGCCATGACCGTGTACCTCACATGGCCGTGTGAAGTTGGCAGAAAAGAGAATGGAGCAGGTCGTGTGAACCTCACACGGCCGTGCTTCGGGGTCGTGTGGCGCCCAAACCCCTCTTCTATATAAGGCTTCCTTCATGAATTGAAAGGGGTTCTTCTCTCCTTTGGGAGAAAGGAAGATTTGGGTGATTTCCCTAAATCTTGGAGGGATTTTCTGGCGATTCTAAGGAGGATCTTCACCGATTCGACTCCAAGATCGAAGGATTGGATCCGAAGATGATTCTTCTCCATAAATAAGTTTTCTTTCTCTCCTTTCTTGGATTTGAGGGATTAAGAATGCTTGTAATCTTTGTTTCTTGGGATTTCTTTCTTCGATTTATGGAGTAGATCTTTTGTTCTAGGATGGAAGGAGTATTTGTAAGGAAATCTTGATGTAAAACTCTTGTGGATATGCCAATTTCCCATTTCTATGATTTTTTCCTGTTTTATATCTATTTGATCTTGTGTGGAATGTTGTAATTATGCCTAATTACCATGCTTGATTGAGGGTTTGGATATCTTGTGGATCTTGTAGAGGTAATTCCTCATTCGATTTTTTGAGGGATCTTCGTGACAGGAACATGCCCGTGTAAGGACGTTTGAGGGAGGATCTTGAAGGTGAAATAGGGGCATTCAAGGGGGTAGGATAGATTTATACATTAATCTTTATACCTAGATACGTTTGATGAGAGATGAATTCTTATGTTGATTATCCGAGGGACGCACGTGACAGGCAAGCCCGTGTAAGGACAACATAGGTTCATCCCTATTTGATCACATTTAGGGGTAGATTTCAGTCCTAGGTCGGTTGTCTATTGCAAGAGAGAACCGACAACCTTCTACAAATGATGGACAATTGAGAAATGAGATTTGGGTAGATCATTTACATCGAGTAACCTTACAAAGAAACCAAAACTCCTAGAACATCTCTTATCATTGCCCTTATTCTTGTTTCCTAACTTTTCATTTGCATCTTTACCTTAGGTAGATTTACTTTGTACTTGCTAACTCATTGAATTGTTGTCTAGCTAACTCGCTTTGAGACATTCTTAGTGCTTATTCCAGTCCCTGTGGATACGATAATCTTTTATATTACTTACGATATTTCTGTACAGTTACGGAGGTCAACAAGTTTTTTGGCGCCGTTGCCGGGGACTGCGCTATAACATTAGGGATTATCTATTGAGTTAGACTAGACCTAACTTTTCTTTTCATTTACATAGTTGTAACTAACTTTTAGAATTCTATTTTCATAACTTTTTCTTGTATTCTTTGCTACATTATTTATTTTGTAATTCTAATTCTGCACTTTTTAATTCTTAACATTCTAACCTAACTTTTCTCTATTTTTCTTGTCTTTAATTCAGTTTCATTCTTCTTTCTTTTATTTTGAACATATCTTGCTATCTTGTTCTTGTGTATGTGAAGGTCTAACTTTGCAGGAGAACTTCTTCCTCTAGACCCCTGAGATAGATAAAACATTTCATAGAAGAAAAATTCTGCAAAGACAACAACAAGAACAAGAACATTCTATTATGGCGAATAGAACACTAAAGGATTATGCAACACCTTATGCTAGGGGTTTTCGATTTAGTATTTCAAGGCCTTCAGTTGAAGCAAACAATTTTGAGATCAAACCTGCAATTATATCTATGGTGCAACAAAATCAGTTTGGTGGAGGACCGCATGAAGACCCGAACCAACATTTAGAGGTCTTCTATGAGATATGCGGGACAATGAAGATGAATGGTGTTCCTTCAGAGGCAGTGCGCCTATTATTATTTGGGTTTTCTTTGAGAGATAAAGCCAAGCAATGGATGAATTATTTGGCTCCAAATAGCATCACCACATGGGATCAATGTGAGCAACAATTCCTTGACAAATTCTATCCTCCAAGTAAAACAGTTCATATGAGGAATCTTATTGCAAGCTTCAAGCAAGCAGACTCTAAATCTTTATTTGAAGCTTGGGATAGATACAATAGTATGCTCAGACAATGCCCACACCATGGTTCGGGAAGGTGGTTAGTGTACATACATTTTATAATGGCATTAATTATTATACAAAAGTGTCCCTTGATTCAGCTGCTGGAGGGGCACTTATGAATAAGAGCTTGGATGAAGCCAAGGAGATAATTGAGAGTGTAGCACAAAACCACCATCAATGGGCTAATGAAAGAAGTGGTGGCTATTCTTGTATGAACCTAACAACAAATGCATCAGGAAATTTGATGTTGATGCAGTGACCTTATTGGCTGCAAAATTGGATGCTCTTACAGAAAGGTTTGAGAATATGCGAGCTAGCTCAAGTACGGTCAATGCCATTGTGTCTTCTTGTGAAGTATGTGGAAGTTCTGAACATTCAAATGACTCATGACCATTAGGAGCTATCACTGCACAAATCAATTAATTAGAGCAATGTGATGCAATCGTGGGTTTCAATCAAAGGTAGAACAACCCATACTCAAATACCTACAACCCTGGATGGAAAAGTCATCCAAATTTTTCCTATAGAAATAATCAAGATCAAGGACCATCTATGGGGGCAAGACCTAATTTTCAGTTCGGGCAGCAAAATTTTTAGCAACAATCTTCTCAAGGCTTTCCTACATCTAAAATTAAAAAGATGTTGGAAGAAATTATGTCCACTCAGAATGAAATGAAACAAGACATTTTAAACCTCACTCATAGAATGGATAATTCTGATAGGCATCAAAAGATCTTGGAAAGTTAGATTGCCCAACTAGCTTCCTCATCTTCTAGAGCACCAGGACAATTACTTGACAAACCTGATGTCAATTCCATGGAGCACTGTAACAGAATTGAGCTTAGGAGCGGACAGACCTTGGGAGATCCCCAAGTGCCTGCTCCAAAAGGGATGCACACTGAAGAAGAGCTCTCTCCTCCAACACCAAATCAGATTCAAGTTGATGAGGAGAGTACCACTAAGGTTGAAGAGACTCTTCCACTCCACCATCAAAGTATAGCAGTCCCTTATCCTCAAAGAATTATTATGTTAAAGAAGGATGAGGAGTTTGACAACTTCTTGGAAAAGGTAAAAGAAATATGTGTTGAAGTACCACTCATTGATGCAATCCTTCAAATGCCCAAGTTTGTCAAATTCTTGAAGGACATCATGTCAAACAAGAGAAGGAACGAAGACATAGAGACCATTGCACTTACAGAGGAATGCAACGCTCTTTTTGAAAAGAACACTTCCCTAAAGTTGAAAGACCTCAAAAGCTTTTATATTCCTTGCAATATAGGAACTGAATTTTTTGAGAAATCTTTTTGTGATTTGGGGGCAAGTGTTAGCCTCATTCCTTATTCTATTTGTAATAAATTAGGTCTCAAAAACTTTAAACTTACTACCATGGCACTACAACTTGCCGATCACTCCTGCAGGTACACTATGGGTATCGTTGAAGATGTGCCAGTAGAAGTAGGTGGGAGTATAATTCCCACCGATTTTGTTGTATTAGACATGGAGGAGGATCCAAAAATCCCTATCATATTGGGAAGACCATTCCTTGCTACAGCAGGAGCTATCATAGATGTTAAGAATCATAAACTTTCTTTGGTAATCGGTAAGGAACGGTTGGAATATGATTTATCTAAAGCCTCTAACCATGTCTCTCCTCTCTTAAATGCTTCTAGCAGGGCAAGCATTTACAAATTGGAGGAATGGAATTTCCATCCTCATGGGGGGCCACCAAACCAAGAAAATATTGTGGCGGAAGATGCCCTCCAAGAGCAAGAAAAAGAGAGGAGTAATCAAGATTGGTCAAGCTAAAGACCTTAAACAAGCGCTTCTTGGGAGGCAACCCAAGGGTTCTTTTTAGTTAGATTCACTCCATGTCTTTGTTGTTCATTAGTAGTGTTTTTACTTGGTTTTGTTTTATTTTTAGGTTGAAATTTCACTTCCATGAGCTGGTCATGACTTCTTCATGGGCATGGAAGTGTTGGAAGAGCTTGGAAAGAGGAGAAGCATCAATTGGAGCAAAATAGAGCATGGTCGTGTGCTGTACATGGCCAGGCTTATGGTGTAGAGAAGGGAGATGCTTGGGTCGTGTCTACATGATACAGCCGTGTGGAGTCTCCAGAGAAGAGGAGGTACATGGCCGTGTCCCAGACACGGCCGTGTGAAGAATCCAAAGGAGGAAAACTTTTCGACCGTGTCTCACACATGGTCGTGCGAAGGAACCAGTGTAAAAGCATGCACTGGTCGTGTCATCTGACATGGCCGTGTGCTGATTCCAGAGAAGGAGGCTGGTGAGGTCGTGTCCAAAACATGGTCGTGCAAGGTTAACCGAGAGGAAGAAGTATATGGCCGTGCCAATTGGCATGACCGTGTGACTCAACCTGAGAAGGAGAAGGCAGGGGCCGTGTAGATCTACACGGCCCGTGTGGAGAAACCTATTCAGGTCGTGTCTCTTATACACGGCCAGTTCCAGGTTGTGTCCCCGACACACCCACCTCATCTCAACACCCTCCCTCTAAAAACTCCTCTCTTTTTCAACCTTTCTTCCAAACTTTTTCAGATCTAGACCTAAAACCCTTCTCCACAAACTTCACCTAGATCTAGATTCTTCTCTTCTCATACATCCAAGATCTCCACTTTCATAACCCTAAGATCTATTTCCTCAAGATCTAGTTCCTCCAACCCTAAACAGTACCTTTCCCCACTCAAGCTTGACAATATGTCCAACCTATTAAAGAGACTTCACAAGGGTGGTGGTGGATCTAGTGGTGGAGACAAAGGAAAGGAACCATCCAAAAACAAAGGGAAATAACTAGTGCAAGGAAAAGGAAAGAGGACCTCACGCAATGAAGGTAATGACAACGAATTCAATATCATATTTAGAAATGATGATCAAATTACTAGATTTGTAATTCTTGTGAATAGAAAGATCGTGTGTACTAGGTATATGGACCCAACCATATTAGATATGATGGGAATTAGAGATGATATAGATTGGATGATTGGGTTCTTAGATTGGAGTGATATGTTGTACACACATCTACCTACTTATCCTCGCCTTGTTTTGGAGTTTCTAAGCTCACTAGATGTCCATTTTGCCAATGAAGATGATTATGTTGGCAAGATAACCTTTAGATTAATGAATCAAGAATTTATTGGGCATTTAGTGATTTCAACACTTGTTTTGGATTGTCTTTCGGTAGCTCTCGAAGGTTTGACTCTAGGTTTAATTGGAATAATTTTTGGAATTCTATTACCGGATTAGATCATCCTTATGAGACCTCTAGAGCCAAGACTTCTCACATGCAAAACCCTGTTTTTAGATACCGACATCGTGTCATGAGCAAAACTATTTTCGGTAGAGGGGAAAGTGATGGAGTCATTAAGAAAGTAGAACTTTATGCTTTATGGGCTATGTTGCATAAGGTTGATTTTGATTCCGGTTTTCATTTTCTGCAAACCTTAGTGAGAGCTACGAGGGCGTCTTCGGGATCAATAGTTCTTGGTGGGTTGATTACTCAAATAGAAATTAACTTGGAACTTGATTTAGATGGGTTGGAAGTTATTCATGGCAATGATATGATCGATATGGATGCATGTCTTGCCATGAAAATGATTATTTGGGATGAGAACGGTTTCACATTTCCTAGGAGGAATGGTTTTCCTCTACCTCTTCCTTGTCCCGAACGAACTTCTATTCGTAACCCAGCTAATTGGGTAATCACTGATGTAGACCCCGAGAATGTCCCCTCCATATTCGAAGACACAGAGCCACACATTGAGCCCTCGACATCTGGATACTCGCAGCCTTCCGGACACCCGGATCCTGCTAGGCATTCTTTTGCTTATGATACGAGTCCCTCCAGATTTGATTTTTCTGATTTTCGTACTTCTCTAGAATCGCTTCATGAGAAGCATGATGTCCAATGAAGAATGTTGGAAGGTCGCTTCTTTTTATCAGATAATCAGTTTAGAGAAGTACAAGAGCACTTTCAATCCACGAGGAATTTTCAAGGTCAAGTGGCTGAATTTGTCCAGGATTATGATACGGATCAATCTAGAATGAGAGATTTTATGCAAAGCATGAGTGTCACTAGCCAACAAGTAGATGCTTTGTTTGAGTATTATATAATCCTGAGTGAAACTCCAGGTTTCCCTAGTTTTCCCATTGGCCAACCACGTCGTAGGCATCCTTTTCCTCATCCTCCTCCACCTCCACCTCCACCTCCTCCACCATATTGATTTCATCAAGACGATGAAAAGTTTAAGTTTGGGGGGGGTGTCAAATCTGATTTTTCTTTTTGCATTCTAGTGTTCAGTTTTTGCTTATTTTCTGCATGTTAGTTGTTTTTGCTCTGCATTTTATTTCGATTGTCTTGCTTGGATTGCTTGTTTTGATAGTCATTTGACTATCTTTTGAAAATATTGTGGCATACATCTTGAGAACATCAAATCTTCACTTATATGCTTTCTTGTCTTCAAGATTAAATGTTAGCATGTTCATTATCTAGATTCATGATGCTCAAATGATGTTAGTAGTATGCTTAATGTACCTCTTTTCTTTATCTTGGGTAACATGAAATAAGCTAAGCATCTTAGGGAGATGAGTTTTAGTCTTGGCTTGACCTTAAGAATCTTATCTTCACTTCACTATGCTTGATGCTTGAATGGTTGATATCATTGAAATAGTCATGATTCATCTTGTTTGTTCAGTACTTGGTTTCCATGGTGATTTCTCAAACTTCATTTTGATTACTAGATGAGGCTCAACACATGTAAGCTCATTTGAAAAATTTAAAATATCCCAACATTTGTGCCAAAAGTACGTTTGTGAATAAGATTTGCACAATGCAAATACTTACGAAAAAAAAGTGTGAAAAAGTGAATAAGGGATATAAAAATAGTTGTCGTGAGTGGAATCTAGCTAGTCACCCCTTTGAGACCGAGTTAGGTTACTTGGGAAATGACTGCTTAGCTTCTCTTGAGATTGAGCACGCCTTTGAGACCTTGGGTTGATTAAGAAATATGAACCAAGTGTGTGGCAAGTAAGTGCCCATCACTGGTTACTTGTCTATCACTAGAGACATTAGGAATTCAAACTTGATGATGACTTGACTAGGACATAGATTGAAACTTGAAGAGTTTTGAGTTGTTTTATTTGCACTGTGCATAGGATACTTATGCTTGAGCTAAACTTAACTTGTTTTCATGATCATGCTTACTAATGAAACTTTTTGATAGAGTTAGGAGAATGTATTAGGGATATGAGAAAATTGTAGAGCATATGAATTTAGATTGCAACATTTTGCTTGAGGACAAGCAAATGTTTAAGTCTGGGGGTGTGATGTGCGTAGATTGTATACACTTGTTTAGCATGTTTTAACACACATTCACATACTTTGTACATGCTTTATCTATGTACTTTCGTACTTCTAGCTTTCCTTTTGAGCATATTTACTCTCTTTGTTCGGAGATCTACTTTTGTACATTTTTTGTACATAGGTGTCGAATTTGGTGAAGGATGCATGTTCGAGGCCAAATCTGCAAGCAAAGCAATGGAGGAAGGCATTGTACCTGAACCCCACACGACTCTGCCATGGGGGTTTGCCTAGCCCTTGTGGAGATGAGTGGCCATGTAGCTACAGCAGAGAAGGGAGATGGTCTGGCTGTGTGAACCTCACACGCCCGTGCCAAGTTTTGAAGCCCAATGAAGTCTAGGTCGTGTACAGCACACGACCATGTCAGTTTTCCAAAGACCAAAGAAGCCTCGACCGTGTACCTTACATGGCCGTGTGAGGTTTCCAGTGAGCAAGAGAGTGTTGGTCGTGTGTACCACACGGCCGTGCCAGGTTTCCAGAGGTGAAGGCAGTACAGGTCGTGTAGATCTACACTGTTGGGTTCTTCGAGCCGCGAAAACCGCTTTTTCGCGTCGCGGAAACCCCGAAGGACCCAAAGCCGTAGATCCGTGCAAAGGTTCGTATACAAAATTCGAAAAACTATTTCTTGTACGAGTTCAAAAACTGATCTACTACTTAGATCTACGAGGAAAAAGTGTTTACCCTTGATGCGCGCCCTACGCGAATCCCGCTCTTCCAAGGTGTTGCCGGATCTCAAGACCGTCAAGCGCCGGTCCTCTAGAAGTATCCACACGGACAACTTAGGTGGAGAAAACCTCACACAAAGGTGTGCTAGCACCTTGGTAAGGTTCGGCCAAGTAAGGAGGTGAGGGAGAGGGAGAGCTTGAGAGGAAGGAGGAAGAAGATGCACCACATGAAAAATGAAAAATCAAAATTCTCCTTCACAATCAAAGTGGCCGGCCACTCTCCATGGTAAAACCACCAAATTAATTGCATTAATTGCAATTAATATGAAACCATTAAAGAGTTGTAACCCCCATGAGGTGGCACTCTAGGATGATGTGGATCAACACCATTAGTCCACATATTGCCACCTCACTAAATGACATGGCAACATGTGTAACCTCCACATTTAATGTGGGCCGGCCACATTAAATGCTATGGAGGCTTGTAACCTCCATGAGGTGGCACACATTGATGATGTGGAGCAATCCTATTGGTCCACATCTTGCCAACTCACTAGTGATGTGGCAAAAAATCAAGTCAAACATGACTTTTTCTCTTCCTCTCAAATCAAGTCAAACTTGATCAAATCTCTCTCATGGTTGATCTAATCCAACCATATGATTCAAGCCAACTTAATATAATGAATCTAATTCATTAAATTAAGTTGATTTAAACATGAATCAACTTGAGTCCAACTCAATTAGCCCAATTTGGATTACTCTTAATCCAATATGATTCATCAAATGAATCTAATCCTCTTGGTTCATCATATGAACCAAATCTCCATCTAATTGTCCTAAGTGTGTGACCCTATAGGTTCTTGTAACATTGGCAATGCCCTAAACCCATTTAGGAGCATAAGTAATGAGCGGTATCTAGCAACACATCATTACTACCCAAGTTACAAGAATGTTGAGATCCAACATCACCTTGTGACTACCAATTGTGACTACTCACAAAATAATGACAAGTGTCCTTCTATCCTAGACATCTAGATTGATCAATGTGAGGCATAGACCGTGTCATCCTCTAATCAATCTAAATCTTGAACTCCAAGTAGACTCACTCGATTAAATGAGCTCAACATCTAATGTTGACTCATTTGGGCATGGCCATGCGCTTAGTGGTCTCACTCTATCAAGAATAGCGATGTCGCTCCCGTCATATGGGAGGGATAGATCCCATCTACATCACTCACATCCCTCTGTATAATTCGTTACATACCCAGTAATCGCCTTTATAGTCCACCCAGTTATGGGTGACGTTTGACGAAACTAAAGTACATAACTCCTTATGTAGGGATCCATGGTGACTTCAGGTCTAAGGACTAATAGTCATACTAATAGCCACATGAGAAAGTATATGACACTTATATAACGATCCATGATACTTTCTCATGGCGGGTCATTCAGTATACATTCTCCAATATATACCCATGTGTCAACTTGATATCTCCATATCCATGACTTGTGAGATCAAGTCATCGAGTTGACCTACATGCTAGTCTTATTGCATTAACATCGTCCCTGAATGTTAATACTCGACTAGGAATGATTAAAAGTAGTGTTCCCTATATCATCTCACTATCGATTCAACCAATCGATTGATATAGGTAAGAACGATCTACTCAAGGACGTTACTATACTTAGTTTATTTTGCACTAAAACAAATAAGCATAATAACCAAACTATTACCTTTATTAATATAAGAATATGATATACATGAGTCCATACAATCATCAAATGATTGGCTCTAGGGCTCTAACTAACAATCTCCCACTAGCACTAGTGCCAATCAGTATAGCCTCTAAGGCCTAAAGACCTAGTGTGACCGTCATGCTTCCTCTGTGCCAAAGCCTTGGTCAAGGGATCTGCGATGTTAGCCTCTGTAGGTACTCTGCAAATCTTCAAATCTCCTCTATCGATAATCTCTCGAATGAGATGGAAGCGCCGTAGTATGTGCTTGGTCCGCTGGTGTGAGCGAGGTTCCTTTGCCTGTGCTATAGCTCCATTGTTGTCACAATAGAGCTCAACTGGGTCAGCGATGCTAGGAACCACCCCAAGTTCAGTGATGAACTTGCGGATCCAAACTGCCTCCTTTGCTGCCTCTGATGCAGCAATATACTCGGCCTCTGTTGTAGAATCAGCTACTGTGTCCTGCTTCGAACTCTTCCAGCTCACAGCACCACCATTTAAGCAAAACACGAACCCTGACTGCGATCGGTAATCATCCTGATCGGTCTGGAAGCTAGCATCACTGTAACCTTTACAGTTAGCTCATCATTGCCTCCATATATCAAGAAATATTCTTTAGTCCTTCTTAAGTACTTAAGAATATTCTTGACCGCTATCCAGTGACTTTCACCTGGATCTGACTGGTATCTGCTCGTCATGCTCAAAGCATACGAGACATCAGGTCGAGTACATAACATGGCGTACATGATCGATCCTATGGCTGAGGCATAAGGGATCTGATCCATGCGGTCTCTCTCCTCTCTAGAAGAGGGACCTTGAGTCTTCGAAAGACTCACGCCATGTGACATCGAGAGAAATCCCTTCTTGGAGTTCTGCATGGCAAATCGAAGGAGTACCTTGTCAATATATGTACTCTGACTTAGGCCAAGCAATCTCTTAGATCTATCTCTATAGATCTGTATCCCTAGAATGCGGGATGCCTCACCTAAGTCCTTCATTGAGAAGCAACTCCCTAGCCAGGTCTTGACAGACTGAAGCATAGGGATGTCCTTCCCAATGAGTAGTATGTCATCCACATACAATATGAGGAAGACAACTATATCCCCTACAACCTTCTTGTAGACACAAGGCTCATCTTCGTTCTTGATGAAACCAAACTATTTGATTGCATCATCGAATCGAAGATTCCAGCTCCGAGAAGCTTGCTTTAGTCCATAAATGGACCTATGCAGCTTGCATACTCTGCTAGTATGCTGTGGATCTACAAAACCCTCAGGTTGTGTCATGTACACATCCTCGAGTAGGTTTCCATTCAGAAACGCGGTTTTGACATCCATCTGCCATATCTCATAGTCATGGTAGGCTGCAATAGCAAGCATGATCCGAATAGACTTAAACATCGCTACTGGAGAAAAGGTTTCATCATAGTCAATACCATGAATTTGCTTGAAACCTTTAGCTACCAAGCGACCCTTATAGATAAGTCCATCCATGTCAGTCTTTCTCTTAAAGACCCACTTGCACCCAATGGGTTTTACCCCTTCAGGTGGATCAACCAAAGTCCATACTTGGTTGGTGTACATGGATTCTATCTCGGATCTCATGGCTTCTAGCCATTTCTCGGAATCTGGTCTCATCACAGCTTCCTGATAGGTGGTGGGCTCATCCTCTATGAGCACAATGTCATCATGGTCAGACAAGAGAAATGAGTATCTCTCAGGCTGACGACGTACCAGAACTGCGAAGAGGTATGTCTACTTGAAGTTGTTGTTCCTCAACTCTTTGTGGAACAACATCATCCACAACACTTTGTGGTTCGGTTCAACTTCCATCGAGGCATCGGTGCTATTGTTCGCATCTTGAACTTCTTTAAGATCGAGCGCTCCCACTAGTCTTTCTAGAAACAAAGTCCCTTTCAAGAAAGACCCGGTCTTGCCACAACTACCTTGTCTTGACATGTAGAAATAATATCCCTTAGTTTCCTTGGGATATCCGATGAAATAGCACTTGTCGGATTTGGGTCCTAATTTGTCTGAGACTTGACGTCGTACGTAAGCCTCACAACCCCAAATCCTCATGAAAGACACCTGGGCATCTCTCCCAGTCCATATCCTATATGGTGTCTTTATCACGGCCTTGGATGGAACTCGGTTGAGAATGAAAGCTGTCGTATCTAGAGCATAAGCCCAGAGGTATGTCGGAAGATCTGCGTGACTCATCATAGACCGTACCATATCTAATAAGGTACGATTGCTCCTTTCGGACACACCATTCCACTGTGGTATTCCAGGAGGAGTGAGTTGGGATAGAATCCCACACTCAGCTAAATAGTCACGAAACTCATGGCTTAAGTATTCTCCACCTCGATCGGATCGAAGTATTTTAATACTCTTGCCAAGCTGGTTCTGTACTTCATTCTTGAATTCTTTGAACTTTTCAAAGGATTCAGATTTATGTGTCATCAGGTACACATAACCGTATCTACTGAAGTCATCAGTAAATGTGATGAAGTATCTATAATCGCCTCTAGCAGCGACATTGAAAGGGCCACATACATCACTATGTATGAGTCCTAACAAATCAGTCGCTCTCTCGCCGTGCCCACTAAAGGGAGTCTTGGTCATCTTGCCTCGTAGGCATGACTCGCATATCTCATTTGATTCAAAATCAAATGAGTCCAGCAAACCATCCTTATGGAGCTGGGATAAGCGCTTGTCATTTATATGACCTAGGCGACGCCAAAGGTAAGTTTGGTTCAAGTCATTCGACTTGATTCTCTTAGTATTTATGTTATAGGCAGGGCTCTCTAGGTCTAGAATGTAGAGTCCGTTTATCGAGGTGCACTACAATAGAACATATCGTTTAAAAGGCGGAACAACATTTGTTCTTTATTATAAACGAGTATCCTCTCTTGTCCAAACAAAAACCGATATTATGTTCTTTGTCAAGGCGGGCACATAACAACAATCGTCTAATTCTAGTACTAGCCCAGGGCGAGATAGATGATAAGTTCCTACAGCGCAACTCGTGCTCCATTGCCTACTCGTAGGTCTATCTCACCCTTCGTCAATGCTCTGCTATTCCTCAGCGCTTGTACATTAGTGCAAATGTGCGTAGCACATCCGGTATCTAATACCCACGATGAAGAAATAGAGAGGTTGACTTCTATAACATTTATACCTGAAGTAGAAATCTTATTTCTCTTCTTCTTAAGATCTTCCAGGTATTCTTTGGAGTTCCTCTTCCAGTGCCTTGCTTGTCCTTGATATAGGTGACAAAAATGTTCAACCATATTGTAAGCGCTCATAAACTCATGTTGCTTCTGAAGCTCAAAGTTCATGGTTGCGAGCATAAGACAAGACACATCTAATGCATCATCTTGATGCTTCTTGTAAGCATCTCGGTCTGCTCGCGTGGCAGTGGCAGGAGGGGCCTCCGGAATGGGCTGCTCCAGAACGTACAGTTTACGTTCTTGGGTGAGAACTATTCTCAGATTCCTGTACCAGTCCAGGAAATTTGCTCCGTTGAGCTTGTCCTTCTTAAGGACAGATCGCAGGGAGAAAATGTTCGTATTCGACGTCATGGCAATTCTACAACAGAAATGAATGCAGAAATAAGTATCATATTTTTTAAAATCATTTAATTAGGCCTTTAATTAAATGATGCTCCCACTGAATTCTATAATTCTTGTGGGACAAGATCCACATCATATTAACCCTTGAGTTAGCTTTGGCTAATACGCCCAAGGCTTAGTATGATCGGTAGGTAACGATTACCAATTACATCTCTATGCAACTCTTGTTTATAGAATCAATATCCGTATTTATATTAAAACTCGATTTAGCTTTGGCTAATACGCCCGAGAGTTAATATAGATGTGATTTTGACCTATCTTTTTCAACCGTTGGAATAATGCCTATAGTCGACTCGATCCAACCGAGTAACTATGAAGACTCAATCTAATTGAGTTCGTATTCACCCATGCGTTGATAGGCGGGACCAAAATTGTCCCTCCGTACCCTACCAAGATAATATGTATTGCTCTGCTTTGGCAGATTCAACAATACATGTGATCGAGGTAGTGATAGGTATCATGGCACGGTTAGGCATTTAGAGTTGGTTCGATCTAGATCTAATCTAATCGAGAAGGATGCATCTTGTGCATGACTTAGATCTAATCTAATCGCAAGGGTGCATCATGTACACGACTTAGATCTAATCTAATCGTTAAGGCACTAATTAATTAATTAACTATTAAACATGCATCAGATACATAATAATTAATTAATTAATCTATTTGTGATTTAGTCATGGCCCTACTACGATCTTCTCAAGCCAATGAGAAGATCGATTGGTCAACCTAGGGTCAACAGCTTCTCCAAGCGCCTCCCTTTGACCACCTTGTGTTGCTCGTGCCCGCCTCGGAACTCCGTCTCGTGTGGACCCTCCACCGCTCCAATTTGTACATTACAATTTGAAACTCGAGTTACATTCGAGTCTAAATCTAATTTACAACAAGAATAAAAGACGAGGCACGACGCGCAGGTCACAACACGCGAAAACACATCACGGCACGCAGGCCGTATTATGAATTACAACACAACCAATCATATTGGGCTTTGGGCCATGACTATCACAAATTAATATATATATTTCAAAATTATATATTTTCATAATTTTCTATAATTTTAAAAATAATTTTTACAATTTTTACAAGTAAAATTTCCCGGCGGTCCCGTTTAGCGGTTTCGGGCGCAATCGCGGAACGGATCCCCTTGCGGGGCCCAGGGGCAGCACCTGTAAAATACCAAAAATGATAAGGGAATTTTCCGGAATTTTTAGAAATTTTTCGGGAATTTTTCGGAGCTCGTATGGACAAGTTAACGGGGATAAAAACAGGGTCCGGGAAATGCCTGTTTAGGTTACTCTGTTTTAATGAGGAAAAGATTTATTTTCTTTTCCTTTTCTTTTTATTTTTGATATCATTCCAGCCGCCTGTGGCTGATGTATATGTGATATGTAGAAAGTTTCATATTGTCCGCCGTACAGGGGAGATGCTGCCAAAATTTCTTCGGACAGAGACTCCTCCGGGGCTTGACAATTTAGTGGTATCAGAGCCAGGTTTACGATACTTGCTGTGTGTTCTGGATTTATACGATCTTTGTTTTCGTATTATGGATACTTTGAATAATCTGATATCAGTTTATTGGGTATCAGTGCGCCAAAGTTTGGCGATATTTATTTGATTTCCGTGTGTTGGATTTTCGGGATTTATCTGATACCAATTCATGGGTATCAGAGCAGGGTGTGATACCTGCGTTTGGTAGTTTGGACATTTTTTTTTTATACTAGCCCAAGTTGCGAGACAGATTAGTCTGGGCAGTTATTTTCGGTTGCACGGATTTGTCCGTTTCGATTATGTTATGGACTTCCGTTTTGGATTTATATGGATTTCCGGTGTTTGTTTTTCTCGTACGGAATTCTGAGGTCAATTTGGGGGCTGGACAGCGACGGAACATCTCCAGACAGCAATTAGGTATGATGTCATTTTGGTAATTATTTATACCGGTAGTAATATGTGTAATATAATGAGACGTGGTGCTGGACGAGCACGTGCGAGGACTGCAGGATCTCTGGATATACCAGAGATGCCTACCGAGGCTGAGCCTGTTGGTCAGGGACAGACTCAGCATACTGCGAGTGCGGCGGGCCTTCAGACTCCGATGGCTCCCTTAGAGGTGCCTACCTCAGCTGCACCGACAGTATCCACTGCTCCTGTATTTCCGGTACCACCAGGGATACCATTAGCATATCCGACACCAGCTCCAGCTCAGTCTATTGCGTACTCGGCACCACCGCCACCTGGGCCTATAGTGTACCCGGCATCAGCGACGCCTGTGCCCCCAGTACCTATCGTGTACCCAGCAGCTCCGGCATTAGGGATACCAGTTGCTTCACATCCGGTACCAGTGCCTACTGTATCTCCAGCCGCGGCCACCTACATTCACCCTACAGTGCCACCGACAGCATATGCTCCCGGTTACCCAGCAGCACCGGGAGTACCTCCTCCGGTTCATGCAGCGGTACCACCGGTAGCACCAGTTCCAGTGTTTCCGCCCGTTCCGACAGCCGTTCCGACACACCTCACTGATATTGCCGCGGCACGAGCCAGGATTCCAGTGTTGGCAGAATCGATGAAGAGTCGATTCACACTTTTCCGAGGAGACAGAGATCCGAGTGTGGCCTTGTCTTGGATTGAGACTATGGAGCGGACTTTCTTTTATATTGCTTGCTCCGAGTGGGAGAAAGCAGAGCTGGCGCGGCCGATACTTGGTGGCTTACCCAGCGGTCTATCATCGGTGAGCAGAACATCACTTGGGCCAGATTCAGAGAGGCTTTTGAGAGCCGTTTCTTTCCACGAGCTTATCAGATGGCTCGCCGGCAGGATTTCCTGAGTTTGCGACAGAATAATCGGACAGTGACTGAGTATAATGCAGAGTTTGACAGATTAGCCAGGTTTTGTCCAGAGCTAGTTGCTGAGGACAGTTCACGTATGCAGCAGTTCATTCAGGGGCTGGATGGACATTTGCAACTAAGACTTGTCGGTCTTGGTATCACATCTTATGCGGAGATGTTAGATAGAGCCCTCATTATTGAGTCAGCTCAGCAGAGAGTTTTTCCGGATAGGAAAAGGAAGCAGCCGAGTCAGACATCTGGTCAGATTCAGCAGCCTCAGACTACACCACAGCAGAGCAGGCGTAGTCGATCAGATCAGGGTACATCTGGGGTATCACGTAAACCTCAGAAATCAGGGCAGTCTTCATCAGGACGTTTCCGATCTTCTCAGCAGAACCGGAAACAACCCGCCAGCGACATTCGCTGTTTTAGATGTGGATCCAGAGATCATGCCACTTCAGCCTGTTCTCTGGGACAGTCAGTTTGCTTTCCTGGGCACCAGAGCCGAGATTGTCCGCAGAGGACTCAGCATATGACTTCTGGAGGGTCTGATCATGGAGGACAGTCCGGTCAGTCCGGAACTTATCGAGGAGGGCGACGAGCCCAACCTTTACATGGTCAACAGCAGAGTGCTTCACCTGCAGCAGCGGCATTTGGTATGCTTGGACAGGAGTATTCCAGTGCTTCCATAGCACCTCAGAGTTCTGTTCCGGGGCTTTATTATCCGACGCAGGGGCAGTATCAGATGCAGCCTCAGCCTATAGGCCAGTACCAGCCTCAGTCCCAGCCAGCTGCCCAGTATCAGTCACCATCCTCCCAGTCTTCTATGGCGCAGTATCCTGCACCTCCTCAGTGGCAGACCTCTGCTCAGCCGCAGCAGCCGCTGGCAGTGTTACCTCCTCCTCCTCCGCCAGAGACTGGACGTGTTCATGCGATAACCCGAGAGGATGCGCAGCGAGCCAACGGATCTGTTTTCCGCGGTATGATTTCTATTTATGCCTTATCAGCAGATATACTGATAGATACTGGTAGCTCACATTCATTTATATCTCGCACTTTTATTCGGGAGGTAGGTAGATTACCCACTTGCAGATCCCAGAGATTGACCGTCTCCCTACCGTCCGGTGATTCATTGGATGTCACCCAGGAGGTCCGAGGTTGCCCGTTAGATTTTGGCAACCTAATACTTACAGTGGATATTTTAATATTAGAAATGGTCGATTTTGATATTATTCTTGGCATGGACTGTTTGTCAGCATATCATGCCACAGTTGATTGCCAGACGAGGGTGGTCACTTTTCGGCCTTCGAACCAACCCTCGTGGGATTTCACTGGCATCAGAGACGATGACTTATCGATCATTTCGGCGTTACAGGCTCAGAGGTTGCTGTCACATGGCTGTCAGGGTTTTCTGTTATCTTTGATCAGTACTGAGGACAGCAACAGTTTGCAGCTCTCCGACGTTCCTGTATTCCAGGAGTACCCAGATGTATTTCCAGAGGAGCTGCCAGGTTTGCCTCCCAGAAGGCCAGTGGAGTTCGCTATTGAGTTAATTCCGGGAACCGCACCGACATCTAAAGCTCCTTATCGTATGGCACCAAAAGAGTTGAACGAGCTGAAGGTTCAACTCCAAGAGCTTTTAAATAGGGGATTTATTCGCCCTAGTGTTTCCCCATGGGGTTCTCCAGTTCTGTTTGTCAAGAAAAAGGATGGCACCATGAGGTTATGTATTGACTACAGACAGCTGAATGCAGTGACCGTTAGAAATAAATATCCCTTACCACGGATCGAAGATTTGTTTGATCAGCTCAGAGGTACATCAGTGTATTCTAAGATTGATCTGCGATCCGGATATCATCAGCTGAGAGTCAGAGACTCAGATATTCAGAAGACAGCTTTCCGTACTCGATACGGTCATTATGAGTTTTTGGTAATGCCATTTGGGCTTACCAATGCTCCAGCGGTGTTTATGGACTTGATGAACCGCATATTTCTGGAGTATCTGGATCAGTTTGTTATCGTTTTTATTGATGACATATTGGTCTACTCTCATTCCGAGGAGGAGCACGCACAGCATCTGCGCATAGTCTTGGAGATTCTTCGACGACATCAGCTGTACGCGAAGTTCAGCAAGTGTGCGTTCTGGCTATCTTCAGTCGGTTTTCTGGGACACGTGGTTTCTAGTAGAGGTATTTCAGTTGATCCTCAGAAGATCGAGGCTGTCACCAGCCGAAGTCAGTTCAGGAGATCCGCAGTTTTCTGGGATTGGCCGGATATTACCGACGTTTTGTCGAGGGTTTCTCGCGTATTGCTATGCCGCTGACACGCCTTACCAGGAAAGGCGTGAAGTTTACGTGGACCGAGGATTGCGAGACCAGCTTTCAGGAGCTGAAGCGGAGATTAGTGTCGGCTCCAGTTTTGGTTTTACCTTCTGGAGAGGATGGGTTTGTACTTTACACCGACGCATCTCTTCAGGGTTTGGGCGCTGTTCTGATGCAGCACGGCAGAGTAGTCTCTTATGCTTCTCGTCAGTTGAAGGAGCATGAGAAGAACTACCCAGTTCATGACTTGGAGTTAGCTGCCATCATTTTTGCTCTGAAGCTATGGCGACATCATTTATACGGTATCACATTTGAGATTCTCACTGATCATAAGAGTCTCAAATATATTTTCACTCAGAATGAGCTTAATCTCCGATAGAGGAGATGGATGGAGTTCCTGAAGGACTACAATTGTACCATTAGCTACCACCCAGGGAAAGCTAATGTGGTTGCCGATGCACTCAGCAGGAAGTCCAGAGCGACTTTGGCTTGCCGCCGGACTTCAGTCACGGATTTGATTCAGAGTTTTTCTGGGTTAGACCTTGAGGAGCAGGGATCTACAGAGCAGGGTATTCTAGTTACTTTGGTTGCTCAGTCGTCGATCAGGACGAAGATCCGAGAGGCACAGGCTGGTGATCAGCATTTGCAGTTCATTAGCAGTCAGATAGCTTCCGGGCAGCAGACCGAGTTTACATAAGACGAGGAGGGTATCATATACTTTCGAGGCAGATTATGCGTAACTCAGTCTCATCCGGTCTTACAGGAGCTACTCCAGGAGGCTCACCGTTCTCGATTTGCGATCCATCCAGGTGGGACCCGTATGTATCGAGACTTGAGGCGTTCCTACTGGTGGAACGGTATGAAGAAAGACATCACGGATTTCGTAGCTAGATGTCTTGTCTGTCAGCAGGTGAAGGCTGAACACCAGAGACCTGCAGGATTACTTCAGCGGATTCCTATTCCTGAGTGGAAGTGGGATCACATTACCATGGACTTTGTGGTAGGATTGCCGAGGACATGACGAGGCCATGATGCGATTTGGGTAATCGTTGATCAATTAACCAAGTCCGCGCACTTCTTAGCGATCCGGAGGACTGATTCTCTGGACCGATTGGCAGATCTGTATTGCCGAGAGATCATCAGATTACATGGTGTTCCGTTGAGTATCATTTCGGATTGAGATCCATGGTTTACGTCACGTTTCTGGTACAGTTTGCAGCAGGCCTTGGGCACACAGCTCCGTTTCAGTACAGCCTTCCATCCACAGACAGATGGACAGTCAAAGTGGACTATTCAGACTCTTGAGGACTTGCTGAGATCATGTGTTATAGATTTTGGAGGCAGTTGGGAGGACCATATGCCGTTAGTAGAGTTTGCTTACAACAACAGCTTTCATTCGGCTATCCAGATGGCACCGTTTGAGGCGTTGTATGGTAGACCTTGTCGGACACTCGTCCTCTGGGATGAGGTTGGAGAGGCTCAGTTGTTGGGACCTCAGAGAGTTCAGCAGGATGCAGAGTTGGTCCGTACTATCAGACGGAGGATGTCAGAGGCGCAGGACCGTCAGAAGAGTTACGCTGATCGGAGACGCAGACCACTAGAGTTCTCTGTTGGTGACCATGTATTTCTGCGAGTTTCACCCACGAAAGGGGTGAAGAGATTTGGCATCAGAGGTAAGCTAGCTCCGCGGTACATTGGTCCTTTCGAGATCTTGGAGAGGGTCGGAGCAGTAGCTTACCGACTGGCACTACCACCGTCCCTGTCAGGCGTCCACGATGTATTTCACGTATCTATGCTGAGGAGATACGTACCTGACCCGACGCATGTACTGGCTGATGTTCCAGTTCCAGTTCAGCCTGATATTACATATGAGGAGATTCCGGTACGGATTCTTGACCGGAAAGAGCGTCAGTTGCGGAACAAGACCATCCGACTGGTTAAAGTCGGATGGCAGCATCATTCAGACGAGGAGGCTACTTGGGAGCTTGAGGATACGATCCGAGCTCGATATCCTCACCTATTCACTCGAGGTATGTGATTTAATTTACCGTTCAGCATTTATACTTTGTATCTGTTGTTAGTACTTGCTGATGGTAGATAACGAAATTTGGGGACCAAATTTTTATTAGTGAGGAAGAATGTAAAATACCGAAAATGATAAGGGAATTTTTCGGAATTTTTAGAAATTTTTCGGGAATTTTTCGGAGCACGTATGGACAAGTTAACGGGGACAAAAACAGGGACCGGGAAATGTCTGTTTAGGTTACCCTGTTATAATGAGGAAAAGATTTATTTTCTTTTCCTTTTCTTTTTATTTTTCTTTTTCTTTATTTCCTCGCCGTTTCTTTTCTCACTCGCGTACCCGAGCAGCGCACCCTTTCTCCTCGCGTCGACGCCTTTTCCTCGTGCTCAACTGCTTGCCCTAACCGCCGGCCACTCGGCGGTTCCCTCCTCTTCTCTCCCCGTCACGACTGTGCCCTAGATCCGCCGCCGGCCGAGTTTTCTTTCCGCACAAAGCCAGCCGATTTTCGAGCCAATTTCCGATCTCTTCTTCTGTGCTCAGCCGCGACACCCATCTCTTCGGTGACATCTGAGCACAGCCGACCGCTGATACTCCAGGAGCTCTGCCCTAGAGCCGGCCTTTTCTTCTTCCGAGCACCGGCAGCCGATCAAGTTTCTTTGCCTAGTCGACATCATCACTGCCATCGCGAGTGCCCTAGCCAGCTCCGACGCCACTGCTGGCCACTTCCTTGTTTCGTGCTTGAGCAGCCGACGATCACAGGGATCTTCCTCACCAGTCCCGTGCCCTCGGTTTGATTTTTTTTTCAGCCGGCCTTGCCTCATTTTTCTCGGAGACAAATCGATTAAGGTAAGGTTAGGTTGTTAATTAGGTTGGTGTTTAGATCTATAATTCCCATGGCTTGATATTTGTTCTTGTTCTGATCTAGGATATTATTGCTTGATACCATATTGATCTGTTCCGTGGGAAGAATTCCAGCAAGGTGCTGTTCTGTGGTTTGTTTTGGGTCCGGCAGTTTTCTAACAGCGGTTACTTTTCTTCGGCAACAACATTTCTGCCGGGAATCTAGGTAAGGTGTAGGATAACAGATTCTTGTAGTAGATTCTGTGTTGGTTGGACTATTATGATGGTAGATGTGAGTTAAGTTTATATGTTGAATTAGGTATGTTGATTTATGATTTAGGGTTTTGCCCTAGATAGTTTTAAGGATTCTATTTAGAAATTCACTGGAATTTTAGTTAAATAAATAAATCTCTGTTGGTATTACAGGATTTTGACACGAGACGATTATCTCGGAGTCGGATTGGACCTTTCTATTATTGGAGGCGGGTACTTTGACTTATGTCTTTTGATATGCATGATAATATGTTTAACATATAACAATAATTGTGTTATCTGTTTGTTTCGGTTGGTCGCTATATGATTAGTTACATGTTTGTTTGTTTATTTATGCTGCACTGCATGATATCTACCTGATTACATATGCTTTAGGTAGTTAACCAACCACATGCTATGATATGTTCTGGATCTAGGGTTTATTTGATACCCTATTTGATTGGTGTACCTTCTATTTGATACTTCTTCCAGTGGTACACACTTGTATCTAGTTATATGGACTATGCCATGTTTTTAGTGTCATGCATCATGATTGCATGCTGTGCGATTGTCGGTTCCGCTATGGTTGAGCCCATCGCCAGTTACATGTAATGCACACACCACCACCACCCATGGATTTGTGGTGTATCAGGCAGGTGTGTGGCGGTTCTGCTGTTTGGCTCCGTTGGTCTGAGGACTCAGCGTGGTAGCCGGCAGTCAGTTCTGCTCTGTTTGGCTCCGTTGGCATTTAGTGTAGCAGCGTGGTAGCCGGCAGATGGTGGACTCTGTTTGGCTCCGTTGGTCAGGAGACTCAGCGTGGTAGCCGGCAGAGATATCCTCCCCGTCATTGTGTACCGGGAGATGAGAGCATTGAGCTCCCCCATTTATGATTTGGGGCCAGAGGACAGGAGTACTCCGACAGCATACCGTCCACAGCAGTGATGTCCGAGTGCACGGTCACCATATGCATTTATTGCATTTTATTGTTTGTGATTGCTGCACTTGTATGCTGCATTTCTATGGATGCATTTGATTGATATACATACAGGATTATGATTTCTTTGGTCTGACGACCTGTTACCTTTGTACCTTGATTCCGGTTAGTACAGTTATCTCCTGATTTCGTTCCAGTTGCATTTATTCCTTCTCGTATTCAGGAGACTGTACGCATGATTAGTGTTGTCTGTTATTTGTTTTATTATGCATATCAGTTGTACCTGCTTAGTGTTGGACTCACCCCGCCTCCATTGTTGATGTTTTCAGGTTGAGGCTGTCCGGAGCAGTTCCAGTCGCTGGCCCCCATTCTGCATGTAGAGCCAATTCTCTACTAGTTCGTTATTTGTTTTATTTTGGCCTTTTTCTATATCAGACTTTGTTTTAGTATTGTCTTTGGATTTTCCTATGGATATTGTATGGAGTGACACCTTTTGATGGATTTTTGATATGATATTGGATTTCATTTTACTACGTGCCTGCCTGGACGGCAGAAGAGGTGAGTTCGTTGGATTTGAGCTTTACGAGTGTAGTGGAGTAGGGTGGATTTTGAGTCAGAGTCCTATTGTTATTGATTACTATTATAATTGCGTGGTTGTGACAGCCAGAGGCTGAATATCTTTATTAACTGCGTGGTGTTTGTTTTTATTTTTGATATCATTCCAGCCGCCTGTGGCTGATGTATATGTGATATGTAGAAAGTTTCATATTGTCCGCCGTACAGGGGAGATGCTGCCGAAATTTCTTCGGACAGAGACTCCTACGGGGCTTGACAGCGCCCCTACCCGCGATCTAACCATCGCGAGGGTCCCATTGCGATACAACAGCGCCTAAACCCGCTGTCCCAAAACGATTTGGGCCGAGACATTACCGTTTCGGAAAAATCTTCCCGACGGGTTCGTTTTTAGCGATTTCGGGTGCGATCGCGGAGCAATTCCCCTTGCGGGGTTAGGGGCAGCGCCCCTACCCACGATCTAACCATCGTGAGTTGCTCCGTTGCGATCTAAAGGCACCCGAGTCCGCTGTCCCAAAAGATTTTGGGTCGAAACGAAGCCGTTTGGGAAAATTCTTCCCGATAGCCGAAGCCTACAAGTGCCGAGACACTTGTGCTTCGCCTATAAGGAAAAATTACTCATAAAAACATAAAAATTGAATTTTTACAGAAAATCACAGAAGCTTTTTGTTTTCCAAAAACCAAAAACTAACTCGTACAAGTCTTTGCACGTGGCTCTGATACCACTGTTGGGTCTTCGCGCTTTCGCGTCATGAAACCCAGTAGGACCCAAAGCCGTAGATCCGTGCAAAGATTCGTATACAAAATTCGAAAAACTATTTCTTGTACGAGTTAAAAAACTGATCTACTACTTAGATCTACGAGAAAAATGTTTACCCTTGTAGCGATGCCCTTCGCGTTCCCGCTCGTCCAAATGATGCCGGATCTCAAGACCGTCAAGCGCCGGTCCTCTAGAAGTATCCACACGGACACGTAGGTGGAGAAAACCTCACACAAAGGTGTGCTAGCACCTTGGTAAGGTTCGGCCAAGTAAGGAGGAGAGGGAGAGGGAGAGCTTGAGAGGAAGGAGGAAGAAGATGCACCACATGAAAAATGAAAAATCAAAATTCTCCTTCACAATCAAAGTGGCCGGCCACTCTCCATGGTAAAACCACCAAATTAATTGCATTAATTGCAATTAATATGAAACCATTAAAGAGTTGTAACCCCCATGAGGTGGCACTCTAGGATGATGTGGATCAACACCATTGGTCCACATATTGCCACCTCACTAAATGACATGGCAACATGTGTAACCTCCACATTTAATGTGGGCCGGCCACATTAAATGCTATGGAGGCTTGTAACCTCCATGAGGTGGCACACATTGATGATGTGGAGCAATCCTATTGGTCCACATCTTGCCAACTCACTAGTGATGTGGCAAAAAGTCAAGTCAAACATGACTTTTTCTCTTCCTCTCAAATCAAGTCAAACTTGATCAAATCTCTCTCATGGTTGATCTAATCCAACCATATGATTCAAGCCAACTTAATATAATGAATCTAATTTATTAAATTAAGTTGATTTAAACATGAATCAACTTGAGTTCAACTCAATTAGCCCAATTTGGATTACTCTTAATCCAATATGATTCATCAAATGAATCTAATCCTCTTGGTTCATCATATGAACCAAATCTCCATCTAATTGTCCTAAGTGTGTGACCCTATAGGTTCTTGTAACATTGGCAATGCCCTAAACCCATTTAGGAGCATAAGTAATGAGCGGTATCTAGCAACACATCATTACTACCCAAGTTACAAGAATGTTGAGATCCAACATCACCTTGTGACTACCAATTGTGACTACTCACAAAATAATGACAAGTGTCCTTCTATCCTAGACATCTAGATTGATCAATGTGAGGCATAGACCGTGTCATCCTCTAATCAATCTAAATCTTGAACTCAAGTAGACTCACTCGATCAAATGAGCTCAACATCTAATGTTGACTCATTTGGGCATGACCATGCGCTTAGTGGTCTCACTCTATCAAGAATAGCGATGTCGCTCCCGTCATATGGGAGGGATAGATCCCATCTACATCACTCACATCCCTCTGCATAATTCGTTACATACCCAGTAATCGCCTTTATAGTCCACCCAGTTACGGGTGACGTTTGACGAAACCAAAGTACATAACTCCTTATGTAGGGATCCATGGTGACTTCAGGTCTAAGGACTAATAGTCATACTAATAGCCACATGAGAAAGTATATGACACTCATATAACGATCCATGATACTTTCTCATGGCGGGTCATTCAGTATACATTCTCCAATGCATACCCATGTGTCAACTTGATATCTCCATATCCATGACTTGTGAGATCAAGTCATCGAGTTGACCTACATGCTAGTCTTATTGCATTAACATCGTCCATACTCGACTAGGAATGATTAAGAGTAGTGTTCCCTATATCATCTCACTATCGATTCAACCAATCGATTGATATAGGTAAGAACGATCTACTCAAGGACGTTACTATACTTAGTTTATTTGGCACTAAAACAAATAAGCATAATAACCAAACTATTGCCTTTATTAATATAAGAATATGATATACATGAGTCCATACAATCATCAAATGATTGGCTCTAGGGCTCTAACTAACAATCTCCCACTAGCACTAGTGCCAATCAGTATAGGCTCTAAGGCCTAAAGACCTAGTGTGACCGTCATGCTTCCTCTGTGCCAAAGCCTTGGTCAAGGGATCTGCGATGTTAGCCTCTGTAGGTACTCTGCAAATCTTCACATCTCCTCTATCGATAATCTCTCGAATGAGATGGAAGCGCCGTAGTATGTGCTTGGTCCGCTGGTGTGAGCGAGGTTCCTTTGCCTGTGCTATAGCTCCATTGTTGTCACAATAGAGCTCAACTGGGTCAGCGATGCTAGGAACCACCCCAAGTTCAGTGATGAACTTGCGGATCCAAACTGCCTCCTTTGCTGCCTCTGATGCAGCAATATACTCGGCCTCTGTTGTAGAATCAGCTACTGTGTCCTGCTTCGAACTCTTCCAGCTCACAGCACCACCATTTAAGCAAAACACGAACCCTGACTGCGATCGGTAATCATCCTGATCGGTCTGGAAGCTAGCATCACTGTAACCCTTTACAGTTAGCTCATCATTGCCTCCATATATCAAGAAATATTCTTTAGTCCTTCTTAAGTACTTAAGAATATTCTTGACCGCTATCCAGTGACTTTCACCTGGATCTGACTGGTATCTGCTCAAAGCATACGAGACATCAGGTCGAGTACATAACATGGCGTACATGATCGATCCTATGGCTGAGGCATAAGGGATCTGATCCATGTGGTCTCTCTCCTCTCTAGAAGAGGGACCTTGAGTCTTCGAAAGACTCGACATCGACAGAAATCCCTTCTTGGAGTTCTGCATGGCAAACCGAAGGAGTACCTTGTCAATATATGTACTCTGACTTAGGCCAAGCAATCTCTTAGATCTATCTCTATAGATCTGTATCCCTAGAATGCGGGATGCCTCACCTAAGTCCTTCATTGAGAAGCAACTCCCTAGCCAGGTCTTGACAGACTAAAGCATAGGGATGTCCTTCCCAATGAGTAGTATGTCATCCACATACAATATGAAGAAGACAACTATATCCCCTACAACCTTCTTGTAGACACAAGGCTCATCTTCGTTCTTGATGAAACCAAACTGTTTGATTGCATCATCGAATCGAAGATTCCAGCTCCGAGAAGCTTGCTTTAGTCCATAAATGGACCTATGCAGCTTGCATACTCTGCTAGTATGCTGTGGATCTACAAAACCCTCAGGTTGTGTCATGTACACATCCTCGAGTAGGTTTCCATTCAGAAACACGGTTTTGACATCCATCTGCCATATCTCATAGTCATGGTAGGATGCAATACCAAGCATGATCCGAATAGACTTAAACATCGCTACTGGAGAAAAAGTTTCATCATAGTCAATACCATGAATTTGCTTGAAACCTTTAGCTACCAAGCGACCCTTATAGATAAGTCCATCCATGTCAGTCTTTCTCTTAAAGACCCACTTGCACCCAATGGGTTTTACCCCTTCAGGTGGATCAACCAAAGTCCATACTTGGTTGGTGTACATGGATTCTATCTCGGATCTCATGGCTTCTAGCCATTTCTCAGAATCTGGTCTCATCACAGCTTCTTGATAGGTGGTAGGCTCATCTTCTATGAGCACAATGTCATCATGGTTAGACAAGAGAAATGAGTATCTCTCAGGATGACGACGTACCCTATCAGACCTGCGAAGAGGTATGTCTACTTGAACTGGTTGTTGTTCCTCAACTCCTTGTGGAACAACATCATCCACAACACTTTGTGGTTCTAGTTCAATTTCCATCGAGGCATCAGTGCTATTGTTCGCATCTTGAACTTCTTCAAGATCGAACGCGCTCCCACTAATCTTTCTAGAAACAAAGTCCCTTTCTAGAAAGACCCCAGTCTTTGCCACAACTACCTTGTGCTGACTGGGAATGTAGAAGTAATATCCCTTAGTTTCCTTGGGATATCCAATAAAGTAGCACTTGTCGGATTTGGGTCCTAACTTGTCTGAGACTTGACGTCGAACGTAAGCCTCACAACCCCAAATCCTCATGAAAGACACCTGGGCATCTCTCCCAGTCCATATCCTATATGGTGTCTTTATCACGGCCTTGGATGGAACTCGGTTGAGAATGAAAACTGCCGTGTCTAGAGCATATCCCCATAGATATGTCGGAAGATCTGTGTGACTCATCATAGATCGTACCATATCTAATAAGGTACGATTCCTCCTTTCGGACACACCATTCCACCGTGGTGTTCCAGGAGGAGTGAGTTGGGATAGAATCCCACACTCAGCTAAATAGTCATGAAACTCATGGCTTAAGTATTCACCACCTCGATCTGATCAAAGTATTTTAATACTCTTGCCAAGCTGGTTTTGTACTTCATTCTTGAATTCTTTGAACTTTTCAAAGGATTCGGACTTATGTGTCATTAAGTACACATAACCATATCTACTGAAGTCATCGGTAAATGTGATGAAGTATCTATAACCGCCTCTAGTAGCGACATTGAAAGGGCCACATACATCACTATGTATGAGTCCTAACAAATCAGTCGCTCTTTCGCTGTGTCCACTAAAGGGAGTCTTGGTCATCTTGCCTCGTAGGCATGACTCGCATATCTCATATGATTCAAAATCAAATGAGTCCAGCAAACCATCCTTATGGAGCTGGGATAAGCGCTTGTCATTTATATGACCTAAGCGACAGTGCCAGAGGTAAATTTGGTTCAAGTCATTCGACTTGATCCTCTTGGTATTTATGTTATAGACAGGGCTCTCTAGTTCTAGAATGTAGAGTCCGTTTATCAGAGGTGCACTACAATAGAACATATCGTTTAAAAAGACGGAACAACATTTGTTCTTTATTATAAACGAGTATCCTCTCTTGTCCAAACAAGAAACTGATATTATGTTCTTTGTCAAGGCAGGCACATAACAACAATCGTCTAATTCTAGTACTAGCCCAGAGGGCAGAGATAGATGATAAGTTCCTACAGCAATAGCAGCAACTCGTGCTCCATTTCCTACTCGTAGGTCTATATCACCTTTCGTCAATGCTCTGCTATTTCTCAGCGCTTGTACATTAGTACAAATGTCCGAAGCACATCCGGTATCTAATACCCACGATGAAGAAATAGAGAGGTTGACTTCTATAACATTTATACCTGAAGTAGAAATCTTATTTCTCTTCTTCTTAAGATCTTCCAGGTATTCTTTGGAGTTCCTCTTCCAGTGCCTTGCTTGTCCTTGATATAGGTGACAAAGATGTTCAACCATATCGTAAGCGCTCATAAACTCATGTTGCTTCTGAAGCTCAAAGTTCATGGTTGCGAGCATAAGACAAGACACATCTAATGCGTCATCTTGATGCTTCTTGTAAGCATCTCGGTCTGCTCGCGTGGCAGTGGCAGGAGGGGCCTCCGGAATGGGCTGCTCCAGAACGTACAGTTTACGTTCTTGGGTGAGAACTATTCTCAGATTCCTGTACCAGTCCAGGAAATTTGCTCCGTTGAGCTTGTCCTTCTTAAGGACAGATCGCAGGGAGAAAATGTTCGTATTCGACGTCATGGCAATTCTACAACAGAAATAAATGCAGAAATAAGTATCATATTCTTTAAAATCATTTAATTAGGCCTTTAATTAAATGATGCTTCCACTGAATTCTATAATTCTTTTGGGACAAGATCCACATCATACTAACCCTTGAGTTAGCTTTGGCTAATACGCCCAAGGCTTAGTATGATCGGTAGGTAATGATTACCAATTACATCTCTATGCAACTCTTGTTTATAGAATCAATATCCGTATTTATATTAAAACTCGAGTTAGCTTTGGCTAATACGCCCGAGAGTTAATATAGATGTGATTTTGACCTATCTTTTCCAACCGTTGGAATAATGCCTATAGTTGACTCGATCCAACCGAGTAACTATGAAGACTCAATCTAATTGAGTTCGTATTCACCCATGCGTTGATAGGCGGGACCAAAATTGTCCCTCCGTACCCTACCAAGATAATATGTATTGCTCTGCTTTGGCAGATTCAACAATACATGTGATCGAGGTAGTGATAGGTATCACTGCACGATTAGGCATTTAGAGTTGGTTCGATCTAGATATAATCTAATCGAGAAGGATGCATCTTGTGCACGACTTAGATCTAATCTAATCGCAAGGGTGTATCATGTGCACGACTTAGATCTAATCTAATCGTTAAGGCACTAATTAATTAATTAACTATTAAACATGCATCAGATACATAATAATTAATTAATTAATCTATTTGTGATTTAGTCATGGCCCTACTACGATCTTCTCAAGCCAATGAAAAGATCGATTGGTCAACCTAGGGTCAACAGCTTCTCCAAGCGCCTCCCTTTGACCACCTTGTGTTGCTCGTGCCCGCCTCGGAACTCCGTCTCGTGTGGACCCTCCACCGCTCCAATTTGTACATTACAATTTGAAACTCGAGTTACATTCGAGTCTAAATCTAATTTACAACAAGAATCAAAGATGAGGCACGACGCGAAGGTCGCGAATAATAAAATAAATACAACACGCGAAAACACATCACGGCACGCAGGCCGTATTATGAATTACAACACAACCAATCATATTGGGCTTTGGGCCATGACTATCACAAATTAATATATATAATTCAAAATTATATATTTTCATAATTTTCTATAATTTTAAAAATAATTTTTACAATTTTTACAAGTAAAATTTCCCGGCGGTCCCGTTTAGCGGTTTCGGGCGCAATCACGGAACGCAATCACAAGTAAAATACCGAATATGATAAGGGAATTTTCCGGAATTTTTAGAAATTTTTCGAGAATTTTTCGGAGCTCGTATGGACAAGTTAACGGGGACAAAAACAGGGTCCGGGAAATGCTTGTTTAGGTTGCCCTGTTTTAATGAGGAAAAGATTTATTTTCTTTTCCTTTTCTTTTTATTTTTGATATCATTCCAGCCGCCTGTGGCTGATGTATATGTGATATGTAGAAAGTTTCATATTGTCCGCCGTACAGGGAAGATGCTACCGAAATTTCTTCGGACAGAGACTACTCTGGGGCTTGACAATTTAGTGGTATCAGAGCCAGGTTTACGATACTTGCTGTGTGTTCTGGATTTATACGATCTTTGTTTTCGTATTATGGATACTTTGAATAATCTGATATCAGTTTATTGGGTATCAGTGCGCCAAAGTTTGGCGATATTTATTTGATTTCCGTGTGTTGGATTTTCGGGATTTATCTGATACCAATTCATGGGTATCAGAGCAGGGTGTGATACCTGCGTTTGGTATTTTGGACATTTTTTTTTATACTAGCCCTAGTTGCGAGACAGATTAGTCTGGGCAGTTATTTTCGGTTGCACGGATTTGTCCGTTTCGATTATGTTATGGACTTCCATTTTGGATTTATATGGATTTCCGATGTTTGTTTTTCTCGTACGGAATTTTGAGGTCAATTTGGGGGCTGGACAGCGACGGAACATCTCCAGACAGCAATTTGGTATGATGTCATTTTGGTAATTGTTTATACCGGTAGTAATATCTGTAATATAATTTAATAGATGTGAGGCGATCTACGCGTATTGCTGCGAGACGTGGTGCTGGACGAGCACGTGCGAGGACTGCAGGATCTCTGGATATACCAGAGATGCCTACCAAGGCTGAGCCTGTCGGTCAGGGACAGACTCAGCATACTGCGAGTGCGGCGGGCCTTCAGACTCCGATGGCTCCCTTAGAGGTGCCTACCTCAGCTGCACCGACAGTATCCACTGCTCCTGTATTTCCGGTACCACCAGGGATACCATTAGCATATCCGACACCAGCTCCAGCTCAGTCTATTGCGTACTCGGCACCACCGCCACCTGGGCCTACAGTGTACCCGGCATCAGCGGCGCCTGTGCCCCCAGTACCTATCGTGTACCCAGCAGCTCCGGCATTAGGGATACCGGTTGCTTCACATCCGGTACCAGTGCCTACTGTATCTCCAGCCGCGGCCACCTACATTCACCCTACAGTGCCACCGACAGCATATGCTCCCGGTTACCCAGCAGCACCGGGAGTACCTCCTCCGGTTCATGCAGCGGTACCACCGGTAGCACCAGCTCCAGTGTTTCCGCCCGTCCCGACAGCCGTTCCGACACACCTCACTGATATTGCCACGGCACGAGCCAGGATTCCAGTATTGGCAGAATCGATGAAGAGTCGATTCACACTTTTCCGAGGAGACAGAGATCCGAGTGTGGCCTTGTCTTGGATTGAGACTATGGAGCGGACTTTCTTTTATATTGCTTGCTCCGAGTGGGAGAAAGCAGAGCTGGCTGCTTTTCACTTACGGGACGCGGCCGATACTTGGTGGCTTACCCAGCGGTCTATCATCGGTGAGCAGAACATCACTTGGGCCAGATTCAGAGAGGCTTTTGAGAGCCGTTTCTTTCCACGAGCTTATCAGATGGCTCGCCGGCAGGATTTCCTGAGTTTGCGACAGAATAATCGGACAGTGACTGAGTATAATGCAGAGTTTGACAGATTAGCCAGGTTTTGTCCAGAGCTAGTTGCTGAGGACAGTTCACGTATGCAGCAGTTCATTCAGGGGCTGGATGGACATTTGCAACTAAGACTTGTCGGTCTTGGTATCATATCTTATGCGGAGATGTTAGATAGAGCCCTCATTATTGAGTCAGCTCAGCAGAGAGTTTTTCCGGATAGGAAAAGGAAGCAGCCGAGTCAGACATCTGGTCAGATTCATCACCCTCAGACTACACCACAGCAGAGCAGGCGTAGTCGATCAGATCAGGGTACATCTGGGGTATCACGTAAACCTCAGAAATCAGGGCAGTCTTCATCAGGACGTTTCCGGTCTTCTCAGCAGAACCGGAAACAACCCGCCAGCGACATTCGCTGTTTTAGATGTGGATCCAGAGATCATGCCACTTCAGCCTGTTCTCTGGGACAGTCAGTTTGCTTTCATTGCAAACTGCCTGGGCACCAGAGCCGAGATTGTCCGCAGAGGACTCAGCATATGACTTCTGGAGGGTCTGATCATGGAGGACAGTCCGGTCAGTCCGGAACTTATCGAGGAGGGCGACGAGCCCAACCTTTACATGGTCAGCAGCAGAGTACTTCACCTGCAGCAGCGGCATTTGGTATGCTTGGACAGGAGTATTCCAATGCTTCCATAGCACCTCAGAGTTCTGTTCCGGGGCTTTATTATCCGACGCAGGGGCAGTATCAGATGCAGCCTCAGCCTATAGGCCAGTACCAGCCTCAGTCCCAGCCAGCTGCCCAGTATCAGTCACCATCCTCCCAGTCTTCTATGGCGCAGTATCCTGCACCTCCTCAGTGGCAGACCTCTGCTCAGCCGCAGCAGCCGCTGGCAGTGTTACCTCCTCCTCCTCCGCCAGAGACTGGACGTGTTCATGCGATGACCCGAGAGGATGCGCAGCGAGCCGACGGATCTGTTTTCCGCGGTATGATTTCTATTTATGCCTTATCTGCAGATATACTGATAGATACTGGTAGCTCGCATTCATTTATATCTCGCACTTTTATGCGGGAGGTAGGTAGATTACCCACTTGCAGATCCCAGAGATTGACCGTCTCCCTACCGTCCGGTGATTCATTGGATGTCACCCAGGAGGTCCGAGGTTGCCCGTTAGATTTTGGCAACCTAATACTTACAGTGGATCTTTTAGTATTAGAAATGGTCGATTTTGATATTATTCTTGGCATGGACTGTTTGTCAGCATATCATGCCACAGTTGATTGCCAGACGAAGGTGATCACTTTTCGGCCTCCGAACCAACCCTCGTGGGATTTCACTGGCATCAGAGACGACGGCTTATCGATCATTTCGGCGTTACAGGCTCAGAGGTTGCTGTCACATGGCTGTCAGGGTTTTCTGTTATCTTTGATCAGTACTGAGGACAGCAGCAGTTCGCAGCTCTCCGACGTTCCTGTAGTCCGGGAGTACCCAGATGTATTTCCAGAGGAGCTGCCAGGTTTGCCTCCCAGAAGGCCAGTGGAGTTCGCTATTGAGTTAATTCCGGGAACCGCACCGACATCTAAAGCTCCTTATCGTATGGCACCAAAAGAGTTGAACGAGCTGAAGGTTCAACTCCAGGAGCTTTTAGATAGGGGATTTATTCGCCCTAGTGTTTCCCCATGGGGTTCTCCAGTTCTGTTTGTCAAGAAAAAGGATGGCACCATGAGGTTATGTATTGACTACAGACAGCTGAATGTAGTGACCGTTAGAAATAAATATCCCTTACCACGGATCGAAGATTTGTTTGATCAGCTCAGAGGTACATCAGTGTATTCTAAGATTGATCTGCGATCCGGATATCATCAGCTGAGAGTCAGAGACTCAGATATTCAGAAGACAGCTTTCCGTACTCGATACGGTCATTATGAGTTTTTGGTAATGCCATTTGGGCTTACCAATGCTCCAGCGGTGTTTATGGACTTGATGAACCGCATATTTCTGGAGTATCTGGATCAGTTTGTTATCATTTTTATTGATGACATATTGGTCTACTCTCATTCGAGGAGACGCACAGCATCTGCGCATAGTCTTGGAGATTCTTCGACAACATCTATACGCGAAGTTCGGCAAGTGTGCGTTCTGGCTATCTTCATCGGTTTTCGGGACACGTGGTTTCTAGTAGAGGTATTTGATTGATCCTCGGAAGATCGCATGTCACCGATTGGGGCGGAGAAGTCGATTCGAGAGATCCGCGTTTTCGGGATTGGCGGATATTACCGACGCTTTTGTCGAGGGTTTCGCGTATTGCTATCGCGGACACGCCTTACCGGGAAAGGCGTGAAGTTTCGTGGACCGAGGATTGCGAGACCAGCTTCTGAGGCGGAGATTAGTGTCGGCTCGATTTTGGTTTTACCTTCGGAGAGGATGGGTTTGTACTTTACACCGACGCATCTCTTGAGGGTTTGGGCGCTGTTCCGATGCAGTCTCTTATGCTTCTCGTCGGTTGAAGGAGCATGAGAAGAACTACCAGTTCATGACTTGGAGTTAGTTGCCATCATTTTGCTCTGAAGCTATGGCGACATCTTTATACGGTATTACATTTGAGATTCTTCGATCATAAGAGTCTCAAATACATTTTCACTCGAAGGAGCTTAATCTCCGACGGAGGAGATGGATGGAGTTCTGAAGGACTACGATTGTACCATTAGCTACCATCGGGAAAGCTAATGTGGTTGCCGATACTTCGGCGAAGTCGGAGGACTTTGGCTTGCCGGACTTGATCAGAGACTTGATTGAGTTTTCGAGTTAGACCTTGAGGCGAGGATCTACAGAGCGGTATTCGTTACCATGGTTGCTCGATCGTCGATCGGGACGAAAATCGAGAGGCTCGGTGGTGATCGGCATTGTCGGTTCATTGGCGGTTAGATAGCTTCAGGCGGTCGAGGGTTTACGAGACGAGGAGGGTGTTATATACTTCCGAGGCGGATTATGCGTACCTCGGTCTCATCCGGTCTTACAGGAGCTACTCAGGAGGCTCACCGTTCTCGATTTGCGATCCATCCAGGCGGAACCCGTATGTATCGAGATTTGAGGCGTTCCTATTGGTGGAACGGTATGAAGAAAGACATCGCTTCGTAGCTAGATGTCTTGTCTGTCAGCAGGTGAAGGCTGACACCGAGACCTATAGGATTACTTCAGCGGATTCCTATTGAGTGGATGTGGGATCACATTACCATGGACTTTGTGGTAGGATTGCCGAGGACACGACGAGGCCATGGCGCGATTTGTCGTTGATCGATTAACCAAATCCGCGCATTTCTTAGCGATCCGAAGGACTGATTCCCTGGATCGATTGGCAGATCTGTATTGTCGGGAGATCATCAGACTACATGGTGTTCCGTTGAGTATCATTTCGGATAGAGATCCACGGTTTACGTCTCGTTTCTGGCAGAGTCTGCAGCAGGCTCCGACTTAGTACAACTTTCCATCCACAGACAGATGGACAGTCAGAGCGGACTATTCAGACTCTTGAGGACTTGCTGAGATCATGTGTTATGGATTTTGGAGGCAGTTGGGAGGACCATATGCCGTTAGTAGAGTTTGCTTACAACAACAGCTTTCATTCGGCTATCCAGATGGCACCGTTTGAGGCGTTGTATGGTAGACCTTGTCGGACACCCGTCCTCTGGGATGAGGTTGGAGAGGCTCAGTTGTTGGGACCTCAGAGAGTTCAGCAGGATGCAGAGTTGGTCCGTACTATCAGACGGAGGATGTCAGAGGCGCAGGACCGTCAGAAGAGTTACGCTGATCGGAGACGCAGACCACTAGAGTTCTCTGTTGGTGACCATGTATTTCTGCGAGTTTCACCCACGAAAGGGGTGAAGAGATTTGGCATCAGAGGTAAGCTAGCTCCGGGGTACATTGGTCCTTTCGAGATCTTGGAGAGGGTCGGAGCAGTAGCTTACCGACTGGCACTATCACCGTCCCTGTCAGGCGTCCACGATGTATTTCACGTATCTATGCTGATGTTCCAGTTCCAGTTCAGCCTGATATTACATATGAGGAGATTCCGGTACGGATTCTTGACCGGAAAGAGCGTCAGTTGTGGAACAAGACCATCCGACTGGTTAAAGTCGGATGGCAGCATCATTCAGACGAGGAGGCTACTTGGGAGCTTGAGGATACGATCCGAGCTTGATATCCTCACCTTTTCACTCGAGGTATGTGATTTAATTTACCGTTCAGCATTTATACTTTGTATCTGTTGTTAGTACTTGCTGATGGTAGATAACGAAATTTGGGGACCAAATTTTTATTAGTGGGGAAGAATGTAAAATACCGAAAATGATAAGGGAATTTTCCGGAATTTTTAGAAATTTTTCGGGAATTTTTCGGAGCTCGTATGGACAAGTTAACGGGGACAAAAACAGGGTCCGGGAAATGCCTGTTTAGGTTACCCTGTTTTAATGAGGAAAAGATTTATTTTCTTTTCCTTTTCTTTTTATTTTTCTTTTTCTTTATTTCCTCGCCGTTTCTTTTCTCACTCGCGTACCCGAGCAGCGCACCCTTTCTCCTCGCGCCGACGCCTTTTCCTCGTGCTCGACTGCTTGCCCTAACCGCCGGCCACTCGGCGGTTCCCTCCTCTTCTCTCCCCGTCGCGACTGTGCCCTAGATCCGCCGCCGGCCGAGTTTTCTTTCCGCACAAAGCCAGCCGATTTCCGAGCCGATTTCCGATCTCTTCTTCTGTGCTCAGCCGCGACACCCATCTCTTCGGTGACATCCGAGCACAGCCGACCGCTGATACTCCAGGAGCTCTGCCCTAGCGCCGGCCTTTCTCTTCTTCCGAGCACCGGCAGCCGATCAAGTTTCTTTGCCTAGTCGACATCATCACTGCCATCGCGAGTGCCCTAGCCGGCTCCGACGCCACTGCTGGCCACTGCCTTGTTTCGTGCTTGAGCAGCCGGCGATCACGGGGATCTTCCTCACCAGTCCCGTGCCCTCGGTTTTATTTTTTTTTCAGCCGGCCTTGCCTCATTTTTCTCGGAGACAAATCGATTAAGGTAAGGTTAAGTTGTTAATTAGGTTGGTGTTTAGATCTATTATTCCCATGGCTTGATATTTGTTCTTGTTCTGATCTAGGATATTATTGCTTGATACCATATTGATCTGTTCCGTGGGAAGAATTCCAGCAAGGTGTTGTTCTGTGGTTTGTTTTGGGTCCGGCAGTTTTCTAACAGCGGCTACTTTTCTTCGGCAACAACATTTCTGCTGGGAATCTAGGTAAGGTGTAGGATAACAGATTCTTGTAGTAGATTCTGTGTTGGTTGGACTATTATGATGGTAGATGTGAGTTAAGTTTATATGTTGAATTAGGTATGTTGATTTATGATTTAGGGTTTTGCCCTAGATAGTTTTAAGGATTCTATTTAGAAATTCACTGGAATTTTAGTTAAATAAATAAATCTCTGTTGGTATTACAGGATTTTGACACGAGACGATTATCTCGGAGTCGGATTGGACCTTTCTATTATTGGAGGCGGGTACTTTGACTTATGTCTTTTGATATGCATGATAATATGTTTAACATATAACAATAATTGTGTTATCTGTTTGTTTCGGTTGGTCGCTACATGATTAGTTACATGTTTGTTTGTTTATTTATGTTGCACTGCATGATATCTACCTGATCACATATGCTTTAGGTAGTGAACCAACCACATGCTATGATATGTTCTGGATCTAGGGTTTATTTGATACCCTATTTGATTGGTGTACCTTCTATTTGATACTTCTTCCAGTGGTACACACTTGTATCTAGTTATATGGACTATGCCATGTTTTAGTGTCATGCATCATGATTGCATGCTGTGCGATTGTCGGTTCCGCTATGGTTGAGCCCATCGCCAGTTACATGTACTGCACACACCACCACCACCCATGGATTAGTGGTATATCAGGCAGGTGTGTGGCGGTTCTGCTGTTTGGCTCCGTTGGTCTGAGGACTCAGCGTGGTAGCCGGCAGTCAGTTCCGCTCTGTTTGGCTCCGTTGGCATTTAGTGTAGCAGCGTGGTAGCCGGCAGATGGTGGACTCTGTTTGGCTCCGTTGGTCAGGAGACTCAGCGTGGTAGCCGGCAGAGATATCCTCCCCGTCATTGTGTACCGGGAGATGAAAGCATTGAGCTCCCCCATTTATGATTTGGGGCCAGAGGACAGGAGTACTCCGACAGCATACCGTCCACTCAGTCACTGTCAGGAGCAGTGATGTCCGAGTGCACGGTCACCATATGCATTTATTGCATTTTATTGTTTGTGATTGCTGCACTTGTATGCTGCATTTGTATGGATGCATTTGATTGATATACATACAGGATTATGATTTCTTCGGTCTGACGACCTGTTACCTTTGTACCTTGATTCCGGTTAGTACAGTTATCTCCTGATTTCGTTCCAGTTGCATTTATTCCTTCTCGTATTCAGGAGACTGTACGCATGATTAGTGTTGTCTGTTATTTATTTTATTATGCATATTAGTTGTACCTGCTGAGTGTTGGACTCACCCCGCCTCCATTGTTGATGTTTTCAGGTTGAGGCTGTCCGGAGCAGTTCCAGTCGCTGGCCCCCATTCTGCACGTAGAGCCAGTTCTCTACTAGTTCGTTATTTGTTTTATTTTGGCCTTTTTCTATATCAGACTTTGTTTTAGTATTGTCTTTAGATTTTTCCTATGGATATTGTATGGAGTGACACCTTTTGATGGATTTTTGATATGATATTGGATTTCATTTTACTACGTGCCTGCCTGGACGGCAGAAGAGGTGAGTTCGTTGGATTTGAGCTTTACGAGTGTAGTGGAGTATGGTGGATTTTGAGTCAGAGTCCTATTGTTATTGATTACTAATATAACTGCGTGGTTGTGACAGCCAGAGGCTAAATATCTTTATTAACTGCGTGGTGTTTGTTTTTATTTTTGATATCATTCCAGCCGCCTGTGGCTGATGTATATGTGATATGTAGAAAGTTTCATATTGTCCGCCGTACAGGGGAGATGCTGCCGAAATTTCTTCGGACAGAGACTCCTCCGGGGCTTGACAGCGCCCCTACCCACGATCTAACCATCGCGAGGGTCCCATTGCGATCCAACAGCGCCTAAACCCGCTGTCCCAAAACGATTTGGGCCGAGACATTACCGTTTCGGAAAAATCTTCCCGACGGGTTCGTTTTTAGCGATTTCGGGTGCGATCGCGGAGCAATTCCCCTTGCGGGGTTAGGGGCAGCGAGTCCGCTGTCCCAAAAGATTTTGGGTCGAAACGAAGCCGTTTGGGAAAATTCTTCCCGATAGCCGAAGCCTACAAGTGCCGAGACACTTGTGCTTCGCCTATAAGGAAAAATTACCCATAAAAACATAAAAATTGAATTTTTACAGAAAATCACAGAAGCTTTTTGTTTTCCAAAAACCAAAAACTAACTCGTACAAGTCTTTGCACGTGGCTCTGATACCACTGTTGGGTTCTTCGAGCCGCGAAAACCGCTTTTTCGCGTCGAGGAAACCCCGAAGGACCCAAAGCCGTAGATCCGTGCAAAGATTCGTATACAAAATTCGAAAAACTATTTCTTGTATGAGTTCAAAAACTGATCTACTACTTAGATCTACGAGGAAAAAGTGTTTACCCTTGATGCGCGCCCTACGCGAATCCCGCTCTTCCAAGGTGTTGCCGGATCTCAAGACCGTCAAGCGCCGGTCCTCTAGAAGTATCCACACGGACAACTTAGGTGGAGAAAACCTCACACAAAGGTGTGCTAGCACCTTGGTAAGGTTCGGCCAAGTAAGGAGGAGAGGGAGAGGGAGAGCTTGAGAGGAAGGAGGAAGAAGATGCACCACATGAAAAATGAAAAATCAAAATTCTCCTTCACAATCAAAGTGGCCGGCCACTCTCCATGGTAAAACCACCAAATTAATTGCATTAATTGCAATTAATATGAAAACATTAAAGAGTTGTAACCCCCATGAGGTGGCACTCTAGGATGATGTGGATCAACACCATTGGTCCACATATTGCCACCTCACTAAATGACATGGCAACATGTGTAACCTCCACATTTAATGTGGGCCGGCCACATTAAATGCTATGGAGGCTTGTAACCTCCATGAGGTGGCACACATTGATGATGTGGAGCAATCCTATTGGTCCACATCTTGCCAACTCACTAGTGATGTGGCAAAAAGTCAAGTCAAACATGACTTTTTCTCTTCCTCTCAAATCAAGTCAAACTTGATCAAATCTCTCTCATGGTTGATCTAATCCAACCATATGATTCAAGCCAACTTAATATAATGAATCTAATTCATTAAATTAAGTTGATTTAAACATGAATCAACTTGAGTCCAACTCAATTAGCCCAATTTGGATTACTCTTAATCCAATATGATTCATCAAATGAATCTAATCCTCTTGGTTCATCATATGAACCAAATCTCCATCTAATTGTCCTAAGTGTGTGACCCTATAGGTTCTTGTAACATTGGCAATGCCCTAAACCCATTTAGGAGCATAAGTAATGAGCGGTATCTAGCAACACATCATTACTACCCAAGTTACAAGAATGTTGAGATCCAACATCACCTTGTGACTACCAATTGTGACTACTCACAAAATAATGACAAGTGTCCTTCTATCCTAGACATCTAGATTGATCAATGTGAGGCATAGACCGTGTCATCCTCTAATCAATCTAAATCTTGAACTCCAAGTAGACTCACTCGATCAAATGAGCTCAACATCTAATGTTGACTCATTTGGGCATGGCCATGCGCTTAGTGGTCTCACTCTATCAAGAATAGCGATGTCGCTCCCGTCATATGGGAGGGATAGATCCCATCTACATCACTCACATCCCTCTGCATAATTCGTTACATACCAGTAATCGCCTTTATAGTCCACCCAGTTACGGGTGAAGTTTGACGAAACTAAAGTACATAACTCCTTATGTAGGGATCCATGGTGACTTTAGGTCTAAGGACTAATAGTCATACTAATAGCCACATGAGAAAGTATATGACACTCATATAACGATCCATGATACTTTCTCATGGCGGGTCATTCAGTATACATTCTCCAATATATACCCATGTGTCAACTTGATATCTCCATATCCATGACTTGTGAGATCAAGTCATCGAGTTGACCTACATGCTAGTCTTATTACATTAACATCGTCCCTGAATGTTAATACTCGACTAGGAATGATTAAGAGTAGTGTTCCCTATATCATCTCACTATCGATTCAACCAATCGATTGATATAGGTAAGAACGATCTACTTAAGGACGTTACTATACTTAGTTTATTTGGCACTAAAACAAATAAGCATAATAACCAAACTATTGCCTTTATTAATATAAGAATATGATATACATGAGTCCATACAATCATCAAATGATTGGCTCTAGGGCTCTAACTAACATACACAGCCGTGCAAGAGGATCATTGGTAGAGGCAAGCCACGACCGTGTACCTCACACGGCCGTGTGAAGTTGGTAGAAAAGAGAATGGAGCAGGCTGTGTGAACCTCACACGACCGTGCTTCGCGGCCGTGTGGCGCCCAAACCCCTCTTCTATATAAGGCTTCCTTCATGAATTGAAAGGGGATCTTCTCCCCTTTGGGAGAAAGGAAGATTTGGGCGATTTCCCTCCATCTTGGAGGGATTTTCTGGCGATTCTAAGGAGGATCTTCACCAATTCGACTCCAAGATCGAAGGATTGGATCCGAAGATGATTCTTCTCCATAGATAAGTTTTCTTTCTCTCCTTTCTTGGATTTGAGGGATTAAGAATGCTTGTAATATTTGTTTCTTGGGATTTCTTTCTTCGATTTATGGAGTAATCTTTTGTTCTAGGATGGAGGGAGTATTTGTAAGGAAATCTTGATGTAAAACTCTTGTGGATATGCCAATTTTCCATTTCTATGATTTTGTCCTGTTTTGTATCTATTTGATCTTGTGTGGAATGTTGTAATTATGCCTAATTACCATGCTGGATTGAGGGTTTAGATATCTTGTGGATCTTGTAGAGGTAATTCCTCATTCGATTTTCTGAGGGATCTTCGTGACAGGAACATGCTGTTAGAGTATATACTAAAAGCATAGCTTTTGTAAACATTTATTTATGAAATAAAAGAATCACATTGGTCAAATGTCTAAATTTTATTTGTTAAGTGTAGTTGTTCAATTAATTTATATTGTAGATAACATGGTGTGTGGTGTCACACATAGAAGATCATGTTTTCAATTCTTTATAAATTATAAACAGTTGCTCACGACTAAGATGGAAAGGAACAAACCATTGGAATAGTCGTAGTGTAATTAGGTATTAGTTTATCTTGACTAATAAATTACACTAGTACACTCTAAGTGTATTGAGTAGGACCATTTTAGGTAAGTTCTTTTTATACTGACTTAATAAAAGAACTAGACCTTAGTTATTATGGAAGTGTGTGCTCTTAATCCTAATATAATAACAAGCACATATATTTAGTATTTATTTCTTTAACTTATCAAAGGGTGAGATTTAGTTCGATAAATCAATAGGCTCGATAAGTTGGGAAATGATATTACTTATAGTGTGTGTTGTTGATTATAGAAGGAAACTGTGTCCTAGTAAATCAAGGTTGAGAATGTCCCCAAGAGGAGCTCATAAGGATTGTCATGTTAAACCCTGTAGGTGGACTTAGTCCGACATGACAATGAGGTTGAGTGGTACTACTCTTGGACTTAGATATTAATTAAGTGAGTTGTCAGTAACTTACTTAATTAGTGGACATTCGTTATCTTAAACACTGGGAGACTAACACACTCATATATAAAGGAGCCCATAATGTAATTTGGGATTGGTGCGGTAGTGCAACAATAACTCTCTAATGAATGAGTTATTGTTGATGAACTTGAGTTGTGTGTTCGGGGCGAACACGGGATACTCAAGCTCATCGGAAGGCCAAAACCAATTTCTCCTCTAGGTCCCTATCGTAGCCTCATTAAAGCCTCAAGTCCATTCGAATATAAGCCCATCTTGGTGTCCAAGAAGGGGGTCGGTCCAATGCTTGGTGACCAAGCAAGGGCCGGCCACATCCTCCTCTATGGGGGCCGACCCTTTTGCTTGGTGACCAAAAGCATGTAGTCCATGATTAATTCAAATAGGAGGGGTGTTTTGAATTTTTAAAATCTTCTCTTTGTTGAAAACTACAAGTTTTAAAAGAGAGTTTTTAAAATATAAAACTTTCCTTATTTGAATTAGGTCACATGCTTTAATAGAGAGTTTTAAAAGTTTTAAAACTTTCCTTTTTTCACTATCCTCATGGTTTTAGAAAAAAGAAAGAGAAGTTTTAAAATTAAATTTTCTGTTTTTGTAACCATGTTAAAAAAGGAAATTTTTAGAAGAGAAGTTTTAAATTTTAAAACATTGTTTTAATTTTTAAAACTTTCCTTTTTTAACATCCATTTTAGGAAAGAGAACTTGTAAAATTTTATAAAAATTATTTTCTTCTCTCCTTGATGATGTGGTCGGCCACCCTTGCTTGGTGCCCAAGCAAGGGGCCGGCCAATCAAAGTTTAAATCAAATCATCATCCAATCAATCCATGATTTGGTGATTGATTTAATCAAGAGGAAAGAAAAGGAAAAATAAAAAGGGAAAAGGAAAAACAAGAGGTAGATTTTAATTTTTGTAAAAAGTCTTCCCTTATTTTCCTTTAGCAAGTAATATAAAAGAAGGGGAGGGGAGGCCTCGTGAGATAACACAATTCTTATTCTCTTGTTGGCGATCTCTTTGGTGGTCGGCCCTCTCTCCCTCTCTTCTCCCTTTGCTCTCTTTTGCTCCTTGGTGGTGGTGGCCGAATACTAGAAGGAGGAGAAGCTCTTTTGGGTGGTATTCATCTTGGAGGATCGTCGCCCACACGACATCCAAGGCGAGGCGAGGAATACGGTAGAAGATCTCGAGGTCATTAACATACAAAGAGAAGGTATAACTAGTAATTTTCTTCCGCATCATGCTAGTTATTTTTTTTTGTTAGAATTCCAAACACAAGAGGCAATAGATTCTAGTTTTTCGGATTTGTTATTCGAGTTTGTGTTTTTGTTTTTTCAAATTTGTGATTCGATTGTTCTTTTTGGTTAAACCTAGAGTTATATAAGGAAATTAAATATTAGCTTTCCTTAAAAGGCTTTGTCTAGGAAGTGGTGGTTGCTCCCATATCCAAGAAGGCCTAGTGCCTCACCATGTTTAACCTGGAAGCCAATTTTGGAAATTAATATTTAATTGAATTTATAACATAAGTGTGTTTGGATCAATAGTGTTAAGTTCCGCTTGTGATCCAAGTCTAAACCATTAAGAACAGATAAGTTAAATTTAGAAATAATAATGTTAAGTTCCGTTTGTGATTCCTAATTTAACTTCTAAAGAACACAATAGGTTATTTAGGAAAGGTTCAACACTTGTACAAAATTTTTGTACAGTGGAACCGGTATGATCTTCCTAGGACTAACCAACAATTGGTGTCAGAGCTAGGGTTTGCCTCTGTGTGTTTTGGTTTTCAAAATTAATTATGCACATGTCATACATAATTTAGGCAGGATAATAGTAGGAAGTGCTAACTTTGTGGTTGCAGGCTCCAACAATTATGGCATTTAGATATTGTGTGTAATTGGACCCTTGGACATGTCAAGGGATTCTTTTGTGTGTGCATGATTGTATGTATTAAATACAACATGAGCTGTATTAGTTTTAGAATTTTACTTTTTTGTTCGATCTAGAATACATGTACATTCCTTAATGGAATATAGGATCGATATATGTAAAATTCTATTTTTGTCGCGGATCATATCTTTGCGAGGCGTGGTGCTAATATTGGAGGACCAGAGGTGCAGCATAATAAGAAGAAAGATAGATGTGACAACTCAACCCTATGGCGGTGGCTAAATGTAACGCCCGCCCTCTCTGCTGCCCTAAGGGACGGGGCTACGATACTCTACGTATAAATTTTTTTTTTTTAAAACAGCGGAAGACTTAAAATAATTTTCATAGTTTTAATAAAACTTTTCTTTTAAATTTCTTTTGAACTATACTATCACATGGCATCAAAAATCATAACATCAAATCCAGTGGAACCATAATGTCAAGCCACACATGTTTAGGTATCACAAGTCATAAAATACCAATGCATAGTTCTTTAAAGAAACTTTAAGCAGGTTCTTATTTATTTGGTTGCCTAGCCACCGCCACACACATCTTCGTTGCCCCTCCTGCTGCTCCTCTAACTCATCCAGCTTTTTCCTTTATCTGTGGTACAAGGAAAGTAAGCTATGAGCACTCATGGCTCAGTAAGTTCCTTTCCTACTCACTAAAACCAACAATCAGCACATAATCAAGAATGCATCAACAAGTCATAATCTAAACTAATCATGGCATAACATAGCATTCTATTCAAGCATATCATGCATCATAATATAATCTCAACTAGTCATAGCATATCAAGCATCACCATGGCCGAAACATATACATAGTGCATTGCATAAAACATAGCTAGACATGGCATAACAACAAGTATCATGGTATATCAAAGCATGGCCGAAACATGTATATCAAAGCATCATACTATGGCCAAAACATGTACATCAAGGCATCATCATATCCTTGGCCGAAATCTATATATCAAGCATCAACAACTCAATGGCCGAAACATGTCTATAAGGTATAGCATGAACATAATGTAATCATACCTTATCATGGCATATCATAATCAAGAGCATAACATGAAACATAGCATAATCATAAGGTGTATGCAATATAATTTTGGAAAACATGTATCCGCAAAACATGTGTATGTCTCATGATCCTTTAAACCATTTTCTTTTACATATATACTTGAAAATAATATCAACATATTTAGGGCCCCGGCTTGTACCATACATACATAACATAGATGCGCGCATCCTAAGTATATCCAAGGTAGCAAGTCTTGAATCATACTAGGAACTAGGTCAAGATCACAAAGCATGGCCTAGGGGCGTATTTAAAGAGTCCATCCCTTATTAGCCCAGATCACAAAGCAAGGCTTAGCCTAGATCACACAGCAAGGCTTAGGGGTGTACTAAGGAGCCCATCCCTTATTAGCCCAGATCACAAAGCAAGGCTTGGCCTAGATCACAAAGCAAGGCCTAGGGACTGATTAGGAGTCCACCCTTGGTACAAGCCACTCACATATAAAGTAAAATACATGTCATACATATCATGTATCATAAAAGCATGCATCACTTAGGCACACATCATATCATAAAAGTATGCATCACTTAGGCATACATCATGTCATAAAAGTATGCATCACTTAGGCATACATCATGTCATAAAGGTATGCATCACTTAGGCATACATCATGTCATAAAGGTATGCATCACTTAGGCATACATCATATCATAAAGGTATGCATCACTTAGGCATACATCATGTCATATCAATATGCATCACTTAGGCATAGATCATAAAAACATGCATGTCTTAAGCATAAAGCATATCATCAAGCATGCATGATTTAACCACATATCATATCATGAAAGCATGCATATTTTAAGCACTAAACATAGCATCAAGCATGCATAATTTAACCACATATCATAACATAAGCATGCATAATTTAAGCACAAAGCATATCATATCATAAAAGCATGCATATCATATCATAAGTCATAAATCACAAGCATACATATTAAGCATAAGGGTGTATCTTGTGATTATCCTATCATAGGAAACATGGTATCATATTTATCTTGGTTTTAAGCTTCCTAAACCCTTGTGGCCGAAACCCTTTAAAGCTCAATTTAGGTTAAACACAACATCCAAGCATGTGGCACCTAAATTATCATCATAGCATTTTCATAGGAAGCATTATAAACATGATTAACCTAGTTTCTAAGTTCCTCAAGTCCCTAATTTCATATGGCCGAAACCTTAAGGTGTGGAACAAGGTTCCATATGACATAAAAGCATGGACAACTTTAAATCATATTTATAAAATTTTTACCAAGGAACAAGGTAAACACATTTGACACATTTGAATTAGTTCCTAAGTTCTTTAAGCCCTTAACATATATCATGGCCGAAATTTAACAAGTTCTCATTAGGGCTACAAACAAGCATACAAGCATGTGAAATTGGACTAACATTATGTATAAATTCATACAAGGCATCATCCAATAGTTATGGCCGAAACAAACCCTAGCATCATTTTAGGTCATAAAACAACATATAGCATTTGAACCTTGGCTTTCTACTTATCATATTTCATGTAGAGTGACATGAGCATATTTAATTTAGGTCCTAGGGTTTCTAGGGCATCTAAACCTTCATGGCCGAGACTTACAATGGTCCATTTAGGTCATGGAAAAATCATACAAGCATGTGACACAATCAATAGGTTATCATATTTTCATAAGAAGCATTTTAACACCTTTGGTTTAAATTCTAGGGCCTCTAGGTCATTTAAATCCTTTTGGGCAGAAACTCATCAGTGTTTAAACTTGCTTCAAGTAACATAAAAACATATGAAGTCATACAAGTTTCATAGCATGTGTAAAGACAAACATAATGAGCATACATATGAATTGTGTCTTAGGCTTTCTAGGTTTCTTTTTCTCTTTTTCTTTTATTTTTTCTCATGGCCGAAACCTACCATTCTTTAGCTAGGTTTTTAAGTGGCCTAAATCATGAAAAACCTAAGTAAATTTCATGGTAAAATTTACTAAGAAACATATATATATATTTGGTTCATGAACAAACTTGGACTCTTGTGATCATACATGTCATATGTCATATAACCAATTTTTCTACACCCTAATCAAGCATGAGGGCATTAGACAAATTTCATATCTAAACATCACAGAGGTATTGAGCATATTAAAGTTTTGTTTAAGCTTTTCTAAGCTATTCATCTCATCATGGCCGAAAACCCTAAGAAAGAGATCATGAAGTTCTAGCAATATTCAAACATACAACTCTTTTAAGATATTTGTATTCTATCACATGAGCATGTTTATTTAAATTTAAGGGTCTTCCTAACCCTAAACCCTTTCTTGTCCGAAACATATGAGTGGGTTTTCTTTTAGTTCAAATATCTTCTAAGCAAGAAAACTAATACATGATCCTTAATATTTCATAGGAAGAACCTTGTACTAGTTGGGTAAAACAATAAATTTCCCTAGCCTCTTAAAAATATTTTTGGCCGAAATTCTAGGGTTAAGTAATTCTCTGATCAAGCATCATATAGGTATAAAAACATGAAGAAGAACCCTTTTCCATGGCATAGAAAATCTATCATGTAGTGAAGACTAGTTAAACATCACTAGATTTTTGAAAGCTCTTCTTAGCCGAATTTTCTCAAACTTGTTTCTAGGTTTTAAAATCTTCATAAAATCCGAAAAACACATAAAAGCCTTGTACCACAGGTGAGGGGAAGCTTACATCCTTTTTCTCTTGTGGATCTAAGGTATGGTGAAGAAGAAGTAGCCTCTTCTTCTAGTTCCTTTCCCTTGATTCCTTTGCTAAATCCTCCTTGTATCTTAGGTTTTCTTAGGAGAAAGCCTTGGCTTGGGGCCGAAAATGGAGGAGAGGGGAACTGAGGTTTCAGTGAGGGAGAGGAGAGAATGAGAAAAATGAGAGAAAATAGAATTTTCCCTTTACATATTCTCTTTTATGTTAAGGGGGAAGAGGTAGCAAACTTAGTTTTTGCTTTCCTTCTCCCTTAGCCTTTTTTTTTTCTATTTTATTTTTATTTTATTTATTTATTTATCCCCATCATTCATGGTGAAATAAGGGGGAATGAATCCCCTTAATGGTCTCTTTTATTTTCGGCAAGAGAAGAGAGAAAGAGGGAGAGGAAGGGAGGAAGGCAAATTGCCTTTCTCTTGTTCTTTACTTGTTTTCTTTTGGCTATCTTTTATTCTCACCTTTATCATGAGTTTCCCTCATTTTCTATCAATATCTTCTCTCTATCCCAACTGGTTATTACCCATTAACTCTATGAAATATAATATAAGAGGTTCAAGGTTCAATCCTTGACCATTACTTCTTTTTATTTCATTTTATTTCTTTTTTACTTCAACTCACTTCTTATTATTTTTCTAAGGCAAAATTCATCATTCTCATATTTATTCTTAAAAGCTTAGTGGGTGTTACACTAAAGATGGCAGCAGCTACGGTTGGAGCATACTGAAGACAACGATGAAAAAGGCCATAATAGTTGGAAAATTAATTTTCAAATTTATTGCTTTTATTTACTGTGATGTATATGTGCATGTGATGTATGCAAGCATAGGTTAAAATTCCTCACCTTAAATAACTAAGTGGGAGAGAGATTTTTAAATAAATTTCACGGTCTCCATTACTGGTTTGTAAGTGATGCAACAAGCTTGCGTGTTGGCTCTGAGTGCCTCCCTCTACAACGGATGGATTTGTTGCGAATCACTAGATCAAACTTCCTTTATGGATGGTTATAGGAAATTATTTAGGAGCGTGTGATCTTCTCCAACTGAAGGGGCACAATCCTATTTAATGGACTAAGTATCAAGTAATGGTATACACTTAGACGCATTCAATAGTATCCTCCCCAACGGAGTCACTGCTATTGTTTTGTGTGACCAAAGGAAAACCAACTATTAATTCTATTTGTCATAAAGTTAGGATGACAAGATAATAAAATTAATGGGTTACACCCTCCTCTTACAAATGTTGAATTTTTATACGTCCACACTAACGTGGCATGCAATATTCATGGTGTTTTGAGGTGTTAGTAAATTTAAATAGTATTGTTTGAGGAATCAATATTATTCAAAATTTAGAGTCCTGACCAAAATTTATTTTATGATTCTTAGGATGACTTTCAACCCACTAGCCATTATTCTAAAAGAGAATAGACTTACTGGTCCAAACTATATAGATTGGAAAAGAAACCTGGATATTGTCTTAACTGCTGAAAGCTATAAGTTTGTACTATCAGAGGTATGCCCAGATACACGTAATGGTGATTCTACCCCAGAGGAGATTGAGAATCATAAGAAATGGGTAAAAGCAGATGAGATGGCGCGATGTTACATTTTGGCTTCAATGTCAAATGTATTGCAACATCAACATCAAGATTTACCAACTGCTTATGATATAATAAACAATCTCAAAGAACTCTTTGGGCACCAGAGTCGGACTGCTAGGCAAGAGGCAATGCGAAAGTTAATGACAGCCACCATGTCTGAGGGGACACCCGTAAGGGATCATATCCTCAAAATGATGGCTTATTTGAATGAAATACAAGTCCTTGGAGGAGAAATCGATGGGGAAATCTCGGTCGATATAATTCTTCAAATGCTACCCAGAAGTTTTGAGCAGTTCCGCCTGAACTATAACATGAACAAAAGAGGGTATACGTTGGCGGAACTTCTGACAGAACTACAGGCAAGAGAAGGAATATTTCATCACAGTTCTCAGATTCACTATGCTGAAAATGGTTCTACTTCTAAGTCAAAAGGCAAGATGAAGAAGAAGAAATAGGTCTTTTCAGTAAAGAAGGTGAATAAACCTTAGGGTACAGGACAAAAAGCTAGAATAAAGAAGCGAAGGGCATGTTCTTCATCTGCAAGCAGTCAGGACATTGGAAGGCAGGCTGTCCTCGTAGGAATCAGAACAATAAAGGTATATATCATGCTCTAGTAGTTGAAACATGTTTAGCAGTGTTATCTACCAGCATCTGGTGTGTAGATACAGGAACCACTGATCATGTCTGCAATTCTTTGCAGGGGTTCCAGGAAACCCGACGACTATTTGATGGAGAGATAACCGTATACATGGGCAATGCTACTAAGGTGGCGGCTGTTGCAGTGGGAGATGCCTACTTATCTTTTGATAGGAATAGAAGTTTGATTTTAAGAAATTATCTTTATGTACCCAGTTTTAGAAAGAATTTAATTTTAGTTTCTAAACTGTATATGTATGGATATTCTGTTTCCTTTAGTAACAATGTCGTTATATAGAGAAATAAGGTGATTATCTGTTCTGGTGCATTGATTGACAATTTATATACTTTAAATCCATTTCTCCTACAAAGTAAAAAATGGAAATTAATAACACATCTTCTAACCCTAATAAGAGAAAAGAACCTTCAGAAATGAACCAAACGTATCTTTGGCATCTAAGGCTTGGTAATATTAACTTAAGTAGGATTCAAAGGCTTGTAGTCGATGGACTCTTGGGTTCATTAGAGTTGGAAAACTTTCCAACATGTGAATCCTGCTTGGAAGGTAAAATGGCCTAGAGACCTTTTAAGGCCAAGGGGTATAGAGCCAAAGATGTGTTAGAACTGGTTTATTCTGATTTGTGTGGTCCTATGTCTATCCAGGCAAGAGGTGGTTATGAATACTTTGTCTCCTTTATAGATGATTATTCAAGATACGGATATATTTATCTGATGTGCCGCAAGTCTGAATGCTTTGACAAGTTTAAAGAATATAGGGTTGATGTGGAGAAACGTCTTGGTAAAAGTATCAAGACACTACGGTCTGACCGTGGTGGAGAATACCTCTTTCGAGAGTTTAGTAATTACTTATCAGAAGTTGAGATTCAATCCCAATTGTCTGCACCTGGTACACCCCAACAGAATGGTGTGGCAGGAATATGACTCTTATGGAAATTGTTAGATCGATGATGAGTTATTCAGAATTATCAAATTCATTTTGGGGATATGCTCTGGAAACAGCAGTGTACATTCTGAATATGGTACCTTCTAAAATAGTTCCTTCTACTCCCATGGAATTATGGAATGGGCGTAAGCCTAGTCTAAATCATATCCGGATATGGGGTAGTCCAGCACATGTCCTGAAGGGAGATACTGATAAGTTGGAATCACGTAGAGAAGTTTGTCTATTTGTGGGATATCCTAAGGGAACGAAAGGTGGTTTGTTTTATAATCCTAAAAATTAGAGGATCATTGTTAGCACCAATGCTCAATTTTTAGAAGAAGATTATGTAATGAACCATAAGTCCATGAGTGAATAGTTCTAGAAGAAATAAGAGAGGACACATCTGCTTTAGTACCAATAATACAAGATGAAGTATCACAAGAAATTGCAACACGTGTCACACGTGTCACACATGATACACAACCGGAGGCAGTGCCTCATCGTAGTGGGAGGGTTGTAAGGCAACCTGAGAGATTCATGTTTTGGGAGAGTCTTCAGACTTGATCCTGGATAAACATGAACCTGATCCCCGAACATATGACGAAGTACTCCAAGATATAGATGCAGTATCTTGGCAAAAGACAATGAATTCTGAAATAGAGTCTATGTATTCTAATAAGGTCTAGGAGCTTGTAGAACCACCAGATGGTGTAAAAGTCGTTGGATGCAAATGGATATACAAAAGGAAAAGAGGGATAGACGGGAAGGTAGAAACCTTCAAAGCAAGGCTTGTTGCGAAAGGGTATACTTAGAAAAAGGGAATCGATTATGAGAAGACTTTTTTGCCGGTAGCTATGGTTAAGTCTATCCGGATACTCTTATCCATTGCCGCTCATAAGGATTATGAGATTTGAAAAATGGATGTGAAGACAGCTTTCCTTAACGGAAGTCTTGAAGAAAACATCCATATGAAGCAACCAGAGGGATTCATTGAAAAAGGCAAAGAACATCTAGTATGCAAGCTGAATCAGTCCATTTATGGACTGCAACAAGCTTCAAGATTTTAGAACATCCAGTTTAATGAGGTAATCCAGTCATATGGATTTATTTAGTGTCCGGATGAGTCTTGTGTATACAAAAAGTGTAACGGAAACGTGGTGGTATTTCTTGTACTATACGTAGATGATATTTTGTTAATTGACAACAATGTCAAAGTATTATCGGACGTAAGGGTATGGTTGTCCAAACAATTTGATATGAAGGACTTAAGAGAATGTGCACACATTCTTGGGATCAAAGTCATAAGGGATCGCAAGAAAAGAATGTTATGCCTATCTCAAGCTTTATATAGATACAATCCTTGCTCATTTTAGCATACAGAACTCCAAGAAAGGTTTCTTACCTTTTAGGCATGGAGTAGCTTTACTTAAAGAGATGTCTCCGAAGACATCAAAGGAGATAGAGGACATGAAGGCAGTTCCTTATGCTTCGACTGTGGGAAGCCTAATGTTTGCATCAGTAGATAACCTGGCAGATCCTTTCACTAAGGCACTTTCGGCGAAAGCTTTTGATCGGCATGTGGAAGGGATGAGAATCAGATGTATGGCAGTAGATATGGCAGCTTAGTCTTTTAGTATAAGTGGGAGATTGTTAGAGTGTATACTAAAAGCCTAGCTTTTGTAAACATTTATTTTTGAAATAAAAGAATCATATTGGTCAAATGTCTATATTTATTGGTTGAATATAGTTGTTCAATTAATTTATAAAGTAGATAACATGGTGTGTGGTGTCACACACAGAAGATCATGTTATCAATTCTTTATAAGTTACAAACAGTTGCTCACGACTAAGATGGAAAGGAACAAACCATTGGAATAGTCGTAGTGTAATTAGGTATTGGTTTATCTTGACTAATAAATTACACTAGTACACTCTAAGTGTATTGAGTAGGATCATTTTAGGTAAGTTCTTTTTATACTGACTTAATAAAAGAACTAGACCTTAGTTATTATGGAAGTGTGTGCTCTTAATCCTAATATAATAACAATCACATATATTTAGTATTTATTTCTTTAACTTATCAAAGGGTGAGATTTATTTCGATAAATCAATAGATCCGATAAGTTGGGAAATGATATTACTTATAGTGTGTGTTGTTGATTATAGAAGGAAACTGTGTCCTAGTAAATCTAGGTTGAGAATGTCCCCAAGAGGAGCTCATAAGGATTGCCATGTTAAACCCTGCTGGTGGACTTAGTCCGACATGACAATGGGGTTGAGTGATACTACTCTTGGACTTAGATATTAATTAAGTGAGTTGTCAGTAACTTACTTAATTAGTGGACATTCGTTATCTTAAACATAGGGAGACTAACACACTCATGATAAGAAGGAGCCCATAAATGTAATTTGGGATTGGTGCGGTAGTGCAACAATAACTCTCTAGTAGAATGAGTTATTGTTGATGAACTTGAGTTGTGTGTTCGGGGCGAACACGGGATACTCAAGCTCATCGGAAGGCCAAAACCAAGTTCTTGTCTAGGTCCCTGTCGTAGCCTCATTAGTGCCTTATAAACCACTCATTAAAAGCCCTTCTTGGTGTCAAAGAAAGGTGGTCGACCCATTGCTTGGTGACCAAGCAATGGCCGACCACCATCTCCTTAAGAGGGCTGGCTCTCTTGCTTGGTGACCAAGCAAGTAGGGGTTGGCCATAATAAATTCAAATAGGAGGGGTGTTTTGAATTTTTAAAATATTCTCTTTGTAGAAAACTATAAGTTTTAAAAGAGAGATTTTAATTTTAAAAACTTTCCTTATTTGAATTAGGCCACATGGTTTAATAGAGAGTTTTAAAAGTTTTAAAACTTTCCTTTTTTAACCATCCTCATGGTTTTAGAAAAAAGGAAGAAAAGTTTTAAAAATTAAAATTTTCTATTCATGTTAAAAAAGGAAATTTTTTAAGAGAAGTTTTAAATTTGAAAACATGGTTTTAATTTTTAAAACTTTCCTTTTTAACATCCACTTTAGGAAAGAGATCTTGTAAAATTTTGTAAGAAGATTTCTTCTTGTAAAATTTTATAAATTTTTTTTTTATTCCTTTCTATAAGTGGCCGGCCACCCTTGCTTGGTGCCCAAGAAAGGGGTCGGCCAAGATAATATCAAGTCAATCATTGATTTGGTGATTGATTCAATCAAGAGGAAAGAAAAGGAAAAATAAAAAGGAAAAGGAAAAATTAGATGAAGATTTTAATTTTTGTAAAAATTCTTCCCTTATTTGCCTTGGCCAAGTAATATAAAAGAAGGGTGAGGAGGCCTCATGAGATACAACTCTTATTCTTTTGCTTGGTGATCCTCTTGGTGTGGTCGACCCTCTCCCTTCTGTCTTTCCCTTTGCTCTCTTTTGCCCTTTATTGGTGGTGGCCGAATATTAGAAGAAGGAGAAGAAAGCTTTGGGTGGTGTTCATCTTGGAGGATCGTCACCCACACGGCGTCCAAGGCGAGGCGAGGAATACGATAGAAGATCTTGAGGTCATTAGCTTGCAAAGAAAAGGTATAATTATCAATTGTTTTCCGCATCATGCTAGTTATTTTTCTTCATATGAATTCCAAACACAAGAGACATTAGATCTAGTTTTTCGAATTAGTAATTCGTGTTTGTGTTTTTCTTTGTTTTTCGAATTTGTGATTAGATTGTTCTTTTTGGTTAAACCTAGATTTATACAAGGAAATTAAATATTAACTTTTCTTAAAAGGGTTTGTCTAGGCGGTGGTGGATGCTCCCATACCCAAGAAGGCCATGTGCCTCGCCATGCAGTCCTGGAAGCCAATTTTGGAAATTAATATTTAATTGAATTTATAACATAGGTGGATTTGAATCAATAGTGTTAAGTTCCGCTTGCAATCCAAGTCTAAACCATTAAGAACAGATAAGTTAAATTTGAAATCAATAATGTTAAATTCCATTTGCGATTCCTAATTTAACTTCTAAAGAACACAATAGGTTATTTAAGGAAAAGTTCGACACTTGTACAAAATTTTTGTACAGTGGAACCGGTTCGATTTTCCTAGGACTAACCAACATTGTCGTGCTTCCACTCGGTCACTCATAGGTAGTGATAGCTGGAGTTGCGAGCAGCAGGGACCCCCATCGTAGATGTAGCTAGTTAGCTACTATATAACTGCCCCTCGATCGCTCAAGAGAGTGGTAGCTGGAGTGGTGTACAGTCTGTCACTGACCTGATCTCTCGACCATACAGGGGTCATGGTGTAGAGGGGTGGGTGGGAGTGACCATCCGTGCATACGCTGTTGTTATACTTGCTTTGGCTGCTGCTGTTTACATATGCTGTTATTGCTTATTTACTTTTGTTGCTCACTTATGTTGCTATGCTTGCTTATGTTGAGATATACCCTCGTTGTAGGTGTTTAGTCCTTGGTTTACTTATTGGAAGTTTGTATATACCTTATATATTTTCTCTGTAGTTATGAGCAGTACTGTAGCAGATTAGTACTACTTCTGACCTTCTATTACTAGCCTAGGATATGGTTCAATGTATGAACATTTATTATGATTATATTTTAGTATCTGTTATTCATATATTTATTATGATTTTATTTTAGTATCTGTTATTCCCTTTATGAGACTGTATACTGTTGGCATTCTCTATTTGTTTATTTTGTTCATGCACTATCTTACCTTTACCTGCTGAGTTCTAATACTCACCACCCTACAAAATGATTTTTCTTTCGCTAGGTAGTAGGTAGATGAGTCATGAAAAAGCCTTACAACAACGGTTTTTCACCGTTGTCGTAGCCCCTTTCTGACTGTTGTTAAAGGCTGTGTTGTTAAAGGGGGTACCCAAAGACAACGGTTTTTAACCGTTGTCTTTGAAGACAAAGACAAAAATTTTTAGAACGGTGAAAAACTGTTGTCTTTTCCTTCAAAGACAACAGTTTTTCACCGTTGTCTTTGAGTGTCTACCTTTAATAACAGGGTCTTCAACAACAGTTTTAAACTATTTACGACAACAGTGAAAAACCGTTGTCTTTTTTTGATAAAAAATAAAAAAAATATTAAAATTTATTATACAATTTTCTAGTATTATAAATCATTCAAAATACTAAATTTGTAAATAAAATTTAACATATAATTTTCTAACATTCGAAAATAATATTTACAACATTCTGAAGAAAGTTCAAAAGCAGCCAACAAAATGACAACGACACTATTAAAACAAAGGTAGAACAATACAACATCCTAATCCTAGAAGAGTAACACAACATCCTAATCTTGATATCCAGTTTTGAAGAGTTGGATCATTTGAACTACTTTTACCATGTACAACACTAGAAGAGTAACAAAACACTACTTCTTAATTCTCCTAATCCTTCATCTTCTTCATCCTTGCCATGTTTGCATCGTACTTGGATCGAAGTGGACCAAGTAGATAAAGAAAGAAGATAAACTAAATGCCTTCATCTTCTTCATCCTTGCTTCTTAATTCTCCTAATCCTTCATCTTCTTCATCCTTGCTTCTTAATTCTCCTAATCCTTCAAACTCCACCTGTAAGAAGAAGATAAAGAAATGTCACTTGATCTAAACTAAATGCCTATGAATAATAAAAATGCATTTTCCTGTTTAATAAAGGATGTGATAGCTTGTTTCAACTAATGCATTTGTTTCACCATATCCTATATCAATGAACAAGCTAATGCATTTGTTTCAACTATTTCCTGAGCAACTAAATTGTATTGTTGAATGCATTGTGCCTGTTAGTACACTCAAGTAAGACTGTGACTTAACTTAATAAATTGAAATTATGTTAAATTATATATCTGAAATAGTCATGATAAAGGAAAATTGTAAATAATATTGTGACAGAGGCTATCTGGAACAATCTTGTAAGAATAAAAGGTTATCTTTAGGATCATTACTAACCGAAACAACTTGAGAGCAAAGCATTGAAAATGGACCTTTGATTTCACTGTTGCATTGGTATGGAATAACACCATATGTACACTTAATAAGTGAAATTTGTAGCATTGAACTGTACCGTCAAAAATCCTCCAATGGACAAACTACAAGTATGTTAAACTATCTCTCTAAATAATTACACTGGGAGCAAAGCATGGCTAAATACATCATCAATTAGGAACAAACTACTAAGAATAAAGAAAGGAAGAATGTAGATGAACTGAAACAACTACTGGCTAAATACCTAAGTGGATCTTCAAAAGTATAGTTATATTGCAAAATTGTTTAAGCGTGGCTCTTGAGTATGCAATATCAAACAGTATAAAGGAATCCAAAAGAAGAATGCATGTGCACAAATGTTAGGAAGGTGAATCCAATGGTCAATTGCATTTTATGGACCTGAAGAATTTTAACTTTTTTACGCAGATCATCAACTAATCTTGTGGTTGGTCTTTCTTGAAGTTCTCTTCTTATCTCCAAAAGAGCACTATCCTGCAAGAAAATAGAGATATAGAGATTAGGAACTGTAAGCATTGCTATTTTATCAAATCTAATTGTGTTAATAAAGGATGTGATAGCTTTAAACATGTCCAAGATCATATTGTTGTGCCGAGAAATTGTGATAAAATTTTAATTGAACTATAATTGTTGGTCATCTCAAATGCCAAAATGTTGCAACTTATACTTCATATCAGTTATCGTATAAAAAATTAGGTATAAACAAAGAACTGAAACCTTTTCATTGATTAGTGCATTCAACTTCTTTATCTCATTCAAATGTTGCTCCCTCCCCTTTAATAATGTGGATTCCATGTTATGAAGCTCCATATTCAACTCAGAGATTATTTTCTCCTTTGCATTCAAGGAGCTCTCCAACATAATGTTCATCTCCACATCACTACAATAGATGCATTAAAAAAAAGAATTGAATAATAACCAGGGAAAAATGACAACATCTAATAAAAATTTGCTTTAAACAAAACAATTAATTTCATCAATTATGAAATGGGTGCAACAGTTGCAAACGTCAAGGAATTTAATTTACGCTAATTGGAAAAAAATGAATTGAGAAAAATGTTTTTAACATACCAATAAAAAGTTGTATAGATCAAGATCTATGCATAAAAGGTATTACAAAATACAGGAATGAAATATAAAAAAACTAAAGATCAAAGATCAGTCTAGCCCTAGGTAGGCTTAACATCTAGGCATGCAAATTACTATGTAGCTTGAACATTAATATAATGAAACATTGAAAATGCTTCAATGATCACTTGAACTCAACCAAATAGCCTAGGACTTATCAATCAGATAGTTACAACTTTCAATTGTTGTCTTTGTACCGATTGGTGAAGAAATATTTGTCTATTTTGTAAGAAATAGAGTATAAAATATTTTCTTGTCTTCATTGGTTTTGTCTGTTGATTGCATCTGGGAACGGAAAGTCCCTGCACAAAATGTAACATCCCAAAATTTCACTATTTGAAGTTCTAAAAGTCCTTATAAAAATTTGGAAATGCTTTTAAAATATTCTAGAGATTTTTAGAGTATTTTTATGTAATTTTTGGAGTTCGTTTGGTATTTTTACCCAGAGGAAGAAGTTTTAAAAATAAAATAAAAAAAAAAAGAAAAAAAAATAAAGTTTGTAGAAGGGGTTCGAACCCAGCTCCTCGGCCCAAGCAGAAATCGGCCCAACCAGCTGAGCTACACGATTTTTGTTAACCTTATATGGAGCGAAATATATATAAGCAGTATTTAGGAATGTTTAAATAAATTGAAAATAAAAGTGCGCGGATGAGGAATCGAAGCTGCGACCTGGGATTTTGGTTAAAACTGGGTTAACCAATTGTGCTAGCAGTCATTTGTTATTATAGAAGGAGAAAAATTCTATTTAAGCAGTAGTTAGGAAACAGAGAATAATAGGAAATAAAATGGTTGCAGCTGGGATTCGAACACGCGAGTCGCGCCTGAAGCAGAATGCAGCCAACCAACAGACCAGCCGCGGGTTTGTTAATAAAACCCGAATCAAGTTGTATTTAAGCAATAGTTAGTTAACAGAATATTAAAGTTATAAGAAGAGAACTTAGGTTTTCCCCGTGACAAAATCTTCTCCTCTCCTCCTCTCGTGACGGCGTTTTTTCCTCTCGGGCGAAAACAGAGACGAAGCTAGGGCTTCGTCTCCGGCGGCCGGCGAGCACCCTTCTCCGCGAGTTCTTCATACCTTTGTGATCCTCTCGTCGAGGAGAGCAAGAAGATACCAAGAGATCGTCGAGGAAGCATATATCCGAAGCCCTAGAAGCCTCCTTCTTCTCGGTTGTAAGTCCAAGAACAGCGAGGTGAGTTGCTTCTCACCTGCAGTAGGAGTTGTTTCGAGCTTTGATTCGTTTTCATGGCTTTCGGATTCTTGTTTTCTTTTGATTTCGAAGCAAGTTTGAGGGGTTTTGTTTTTGATGCTTACTGCCATGAACCCTAAAGAAAGAAGATTGGGAATTCATGTTTTCTGCCATGTACCTCATTCCAGTTGGTTAGATTGGGGAAAAAGAATGATGGGTTTAATTTGGATGATACTTGTCATGTTTCTTCTCTTGTTTTTGGTAGATAAGGACATTACCAGTGGATTAATCTGTGAGGAACTTGTTATATCTTCTTTTAGGATTTTCTAGAAATTTACTGGTAGTCATCAGTAGATTAGGATTAAATGACAGATGATTATGTTTCCTCATGTTAGCTTTTAGGTTCACAGATAGCTATCTGGTAGGGCAAAAATGGAATTAATTTGAGAATTAGTGATGCTGTTAAGGAATCAAAGGCTTCTAACGTTTTAGATGGAAAGGAATGAATTTGGATTGTTTCATTAAGTATTTGGTTTAGGTATATTTGACTTCCCTACAGGCTTAAAAATGCTGAAAAAGGTAGCAGAGATTTGATTACAGTTCTATAATTAAAGAGGTATGTTTGAAGTTTTAATAGGCACGAAATTTCAAGAGGTATATGAACAGTTGGCTTCACATAAGGTGTGAAATAAGCTTTAGAGCAATTCTCACGACAAGAACAGCCACAAGGTGCATGAACAAGTTTATAGTGCAGTTTTAGTTTTAGTTTAAGCTTGTACGCAGAACTTCAATCATAGAGCAGATTTTGTAAGCTTATAGTGTAGTTTTATTAAGTATTAGTGTGCAGATTTGATTAAGGATTAGTGCAGATTTCATTGTGTTATTAGCTGGACATAAGCAGTTTCCTTTGCAGAATTTAAAGTGCAGATTTCATTGTGATGTTAGCTGGACATAAGCAGTTTCCTTTGCAGAATATTAAGTGCAGATTTAGTTTAGTTCTTTAGCAAATGCAGATTTCATTTATGCTATTAGTAGAGCACGAGCAGTATTTCTCATTGGCTATTGGAATGACATGAGCAGTCCTATTTTTATAGCATGCAGATTTTTATAAGTATGTAGATTTTTGATAGGCTTAATATGCAGATTTTTGTTAAGCTTTGCATGCAGATTTAGGTTGAGCTTTGTATACAGATTTTCAGTACGCAGGGTGTGTTCTAGTGCACACCAACTGCTTGATAAAATGCTTAGCTCAATATAATGCTACAGTAGGCATTTTAATAGCTCAGTTAATGCAGTAGAAGCATTTAAAATAACTTATTTAGTCTTGCTTCAGCTTATATGGGACTATGGTCCAATGGGTGGGCTCCCACAGTCGCCTCTAGGTTCAGATAACCTAGTTCTAGGTTCAGATAACCTAGTTAAAGCAAGGTAAGAAAATTAGCTATGAAATCAGTATTTTATTTTCAGCAGTGGCACTGTACTGGATTAGATATCCATTGGGTTGGACTCCCACAGTCGTCCCTAGGTTTAGATAACCTAGTAAACCCTACTAGACTTGGAACTTGCAATCCCGGGTTTAGTTAGGGATGCGCGCACAGCAAGTACAATTGCCGGGCCCATCAGCAGCATGATTATTATTTTAATCTATTATGTAAATAGTTTTCAAAACTTCACAAATTAGTTATGTGAATACAAGTTAGACTCAGTTTAGCATTAATTAGTTTAGCTTAGGTATCAATTCAGTTTCTTATTGATACACATGATAGTTCTATGATTAGCTATACATGTTTAGTATTTCAGTTAGTATGATTCCTTTATTGGTTTATGAGCATGATTTGCTATACATGTTTGGTATTTTAGTTAGTTAGATTCCTTTGCTATTTATGAGCATGATTATCTTTACATGTTAGCTTTTCAGTTAGTTTCTTTGCTATTTATGAGCATGAGCAGCTTTACATGTTAGCATTCAGTTTTAGCATGTTTTTATTTATATACATGCATATCGAGTTTTGTGAGTAGGATAGCGCTCACTAAGCTTTTAGCTTATAGATACTATTTTCCTCCTACTGCAGATAAAGGAAAAGGAAAAGTATAAGAAGGAAGGCGACAAGGAGATGCTGTGACAGTGTGTGTGATGCCAGGACTATGGAGAGATCCAGAGTTCGCTAGCGAATTTTCCGGACCTACCTGTTTAGAGTTTTAGTTTATGTTATTATGAAGTTGAGATTGTAATTGAGTTATTCCGCACTTGTAGCTTGTTATGTCCTATCGTTGGAGTTCTATCTGTTTACTATTGCTAGAATAGTTTTTTTTAGTTGTTGGTCATTATTACTGCGTGGTTGATTAATATATAAATGTTCCAGCCGCCTGTGGCTGATGTATACATGTTATGTATCCCAGTTTGGGGTCACCGGTACAGGGGAGATGCTGCCGAAATTTTTCGGTAGGGTTTCCATATGATTTTTAATCATACCGGTTAAGTAGAGTTACTAGTCAAGTAACGGTCATCCTTAGAGTGTAGTAGTAGTAAGAAGGGTGGTCGTTACAGTTGGTATCAGAGCAGTTCCCATTCTCCAGCATCACACACATCCGCATCAGCCTTGCCGTCTTCCAAGTAAGAATACCTCTACTCTATTTATGTTTCTTGCTTTCATGTTTAGGAATAATTATAGCATGCTTATGTGTGATAGCCTCTAACATGTTTGTAGTAGCTAGTTAAACGTGATTAGATTAGTTATGTACATCCTCTATGTCTTTAGAAATGGCACGAGGACGCCCAGCTAGAAGGGCACTAGCTACTGAGCCCCAGCAAGAGGCAGGCAGTTCAGTGCCTCCTCTTGCAGCTAGCTGAACAGCAACAGGAAATAGCCACCTTAAAGGCTAATCAGCAGAGTACCCCGGAACCGAATCTGACGACTCCAGAAGTCTTAGAGGTTCCACCAGCCCAGCCTACAGCGCCAACGCTAGCACCAGTACCAGCACCAGCAGTCCCAGCAGCTGAGCCAAGAAAGGAAGCCTATCTGATCCAGTGGCAGCGAGTCAAGCCAGAGAACTTCTCAGGCACCAGCGAACCATGGGATGCTCAAGCCTGGTTCAAAACACTGGAGAGCACGATGGAGCTTCTGGACTGGCCAGAACAGGAGAAGGTGAAGTGTACCTCCTTCTGCCTGACAGGAGACGCACGTATGTGGTGGGAGAGAGTCAGAGCGAAGCGCCTAGTGAACCAGATGACATGGGCTGACTTCGAGAAAGAATTCTTCGAGGAGTTCTTTCACATGCGAGTCACAAACCGCCACTACGACGAGTTCACGGAGTTTCGTCAGGGCAACCTATCAGTTGAGGAAGCCGTGAAGAAATTCAATAGACTGGCTCGTCTATGTCCCGAATTAGTCAGCACAGAAAAGGAACGAGTTCGGCTGATGCTCAAAATGTTGAGGCCGGAAATAGCGATGAATGTGGCCGGTGGCATCCATAGGTCACAAACCACAGAAGAACTAGTGAGTAGTGCTCTGATCACCGAGCACTACCAGAACAGCATAAAGCAGCAGAAGCAAGTCTCCTCAGAGTCCAAAGGCCAAGGAAACTCTCACACTCAAAAACAGCAAGGCCACAGCTCTAACTGGAAAGGGGACTCCAACAGCAAGCGCAAATCAGGGAGTGACCCAAAAGGAGGACCATCTAGCAAGCGGCCCAGTTATCCAAAGTGTGCTACTTGTGGGAAATTCCACCCAGGGGTTTGTCGCAAGGGCACACGAGGATGCTTTGAATGTGGACAAGAAGGGCACATGACCAAGCAGTGCCCGAACAAGACCGATCTTCCTCAGCCACAGCAGATTCAGTATGCAGGCCGCTCTAGAAGGTCCATCTATCAGCCAGGGCAGATTAGAAGCCCCTCCAGCGATGGCGAATGCGAGGATCTACTCACTCACCAGAGAGGACGTAGCCAATGCCTCGACAGTTGTCACAGGTCAGATTAACATTTTACAGTATAGTGCTACTGTTCTATTTGATACTGGGGCAACCCATTCTTATATAGCCAGGGCATTCGCCGAAAAGTTAGCAATACCCCCAGAGGTACTCAGTAGTCAGTTTCTGACAACATTACCTTCGGGAGAAGTTATGGCATCCATGCACTGGTTCAGAACAGTGCCAGTCATGATAGCAGACAGAGAACTCTTTTGTGATATGATAGTGCTAGACATGATTGACTACGATGTCATATTTGGAATGAACTTCCTGATCAAATACGGTGCCTCCATAGAGTGCCGTAAATAAAAAGTCGTATTCCAACCTGAAGCAGAAGTACAGCTCGAGTACATCGGAGAACCCAAGAGAAAAAGGGCAAGTTAAGTCCTCGATGCGTAGGACCCTACCCCGATCACAGAGAGAATTGGGAAGGTAGCCTACAAGCTAGACTTACCTCAAGATATGTCAGTAATACACAATGTATTTCATGTCTCCATGCTAAAGAAGTGTATTCACGACCTTAGCCAAGTGATTCAGCCTCAGACAGTGCAGATCCAAGAGGATCTTAGCTATAAGAGCAGACACAGATAGTGGACAGAGCAGACAAGAGACTAGGAAACAGAGAAGTGTCATTAGTAAAAGTCATCTGGTAGAACCAGAAGCACGAGAAAGTTACTAGGGGAGCGTGGAGACAACATGAGACAGAAATATATCCAGAACTATTCTAAGTTCGAGGACGAACTTTTTATAAGGGAGGGAGAATTGTAACATCCCAAAATTTCACTATTTGAAGTTCTAAAAGTCCTTATAAAAATCTGGAAAAGCTTTTAAAATATTCTAGAGATTTTTAGAAATTTTTAGAGTATTTTTATGCAATTTTTGGAGTTCGTTTGGTATTTTTACCCAGAGGAAGAAGTTTTAAAAATAAAATAAAAAGAAAAGAAAAAAAAATAAAGTTTGTAGAAGCTGGGGTTCGAACCCAGCTCCTCGGCCCAAGCAGAAATCGGCCCAACCAGCTGAGCTACACGATTTTTGTTAACCTTATATGGAGCGAAATATATATAAGCAGTATTTAGGAATGTTTAAATAAATTGAAAATAAAAATGCGCGGATGAGGAATCGAAGCTGCGACCTGGGATTTTGGTTAAAACTGGGTTAACCAATTGTGCTAGCAGTCATTTGTTATTATAGAAGGAGAAAAATTCTATTTAAGCAGTAGTTAGGAAACAGAGAATAATAGGAAATAAAATGGTTGCAGCTGGGATTCGAACACGCGAGTCGCGCCCGAAGCAGAATGCAGCCAACCAACAGACCAGCCGCGGGTTTGTTAATAAAACCCGAATCAAGTTGTATTTAAGCAATAGTTAGTTAACAGAATATTAAAGTTATAAGAAGAGAACTTAGGTTTTCCCCGTGACAAAATCTTCTCCTCTCCTCCTCTCGTGACGGCGCTTCTCCTCTCGGGCGAAAACAGAGACGAAGCTAGGGCTTCGTCTCCGGCGGCCGGCGAGCACCCTTCTCCGTGAGTTCTTCATACCTTTGTGATCCTCTCGTCGAGGAGAGCAAGAAGATACCAAGAGATCGTCGAGGAAGCATATATCCGAAGCCCTAGAAGCCTCCTTCTTCTCGGTTGTAAGTCCAAGAACAGCGAGGTGAGTTGCTTCTCACCTGCAGTAGGAGTTGTTTCGAGCTTTGATTCGTTTTCATGGCTTTCGGATTCTTGTTTTCTTTTGGATTTCGAAGCAAGTTTGAGGGGTTTTGTTTTTGATGCTTACTGCCATGAACCCTAAAGAAAGAAGATTGGGAATTCATGTTTTCTGCCATGTACCTCATTCCAGTTGGTTAGATTGGGGAAAAAGAATGATGGGTTTAATTTGGATGATACTTGTCATGTTTCTTCTCTTGTTTTTGGTAGATAAGGACATTACCAGTGGATTAATCTGTGAGGAACTTGTTATATCTTCTTTTAGGATTTTCTAGAAATTTACTGGTAGTCATCAGTAGATTAGGATTAAATGACAGATGATTATGTTTCCTCATGTTAGCTTTTAGGTTCACAGATAGCTATCTGGTAGGGCAAAAATGGAATTAATTTGAGAATTAGTGATGCTGTTAAGGAATCAAAGGCTTCTAACGTTTTAGATGGAAAGGAATGAATTTGGATTGTTTCATTAAGTATTTGGTTTAGGTATATTTGACTTCCCTACAGGCTTAAAAATGCTGAAAAAGGTAGCAGAGATTTGATTACAGTTCTATAATTAAAGAGGTATGTTTGAAGTTTTAATAGGCACGAAATTTCAAGAGGTATATGAACAGTTGGCTTCACATAAGGTGTGAAATAAGCTTTAGAGCAATTCTCACGACAAGAACAGCCACAAGGTGCATGAACAAGTTTATAGTGCAGTTTTAGTTTTAGTTTAAGCTTGTACGCAGAACTTCAATCATAGAGCAGATTTTGTAAGCTTATAGTGTAGTTTTATTAAGTATTAGTGTGCAGATTTGATTAAGGATTAGTGCAGATTTCATTGTGTTATTAGCTGGACATAAGCAGTTTCCTTTGCAGAATTTAAAGTGCAGATTTCATTGTGATGTTAGCTGGACATAAGCAGTTTCCTTTGCAGAATATTAAGTGCAGATTTAGTTTAGTTCTTTAGCAAATGCAGATTTCATTTATGCTATTAGTAGAGCACGAGCAGTATTTCTCATTGGCTATTGGAATGACATGAGCAGTCCTATTTTTATAGCATGCAGATTTTTATAAGTATGTAGATTTTTGATAGGCTTAATATGCAGATTTTTGTTAAGCTTTGCATGCAGATTTAGGTTGAGCTTTGTATACAGATTTTCAGTACGCAGGGTGTGTTCTAGTGCACACCAACTGCTTGATAAAATGCTTAGCTCAATATAATGCTACAGTAGGCATTTTAATAGCTCAGTTAATGCAGTAGAAGCATTTAAAATAACTTATTTAGTCTTGCTTCAGCTTATATGGGACTATGGTCCAATGGGTGGGCTCCCACAGTCGCCTCTAGGTTCAGATAACCTAGTTCTAGGTTCAGATAACCTAGTTAAAGCAAGGTAAGAAAATTAGCTATGAAATCAGTATTTTATTTTCAGCAGTGGCACTGTACTGGATTAGATATCCATTGGGTTGGACTCCCACAGTCGTCCCTAGGTTTAGATAACCTAGTAAACCCTACTAGACTTGGAACTTGCAATCCCGGGTTTAGTTAGGGATGCGCGCACAGCAAGTACAATTGCCGGGCCCATCAGCAGCATGATTATTATTTTAATCTATTATGTAAATAGTTTTCAAAACTTCACAAATTAGTTATGTGAATACAAGTTAGACTCAGTTTAGCATTAATTAGTTTAGCTTAGGTATCAATTCAGTTTCTTATTGATACACATGATAGTTCTATGATTAGCTATACATGTTTAGTATTTCAGTTAGTATGATTCCTTTATTGGTTTATGAGCATGATTTGCTATACATGTTTGGTATTTTAGTTAGTTAGATTCCTTTGCTATTTATGAGCATGATTATCTTTACATGTTAGCTTTTCAGTTAGTTTCTTTGCTATTTATGAGCATGAGCAGCTTTACATGTTAGCATTCAGTTTTAGCATGTTTTTATTTATATACATGCATATCGAGTTTTTGTGAGTAGGATAGCGCTCACTAAGCTTTTAGCTTATAGATACTATTTTCCTCCTACTGCAGATAAAGGAAAAGGAAAAGTATAAGAAGGAAGGCGACAAGGAGATGCTGTGACAGTGTGTGTGATGCCAGGACTATGGAGAGATCCAGAGTTCGCTAGCGAATTTTCCGGACCTACCTGTTTAGAGTTTTAGTTTATGTTATTATGAAGTTGAGATTGTAATTGAGTTATTCCGCACTTGTAGCTTGTTATGTCCTATCGTTGGAGTTCTATTTGTTTACTATTGCTAGAATAGTTTTTTTTAGTTGTTGGTCATTATTACTGCGTGGTTGATTAATATATAAATGTTCCAGCCGCCTGTGGCTGATGTATACATGCTATGTATCCCAGTTTGGGGTCACCGGTACAGGGGAGATGCTGCCGAAATTTTTCGGTAGGGTTTCCATATGATTTTTAATCATACCGGTTAAGTAGAGTTAGTAGTCAAGTAACGGTCATCCTTAGAGTGTAGTAGTAGTAAGAAGGGTGGTCGTTACACAAAAAGTAACAGTAAAATATTATAAAGTAACTTGGCAGAAAAATAAAAAATAAATAAGTGATACAGAGAATATAGGAATAATAATACAGAGAATATAAGAAATACAAATAAACTGAAAATCTCTGTAGACAAGCATAATTGCAACATATTCTGTCGTGTTGTATATATATTTACCAAATGCATTTTCCTTCCACATGGTTGAACTCTAAAAATAATTCAGAAAGTACCCCAATAATAAGACTGACAACAGAAAAACCCCAAACATAAAAATTTAGTTTTATTTGCAATTATGACAGATAATCATGTAACTAGCTTCAGTATTCCCACAAAAAAAAGATATGTAACATAACAATATACTGATACAAAGAAAACTAAAGGGATGACCATTAAAGGAAAGAATACCTTGAATAAAATGAATTCAGAAAGTTCCCATAGGCTCTGGATTAATCCTTTAAGTTTACTTTGATCATGAGCTAAAACATTGCAGTGAATAGATTTAAATCGAAGTAGGTAAAATTCTCATTTTGGCAGCCTGTATACCTCACGAAACCCATCTGCAATTTCACACTAGAGGTTGAAATCGAGCTCTTAAAAATCTTTAAACTTGATATACCAAAAGCTGGAATAGAGCAGGAGGCTATATTCAATGATGCGGAGGGATCGACCATGAGATCGACTGCACGTTCAATGATGCCATTGAAAATTGTATCAACCTGATCCTTTCCTTCATCAAGCTGCTGCTGCAATAACCGGCATCCGTGCTGGTCTTTAGCAAGGCAATATATTTGTTCTTTACTCATAAAGCTGAGACACTTTGTAATGGTTCCTTGAACAATCCTTTGGTTCCTTGGGGAATGAAGCCCCCCCAATTGCCGAGGAATTGAGTCTCCCTTAGAGATCTTCCGTGCCATTGTCACTAGCTGATCGCCAGAAACCAAGAAAGGTTCTCCTCTAATCATCTGTGAGTGAAATAACATATCAGATATTGGATAAGACCCATTACCAGATTGACTAAAATTGCCAGAATCGTTTCCCTGGAAAGGGGTATTTGGTCGCGAAACTTGACCAATTTTCAACTCTCTTGTTCCAAAAGAGGGATTCCCAAACAAGTTTACAACTCCAGGATAACGCTGCCGGATTTGAGGTAGAGACGCGTTCCCCTTCCCATTTACCAAAGAATCCCGTCCAAAAGAGTCGAGCGAAGACCCAAACAAACAACCCACTCGGTGATGGTTGGTATGGGGCAGGGAACGATCGATCGGTCCATTTCGGTCGGCGCCGAGACGGACATTGCGAAGGTTTTGGAGTAGGAGGGTCTCCTCCAACGGAAGCGAACGCTCCGCTAACGAGCTCGGAACCCCCTCAGACCAGATACACCCACCGCCATCCCCATGGAGGACCGACGTCGGCAACTCATCGGCGATGCGGAAATCGACACCGTCGGGTCTATCGAGGACACCACGATGACGAAGATGGGGAATCTCATCCAATAGATTATCGATATCGAGCTCCTCCGCTCTCTTTCCCATTATCATGTCTCGCTCCTCCAAGAGTCTGGCAGAATCAGGAAAGAAATGGGATAAGAGGAGGATTAGGGTTCGACGACCAGGATTTGTGGCACGGGGAGCCTTCGCGAAGGCGAAGAAGAAGAGTGTGGAGCAAGAAGACGATAGAAGGGGCTTTATATAGAGGAATGTGAAGAGGGCGAGCCCAGAGTACCGCAGACGGCGAGAAGATGCAGGAGTATCTAGGGTTTTCGACGAGAAGATGCAGGAGGAAGAAGTAGAGGACACTTACTGTTAGTGGATTTCATGTCGGAGGTCTTGCCGGTGAGGGCGTCCTTAATGGACTCGTGGACTGCTGCTGCTCCTACGCGGCTCCGGTGAGCGAGAGATTGTGAGAAAAGAGAAAAGAGGGACGGATTGAGAAGATAAAAGGGTGGAATACGGCGGCAAAAAACTTTCGAGGAGAGGGAAAGAAAAAAAGCGGGGCAAAAATTGGCGAAGGGGAAAAAACGGCGAAGGAAAAAAACACCAGTATTCAACATCACTTAAGACAACGGCTTTTAAAAACTGTTGTCGTAATCCCAAAAAAAAGCGCACATAGACAACAGTTTTCAAAAACTGTTGTTGTAGCATTTAAAAACCGTTGTCATAGTCTTAAAAAAACATAAATAGACAACGGTTTTTAAAAACCGTTGTCGTAGGCCAAAAAAATTGCTAAAAGACAACGGTTTTGGTTAAAACCGTTGTTAAAAGGTAAAAAGACAACGGTTTGGTATAAAACCGTTGTCGTTTGAGTGTTGTTGAATGATGTTTTTCTTGTAGTGTGGATGTAACGACCACCCTTCTTAACTATACTATTACACTCTAAGGATGACCGCTACTCGACTACTAACTCTACTTAGCTGGTGTGATCGAAACCACGAAGAGTCTCTATCGAAAATTTTTGACATTGTCTCCCCTGTACCGGTGACCTTAAAATGAGATACAAACATAGTATACATCAGCCACAGGCGGCTGGAACATTTATCAAATACCCACGCAGTTAAATAAGTATCAAACACACAAATATCTACTTACTAAACTGAACTCATCCTACATGCAATCTAAACAGAATAATCTCAAATGCATGAACTTAAAATACAACTCAAATGTTTACAATAACTAAAATGCGGAAACTAAAAATAAGGAAAGAAGACTAAAGGAACTCCTTTCTAGTCCCAAGACTTCCATAGTCCTGGCATCACACATCATCTGCGCCACCTTGTCGCCTTCCTTTATCTGCAGTAAGAGGAAATGTAATCTATAAGCAAAATGCTTAGTAAGCGCTATCTAACTCACAAAAATTCGATATGCATGTGAATATACTGAAAACTAAAACTAAATGCTCAAGGGGAAAACTACTCATGCTCATCTACTAGTAAATAAACAAACATACTGAAGTGCTAAACATGTAAAGCTACTCATGCTCTTCTAATAGCAAGGAACAATAAACTAATCTAAATAACATGCTAGCATAAAAGGGAACTAAACTTGCTGATTCTAAAACAAAGTGAAACTTAATTCATTTGTTCTAAACTTAGTCTTTTATACTTTTATACTTTTGTTCAAAAACTTATACTTATAATACTTCAAAATAATAATCAACTTTCTTCTTGGGCCCGACAACTATACTTGCTATGCGCGCATCCCTAACTAGACCCGAGATAGCTGGTCCCGAATCTACTAGGGTTTACTAGGTTATCTAAACCTAGGGACAACTATGGGAGCCCACCTCAAGGACTACTGAGAGTCCTACATACTAGGTTATCTAAACCTAGGGACGACTATGGGAGCCCAACCCAAGGACATCTGAGAGTCCAGTACAGTGCCACTGATAAAAGTAAAATACTTGTTATCTTTTAATACTTCTAATATATAATGCCTCGAAATTTTTGTTTATCACCTTGTGTGCCAAAATCCCTAAAGTCTTGACTTTTGGATCTACTTAAGGCCTTGGCCTTTTTCTTTCTTTCCTTTATCTTTTTTATACTTTTCTTTATCTTTCTTATACTTTTCTTATAAAAGAATGTCTCTTACAAAACTGAAATGTTTAAACAAATTCTAACACTGAAATGCTTAAACAAAAATCTGTATACAAAGCTTAACATAAATCTGCATGCAAAGCTAAACAAAAAATCTGCATATTAAGCTTATCTAAAATCTGCATACTAATAAAAAATCTGCACTGCTATAGCACTAGTTTCTTAAAGGAAACTACACTAAAAATGAAACAATGAACACATCTACTACCACACCTAAATCTATTCCTTCTAATCTGTCCAGAAATTCTGTAGTCAACCCAAGGAATACAATGCACACTAGAAACCATCTTTAACACTTTAAAAATCCATTTTATCTGCTACAAACCGAAACCTCACAGCAAGCTTCAAAAAAAAACTGTTCGTGCATGGTAGAATATAGGCTACAATTCTAATTGTTCCATGGTTCTACATCTCCAAAGCTGATAAGTGAAGTAACTACAATAAATTAAATAGATCAACTACTCACAATAGCGTTAACCTATAGGCAAAGGAAATCTAAACTGTTCGTGCTCAGAATTAACAGAACAATTTCAAACTGAAACACTAAACTACAAAATGAAGAGATCACTACATGTTTAAATTAGCCATTAAGAGATCTAACTGATATAAGTTGAATAGTACAAGTAGAGTTGCAGTAAATATACTATATACTACAATTTACTTAGAATCCATCTAACATTACTAGTATTCTCTTATCATCCTTTTTTCTCAAACCTCTAGGCATCCCTGATTGAAAGAAAATACCCAAAGCATGAGGATCAACTATTTCTTTAGCCAAGTATGTGCAAAGTTACTCTTAACTTGTCTAAGTATAGAAATCCTACCACTAAGATTACATAAGCACATCAACTTATGTGTTCTTGAAATTTAGGGGTCTGCTTTTGTGTTATCTCTTGCACAGCAATTAGCTTTAACATTTTGTTACAATTCTTCTTATTGAGGAAACTGATGAATAGGAATATCCTTACTTTATCTATTCTATTTGTGTTCTGCTAGTCATTCATTTGAATCAATAAACTTGCAGCAAGGAAGAACATGAACAAGTCTAAAACCAAGATTCATGGCAGCAAACCAAAGTATTTAAGCCTGTTACAGCATATATGTAAGAAAGAAAGAAAAAGATGCTTGCAAGTCTAATCCGAAACTACATGCTAAAAAGAATATCTATATTATCTCATGTATATTTCCTAATTGCAAGAATAACCAGTCCTGCCCCTTTAAGGTCATGGCAGCAACCCTAAACTAACCTTCATCACAGAACAAATTCGGAACACAAAAATAAGCAAAGTTCAGAATCTAATCCAATTAAAAACCACATCCCTCTTCCTTAACAACTCACGGCAGTAAGCCCTAAAAGACAACCTTCTCAGAAAATTCGAATCAAAAGAAAAAGAACCCGGAACTATCCTACTGCAGGTGAGTAGCGACTTACCTCTTCTTAAACCTACAACCGAACGAAAGGGGCTTCTAAGGTTCCCGGAAGAGTGAAGATCCCGGCCTTCTTCCTCGTGCCTACAGCTCCTCCTTGACGAGAGGATCTCGACAGTGTGAAGATCTCGCGAAAACACCCCTTGGCCGGTGCCGGAGACGAAGCCCTAGCTTCGGCGGTGGTTTTGCCCGAGAGGAAGTCGACGCCGTGTGCGCGAGGGTGGAGGAGAGGGATCGAGAGAAATTAATTCCTCTCTTATCTTAACCTCTTTTTATAACCTTGGGTTATTTTTTTTTTTAGGTTCGGTTATTGCTTAAGAATATTTCGCTCCTTACCTTTTCATGAAATACTCGCGGAACCGTTGGTTGGTTGTGTTTCCGCCGAACCCCTGGTCACGGGTTCAAATCCTCAACCGAGCCTTTTTCTTCCTCTTTTATTTTAAATGTTCCTAACTACCGCATAAATATAATTCATCCCTTATATGGTTAGTAATGACCGCTTGCCCACTTGGTTAGCTGGGTTTTGACCGGGTCAAGGGTCGCTGGTTCGAACCTCGACTTGGACATCTTTTTGTCAAAACTTCCTTCGTTTAGTAAAAATACCAAACGACCTCAAAAAATTACATAAAAATACTCTAAAAATTTATAAAAATCTCTAGAATTTTTCTAAAGTATTTCTAAATATTTTTAAGAACTTTTAGAACTCCTAATAAGGAAAATTGGGTCGTTACAATGGATGCTAGGAGAGTCCCGAATGCCAGTCCCAAGTCACTCTCGAGGATAGTTTTTTTTTGTTTTGTTATCGTTCAGGTGGTATGTTGATTTTGTGTATTTTTATTATCAATAAGTCGATGTGAATTTTGGAGTCAAGTCTTGTGATTGCAGGTATTTTTGTTAGTGTCACTGTTGGTCTTACGTTCGTATTATTTTGTGTTTTCCGCTGTGTTTACTTACAATTATGTTGACTGTTATTATACTGCGTGGTTGTGTGTTTATTTCATTGTTGTCCAGCCGGGTAGGCTGAGTATATTAAATTGTGTGGTTATGTTGTTTCTATTGTGTGTATATTCCAACCATATGTGGTTGATGTATTTTGTATGTATATATGCCTCAGATTGTCACCGGTATAGGGGAGATGCTGCCGAAATTTTTCGGTAGGGACTCCTTTGGGGCGTGACATAAACCATCATCCAAACTTACCCAAATCGGAGAAACTTGCTGCCAGCGATTGATGGCCAATGCTACAATGTCGTTGTTGCCCTTTCAATTCCAACCCCCAATTCACAATCAATACAACCACATATGAGCATTAGCCTCCAATCCAAATCCACAAGCTTTAAACAAGAGATCTTACCTCATAGTCGATCCTTGATTTCTAGCCAAAACAGAGTTGTTTGGCTGCAATTGTGTCTCTTTAAAAAATCCAAGTCGAAAATCCCTTGTCAAACCCGGGATAAAGGTCCAGCGCTGACCCTAGAGCTAAGGAACTAGCCGGAGCAAAGGATCTGGTGCCAACGGCTTGCCACCCGCGACCAATCCCCTCGCCGGAGCTACAATGATAGGTCACCCAACTATGCTTGACATCCCAAAACAGCATACGAAATCAAATCTATATCTATCTAACACTAAGCATAACTTACCCCATATCATATCCAAGATCTCTCACGGAGGAAATCAAAATGTCGTTGTGCTGGTAAGCCGGGCAGATGATAAGGTGACACTGCAACTAGGGCACAGTTGTTTGGAGTAGAATGATCCGGTGGTTGGAGTCGCGATGTGCAGAGGTGCATCGCAGATCCAACCTCGCAAGAATGACTACTCGAGGAGATGAACAATCATCAGACGAACTCAATCGATGGAGAAAAAGGAATGCTTAGCCGATGGAGGATCGAACGGCGCCGGCGTGACCAATTCCCTTGTGGCGTCGGCGTTGGGGAAGAAAGCATCGGCAGAGATGCGATGCGCAAGGGAAGGAAATCGGGAGGGCTAAGGCATGATGAATGGTCAACCTCGGGTAGCTGCAATGTAGGTCGATGCTATGGACTTCACCGGCAACTAGTGGCACAGCATCAATCGACAGTGGTTGACCAGAAACGATCGACGATGGTGAGGGAAGGAGAAGAGATCGAGTGGATTGGGAGAAATGTGCTATGATCGGAAATGAAGACGAATGGAATTAGAGCATGGGCTTATAAACTTAGGTTTAGTTAATTAAACCATAAATTAATTCTCAATTAACTCTCACTTAAATGGTTATTCCAAATAGCCTTTCCCCATGTCTAATAGCTCTATCCCCTTAAACATGTCATACGAACTTCGTTTAAATCCAGAAAAATTTCTAAAAATTCTTGAAAAATCCAATAAGATTATTTCTCCAATAACACTTATTATTTAATTTTACTGTATCTTACAATATGCATCATCACTGAACTAAAAACTTATCCTTAGGAAACTTACTTGATTAACCCAAAACTAAGTTTGAATCTAACAAAGGTTGAACAACCATTTCAAAATTCAAAATACTTCACTAAAGTTTAACTTAATTATTAAAAATTAACTATATTTAATTAATTATTAAATTTAAAACTTAATTAAAAATTATTTTAAAACTTAATTAAAATTATTTTCAAACTTATTTTAAAACTTAATTTTAAACTTCATTAAAATTAAACTTAACTAAGCTATTTAAAACTATCAACTTAATTATTAAAAATGTAATTAAACAAATTAAAAACTAAAAAATTAATCATAACTTAATAAAATAAATAAAATCTAAATTAAATGATTAATCATTTAAACTTTAACTCACTAATTAATGTCCATTCAATTAATAAATTATCTTAACAATTAAAAACTTAAATTTAAAATTCAAAACTTAATTAAAACTTATTTTAAAACTTAATTAAAATTATTTTAAAAACTTATTTATACTTATTTTAAAACTTAATTAAAACTTATTTTAAACCTAATTGAAACTTAAAATTATGTTAACAATTAATTAAAAATTATTTTAAACTCATTTAAAAATTATTAAAAAAAACTTAATTCAAACTAAACTTAGTTGAAACTTAAAATTAAATTAACTCAAATCTAATTTAAAACAAACTAAATCAACTTAAAATTAAAAGACATAATCTTTAATGACTTTAATCAATAAATAAAATAATTTAAACTTAACCAATAATTAAATAAATAATTAATAATTTAGACTTAATTTAATTAATTTAACGTAATACATCATTAATGAATCTCAATTTGTAATCTTAACTTTAGTTAACTAATTAACTACTTTAACCTTAAATAATGTTAAGTACCTTAACTAATTCTTGACTCAATTAATAATCATCTACTTAATTACTTTAACTTGATCCTTAATTAATCAGTACACATAAATTTATAAATTCAATTAATTCAAAATAATAATAATAATAATAATAATAATAATATCATTAATATCAACTTAATTAATCTTAATAATCTAAATTAACACACAATTAACTTAAAATAATTCAAGTAAAATTAAAATTCAAACTCAATTTTAACTTAATTACAATGAAACTCACAATCAATAAAGTCTTCTCACATAATTATAGGATTACCATACTTGAAATTTTAGAATGAGTGAGATGCTAAGAAAATTAAAATTTTAAATATTTTAAAAAACTATTTTGAAAACTTATAAATATATTTTCTTAAGATATATTTTTCAAATTTTGATTGATGATTGAATGGGTGTGTTATATATATAAATTATTGTTATTCACCACCTAAGTCTTTAGATCTTTAAGTCGACCATGACCCTTAGACACATCTAGGAATATCTTCCTTGTGGTTAATAAGGATATCTAAAAAGTGTGTCTGGTTAAGAAGGAGAGACTATACTGAAGGAGATATTTTTTTTTAAATATCTTTAAAAAATATATCTTCAAAACGGGTCTCAAAAGTGTTGATTTTAAGCATTTTTTTAAAGAAACATATTATTCGAAATCTTACTTTTGAAAACATATTTTGAAAAATGTTATAAAACACTCTTTGAAAAAATGCTTGATAAATATTCTTTACAAATCTTTTTGAAAATTATCTTTAAAATCTCTTAATTCTTATCAAATATTTTTTTGAAAATTACTTTTACAAAATTTCTTGAAAATTATTTTTTAAGAATCTTGGTTTTGAAATTAACTTGAAAATATTTTTGAAAATTACTTTCAAGAGTAAGTTTTACAAAATTTAGGTTTTATTCTTTGAAAAACTATCTAAAAAAGATGTTCTCTTTACAAATCCTTTTGAAAATTATTGTTAATCATCAATTTATTTTAGAAATCATTCTTACAAAATTTTTGAAATATTGGAAGCAAAATATTTGATGCATGTTCATTTAGAAAACCCAAACTATATCTTATTGTTGTCTTTCAAAAGGGTGAGAGAACACCTTAGGAAATATTTTGTGAATGTTTAAGGTACTACATCATTATTGGTGCAAAACATAAGGATACGTTAGCAATCATTGAAATATATGAAGGGTTCTTTTTGTTGTGTGACAAAAGGGGGAGAAGAAGAGTTTAAGTTAGATATCTAATTACCCCTAACTTAAATATAGTTTTCAAACATCAAAAAGGGGAAGATTGTTGGTGCAATCAACCTCCAAGGTTTTAATGTCTGACAAATATGTTTAAGTGTGTTTAATGGAGTTTAGTCTTGGAAAGTCCTAGTTGTAGGCTAGGCAAGAGAAATCTCAGTAGATCATGGAAGTCAGGTGGATTCGATAGGTCTGGAGGGCCTGATCCCTGGATAGCTGAATATTGAGTCTTGGTGAGTGAAGTCAGGTGAAGAAAACCCTAGAGGGTGGTAACCTTAGGTTCTGGTGAGTGAAGCCAGATAGAGAAAATCCTAGGGGAGAGATATTCTTAGGTAACGAGAAGTCTTGGAGGAGTGAACTCCAAGCAAGGTTGATCGGATGGTTTCCGGTCGACCGCACGGTCGACTGGACCAGTGGATCTTGGTGATTCTAAATTTAGTTTTACCAAAGCATTATGTATTACTATTATTGCTGCTAGCTAATTTAGTATTGCAGGAAATGCCTTAGTGGATCAGGTGATTAGACACTAAGCAGAGAAAGTCCAAACAAGTCTAAAGGACCAATGTTTGGCAGGTAAGTTAACGTAAGCAACTAGAGGAGCGATAGTGAGGTCGTGTTCCTGAAATGAACAACCTAAGGTCGTTGATCCAACTAAAGAAACCGGGAAGGTTTTCAAGTTAAGATCAAGACAGTTAAACTGTCTATTATTATTACTTATGCATTTATTATTACTGTGCTAATATCTATTTTGTAGGATTATTGTCTAACACTATTTTACAGGTTCGGCCTGATCGGTCGACAGAACCAGATGATCGGTCGATCGAACATGGCCAACTCATAGCAGATATTTGTTTAGACCAAGACATTTCAGGGTCTGATCAAAGCTTGATCAGTCGACCCAACAAGATGATCGATCGATCGAACCCTGATGACTCAACACAGTTCAGATCGAGTAGAAGAAAAGAAGGAAAGCTTGTTGATTGATCGACCGAACACATGGATCAGTCAACCGAACGTTCATCACAATAAAGGCGTAGTAAGTACGACTCTTGGTAAATCTCAATGAACAGGGAAGGATCCTATTCAATCGACCGAAATGAAGGATCGGTCGACTGATCCCTTAATGGTCATTAAATACCAAAGATCAAATCAGCATTAGATCTCAGCGAAGATGGAAGGGAGTTGGTTCGATCGACCGAATGCAAGGATTGGTCGACCGAACATCGATAATTCTTATAAAAGAGAGCTCGAGGTCTGAGACTGGGCAACGCAATCTATCGGGTTCGAAGTTAATCTGTGTGCTAGCTGCTGCTATTTGTGCTACTTCTCTATAACTTTTCTACACATAAGCAACTGCTTCGTTCATGTGCCGATTGAGCATCAACTTTTATATACTGTCGGTATAACTTTCTTTTGCTTGCATTGTACTTAATTTAAGTGAGATAGTAGGTTATTAATATCTTACTCATCTTCTTGTATGCAGTGCTTCTTTTCGATGTTTTTGAAAAGAAGAGATTTATGGATTGCCCATCAGTACGATCAAGGATTGCGGGCCTTGGAGTAGGAGCCAACCTAGGCTTCGAACCAAGTAACCGAACTGAGTCTTTTACTTTCTGCTGCATATTCTGATTATCTTTAAAATATGAAAAAAAAAGTTTTTGAAAAAAAAAGTTTAAAAAAAAAAAAGCATGATATTCACCCCTCGGGTCTATCGCACTCGTTCGATCCTATATATCCCACTATAAATTCGGCTAATTGATATATTGTAGACTAGAACCTACTACTCTACGATATTATTATATTTATTCACTCGACACTGAATTGAAATAAATATAATAACCACAACCTTTGCCCTTTAATGAAATAGCAAAATATGATACAAAATGTCCTAAGTCAATCAACTCTTGATTGCCTCTTAGGCCTTACACTAACATTCTCCTTATGTAATTATTGTCAATCACTGAAATATCTAATATCCATTGACCTAGTGTGACCATCATGCTTCCTCGGTGCCAAAGCCTTGGTCAAAGGATCCATAATGTTAGCATTATTTGGTTCTCTACATATCCTCACATCTCATATATCGATGATCCCTCGAATGAGATGGAATCGTTATAGTATCCAATACCCAGGACCACCATTTAAGTAAAATACATACCCTAACTGTGATCTAGAATCGTCCTTGTTAATTTAGAAGCTTGAACCACTGTAACCCTTTACAACAACCGTTGTAACGCTTTACAACAAGCTCTTTATCACCTCCAAAGATCAATAAATAATCTTGAGTTATTCTCAAGTACTTAAGAATATTCTTAATTGTTGTCTAGTGATCTTCAACTAGATCTGACTGGTATCTCCTCATCATGCATAACGCATACGAGACATCTAAGCGAGTACAAAGCATGACATACATGATACACCTTATAGAAGATGCATAAGGAATCTGATCCATGCGTCCCTTGCTTCCTTAGAATAGGAGCATTGAGTCTTTGAAAGACTCACACCATGTGATATTGGCAAGAATCCCTTCTTGGAATCCTGCATGGAAAAATATTTAAGCACCTTGCCAATATATATACTTTGACTTAGACAAAGAAATCTCTTAGATCTATCTTTATAGATCTTGATGCTTAAAATGTAGGTTGCTTCACCTAAGTCCTTCATTGAGAAACAATTCTCAAGTCAAGTCTTCACTAACTGAAGAGTAGAGATATCATTTTCAATGAGAAGTATGTCATCTACATACAATATAAGAAAGATGACTGTGCACCCACTAATCTTCTTATAGACACAAGGTTCATCTTCATTCTTAATGAAACAAAACGCATTGATCGTATCATTGAATCAAAGATTCCAGCTTCTAGAAGCTTGCTTTAATGCATATATAGATCGTTGCAACTTACGTACATACCTTTCTAGCATGCTCTGGATCTATAGAACTCTCAGATTGTGTCATGTACACATCCTCGAGTAGATTTCCATTGAGAAATATAGTTTTGACATCCATCTGCCAGATCTTATAATCATAGTAAGCAGCAATAGCAAGCATGATCCGAATGGACTTTAGCATCGCAATTGGTGAAAAGTTTCATCATAGTCTATACCATGAATCTACTTGAATCCTTTAGCCACCAATCAACCTTTATAGGTATCCACATGCCCATCCATGTCAGACTTCACCTTAAAGACCCACTTACACCAAATGGGTGTGATCCCTTTAGGTGAATCAACCAAAGTCCATATTTGGTTAGTGTACATGGATTCCATTTCGGATCTCATGGCCTCTAGCCATTTCTTAGAATTTGGGCCCTGTGCAGTTTCTTGATAAGATGTAGGCTCGTTGAGACTAACTAGCACTGCATCACCATTATTAGATAAGAGAAAATAATATCTCTCAGGTTGACGATAGGTCGTATTAGATCTGCGTAGATCGTGTGCTACTTGAATAGGTTGTTGCTCCATTAGTTCTTGTGGTGTAATAACATCATGATCCACAACATCTTGTAGTTCCTTTTTAGTTTTCATCAAGGTGTCAGTGTTAGTTTGTGCATCTTGAATTTCTTCAAGATCAACTTTACTCCCACTAGTTTTTCTAGAAACAAATTTCCTTTCTAGAAAGACATCAGTTTTGGCAACAAACACCTTGCCTTGTGTGGAATTATAAAAGTAGTATCCCTTTGTTTCCTTAGAATATCCTACAAAATAGCACTTGTCTGATTTGGGGTTCTAGTTTATCTGAGACTTGTTATCTAACATAAGCCTCACAACTCCAAGCCTTAGATGAAATATGGTTAAGTGTGAAAGTGGTTATCTATAGAGCATGCCCCCAGAAGGAAGTAGGAAGATCTGTATGACTCATCATCGATTGTATCATATATAATAAAGTATAATTTCTCCTTTCTGATACACCATTCTATTGTGGTTTTCTAGGTGAAGTGAGTTGAGATATGATCCCACACTCAAGGTGATGGTCATGAAACCCTTGGCTAAGGTATTCCTCACCTCGATCTGATCAAAACATCTTAATACTCTTACCAAGTTGGTTTTGTACTTCTTTCTTGAATTCTTTGAACTTTTTCAAAGGATTTTGACTTGTGTCTCATTAGATACACATAGTCGTACCTACTGAAATTATCAATAAAAGTAATGAAGTAATGGTAGCCTCCTTTAGCTGTTATTTTGAAAGGGCCACATACATCTGTATGTATGAGTTCTAACAAGTCATTTGCTCTTTCTCTATGTCCACTAAATGGAGTCTTTGTCATCTTACCTTGAAGACAAGATTCACATGCCTCATATGATTTAAAATCAAATGAGTCCAAAAGTCCATCCTTATGGAGTTTGGATATGCGACACTCATTTGTGTGACCAAAGCGGCAATGTCAGAGATATGTTTGGTATTTATTTTATGGATTCGGTTATCAATGTCTATAACACAGAGTCTATTCACAAGATGTGCACTATAATATAACATTTCATTGAAATAAACATAACAACATTTGTCCTTTATTACAAATGAAAAATTTTTCTTATCTGAATAAGAAATAGAGATAATGTTCTTAGTCAAGGTAGGCACATAACAACACTCTTCAAGTTCTAAAATAATTCCAATGGGCAAAGATAAGGAATATGTTCCTACATCTATAGCAGCAACTCTTGCGCCATTTCCTACTCATAGGTCCAATTCACCCTTTGTCAATGATCTACTATTTCTCAGCCTCTACACATTAGTACAAATGTAAGGTGCACATCCAGTATCTAATAACCATGAAGAAGAAATAGGTAGATTTGTTGGTTACTACTCAGAAAACCTAGAGGTTCCACTGTACAAAATTTTGTACAAAGGTCTGAACATTTTCCTAGCTACCATGTGTTCTTTTAAATTAAATTTTGGATCGCCTGCGGAACATAACACGTTTGATCCAAAAATTAAAATATTTGTTCTTTTAGGTTTTGACTTGGATCTCCTGCGGAACTTAACACGTTCGACCCAAGTCACCTTAAGTTATTAATTCCATTAAATATTAATTTCCATAATTGGTTCCCAGTACTGACGTGGCGAGGCACATGACCTTCTTGGATATGGGAGCAACCACCACCGACTAGACAAAACCTTTTATAGAAATCTAATATTTAATTTCCTAAAATAACTTTAGGTTAACCAAAAAGAACAATCAAATCACAAGAAAAAAAAAACAAAAGAACACAACTTCGAAAAACATATTCGAAATACTAGAACGTAAGCCTCTTGTATTTGGTATTATTTCCATAAATAACTAGCATGATGCGGAAAAGAAAAATTACTAGTTATACCTTCTAGAAAGACCTCTTGATCTTCTACCGTATTCCTCTTCTAACCTCGGACGTTGTGTGGGCAACGATCTTCCGAGATGAGAAACCACCAACCACCTTCTTCTCCTCCTAGCTAGGTCCGGCCAACAATAAGGAAGCTTCACCAAGGAAGAAGATCAAAACACCAACCAAGCTCCAAGAGATGATAGCTTTCTCTCCTTCTTCTTCTTCTTCTTCTCCAAGAAGTATCCGGCCACCACAAGAGCTCCAAGGGGAGAGAGAGGTTCGGCCACCACAAGAAGAAGAGAGGGAGAGGATGATGGCTGGCCACATCAAGGAACAAAAGAGGGAGAGAAATAATAGAGGTTGTCACTCATCAAGGCACCCTCACCACTTCTTTTATATTCCTTGGCCTAAGCAAATTAGGAAATTTAATTACAATAAAATTTCCTTAATTTCCTTGACATGATTTAATTGAGAAAAATAAAATAAAATTTCCCTAATTAAATTCTAATGGCCGGCCACATCATGAAATCAAATTAGACAAGTTTCAATCAACAATTAAATCTTCCTAATTTGTTTCCGGAAATTTTAAAATTAAAATTTCTCTTCAAAATCTCTTCATGGTTGATAAAAAAAAATTTCCATAATTTTAATTTTACAACATGTGAATAATTTTTAAAGAGAAAATAAAATATCTCACCAATCTACAAATAAGGAAAGAGATCTAATCTCTTTCTTTAATCTTTTGTAGATCTTTTACAAGAGAGATAATTTAATTTTAATTCTCTTTAATAAATTATATCTTCCATATAATAAAAATTAAAATTAAAATTATTTTTTAATTTAATTTGGCTGGCCCCTCTAGCTTGGGTTCAAGCTAGGGCCGCCCATCCCAATTTATACCTAGGCCGGCCCTAGCTTGGTTCCCAAGCTAGCTTGGCCGGCCCCCTTTAGGTGGGTATAGAAGGTGGGTATAGTACTCTATAAATAAGAGGCTACGATAGGGACCGAGAGGAGGAATTGGTTTTGGTCTCCCGATAAAATTAAGCTTCCCGTGTTGGCCCCGAACACACAACTTAATTTTATCAATAATAATTCATTACACTAGAGAACTATTATTGAACTACCGCACCAATACCAAATTACATTTTTGGGCTCCTTCTTATTATGAGTGTGTTAGTCTCCCTGTGTTTAAGATATCGAATGTCCACTAATTAAGTGAGTTACTAACAACTCATTTAATTAATATCTTAGTCCAAGAGTAGTACCACAAACCTTATCATCATGTCGGACTAGGTCCACCTGCAGGGTTTAACATGACAATCCTTATGAGCTCCTCTTGAGGACATTATCAACCTAGTATCTCTAGGACACAGTTTCCTTCTATAATCAACAACACACAATATAAGTGATGTCATTTCCCAACTTATCGGGCTTATTGATTCATCAAACTAAATCTCACCCATTGATAAATTAAAGAAATAAATATCAAATATATGTGCTTGTTATTATATTAGGATTAAGAGCACACACTTCCATAATAACCGAGGTCTTTGTTTCTTTATAAAGTTAGTATAAAAGAAACAACCTCAAATGGTCATACTCAATACACTCTAAGTGTACTAGTGTAATTATACAGTCAAGATTAACTGATACCTAAGTACACTACGACCTTCTAATGGTTTGTTCCTTTCCATTTTGGTCGTGAGCTACTATTTATAATTTATAAGGTACTGATAACATCATCTTCTGCATGTGGCACCACATACTATGTTATCTACAGTATAAATTAATTGAACAACTACAGTTATCACAAATGTAGACATTTGACCAATGTGATTCTTATTTCTAGATAAATATTTTATACCAAAAGCTAGGCTTTTAGTATACATTCTAACAATCTCCCACTTATACTAAAAGACTAAGCTGCCATATCTGCTGCCATACATCTGATTCCCATGCCTTTCAAAAAGCTCTTGCCTTAAGGACCTTAGGTTATCATCTGATGAAATCTAGGCGGCAACAACTTCTCCTCGTTATACAATTTCTCGTATTGGGTAGTACTTGCGCTCTATTATGTTTACTTGCCTTATAGACTCATGGTTTCTTCGAGTTTGCTATTGCACCATTATTATTACAATAAATTGTAATAATCTTTGGACAAACTAGAAATCATATCTAAGTCTATCTTGAGGTTATTAAGTCATTCAGCTTTTATGGCTATCTCAGAGGCTTGCCATATACTCAGCTTCTATGGTGGAGTCCAAAAAAACACCTATGCTTATGACTTTTCCTCCTAAAGTAACACAAAACCCCGAGGTTGACTTATTATTGTTCCTATCCGATTGGAAGTCAAAATCCATGCAACCCACAAGAACCAAATTAACTGCCTTGTGAGCTAGAATATAATCTCTAGTGCCTCAAAGGTACTTCAATATATGCTTTACTGCAGTCCACTGTCCTTGTCCAGGGTTACTTTGATATCTGCTAACTATGCCCTTGGCAAAACAGATTTATGATCTCGTGCATAACATACATTAGGCTTCCGACAGCCGAAGCATAAAGAACTGTCTTTATTTCCTTTATCTCCTTTGATGTCTACAGAGACATATCTTTAGATAAAGTTACTCCATCCTAAAAAGGTAAGAAACCTTTCTTGGAGTTTTGCATGCTTAAAACGAGCAAGAATTTTTCTGATGTATGAAGCTTGGGATAAGTAAAATATTCTTTTCTTGCGATCCCTTATTACTTTGATCTTAAGAATATATACATTCTCCCAAGTCCTTTATATCGAATTATTTGGACAACCATACCCCTACTTCTGACAACATTTTGATATTGTTTCCAACTACCAAAAATGCTATCTACGTATAGTACAAGAAATACCACCACGTTTCCATCACACCTTTTGTATACACAAGACTTATCCGTTTACTCAATAAATCCATAGGTCTGGATTACTTTGATAAACCGGATATTCCAAGACCTTGAAGCTTTGCCTCAGCCCATAGATTGACTGAGCTTGCACACAAGATGCTCTTAGCCCTTTGCAATGAACCCTTCTGGTTGCTTTATATGGATGCTTTCATCAAGAATTCCATTAAGGAATGCTGTCTTGACATCCACTTGCCAAATAGATAAAAGAATCCGGATAGACTTAAGCATGGCTACCAGTGAAAAAGTTTCCTTTTTCATCAAGCCTTTCTTTGAAAGTTACTACCTTCCTTTCTATCCCTCTTTTCCTATTATAGACCTTTTAACACCCAAAGGCTTTTACATCATTTGGTGGTTCTACAAGCTTCCAGATTTTATTAGAATACATATATTCTAATTCTGTTATTCATTACTCTTTGCCAAGATGTTGCATCTTTATCTTGGAGTGTTTCATCATATGTCCGGAGATCAGGTTCATGTCCTCCAGGGATCGAGTCCAAAAACTCTCACAAAACATGAATCTTTTTAGGTTGCCTAACAAGTCTCCCACTACGACAAGGCACTTTCTGCAATTGTGTATCATTTGTGATATGTGTTGCAGTTTCCTTGTGGTATCTCATCTTGTACAGTTGGTACTAGATTAGACATGTCTTTTATTATTTCCTTAAGAACAAATTTTTCTTATGGGCACATGGTTTATTACATAGTCCTTTTCTAAAAATCGGTCATTAATGCTAACAATGACCTTCTGATTTTTAAGACTATAAACCTACTTTCATTTCTCTAGGATAACCCACAAACAAGTGAATTCCTGTCCAACTTATCATTGTCTCTCTTCTGCATATGTGCTGGACTACCCGAATCTGAATATGCTTCGAAATAGGCTTACGCCTATTCAGCAATTCTATATGAGTAGAGAGTTCTGTCTTTGGAAGGTACTATATTCATTTCCGTTTCCAGAGTATATCCTTAAAATGATTTTGGTAATATTCTAAATAACTCATCAATTTACTTATTTCCATAAGAGTCATATACCTTCCTTTTTCTACATCATTCTGTTGGGGTATACCAGGTGCAGTTAGTTGGGATTGAATCCCTACTTCTGATAAGTGACTCCTAAATTCTCCCAAGAGGTACTTGCCACTACGATCTTACCATAGTGACTTTTACTTTAACATTTCTCCGCATCAGCCTTGTACTCTTTGAACTAATCAAAGTACTTAGTCTTGCGGTACATTAAGTAAATTTATTTGTATCTTGAATAGTTGTCTATAAAATAGATGAAATATTCAATACTACCTCTTGTCTGGATAGTCATAGGATAACACAAATCAGAATGAACCAATTTCAACATATCTTTGACTCCATACCCCTTAGACTTAAAAGCTTCTTGGTTATTTTTCCTTCCAAGTAAGACTCGTAGGTTGGAAAGATTTCTACTACTAATGAACCCAAAAGTTCATCAGCTACCAATGAATCCTACTCAAGTTAATATAACCTAGCCTTAGAAGCCAAAGATATAATTGGTTCATTTTCGAAGGTTACTTTCTCTTAAAGTTAGAAGATGTGTTACTAATTACATTTGTTGCATCGTGAGAGTTATTGGATTTATAAATTGCCAACCAATGTACCAGAACAGATAACTTCCCTCTTTTTCTTAATAACAACTTTGTTATTAAAAGAGGCAGAATATCAAGTTCTTTGAATAGTTTAGAAACTGAAAACTAGTTCTTTCTAAACTTGGTGCGTAAAGACAATTACTCAAAAATCCATGTTTTATTCTTATCAAAAGATAAACATCTCCCACTGCAACAGCTACCATTTTTACAGTAGTGCCCATGTAGACAGTGTTTTAATTTTCATTTAGTTGCCGGGTTTCCTGGAACCCTACAATGAATTACGGACATGATTAATGGCATCTGTATCTACACTCCAGGTTCTGGTAGATAACACCACTAAACATGTTTCAACTAATGAATTAAATACACCTATATTGTTCTTAGTTCTAAGAAGACAGTTTACCTTAATGTCCAAGTCCTATTTCCAATCATTACAATTGAGATTACTAAGTCTTTCTTATAGTATGACTACTAGGGGATTGACAAATATTTTAAATCCTAAGAATCACAAAAATACTTGGTCAAGATCAACACCTTAAAAATCCCCATGAATTTTGTATGCCATGATAGTGTGGACGTATACAAAATCGAAGAGAAGATTTTATTCATTAATTTTATTATCTCGTCAACTTTACTTTATGATGAATAAAATTAATAGTTGATCTGTCTTTGATCAAATATTTGGTCAAAAACTTTTGAATTTAAAAAATATTGATTCCTCAAATAATATTATTTAAATTCACCAACACCTCAAACACCGTGAATTTTGTATGCCACATTAGTGTGGACGTATACAAATTCAACATTTGTAAAAGGAGGGTTTTAACCCATTAATTTTATTATCTTGTCAACCTAACTTTTTGACAAATAAAATTAATAGTTGGTATCATTTGGTCACACAAATAATAGCAGTGACTCCGATGGGGAGGATACTATTAGATGTGTCTAAGTGTATACCATTACTTGACACTAAGTCCATTAATAAGATTATGCCCCTTCCATTGGGGAAGATCACACGCTCTTAATTAACTTCCTATAGTCATCCAAAAATGGAAGTCTATTCTAGTGATCCACAAACAAGCTCATCCGTTATGGAGGAAGGCACTCAGAGCCAACGTGCAAGCTTGTTTGCATCACTTACAAACCAGTAATAGAGACCATGGGATTTACTTAAAAATCCCTCTCCCACTTAGTTATTTATAAATGAGGAATTTTAACTATGCTAGCCTACTAAATATGTAAACTAACATGCACACACAGCACAATATAAAAGCAATAAATAGAAAATCTAATTTTCAACTATTATGACTTTTATCTCTTGTTGTCCTCCGTGTGTTGTCATCCCAAGTTGCTGCCATATTTGGCCACTGCCACCGGGTCTAGCTGTCGCATCCATCTTGCTCCTAATTCCGCTGCGCCTCTGGTCCTTAGAAGGTTCCACGCTTTGCAAGATTCGATCCGCGACATAAATAGAATTTTACATTTTGATCCTATATTCCTCGAAGGAATGTACATGTAAACTAGATCGAACATAAAATAAAATTTACATCCATCGATCCTATATTCCATAAAAGGAATGTACATATAACTAGATCAAAAATAAAATCCTAATAAAACTAAATACAGCTCCTGCTGTATTTTATAATACAATCATGCACACATAATAAAATGCCCTTGACATGTCCAAGGGTCCAATCACACACATAATAACTATAAGCCATAATAGTTGGATCCTGCATCCACAAAGTTAGCACATCCTACTATTAACCTGCCTAAATTATGTATGACATGTGCATAATTAAACTAATACCAAATACACAGAGGCAAAACCCTAGCTCTGATACCAATTGTTGGTTGCTGTAACACCCCGCCCTCCTCACTACTGGACTGTGAGGGCGGAGCTCTACTGGACTACTAACTTATCTTAACTAACATTGTACACATGTTGATAGTAATTCCTAAAACTCTCGGAGAACTCAAAACTTACAATTAACTAACAACGGAAGACTAAATGACTCATCTAATACATTCTACTCAACTCTTTGTTAATAAATTCTTATGCTAAATCCCAAGGCTTCTATAGTCCAGGCATCACACATCCATCTGCACCTCCTTGTCGCCTTCCTTTGCTATAACTTTTCCTTTCCTTTATCTGCAGTAAGAGGAAAATGCATCTATAAGCAAAATTGCTTAGTAAGTGCTATCTAACTCACAAAACTCGAATATGCATGTGAATATACTGAAATCTAAAAGCCGAATGCTCAAAAGGAAAACTACTCATGCTCATCTACAAGCAAAAGAAACATACTGAAATGCTAAACGTGTATAACAAATCTATACAATCATGCTAGCATAATCTTGCTGAATTTTAAACACTTTCTGAATCTTATTTCACTTGTTTAAAAACTTATACTTTAATACTTCAAAATAATAATCAACTTTCTTCTTGGGCCCAGTAACTATACTTCTATGCGCTCCCTAATAGGTTGGGGTAGCGAGCCACCAATCCTAAAAGAGCAGACCTCGGTCTACCAGGGCCAAGACCTCGGAATTGGACACCTGGATTTGTTTAACGACAACCTCGGAAGTCGGGTACTAGCCTCTTAAATAAAGTAAAATACTTGTTATCTTTTATTACTTCTAATATATAATGCCTCGGCATTTTCTTTAAGCACCTTGTGTGCCAAAATCCCTAAAGTCTTGACTTTGGGATCTACTTAAGGCCTTGGCCTTTTTCTTTCTTTTCTTTATTTTTCTTATACTTGTTAATACCTTTAATAAAAGAATGATTCTTTAAAAACTGAAATGTTTAAACAAATTCTAACTTTGAAATGCATAAACAAAAATCTGCATACTATGCTAATCAAAATTCTACATACTATTCTAATCAAGATTTTGCATTCTATGCTACACTATTTCTACATACTATGCAAACATAAAATCTGCACTATAAGCTTAATTAAAATCTGCAATATAAGCTCTACATAAAAATCTGCATTATAAGCTTAATTAAAATCTGCACTATAGGCTTAATTAAAAATTTGCACTATAAGCGCTTAATTAAAATCTACAATATAAGCTCTACATAAAAATCTGCATTATAAGCTTAATTAAAAATCTGCACTATAGGCTTAATTAAAAATCTGCACTATAAGCGCTTAATTAAAATATGCAATATAAGCTCTATATAAAAATCTACATTTTAAGCTTAATTAAAATCTGTACTATAGGCTTAATTAAAAATCTGCACTATAAGCGCTTCTTATGCTTCGAATTCAAGAAGAACAAAGGTCCGAAACTACTCCTACTGCAGGTGAGAAGCACTTACCTTGCTTCTTGGACTCACAACCGAACAAAAAGGGCTTCTAGGACCTTAGCCGTCCGCCGAAGATGATGCCCTAACTCCCTTTCGTTTTCTGCCCGAGCTCCGCCATCGTACGCAGAAGAGAAGGAGAGAATGGTTTAAGTCATGGGAAAACAGAGCATCAACTTATCCCTTTTTATAACTTAATATTTCTGTTAACTCCTTAAATAAATTCACTGTCTTTTCTAAACAAACAAATCCAACATCAACTTATCCCTTTTATAATCCAATATTCTATTAATTATTTTAAATAAATTCACTACTTTTTCTAAAAAAACAAATCCAACATCAACTTATCCCTTTTATAATATTCTGTTAACTATCTTAAATAAATTCGCTACCTTTTCTAAACAAACAAATCCAAGATCATCTTTTCCCTTTTATAATATTCTGTTAACTATCTTAAATAAATTCGTTACCTTTTCTAAACAGAAAAATCTGGTTTCCCACCTGGTCAGCTGGGTTTTGACCGAGTCAAAGGTCGTGGGTTCAATTCTCGGCTTGGACATTTTTTTGTCGAAACTTCCTTCGTTTAGTAAAAATACCAAACGACCTCCAAAAATTTCATAAAAATACTCTAAAAATCCCTAGAATATTTCTATAGCATTTTTAAAATTTTAAATTACTTTTAGGACTCTAATTGAGGAAATTTGGGTCGTTACAGTTGCTACTCGGAAAACCTAGAGGTTCCACTGTACAAAATTTTGTATAAAGGTCTGAACCTTTTCCTAGCTACCATGTGTTCTTTTAAATCAAATTTTGGATCACCTGTGGAACTTAACACGTTTGATCCAAAACTTAATCTATTTGTTCTTTTAGGTTTTGACTTGGATCTCCTGCGGAACTTAACACGTTCGACCCAAGTCACCTTAAGTTATTAATTCCATTAAATATTAATTTCCATAATTGGTTCCCAGTACTGACGTGGCGAGGCACATGGCCTTCTTGGATATGGGAGCAACCACCACCGACTAGACAAAACCTTTTATAGAAATCTAATATTTAATTTCCTAAAATAACTTTAGGTTAACCAAAAAGAACAATCAAATCACAAGGAAAAAAAAATAAAAGAACACAACTTCGAAAAACATATTCGAAATACTAGAACGTAAGCCTCTTGTATTTGGTATTATTTCCATAAATAACTAGCATGATGCGGAAAAGAAAAATTACTAGTTATACCTTCTAGAAAGACCTCTTGATCTTCTACCGTATTCCTCTTCTAACCTCGGACGTTGTGTGGGCAACGATCTTCCGAGATGAGAAACCACCAACCACCTTCTTCTCCTCCTAGCTAGGTTCGACCAACAATAAGGAAGCTTCACCAAGGAAGAAGATCAAAACACCAACCAAGCTCCAAGAGATGATAGCTTTCTCTCCTTCTTCTTCTTCTTCTCCAAGTAGTATCCGGCCACCACAAGAGCTCCAAGGGGAGAGAGAGGTTCGACCACCACAAGAAGAAGAGAGGGAGAGGATGATGGCCGGCCACATCAAGGAACAAAAGAGGGAGAGAAATAATAGAGGTTGTCACTCATCAAGGCACCCTCACCCCTTCTTTTATATTCCTTGGCCTAAGCAAATTAGGAAATTTAATTAAAATAAAATTTCCTTAATTTCCTTGACATGATTTAATTGAGAAAAATAAAATAAAATTTCCCCAATTAAATTCTAATGGCCGGCCACATCATGAAATCAAATTAGACAAGTTTCAATCAACAATTAAAACTTCCTAATTTGTTTCCGAAAATTTTAAAATTAAAATTTCTCTTCAAAATCTCTTCATGGTTGATAAAAAGAAATTTCCATAATTTTAATTTTACAACATGTGAATAATTTTGAAAGAGAAAATAAAATATCTCACCAATCTACAAATAAGGAAAGAGATCTAATCTCTTTCTTTAATCTTTTGTAGATCTTTTACAAGAGAGATAATTTAATTTTAATTCTCTTTAATAAATTATATCTTCCACATAATAAAAATTAAAATTAAAATTATTTTTTAATTTAATTTGGCCTGCCCCTCTAGCTTGGGTTCAAGGTAGGGCCGACCACCCCAATTTATACCAAGGCCGGCCCTAGCTTGGTTCCCAAGCTAGCTTGGCCGGCCCCCTTTAGGTGGGTATAGGTGGGTATAGTACTCTATAAATAAGAGGCTACGATAGGGACCGAGAGGAGCAATTGGTTTTGGTCTCCCGATAAAATTAAGCATCCCGTGTTCGCCCCGAACACACAACTTAATTTTATCAATAATAATTCATTCCACTAGAGAACTATTATTGAACTATCGCACCAATCCCAAATTACATTTTTGGGCTCCTTCTTATTATGAGTGTGTTAGTCTCCCTGTGTTTAAGATATCGAATGTCCACTAATTAAGTGAGTTACTGACAACTCATTTAATTAATATCTTAGTCCAAGAGTAGTACCACTCAACCTTATCATCATGTCGGACTAGGTCCACCTGCAGGGTTTAACATGACAATCCTTATGAGCTCCTCTTGAGGATATTATCAACCTAGTATCTCTAGGACACAGTTTCCTTCTATAATCAACAACACTCACTATAAGTGATGTCATTTCCCAACTTATCGGGCTTATTGATTCATCAAACTAAATCTCACCCATTGATAAATTAAAGAAATAAATATCAAATATATGTGCTTGTTATTATATTAGGATTAAGAGCACACACTTCAATAATAACCGAGGTCTTTGTTTCTTTATAAAGTCAGTATAAAAGAAACGACCTCAAATGGTCCTACTCAATACACTCTAAGTGTACTAGTGTAATTATACAGTCAATATAAACTGATATCTAATTACACTACGACCTTCTAATGGTTTGTTCCTTTCCATTTTGGTCGTGAGCTACTGTTTATAATTTATAAGGTACTGATAACATCATCTTCTGCATGTGGCACCACATACTATGTTATCTACAGTATAAATTAATTGAACAACTACATTTATCACAAATGTAGACATTTGACCAATGTGATTCTTATTTCTAGATAAATGTTTTATACCAAAAGCTAGGCTTTTGGTATACATTCTAACAAGATTGACTTCTATAACATATATACCTGAGACTAAAGTCTCACTTCTCTTCCTTTTTAATTCCTCTAGGTACACCTTGCAGTCCTTCTTCCAATGTCCGGTCTCATCACAGTGGAAGTAGGTTCCTTCCTTAACAACTCCACCTTTGGGTTTCAATGCATGAGTCTTTCCCTTGTCTTTAGCTTAGGTCCTACCCTTACCTTTGAGCTTTCATTTTCCTTTACCCTTTTGCATCATTAAAATAATACTTGGCTTTGCCTTCTCAAAGTTGAGTTTAGCAGTTCTTAACATGCTCAACATCTCAGGCAATGGTTTGTTAATTTCATTCATATTGTAGTTCATGACAAACTGACTGTGGCTCTCAGGTAATGACTGCAGAATAAGATCAGTGGCCAATTCTTGGCCTAGTGGAAATCCCAACCTTTGTAGACTTTCCACATACTTGATTATTTTGAGCACATAAGGCCCTACGAGACTTTCTTCATGCATTCTGCACTGAAACAGTGCATTAGAGATCTCAAATCTCTCATGCCTTGCTTGTCCTTGATATAGTTATCTAAGATGTTCAACTATATCATAAGCATCCATGTTCTCATGTTGCTTCTAAAGCTTAGAGTTCATAGTGGTGAGCATAAGACATGATACATCTAATATATCATCTTGATGCTTCTTATAAGTATCCCTATCAGCTCTAGTGGCAGTAGTGGGGGGGGGGCTTCAAGAATGGGTTGCTCTAGGATGTACAATTTTCTTTCTGCTTGAGAACTATTCTCAAGTTTTTGTACCAGTTCAGGATTAGCTCCATTGACGTTGCCCTTATTAAGGACATATCATAGAGAGAGTGTATTCAATGTACTAGACGACATGGTGATTTATAACATTAAAATGCAGAAAAAGTATAATACTTAGATCATTTAATTATGTCTTTAATTAAATGATTCTCCCACTGAATTCTAAAGGTTGGTAGAAGCAAGTCTTTACTAGCTCTAAATCCAATCTCGATGACATTAATGTGGGACAAGATCCATATTATACCTCATCTTGAGTTAGCTTTGGCTAATCACCCAAGACTATGTAACTCTTGTATCTTTAGGTGAACAAGACTATTTGTTCGTTTTCTCATCTTATGAAATCCATATTATAATTCATCTTGAGTTATCTTTGGCTAATCGTCCAAGCACTACAACAAAAATAGCTTTTCACAGCTTGCTATTAATAGCGCACATTAAAAGCACACCATTAATAGTATTATTAACGGCGTGCATATTGATGTGCGTTGTTAATAGTATAAACTTGAAGAAGGAAAAAAATTACGTCTAGATATTAACGGCGCACATTAAAAGTATGTCGTTAATACTATAAATATTTAATAACAATAACGGCATGTAAAAATAGGCACGTTGTGAATACTTTTTTAAATTATTAACGACATATAGCATGCTGCAATTAGTTTAAAAAAAATAATAATAAAATTTATTGTTTACTACCATGATTAAAAGGAATGTGTTTAGACCAAGCATGTTTTGACGAACTTCAAATTTCTTTTAAAATTATAGTTTAAAATAAAGTTATCTTTAAAAAAAATAAATTAAACAAAAACAAGTAAATAATAAACAAAAATGCATCCAACCCCAAAAGTCGATCAATAATAAACGTGGTTAAAATAAATAAGTAAAGAAAAACTTAAAGTAAGAAATTAAACAAAAATGCAATAAGTAAATAAAAAAACACAATTAAAATAAAAAACGCTAGGTTAAAAATATAAACCGGATCAAAGCCGCCGAAGCCATCGCCACTTCCTCTCTGTAACAGCCCTCCGCTTCTCTTCACTACCGTCGTCGGACTCCTCTCTACCTCTCCGCACTCACCGCCACCAGCCGTAGGACTCCTCTCTGCCTCTCCGCACTGACCATCATTGGTCGCACGACTTCACTCTATCTCTCCACACTCGCCGTCGACTGCCACAAGACTTCCATCCCTCTGCATCGTAGGACCACAACAAGGGTCAGCAAGCCCTCTGCTAACCACTCCACACTCTGCATCATGTCAAAAGCTCAAAGCCAAAGGTAACCCTAATCTCTAAGTCCCTAAACTTATTGCTTTGCCCGCCCATGCTCCAATTAAACTTTTTCTTGATTTTATTTGTTGTAATGGGTGTAGACTCTCATTAAGGAAGACAGGGGGGGGTGAGTATTATAGGAAAAGAATTATGAATGGTGATTATTGACTCTTAAATTCTTATTCAGGATTTTGGTGGAAATTGTGATAACACCCAAAAAAAAATTCAATTTTCTTTCCATTATGCATGTGTTAGCACTTCTTGTTCATTCTTCCACAAGTTGAATTGTGAGGTTAATTATTTGATATTCACTTGACATGTATAGTCAGAGGAGGATCTACTATAGGGCTAGGGGGGCCACGGACAACATAGACATGCCCTCTTCTTTCCATCATAGGAGTAATTTGTTCATTCTTCAATTGCTTTCCTCTTCTTTCCATCATCATGCTTGCATACTGCTTCATGAAAATGAGGGGTTTAGAGGGTGCACTAGACAACATAGACATGCCCTCTTGTTCCTCATGTTAGGGATTAGCATGGGAGGAGGAGGATGAAGTAGACTTTTTGTTGGAGAGAAGAAGAGAGTGGTGGTCTAAGTAGGTGGTCCAACCTGATTGGTATGATCCACTATTGCTCTGAGTTTATCACATCTTCCACCACCTCCTCAGGTGCTAAAATATAATATCAATTAGCTATCTATACGGTTGTCAGGTAGCCTATCTTGTTTAACACTTTTATCATCTCAACTTGCTACCAATACTAAAGTTTTGAATAATATGTACTTAGTTTGTGTTAAATTTCTCAATTTATAAATTTTTATCAAACCTAGTACAATTAATATGCATTCTATCAAATTTAGCATGATTAATATTTTTTTAATCTAATCTACAATATACCTAGGTTATGTGAGGTATACATAAAGAAAAAGAACAATTATCACTTAGATTTGTATGTTACTTGATCTCTTGGCTCCTTCATTCTTATTTAGAATTTTACTCTATGTTAACTAAAACTTGTAGTTTTGTAATTGTCAGTTACCTCTACCTATTAAAATATAACGATACGTTTTTCAAGTTTTGTAAAACTTGTGTGAATAATACATGATATTTATTTGTTTAAAATATAATGATGTAGGAATCAATTTCTTATATTTAAGTTTTTTTTTATTTATTATGTGGTGTTTTCTTATACAAATATATTTTGATAAAATCTCATAATTATTTCATACAAATGAATAAGGTTTATTCATGAGATGGATAAGGAATGGATGCATCTGCCTTCAAGACTTGTACCTGAGTATGAAGAAGGGGAACAAAAATTTATTACACAAGCTAGGAACTATGCAAAAACATGTGAAGTAATCTTATGTCCTTGCAAGCGTTGTAAAAATAAGAAGTATATGAAATTTGACCAAGTATACGATCACTTAATTATTAAGGGGTTTGATCCTTCTTACACTATTTGGGTCTTCCATAGTGAAACTTATAACTCACAATCTGAAGGTGAACGTAGTATAGGAGGAGTTCAGAAAGACGATGAATGTAGAGAGGCATATCACTTATATAAGGATGTTTTTGTGTCGGAAGAAAAGGTTGGACACACTATGTCTCGGGTAAAAGATTATGAGTTTGATGATTTATTAGAAGATGCAGAAACACCTATCTTTCCTGGTTGTACAATTTATACAAAGTTGTCAGCAGTCATCACACTATACAATTAAAAGTTTACTAATGGTCACACAGACAATAGTTTCAATGAGCTCCTTAAGATCTTAGGTGACATACTTCCAGAAAACAACACACTTCCATAAACTATTTACACAATGAGAAAATTATTGAGACCATTTGATTTAGGATACGAGAAAATTCATGCTTGCCCAAATGATTGTTGTCTATTTAGAAAAGAGCTTAAAGATTTGGACTCATGTCCGAAGTGTGGTTCTTCAAGATGGAAGATAGACAAAGTCACCACCAAAGTTTGTAAAGGAGTTCCTAAGAAGGCCCTATGATATTTCCAGTGATACCAAGATTCAAAAGGATATTTAAATCAAAAGAAAAGACTGAAGAGTTGATTTGGCACTCGAACCACAAAAATCAAGATCATATGATGCGTCATCTAGTTGATTCAATGGCTTCGGATACAATAGATCACAAGTGGCTAGATTTTGCATCAGATCCTAGAAATCTCTGCCTTGGTCTTGTGACAGATGGATTCAACCCTTTTGGTGACCTTAGTTCCAGACATTGTTGTTGGCCCATTATTTTGGTCAATTATAACCTTCCTCTTTTAATGTGCATGACAAAGGAAAATCTTATTCTAACTATCACGCCCCAAAGGAGTCCCTGTCAGACAAAAATCCGACAGCATCTCCCTTCTACCAGTGACAATCTGAAGCAATAAATACATACACAAACAACATATCAACATATTCATCAGCCCATACGGCTGGAATATACACACAATAGAAATCACATAATCACACAATTTAATATACTCAACCTACCCAATTGGACAACAATGAAATAAACACAACTACGCAGTTAAATAAGCCCACACAGCTAAAAGTAAACAAACAACCACGCAATAAATAATAACAGCCCACACAACTAAAAGTAAACGCAGTGGAAAATCATAAAATAATACGAATGTAAGACTAATAAAGTCACTAACTAAAATACCTGCAACCACCAGACTAGACTCCAAAATCCACATCGACTTATTGGAAAAAAAAATACGCGAAATCAATATACCACCTATCAGTAACAAAACCAAAAAGAAGACTATCCTCAAGTGTGACATGGGACTGGCAGCCGGGACTCTACAAGCATCCATGACTCATCTACTATTACCTAGAGAAAGAAAAACCATTTTGTGAGGTGGTGAGTATTGGAACTCAGCGGGTAATGAAAAGATAGTGCATGAACATAAAACACAACTAGAAAGTGAGCCAAGAGTATACAGTCTCATAAAGGAAATAGCAGATACTAAAATAAAACCATAATATGTGCTCATACCGAAACCATATCCTAGGCTAGGTAATAGAAGATCAGGAGTAATACTAATCTGCTATAGTACTGCTCATAACTACAGAGGAAATATGTAAGGTATATACAAACTTCCAATAAGTAAACCAAGGACTAAACACCTACAACGAGGGTATATCTCATCATAAGCAAGCATAGCAACATAAGTGAGAAACAGTAGTAAGTAAGCAATAACAGCATATGTAAACAACAACAACCAAAGCAAGTATAACAACAGCGTATGCACTGATGGTCACTCCCGCCCACCCCTCTGCACCATGACCCCTGTATGGTCGAGAGGCGGGGTCAGTGACAGACTGTACACCACTCTCTCGAGTGGTTGAGGGGACAGTTGCATAGTAGCTAACTAACAACATTTACGACGGGGGTCCCTGCTGCTTGCAACTCCAGCTATCACTACCTATGAGTGATCGAGTGGAAGCACGACTGTAAAATACTGAACAATTAATAATTAAATAATAAGGTTATTTAATTAAATAATCTTATTTAGATTTTTAGGAAATTATAGAAATTTTCTGAGAATTAATTAGAGCTCGTATAAGTTAGGTTAAGGGGATCAATTATTGGGCCAAGGAAAAGTCTGTTTAAGTTATCCGATTTAAACGAGGAAATGTTTAATTTCCTTAAATGTTTTACTTTTTCCTTTTCTTTAAAAGCTTACCCGTGCCCTAAATCCCCACTCGCGTCATCTTCTTCCCAATCCCGAACCCATCACCGTCGATTTCCTTCCTTCCCCTCTCCCTCACGCGACGCACAGCGTCTTTTCCTCCTCCCCGACTCTGTTGCACTTTCTCTTTTCCCTCTCCTCTGCTTGTTGAAGCTCGACCCATCGCCGGCCAACAGCGGAGAGATCGACGGCCGCCTCAGCCCCGATCGCGCCAACAGTCCGATCCCTCTCGTGCCTCTGCCCTAGTTCGGTCCTCACCCTCTCGCCGGCCACCACCGCCGTCCCCTCTGAGCTGCTCTCCCCGCATGAGTTGCCTTCGACCAAGAGCAAGGATGCGCCGTCACCTCTTTCCCGATCATAGTGGAGGCTATCCATCGCAGAGGTCCATGCCCTAGTTTTGCCATCGCCGCCGCTCTCCCTCACGACTTGGTCATGTTGTCTTGCCGAACGCCGACGCATTGACACCAACCTTCTGCGTGAGATCCTCCAGTAAGGCATCGGCTATCGCCATCGCGGGAGGCGACGCTGTCAGCTTGATGATGCTGCCCATCTCCCGATTTCTACCTGTTGTCTCCTGATCTATCATCACCGATGACCAAGCGAATGCCTTCGGTATTCCTTGATCCATTGTCATTCAATCTTGTAGGATCTATGCTCAAGGTCACCTCTCAAGCTCTTCTTCTTTGATCGATTTCTGCTGTAAGTATGTGTTGGGTGTCACCGATCGCTGGAATATCTGATTCTAGCCATTCCCTGGCTTGACGAGGAATTTCTAGCCACAGGAAGGTATGATTGCCTCCTTACTTTCCCTTGCTCTGTTCTTGTTCAATTTCTGATCGATGAGTGGAGAATTTCTGCTAGGGTTAAGACTGGATAGGGCCACCAATTTTGGTAGAGGTCATCAGTTTCCTGTCTCTCACAGTTGCAATTAGAGAGGAAGTTACTTTGGATTTAGATTAAGGTAAGGTATGTTCAGTTCCTAATTAATAGAGAATTTGTTCTGTTGCTGCATTGGATTGATTCTTGGAAGGAATTGAGTCTTTGCTAGGGTTGATTTCAACAGAACAATGTTTGGCGGAGGGATAAGCATTTAATCGTTGTTCGCACATCAGGGATGTTGATTCGAGACGAGTGTCTTGACGTGAGATCCTTTGGATACGATTTCCATTTTTGAGGCGGGTACTTCTTGCTTTGTTTTCTTCTAGTACTTTGATCTTAGTGCATGAATTATTTTGGATAAGGACTGTGTACCTTGACTCCACTCTTATTTTTCCTGTGCTTGATACTTCCACGTGTTCTTCGAGATATTCGTTTCCATATCTATACAGTCTCTAGTTGTTGTCCATGATAAGTAGCAGATATTAGATACCATATTTGTATGCTTGACTGTTGTTTATTATGTATTATACTGAGCATGCTGGCTTCATGTAACATACCTGTTTCTGCTTATATATATATATATATGATGACTGTTGCATTGTTCGCATCATGTCATTACATGCATGCCGCATCCTCGGCCACTCGTGAGAGTGGTAGCTGGAGTTGATGCCGCTTGTCCTGTCGTGCCACACTCGGCCACTCGTGTGAGTCGTAGCTGGAGTACGAGCAGCAGGGACCCCGTCGCAGATGTAGCTAGTTAGCTACTATGCAACTGTCCCCTCGGCCACTCGTGTGAGTGGTAGCTGGAGTGGTGTACAGTCTGTCACTAACCCGGCCTCTCGACCATACAGGGGTCATGGTGCGGAGAGGTGGGCGGGAGTGACCATCCGTGCATACGCTGTTATTATATTTGCTTGGGCTGCTGTTGTTTATATATGCTGTTATTGCTTATTTACTGTTGTTGTTTACATACGCTGTTATTGCTTGTGTATACCTTGCTTGTTGTCTCTGTAGTTATGAGTAGTACTGTAGCAGATTAGTACCAGTTCTGTCCCACTATACCTAGCCTAGGATATGGTTTTAGGTATGAGTGTTTATTTTGGTTCTATTGTAGTATCTGCTATTTCTTTTATGAGACTGTATACTCTTGGCTCACTTTCTAGTTATATGTTATGTTCATGCACTATCTCTTTCTTTACCCGCTGAGTTTCAATACTCACCCCCTCGCAAATTTGTTTTCTTTCGCCAGGTAGCAAGTAGATGAGTCATGGATGCTTGGAGAGATGCCGGCCGCCAATCCTGGGTCCCGCGCCATATTCGAAAATTGATTTTGGTTCTGTTTCTCTTTACTTGCATTTCGTATTCGTTGGATTTGGTGCTGTGAGAACTAGGTTTGATACTTGTGGTGTGGATTTGGTATTTGTGATGTTTTGATAACTTTGTAATTTGTGGGTTTTCTCTTCGTTTTCTTTCCGCTGTGCTTATTTTTTTTTTTTTGTCCAGCCGAGTAGTCTGAGTATATTAACTGCGTGGTTGTGTTGTTTCCATTTTTTATGGTATATATATTCCAGCCGAGTGTGGCTGATGTATATTTTGTATGTAGTAATATTTCATATTGTCCGCCGTACAGGGGAGGTGCTGCCGAAATTTCTTCGGACAGGGACTCCTTTGGGGCGTGACAACGACAGGATAAGCGACATCAACTCCAGCTACAAATCTCTCGAGTGGCCGAGGATGCGACCCTAGTCAATGACTCTCTCGACCGCAAGGGAGAAATGGTCGTTGACATGCATGCCATGATATGATGCACCAAATGCAACAGTCATCATACAAATATAAGGTATGCTACATGAAGCCAGCATGCTCAATATAGTACATAAATAAACAACAGTCAAAGCATACAAACATGTTATCTAGTATCTGCTACTTATCATGGACAACAACAAGAGACTGTATAGATATGGAAACAAATATCTCAAAGATCACGTGGAAGTATCAAGCACAGGAAAAATAAGAGTGGAGTCATGGTAAAACAGTGCTTATCCAAAAATAGTTCATGCACAAAGTTCAAAGAACTATAGAATCAAGGTAAGAAGTACCCGCCTTATCTGTAGAATATGCCACCAATCTTCTAGTCAAAGGTCTATCTCGAGCCTGCATCTACAATTAAAGGATACAAAAAACCTAAATGTTTATTAATCAATATTCAAACCCTATTGATTAATTAATCAACTTATTAATATCCAAATTAATCCAACTTATCAATCGATCTATCATTTAATTGAAGCATGGGTTTATTAACCAATTATTTATATCATCAACGATTGATTAATCAACTTACCTATTAACTAATGAATCACCTAATCAGATTAGTTTAATCACTTAGTTAATGACCAGTTATTAATTACATTAACCATTTAAACTAACCTAATTAAATATTTAGCATATCATTGAAATTAATCAATTAACCTTGATTAATCATCTCCAATTTACCTCATTACTGTAATCTCCTTCTTCTTCGTCGACGGAACGACAACCTTAAGGTGGCCGACGTCGGCTGCACGTGGAGGTGGCACCCCACGACCACCAAGAGGCGTTGGTTACTTCTAGCGATGGTGATAAGAGGCTTGTGTCGCAGTAGAGGTGGCTCAGCACACTATAGCCTGAACAGGTTGGTGACGCCCGACGATTGCTTCCGACGAGAACGGTGGCTATAACAAGTTGCGGTGTAGTCTTTGAGACGTCACACGACAAGCAATGGAAGGCGATGCGGTGGCTCGAGGTTGCGGCAGTCCACCGAGATGTGCAACAGTGGTGTCATCGCACAGCGTCATCGACGATGGCAGCGTAGTCGCACGTTGGCAGACAGGAGGTCATCACCAGGAACAAACAAGACTCGGCGTCCACGGAGGTGGCGGTCGCGCGGAGGAACAACAATCGTACAGGTGATCGAGGCTGCTGCTCTCGATGCCTGGAGGATGGGTGCTCCAGCGAATGGCAGGAAACGCGACGGTGGTCGGTCGTTATTGAGCACACAACGCCGTGTGAGTCGCGAGAAGGAAACGACATGAGTTTTTCTCAACTTAGGGTTTAATAAAGAAAAACCTAACTTTATAATCAATCAACTCCTCTTTTAAATAGGGTATTTTAAAATAGGCTTTAAATCCCACCCGTTGATCCCTATAAAATCTAAAACGTCTCATTTAAAATTTAGAAAAATTCCATAAATTTTATAAAATTTTCACAAACTTATTTCCAGATAAATTATCTGACCAATATATTTATTTTCCTTATAATAATTCAATATTGTCAAATTCCAAGTATTTACATCCTTATTTTCATTTTTGGTATATTACATTCTCCCCCACTAATAAAAATTTGGTCCCCAAATTTACTACTCAACTCAGAGATCCTCATCCAAGGATAACAACCAAGCAACATACTCATATACTACTCCAGCCAAATATCATGAACAAATCTCCAACCTCAAGGGATGACTGTGGGTTATGGGCTCGCTCTTCTTCCGCTACTCACATACTGTTGTCTAACCCACTATGGATAAATCACTACTTCCGAAATCCATAATCCACCATAAAAAAAAATTACAATCCAAAATCCAAACGGCCACTCTGTAGATGAAGCGGAGGCCGGCAAGAGGGGGGTGAATTGCTGAAAACAAAAATAAACTATACCTTCCTCGGATATCAACTCAGAAAAGCAATAGTAAAATTAAAACAAGCAAAGAAATAGAAATTAAGTAGTAGACAGGATTTAACCTGGTTACAACCAAGGAGGTTGTTAATCCAGGGCAATAAGAAAAAGCTCAGTAGAAAAATCTCCTTTGCTAAAGGCGGAGAAGCCTTTTACACTTTGGAAGCTTAGAACTATTGCTAGGAAAGAGTATACAGTTGATTGCTTGGGTTATTATTACTTTCCTAGCTCTAGGGGCCTTTATATAGGACCTGGAAATCTTATCCCGAGAGTCCAAGGCGCCTCCAACAAGGTTCAAGGCGCCCCCAGCTCGGTCAGTGGATAAAACTTTATCCGCAGCACAAACGGTCAAACTGACCTAGCTCAAGGCACCTTAAACAAGCCTTTCAAGGTGCCTTCAATGTTGAAGGTGCCTTGAATATGTTTAAGGTGCCTTCAATATGTTTAAGGCGCCTTCAATATGTTTAAGGCGCCTTCAAGGTTCCTGCTACAATAATTTCTGCTACAGTAATTTCAGCCTCTTTTGACTCCTTTTCTTCTTTGCTTTGGCTTCTAAATCTCAGTTCTTTTGGGTGATTGTGGCCAACCGAAATAGGGCTCACCCGAACCCAATTCCCGGCCTTCTCCTTGAGCAGCCTTCTATCCCGGCTTAACATCTCTCGAACGTCGTGCACACTCTTCACGCCCACCGGAGTACTCTTCCGCAGCTCTCTCGTCCTTCGGATGCACCGAGCCCGTCGGCTCCCTTCCCATGTCGTCCTTCACGCTAGCTGTGTCTTCCGCTCGACTTCTTGTGCTCCTAAGCTCCTGCACACTCAGACACAAGGATCAAACACAGCAGGACCTAACCAACTTGGTTGATCACATCAAAACTACCACGGGATCCAACAATATCCCCCTTTTTGATGTGCATCAACCCAAGTTCAAGTTAGGGTTAAAATAGACACAAATAGTAATTTTAAAGGAAATTACTAAACTAACATAATTAAGCATAAATTTACAATAAATAAATTGCAACACAGTTTAAAAAAAATATATTAAATTTCCGTACTCCCCCTAAACTTGTACCTTTCTCTCCCCCTTTGATAACAGTAAAAATGGGGTACCAATAAGAGAATATTAATCAATTATTAAATTAGAAAAAATTCTGAGCAAAAATAAAATTTTTTTAGAAAAAAAAATTCTAAGTTAAATTGAATTTTAAAAAAAAAATTCTAAGCAAAAATGAATTTTTAGAATTTACAAAAAAAATATCTAAGTGTAAACTGAATTAAAAAAAAATTTCTAAGTCAATTAAAAAAATCCTAAGTAAACTTTTTGATTGTTCCCAAAAAAATTTCTAAGTCAAATGAAGTTATTTAGAATTTCTCTAGGAAAAAAAAATTCTAACCAAGAAAAAATTTCTAAGTTAGAATTTTCAAGAATAGTTTCAAAAAAAATGTTTGATAAACTTTCAAAGCATTGTTTAATTCTTGTTTTTAATGCTTTTTCAGAAAGTTAATTAAACATTTTCTTACAATATTTTAGCTTTCAGGTCATGGCGAGGCACTAGGTCTTCTTGGTTATTGGAGCAACAACCACTTCCTTAGACAAAGCTTCCATAAAGAATTTTAATGTTTAATTTTCTCTCTTAAAGATTTAAAAAAAACATTAATTTAGCACAGATTTTGGAACCCAATAGAGGTTCCTTCCTACAAGGTTATTCAAAAATTTAGGGGGTATATAGTTTCTTGGTACTTTTCTAAGTTGACCCTGATGGTTTCTAATGTATCAATTTAATTTACCATAAATTCTAATTTTTGAATTTGGAAACTTCTTTAAGTATACATCATTTTTCAGTTTTTCAATATCATTTTTTAATTTTGTATTTTCTAATTTCAAAATTTCATTTTCCTTTTCAAATTTATCTAATTCTTTAGAAAGTGCTTTTATAAATTTAAAGGACTGAGTCGGGGTTAGATTGCATACCTTACTTACCTGACTCGGTGATGCTCCCCCTTCACTGCAGCTTTCCTCTTCTGACGTTCCTCCCCCTTCATCAATGCTCATCTCTGAGCTAGATGTTTCTTCTAGCTGATGGTTGGCCATCAGTGCTAGTCCCGAGAATTCTTCAACTTCCGATTCAGAGGATGACGAATCATCCCACGTGACCTTTAGGTTGTGTTTGGTTCGAGCTGGCTTCTTGCTCCTTTCCTTATCCTTCTGTTTGCTCTTCAATTTTGGGCAGTCCTCCTTAATGTGCCCTTCTTCGTTGCAGTTGTAGCAACGGCCTATCCTTCTCTTTTGACGATGTTTACTTGACTGCGATCTAAATTTGTTTGAGTTAAAAAACTTATTAAAACGTCTTACCATTAATGCAGCTTCATTTTCGTCAATTATCGCTTCGGAGTCAGGATCGTCCTTTTCGGCTCGTAGGGCAATGTTGAGGTTCGACTTCTCTACTAGATTTTCTGCAAGTCGAGATTCGTGAAGTTCGAAGGTTGAAAACAATTGTACCAATGTACTTACCTCGAGATCCTTAGAGATATAGTAAGCATCTACTAAGGAAGCCCAATCGGGAGTTCTCGGGAAGGCGTTGAGCGCGTACCGGATAGAGACCCGGTTGGTTACCTCTTCTCCAAGATTGGTTAGTTGCGTGATCAGCTCTTTGATCCTTGCTTGGAGTTGTGCTACCTTTTCGCCTTGGTTCATCAGGAGGTTCATCAACTGGTTCCGGAGGATGTCGCGCCTGGCTAGCTTCGCTTCGGGGGTACCTTCGTGAAGCTCTAGGAATTTCTCCTAGAGATCTTTCGCGGAGTCGTAGCTTCCGATCCGATTTACCTCCTGAGGTGGCAGTACACTGAGTAGATGGAACTCAGCCTTTCCGTTGGCGACGAAATCGACTTGCTCCTTCTTGCTCCATGTATTTTTCTTCTTTATCTTTTGGCACTGCAAAACCATATTTCATTGTAATAAGAATATCAAAATATGTTTTAAAAAATACCTCCATTTTGCGCTTCCATGTGGCGAAGTCTCCGTCGAACTTCGGGGGATGAATGTTCGCTCCGACCATCGTCTTGATCGTAGTGCTTCAATTGGCGGTTAGTCGTTTTGAGGCGATCAGACTCTGATACCAATTGTAGATGAAGCGGAGGCCGACAAGAGGGGGGTGAATTGTTGAAAACAAAAATAAACTATACCCTCCTCAGATTTCAACTCAGAAAAGCAATAGTAAAATTAAAACAAGCAAAGAAATAGAAATTAAGTAGTAGACAGGATTTAACCTGGTTACAACCAAGGAGGTTGTTAATCCAGGGCAGTAAGAAAAAGCTCAGTAGAAAAATCTCCTTTGCTGAAGGCGGAGAAGCCTTTTACACTTTGGAAGCTTATAACTATTGCTAGGAAAGAGTATACAGTTGATTGCTTGGGTTATTATTACTTTCCTAGCTTCAGGGGACTTTATATAGGTCCTGGAAATCTTATCTCGAGAGTCCAAGGCGCCTCCAACAAGGTTCAAGGTGCCTCCAGCTCGGTCAGCGGATAAAACTTTATCCGCAGCGCAGACGGTCAAACTGACCTGGCTCAAGGCGCCTTAAACAAGCCTTTCAAGGCGCCTTCAATGTTTAAGGCGCCTTGAATATGTTTAAGGCACCTTCAAGGTTCCTGCTACAGTAATTTCTGCTATAGTAATTTTAGCCTCTTTTGACTCCTTTTCTTCTTCGCTTTGGCTTCTGAAGCTCCGTTCTTTTAGGTGATTACGGCCAACCGAAATAGGGCTCACCCGAACCTAATTCCCGGCCTTCTCCTCGAGCAGCCTTCCGTCCCGGCTTAATGTCCCTCGAACGCCGCGCACGCTCTTCACGCCCACCGGAGTACTCTTCCGCAGCTCTCTCGTCCTTCGGATTCACTGAGCCCGTCTGCTGCCATCCCGTGCTGTCTTTCACGCTAGCTGCGTCTTCCACTCGACTTCCTGTACTCCTAAGCTCCTACACACTGAGACACAGGGATCAAACATAGCAGGATCTAACCAACTTGGTTGATCACATCAAAACTACCACGGGGTCCAACACACTCAACTGTAAGATCACTGAAATCGGCTAACCAACTACAAGTCACTAATCCCTAAATAGCATACAAGTGCTACTCCTCATGTTGCTATCAACATCAATTACCAAAGAATAGATCAGCAAGTCATATATCTACTAATCGAAGTAACATGATATTTAGGAAATATTATCCACTACCCAACTTGTAATAAGAGAACTAATAACCTTGGTGGTATGGTAGGGAAATTCTACGAGTCTGTAATTAGTGATCTCCACTAAGGTTTGATGGACCTTAAGCAACGGCTGAGTCAACACGTCACACATGGGGTAAACAACTAAGTACACATGGTATAAACAAGTAGCCAAGTACTAATAAATATGTATGATAACAGTCTACAAATATACCCCCTATGGCTTGGAGTTGTCCTGCCGCTGTTTGGTCCCAAAACTCGAAAGTCACATCGAGGAAATAAATTACAAAGGGGAAATAGAACAATTGAAACACCGAAATTAGGCATTATAAAACGACGCTCTGATACCAAAAATTAGTATCAAATTAACTCAAAAATCCAGAATACGAAAAAGATAGACATCGCAACCTTGCTCTGATACCACTAAATTGGTATCAGATTTACTCGAAAATCAAAAATATGAAATCTAAAACATCGAAAATAAGACTCGTAAACCTATAGCTCTGATATCACTAGATTGGTATCAGATTAACTCAAAATTCTAGACACTAAAAACAACGGGCATCGTAAACTTGCCTCTGATACCACTAAATTGGTATTAGATCAACTCAAAAATCATAAATCAAAACGAGATCGAAATACCAAAACACAAAACCCAGCATTTGACTCGAACTATGCTTTGATACCACTAAATTGACACTAGATTAACTCGAAAATCCAGATCACGAAACTGGCTCTGATACCAAAAATTAGTATCAGATTAACTCGAAAATCAAAAACGCAAAACTAGGCATCGAAAACCTCACTCTGATAACACTAAATTGGTATTAGATTAACTCAAAAATCCAAAACACGAAATCCAAAACACCGAAAATAAGACTCGTAGACCTATGGCTCTGATACCACTAAACTGGTATCAAATTAACTCGAAATTCTAGACACTAAAAATGTAACGACCCGCCTTCTACTGACTAAGCTGTAAGGCCGGGGGTTACAATCCTTATGCTAACTGAACTATAAGGTGCGGAAAGCTGTACTAATTAAAATCTACTCTGCTAACGACTAGTAAGAACCTATAACTTGTGCTCAAAATACCTAGTCATTGTTGTACGTACATTGAAGAATTGGAGCTAAACTTTCTATCTGATAAAAAACCTGAAAGCAGACACTTCTGGCTGAAATCAGACATTCCAATCGATCAGTTGATCGATTGGTGTTATTTGATCGATCCACTGATCGATTCAATGTGCTACTGTGCACGGAAGTCCCGTCTGGATCGATCGGCTAATCGATCCAGTCTGGCCAATCGATCCGGAGATCGATTCAGAAGCTCTTTGTTCGCGGGATTTAAATTCCCGATCGATCGGCTGATCGATCCATGGCTGATCGATCAGCTGGTGGACTCATCATCTCTCTATACGCGGCAGATCACCTCCCAATCGATGGGATGATCGATCGAGGGCTCCTCAATCGATCAGCTGATCGATTCCATAGTGTTCTGTACGCGGGGACTTCTTCCAATCGATCGGCTGATCGATTGAGGACTGCTCAATCGATCGGCTGATCGATTGGGTTTCTGATTTCTCCAGATCTCAGACCCGACCTTGTACAGAACCTTTAGAAATTCAACTACAAACACAACACTACCACTAGGCATATCATTACTCATGGTTAGCTATCTAACATCCAAACAATAAGCAATCTAATTAAGCATAACTTTCATGATTCAAGACACTTAACATCCTAAACTGCAGAAAAGTAACAACATAAAGAAATGCTAAGTTTGAAGGTTTGCTAGTTCCCAAAAATCTTTATTCCAAGTTCCTTCCCACACACATTTGGTTGCATTGCCCTCCAGCCTCCGCTATTCCATCTTCCCTTTACCTTTATCTGCAGCATAAGGAAAAAGGAAACTATAAGCTTGAAAGCTTAGTAAGAAACCATCTACCTCACAAAACATGCATTCGAAGAAATCATGCTTTCAAGGATGCTATTCGAAATACATGCAAATGATCATGCTGAAAATGCTAAAACATGGCATATGAACAAGTAAGTCATGCTAACAAATACTGAACAAAAAGTTATCCATTGTATCAACGAGCTAACTAAATCGATACATAAGCTAAGCTAATTGTTATAACAATAAGAAAACTAAACTGAAGCTGAGCTGTATTCACATATTTGGTTGTGAAGTTGAAAACTAATTTCATAAATAGATAAAACTACTAAACATGCTACTGATGGGCCCGACAACTGTACTTGTTGTGCATGCATCCCTAACTAGGCCCGAGGTAGCAAGTCCCGAATCTAGTAGGGTACTAGGATATCTAAACCTAGGGACGACTATGGGAGCCCAACCCAAGGACAACTGAAGTCTAGTACAGTGCCACTAATAAAGTAAAATATTATTTATAACTGATTTATCATATCTTGCTTTTACTAGGTTATCTGAACCTAGAGCTAGGTTATCTAAACCTAGAGGCAACTATGGGAGCTAACCCATTGGACCGTAGTCCCATATAACTGAAGCAAGATCATGTATGTTATTAAAATACATCTACGACATTTAATTGTACTATTAAAATGCCTACTGTGGTATATGACTATACTAGTCATTTTATCGAGCACCTGGTGTGCTCTAATTCTGCATATGGCTACACTAAGATCATAAAAGCGAACTAGGACCATAAAAGCATGCGAATAGCTACTTATGCTGCAGGTGAGGAGTTACTTACATCCTGCGCTAGATTTTCTTACAATCTGATCGCTAGATTTCAAGAGAAGATGATCGTTTCGGTGATCCTCTTGCGTCTACGCTTCCTTCTCACGGAGGGGAGCGTCCTCATATCGGAGACATCGCCGGGAGGTGCTCCTATGGCCCTAGGGATGAAACCCTATGTTTACTTGGGCTTGTGTGCCGAGAGGCTGAAGGAGAAGGAGGGGGCGGCGTGTGAGGGTGAGGGGAGAGATTTTCCGATCCAAAATAATAAATCTCCACTTAATTTCTCTATTTATATTAAGTGGTAATTACACCCCAACTAAACCATAAATATAATTGCCCTCCTTTCCTTTCAGCACACCCCTGCTGGGGCCCCTTGGTTACTAGCATCACCCTATATGTCATAGAGTCCATAGGTCTTGGGTTCAATTCCCGCTTAGGCTATTTTATATTTTTATTTAGTTTTGCTACTTCGGCTATTCTAAAAATTTCATAAAAATATCCTAAAATTCTAGAAAAATAATAGAATATTTCTAAAATTAATTTGAGAATTTTTGGGTGTTACAATTCCCCATTCCTTATAAAAAATTCATCCTCAAACTTAGAATAACTCTGGGTACTTCTGTCTCATACTAACTTCTGTCTACCAAGTTGCCTCTTCTATTGTGTGATTTTGCCAAATAACTTTTACTAATGGTACCTTCTTATTCCGCAATTTCTTAATTGCTCGGTCTATTATCTGAATAGGCTGACTGTCATAGCTGAGGTCTTCGAGGACTTGTACCGACTGGGGCTCAATCACCTGGGTGGCATCTGGGATATGCTTCTTCAACATAGAGACATGAAATACGTTATGGATAGTTGACATCTCCTGGGGTAGCTCTAGCTCATATGCTACCTTGCCAACTCTTCTAGTAATAAGATATGGTCCCACATATCTGGGACTTAATTTGCCCTTCTTCCCAAAACACATTACTCCCTTCATGGGAGCCACTCGGAGGAATACTGTATCCCCAAAAGAAAACTCTAAGGGTTAACGTTGTTGGAGTGTATACTTAAAAGTTTAGATTTTGTACACATTTATTTTAAAATAAAGAATCACATTGGTCAAATGTTTACATTTATTTGTTAAATTTAATTGTTCAATTAATTTATATAGTAGATAACATGGAGTGTAGAGTCACACTTAGAAGATCATGTTGTCAGTTCTCTATAAATTATAAACAGTTGCTCACGACTAAGATGGAAAGGAACAAACCATCATAATAGACATAGTGTAATTAAGTATTCATTTATCATGACTAATAAATTACACTGATACACTTTAAGTGTATTGAGTAGGATCATTTAGGTAAGTTATTTTTGTACTGACTTAGTAAAAGAACTAGACCTTAGTTATAGTGGAAGTGTGTGCTCTTAATCCTAATATAATAACAAGCATGAATATTTAATATTTATTTCTTTGACTTATCAAAGGGTGAGGTTTAGCTCGATAAATCAATATGCCTGATAAGTTGGGAAATGATATTACTTATAGTATGTGTTGTTGATTATAGAAGGAATCTGTGTCCTAGTTATCTAGGTTGAGAATGTCCCCAAGAGGAGCTCATAAGGATTGCCATGTTAAACCATGCAGGTGGACCTAGTCTAACATGACAATAAAGTTGAGTGGTACTACTCTTGGAGCTAGATATTAATTAAATGAGTTGTCAGTAACTCACTTAATTAGTGGACATTCGTAATCTTAAACACAGGGAGACTAACACACTCATGATAAGAAGGAGCCCATAATATAATTTGGGATTGGTGCGGTAGTGCGATAATAACTCACTAGTGGAATGAGTTATTATCGATGAACTTGAGTGTTGGTTGCTACTCGGAAAACCCAATGGCTCCACTGTACAAAAATTTTGTACGTGATCTGAACCTTTCCTAGCTACCATGTTTTCTTTTAAGTTAAACTTGTATTTCCTGCGGAACTTAACACGTTTGATTCCAAGTTTAACTTATATGTTCTTTTAGGTTTAGATTTGAATCTACTGTGGAACTTAATACATTTGATCCAAATCACCTAGGTTATAAATTCAATTAAATATTAGTTTAAAAAATTGGCTTCCAGTGCTGCATGGCGAGGCACTTGGCCTTCTTGGATATGGGAGCAACCACCACCGACTAGACAAAGCCTTTTAAGGAAAGTTAATATTTAATTTCCTTATATAACTCTAGGTTAATCAAAAGGAACAATCAAATCACAAGGAAAAAAGAAAAAGAACACAACATCTAAATTAAATTCGAAAAACAAGAATCGAATGCCTCTTGTATTTGGTATTTATACAAAGAAAAATTAACTAGTATGATGTGGAAATTAAATACTAGTTATACCTCTTCCTTGTATGCTAAAAACCTCGAGAACTTCTGTCGTATCCCTCGCCTCCTCTTAGACGTCGTGTGGGTGACGATCCTCCAAGACATACACCACCCGGAAAGCTTCTCCTCCTTCTCTAGAATTCGGCCACCACCACGACAAAGGAGCAAAAGAGAGCAAAGGGAAGAGAGGGAGAGGGGCCGGCCACTTGATGATCTCCAACAACACAATATCAATTGTTATATTTCAAGGCCTCCCCTTCCCCCCTTTTTATATTAGTTTACCAACGGAAAATTATGGAAAGAGTTTTATAAAAAATTAGACTCATTCCTATTTCCTTTTAATTTTTTCTTTTTCTTTCCTTTTAATTAATCAATCCTAGATTGATTTATTAATTAAACAACTATTTGTTGATGTTTAATTATTTGACCGGCCCCTTGCTTGGGCACCAAGCAAGGTAGCCGGCCACTTATTAAAAGGGAAAGAAAGAAAATTTTTTTATAAAATTTTAAAAGAAGAAAACTTCTAATAAAATTTTACAAACTCCCTTTTTTTTTCTAATGTGGATATTAAAAGGAAAGTTTTAAAATTTAAAACAAAGTTTTAAAATTTAAAACATCTCTAATAATATTTCTTTTTAAAAGAAAGTTTTATAAATTTTACAACTCTCTTTTAAAACCTTGTGGCCTAATTTAAATTAGGAAAATTTTATAAATTTTTAAAATCTCTCTTTTTAGAAATTGTAAATATCTGAGAAATTTAAAAATTCAAAAACAACCTTCCTAATTTAAATATTGCGGTCGACCCCCTTGCCCAAGGCAAGGGCCGGCCACTTCTTAGAATATGTGGCCGGCCATTGCTTGGTCACCAAGCAATGAACCGACCCCTTCTTGGACACCAAGATAGGCTTTTCTTTGGATGGACTTGAGGCTTTATTGAGGCTACAATAGGGACCTAGAGGAGAAATTGGTTTTGGCCTTCCTATGAGCTTGAGTATCCCGTGCTCACCCCGAACACACAACTCAAGTTCATCGATAATAACACATACCACTAGAGAGTTATTACTGCACTACCGCACCAATCCCAAATTACATTATGGGCTCCTTCTTATCATGAGTGTGTTAGTCTCCCTATGTTTAAGATTACGAATGCCCACTAATTAAGTGAGTTACTGACAACTCATTTAATTAATATCTAGCTCCAAGACTAGTACCACTCAACTTTATTGTCATGTTGGACTAGGTCCACCTGCAGGGTTTAACATGGCAATCCTTATGAGCTCCTCTTGGGGACATTCTCCACCTAGATAACTAGGACACAGATTCCTTCTATAATCAACAACACATACTATAAGTAATATCATTTCCCAACTTATCGGGCATATTGATTTATCGAGCTAAACCTCACCCTTTGATAAGTCAAAGAAATAAATATTAAATATACATGCTTGTTATGATATTAGGATTAAGAGCACACACTTTCATAATAACTAAGGTCTAGTTCTTTTACTAAGTCAGTACGAAAAGTACTTACCTAAATGATCCTACTCAATACACTTTAAGTGTATCAGTGTAATTTATTAGTCAAGATAAACTAATACTTAATTACACAACGTCTATTCTGATAGTTTGTTCCTTTCCATCTTAGTCGTGAGCAACTATTTATAATTTATAGAGAACCGGCAACATGATCTTCTAAGTGTGACTCTACACTTCATGTTATCTACTATATAAATTAATTGAACAATTACATTTAACAAATAAATGTAAATATTTGACCAATGTGATTCTTTATTTCAAAATAAATGTGTACAAAAGCTAAACTTTTAAGTATACACTCCAACAATCTCCCACTTATACTAAAAGTCTAAGCTGCCATATCTGTTGCCATACATCTGATTCCCATCCCCTCCACATGCCGATCAAAAGCTTTCACCGGAAGGGCCTTAGTGAAAAGATCTGCCAGGTTATCTGCTGATGCTATATTGGTGACGACAACTTCTCCTCGCTTGATGATGTCTCGTATCAGGTGGTACTTGCGCTCTATATGTTTACTTGCCTTATGGGCTCGTGGTTCCTTCGAGTTTGCAACTGCTCCACTATTATCACAATAAATTGTGATGATCTTGGGCAAACCAGGAATCTCATCTAAGTCCATTAGAAAGTTCTTGAGCCATACAACTTCTTTGGTTGCCTCAGAGGCTACCACATACTCAGCTTCCATGGTTGAGTCTGAGATGCATTTCTGCTTAACACTCCTCCATGCAATGGCTCCACCTCCTAAAGTAAGCACATAGCCTGATGTAGACTTACTGTTGTCCCTATCTGATTGGAAGTCCGAATCCTTGTAACCCACAGGGAGTAAATCGTCTGATTGGTAAACTAGCATATAATCTCTAGTCCTTCTCAGGTACTTTAATATATGCTTTACTGCAGTCCAATGTCCTTGTCCAGGGTTACTTTGATATCTGCTAACCATGCCCACGACAAAACAGATATCAGGTCTCGTGCACAACATTGCATACATAAGGTTTCCTATAGCCGAAGCATAAGGAACTGCCTTCATGTCCTCAATCTCCTTTGATGTTTTTGGAGACATATCTTTAGATAAGGCTACTCCATCCCTAAAAGGTAAGAAACCTTTCTTGGAGTTTTACATGATAAAATGAGCAAGGATTGTATCTATATATAAAGCTTGGGATAGGCACAACATTCTTTTCTTGCGATCCCTTATAAATTTGATCCCAAGGATGTGTGCACATGCTCGTAAGTCCTTCATATCAAATTGTTTGGACAACCATACCCTTACGTCTGAAAATACCTTGACATTGTTGCTAATTAACAAAATATCATCTACGTATAGTACAAGAAATACCACCATGTTTCCGTTACACTTCTTGTATACACAAGACTCATCCGGACACTGAATAAATCCATATGACTGGATTACTTCATTAAACCGGATGTTCCAAGATCTTGAAGCTTACTTCAGTCCATAAATGGACCGATTAAGGTTGCACACTATATGCTCTTTTCCCTTTTCAATGAACCCTTCTGGTTGCTTCATATGGATGTTTTCTTCAAGACTTCCATTAAGGAAAGCTGTCTTGACATCCATTTTCCAAATCTCATAATCCATATGAGTGGCAATGTATAAGAGTATCCGGATAGATTTAAGCATAACTACCGACGAAAAGGTCTCCTCATAATCGATTCCCTCTTTCTGAGTGTACCCCTTCGCAACAAGCCTTGCTTTGAAGGTTTCTACCTTCCCATCTGTCCTTCTTTTCCTTTTATAGATCCACTTGCATCCAATGGCTTTTACACCATCAGTGTAACGACCACCCTTCTTACTACTACTACTCTCTAAGGATGACCGTTACTTGACTACTAATTCTACTTAACCGGTATGCTACTTAACTACGAGAAATCCCTACCGAAAAATTTCGGCAGAATCTCCCCTGTACCGATGACCAAATCAACAATACAAACAAACTATACTCAGCCACAGGCGGCTGGAACATATATTTTCACAACCAAAAGGAATAACATCACCACGCAGTTTAATGAAATCAAAGCATGCAAGTAATAAATAGCGGAAACAAAATAAAAACATACAGTTAACTAACAGCGGAAGACTAAATGACTCATCTAATACATTCTTAATAAATTCTTAAACTAAGTCCCAAGGCTTCCATAGTCCTGGCATCACACATCCCTCGAACACCTCCTTGTCGCCTTCCTTTCTATATCTTTTCCTTTCCTGTATCTGCAGTAAGAGGAAGTGTAGTCTATAAGCAAAATTTGCTTAGTAAGCGCTATCTAACTCACAAAAACTCGATATGCATGTATATAAATAGAAACATGCTAAAACTGAATGCTAACATGCAAAGCTACTCATGCTCATAAACAGCAAATAACAGTAAGCTAACTCATGCTCTCCTAATAGTAAAGAAACATACTGAAAGGCTAAACATGTAAGACAAGTCTATACTATCATGCTATCATAAAGAATTTAACTTACTGAATTCTAAACACTTTCTGATTCTTATTAAACTTACTTAATAACTTATTCTTTTATTTCACTTTTTTAAAACTTATTCTTTAATACTTGTAAACTTTTGTAAACACATTGTTTTATTAGTTCAAAAGCTTATACTCATAATACTTCAAAATAATAATCGACTTCTTCTTGGGCCCAGGCATAGTACCATCTTATGCGCGTTCCCTAATAGGTTGGGGTAGCGAGCCACCAATCCTAAAAGAGCAGACCTCGGTCTACCAGGGCCAAGACCTCGGAATTGAACACCTGGATTTGTTTAACGACAACCTCGGAAGTCGGGTACTAGCCTCTTCTTAAAAATAAAATACTTATAATCTTAATTACTTCTTCTTTAAATGCCTTGGCATTTTAATAGGCACCTTGTGTGCCAAAAATCCCTAAAGTCTCGACTTTGGGATCTACTTAAGGCCTCGGCCTTTTCTTTTCTTTTCTTTATCTTTCTTATACTTTCCTTTATCTTTCTTACACTTTTCTTTATCCCAAAATACTGTTAGGGTATTTTTCATATGCATCTATGAATGAAACTAACTATGTAACACATAATCATGTATAGAATACAAAAGAAATCTACACTTAAGCTTAATAAAAATGCTTAATAAAATTCTGCATTATAACTTAATAAAATCTGCATGTCATACTAAATTGAAGTGCCTAAAAATAACATAGTACGACACTTAAAACCTCATGATAATTAACTCTTAAAACAGAAATCAAATATACTCTTATGCATCTGGTATTTACTAGTTTTGTAAGTTGAGTTAAGCATGGATAAGCTTCGAAACTTCTAAGGAAAAACTAACTAGAACTAGAGACATAAACCTCATACCAAAACTGAAATACAATTAAGAGAACTTAAACTAAATGCTAAAAGAAAATCTGAAACTGTACAGCAAGTTCCAACTCAAGCTAAAACCTGCTGGGATCTTCTCTTCAAACCTATGTAAAGCTTGTTTTGTTTCATGGTATACTAGTACAAGAACTTAATGGATCTCTTCTCCTCTTCTTTATCAAACTCATGGCAGCAAGGGAAAATTAACCAAGCATGCTTATCACGGTCACACAGAAAAATCCAAATCAAAAGCTACAAATGCCAATTTCAAAGCTTGAAAGGAATCTTTCCACATACTTAACCTCTACCGTTCTTCCCCTTTCTTCCCTTGGGACTTACGGCAGCAGCACAAAACAAAAATTTGGAAACTATAAAACTCCACATGAACCGAGCATGCATATCAAGGTTCCAACCAATTTCAAAACCTGAAGGGATCAACCCACTTGCTGGAACTTAACTAATCCATCTCGTAGCAAGAGAATTCACAACCTACCAATTTTCATCCACCGAATCTAACTACAATAGAGACAAACACACAATAAAACATCCCCCAAATCCCTCTAGTCTACACTAGAAATAGCTCGGCATCATCACCAGGGAATGAGAAACTCATCACGTTCATCAATGTTCGTATGGCAAACAAAACAAATCGGGACTGAGTCTTCCATGAAGAACTAGGGCATCCTTATCCAACAAATCCATCAAGAGTATAGTTTCAAAACTCAATTCATCAGGAAAAAGAAAACTTGAACAAAACAAGATCTTACACTAACAAGCGGAAATCCAGAAAACATCACAAGATGAAATCTCGGAACTACTCTTATGCAGGTGAGGAGCGACTTACCTTAGGCTTTTCTTGGACTTACAGCCGGAGAAGAAAGCTTCCAATGCTTCTAGGGCTTGCGGAGGATCTCGCAAACTCGCCCTCTTCCTCGTGCCTACTGTTCCTTCTTGACGAGAGGAGCTCGAATCCAAGAATATCTCGTGGAGAAGTCCCCTTTGGCCGGCCGCCGAAGAGAAAACCTTAATCTCTTCTCGGCTTCATTTTCGCCTGATCCCGCCGTCGCACACGCAGAAGAGGAAGAAGGAAACGGAATTTTAGGTCACGGGAATTAACATGTAAGTTCTCCTTTTTTATAATCTCCATATTCTGTTAACTTGTTAAATAAATTTTCTTACCTTTTCTAAACAAAACTGACGACTGGTTCACTTGGTGGGCTGCGTTCTGCTTAAAGCCCAACTCGTGGGTTCAAATCCCAGCTGCAACCATTTTATTTCCTATTATTTCTCGCTATTAACTTCTATTACTTAAATAAAATTCTTCCTTTATTAAATCAAATAATAACTGCTAGCCCAGTTGGTTAGCTGGGTTTTGCTTAAGGCTCGGTTTGCAGGTTCGAAACTCGGCTGCAACCATTTTCTGCTCATTAATTCTTCTTATTAACTTCTACTCATTAAATAAAATTCTCCCTTTATATGATTAATTAATAACTACTATCCCAGTTGGTTAGCCGGGTTTTGCTCAGGTCAGGGGTTGCCGGTTCAAGCCTCAGCTTGGACATTTTTGTCCAAACTTCTTTCGTTTAGTAAAAATACCAAACGACCTCCAAAAATTGCATAAAAATATTCTATAAATTCCTAAAAATCTCTAGAATTTTTCTAAAACATTTCTAGATTTTAATAAGGTCTTTTAGGACTCTAAATCATGAAATTTGGGGTGTTACAATCAGATGGTTCTACAAGCTCCCAGACCTTATTTAGAATACATAGATGCCTTTTGCCAAGATACTGCATCTATATCTTGGAGTGCTTCATCATATGTCTGGGGATCTGGTTCATGTTTGCCTGGGATCAAGTCCGAAGACTCACCCAAAAACATGAATCTCTCGAGTTGCCCTACAACCCTCCCACTACGACGAGGCACCGTCTATGGTTGTGTATCATGTGTGACACGTGTTGCAGTCTCTTGTGGTACTTCATCTTGTACTGTTGGTACTGAAGTAGACGTGTCCTCTCTAAGTTCTTCTAGAACAATTTTACTACTGGGCTTGTGATCCATTATATAGTCTTCTTCTAAAAACTAGGCATTGGTGCTAACAATGACCTTCTGGTCTTTAGGACTATAAAATAAACCGCCTTTCGTTCCTCAGGGATACCCCACAAACATATGAACTTCTGTACGAGATTCTAACTTATCAGCATCTTGTTTCAACACATGTGCTAGACTACCCCAAATCTAAATATGTCTTAGACTGGGCTTCCGCCCATTCCATAATTCTGTGGGAGTAGAAGATACTGATTTAGAAGGTACTAAGTTCAGAATGTGCGCTGCTGTTTCCAGAGCGTATCCCCAAAACGAATTTGGTAATTCTGAATAACTCATCATCGATCTAACCATCTCCATAAGAGTCCTATTCCTTCGTTCTGCCACACCATTCTGTTGGGGTGTACCAGGTGCGGATAATTGGGATTGAATCCCGGCCTCTGATAAGTAATTCCTAAGCTCTCCTGAGAGGTATTCGCCACCACGATCAGAACGTAGTGTCTTGATACTTTTACCTAGACGTTTCTCCACATCTGCCTTGTACTCTTTGAACTTATCAAAGCACTCAGACTTGCGGCGCATTAGGTAAATGTATCCATATCTTGAATAATCGTCTATAAAAGAGACAAAATATTCAAAGCCACCTCTAGCCTGGATAGACATAGGATCACACAAATCAGAATGAACCAATTCTAACGCTTCTTTAGCTTTATACCCCTTGGCCTTAAAAGGTCTCTTGGTCATCTTACCTTCCAAGCAGGATTCATACGTTGGAAAGTTTTCCAACTCTAATGGACCCAAGAGTCCATCGGCTACATGCCTTTAAATCCTACTTAAGTTAATATGACCAAGCCTTAGATGCCAAAGATGTGTTTGGTTCATTTCTAAAGGTTCTTTTCTCTTATTAGAGTTAAAAGATGTGTTATTAATTTCCATATTTTGCTTTGTGGGAGAAATTGGATTTAAAGTATATAAATTGCCAACCAATGCACCAGAATAGATAATCACTTTATTTCTCTTTATAACCACATTTTTACTAAAGGAAACTGAATATCCATCCAAATACAGTTTAGAAACTGAAATTAAATTCTTTCTAAAACTGAGTACATAAAGACAATTCCTTAAAACCAATTTCCTATTCCTATCAAATGATAAGTAGACGTCTCCCACTGCAACAACCGCCACCTTAGTAGCATTGCCCATGTAGACAGTTATCTCTTTATCAAATAGTCACAGGGTTTCCTGGAACCCCTTTATTGTTCTATTTCCTACGAGGACAGTCCTCCTTCCAATGTCCAGCCTGCTTGCAAATAAAGGACTTGCCCTTCGACTTCTTTATTCCAGCTTTTTATCCTGCACCTTTAGGTTTATTCACCTTCTTTGCTGAGCCATTTTGTTTCTTCTTCTTCTTGCCTTTCGGCTTAGAAGTAGAACCATTTTCAGCATAGTGAATTTGAGAATGTTGACGAAACAACCATTCGGCTGCCTGAAGTTCTGTCAGAAGTTTCGCCAATGAATACATCCTTTTATTCATATTATAGTTCAGGTGAAAATGCACAAAACTTCTGGGCAGCGTTTGGAGGATGATATCGACCAGGGTTTCCCCATCAATTTCCCCTCTAAGAACTTGTAATTCGTTTAAGTAAGCCATCATCTTGAGAATATGATCCCTCATGGGAGTCCCCTCAGTCATGGTGGCTGTCATCAGTTTTCTCATTGCCTCTTGCCTAGCAGCCCGATTCTGATGTCCGAAGAGTTCCTTGAGATTGTTCATTATATCATAGGCTGTTGGTAAGTCCTGATGCTGATGTTCCAATACATTTGACATCAAAGCCAAGATGTAACACCGCGCCATCTCATCAGCTTTTACCCCATTTACTATGATGCTGAATCTCCTCTGGGGTAGAATCATTGCTAGGTGTTTCTGGGCATTCCTCTGGCAGTACAAACTTATAGCCCTCAGCAGTTAAAACAATGTCCAGGTTTCTTTTCCAATCTATATAGTTGGGACCAGTAAGTCTATTTTCTTTTAGAATAATGGTCAGTGGGTTGAAAGTCATCCTAAGAATCACAAAATAAATTTTGGTCAGAACTCTAAATTTAGAATAATATTGATTCCTCAAACAATACTATTTTAAATTAACCAACATCTTAAAACTCCGTGAATTTTGTATGCCACGATAGTGTGGACGTATACAAATTCAACATTTGTAAAAGGAGGGTATATCCCATTAATTTTATTATCTTGTCAACCTAACTTTTTGACAAATAAAATTAATAGTTGGTTTCGTTTGGTCACACAAATAATAGCAGTGACTCCGATGGGGAGCATACTATTAGACGTGCCTAAGTGTATACCATTACTTGACACTAAGTCCATTAATAAGATTGTGCCCCTTCCGATGGGGAAGATCACATGCTCTTAATTAATTTCCTATAGTCATCCGAAATGGAAGTTTGATCTAGTGATCCGTAAACAAACTCATCCGATATGGAGGAAGGCACTCATAGCCAATGCGCAAGTTTGTTTGCATCACTTACAAACCAGTAATGGAGACCGTGGAATTCACTAAATAAATTCCTCTCCCACTTAGTTATTTAAAGTGAGGAATTTTGATGATGCTAGCCTACTAAACATATACACTAACATTCACACACAGCACAATACAAAAGCAGTAAATAGAAAAACCAATTTTCAACTATTATGGCTTTTATCTATTGTTATCCTCAGTGTGTCGTCATCCCTAGCTGCTGCCATCTTTGGCCACCGCCACCAGGTCTAATTGTCACATCCATCTTGCTCGTTCCGCTGCGCCACTTTGATCCTCAAAAGGTTCCACGCCTTGCAAGATTCGATCCGCGACATAAATAGAATTTTACATTTTTCGATCCTATATTCCTCGAAGGAATGTACATGTAAACTAGATCGAACATAAAATAAAATTTACATCCATCGATCCTATATTCCATAAAAGGAATGTACATGTATCTAGATCAAAAAATAAGATCCTAATAAAACTAAATACAGCTTCTGCTGTATTTTATAATACAATCATGCATACATAATAAATGGCCTTGACATGTCCAAGGGTCCAATCAAAAACATAATAACTATAAGGCATAATAGTTGGATCTTGCATCCACAAAGTTAGCACATCCTACTATTAACCTACCTAAATTATGTATGACATGTGCATAATTAAACTAATACCAAATACACAGAGGCAAAACCCTAGCTCTGATACCAATTGTTGGTTGCTACTCGGAAAACCCAATGGCTCCACTGTACAAAAATTTTGTACGTGATCTGAACCTTCCCTAGCTACCATGTGTTCTTTTAAGTTAAACTTGTATCTCCTGCGGAACTTAACACGTTTGATTCCAAGTTTAACTTATATGTTCTTTTAGGTTTAGATTTGGATCTCCTGCGGAACTTAACACGTTTGATCCAAATCACCTAGGTTATAAATTCAATTAAATATTAGTTTTCAAAATTGGCTTCCAGTGCTGCATGGCGAGGCACTTGGCCTTCTTGGATATGGGAGCAACCACCACCGACTAGACAAAGCCTTTTAAGGAAAGTTAATATTTAATTTCCTTATATAACTCTAGGTTAACCAAAAGGAACAATCAAATCACAAGGAAAAAAATAAAAAGAACACAACATCGAAATTAAATTCGAAAAACAAGAATCGAATGCCTCTTGTATTTGGTATTTATACAAAGAAAAATTAACTAGTATGATGCGGAAATTAAATACTAGTTATACCTCTTCCTTGTATCCTAAAAACCTCGAGATCTTCTGCCGTATCCCTCGCCTCCTCTTAGACGTCGTGTGGGCGAAGATCTTCCAAGACGAACACCACCCGGAAAGCTTCTCCTCCTTCTCTAGAATTCAGCCACCACCACCACAAAGGAGCAAAAGAGAGCAAAGGGAAGAGAGGTAGAGGGGCCGGCCACTTGATGATCTCCAACAACACAATATTAATTGTTATATTTCAAGGCCTCCCCTTTCCCCCTTTTTATATTAGTTTCCGAATGGAAAATTATGGAAAGAGTTTTATAAAAAATTAGACTCATTCCTATTTCCTTTTAATATTTTCTTTTTCTTTTCTTTTAATTAATCAATCCTAGATTGATTTATTAATTAAAAAACTATTTGTTGATGTTTAATTATTTGACCGGCCCCTTGCTTGGGCACCAAGCAAGGTGGTCGGCCTGTAATGCCCGCCCTTCTAGGGACACTCTGACTGCCCTTAGAGGGACGGGGTTACTTACATTCACCTAACATACTAATGCATATGAACTCATGGCAGCGGAAGACATACTTAAAAAAAATTATCATATCCATTTGATTGTCTTAAACATGGCATGTGAATCATAACTTATTAAACTTTTTACCATATCATAATAAGTCTAACATGGCAAACTATCATGAGAGCATAACATACTAGCTCAACCATCATCATAAACATAGGGTCCAAACTTAGTTCACATGCACAATTTAGTCAATATAAATTTAAACTTAATTTGATCTATCCATCATGCCACTTCCACACACATCATCATCGTCCTTCCTGCTGCTCCCCTTAGTTCATCTATTCCTTGCCCTTATCTGCAGTAAAAGGAAACGTAAAACTATAAGCCCAAAGGCTTAATGAGCTCCTTTCCTACTCATAAAACATAAGGCATGTAATACCACATAGCAGGTAAAACATAGCATAGCATAACATAGCATGGAGAATCATAACATAGAACATAGTTTGTCATATGAGAACCATAACATAGCATGGCATAGCATGTGAGTACATATCATGGGATCATATCATATCCTGTAAGCATGTATCATAACTCATACCTGTTCATAATAATGCATAACCAATAATTCATAAAACATATGCATGTAAATGCAAGATGTATATTTTCAAAACATGTATCATGGAATGCCCATATGCATTATAACACCCACAAAACTATAAGATAAGCATATGGGTGTTATTTGCTTTAGAACATAAAAGAAGAAGAATCAAAGAAAAAGAAATAAAAAGAAGAGGCGAAGGTTTGAACCTTGAACCTCCCACCAAGGATAGAAATAAAATTATGTATGATAACCACTAGGATAATGAATAATATGTGAATGGGAAATGATGGGAATTGTAGTTAAAAGTAAAGATAAAATTTAGTGAAGGAACAAAGGGAAAATCAAGTGGCTTCTTTCTCTTGTTTACCTCTTGGTTAAGAAAAAGAGAAGCAAAAGACAAGTTGTCTTTCTCCCTTTTTCCTCTCTATTTTCGTGGAGTTTAAAGAGGATAGTGAAGAGAGGAGTTAAGGGGCAAGAATGAGGACATATTCTCATTAAGAAAATACATGCATGAGATAAGGAGGAAGGGAAGCAAAGTTCATTTTGGTAACTTCCACCTACTTAGCATAAAAAGGGAAGGAACTAAAGGTTTTCATTTTTTTTCCCTTCTCCCTCACCCTTGCCGAGACTCTAAGTTTCCTCCCTCATCTCCACAAGCCAAGTTTAGGTTTCTCCCTAAGAGAAAACTAAACTACAAGAAGGAGCCTTCAAGGTGTACCTTTCCAAGCAAGAGAAATCGAAAGGAGTGCTAGAAGAAGAAGCTCCCTACTTCCTCTTCACCAAGGGTACCAATTCTTAAGGATTAACAAGTGATTACTAGGTAAGCTTCCCCTCACCTGTGGTACAATGGTTTGCATGGTTTTCCATGGAGATAGATCGCTTAGAAAACTTAAGATTTTGTTTAAGAAAATTCGGTCAAAAACAAGAAGAAGAGTTTAAGAAAGTTGTGATTAGATATGCTTTTTATTTTTCTTGTGACATGTATTTTATGTAAGAAGTTAATCTATGGTTTCCATGCTAGAATAATTAATGGAAAATTAGTTTTATGATTTACATGTTTCGGCCAAGCATGAACAAGAAGACTAGATAAGTTCAAAACTCAAACTAGGCATGTTTCCTTATTCTTTTAGTTATGTACCCTATGATAATGAGGTTGTTAACTTTTCTCTTACTTGTATATTGTTTGAAACTCCATTTACATGCTCATGAATATTCGGCCAAGTAAGGAGTAAAGGCCTAGGAGAGTTTTAAACCTAAGACCAAGCATGCTAAGATTTTTCCTAAGACAAGACATGAAGCTAAAATGTTATGCCATGATTGTATGTTAGGTATGAATCTTATTTCATGCTTATGAGGGTTCGGTCATGATGAGAGTTGATGCCTAGGAAAGTTGAAACCAAGGCTAAGAGGCTCATGACCTTCTTGATAATATAATATGAAACTAGATAATGTTTTATAGTTGCTTGTTATATAGAATTTTGAATACATGTAACTTTCGGCCACATTAGGTTTTAAAGCTAGTATGTGTAAGTTTTTTAACTAAGTTTACTTATGTTGTTCCTTGTTATGAAGCCATGAAAATTGTGTAGGGTTTCCATGCTCTTGTGCCACTAGAAACTTAATTCCATGATTGTTAAGTTTCAGCCACTACAAGTTTAAAGGGTCTAGGGAAATTTGAATCCAACTTATACATGCTTATGATGTACTTGAGATATATGCTATGAAATGTAGTTGTGGTTCCCATGCTCTCATGTCATTAAAAATCTAGTTCCATGATTTACATGTTTCGGCCACTACAAGTTTAAAGGCTTAGAGAAATTAGAACCCAACTTATACATGCTTATGATGTCCTTAAGATATATGCTATGAAATGTAGTTGTGGTTCCCATGCTCTCATGCCACTAAAAACCTAATTCCATGATTGTTAGGTTCGGCCACCTTGAGTTAAGGGGGTCTAGGAAGTTTGAAATTTGAAACAAACATGCTTATGTTGTTCCTCATGAAAATGTATAACATGTTGGCTTAAGGTTCAACACCTCTATGCTACTTGTAACCTAGGATGAGATAAGCTAGGGTTCGGCCATGATATGATTAGGAGCTTAGGGAACTTAGAACCCAAACTAAATGTGCTTAAGTAGTTCCCTATGAAAGATAATATGATATGAGTATAGGGTTTACATGTTTACATGTTGCTTAGAACTTGATTCCTCTTCATGAAAGGTTTCGGCCATGAAATAATTGGAAACCTAGGAGGGGTTTAAAATTTAGGTTAACATTCTTATGATCTTTCTTATGTTAGTATGTGAAGATATCATGAGAATTTTTATGTTTATATGTTGTCTAGAGATCATGTGGACCTTTCATGACTTTCAGCCATATGGGTTTAGTGACTAGATATACCTCACATGCTATGAAGAGATGATATTTAATGATTCCATGAATGGTTATGTCTTTTTAGGATATGTGTTATGTTCTTTCATGTATGCTTATGACCCATGTATGTACTATGTGCTCAAACATGCTTACTTTATGACATGATAAAATGATACGTTCGTTATGCAAGCCTATGATTCATGCATGTGCTGTGTGCCCAAATATGCATGCTTTAAGATAAGTGATATGTTCATGATGTATGTTATGATTCATGCATGTGCTGTGTGCCCAAATATGCATGTTTTATGATATGTTAAGAAATATGATATGCATGAAATGATAAGAACTATGATATGTAAGTTAAGTCATGCTACTTTACTTTATGTATGACTTGTACCAAGGGTGGGCTCCATAAGCGCCCCGGGGTCGATGGACTAAGAAACGGGCCTCGTTAGGGATGAGCTCCTAAGTGCCCCTAGGTCGATGGACTAAGAAACGGGCCTAGTATGTATGCCTTGTAGGGTTCAAGACTTGCTACCTTGGACCTACATAGGACACGCGCATTTATGTATGTGGTACAAGCCGGGGCCCCAATCATGTTGAGATTATGTTTAAGTATGTATTGTATAAGTTTTCAAAAGACATGTTGCATATGTTGCATGATATATGTCTAGGAGTTTACCATGCTTATACTTTATGATTATGCCATGATACTTTATGTTATGTTATGATATGCCATGATGTATGCTTACACTTTATGATTATGCCATGATACTTTATGTTATGTTATGATATGCCATGATATGCTCTTAACATGATACATTTGTCTTTATGCTTTATGACTTGTGATTTTAATATGCTTGACGGTTTTTGTGAGTAGGAAAGGAACTTACTGAGCCATGAGTGCTCATAGCTTACTTTCTTGTACCACAGATAAAGGCAAGGAATGGATGTACTAGGGGAGCAGCAGGAGGGCTTGAAGGATGTGTGCGGTAGTGGACTGACTAAAAGAAATGACCTGCTTTCATATAATAAGAAATTTGCCATGTTGATGTTTTACTTTATGATTCCATGACTTTAAGTATGTGTTTGGTATTAAGACCCAAAATTTAGGATAAGTATGCTATGTGGACCTTTTATGTCTATTGTGACTTTTAAGTAAGAAAAGGTTTTTAAATTCTCTAAGTAAGACTTCCGCTGTGTTAAGTATGCAAGTGTCGTCAAGTAACCCCCGTCGCCTTAGCAAGAGGGGCGGGGCGTTACATGCATCATGTCTCTTTTAAAACATATCTTAATACATACTTGAACATAACATAATCATCATGAGGGCCCGACTTGTACCACATACATACATAATGCGCGCAATCCCTAGGACAGGGTAGCTAGGCCCGAACCTACTAGGGATCTAGGTCCGTTCATAGTCCGTCGACCTAGGGGCGTACTAAGGAGCCCATCCCTTTTTACGAGGCCCGTTTCATAGACCATCGACCTCGGGGCGCTTATGGAGCCCACCCTTGGTACAAGCCATACAAAATAAAATATCATGTCATACATATCATGTCATCATGCATATCATAGCTTATCATACATGTCATAATTTCTTGTCATATCATGAAGAGAGCTCTTGATCCCATCTTAAGGGAAGCATCTCTTTGCCATACCATGAAGAGTGCTCTTGATCCCAACTTAAGGGAAGCGACTCTTAGGCTTTTCTTCTTACATAAGCCTTTCATACATATATCATAAACATAACATGTTCGTATCACAACATATAACATGTGATCTTCATATCATCAAGTATGGCATATCATATCATGAGCATAGCATATCACATCATGAGCATAGTATATCATATCATGAGCATAACATATCATATCATGCAACATAACGCATCTCATAACATAAGGCATAACATATCATATCATGACCATAGTATATCATATCATGAGCATAGCATATCATATCATAAGCATAGCATCTCATATCATGAGCATAGCATATCATATCGTGAGCATAGCATATCATATCATGAGCATAGCATATCATATCATGAAACATAATTCATCTCATAACATAAGGCATAACATATCATATCATGACATAGCATATCATATTATGAGCATAGAACTTAACTAATCACATATCAAAGACTATACATCGTGAGAAACATAAGCATGCTTGGTTAGATTCACTCTAACCCCATTATCCACCTTGGCCGAAACCTTGCTAAATGGATTTTCCCTTTTTTTTTTTCTTCTTCACTATAAGAAGTATGAAACTAAGCCACCCATAGATAAATAACCAAATATCATATAGGCATAAACAAGCATGGTTTGTTGCAAATCATGGCTTTACATCTCAACACTTTCTTGGCCGAACCTTAAGGTGAAGTTCTAGGTTCCATTTGAGTAACATGTAGCATACAACTTATCTGACCATACACAAAAGATCATGATTAGGTTTCAAAACTTTACCCTAGGCTTAGCATCCCTTCTTGGTCGAGACCTTCATTTAGGGTTTTAGGTTTTCTAATGCAACATGTAACATAATGATTTAACCTAAACACATACAAAATATCATACTTCATGAACAAGCATAATTAAGTATGATTGGATTTCAAATTTTAACCCTAAGCTTGACATCATGTCTTGGCCGAACCTTCACATTAGGGTTTCCATCATTTTTGTTACCACATGAAGCATAACAATCTAAGCTATCAACATATAAAAATTCATATATCATGAAGAAGCATAAACAACATATTTCCTTTACAAAAATTTTGCCCTAACCCTTGTAACCCATCTTGGCCGAAACTTACATTAGGATTTTTCATCATTTTTGTTACCACATGAAACATAAGAATCTAAGCTATCAACATATAAAAATTCATATATCATGTAGAAGCATAATAACATATTCCCTTCTTCAAAATTTTTGCTCTAACTCTTGTAACTCATCTTGGCCGAAACTTACATGGAGGTTTTCATCATTTTTGTTACCACACAAAGCATAAAGACCTAAGCTATCAACATATAAAAATCCATATATCATGTAGAAGCATAAATAACATATTCCCTTTTCAAAATTTTTGCTCTAACTCTTGTAACTTATCTTGGCCGAAACTTACATGGAGGTTTTCATCATTTTTTTTGTTACCACATGAAGCATAAAAACCTAAGCTATCATCATATACAAATATATATATCATGAAGAGCATGAACTACATATTTCCTTTTAAAAAAAAAACAAGAACATCCACATATAAAACGATCGACAACTACTTGTACTGCAGTGAGGGGATACTCACATCTTTCGCTTGATTTCCTTAGGGAAGTAACCTTGATTTGTGGAGCTTTCCTAGAGGGAAGTTTTCCTTTGCTTGGGTTTCGGCAATGAAGGTGGGGAGAAGAAGCTTGGTCACGGTGAGGAGGAGGAATGGAGGAAGGGAGAAAAATGAATATTTTCCTTCATTTCTCCTTTTATTCCAATTGAGAAGAGGAAGGAAAAAAATGGGTTTTTCCTTCTCTTTTCCTTTACTTCTCCCTTAATGAAAAGAGGAAGCAAGAGTCCTCTTTTCTTTTGAGAGAAAGAAGGCAACTCTAACTTCTCCTTCTAAATGAAAGAAGCTCTTTTCTTACTCTTAACTATGATTTCCCTCTCCTTTCTAACAATAATTACTCTTGGTCTATTGGTTAACACATACATGTATCTAGTAAGAGATCCTAGGTTCAAACCTTGGTCATCTCTTTTTGGTTTTCTTATTTTATTGTTTTTGAAAATTTTCATATAAGGCCTATTTATTTTTATTCATGATAAAAATAATCTAAAATCTTACTAAGTACCCTATGGGTGTTACAGTCCCCCATACCTCATAAAAGTTCATCCTCGAACTTAAAATAGTTCCGGGTGCTACGGTGGCCTACGACTTCCTGCTGAGTGCATCAGCCACTTTGTTTGCTTTTTCCGGATGATAAAAGATCTCACAGTCATAGTCCTTGACTAGCTCAAGCCATCTTCGTTGTCTCATGTTCGGATCCTTTTGTGTGAAGAAGTATTTCAGACTCTGGTGATCTGTATAAATCTTACACTGTGCCCCGTATAGATAATGTCTCCATATCTTAAAAGCAAAGACCACGGCTGCTAGCTCTAAATCGTGTGTGGGATAATTTTTCTCGTGTTCCTTGAGTTGCCTGGAGGCATAAGCAATGACTTTGCCATTCTGCATGAGTACAGCTCCGAGTCCTGATTTAGGAGCGTCATTGTACATATCAAATCCTTCGTTGTCTTCCGGAAGAGTAAGAATTGGAGCACTGGTCAGTCTCCTTTTCAGTTCTGTGAAACTCTTCTCGCAGTCATCTGTCCATTCGTACTTCTTATTTTTCCGAGTGAGGGCTGTCATCGGTGCTGCGATTCTGGAGAAACCCTCTACAAACTTCCGGTAATAGCCTGCTAGTCCAAGGAAACTCCTGATTTCGCTGGCACTCCTTGGCCTATTCCAGTTACTGACGGCCTCAATCTTGATTGGATCTACCATTACTCCATCCCTAGAGATAACATGACCCAAAAACGATACTTGGTCGAGCCAAAATTCGCATTTGGAGAATTTTGCATACAGTTGCTTTTCCCGAAGAATTTGTAATACTATTTCCAGGTGTTTGGCATGCTCTTCCTGGGTTCTCGAATAGATGAGAATATCATCGATAAAAACTATCACAAATTTGTCGAGATATGTTGAGAACACCCGGTTCATCAGGTCCATGAATAGAGTAGGAGCATTTGTTACTCCGAAGGGCATTACTATGAATTCATAATGCCCGTATCTTGTCTGGAACGCTGTCTTCGGTATATCATCTTGTTTCACCTTTACTTGATGATAGCCGGATCGCAAATCTATCTTAGAGAAGATGGTGGCACCCTTCAACTGATCAAACAGGTCGTCAATCCGTGGTAAAGGATATCTGTTCTTGATTGTAACCTTATTCAGCGCTCGATAGTCTATGCACATTCGCATAGACCCATCTTTCTTTTTCACAAACAGTACCGGAGCTCCCCATGGAGAGTGACTAGGGCGGATAAGTCCCTTGTCGAGTAACTCTCGTAGTTGTTCTTGAAGTTCCTTCAATTTAGCCGGCGCCATACGGTAAGGTGCTTTAGAAATCGGCCTCGTACCAGGAATCAATTCAATCTCAAACTCAATTTCTCGATCAGGTGCTAATCCTGGTAGTTCATCAGGAAATACCTCTGGGTAATTGCATACGATTTTGACATCTTTCGGCTTCAGTTCCCCTACCTGATTTGTATCAACCACATAAGCTAGAAACCCAGTGCATCCATTGTCTAACATCTTTTGTGCCTTCAATGTTGATAAAAACTTTTTAACTTCTTTTTTGGTGTCTCCGAAAAATTCGAAAGCCGGTTCTGCTTCAGGCCGGAAAATTACTTTTATATTACGACATTCTATTACAGCACCGTACTTGCTCAAGAAGTTCATGCCCAATATAATATCATAATCTTGCATATCAAGCACTATCAGGTCACAGTAGAGTTCTCTGTCTGCGATCCTGATGGGTGTGGCTCGCAGCATATGAGTGGATGGCATCACCTCTCCCGAAGGTAAAGTTGTTAGAAACTTGCAATCTAAGACTTGGGATGGTATGTCTATCTTCTTTGTGAAAGGTGTAGAGATAAACGAGTGTGTTGCCCCAGTGTCAAATAATACAGTAGCATGTTGACTGAAAATAAATATCTGACCTGTGACAGCAATAGAAGCATTCGCCACTTCTTCCTTGGTGAGGGAGAAAATTCTGGCGTTCGTCGCTACTGGCGGAGCTTCCAGTCTCCCTTGGCTTATCTGTGGGCCTTCTAACGCAGGTTGCATCAGGTGTAGCTGTGGGAGAATACCTCTGTTCTGGGCATGCTGTGGAGGGGGTGCCTGAATCTGAGTAGGACAGTTCTGAGCCATATGCCCTTCCATTCCACAGTTGTAGCATCTATTTGTGCCTATCCGGCATATTCCCGGGTGCTTCTTCCCGCAGGTGGCACACTGAGGAAACATGAGTTGCTTACTTGCTGGTCCACCCTTGGAGTCAGTCCCTTGCTTCCGCTTGCCACTGTGATTTCCTTTCCAGTTGGTTCGGGTATTCTGGAATTTCTGTCCTCCCGGCTAAGTTTGACTCTTGCCATCGCTCACTGCCTTCTGATAGTGTTCCGTGATCAGAGCACTGCTGATTAGTTCTTCGGCGGTCTGCGGTCTATTAACTCCGCCGGCCACATTTAGAGCTATCTCAGGTCTAAGCATTTTCAGCATAAGTCTGACCCTCTCTCTTTCAGTGCTAACCAATTCTGGACATAAGCGCGCCAAACGGTTGGATTTCTTGACAGCTTCATTGACTGACAGATCGCCTTGTCGAAACTCGGTGAATTCGTCATAATGCCTATTTGTCACCCTCATATGGAAGAATTCCTCGAAAAATTCTGTCTCAAAGTCTGTCCATCTCATCTGATTTATCTGTCGTTTTGCTTTGACTCGGTCCCACCACATTCTGGCATCGCCCGTAAGGCAGAACGATGCGCATTTTACTTTCTCGTGTTCAGGTCAATCCAGTAACTCCACTATGCTCTCCACAGTCTTGAACCAGGCCTGTGCGTCCCATGGTTCACAGTTACCGGAGAAAGCTTCCGGCTTCAGTCTCTGCCAATGAATCAGATATGCCTCCTGACGAACCACTGGAGCTGGGCCTACCGGTGGTGCAGGTGCCGGTGCTACTGGTACAGCTGTAGGTATTACTGGTACTACGTTCTGGTGTCCTGGCGGGGTAGCAGGATTCCCCTGCTGATTCAGCAGAGCAGTGATCATCTGCTGCTGTTCCGTAACCTAACGCTGGAGCTCGGTGACTACATACATCAGATCAGGTGGAGGTGCTGTCTCCTCTGCTCTGGTATTACGCCTTCTAGCCATCCTTATCTTCATTAATAACAATAGAGCTATCGTAAGTTATTATCTTTTCTGACCAGACTTAACATAAGGTTATCATCATTTCTAACTATTGTAAAGTTGTTTTGTTATTGTTCCTAACCTACCATCATGCAACCTAAACTAAAACTGTGACTTAAAAGAATAAAGTAAGCATGCGTACTACTACAGCATCATAAATAAAATAAATAAAAATAACTAAGCAAAAGCATCATAAAAAGAACATACTAAGCATAGAAATTCTTACTTGGAGCGGCAAGATGTAGGCTTGATATGTGTATAGTTGTAACGCCCGAATATTCTCAAAACTATTTTAGGAATATTCTATGTTTTTCTGGAATTATTAGATATTTTTATGGAATTTTCCGAGTAGCAGAAGCAGCAAAAATAATTAGAACCGCAAAATAGCTTAGGCGGGAATCGAACCCGGAACCTCTCGGATCCGCTAAACCTTTAGTTAGCCTTAGTAACTGGTGAACCCAGCAGGGCCGTGCTGAGAGAAAGGAGAATCAAATATATTTATAATTGAGTTGGGCCAAAATACCCACTTAATATAAATAGGAAAACATAAGTTGGTTTGGGTTTATTCTTTGGTTCGGAAAAAACCTTCTCCACCGAGACCTCACGCCGCCCCTCTCCTCCCTCTTCCTCTCGGCGCCCAAACAAACCACAAGGAGACCTAGGGTTCTCTCCCTAGGGCCCCAAGGACACCTTCCGGCGACAACTTCGGCACGAGGACGCACTCCTTCGCGAGAGGAACGCATAAACGCGAGAAGTTTGTCGAAGGGGTTACCTCCACCGGAATTTCAGCGATTATAATCGTAAGAAACTTCATATACGAGGTAAGAAACCCCTTACCTGCAGTATAAGTTGCTCCGTTTGGTTTTATACGCACTAGTCTAGCTATATGCAGTTTTATCGACGCATAGGGTGAATTTGACCCTCCTCGCAGATTTAGGGATTTAGTGAGTACTTCTAGATGGGCCGGACACGTATTCCCTCTTCAGTGGGGGTTCCTAGAAGTGGTCTCCCTAATAGAGGGGAGAGTTGGGGCACACTAGGTGTTCGATAAAATAGTTAGTTAAGTTAAAATGTAAATTAGGCATTTTAATAGCTTAAATGCATTAAAAGCATTTAAATCAGTAAATCAGTTTATTTGGGCTTATATGGGACCACGGTTCAATGGGTGGGCTCCCACAGTCGCCTCTAGGTTCAGACAACCTAGCTCTAGGTTCAGATAACCTAGAAACAGCAAATTAAAACAGTTAGCTATATTCAGTATTTTATTTTCAGTGGCACTGTACTGGATCAGACATCCATTGGGTTGGACTCCCATAACCGTCCCTAGGTTTAGATAACCTAGTTAACCGTACTAAATTCGGGACTTGTAAACCCGGGTCTAGTTAGGGATGCGCGCACAGCAAGTACAGTTGTCGGGCCCAAACAGCATGATTATGTATTTTCACTTATTATGAATTAGTTTTCAAAGTTCAAATTAGTTATGTTAGTTGAGTTGGAATTCAGTATCAGTTTAGCTACAGTTTAGCTTATTATATGTTCAGTTCAGTTATCTTTATTGATTCATATGATTAGTTGCCATGCCATGTTCAGTATGCATGTTCAGTTATTTCAGTTTATGCTTGCAACCATAGTATGCCATGTCAATACATGTTTTCAAATAGCATTCTTAAAAGCATGTTTTGCATCGTTGCATGTTTTAGTGAGGTAGTTGGTTTCTTACTAAGCTTTTTAGCTTACAGATACTATTTTCCTTATACTGCAGATACAGGTAAAAGGAAAATGGACTAGCAGTGGAGGCTGGAGGTCACTGCAGATCAAGATGTGTGTGGAAGGAACTGGAATAAAGATCCTAGGGATCTAGTTTTATTTTATAATGCATTAGAACGTGTTCAGTATGCATTAGTACTTATAGCAAGCATTATCTTATGTTTCTGTTAGTTAGCAAGAGAACAGTTTAAAACCTTGTTATTTTTTGTTTCCATGTGTTTACATGCCATGAATTAGTATTCTATGCCTTAATCATGTTTAGTATGTTAGCCATTACCTCGCAGAATGTTTCCTCTAGCTTTTATAGTGTTGTGTAATGGCTTTGGCACGCATCAGTGCTGGTATCGTGGGTCGAAATCAGAAACTCGGATCGGTCAGCCGATCGATCCGAGGGTCTCCCGATCAGGGACCTGGTTTCTGCGAACAGAAGCTTTCTGTTCGTCCCCTGATCGATCCTTGGATCGATCAGGAGCTGGTTCGCGAAAAGTGGCTCACTGATCGGTCAGCAGACCGATCAGTAATCCACTGATCGGTCTTATTGACCGATCAGAGACTAGCTGGATCGGTTGGCAGACCGATCCAACAGCGTACAGAATTGCATTGTAGTTTATGGATCGGTCGGTTGAACGATCCGGAGCTTCCTACCGTGTCAGTATCAGTAGATCGGTCTGTGGATCGATCCGAGGTTTGTTATCAGTTGTAGACACCTCCCCTAGCACGTGTACAACTCCTAGGTACACCCAGAACACTAAGTTAAACTTTACAGCATTTAGTTCAGTAAAATTTTAAGTTAGCCAATTTTCATTCCGCATTTGTAGTCCAGCATAGCAATAACTGTAGCTATCGGCCTCGCAGCCTAGCTAGTAGGAGGCGGGTCGTTACAGAGTGGTATCAGAGCAGTGTTCCATACTTCCTACACACACATCAGCATTGAACCTGCAGCTTCCAAGTAAGAATACCTCTACTTTATTTATGTTTCTTGCTTTCTTGTATAGCCCATGTTTATAGATAAACTGCTGCATGATAGTATGTGATAGTATATAACATGATAACGATAGTTATACAATTATGATTGTAATAGTTATTCATGTTCTGTCCTCTATGTCTTTAGCAATGGCACGAGGACGCCCAGCTAGAAGGGCACTAGCTACTGAGCCCCAGCAAGAGGCAGGCAGTTCAGTGCCTCCCCCAGACCTTACAGCATTAGTGGCTCAGTTACAGCAGCAGCTAGCTGAACAGCAACAGGAGATAGCCACCCTCAAGGCTAATCAGCAGAGTACCCCCACAGTCACCCCGGAACCGAACCTGACGACTCCAGAAGTCTTAGAGGTTCCACCAGCCCAGCCTACAGCGCCAGCGCCAGCACCAGTACCAGCACCAGCAGTCCCAGCAGCTGAGCCAAGAAAGGAAGCCTATCTGATCCAGTGGCAGCGAGTCAAGCCAGAGAACTTCTCAAGCACTAGTGAACCATGGGATGCACAAGCCTGGTTCAAAACACTGGAGAGCACGATGGAACTTTTGGACTGGCCAGAACACGAGAAGGTGAAGTGTGCCTCCTTCTGCCTGACAGGAGATGCACGCATGTGGTGGGAAAGAATCAGAACGAAGCACACAGTGAACCAGATGTCATGGGCTGACTTCGAGAAAGAATTCTTCGAGGAGTTCTTTCACATACGGGTTACAAACCGCCACTACGACGAGTTCACTGAGTTTCGTCAGGGCAACCTTTCAGTTGAGGAAGCCGTGAAGAAATTCAACAGGTTGGCTCGTCTACCCGGAGCTAGTCGGCACAGAAAGGAACGAATCCGGTTGATGCTCAAGATGCCGAGGCCGAGATAGCGATGAACGTGGCCGGTGGCATACATAGGCCACAAACCACGGAGGAGTTAGTGAGCGGTGCCTTGACCACGAGCATTACGAGCGAAGCATAAGCGGCGAGCAAGTCTCCTCGAGTCCAAAGGCCAAGGAAACTCTCACGCTAAAAAGCAGAAGGCCACAACTTAATCGAAAGGGAACTCAACAAGCAAGCAAATCGTGGAGTGACCCAAAAGGAGGACCATCTAGCAAGCGACCCAGCTATCCAAAGTGTGCTACTTGTGGGAAATTCCACCCAGGGGTTTGTCGCAAGGGCACACGAGGATGCTTTGAATGTGGACAAGAAGGGCACATGGCCAAGCAGTGCCCGAACAAGATCGGTCTTCCTCAGCCACAGCAGATTCAGTATGCAGGCCAGCCAGCTCAGTTATATCAGATGTAGGCCGCTCTAGAAGGTCCACCTATCAGCCAGGGCAGATTAGAAGCCCCTCCAGCGATGGCGAATGCGAGGATCTACTCACACACCAGAGAGGACGTAGCCAATGGCTCGATAGTTGTCACAGGTCAGATTAACATTTTACAGTATAGTGCTACTGTTCTATTTGATACTGGGGCAACCCATTCATATATAGCCAGGATGTTTTCCGAATAATTAGAAAGACCCTCAGAGGTACTCAGTGGTCAGTTTTTGACGGCATTACCTTCAGAAGAGATCATGGCATCCACGCACTGGCTCAGAGCAGTGCCGGTCATTATAGCAGACAGAGAGCTCTTTTGTGATCTGATAGTGCTAGAGATGACGGACTATGACGTTATCTTCGGGATGGACTTCTTGATCAAATACGGTGCCTCCATAGAGTGTCGTAACCAGAAAGTCATATTCCAACCTGAAGCGGAAGCACAGTTTGAATTCATCGGAGAACCCAGGAGAAGGGCCAAGAAGTTTCTCTCAGCTATGAAGGCACAGAGGTTGATGGATTCAGGATGTACGGGGTTCTTAGCACACATAGTCAGTACCAGTCAGGATAAGGACCCACAGCTAGCAGAGGTTCGAGTCGTATGTGACTACCCAGTAGTCTTCCCTGAAGAGTTACCAGGCCTAGCACCAGACAGGGAGATCGAATTTGAGATAGAGCTCATTCCCGGTACAAATCCTATCTCCAAAGCACCTTACCGCATGGCTCCAGCAGAACTAAAAGAACTTCATGAGCAACTACAGGAGCTGCTCGACAAGGGTTTCATACGCCCGAGTCACTCACCATGGGGAGCGCCTGTATTTTTCATGAAGAAAGAGGATGGAAGCATGCGACTGTGCATAGACTACCGATCACTGAACCAAGTCACGATCAAGAACAGGTATCCCCTTCCCAGAATCGATGACCTGTTCGACCAGCTGAAGGGAGCAGCAGTGTTCTCTAAGATAGATCTCAGATCAGGTTATCATCAGGTGAAGGTTAAAGAAGGGGATATACCCAAGACAACATTCAGAACCAGATACGGACACTACGAGTTCGTAGTCATGCCCTTTGGCGTGACCAATGCTCCAGCTACATTCATGGATCTCATGAACAGAGTATTCAGGGAGTATTTAGATAAGTTTATTATTGTGTTTATCGATGACATTCTTATCTATTCAGGAACTCAGGAAGAACATTCAGAGCACCTGAAACTAGTATTGCAGACCCTTCAGCAGCACCAGCTATACGCCAAGTTCACAAAATACGAATTTTGGCTAGATCAGGTGTCCTTCCTGGGTCACATCATCTCAAAGGATGGTATTATGGTAGATCCCAGCAAGATAGAAGCAGTGAGTAACTGGAAGAGACCTAAGAACGCCAGCGAAATCAGGAGCTTTCTGGGATTATCAGGATATTACAGAAAGTTTGTAGAGGACTTCTCCAGGATAGCCTCTCCACTGACAGCTCTTACCAGAAAGAACAGAAAGTATCAGTGGACAGAGGACTGTGAAAACAGCTTCAGCGAGCTAAAAAGGAGATTGACCAGTGCTCCCATTTTGACTCTACCAGACAACACCAGTAGCTTTGACATCTATAGTGATGCCTCTAAGTTGGGACTAGGAGCAGTACTGATGCAAAACGGCAAGGTGATCGCCTATGCCTCCAGACAACTCAAGGATTATGAGAAGAATTATCCTACTCATGACCTTGAGCTTGCAGCAGTGGTGTTCGCTCTAAAAATTTGGAGACATTATTTGTATGGAGCTCAGTGCAGAGTGTATACAGATCATCAGAGTCTGAAGTACTTCTTCACTCAGAAGGATCTGAATATGCGACAGCGCAGATGGTTAGAGCTGGTCAAGGACTACGATGTAGACATCCTCTACCACCCAGGGAAAGCAAATAGGGTAGCAGATGCACTTAGCAGGAAGTCCAGTGCTACCTTATTATCTCTAGCAGCCATGTCACCACCCCGACAGAAGGAGATCGTAGATTTCGGTCTTGAACTCATCGTTGGACAGCTCTCTACTATGACCTTAGAGTCTACCTTGCTTGGTGATGTTCAGTCAGCTCAGGAGCATGACCCTGGAATTCAGAAAATCAAGCAAGGGCTAGCAGAATCAGAAAGTAGAGAATTCAGAGTGTCCGATAACGGGGTGTTGTATTTTGGTGACAGACTCTGTGTTCCAGATCAGGAGGAGCTACGGAGACAGATTTTAGATGAGGCTCACAAGACCCCCTATGCGATGCATCCAGGTTCCACCAAAATGTATCAAGACCTGAAGAACCATTTTTGGTAGCCCGGGATGAAGCGAGACATCGCCAGATATGTTAGCATCTGCCTCACCTGTCAGAGGGTCAAGGCAGAACATCAGCGACCAGGAGGAGTTCTGCAGCCTATACAGATTCCAGAATGGAAGTGGGAGGATATCTCTATGGATTTCATAGTGGGACTGCCCAGAACCACGAATGGTTTTGACGCCATCTGGGTAATAGTCGACAGGTTGACTAAATCAGCCCACTTCTTAGCTATCAAGATATCCTACTCCATAGAAGCTAGCTCAGTTGTATCTCCAGGAGGTCGTCAGACTACATGGAGTCCCACGAACCATCATTTCAGACAGAGACAGCAGATTCACATTACACTTCTGGGAGTGTGTACAGTCAGCGTTGGGCACTAAGTTAAAGTTCAGCATAGCATTCCATCCTCAGACAGATGGTCAGACGGAGAGAGTAAATTAGGTACTCGAAGATATGCTCCGAGCGTGTGCCTTAGACTTCAAGGGAAGTTGGTGCAAATATCTGAGCTTAGCAGAATTTGCATACAACAACAGCTATCAGTCCACTATCGGCATGGCACCTTACGAGGCTCTCTATGGGTGGAGGTGTAGATCTCCAATCCGCTGGTATGAGAGTGGTGAACAGAAAGCACTAGAACTTCATACAGATCTAGTAGCAGATACCACAGCAGCTATACAGCAGATCCGCCAGAGGATAGAGACAGCTCAGAGCCGCCAGAAAAGCTATGCTGATACACGGCGCAGACCCTTAGAGTTTTCAGTCGGGGATACAGTGTTCCTCAGAGTAGCTCCCATGAAGGGAGTGATGCGTTTTGGGAAGAAGGGCAAACTTAGTCCCAGATATGTGGGACCATACCTTATCAGCAGAAGAGTGGGCAAGGTAGCATATGAGCTAGAGCTACCCCAGGAAATGTCAGCTGTCCACAACGTATTTCATGTCTCTATGCTGAAGAAGCATACCCCAGATGCCACCCAGGTGATTGAGCCCCAGTCGGTACAGATCCGCGAAGACCTCAGCTATGATAGTCGGCCTATTCAGATAATAGACCGAGCAGTTAAGAAATTACGGAACAAGGAAGTACCATTAGTCAAAGTCATTTGGCACAGTCACACAGCAGAAGAGGCAACTTGGGAGACAGAAGCCAGCATGAGACAGAAGTACCCAGAATTATTCTAAGTTCGAGGACGAACTTTTTATAAGGTATGGGGGATTGTAGCGCCCGAATATTCTCAAAACTATTTTAGGAATATTCTATGATTTTTCTGGAATTATTAGATATTTTTCTGGAATTTTCCGAGTAGCGGAAGCAGCAAAAATAATTAGAATCGCAAAATAGCTTAGGCGGGAATCGAACCCGGAACCTCTCGAATCCGCTAAACCTTTAGTTAGCCTTAGTAACCGGTGAACCCAGCAGGGCCGTGCTGAGAGAAAGGAGAATCAAATATATTTATAATTGAGTTGGGCCAAAATACCCACTTAATATAAATAGGAAAACATAAGTTGGTTTGGGTTTATTCTTTGGTTCGGCAAAAACCTTCTCCACCGAGACCTCACGCCGCCCCTCTCCTCCCTCTTCCTCTCGGCGCCCAAACAAAACACAAGGAGACCTAGGGTTCTCTCCCTAGGGCCCCAAGGACACCTTCCGGCGACAACTCCGACACGAGGACGCACTCCATCGCGAGAGGAACGCATAAACGCGAGAAGTTTGTCGAAGGGGTCACCTCCACCGGAATTTCAGCGATTAGAATCGTAAGAAACTTCATATACGAGGTAAGAAACCCCTCACCTGCAGTATAAGTAGCTCCATTTGGTTTTATACGCACTAGTCTAGCTATATGCAGTTTTATCGACGCATAGGGTGAATTTGACCCTCCTCGCAGATTTAGGGATTTAGTGAGTACTTCTAGATGGGCCGGACACGTATTCCCTCTTCAGTGGGGGTTCCTAGACGTTGTCGGGTGCCTAGAAGTGGTCTCCCTAATAGAGGGGAGAGTTGGGGCACACTAGGTGTTCGATAAAATAGTTAGTTAAGTTAAAATGCAAATTAGGCATTTTAATAGCTCAGTTAAATGCATTAAAAGCATTTAAATCAGTAAATCAGTTTATTTGGGCTTATATGGGACCACGGTCCAATGGGTGGGCTCCCACAGTCGCCTCTAGGTTCAGACAACCTAGCTCTAGGTTCAGATAACCTAGAAACAGTAAATTAAAACAGTTAGCTATATTCAGTATTTTATTTTCAGTGGCACTGTACTGGATCAGATATCCATTGGGTTAGACTCCCACAGCCGTCCCTAGGTTTAGATAACCTAGTTAACCCTACTAAATTCGGGACTTGCAAACCCGGGTCTAGTTAGGGATGCGCGCACAGTAAGTACAGTTGTCGGGCCCAAACAGCATGATTATGTATTTTCACTTATTATGAATTAGTTTTCAAAGCTCAAATTAGTTATGTTAGTTGAGTTGGAATTCAGTATCAGTTTAGCTACAGTTTAGCTTATTATATGTTCAGTTCAGTTATCTTTATTGATTCATATGATTAGTTGTCATGCCATGTTCAGTATGCATGTTCAGTTATTTCAGTTTATGCTTGCAACCATAGTATGTCATGCCAGTACATGTTTTCAAATAGCATTCTTTAAAAGCATGTTTTGCATCGTTGCATGTTTTAGTGAGGTAGTTGGTTTCTTACTAAACTTTTTAGCTTACAGATACTATTTTCCTTATACTGCAGATACAGGTAAAAGGAAAATGGACTAGCAGTGGAGGCTGGAGGTCACTGCAGATCAAGATGTGTGTGGAAGGAACTGGAATAAAGATCCTAGGGATCTAGTTTTATTTTATTATGCATTAGAACGTGTTCAGTATGCATTAGTACTTATAGCAAGCGTTATCTTATGTTTCTGTTAGTTAGCAAGAGAACAGTTTAAAACCTTGTTAGTTTTGGTTTCCATGTGTTTACATGCCATGAATTAGTATTCTATGCCTTAATTATGTTTAGTATGTTAGCCATTACCTCATAGAATGTTTCCTCTAGCTTTTATAGTGTTGTGTAATGGCTTTGGCACACATCAGTGCTGGTATCAGACCTTTGGGTCGAAATCAGAAACTCGGATCGATCAGCTGATCGATTCGAGGGTCTCCAATCGATCAACTGATCGACTGGGCGATTCAGCTCGCGAACAGTAGGCGTCTGGATCGATCAGCCGATCGATCCACCCAATTCTGACCTATCAGAGACCAGCTGGATCGGTCGGCAGACCGATCCAGCAGCGTACAGAATTGCAGTGTAGTTTATGGATCGGTCGGTTGAACGAACCGGAGCTTCCTACCGTGTCAGTATCAGTAGATCGATCTGTGGATCGATCCGAGGTTTGTTATCAGTTGTAAACACCTCCCCTAGCACGTGTACAACTCCTAGGTACACCCAGAACACTAAGTTAAACTTTACAGCATTTAGTTCAGTAAAATTTTAAGTTAGCCAGTTTTCATTCCGCATTAATAGTCCAGCACAGCAATAACTGTAGCGATCGGCCTCGCAGCCTAGCTAGTAGGAGGCGGGTCGTTACAGTAGTGGAAGGTAGACCTGCTCTGATACCAACCTGTAACGCCCCCCCCTTCCAGGGACACTCTGACTGCCCTTAGAGGGACGGGGTTACTTACATTCACCTAACATACTAATGTATATGAACTCATGGCAGCGGAAGACATACTTAAAAAAAATTATCATATGCATTTGATTGTCTTAAACATGGCATGTGAATCATAACTTATTAAACTTTTACCATATCATAATAAGTCTAACATGGCAAACTATCATGAGAGAATAACATACTAGCTCAACCATCATCATAAACATAGGGTCCAAACTTAGTTCACATGCACAATTTAGTCAATATAAATTTAAACTTAATTTGATCTATCCACCATGCCACTTCCACACACATCATCATCGCCCTTCCTGCTGCTCCCCATAGTTCATCCATTCCTTGCCCTTATCTGCAGTACAAGGAAACGTAAAACTATAAGCCCAAAGGCTTAATGAGCTCCTTTCCTACTCATAAAACATAAGGCACGTAATACCACATAGCAGGTAAAACATAGCATAGCATAACATAGCATGGAGAATCATAACATAGAACATAGTTTGTCATATGAGAACCATAACATAGCATGGCATAACATGTGAGTACATATCATATACTGTAAGCATGTATCATAACTCATACCTGTTCATAATAATGCATAACCAATAATTCATAAAACATATGCATGTAAATGCAAGATGTATATTTTCAAAACATGTATCATGGAATGCCCATATGCATCATGTCTCTTTTAAAACATATCTTAATACATACTTGAACATAACATAATCATCATGAGGGCCCGGCTTGTACCACATACATACATAATGCGCGCAATCCCTAGGACAGGGTAGCTAGCCCCGAACCTACTAGGAAACTAGGTCCGTTCATAGTCCTTCGACCTAGGGGCGTACTAAGGAGCTCATCCCTTTTTACGAGGCCCGTTTCATAGACCATTGACCTCGGGGCGCTTATGGAGCCCACCCTTGATACAAGCCATACAAAATAAAATATCATGTCATACATATCATGTCATCATGCATATCATAGCTTATCATACATGTCATAATTTCTTGTCATATCATGAAGAGAGCTCTTGATCCCATCTTAAGGGAAGCATCTCTTTGCCATACCATGAAGAGTGCTCTTGATCCCAACTTAAGGGAAGCAACTCTTAGGCTTTTCTTCTTACATAAGCCTTTCATACATATATCATAAACATAACATGTTCGTATCACAACATATAACATGTGATCTTCATATCATCAAGTATGGCATATCATATCATGAGCATAACATATCATATCATGCAACATAACGCATCTCATAACATAAGGCATAACATATCATATCATGACCATAGTATATCATATCATGAGCATAGCATACCATATCATAAGCATAGCATCTCATATCATGAGCATAGCATATCATATCATGAGCATAGCATATCATATCGTGAGCATAGCATATCATATCATGAGCATAGCATATCATATCATGAAACATAATTCATCTCATAACATAAGGCATAACATATCATATCATGACATAGCATATCATATTATGAGCATAGAACTTAACTAATCATATATCAAAGACTATACATCGTGAGAAACATAAGCATGCTTGGTTATATTCACTCTAACCCCATTATCCACCTTGGCCGAAACCTTGCTAAATGGATTTTCCCTTTTTTTTTTTTCTCCACTATAAGAAGTATGAAACTAAGCCACCCATAGATAAATAACCAAATATCATATAGGCATAAACAAGCATGGTTTGTTGCAAAGCATGGCTTTACATCTCAACACTTTCTTGGCCGAACCTTAAGGTGAAGTTCTAGGTTCCATTTGAGTAACATGTAGCATACAACTTATCTAACCATACACAAAAGATCATCATTAGGTTTCAAAACTTTTCCCTAGGCTTAGCATCCCTTCTTGGCCGAAACCTTCATTTAGGGTTTTAGGTTTTCTAATGCAACATGTAACATAATGATTTAACCTAATCATATACAAAATATCATACTTCATGAACAAGCATAATTAAGTATGACTGGATTTCAAATTTTAACCCTAAGCATTACATCATGTCTTGGCCGAACCTTCACATTAGGGTTTCCATCATTTTTGTTACCACATGAAGCATAACAATCTAAGCTATCAACATATAAAAATTCATATATCATGAAGAAGCATAAACAACATATTTCCTTTACAAAATTTTGGCCCTAACCCTTGTAACCCATCTTGGCCGAAACTTACATTAGTGTTTTTCATCATTTTTGTTACCACATGAAACATAAGAATCTAAGCTATCAACATATAAAAATTCATATATCATGTAGAAGCATAATAACATATTCCCTTCTTCAAAATTTTTGCTCTAACTCTTGTAACTCATCTTGGCCGAAACTTACATGGAGGTTTTCATCATTTTTGTTACCACATGAAGCATAAAGACCTAAGCTATCAACATATAAAAATCCATATATCATGTAGAAGCATAAATAACATATTCCCTTTTCAAAATTTTTGCTCTAACTCTTGTAACTTATCTTGGCTGAAACTTACATGGAGGTTTTCATCATTTTTTTTGTTACCACATGAAGCATAAAAACCTAAGCTATCATCATATACAAATATATATATGATGAAGAGCATGAACTACATATTTCCTTTTAAAAAAAAAACAAGAACATCCACATATAAAACGATCGACAACTACTTGTACTGCAGTGAGGGGATACTCACATCTTTCGCTTGATTTCTTTAGGGAAGTAACCTTGATTTGTGGAGCTTTCCTAGAGGGAAGTTTTCCTTTGCTTGGGTTTCAGCAATGAAGGTGGGGAGAAGAAGCTTGGTCACGGTGAGGAGGAGGAATGGAGGAAGGGAGAAAAATGAATATTTTCCTTCATTTCTCCTTTTATTCCAATTGAGAAGAGGAAGGAAAAAATGGGTTTTTCCTTCTCTTTTCCTTTACTTCTCCCTTAATGAAAAGAGGAAGCAAGAGTCCTCTTTCTTTTGAGAGAAAGAAGGCAACTCTAACTTCTCCTTCTAAATGAAAGAAGCTCTTTTCTTACTCTTAACTATGATTTCCCTCTCCTTTCTAACAATAATTAATCTTGGTCTATTGGTTAACACATACATGTATCTAGTAAGAGATCCAAGGTTCAAACCTTGGTCATCTCTTTTTGGTTTTCTTATTTTATTGTTTTTGAAATTTTTCATATAAGGCCTATTTATTTTTATTCATGATAAAAATAATCTAAAATCTTACTAAGTACCCTATGGGTGTTACACGGCCACTTATTAAAAGGGAAAGAAACAAAATTTTTTTATAAAATTTTAAAAGAAGAAAACTTCTAATAAAATTTTACAAACTCTTTTTTTTTTCTAATGTGGATATTAAAAGGAAAGTTTTAAAATTTAAAACCAAGTTTTAAAATTTAAAACATCTCTAATAATATTTCTTTTTAAAAGAAAGTTTTATAAATTTTACAACTCTCTTTTAAAACCTTGTGGCCTAATTTAAATTAGGAAAATTTTATAAATTTTTAAAATCTCTCTTTTTACAAATTTTAATATCTGAGGAAATTTAAAAATTCAAAAACAACCTTCCTAATTTAAATATTGCAACCGACCCCCTAACCCAAGGCAAGGGCCGACCACTTCTAGAGAATATGTGGCCGGCCATTGCTTGGTCACCAAGCAATGAACTGGCCCCTTCTTGGACACCAAGATAGGTTTTTCTTTGGATGAACTTGAGGCTTTATTGAGGCTACAACAGGGACCTAGAGGAGAAATTGGTTTTGGCCTTCCGTTGAGCTTGAGTATCCCGTGCTCGCCCCGAACACACAACTCAAGTTCATCGATAATAACTCATTCCACTAGAGAGTTATTACCCACTACCGCACCAATCCCAAATTACATTATGGGCTCCTTCTTATCATGAGTGTGTTAGTCTCCCTGTGTTTAAGATTACGAATGCCCACTAATTAAGTGAGTTACTGACAACTCATTTAATTAATATCTAGCTCCAAGAGTAGTACCACTTAACTTTATTGTCATGTTGCACTAGGTCCACCTACAGGGTTTAACATGGCAATCCTTATGAGCTCCTCTTGGGGGCATTCTCAACCTAGATAACTAGGACACAGATTCCTTCTATAATCAACAACACATATTATAAGTAATATCATTTTCCAACTTATCGGGCATATTGATTTATCGAGCTAAACCTCACCCTTTGATAAGTCAAAAAATAAATATTAAATATACATGCTTGTTATTATATTAGGATTAAGAGCACACACTTCCATAATAACTAAGGTCTAGTTCTTTTACTAAGTCAGTGCAAAAAGAACTTACCTAAATGATCCTTCTCAATATAGTTAAAGTGTATTAGTGTAATTTATTAGTCAAGATAAACTAATACTTAATTACACTACGTCTATTCTGATGGTTTGTTCCTTTCCATCTTAGTCGTGAGCAACTGTTTATAATTTATAGAGAACCGACAACATGATCTTCTAAGTGTGACTCCACACTCCATGTTATCTACTATATAAATTAATTGAACAATTACATTTAACAAATAAATGTAAACATTTGACCAATGTGATTCTTTATTTCAAATAAATGTGTACAAAAGCTAAACTTTTAAGTATACACTCCAACATTGAGTTGTGTGTTCGGGGCGAGCACGGGATACTCAAGCTCATCTGAAGGTCAAAACCAATTTCTCCTCTAGGTCCCTGTTGTAGCCTCAATAAAGCCTCAATTCCATCTAAAGAAAAGCCTATCTTGGTGTCCAAGAAGGGGTCGGTTCATTGCTTGGTGACCAAGCAATGGCCGGCCACATATTCTCTAGAAGTGGTCGGCCGCAATATTTAAATTAGGAAGGTTGTTTTTGAATTTTTAAATTTCCTCAGATATTTACAATTTGTAAAACGAGAGATTTTAAAAATTTATAAAATTTTCCTAAATTAGGCCACAAGGTTTTAAAAGGGAGTTGTAAAATTTATAAAACTTTCTTTTAAAAAAAAAGGAAATATTATTGGAGATGTTTTAAATTTTAAAACTTGGTTTTAAATTTTAAAACTTTCCTTTTAATATCCACATTAGAAAAAAAAGGGAGTTTGTAAAATTTTATTAGAATAGTTGTTTAATTAATAAATCAATCTAGGATTGATTAATTAAAAGGAAAGAAAAAGAAATAATTAAAAGGAAATAGGAATGAGTCTAATTTTTTATAAAACTCTTTCCATAATTTTCTGTTGGGAAACTAATATAAAAAGGGGGGGGGGGAGGGGAGGCCTTGAAAAATATTACAATTGATATTGTGTTGTTGGAGATCATCAAGTGGCCGGCCCCTCTCCCTCTCTTCCCTTTGCTATCTTTTGCTCCTTTGTGATGGTGGTGGACGAATTCTAGAGAAGGAGGAGAAGCTTTCCGGGTGGTGTTCGTCTTGGAGGATCGTCATCCACACGACATCCAAGAGGAGGCGAGGGATACGGCAGAAGATCTCGAGGTTTTTAGCATACAAGGAAGAGGTATAACTAGTATTTAATTTCCGCATCATACTAGTTAATTTTTCTTTGTATAAATACCAAATACAAGCTGAGGCATTCGATTCTTGTTTTTCGAATTTAATTTCAATGTTGTGTTCTTTTTCTTTTTTCCTTGTGATTTGATTGTTCCTTTTGGTTAACCTAGAGTTATATAAAGAAATTAAATATTAACTTTCCTTAAAAGGCTTTGTCTAGTTGGTGGTGGTTGCTCCCATATCCAAGTAGGCCAAGTGGCTCACCATGCAGTACTGGAAGCCAATTTTGGAAACTAATATTTAATTGAATTTATAACCTAGGTGATTTGGATCAAACGTGTTAAGTTCCACAGGAGATCCAAATCTAAACCTAAAAGAACATATAAGTTAAACTTGGAATCAAACGTGTTATGTTCCGCAGGAGATACAAGTTTAACTTAAAAGACCACATGGTAGCTAGGAAAGGTTCAGATCACGTACAAAATTTTTGTACAGTGGAGCCATTGGGTTTTTCGAGTAGCAACCAACAATTGGTATCAGAGCTAGGGTTTTGCCTCTGTGTATTTGGTATTAGTTTAATTATGCACATGTCATACATAATTTAGGCAGGTTAATAGTAGGATGTGCTAACTTTGTGGATGCAGGATCCAACTATTATGGCTTATAGTTATTATGTGTGTGATTAGACCCTTGGACATGTCAAGGGAATTTATTATGTGTGCTTGATTGTATTATAAAATACAGCAGGAGCTGTATTTAGTTTTATTAGGATTTTATTTTTTGATCTAGATACATGTACATTCCTTTTATGGAATATAGGATCGATGGATGTAAATTTTATTTTATGTTCGATCTAGTTTACATGTACATTTCTTCGAGGAATATAGGATCGAAAAATGTAAAATTCTATTTATGTCATGGATCGAATCTTACAAGGCGTGGAACCTTTTGAGGATCAGAGTGGCGCAGCAGAACAAGGAGTAAGATGGATGCGACAATTAGACCCGGTGACGGTGGCCAAAGATGGCAGCAGCTAGGGATGACGACACACGGAGGACAACAATAGATAAAAGCCATAATAGTTGAAAATTGGTTTTTCTATTTATTGCTTTTGTATTGTGCTGTGTGTGAATGTTAGTGTACATGTTTCGTAGCCTAGCATCATCAAAATTCCTCATTTTAAATAACTAAGTGGGAGAGGAATTTATTTTAGTGAATTCCACGGTCTCCATTACTGGTTTGTAAGTGATGCAAACAAACTTGCGCGTTGGCTCTGATTGCCTTCCTCCATATCGGATGAGTTTGTTTGCGGATCACTAGATCAAACTTCCATTTCGGATGACTATAGGAAATTAATTAAGAGCGTGTGATCTTCCCCATCGGAAGGGGCACAATCTTATTAGTGGACTTAGTGTCAAGTAATGGTATACACTTAGGCACGTCTAATAGTATCCTCCCCATCAGAGTCACTACTATTATTTGTGTGACCGAAGGAAACCAACTATTAATTTTATTTGTCAAAAAGTTAGGTTGACAAGATAATAAAATTAATGGGATATACCCTCCTTTTACAAATGTTGGATTTGTATACGTCCACACTATCATGGCATACAAAATTCACAGTGTTTTAAGGTGTTGGTTAATTTAAAAAAGTATTGTTTGAGGAATCAATATTATTCTAAATTTAGAGTTCTGACAAAAATTTATTTTGTGATTCTTAGGATGACTTTCAACCCACTGGTCATTATTCTAAAAGAATAAAACAGACTTACTGGTCCCAACTATATAGATTGGAAAAGAAACCTGGACATTGTTTTAACTGCTGAGGGCTATAAGTTTGTACTGTCAGAGGAATGCCAAGAAACACCTAGCAATGATTCTACCCCAGAGGAGATTTAGCATCATAGTAAATGGGTAAAAGCTGATGAGATGGCGCGGTGTTACATCTTGGCTTCGATGTCAAATGTATTGCAACATCAGCATCAGGACTTACCAACAGCCTATGATATAATGAACAATCTCAAGGAACTCTTCGGACATCAGAATCGGGCTGCTAGGCAAGAGGCAATGAGAAAACTGATGACAGTCACCATGACTGAGGGGACTCCCGTGAGGGATCATATTCTCAAGATGATGGCTTACTTAAACGAAATACAAGTTCTTGGAGGGGAAATTGATGGGGAAACCCAGGTCGATATCATCCTCCAAACGCTGCCCAAAAGTTTTGAGCATTTTCGCCTGAACTATAATATGAATAAAAGGATGTATTCATTGGCGGAACTTCTGACAGAACTTCAGGCATCCGAAGGGTTGTTTCGTCAACATTCTCAAATTCACTATGCTGAAAATGGTTCTACTTCTAAGCCGAAAGGCAAGAAGAAGAAGAAACAAAATGGCTCAGCAAAGAAGGTGAATAAACATCAAGGTGCAGGACAAAAAGGTGGAATAAAGAAGCCGAAGGGCAAGTGCTTTATTTGCAAGCAGACTGGACATTGGAAGGCAGACTGTCCTCGTAGGAAACAGAACAATAAAGGTATATCTCATACTCTAGTAGTTGAAACATGTTTAGCGGTGTTATCTACCAGCACCTAGTGTATAGATACGGGAGCCACTGATCATGTCTGCAATTATTTGCTGGGGTTCCAGGAGACCCGGCGACTATTTGATAGAGAGATAACTGTCTACATGGACAATGCTACTAATGTGGCGGCTGTTGTAGTGGGAGACGTCTACTTATCATTTGATAGAAATAGGAAATTGGTTTTAAGGAATTGCCTTTATGTACCCAGTTTTAGAAAGAATTTAATTTCAGTTTCTAAACTGTATTTGGATGGATATTCAGTTTCCTTTAGTAACAATGTGGTTATAAAGAGAAATAAAGTAATTATCTGTTCTGGTGCATTGGTTAGCAATTTATATACTTTAAATCCAATTTCTCCCACAAAGTAAAATATGGAAATTAATAGCACATCTTCGAACTCTAATAAGAGAAAAGAACCTTTGGAAATGAACCAAACATATCTTTGGTATCTAAGGCTTGGTCATATTAACTTAAGTAGAATTCAAAGGCTTGTAGCCGATGGACTCTTGGGTCCATTAGAGTTGGAAAACTTTCCAACGTGTGAATCCTGCATTGAAGGTAAGATGACCAAGAGACATTTTATGGTCAAGGGGTATAGAGCCAAAGAAGCATTAGAATTGGTTCATTCTGATTTGTGTGGCCCTATGTCTATCCAGGCTAGAGGTGGCTTTGAATATTTTGTGTAACGACCATCCTTCTTATTACTACTACTCTCTAAGGATGACCGTTACTTAACTACTAACTCTACTTAACCGGTATGATTAAAAATCACATGGAAACCCTACCGAAAAATTTCGGCAGAGTCTCCCCTGTACCGGTGACCATATTCAACAATACATGCAATATATACTCAGCCACAAGCGGCTGGAACACATATCAATCAACCATGCAGTATAATAAATCCAAAATAAAGAAAACAATACCATAACTCATCACACCATATCACAATTCATCTACTATGTCCTAATCACATCAAAATATCATGTACTATCTCAAATACTTCTAACATAGCAAAAGACAACAGAAACTAAAAGAAAACTTCTTTCTTAGTCCCAAGGCTTCCATAGTCCTGGCATCACACATCTTTCGTACACCTCCTTGTCGCCTTCCTTTCTATATCTTTTCCTTTCCTTTATCTGCAGTAAGAGGAAGTGCCATCTATAAGCAAAATTTGCTTAGTATGCGCAATCTAACTCACAAAAACACGAATATGCATGTATATAGAAAGAACTAGAAACTATATGCTCTAAAAAGAAATAAAGCATAAACATAACTGCTCATATCAAACTAATAGCTAAGAAAAGCTAAAGAAATCTACTCATGTAATTCTAATAGCTAATCATGCTATACAAGGACAAAATTGCATGCTGAAAGATAAAGCTAATCATGCTAAATATCAAATCAGGAACAAACAAAACTAATACTGCATGCTAGAATTCAAATGAATTAAACTTTCTGACTCTAAGCATAAATGAAGCTTGTTTCATTTGTTTCAAAACTTATACTTTATTACTTTAAAATAATAATCAACTTCTCTTGGGCCCGGCATTGTACCAACTTGCGCGCATCCTTAATATGAGTCAAGGTAGCTAATCTCGAAACTACTAAGGTACTTCTAGGCGATCTTGTGCCTAGGGGCGATCTAGGAGCCCACCCAATGGACCTTGTGTCCGGTACATGCCATTAAAAAGTAAAATACTTATTTTCTTTTTAACTATAACTTCCTTATACTTGTTATTCTTTAATTCTCTTATAACAAAATGCCTTGGCATTTATTCAAACACTTAGTGTGCTTTTAATCCTAAACTTCTGGAATTTAGGATCAAATTAAGACCTTGGTCTTTTTCTTTCTTTTCTTTATCTTTCTTATACTTTTCTTAAACCCAAAATACTGTTAGGGTATTTTTCCATATGGATCTATAAGTGAAATCAACTAGATAACACACAATCATGCATATTTAAGGAAAATCTAAAGGCTTGTTCTATAATGCTATCCATAAACTATCTATTAGCAAATCTGCACTACTAAAGAAACTAAATACTTAAAACAAACCTACACTACAATGCTTAACAAAATTCTGTACTGCAATGCAACAGAAATCTGCATTTCAATGTTAACTAAAAATCTGCACACTAATGCTTAATAAAAATCTGCACTAAAATTCTCACATGGCAATTATAAACCTAGAATTTCAGATTCTAGTAACCGGCTGAGACCAAATGAAATCCTTGATATTGCCACATCCAAATACTTTAATTCTGAACATCAATCATGCCATTAAACTTATGGTCAGAAAGGAATCTTCAGTATAAAATCTATATTGATCAACATATAAATCCCTTTTCTCATCTTCTAAAATCTAAACTAAACTTCTACTCTAAACTTACTACTTGCATATCTAAATTACTCACATACTTCTCACCTGTTAAATTCATTACCTCAATTCAAATCATCTTTAGTTTAATACATGATACTCACCAAAACAACATATTACATATGCTCATCTTCACTCCTTCATCCACACTTCTGCACTAAAGAGATTACACTACCTACTTCATCATAAAATAAACCATAATCACTGCCGGATCAACCTCCAATTTGCCTAATAAACCAATACTTAATCCAAGTCATTCTATGTTCATTGCCTAATAACAGAACCAAGGGAAACTAAAAGCTTAAAGAAAAATCTACTATATACTTGGAATAAAAGGCAGTTCGGGTTTTGTACAGCAGCAAAGAAAACTAACTTGAAACGAAATTTGCTCTTGCTTAACCTGCAAATTGAAAGGGTTGTTTTAAGCTTCAAGTAAAGTTGTTCAGGCCGGCAGAAATACAAAGAAAGAAAGGTTGTTCTATGCTCTAAATAGAGCCGTTCATGCTTGCTGTAAACACAAATTCTGCACTATACTACTATACCACTAAATAAAAATCTTCATAGCAACTTAGGCTTAATTCTGCATATTAAATTAACTGAAAACTGCATACTATGCTATTCAAAACTGCGCTATGAGCCTAACGAATCTGCACTTGAATGTTAACTAAAATCTGCTCTACTTAATAAAAATCTAGATGCTACATTCAAGCTAAACAACTTTCGACCGAATTCTCCTAAGACTAGGCTGTTCATGTCCGGTTAATTGCAAATCAGCTAAAGACCTACAATTAATGTGAAATTTCAGATCTCATACCCACAACAATTGAAAGATTCAGAGAAGACTTCATACAGATTATTCTCATGGTATCACTTAACAGTTTATTTAAAATTCAAATAACATTAGGTAATTATGGAATAGCAATTTCTAAGACATCGCAAAATTCCCATCTCTATGAATAAATCACAATAGCAAGCCCTTTAATCACTTCAATTCTGTCTCAACCATCCTAACATTAAATTCCGAACAAAATGCTTTAACAAGAGAAATCTAACTACAATGTTTGAGGTAATACTGTGGTCTTCTAATCTATTCACGCTCTATACTTCGTCTCAAAACTAAATCTATTTAAGGTCACAAGCAACCAGAGAAACAAAATGTTATACATAGCTATTCAACACTAAAAATCTGTTAAAGCTTGATACTCAAGTAAAGCTTAAACTTTTATAGAGCGACAGAGATCTTTACACATGTTACAACATGATCTAAACTGATTTACTAAACCATAAGCTCAAACTGAAAACTAAATCTACAGATTGGAAACCTAAATCTGAATTTTGAACAAGTAGTAGGGTAACAAGGAAAAACATAAGGGCTGTTCAAACCGGAATCTAAACCTGCAGAATGAAAATCCAAATATGAATTTAAATGCTCTATACTAAACCTGAACCTTAATGCCACGACAAGGAAACATAAAAGAAGTTCGGCTGTACATGTTTATCAGATCAACCTGAAGTAAACCCAAACGGACAGAAAATAAACTAGAGACTAACAGCTAGCAATAAGCTTCCAGAGGATGATCATCTTCATTACTTAACACAAGACCAACCCAAATTAGGCTTGCCGAAAACTTAAAACATAAACATCTACAAAGCTGATTCACGACTTGAACCTTTATAATCAAACCTATATAGAACTCATTCACAGCTTATGCCTTAATGGAGCAACAAAATTCGAAGACTATAATCACAACTCCACCTTGATCCGAGCATGCTTCAAAAAACTACATCCAAAACCACAATCCGTTCCCTTATTCAGAACCACGGCAGAAAACACACAAACAACTTCACAGCATACTAGATAAGGAAGAAAAACCAAATATGAAACCTTAACTCACGGCAGAAAATTCTAAAACTACAAACTTTACCAAAATCAAAGAATGAATTCGAGAGCTAACCTTACCGCAGGTGAGTAAGCGACTTACCATGATTCTTGAATTCAAACTGAAGGAGAAAACCTCTAGGGTTCGCGGAGAAAACTTCAAATTTCAACCCTTCCTCGTGCCCACGAGCTCTCTTCAATGAGGAGACCTCGAATCTGTGAAGAACTGACGGAGAGAAGTGCTCGTCGGCCACTTGAGACGAAGCCCTAGCTTCATTTTCGCCCGAGAAGGAATCGGCGCCGCGCACGCGTGAAGCAGAGAGGAAGGCTTCGAGAGAGGAAATTTTAGGTTTTAGGAAAAAGATTTAAATCTTATACTTAAGGTTATTTTCGTTTCCAACTATAGCTTAAATAAAATTTTCTCCATCTTTAATAACAAAGTCCGCTGACGCAGTTGGTTGGCTGTGTTCCGCTTAAAACTTTGCTGCGGTCGGAGGTCTTCGGGTCGAGCCTCGGCGCGACCCTTTTTCTGTAACCTTTTATTTCTATTATCTATAACCACTACTTAAATTTATTTCGTTCTCTATTTGTTCACAAAACAGCCACGGAACAGCTGGTTAGCCGGTTTTAACCGAAGCCACAGATCTCGACTTCGATCCCTCAGCCGCGCCCTTTATTTTCCAATTTATTTTAAATGTTCCAATTACAACTTAAATAAATTCACTTCCCTTCTTAATAACAAAACAACCGCAGACCAGTTGGTTGGTTGGATTCGGTTAAGACCTGGTTCGGGTCCGAGGTCTTGGGTTCAAAACCCAGCTTTAACACTTTTATTATTATTTTTTAAACTTCTTTCTCTTGGTAAAAATACCAAATGAACTCCAAAAATTACGTAAAAATACTCTAAAAATTCCTAAAAATCTCTTGAATTTTTCTATAGCATTTTTAAATATTTTTGAATTATTTTTTGGGGCTCAAAATGAGGAAATCTGGGTCGTTACAATTCCCCACACCTTATAAAAAGTTCATCCTCGAACTTAGAATAATTCTAGATCTCTCTGTCTCATACTGTCCTTACACTCCTAAATAATTTCCTCGTGCTTCTGGTTCTAAATAACTTTCACTAATGGTACTCTTTGTTCCTTAGTCTCTTAACTTCTCGGTCCTCTATCATTCATATCGAATCATATCCATTAGTGGTCCTTGAAAGGCTTGTTATAAGGTCTCTGGAGACCATAGGTGCATTAGTCACACCAAATGGCATGACTACAAATTCGTAGTGTCCATTTCTGGTCCTGCAAACCATTCTAGGTGTATCACTTCCTTTCACTTTCAACTGATGGTTCCCCAAAACGCAGGTCTATTTTAGGGAACTCTGTTGTCCCTTCTTAGCTGATCAGATAGATCATTTATTCTGGGGAAGAGGGTACTTGTTCTTAACTGCTACTTTGCTCGGCACTCTAAAATCTATGCTTCATCCGCATAGATCTGTCTTTCTCCTTAATGAACAACTCTGGAGCTCCCTGGGGTGAATGACTAGGGCGGATGAAACCTTTGTCAAGTAGCTCCTGAAATTGTTCTTGTAACTCTTTTAGCTCTCCTAAAGAAATTCGATATGGAGCTTTTGAAATTGGGATGGTGTTAGGAAATAACTCAATTTCAAACTCTACTTCTCTGTTGGGAGATAGTCCAGGTAGCTCTTCTAGAAATACCTTTGAGTATTCGCAGATTACCCGAACGTCTTCCTGCTTGGGTCTTTTCTTGTTATCAATGTCCTTCTAGTTCTAATTACTTAACTGGGGTTTCTGACTCCCCACTATCTTGTCCTCTATTTTAACATCTAGTTATGCCAAGAATAATACTTGATATCTTCTCTATCCTTTCTAAGCATACTTATGTATATGAATATAAGAGAAACAAAACTAAAATTTGTATCTATTCTTCCTAAGCATATGTATCAAAACATAGAAAATTAAAACCTAAATTTTCTTCTTTCCTAAGCACATATAAGCAGATACTCTATACTGCAAATAATAAAGAAAGCATAAAAGAAAATTAAATACTTTCTTACTTGAAGACGACAAAGATGGTGCTGATGTGTGATGCTAGAGAATGGGACCTGCTCTGATACCAACCGTAACAACCACCCTTCTTACTATACTACTCTCTAAGGATGACCTTTACTTAACTACTAACTCTACTTAACCGGTATGATTAAAAATCACATGGAAACCCTACCGAAAAATTTCGACAGAGTCTCCCTTGTACCGGTGACCATATTCAACAATACATGCAATATATACTCAGCCACAAGCGGCTGGAATACATATCAATCAACCACGCAGTATAATAAATCCAAAATAAAGAAAACAATACCACACTCATCACACCATATCACAATTCATCTACTATGTCCTAATCACATCAAAATATCATGTACTATCTCAAATACTTCTAACATAGCAAAAGACAACAGAAACTAAAAGAAAACTTCTTTCTTAGTCCCAAGGCTTCCATAGTCCTGGCATCACACATCCTTCGTACACCTCCTTGTCGCCTTCCTTTCTATATCTTTTCCTTTCCTGTATCTGCAGTAAGAGGAAGTGCAATCTATAAGCAAAATTTGCTTAGTAAGCACAATCTAACTCACAAAAACATGAATATGCATGTATATAGAAAGAACTAGAAACTATATGCTCTAAAAAGAAATAAAGCATAAACATAACTGCTCATATCAAACTAATAGCTAAGAAAAGCTAAAGAAATCTACTCATGTAATTCTAATAGCTAATCATGCTATACAAGGACAAAATTGCATGCTGAAAGATAAAGCTAATCATGCTAAATATCAAATCAGGAACAAACAAAACTAATACTACATGCTAGAATTCAAATGAATTAAACTTTCTGACTCTAAGCATAAATGAAGCTTGTTTCATTTGTTTCAAAACTTATACTTTATTACTTTAAAATAATAATCAACTTCTCTTGGGCCCGGCATTGTACCAACTTGCGTGCATCCTTAATATGAGTCAAGGTAGCTAATCTCGAAACTACTAAGGTACTTCTAGGCGATCTTGTGCCTAGGGGCGATCTAGGAGCCCACCCAATGGACCTTGTGTCTGGTACATGCCATTAAAAAGTAAAATACTTATTTTCTTTTTAACTATAACTTCCTTATACTTGTTATTCTTTAATTCTCTTATAACAAAATGCCTTGGCATTTATTCAAACACTTAGTGTGCTTTTAATCCTAAACTTCTGGAATTTAGGATCAAATTAAGACCTTGTGTAACGACCCAATTTTCCCTGTTTCAAGTTCTAAAAGTCCATAAAAATATTTGGAAATACTTTTAAAATATTCTAGAGATTTTTAGGAATTTTTATAGTATTTTTATATAATTTTTGGAGGTCGTTTAGTATGTTACAAAAAGAAAGAAGTTTTGACCAAAAAATGTTGAAGGTGAGACTCGAACCCATGACCTCTGGCCAACCCGACCTAACCAGACGCAGCCACCCAACTGGGCTGCGCTCATTTTGTTAACCAAGTATGAGGAGAAAGAGATTTAAGATGTAGCTATAATGGAAATAACCCTAAGTATAAGGATTGGATTTCTTTTCCCTAAACCTATTTTTCTTTCTCCCGAAACCTCTCCTTTCTCACTCGCGACGGCGCTAACCCTTCTCGGCGAAAATCGCAGCACGCACCTAGGCGACTCCGGCGGCCGACGAGCTTCCTCCTCCGCGGATTCTTCACAAGTCTGAGCTTCTCTCGGCAAGGAGAGCGCGCGGGCACAAGAAGAGGCCGAGAGTTGCAAGTTTCCAAACCCTAGAACCTTCTTCCTCCTTCGGTTAGGGGCTCATTCGAACCCTAGGTCTTCCTCCGGTTGTAAGTCCAAGAACAGCGAGGTGAGTTGCTCCTCACCTGCAGTAGGATAGCTCCGCGACATTGATCTTCTTTTCCTTTTGATTTCGGAATTTGGTTTCACTCCTTTTCATCCACAGCATGCCCCTATGTTTTGGATTGAGTTTGAGCCGAATTTATGCTTGCTAGGGATTTAATTCTTTTTGTGTTTCGGATCATGTTGCACAGAATATGTATGTTAGAAGGTTAAGGGTAGATTTAAGATTCTTTTTCCTTCTTCCTTGCATATATATGTTGATACAGTCTGACCTGGATGTTGTTTTGCTGTTGACACTGATTTAAGTTTGTATCAGATATTTAACTCAGATTAATTACTAATCTAGGTTGACTTGGTTGACCTGATTCGGGAAAAAAGTCCAAGTATGGAGACTTGGCACTGGAGAAGTCCAAGCAGGGAGCTTGGCACGAGTGGAAAGTCCTAACTGGGATGTTAGGCAGTTGGAAAGTCCTGGTGAGTGAAGCCAGGCAGTGGGAAAGTCCTAACTGGGATGTTAGGCAGTTGGCAAGTCCTGGTGAGTGAAGCCAGGCAAGGGAAAATCCAGATGGATCAAGGGTGATCGGACATCTGGTGTTGAAAAGTCCAAGAAGGAAGCTTGGCATGCGAAGTCAGAGAGGGCTCGGTAGCTCGTTCTCTAGGACCAGATGAAGTCGGAGAGAGCTAGGGAGCTCGTTTCTCCGGACTAGGTCAGAGAGGGCTCGACCCGGTCTGAGTCAAGAAGCTGGATCGGTCGGCAGACCGATCCAGTGAAACCTTGGACACCTGATCGGTCTGCGGACCGATCCAGTGAAACCTTTATACCTGATCGGTCTGCCGACCGATCGGTGTCGATGGCTCGAGCGTTTGCGATCGATGCGGACCGATCGAAATCGATCGAGAGCTCATGATTTCTTGATCGTCTGCGGACGATCGAAATCAATCGATAGCCTCATCGAGATTTTATTGATCGTCCGGACCGATCGGAGGCTTTAAGCTTTCGACGGCGACATCTGATCGGGTCCGGGACCGATCAGATTAGTGCCTGATCGGTCCGCCGACCGATCGGCTCGCGCACACGGAGCGACCTCGATCGGTCCGGGACCGATCGATTAGTTCTGATCGGTCCGCGACCGATCAGCGATGATCGAAGCGTGGTTGATCGCATCGCGACCCACTGTATTGTTTGCTTTGCATGCATTTTTTCTGATTGCCGTATTTGTATTCACCTATCTGTTTTTAACCATTTGCTGTGAGTCTTTCTAGCTTGCAGGTTGCAGGTCACATTCTCATGTTTGGATTCAAATTAAGCTTCATTAAGAGAAGGAGACAAGTACCCTTTTCACTGTAATTTGCTGCAACAAATACATTTGGGGCATCAACGTTCACTGGCGAAATCCGATTACGATTGGGCTGCTCAGTTTGACTTCTTCCCATTGGTTGGTATCCAGAGACGCCAGTGATTTCCATTGGCATGTGTTCAGAGAATCAGAAGAGGAGGAGAGGTGATTGGCTACGCCTGGCTGGCAGCAGCGATTCTGCAGACGGCGGTGATTCGAGCCAGTGAAGCAGAGAGACATAAGAAGGAAGAAGAGGAGTTCAGAAAGGGATAATTCTGAATTCTCTGTCTTTGGTGATCAAGCCTTCGAGAAAGCAAGTTGGTGATGCTGTGAGCTCTTTGCTGAGAAGGTTGATTGTGCGCTCTCTGCTCTATTCTCTTCTCCGCGTGGCTGTAAGCTCATCTTAATATTTTTCTCAGCCACTGTAAGTCTTGTACTTAAATCTATAATCATCTGAGACTTTGTTGAGAGGTTGCTCCACCGAGAAGGAGACATCTTTAGCCGGATCTTGTCCGGGGTGTGATCTACCGAAAGATCAAGGAGTCGTCCTCCTTACGGACACGCCGAGGAGTAGGGGCAAGTTATCCCCGAACCTCGTATATCCTTGTGTCTGCTGTGTGTTTGTTTTCTTTCGTTTTAGTTTTTCTATTTCCGCTGTGCTGTGCTAACAAAGTTCTTGAAGAAATTTCTGTTTAGTGTTTTTCAAAGAGGCTATTCACCCCCCTCTAGCCATCTAAGATCCCAACAAGTGGTATCAGAGCCTGGTGCTCTTCATCTGGACTAACATTCCAAGGAGCAACAAGATGGCCATGAAGGAAGGATTCAGCACCAACAGACCACCCTTCTTCGATGGAGCAGATTTCCAGTATTGGAAGAGCCGCATGGAGTATTACCTCAAGACCGATATCTCCATGTGGTTCTCCGTCAAGGAGGGATTCTCACCTCCAAAGGATGAAGAAGGTAAGGAACTTGACTCATCGAGATGGTCAACCGAGCAAACTCGCAAGGGACAAGCCGATGCCAAGGCGGTTGTCACTTTGCAATGTGGGATAGCCAAGGATCAACTTGTCAAGGTTGGTCCTTTCACAAGTGCGAAGGATCTATGGAACAAGCTCATCGAGCTCCAAGAAGGACTCGAGACTCTCGGATCGCCAAGAGGGATTTGTTCCTAAACCAACTACAGAACCTTGTCATGAAGGAAAATGAAACTGTAAGTGAGATACATGGAAGGTTCAAGGAGATCATCAATGGTCTCCATTCGGTGGATGAACGAGTAGAAAACCGTGACCTCGTAAGGTATGCTCTAAAAGCTTTTCCTAGGAATGCCTTGTGGTCATCCATGGTGGATGCCTACAAGGTATCCAAGGATCTTTCCACTGTTAAGTTAGATGAATTTTTTTGTGAAATGGAATTACATGAACTTGCTAACAAAGGGCAAAAAGAGAAAGGTATTGCTTTGGTTGCAGAAGAAAAGAGCAAGGAGGGAAGAAGGAAGAAAGAAAAGAAGAAGGAGAAAGAAATTGTTTCATCTTCATCCTCCTCCGAGTCAGATGATGAAGGTGAATCATCATCAAGCGAGATGACCAACTTCGTGAGAAGAATCATGAGAAGGAGCAGAAGATACAAAGGGAAAGGTAAACCTAGTGAACAAAATATTGACAAAACTAATGTTACATGTTATGAGTGCAGCAAAAAGGGACACTATCGGAGTGAGTGTCCGAAATTAAAAAGGAAGGAGGAACGAGCCAAAAAGAAGGAGGAAAGAGTCAAGAAGAAGAAGGCTCTAAAAGCTACATGGGATGAGTCTTCTTCAAGTTCATCTGAGGAAGAGAAGAGGGAGAAGAGTACACGGCAGTTAGCCCTCATGGCAAGAGAGGAGTCCGAGTCCGAGAGTGAGGACTCAAGCTCTTCAGCCGCGACTTCATCATCTTCGGATGATGAAGAGGTAACATCTCCCCATTTAGAAAAGTGTTATAAAACAATTGCACATTTGTCTACTTCCCTTAAAAAATCAAAAACAGAAACTAAACTGCTAAAAGATGAAATAGAGAAATTAAGGGCCCTTAGGGAAGATGAGGTCGATGACCTTTATCAAGAGGCCCTAGAGGATGAAAACAAAACCTTGAAGGGTGAAATTGAGAAGCTCAAGAAAATGCTTGAGAAATTCTCAACCAGCTCTAAGACCTTAGACATGATTCTAAATGCCCAAAGGGCGGTCTACAACAAGGCTGGATTAGGATACCAACCTAAGGAGTCTAGTTTTATTTCTTTAGTGTCAAGAACCCAATTTCATAGATCGCATGTTTCTAGGGTTCATGAGACTAGGAAGAAGGTAACAAAGGCATGGGTGCCTAAGTCTTTCATTGTAGATGCATTAGGTCCCAAGATTTGGGTACCTAAAACATCTATCTTTCGTGTCTTGTAGGCATTGGTAAAGGGGGAGCGTCTATCAACTTGGTTTGTTGATAGTGGATCCAAGCACATGACAGGGGACAAGTCACTATTTTCTACCATTCAAAACAAAAATAGAGGTAATGTGTCATTTGGTAACAATGGTAGTCTTAAGGTTGTAGGAGTTGGAGACATTCATATATCCGAATGTCTCCATATCAAGAATGTCCTTCTAGTCAAGGGGATGACTTTTAATCTCCTAAGTGTCAGTCAATTGTGTGATACGGGTTACACAATTGAATTTCATTCAAGTCAATGTTTGGTTAAACACATTGACACACTTGACACGGTACTAGTAGGCACAAGGGTTGATAATATTTATCAAGTATCATTTAAAAGTGCTACTAATGCTTTGATTAAGTGTTTCATGTCAAAAGAAGAAGAGTCTTGGCTATGGCATAGAAGGTTGGCACATGTCAATATGAAGAACATCCGGAAGTTGGCCAACCAAGGATTAGTGCGAGACTTACCCAGCATCAAGTACCACAAGACCAAACTATGTGATGCATGTCAAAAGGGTAAGCAAACAAAAGGTGTTCATAAAGGTAAAAGCATTGTAAGTACATCTACTGCTTTAGATTTATTGCACATGGACCTATTTGATTGCAGTAGTGTAATATCATTGAATGGAAGTAGATATTGCTTGGTAATCGTTGATGATTTTACTAGATACACATGGACTTTCTTTTTGAAGCATAAGGACCAAACTATAGATATTTTTATTTCCTTTTGTAGAAGAACTGAAAATGAAAAATCAACAACAATTAAAACCATTAGAAGTGATCATGGTGGTGAATTTCAAAACCATAGGTTTTTAGAATTTTGTCAAGAAAAAGGGTATAGACATGAGTTCTCAACTCCAAGGACCCCACAGCAAAATGGGGTTGTGGAGAGAAAGAACCGAGTCTTACAAGAGGCTGCACGAAGCATGCTCAATGAGTACTCACTACCGAGTTACTTGTGGGCTGAAGCTGTGAATACAGCTTGCTATGTGCAAAACCGAATCAATACATAGGTTTTAGGAAAGACTCCCCATGAACTTTGGTTTGGGAAACCACCTACAATTAAACATCTTAGGGTGTTTGGTTGTAAGGTGTTTATTTTAAATACCAAGGACCATCTTGGAAAATTTTCGGCCAAGGCTGATGAGGGGATACTGGTTGGGTACTCGCTCACCAGCAAAGCCTATCGAGTCTACAACAATAGGACTAAATTGATTGAAGAGTCCTCTGATGTAGCTTTTGAAGAAATCCCTAACTCAAATGATCAATCAAGGGCTATAGGAGAAATTCAATTTGAACTTAGAAATCTAAGTTTGAATGATCAAAATGAAGAACGAGTCGAAGTTGACTCTGATGTTGATGAACAAAGGCAACAAAGAACTCAATCTGATCCTTTGCCAGATATTGAGTCCTTGCCTGTGCCTAGTGAGACCATTCATGAGGCACCATCAACACTAAGACAATCTAGGATAGCCTCTAGTCATCCCCAAGACCAAATTGTGGGAGACATTCAACAAGGGGTTAGGACTAGGTCATTCTTCAGAAATGAGTCTAATGAAGTCACATTGATTTCAGAGATTGAACCAAAATTAGTTGATGAGGCATTGCACGATCCTGATTGGATCATAGCTATGCAAGACGAATTAGGTCAATTTGAAAGGAGCCAAGTGTGGGACTTAGTTCCTAGACCTAAGAAGACCACCATTATTGGAACTAAATGGGTCTTCAAAAATAAGTTAAATCAAAAGGGAGAAGTTGTAAGAAACAAGGCAAGACTTGTAGCCAAGGGCTATAGTCAAGTCGAAGGTCTCGATTATGATGAGACTTATGCTCCCGTGGCACGATTAGAGTCCATTCGTTTGATGCTAACTTTTGCTCCACATAGAGGTTTCAAACTCTATCAAATGGATGTTAAATCTGCCTTCTTAAATGGCTTCATTAAAGAAGAGGTCTATGTTGAACAACCCCCGGGGTTTGTGAGTACCGAAGCTCCAAACCACGTATACAAGCTCAAGAAAGCTCTTTATGGGCTTAAACAAGCACCTCGAGCTTGGTACGAAAGGTTGTCAACATATTTACTAGAAAAGGGTTTTGTGAGAGGCCAAATAGACCCAACACTATTTCTGCGTAGAGATGGTGAAAATATTTTTGTAGCCCAAGTATATGTCGATGACATAATTTGTGGCTCAAATAACAAGGGCTATTTGAATGAATTTATTTCTCACATGGAAAGTGAGTTCGAGATGAGTCTAGTAGGAGAATTGACATTCTTCCTTTGACTTGAAATCAAACAAACTCGAGATGGAATTTATGTCCATCAGGCAAAATACACTCAAGAGATGCTTAGAAAATTCAATATGAGTGACTCTAAGGAAGTGTCCACTCCAATGGCGACAAGCACTCGCCTTGACAATGATGAGAGTGGAAAACCAATTGATCTAACGCAATATAGAAGCATGATTGGTAGTCTTCTATATCTCACAGCTAGTCGACCAGACATACTTTTTGCTGTGGGCATGTGCGCTAGATATCAAGTCTGTGCCAAGGAATCTCATTTAATTGCAGTTAAGAGAATATTGAGATACCTTAAGGGCACAATTCGAGTAGGTCTATGGTACCCTCATACAGAGTCTTTTGACTTGATAGGCTATACCGATTCCGACTATGCTGGGTGCAAATTGGATCGGAAAAGCACTAGTGGGGGTTGCCAATTTTTAGGTTCATCTTTAGTTAGTTGGTCAAGTCGGAAGCAACATTGTGTTGCTCTCTCCACGACCGAGGCCGAATATATTGCCATGGGAGAGAGTGTATCGCAATTGTTGTGGATGATACACACCCTAGAGGATTATGGACTTTCTTATAAGGGTGTACAAGTGCTATGTGACAACATTAGCACGATCAACCTAACTAAAAATCCAGTCCATCATTCTAGGACCAAGCACATTGAAGTGCGTCATCACTTCATTAGAGATCACGTAGCTAGGGGTGACATTGTGCTCACATATGTGGAGTCAAAGTCAAACCTAGCCGACATTTTCACCAAACCCCTTCCGGAAAATGAATTTAGTCATTTAAGGAGGGAGTTGGGGATGTGTTTGGCTCCTTAGGTCCTTAGGACTTCATCATGATCAATAAGGACTATTAAAATGACAAGAGTAATTGGGACAATATTTTGGGCAACTTGGGAACATCTCACACAAACTATAAGGTTTAACAAAATATTTTTGTTTGCTAGAAATGGGGTGAGATGCTAGGAACAACCAAATTATTCAAAATGTATCATGCATCCCTTGAATAATTAGGTTGAAGAGACATTAATTGAGTATGGGGAAGACCATTACATAATTCATGTGTATTTGGTTCCTAGATCTTACTCATATATTCCAACCAAGGAAACTTGGTTGGACTTTTCCCTATAAATCATGTAACCTTGATTGTTGGACTGTTTGATACCTTTGATCGACCTCTCGTGATTTTGATTGACACTAGGATAGGTCATTGAAATAATGATAGAAATTTGGACATATTTTGCCAAATTTGGGACTGGACATAGCAAGGTTGAAGATTTCAGTTTTTAACCTTGAGTTGTCTATTTTGACAAACTTGAAACTTGTCTGAAATCTCAGTGTTTGTAGTCGAATTTGAAAGTCTCAAATTATAAACAAATTCACACCATAAGAGCCCATCGTTAGGACATAGTTATGTTTGTAGATTCTCAGGGTTCTAGATATTGATTTTGAAAGTTTTACTGGAGAAACTTCTACGAACTATCAAACATTTCGGTTACTGAAATCACTGAAAATTTCAGTATCAGTGTCAGTATCAGACACTGATCGGGCTACAGCCCGATCAGGAGAAGATGGATCGGTCGACAGACCGATCCAAAAACTTCCCAACCTTTCTGTCTGTAATCTGATCGGTCCAGAGACCGATCAGGTTATTTTTGTGCGCCTCACTGATCGGTCCAGGGACCGATCAGGATAATCTGATACGCATAAGGCTCTTCTGATCGGTCTATAGACCGATCAGTGGTTCCATTGGTTAAGTCTGTGACTTAGGGGGCTTACTGATCGATCTCTGATCGGTCTACGGACCGATCAGGAAGTTCCCTGATCGGTCTGGTGACCGATCAGGAAGTTCCCTGATCGGTCTGGTGACCGATCAGGGGCTTCGTGAATCTACTGATACCTTCTGATCGGACAACCGTCCGATCATTTCTTCACTGTACACTCATCTAAACCCTTAAAACCTCCCGATCCCTCCTTCTCCTCATTCACGCGAAACCCTAGCCAACTCTTCCCACCAGTTCACCCTTTCTCTTCTCTTGGCACGCCGAAGCTCCAGCCCTCGGAAGCCCTAGCCTAAAGTTCAAATGGCACCAAGGTAACTTCTTACCTCTCTAAAACTTGGCATTGTGTTTTCATTTCTCACTGGATCTTCTATTATTGTTGTCTTGGTTCTTATTTGTTGGTGGCTCCGGTGCTCACTCATTGCCCCATTTTACCCCAATGTGTCCCCTTTAGGAAGAAACCCACTTATGGTGAGGGAACCTCTAAGGAACCAACCAAGACATCCAAATCCAAAACTCCTGCTGCTCCTTCCCGACCCCAACCAGCTAGTTCCAGTAGATTCCCAAACCGCCAGTCTGAGCAAGCTTTTCAACAAAGGACATTCAAATTACTCCCTTGTAGGTCCGTGGATAGAAAATTCATGGACGAATTTTGCCCACAAGTGTCCGAAATCATAGCATACTACAAACTCGATTCACTAGTCTACTTGGAACGGGATATCAACTATGACTTGGTCTCTGAGTTCTATAATAACCTTCATGAGACTAATGATCAAGGTTTTAAAACAAGAGTTGCTAAGCGGACTCTTGATTTCAGTATCTCATCTTTCTTTGAGTATCTCAATTGTCGGAGGTGTTCCGGTGATGTCTTTTCGATATTTCCTGACTTACCAGATCAGTTACTTCCACCGTTTGATATCTCACCTGACGATATATATGAGTACTTCTTCAGACAGCCTAGACAAGGGCTAGATGAGCTAGATGTTGACTTCCCTACTTTTGCAGCCTTGAGATTATCTCCTCAAGATTACATTCTTTTTAAAATTGTCACGAACTGCCTTCTACCTATCACATCTAAACCATTATCAGAGATTCGACCGTATCATTGTCTGATGCTTTACGGGTTGCGTAGGCGTCTTGATTTTGATATCATGTCGAGCATCTACTCCTCGATCATATCATATTCTCAGCCTAGCGGCTTCACTATTTATATGCCTTATGGGCATATAATTACTGATTGGCTTGAGACCCTTCAGGTTGATGTCTCTAAGGGTAGAATAATCAAAATGGTCAGGCAGGATTGCCGACTTGGGAAAAGGGCATTTTCCAAGTCTGGAATCATAGGGCGAAATGGGGATGTTCAGTGGAAGGATGGGAGAGCTTTAGGTGAGTTACCACGGGGACCTCCACGACAGGGTGCAGCTGCTCCTCCTGCTGACATTGGCGAGGCGGATCCTGATCTGCGCTGGCAGATCGCTGAGTTGGAGAGCCGATTTGATCGTCACGAGGAGATGGTGACTGCTGAGTTCGATGGACTACGCATACGGATTGACCAGCGCTACGATGACCTGCGCGGGCATATTGACCAGCGCTTCGATGATATGCGCAGTCATCAGGTGGTGACACAGCAGTTGCTACTCGGATGGATGGCACGATACCCGCCTCCGCAGTCTTACCCAGGCTATCCATCCTCCAGCGTGCCGCCTCAGGATTTCACCCTTCCTGCCGATGATGATGATGCTCCTCATGTTGAGGACGTTGATTGATATAGTCTGTGTGTCACCTTGTCTGTATGTATTTTGGATGTTATTTGTTAGTCTGACCTGGATGTTTGCACTTCTGATGCTACTCATATATTTATGCTACTCGATTTTATATTTGCTTGCTCCTTATTATGCTTCATTTTCTATGTTTTTTTTATGCTGTTCCTATGCCATGATTTGGTTGTATCTTTTGTCTTTCTTACTGTCGTATTGTGACCTTAGAGGGAACTCTAGGTCAGTTAAAAGAAGGCAGTATGGATTAAGGGGGAGCCTTTTTAGTTTTTGTCACCTCATTTGCACCTTTTCGGTGTTTGACAAAGGGGGAGAGGATACCTAAGTTTCCTAAGTTTAGAAATGTATGAAAGCTTGATTTTAGGGGAGAGGATAACGGGAAGGATCTTGATTCCCGTCCTTGACTTGGTGGTGTATCCGTCTTAGGGGGAGGATCCTGATTTCCCTAAAATCATGGGTATATGAGCATTTATGATCTAAATTTAAATCGTGTTGTCAAACAACAAAAAGGGGGAGATTGTTGATACAGTCTGACCTGGATGTTGTTTTGCTGTTGACACTGATTTAAGTTTGTATCAGATATTTAACTCAGATTAATTACTAATCTAGGTTGACTTGGTTGACCTGATTCGGGAAAAAAGTCCAAGTATGGAGACTTGGCACTGGAGAAGTCCAAGCAGGGAGCTTGGCACGAGTGGAAAGTCCTAACTGGGATGTTAGGCAGTTGGAAAGTCCTGGTGAGTGAAGCCAGGCAGTGGGAAAGTCCTAACTGGGATGTTAGGCAGTTGGCAAGTCCTGGTGAGTGAAGCCAGGCAAGGGAAAATCCAGATGGATCAAGGGTGATCGGACATCTGGTGTTGAAAAGTCCAAGAAGGAAGCTTGGCATGCGAAGTCAGAGAGGGCTCGGTAGCTCGTTCTCTAGGACCAGATGAAGTCGGAGAGAGCTAGGGAGCTCGTTTCTCCGGACTAGGTCAGAGAGGGCTCGACCCGGTCGAAGTCAAGAAGGCTGGATCGGTCGGCGGATCGATCCGGGAACCTGACACTGATCGGTCTGCGGACCGATCGGAAACTCTTATACTGATCGGTGCCGCCGATCGAGGATTGATCGATGGCTGCGAGCGTTTGCGATCGATCTGCGGACCGATCGAATCGATCGATAGCTCATGTGACTTCTTCGATCGTCCGCGACCGATCGAAATCAATCGATAGCCTACTAAGATTTTATTGATCGTGCGGAGACCGTCGAGGCTTTAAGCATCGGACGGCGACATCTGATCGGTCCGGGACCGATCGATTAGTGCCTCGATCGGTCCGCCGACCGATCGAAGCGCGCACCGGAAAAGCGACGCCTGATCGGCGGGACCGATCAGATTAGTTCTGATCGGTCCGCAGACCGATCAGCGATGATCCAGAAGCATGGTTCGGACCGACCCACAGTATTGTTTGCTTTGCATGCACTTTTTCTGATTGCCGTATTTGTATTCACCTATCTGTTTTTAACCATTTGCTGTGAGTCTTTCTAGCTTGCAGGTTGCAGGTCACATTCTCATGTTTGGATTCAAATTAAGCTTCATTAAGAGAAGGAGACAAGTACCCTTTTCACTGTAATTTGCTGCAACAAATACATTTGGGGCATCAACGTTCACTGGCGAAATCCGATTACGATTGGGCTGCTCAGTTTGACTTCTTCCCATTGGTTGGTATCCAGAGACGCCAGTGATTTCCATTGGCATGTGTTCAGAGAATCAGAAGAGGAGGAGAGGTGATTGGCTACGCCTGGCTGGCAGCAGCGATTCTGCAGACGGCGGTGATTCGAGCCAGTGAAGCAGAGAGACATAAGAAGGAAGAAGAGGAGTTCAGAAAGGGATAATTCTGAATTCTCTGTCTTTGGTGATCAAGCCTTCGAGAAAGCAAGTTGGTGATGCTGTGAGCTCTTTGCTGAGAAGGTTGATTGTGCGCTCTCTGCTCTGTTCTCTTCTCCGCGTGGCTGTAAGCTCATCTTAATATTTTTCTCAGCCACTGTAAGTCTTGTGCTTAAATCTATAATCATCTGAGACTTTGTTGAGAGGTTGCTCCACCGAGAAGGAGACATCTTTAGCCGGATCTTGTCCGGGGTGTGATCTACCGAAAGATCAAGGAGTCGTCCTCCTTACGGACACGCCGAGGAGTACGGGCAAGTTATCCCCGAACCTCGTATATCCTTGTGTCTGCTGTGTGTTTGTTTTCTTTCGTTTTAGTTTTTCTATTTCCGCTGTGTTGTGCTAACAAAGTTCTTGAAGAAATTTCTGTTTAGTGTTTTTCAAAGAGGCTATTCACCCCCCTCTAGCCATCTAAGATCCCAACAATATATACTGTAACATGCTTAAGGGTCTTGTTGCTGCCGTGAGTTTCCAAGAGAAGAACAGGAAAAGGATTAAGTAAGTGGAGTGTTTTGCTCTTATTGGTTTCTTCCGTGGCACTAAATAGGGAAATGGACTATGGTTTCGGGTTGTTTTGAAGTAGACTTGAAGAATTCTGTTGCTTATGTTGTGAACATGTTTGCAAAGATTTTAGTTACAGCAGTACTTTCTGGTTGGTTTGTGCCGGGGAACATAACAAGAAGAACAAGCATGTTTTGGATCCATATTAGTTATAGACCTTTTATTGAATTGTTAGAGCATGAAATGTTGTAGATTTATAGCACTTGTTGGATTTTCTCCTTGCTGCAATTAAAAGAACAGCTTTGAAATTAGCATATCAATCTTAGACTTTTTTGTTACCTTAATTAGCATCTGAGTCTTAGCATCCTAGTTTTATTTGCATTTCTGCAAGCATGAACAGCTCTGTTTAGAGCTTAGAACAGCTTCTCTTTAATCGCATATTCGCAAGCAAGAACAATTTCATTTAGGGCCTAGAACAACCTTTCTTTATTTGCATTTCTGTTTGTGTAGAAATAGATGTATATGAACAGATCTTCTAGTTTTAAGTTGCATTCTTTTGCCCTATCTTACAGCATGTTTAGGAAGCTCAAAGTTGCTTTCTTTTAATCTATTTTAAAGCATGATTAGTAAGTTCAAAGTTTCTTTCTTTTGCTCTATTTTAAAGCATGATTAGTAAGTTCAAAGTTGCTTTCTTTTGCTCTATTTTATAGCATGATTAGTAAGTTCAGATTCGCTTTCCTTTGCTTTGTTTTATAACATGCTTAGAGAGTTCAGATCTGCTTCCCTTATGTTATTTTTATATAGCATGCTTGGTTGGTTGTAATCCTACACTTGATAGATATATCTACAGGATTCTAATAAGCTCTAATCAAGGAGTATGAGAAGTATGAGTAAAGAAAATAAAGAAAAAGGCCAAGGCCTTAAGTAGGTCCCAAAGTCAAGACTTTAGGGATTTTAGCACACAAGGTGCTTATTAAAATGCCAAGGCATTTAAAGAAGTAATTAAGATAATAAGTATTTTACTTTTAAGAAAAAGCTAGTACCCGACTTCCAAGGTTGTCGTTAAACAAATCCAGGTGTCCAATTCCAAGGTCTTGGCCCTGGTAGACCAAGGTCTGCTCTTTTAGGATTGGCGGCTCGCTACCCCAACCTATTAGGGAATGCGCATAAGATGGAACTGAGCCTGGGCCTAAGAGAAGTTGATTATTATTTTCAAGTATTAAAGTTTAAATTTTAAACAAGTGAAATAAAAGAATAAGTTTAGAGTAAATGAAGTAAGTTTCACTTTATTTTAAAGATCAGCAAGTTTAGCTTTCTTTTATGCTAGCAGCTTTTACATGTTTAGTTTCTTACATGTTATTTATTTGCTAGTTGATGAGCATGTTTAGCTTTATATGTTAGCTTTTCAGTTAGTTGATTTCTTTGCTATTTATGAGCATGAGTAGCTTTACATGTTAGCATTCCAGTTAGTTTGCTTTCTTTATTAGTTTATGAGCATGATTAGCTACACATGTTTAGTATATCAGTTAGTTGATTTCTTTACTATTTATGAGCATGAGTAGCTATACATGTTATCTTTTCTGTTAGTTGATTTCCTTTCTATTTATGAGCATGAGTAGTTTTACATTTTAGCATTCAGTTTTAGCATGTTTTTATTTATATTCGTGCATGTCGAGTTTTTGTGAGTAGATAGCGCTCACTAATCTTTATGCTTATAGACTGTACTTTCTCCTACTGCAGATAAAGGAAAGGAAAAGATTTAGTAAGCAAGGCGACAAGGTGGTGGTGATGAAGGTGTGTGATGGTTGGACTATGGGGAGATCAAGAGTTTATTAAGGAATTGTTAAGACTTTTCTGTTTAGAGTTCTTTTAGTTTTCTTTAAATGTTATTATGAGTTAAGATTGTAATTAAGTTTATTCCACATTTGTAGCTTGTTATGTCTATTGTTGGAGTTATATACTTGTTTACCATTGCTAGAATAGTTTCCTTTGAGTTATTGTTATTTTTATTTACTGCGTGGTTGTGAAAATATATGTTCCAGCCGCCTGTGGCTGAGTATAGTTGTTTTGTATTGTTGATTTGTTCACCGGTACAGGGGAGACTCTGCCGAAATTTTTCGGTAGGGATTTCTCGTAGTTAAGTAGTGTACCGGTTAAGTAGAGTTAGTAGAGAAGTAACGGTCACTATTAGAGAGTAGTAGTAGTAGTAAGAAGGGTGGTCGTTACAGTTGGTATCAGAGCAGTGTTCCATTCTCCAGCATCACACACACATCAGCATCATTCTTGCCGTCTCCAAGTAAGAAAGTATTTAAAATTCTTTCTTTATTCTGCTTTCCTTATTATTAACTGCAGTATAGAGTATTTGTTTTTAAGTGGTTAAGTAAGATAGAAGTTTGTTCCTCTTTTATTCATATACCTAAGTTTGGTTAGGAAGGATAGAGAAGATAGCAAGTCTTTTTCTTTGCATAATTAGATGGCAAGAAGAGAACATCTCCGTACTGTTCATACTGAGAACCTAGTTCAGGAGAACGAAGAGCCCAGAATCCCTGGGCCTATTCTCTCTGAAGTTGTTGCTCAACTTCAGAGACAAGTAGCGAGCAGCAGCAAGTGATTGCCAATCTAATGGACAATCAGAAGTCAGCTCCTCCCACTCCCCCAACCATTAATGTGGAGACCCCAGTGGTGACTGAAGTCCCATCAGTTGCTTTGGAAGTCGCCACAACACCTTGAAGACAAGAAGCATACCTCATCCAGTGGCTGAAACTGAAACCAGAAAGCCGAGCCCTGGGGTGCCCAGGCTTGGTTCAAGACACTTGAGAGCACAATGGAGCTTCTTGACTGACCAGAAGTCGAGGAGGGTAAGTGTGCCTCTTTCTGCTTATCTGGAGGTGCTCGTATGTAGTGGGAGCGAGTTAAGAGTAAGAGAGCAGTCAACCAGATGAGCTGGGTTGACTTCGAGACAGAGTTTTATGAAGAATTCTTTCGCCAACGGATCACCAATAAACATTATGAGGAGTTTATAGAGTTTAGACCAGGTGACCTACCAGTAGAAGAAGCGGTTAAAAGATTTAACAGGCTAGCTCACCTTTGCCTAAAGTTAGTAAGTACAGTGAAAGAACGAGTCAGACTGATGCTCCTAATGCTGAGACCAGAAATAACACCTAATGTGAGTAGTGAAACTCACCGACCATAGATTGGCGAAGAGCTGGTCAGCAGGGCATTAGTGAGCACTGTCTGAACAGCAACAAGGCTCAACAAATGCAACACAAGCCAATCAAGATAGAAGACAAGACAGTGGGGAAACAGAGAACCCAGTCAAGTAATCAGAACTTGAAGGACAAAGATAACAAGAAAGACCCAAGCAGGAAGATGTTCGGGTAGTCTGTGAGTATCCAAAGGTATTTCCAGAAGGGCTACCTGGACTACCTCCCAACAGAGAAGTGGAGTCAATTTCAAAAGCTCCATACCGAATGTCTCCAGCAGAGCTGAAAGAACTACAAGAACAATTTCAGGAGTTACTTGACAAGGGTTTCATCTGCCCTAGTCATTCACCCCGGGAAACTCCAGAGTTGTTCGTTAAGAAGAAAGACGGATCCATGCTAATGTGCATAGATTTTAGAGCACTGAGCAAAGTAGCAGTTAGGGACATGTACCCTCATTCCAGAATAGATGATCCATATGATCAACTAAAAAGGGCAATAGTGTTCTCTAAAATAGATCTATGCTCTGGGTATCATCAGTTGGAAGTGAAAGAAAGTGATACACCCAGAAGAGTTTCCAGGACCAGATCTGGACACTACGAGTTTATAGTCATGCCTTTTGATGTGACTAATGCACCAGCGGTTTTCATGGACCTGATGAACAGAGTGTTCAGAGAATACCTTGACAAATTTGGCATTGTGTTCATCGACAACATTCTAATCTATTCCAGAACCCCAGAGGAGCATGACACGCACTTGAGAATAGTTCTGCAGACCCTTCAACAAAAGCAGCTCTATGCTAAATTCTCAAAGTGCGAATTCTGGTTGTAGCAGGTAGCGTTTCTAGGACACATCGTTTCTAGAGAATGCATACAAGTAGATCCAGCCAAAGTAGAAGCGGTCAGCAATTGGAAGAGACCCAAGAATGCCAGGGAGATCAGAAGCTTCCTTGGTTTAGCTGGGTACTACAGGAAATTCGTGGAAGACTTTTCCAGAATAGCCTCTCCACTTACAGCCCTCACCAGAAAGAACAAGAAGTTTGAATGGTCAGATAAATGTGAGCAGAGTTTCCAAGAGCTAAAGAAGAGACTGAGCAGTGCTCCCATTCTGACAGTTCCAGAGAGTGACAAGAGTTTTGACATCTACAGTGATGCTTCCTAGATGGGCCTAGGAGCTGTACTCATGCAAGAAGAAAAAGTTATAATTTATGTTTCAAGACAACTCAAAGATTATGAGAAGAACTACCCCACTCATGATCTTGAGCTGACATCTGTGGTCTTTGCACTGAAACTCTGGCGACATTACCTGTATGGAGTCTAGTGCAGAATCTTCACAGACCATCAGAGTCTTAAGTACTTCTTCACTCAGAAGGACTTAAACATGAGACAACGTAGGTGGCTTAAGTTAGTCAATGATTATGACTGTGAAATCCTCTACCATCCATGCAAAGCTAATAAAGTGGTAGATGCACTAAGCAGAAAATCCAGTGCATCCCTGATGTCTTTGACATCATTAGCCCTACCACTGCAGAAGAAGTTGTCAGATTTTGGAATGGAAATTATTTATGGGCAACTCTCTACATTGACCTTAGAGTTTACCTTGCTTGAGGATATACAGAAGAAGCAAAGTGAAGATCCAGATATCCAAAAGATCAAGCAAGGGATATAAGAAGAAGGAAATTCAGAATTTCGAGTATCAGACAGTGGAATTCTTTATCAAGGAAGTCGCCTGTGTGTTCCCAATGATGAAGAGCTAAGAAAGAAAATTTTAGAAGAAGCTCATAGTACACCTTATTCCATGCATCCTGATTCTACCAAGATGTATTAAGACGTGAAACAGAGATTCTGGTGGTCTGGACTCAAAAGGGATGTAGCTAAATATGTCAGTACCTGCCTGACATGTCAGAGGGTCAAAGCAGAACACCAGAGACCAGGAGGAGTTCTACAGCCTCTTCCTATACTAGAGTGGAAGTGGGAAGACATATCCATGGACTTCATAACAGGTCTCCCAAGAACCACAAATGGATATGATGCGATATGGGTGATAGTGGACAGATTGACTAAGTCTGCTCATTTTCTAGCCATCAAGGTGTCCCACTCTACAGAGCAGTTGGCACAGCTGTATGTTAAAGAGATTATCAGACTGCACGGAGTTCCTAAATCTATTGTTTTTGATAGAGATGAGTGCTTCACCTCTCACTTTTGGGAGTGTGTTCAGACTGCACTAGGCACCAAACTCAAGTTCAGCACAGCCTTCCATCCTTAGAGTGATGGACAGACAGAGCGAGTAAATCAGATTCTAGAAGATATGCTCAGAGCTTGTGCACTAGATTTCAAAGGAAGTTGGTGCAAGTATCTATGCTTAGCTGAATTTGCCTACAACAATAGCTATCAGGCCACCATCAAGATGACACCTTATGAGGCACTATATGACAGGAAGTGCAGATCACCCATATGCTGGCAAGAAGCAGGAGAGAGAAAAGAAATGGAAGTAGAACTGGGCATTCAGACAGAACTGATAGATGAGACTACTCAGGCTATCTAGAAGATCAGACAGAGGATAGAGATTGCCCAGAATAGACAAGAGAATTATGTTGACACATGTCGTAGGCTACTTGAATTCCAAGTAGGGGATTCAGTCTTTCTCAAGGTCGCTCCTATGAAGGGAGTGATGAGATTTGGCAAGAAGGGCAAATTAAGTTCTCGTTATGAAGGACCTTACCTGATCACAGAAAGGATTGAGAAAGTAGCTTACAAGCTGGACTTACCACAAGACATGTCAGCAATATATAATGTATTTCATGTCTCCATGCTAAAGAAGTGTCTTCACGACCCCAGCCAAGTGATTCAGCCTCAGACAGTGCAGATCCAAGAGGATCTTAGCTACGAGAGTAGACCTACACAGATAGTGGACAGAGCAGTCAAGAGATTAAGAAATAAAGAAGTGCCACTAGTGAAGGTTATCTGGCAGAACCAGAAGCACGAGGAAGTCACTTGGGAGCGGGAGGACAGTATAAGAGAGAAATATCCAGAGCTATTCTAAGTTCGAGGACGAACTTTTTATAAGGTATGGGGGATTGTAACCACCCAATTTTCCCTGTTTCAAGTTCTAAAAGTCCATAAAAATATTTGGAAATACTTTTAAAATATTCTAGAGATTTTTAGGAATTTTTAGAGTATTTTTACGTAATTTTTGGAGGTCATTTAGTATGTTACAAAAAGAAAGAAGTTTTGACCAAAAAATGTTGAAGGTGAGACTCGAACCCATGACCTCCGGCCGAACTTGACCTAACCAGACGCAGCCAACCAACTGGGCTGCGCTCATTTTGTTAACCAAGTATGAGGAGAAAGAGATTTAAGATGTAGCAATAATGGAAATAACCCTAAGTATAAGGATTGGATTTCTTTTCCCTAAACCTATTTTTCTTTCTCCCGAAACCTCTCCTTTCTAACTCGCGACAGCGCCAACCCTTCTCGGCGAAAATCGCAGCACGCACCTAGGCGACTCCGGCGGCCGATGAGCTTCCTCCTCCGCGGAGTCTTCACAAGTCTGAGCTTCTCTCGGCAAGGAGAGCGCGCGGGCACAAGAAGAGGCCGAGAGTTGCAAGTTTCCAAACCCTAGAACCTTCTTCCTCCTTCGGTTAGGGGCTCATCCGAACCCTAGGTCTTCCTCTGGTTGTAAGTCCTAGAATAGCGAGGTGAGTTGCTACTCACCTGTAGTAGGATAGCTCCGCGACATTGATCTTCTTTTCCTTTTGATTTCGGAATTTGGTTTCACTCCTTTTCATCCACAGCTTGCTCCTATGTTTTGGATTGAGTTTGAGCCGAATTTATGCTTGCTAGGGATTTAATTCTTTTTGTGTTTCGGATCATGTTGCACAGAATCTGTATGTTAGAAGGTTAAGGGTATATTTAAGATTCTTTTTCCTTCTTCCTTGCATATATATACTGTAACATGCTTAAGGGTCTTGTTGCTGCCGTGAGTTTCCAAGAGAAGAACAGGAAAAGGATTAAGTAAGTGGAGTGTTTTGCTCTTATTGGTTTCTTCCGTGGCACTAAACAGGGAAATGGACTATGGTTTCGAGTTGTTTTGAAGTAGAGTTGAAGAATTCTGTTGCTTATGTTGTGAACATGTTTGCAAAGATTTTAGTTACAGCAGTACTTTCTGGTTGGTTTGTGCCGGGGAACAGAACAAGAAGAACAAGCATGTTTTGGATCCATATTAGTTATAGACCTTTTATTGAATTGTTAGAGCATGAAATGTTGTAGATTTATAGCTCTTATTGGATTTTCTTCTTGCTGCAATTAAAAGAACATCTTTGAAATTAGCATATCAATCTTAAACTTCTTTGTTACCTTAATTAGAATCTCAGCCTTAGCATCCTAGTTTTATTTGCATTTCTGCAAGCATGAACAACTCTGTTTAGAGCTTAGAACAACTTCTCTTTAATCGCATATTCGCAAGAAAGAACAATTTCATTTAGGGCCTAGAACAACCTTTCTTTATTTACATTTCTATTTGTGTAGCAATAGATGTATATGAACAGATCTTCTAGTTTTAAGTTGCATTCTTTTGCCCTATCTTACAGCCTGTTTAGGAAGCTCAAAGTTGCTTTCTTTTGCTCTATTTTAAAGCATGATTAGTAAGTTCAAAGTTGCTTTCTTTTGCTCTATTTTAAAGCATGATTAGTAAGTTCAAAGTTGCTTTCTTTTGCTCTATTTTATAGCATGATTAGTAAGTTCAGATTCGCTTTCCTTTGCTTTGTTTTATAACATGCTTAGAGAGTTCAGATCTGCTTCCCTTATGTTATTTTTATATAGCATGCTTGGTTGGTTGTAATCCTACACTTGATAGATATATTTACAGGATTCTAATAAGCTCTAATCAAGGAGTATGAGAAGTATGAGTAAAGAAAATAAAGAAAAAGGCCAAGGCCTTAAGTAGGTCCCAAAGTCAAGACTTTAGGGATTTTAGCACTCAAGGTGCTTATTAAAATGCCAAGGCATTTAAAGAAGTAATTAAGATAATAAGTATTTTACTTTTAAGAAGAGGCTAGTACCCGACTTCCAAGGTTGTCGTTAAACAAATCCAGGTGTCCAATTCCAAGGTCTTGGTCCTGGTAGACCAAGGTCTGCTCTTTTAGGATTGGCGGCTCGCTACCCCAACCTATTAGGGAACGCGCATAAGATGGAACTGAGCCTGGGCCTAAGAGAAGTTGATTATTATTTTCAAGTATTAAAGTTTAAATTTTAAATAAGTGAAATAAAAGAATAAGTTTAGAGTAAATGAAGTAAGTTTCACTTTGTTTTAAAGATCAACAAGTTTAGCTTTCTTTTATGCTAGCAGCTTTTACATGTTTAGTTTCTTACATGTTATTTATTTGCTAGTTGATGAGCATGTTTAGCTTTATATGTTAGCTTTTCAGTTAGTTGATTTCTTTGCTATTTATGAGCATGAGTAGCTTTACATGTTAGCATTCCAATTAGTTTGCTTTCTTTATTAGTTTATGAGCATGATTAGCTACACATGTTTAGTATATCAGTTAGTTGATTTCTTTGCTATTTATGAGCATGAGTAGCTATACATGTTATCTTTTCTTTTAGTTGATTTCTTTGCTATTTATGAGCATGAGTAGTTTTACATGTTAGCATTCAGTTTTAGCATGTTTTTATTTATATTCGTGCATGTCGAGTTTTTGTGAGTAGATAGCGCTCACTAAGCTTTATGCTTATAGACTGCAGTTTCTCCTACTGTAGATAAAGGAAAGGAAAAGATTTAGTATGCAAGGCGACAAGGTGGTGGTGATGAAGGTGTGTGATGGCTGGACTATGGGGAGATCAAGAGTTTATTTAGGAATTGTTAAGACTTTTCTGTTTAGAGTTCTTTTAGTTTTCTTTAAATGTTATTATGAGTTAAGATTGTAATTAAGTTTATTCCACATTTGTAGCTTGTTATGTCTATTGTTGGAGTTATATACTTGTTTACCATTGCTAGAATAGTTTCCTTTGAGTTAGTGTTATTTTTATTTACTGCGTGGTTGTGAAAATATATGTTCCAGCCGCCTGTGGCTGAGTATAGTTTGTTTGTATTGTTGATTTGGTCACCGGTACAGGGGAGACTCTGCCGAAATTTTTCGGTAGGGATTTCTCATAGTTAAGTAGCGTACCGGTTAAGTAGAGTTAGTAGAGAAGTAACGGTCACTATTAGAGAGTAGTAGTAGTAGTAAGAAGGGTGGTCGTTACACCTTGGTCCTTTTTCTTTCTTTTCTTTATCTTTCTTATACTTTTCTTAAACCCAAAATACTATTAGGGTATTTTTCCATATGCATCTATAAGTGAAATCAACTAGATAACACACAATCATGCATATTTAAGGAAAATCTAAAGGCTTGTTCTATAATGCTATCCATAAACTATCTATTAGCAAATCTGCACTACTAAAGAAACTAAATACTTAAAACAAACCTACTTTACAATGCTTAACAAAATTCTGTACTGCAATGCAACAGAAATCTGCATTTCAATGTTAACTAAAAATCTGCACACTAATGCTTAATAAAAATCTGCACTAAAATTCTCACATGGCAATTATAAACCTAGAATTTCAGATTCTAGTAACCGGCTGAGACCAAATGAAATCCTTGATATTGCCACATCCAAATACTTTAATTCTGAACATCAATCATGCCATTAAACTTATGGTCAGAAAGGAATCCTCAGTATAAAATCTATATTGATCAACATATAAATCCCTTTTCTCATCTTCTAAAATCTAAACTAAACTTCTACTCTGAACTTACTACTTGCATATCTAAATTACTCATATACTTCTCACCTGTTAAATTCATTACCTCAATTCAAATCATCTTTAGTTTAATACATGATACTCACCAAAACAACATATTACATATGCTCATCTTCACTCCTTCATCCACACTTCTGCACTAAAGAGATTACACTACCTACATCATCATAAAATAAATCATAATCACTGCCGGATCAACCTCCAATTAGCCTAATAAACCAATACTTAATCCAAGTCATTCTATGTTCATTGCCTAATAACAGAACCAAGGGAAACTAAAATCTTAAAGATAAATCTACTATATACTTGGAATAAAAGGCAGTTCGGGTTTTGTACAGCAGCAAAGAAAACTAACTTGAAACGGAATTAGCACTTGCTTAACCTGCAAATTAAAAGGGTTGTTTTAAGCTTCAAGTAAAGCTGTTCAGGCCGGCAGAAATACAAAGAAAGAAAGGCCGTTCTAAGCTCTAAATAGAGCCGTTCATGCTTGCTGTAAACACAAATTCTGCACTATACTACTATACCACTAAATAAAAATCTCAATAGCAACTTAGCCTTAATTCTGCATATTAAATTAACTGAAAACTGCATACTATGCTAATCCAAACTGCGCTATGAGCCTAACGAATCTGCACTTGAATGTTAACTAAAATCTACTCTACTTAATAAAAATCTAGATGCTACATTCAAGCTAAACAACTTTCGGCCGAATTCTCCTAAGACTAGGCTGTTCATGTCCGGTTAATTGCAAATCAGCTAAAGACCTACAATTAATGTGAACTTTCAGATCTCATACCCACAACAATTGAAAGATTTAGAGAAGACTTCATACAGATTATTCTCATGGTATCACTTAACTGTTTATTTAAAATTCAAATAACAATAGGTAACTATGGAATAGCAATTTCTAAGGCATCGCAAAATTCCCATCTCTATGAATAAATCACAATAGCAAGCCCTTTAATCACTTCAATTCTGTCTCAACCATCCTAACATTAAATTCCGAACAGCATGCTTTAACAAGAGAAATCTAACTACAAATTTTGAGATATTACTGTGGTCTTCTAATCTATTCACGCTCTATACTTCGTCTAAAAACTAAATCTATTTAAGGTCACAAGCAACCAGAGAAACAAAATGCTATACATAGCTATTCAACACTAAAAATCTGTTAAAGCTTGATACTCAAGTAAAGCTTATACTTTTATAGAGCGACAGAGATCTTTACACATGTTACAACATGATCTAAACTAATTTACTAAACCATAAGCTCAAACCGAAAACTAAATCTATAGATTGGAAACCTAAATTTGAATTTTGAACAAGTAGTAGGGTAACAAGGAAAAACATAAGGGTTGTTCAAACCGGAATCTAAACCTGCAGAATGAAAATCCAAATCTGAATTTAAATGCTCTATACTAAACCTGAACCTTAATGCCACGCCAGGGAAACATAAAAGAAGTTCCGGCTGTACATGTTTATCAGATCAACCTGAAGTAAACCCAAACGGACAGAAAATAAACTAGAGACTAACAACTAGCAATAAGCTTCCAGAGGATGATCATCTTCATTACTTAACACAAGACCAACCCAAATTAGGCTTGCTAAAAACTTAAAACATAAACCTCTACAAAGCTGATTCATGACTTGAACCTTTATAATCAAACCTATATAGAACTCATTCACAGCTTATGCCTTAATGGAGCAACAAAATTCGAAGACTATAATCACAACTCCACCTTGATCCGAGCATGCTTCAAAAAACTACATCCAAAACTACAATCCGTTCCCTTATTCAGAACCACGGCAGAAAACACACAAACAACTTCACAGCATACTAGATAAGGAAGAAAAACCAAATATGAAACCTTAACTCACGGCAGAAAATTCTAAAGCTACAAACTTTACCAAAATCAAAGAATGAATTTGAGAGCTACCCTTACCGCAGGTGAGTAAGCGACTTACCATGATTCTTGAATTCAAACCGAAGGAGAAAACCTCTAGGGTTCGCAGAGAAAACTTTAAATTTCAACCCTTCCTCGTGCCCACGAGCTCTCTTCAACGAGGAGACCTCGAATCTGTGAAGAACCGACGGAGAGAAGTGCTCGCCGGCCACTGGAGACGAAGCCCTAGCTTCTTTTTTGCCCGAGAAGGAATCAGCGCCGCGCACGCGTGAAGCAGAGAGGAAGGCTTCGAGAGAGGAAATTTTAGGTTTTAGGAAAAAGATTTAAATCTTATACTTAAGGTTATTTTCGTTTCAAACTATAGCTTAAATAAAATTTTTCTCCTTCTTTAATAACAAAGTCTGCTGGCGCAGTTGGTTGGCTGTGTTCCACTTAAAACTTTGCTGCGGTCGGAGGTCTTCGGGTCGAGCCTCGGCGCGGCCCTTTTTCTGCAACTTTTTATTTCTATTATCTATAACCACTACTTAAATTTATTTCGTTCTCTATTTGTTCACAAAACAGCCACGGAACAACTAGTTAGCCGGTTTTAACCGAAGCCACAGATCTCGACTTCGATCCCTTAGCCGCGCCCTTTATTTTCCAATTTATTTTAAATGTTCCAATTACAACTTAAATAAATTCGCTTCCCTTCTTAATAACAAAACAACCGTAGACCAGTTGGTTGGCTGGATTCGGTTAAGACCTCGTTCGGGTCTGAGGTCTTGGGTTCAAAACCCAGCTTTAACACTTTTATTATTTTTTTTTAACTTCTTTCTCTTGGTAAAAATACCAAACGAATTCCAAAAATTGCGTAAAAATACTCTAAAAATTCTTAAAAATCTCTAGAATTTTTCTATAGCATTTTTAAATATATTTGAATTATTTTTTTAGGGCTCAAAATGAGGAAATCTGGGTCGTTACATTTTGTCTCTTTTATAGACGATTATTCAAGATATGGATACATTTACATAATGCGCCACAAGTCTGAGTGCTTTGATAAGTTCAAAGAGTACAAGGTTGATGTGGAGAAACGTCTAGGTAAAAGTATCAAGACACTACGGTCTGATCGTGGTGGCGAATAGCTCTTAGGAGAGTTTAGGAATTACTTATCAGAGGCCGGGATTCAATGCCAATTATCCGCACCTGGTACACCCCAACAGAATGGTGTGACAGAACGAAGGAATAAGACTCTTATGAAGATTGTTAGATCGATGATGAGTTATTCAGAATTACCAAATTCATTTTGGGGATACGCTCTAGAAACAGCAGCGCACATTCTGAACTTAGTACCTTCTAAATCAGTATCTTCTACTCCCACAGAATTATGGAATGGGCGGAAGCCCAGTCTAAGACATATTCGGATTTGGGGTAGTCCAGCACATGTGCTAAAACAAGATGCTGATAAGTTAGAATCTCGTACAGAAGTTCGTATGTTTGTGGGGTATCCCTGAGGAACGAAAGGCAGTTTATTTTATAGTCCTAAAGACCAGAAGGTCATTGTTAGCACCAATGCCCAGTTTTTAGAAGAAGACTATATAATGGATCACAAGCCCAGTAGTAAAATTGTTCTAGAAGAACTTAGAGAGGACACGTCTACTTCAATACCAACAGTACAAGATGAAGTACCACAAGAGACTGCAACACATGTCACACATGATACACAACCACAGACGGCGCCTCGTCGTAGTGGGAGGGTTGTAAGGCAACCCAAGAGATTCATGTTTTTGGGTGAGTCTTCAGACTTGATCCCAGGCAAATATGAACCAGATCCCCGGACATATGATGAAGCACTCCAAGATATAGATGCAGTATCTTGGCAAAAGGCAATGAATTCTGAAATAGAATCTATATCTATGTATTCTAATAAGGTCTGGGAGCTTGTAGAACCACCTGATGGTGTAAAAGTCATTGGATGCAAGTGGATCTATAAAAGGAAAAGAGGGATAGATGGGAAGGTAAAAACCTTCAAAGCAAGGCTTGTTGCGAAGGGGTACACTCAGAAAGAGGGAATCGATTATGAGGTGACCTTTTAACCGGTAGCTATGCTTAAGTCTATCCGGATACTCTTATCCATTGTCGCTCATATGGATTATGAGATTTGGCAAATGGATGTCAAGACAGCTTTCCTTAATGGAAGTCTTGAAGAAAACATCCATATGAAGCAACCAGAAGGGTTCATTGAAAAGGACAAAGAGCATCTAGTGTGCAAGCTTAATCGGTCCATTTATGGACTGAAGCAAGCTTCAAGATCTTGGAACATCCGGTTTAATGAAGTAATCCAGTCATTTTGATTTATTCAGTGTCCGGATGAGTCTTGTGTATACAAGAAGTGTAACGGAAACATGGTGGTTTTTCTTGGATTATACGTAGATGATATTTTGTTAATTGGCAACAATGTCAAGGTATTATCAGACGTAAGGGTATGGTTGTTCAAACAATTTGATATGAAGGACTTAGGAGAATGTGCACACATCCTTGGGATCAAAGTTATAAGGGATCGCAAGAAAAGAATGTTGTGCCTATCCCAAGCTTTATATATAGATACAATCCTTGCTCGTTTTAGCATACAAAACTCCAAGAAAAGTTTCTTACCTTTTAGGCATGGAGTAGCCTTATCTAAAGAGATGTCTCTAAAAACATCAAAGGAGATTGAGGACATGAAGGCAGTTCCTTATGCTTCGGCTGTAGGAAGCCTTATGTATGCAATGTTGTGTACGAGACCTGATATTTGTTTTACCATGGGCATGGTTAGCAGATATCAAAGTAACCCTGGACAAGGACATTGGACTGCAGTAAAGCATATATTAAAGTACTTGAGAAGGACTAGAGATTATATGCTAGTTTACCAAGTAGACGATTTACTCCCTGTGGGTTACACAGATTCGGACTTCCAATCAGATAGGGACAACAGTTAGTCTACATCAGGCTATGTGTTTACTTTAGGAGGTGGAGCCATTGCATGGAGGAGTGTTAAGCAGAAATGCGTCTCAGACTCAACCATGGAAGCTGAGTATGTGGCAGCCTCTGAGGCAGCCAAAGAAGCTGTATGGCTCAGGAACTTTCTAATGGACTTAGATGTGATTCCTGGTTTGCCCACGATCATCACAATTTATTGTGATAATAGTGGAGCAGTTGCAAACTCGAAGGAACCACGAGCCCATAAGGCAAGTAAATATATAGAGTGCAAGTACCACCTGATACGAGACATTGTCAAGCGAGGAGAAGTTGTCGTCGCCAAGATAGCATCAACAGATAACCTGGCAGATCCTTTCACTAAGGCCCTTCCGGCGAAAGCTTTTGATCGGCATGTGGAGGGGATGGGAATCAGAGTATGGCAACAGATATGGCAGCTTAGACTTTTAGTATAAGAGGGAGATTGTTGGAGTGTATACTTAAAAGTTTAGCTTTTGTACACATTTATTTTAAAATAAAGAATCACATTGGTCAAATGTTTACATTTATTTGTTAAATGTAATTGTTCAATTAATTTATATAGTAGATAACATGGAGTGTGGAGTCACACTTAGAAGATCATGTTGTCAGTTCTCTATAAATTATAAACAGTTGCTCACGACTAAGATGGAAAGGAACAAACTATCAGAATAGTCGTAGTGTAATTAAGTATTAGTTTATCATGACTAATAAATTACACTGATACACTTTAAGTGTATTGAGTAGGATCATTTAGGTAAGTTCTTTTTGTACTGACTAAGTAAAAAAACTAGACCTTAGTTATTGTGGAAGTATGTGCTCTTAATCCTAATATAATAACAAGCATGTATATTTAATATTTATTTCTTTGACTTATCAAAGGGTGACGTTTAGCTCGATAAATCAATATGCCCGATAAGTTGGGAAATGATATTACTTATAGTATGTGTTGTTGATTATAGAAGGAATTTGTGTCCTAGTTATCTAGGTTGAGAATGTCCCCAAGAGGAGCTCATAAGGATTGCCATGTTAAACCCTGTAGGTGGACCTAGTCCAACATGACAATAAAGTTGAGTGGTACTACTCTTGGAGCTAGATATTAATTATGTAACGACCCAATTTTCCCCATTAGGAGTCTTAAACATTCTTAAAAATATTTATAAAAATTCTAGAAAAATTCTAGAGATTTTTATAAATTTTTAGAGTATTTTTATGGAATTTTTGGAGGTCGTTTGGTATTTTTACCAAAAGAAAGAAGTTGTGACAAAAAAATGTCCAAGTCGTGGCTCGAACCGGCAACCCCTGTCCCAAGCAAAACCCGACTAACCAACTGGGCAGTAACACCCACTAAGCTTTTAAGATAAATAAGAGAATGATGAATTTTTCCTTAGAAAATAATAAGAAGTAAGTTGAAGCAAAATGAAATAAAGTGAAATAAAAAGAAGAGGAGGTCAAGGATTGAACCTTGAACCTCTTATACTATAATAGATAGAATTAATTAGTAGAAACCAATTGAGATAGAGAGAAGATATTGATAGCAAGGAAAGGGAATGCATGATAAAGATAGGAGTAAAGATCTAAGAAGAGAAAGCAAGAAAAGAGCAAGAGAAAGGCAATTTGCCTTCCTCCCTTCCTCTCTCTTTTCCCTCTCTTGCCGTGACCTTAAATGAAGAATGAAGGGGATTCATTCCCCCTTGTTTCATCATGAATGATGAGAATAAATTAGAAAATAAAATAAATAAAATAAAATAGAAAAAAAAAGGCTAAGGGAGAAGGAAAGCAAAAACCAAGTTTGCTACCTCTTCCACCTTAACATAAAAGAGAATATGTAAAGGGAAAATTTTATTTTCTCTCATTTTTCTCATTCTCCCTCTCCCTCACCGAAACCTCAGTCCCCTCTCCTCCATCTTCGGCCCCAAGCCAAGGTTTTCTCCTAAGAAAGCCTAAGATACAAGGAGGACTTAGCAAGGGAATCAAGGGAAGGGAACAAGAAGAAGAGGCTACTTCTTCCATCATCACACCTTAGATCCACAAGAAAAAAGGATGTAAGCTTCCCCTCACCTATGGTACAAGGCTTTTTATGTGATTTTCAGATTTTATGAGGATTAGAAAACCTAGAATAGAATTTAAGAAAATTCGGCCAAAGAAGAGTTTCAAATCTAGGAAGGTTTAAACAAGTCCTTATTTCGTGATATTTTTCTATGCTATGTAGGAAGGTTTTCCTTCATGTTTTTATACCTATATGATGCTTGGTCAGAGGAGTACCTAACCCTAGAATTTTGGCCAAAAATGTTTTAAAGAGGTTAGGGAAATCATTGTTTAACCAAACTAGTACAAGATTCCCTCCATGAATTACTAAGGTTCTTTTATTGGTTTTTCTTGCTTGAAAGTTACTTGGAACCAAAGGAAATCCCCTCACATGTTTCGGCCAAGAAAAGAGCTTAGGGTTAGGAAGACCTTTAAAATTTAAGTAACCATGTTTATATGATAGAATATAGAGTTCTCTTAAAGAATTGTATGTTGAATATTGCTAGAAATTCATGAACTCTTCATTAAGATTTTCGGCCATGTTAAGATGGATAGCTTAGGAAAGCTTAACCAAAATTTTAACATGCTCAAGACCTCTGTGATATTAAGATATGAACGTGGTTTAATGCTCTCATGGTTAATTAGGTTGTAGAGAATTTAGTTACATGATATATGACTTGTAAGGTCACAAGGGTCCTAGCTTGTTTATGAACCAAATTTATATATGATGTTCTTAGTAACTTTTTCCATGAAACTTACTTAGGTTTTCCATGCTTTAGGCCACTTAAAACCTAGTTTAGAGAATGGTAGGTTTCAGCCATGAGGAAAAATAAAAGAAAAAGGAAAGAAACCTAGGAAGCCTAAGACACAATGCACATGTATGTTTATTATGCTTGTCTTTATACATGCTATGAAACTTGTATGACTTCCTATGCTTTTAGGCTATTTGAAGCAAAGTTAACCACTGATGGCTCTCGGCCAAGTAGGGTTTAAATGACCTAGAGGCCTTAGAATTGAAACCAATTGTGTTAAAAATGCTTCTTATGGAAATATGATAATGTGTTGATTGTGTCACATGCTTGTATAATTTTCCATGACCTAAATGGACCATTGTAGGTCTCGGCCATGAAGGGATAGATGCCCTAGAAACCCTAGAACAAATTTAAATATGCTCATGGCACTCTACATGAAATATGATAAGTAGAAAGCCAAAGTTCTCATGCTATATGTTGCTTAATGACCTAAAATGAGGCTAGGGTAAGTTTCGGCCATACCTATTGTATGATGTCTTATTATGAATTTATACATGATGTTAGTTCAAGTTCACATGCTTGTATACTTGTTTTTAGCCCTAAGGAATACTTGTTAAAAGTTTGGCCATGACATATGTTAAGGGCTTGAAGAACTTAGTAACTAGCTCAAATGTGCTTACTATGTTACTTGGAAAAAAATGCTATAAATATGGTTTAAGGTTTCCATGCTTTCATGACATTTGAGACCTTGTTTCACACCTAATAGGGTTCGGCCACATGAGCTTAGGGACTTGGAGAACTTAGAAACCAAGTTAATCATGCTTATAATGCTTCCTATGAAATTGATGTGATGATAATTTAGGTTCCACATGCTTGGAGGTTGTTTTTACCTAAATTGAGATCTAAGGGGGTTCGGCCATGATAAGAACCCAAGGGATTAGGAAGCTTAGAACCCAAGTTAACTATGTTACCATGTTTCTTATGTTAGTATAATCACATGATACACCCTTATGCTTAAACATGTATGCTTGTGATTTATACTTTCCATGATATGATATGTGCTTAGAAATATGCATGCTTTGATGATATGTTATGTGCTTAGAATATGCATGCTTTTATGATATGCCATGTGGATAGAAATATGCATGCTTTGATGATATGATATGTGCTTAAAATATGCATGCTTTCATGATATGCTATGTGGATAGAAATATGCATGCTTTGATGATATGCTATGTGCCTAAAATATGCATGCTCTCATGATATGCTATGTGGTGAAAATATGCATGCTTTTATGACATGATGTATGCCTAAGTGATGCATACTTTTTATGATATGATGTATGCCTAAGTGATGCATACTTTTTATGACATGATGTATGCCTAAGTAATGCATACTTTTTATGATATGATGTATGCCTAAGTGATGCATACTTTTATGACATAATGTATGCCTAAGTGATGCATACTTCTATGATATGCTATGTGACTAAATGATGCATTTTTATACATGCTACTTTACTTTGTAAGGCTTGTACCAAGGGTGGACTCCTAATCAGTCCCTAGGCCTTGGCTGTGTGATCCGGGCTAGTAAAAATAAAGGGATGGGCTCCTTAGTACGCCCCTAGGCCTTGCTGTGTGATCTAGGCTAGTAAGGGATGGGCTCCTTAGTACGCCCCTAGGTCTATGGCTGTGTGATCCTGACCTAGTTCCTAGTATGATTCAAGACTTGCTACCTTGGATATACTTAGGACGCGCGCATCTATGTTATCTATGTATGGTACATACCGGGGCCCTGAATATGTTGATATTACGTTCAAGTATATATGTAAGAAGAAATGGTTTTAAAGATCATGAGACATACACATGTTTTTCGGATACATATTTTCAAAATCATATTGCATATACCTTATGATCATGTTGTGATGATGCTATGATTTATGATATGCCATGATTAGATATGATTATGTTATGTTTCATGCTATGCTTGATATGCCATGCTACCTTATGATGAAGCTATGATATTCCATGATTAGATATGATTATGTTTTGTATCATGCTATGCTTTAAGAGATGATGTGCCATGATTAGATATGATTTTGTTATGTTGCATGATATGCTTAAAGAGTATGATATGTTATGCCATGACTAGTTGAGATCATGTTATGTTGAGATATTCTTTGATCATGTGACGATTTTCAGTTTTAGTGAGTAGGAAAGGAACTTACTGAGCCATGAGTGTTCACAGCTTACTTTCCTTGTACCACAGATAAAGGAAAAAGCTGGAAGTGCTAAAGGAGCAGCAGGAGAGGCAAGGAGATGTGTGTGGCTATGGCTAGGCAACCAAATAAGAACCTGCTTTAAGAACTTTTAAGAATTACGCTTTGGTTTCATAAATTGTAGTACTAAATGGGTGACTTGATGTTATGTTTCTATTTATCTTGTTATCATGTTATGGAAACCATATTAGTGTAGTTCGGGTATGCAACAAAAGAAAAGTTTTATTAATCTAAGAAAAATTATTTTAAGTCTTCCGCTGTAATATGTACGTAGAGTATCGTAGCCCCGTCCCTTAGGGTTAGCAGGGAGGGCGGGCGTTACAGGTTGGTATCAGAGCCAAGTTTTTGCCAGCTCACTACACACACATCAAGCCTCCGACCTGCCGCTCCAAGTAAGAATGTTTATGCTTAAATTTCTTGTTATATGCTTATGCTTAGTTTCATGTTATATGACTTATGCTTTATTTATTTTTCTTCCTTGTTATATTGCCTATGCTTTATTTTCTTTGCTATATTGCTTATGCTTTATTTCCTTATGTTATATTGTTTGTCACTCTATTCCTTATTTTTCCTTATGTTGTTTATGCTTTAGTTTCATGTTTTGCTTGTTTATGTTTGATGCTTTATTCCATGCTTTTAGTTATAATTTAGATTAGGATTACCTATTGGTAGCTTAGGAATAATACCAGAACAAATAGATAGAAACAAAACAGTACGTTAGATGGGCTAAAAACGATAACCACTTACACTAGTATGTTTGTCCTTATTTAGATAAACATGGTTAGGACACGCAATGCCTGAACCGGAGGGACAGTGACTCCACCAGACCTGACGCAGGTAGTCGCAGACCTCCAGCATCAAATCGTGGAGCAACAACAGCTGATCACTACCTTAATGGGTCAGCAAGGCAACCCAGTTACCCCACCGGCAAATCAGAATGCACTACCGGTTATACCTGTAGCCGCGCCAGTGCCCCGGCAGCTCCTACTCCGATGGTCCGACAAGAGGCCTATCTGATTCAGTGGCAAAGGCTCAAGCCGGAAGCATTCTCGGGAAACTGTGAACCATGGAATGCACAAGCCTGGCTCAAGACCGTGGAAAGCATAATGGAACTACTGGATTGGCCTGAACACGAGAAGGTCAAATGCGCGTCGTTCTGCCTTACCGGAGATGCCCGGATGTGGTGGGACAGAGTAAAGGCGAAAGACAAATAAACCAAATGCAGTGGACGGATTTTGAGACAGAGTTTTTAGAGGAATTCTTTCACATGTAAGTGACCAACAAGCACTATGATGAGTTCACTGAGTTCCGGCAAGGTGATCTGTCAGTTAATGAAGCCGTCAAGAGGTTCAACCGCCTAGCACGATTGTGCCCAGAACTGATCCGTACTGAAAAAGAAAGGGTCCGATTAATGTTAAAGATGCTCTGACCCGAGATAGCCCTGAACGTAGCCGGCGGAGTTAATAGACCGCAGACTGCAGAGGAGCTAGTCAGCAGTGCCCTAATTACCGAGCACTACCAGAAAGCAATGAACAAGGGCATGAACCAAGCACTGACCGGAGGACAAAAAAAATCGCACAATACCAGAACCGACTGGAAAGGAAACTCAAGTGGAAAGAGGAAACAGTGGAATAAAACAAAAGGAGGTCCGGCCAACAAGCAGACCAAGTACCCTCAGTGTGCCACATGTGGGAAGATGCATTCTGGAGTATGTCTCCTAAATACCAGAAAGTGCTATAACTGCGGAAAGGAAGGCCATCTAGCGAGAAATTGCCCAACTCAACCTCAGGCACCACCTCCGCAGAACTTTCAGAACAGGAGTGCCCCCTCACAGCTTCACCAGATGCAAGCTGCCATAGAAGGGACTTCAATCAGCCAAGGAAGATTGGAAGCCCCTCCCGCTATGACGAACGCCAGGGTCTACTCTCTTACCAAGGAGGACGTGGTGAATGTGTATAGACTACCGAGCGCTGAATAATGTGACGATCAAGAACCGGTACCCACTCCCACAGATCGATGACCTGTTCGATCAACTGAAGGGTGCGACCGTTTTCTCAAAGATAGACCTACGATCCAGTTATCATCAAGTGAAGGTGAAACCAGATGATATACCAAAAAAAAAAAAAATAGCATTTCGAACCTGATATGGACACTATGAGTTCATAGTTATGCCTTTCGGAGTAACCAACGCTCCTGCAGTATTTATGGATCTGATGAATCGGATATTTACGGCATATCTTGATAAATTTGTAATCGTCTTTATTGACGATATACTTATCTACTCGAGAACCCCAGAAGAACATGCTGAACACCTGAATACTGTGCTACAAATCCTTCAAGAGAAACAACTATATGCCAAATTCTCCAAATGTGAGTTTTGGCTTGACCGGGTAATATTCCTAGGACATGTTTTCTCCAAAGATGGAGTTATGGTGGATCCAAGTAAAATCGAAGCTGTAAATAACTGGAACAGACCAAGGAATGCCAGCGAAGTCAGGAGTTTTCTCGGACTAGCAGGCTATTACAGGAAATTCATAGAGAATTTCTCCAAAATTGCAGCCCCTATGACAGCCCTCACCAAGAAAAATATAAAGTATGAATGGACAAAAACTTGCGAGAAGAGTTTTGCGGAATTAAAAAGAAGACTAACCAGTGCTCCGATTCTTACTCTCCCGGAAACCCACAGAGGCTTCGATATGTACAGCGATGCTTCCATCACAGGACTTGGAGCTGTACTCATGCAAGATGGCAAGGTCATTGCCTACGCTTCTAGACAACTTAAAGAGCATGAGAAGAATTACCTCATTCACGACTTAGAACTAGCAGCCGTGGTCTTCGCTCTCAAAATATGGAGACATTATTTATATGGAGCTCAGTGTAAGATTTATACCGACCATCAGAGTCTGAAATATTTCTTCACGCAAAAAGACCTGAATATGAGGCAACGCCGATGGCTCGAGCTAGTTAAAGATTACGACTGCGAGATTCTTTATCACCCAGGAAAGGCGAACAAAGTAACTGATGCACTCAGCCGGAAGTTCAATGCCACCTGATGTAACTATTTTAAAGTTCGAGGATGAACTTTTTATGAGGTACGGGGTACTGTAACACCCACTAAGCTTTTAAGATAAATAAGAGAATGATGAATTTTGCCTTAGAAAATAATAAGAAGTAAGTTGAAGCAAAATGAAATAAAGTGAAATAAAAAGAAGAGGAGGTCAAGGATTGAACCTTGAACCTCTTATACTATAATAGATAGAATTAATTAGTAGAAACCAATTGGGATAGAGAGAAGATATTGATAGTAAGGAAAGGGAATGCATGATAAAGATAGGAGTAAAGATCTAAGAAGAGAAAGCAAGAAAAGAGCAAGAGAAAGGCAATTTGCCTTCCTCCCTTCCTCTCTCTTTTCCCTCTCTTGCCGTGACCTTAAATGAAGAATGAAGGGGATTCATTCCCCCTTGTTTCATCATGAATGATGAGAATAAATTAGAAAATAAAATAAATAAAAGAAAATAGAAAAAAAAAGGCTAAGGGAGAAGGAAAGCAAAAACCAAGTTTGCTAACTCTTCCCCCTTAACATAAAAGAGAATATGTAAAGGGAAAATTCTATTTTCTCTCATTTACCAAAAGAAAGAAGTTGTGACAAAAAAATGTCCAAGTCGTGGCTCGAACCGGCAACCCCTGACCCAAGCAAAACCCGACTAACCAACTGGGCTAGCAGTTGTTACTTAATCAAATAAGGGTCGAATTGTACTTAAGCCGTAGTTAGGAAATCGAAATTAATTAAAGTGAAAAAGGGTGCTGCGGGGGAATCGAACCAGCGACTGTTTGATTTGATCAAACACTGCTGACCAGGTGATCCAACGGGAATTTCATAATAAGAAGGAAGCGAAATAGTCTTAAGCTGTAACAGAAGTATTAGGTTATAAAAGAGGTTAAGTTAAGAGAGGAAATTAATTCTCTCGATTCCTCTCCCCTTCTCTCGAGTTCGACGGCGCGACTCTTCTCGGCGAAGACGCAGCGAGAAGCCCAGCGTCTCCGGTGGCCGGTGAGGACCTTTCCTGTGAGATCTTCACGTTCTCAAGACCCCTTCAGCGAGAGGAAGGTGTAGACACAAGAGATCGCCGAGAAAGCAAGACCACCCGAAACCCTAGAGCAGTGGAAGCCTTCTTCTTCGGCTGTAAGTCCAAGAAACCCAAGGTAAGTCGCTTCTCACCTGCAGTAGGATAGTTCCGAGGTCTATTCCTTATTCCTCTCCTTGTTCCCGAAGCTTTTCATGAAACCCTAGGGCTTGTTTGTAGGAGAATTGATAAGCTATTTTTATCTCATAGCATGCCTTAAGAGTTGTATTTATTTTGTTGCTAATTTTTTTGTCAAGCCAGGACAACCCTTATATTTAGCATACGGTTTTGGGATTCCTTATTTCTGTCGTGTATTAACAGTGGTTTTTAGGGCTGCTATATTTTCAGTAGAGCAATATGTAGAAGTTCAAGTTGTGAATCAGTTTTGTAGAGGTTTATGTTTTAAGTTTTCAGCAGGTTTAATTTGGTGATTGTTGAGGTTTTGCGATTTGAACTGTGAAGCTTTGATTTCTTATGGTTTTGTAATCACTGGTTGGTTTCGAATTGGAACGATGAAGTTCTGTTTCTCCTTTGTGCTTCTTAATGCCATGAGTAGATAGGGTTCAGTTGGAGATGTTCTTCTTGTTATTATACTTGTAGTTTAAACACAAATTGCATACTTTAGTTGTCTGGTTTTATACGTGGTGCTAGTTGAAACTAGGGTTGTTATATGTAATTATACACGCTGAAATACATAGTATGTACTGATCTATATTAATTAACAATGATAGATATATCATATAGTTGCCATGCATTTAAATTAATACTTATGAGTAACCACTTCAAGAATTTACCTTGTAAGAATCCTTATGAATTGAGAAGAGATCAGAGAAAGTAATAATCATACGGGTTAAATTATTTTATAGATCTTTTTGTGCCATTAATGGGCACGAACGGCCCTATGTTTAGCATTTTCTGTTTAGACCCTTTTGTACTATCTAGAGGGCACGAACAACCTTTAATCTAAGTACATTGTATTAGTTTTCTTTGCTATTTAACAAACATGATAAGCCCTATTTATTAGCATTGCAGTTTTAGTTTCTTCGCTACTTTAACAAGCATGAACGGCTACTCTCTAAGTGTATGCAGTTTTCCTTTTAAAGAATGCAGATCTTTCTTTCTTTGATTTATTTTTGCTGTAGCATGCCTAAAGACTTCAGATTTGTTTTCCTTTGTTTTAAATCTGTTGTAGCATGTTTGAAGAGGCTAGTATTTTACTTGGACAAGTATAAGAAAGATAAAGAAAAGAAAGAAAAATGCCAAGGCCTTAAGTAGATCCCAAAGTCAAGACTTTAGGGATTTTGGCACACAAGGTGCTTATTAAAATGTCAAGGCATTATATATTAGAAGTATTAAAATATAACAAGTATTTTACTTTTATCAGTGGCACTGTACTGGACTCTCAGTTGTCCTTGGGTTGGGCTCCCATAGTCGTCCCTAGGTTTAGATAACCTAGTATACAAGACTCTCAGTAGTCCTTGGGCTGGGCTCCCATAGTCGGTCCCTAGGTTTAGATAACCTAGTAAACCCTACTAGATTCGGGACCAGCTATCTCGCGTCTAGTTAGGGATGCGCGCATAGTAAGTACAGTTGCCGGGCCCAAGAAGAAGTTGATTATTATTTTGAAGTATTATAAGTATAAGTTTTTGAGCAAACAAAATGAGTTTCACATAAGTATAAAAGTATAAAAGAGTAAGTTTAGAACAAATGAATTAAGTTTCACTTTGATTTAGAATCAGTAAGTTTAGTTTCCTTTTATGCTAGCATGTTATTTAGATTAGATTACTTTTCTTTGCTATTAAAGGAGCATGAGTAGCTTTGCGTGCTTAGCACTTCAGTATGTTTGTTTATTTACTAGTAGATGAGCATGAGTAGTTTTCCCTTTTGAGCATTCAGTTTTTAGTTTTCAGTGTATTCACATGCATATCGAGTTTTTGTGAGTTAGATAGCGCTTACTAAATAAATTTTGCTTATAGATTATACTTCATCTTACTGCAGATACAGGAAAGGAAAAGATATAGAAAGGAAGGCGACAAGGAAGTGTTCGAAGGATGTGTGATGCCAGGACTATGGAAGTCTTGGGACTAGGAAAGAAGTTTTAATTTTAATTTCCTCATTTTAGTTATTGTAAACATTTGAGTTGTATTTTAAGTTTATGTCATTTGAGATTATTCTGTTTAGATTGCATGTAGGATGAGTTCAGTTTAGTAAGTAGATATTTGTGTTTTTGATACTTATTTAACTACGTGGTTGTTTGATAAATGTTCCAGCCGCCTGTGGCTGATGTATACTATGCTTGTATCTTGATTTATGGTCACCGGTACAAGGGAGACTCTGTCGAAATTTTTCGGTAGGGTTTCCATGTGATTTTTAATCATACCGGTTAAGTAGAGTAAGTAGTTAAGTAACGGTCATCCTTAGAGTGTAGTAGTAATAAGAAGGGTGGTCGTTACAAATTAAATGAGTTGTCAGTAACTCACTTAATTAGTTGGCATTCGTAATCTTAAACACAGGGAGACTAACACACTCATGATAAGAAGGTGCCCATAATGTAATTTGGGATTGGTGCGGTAGTGCGGTAATAACTCTCTAGTGGAATGAGTTATTATCGATGAACTTGAGTGGTGTGTTCGGGGCGAGCACGGGATACTCAAGCTCATCGGAAGGACAAAACCAATTTCTCCTCTAGGTCCCTATTGTAGCCTCAATAAAGCCTCAATTCCATCCAAAGAAAAGTCTATCTTGGTGTCCAAGAAGGGGCCGGTTCATTGCTTGGTGACCAAGCAATGGCCGGCCACATATTCTCTAGAAGTGGTCGGCCCTTGCCTTGGGCAAGGGGGCCGACCGTAATATTTAAATTAAGAAGGTTGTTTTTGAATTTTTAAATTTTCTCAGATATTTACAATTTGTAAAAAGAGAGATTTTAAAAATTTATAAAATTTTCCTAAATTAGGCCACAAGGTTTTAAAAGAGAGTTGTAAAATTTATAAAACTTTCTTTTTTAAAAAAAAGGAAATATTATTAGAGATGTTTTAAATTTTAAAACTTGAAAACTTTCCTTTTAATATCCACATTAGAAAAAAAAAGAGTTTGTAAAATTTTATTAGAAGTTTTCTTCTTTAAAATTTTATAAAAAAAATAAAAAATTATTTCTTTCCCTTTTAATAAGTGGCTGACCACCTTGCTTGGTGCCCAAGCAAGGGGCTGGTCAAATAATTAAACATCAACAAATAGTTGTTTAATTAATAAATCATTCTAGGATTGATTAATTAAAAGTAAAGAAAAAGAAAAAATTAAAAGGAAATAGGAATGAGTCTAATTTTTTATAAAACTCTTTCCATAATTTTCCGTTGGGAAACTAATATAAAAAGGGGGGGGGGGAGGGGAGGCCTTGAAAAATATTACAATTGATATTGTGTTGTTGGAGATCATCAAGTGGCCGGCCCCTCTCCCTCTCTTCCCTTTGCTCTCTTTTGCTCCTTTGTGGTGGTGGTGGCCGAATTCTAGAGAAGGAGGAGAAGCTTTCCGGGTGGTGTTCTTCTTGGAGGATCGTCGTCCACACGACGTCTAAGAGGAGACGAGGGATACGGCAAAAGATCTCGAGGTTTTTAGCATACAAGGAAGAGGTATAACTAGTATTTAATTTCCGCATCATACTAGTTAATTTTTCTTTGTATAAATATCAAATACAAGAGGCATTCGATTCTTGTTTTTCGAATTTAATTTCGATGTTGTGTTCTTTTTCTTTTTTCCTTGTGCTTTGATTGTTCCTTTTGGTTAACCTAGAGTTATATAAGGAAATTAAATATTAACTTTCCTTAAAAGGCTTTGTCTAGTCGGTGGTGGTTGCTCCCATATCCAAGAAGGCCAAGTGGCTCACCATGCAGTACTGGAAGTCAATTTTTGGAAACTAATATTTAATTGAATTTATAGCCTAAGTGATTTAGATCAAACGTGTTAAGTTCCGCAGGAGATCCAAATCTAAACCTAAAAGAACATATAAGTTAAACTTGGAATCAAACGTGTTAAGTTCTGCAGGAGATACAAATTTAACTTAAAAGAACACATGGTAGCTAGGAAAGGTTCAGATCACGTACAAAATTTTTGTACAATGGAGCCATTGGGTTTTCCGAGTAGCAACCAATAGACGTCGTGTATCAGCATAGCTTTTCTGGCGGCTCTGAGCTGTCTCTATCCTCTGGCGGATCTGCTGTATAGCTACCGTGGTATCTGCTACTAGATCTGTCTGGAGTTCTAGTTCTTTCTATTAACCACTTTCATACCAGCAGATTGGAGATCTACACCTCCGCCCATAGAGAGCCTCGTAGGGTGCCATGCTGATAGTAGCCTGATAACTATTGTTGTATGCAAATTCTGCTAAACTCAGATATTTGCACCAACTCCCTTTGAAGTCTAGGGCACACGCTCGGAGCATATCCTCCAGTACCTGGTTTACTCGCCTGAAGTGTGACGTGAATCTACTGTCTCTGTCTGAAATAATGGTTCGTGTAACTCCATGCATTCTAACGATCTCCTAAGAGATACAACTGAGCTAGCTGCTCCATGGAGTAGGTTTACTGTTCCCTCGGATTGGCTTTGGGCCTTTCCTGCGCAGCTTAGGTGGAAGGCGAAGAAGGCCTCCTTCCGGGCGGGCCCGAGCCATCAGTGAGATACCACTCTGGAAGAGCTAGAATTCTAAACTTGTGCCAGGACCTACGGGCCAAGGGATATCCTGATAGCTAAGAAGTGGGCTGATTTAGTCAATCTGTTGACTATTACCCAGATGGCATCAAAATCATTCATGGTTCTGGGTAGTCCCACTATGAAATCCATGGAAATATCCTCCCACTTCCATTCTGGAATCTGAATAGGCTGTAGAACTCGTCCTGGTCTCTGGTGTTCTGCTTTGACCCTCTGGCAGGTCAGACAGGTACTAACATACCTGGTGATGTCTCTTTTCATCCCAGGCCACCAAAAATGTTTCTTTAGGTCTTGGTACATTTTGGTGGAGCCAGGATGCATCGCATAAGGAGTCCTGTGAGCCTCGTCTAGGATCTTCCTTCGTAGTTCCTCCTGATCTGGAAAACATAGTCTGTCACCAAGATACAATACCCCACCATCAGATACTCTGAACTCTCCACTTTCTGATTCTGTTAACCCTTGCTTGATTTTCTGAATTTTAGGATCCTGACCCTGAGCTGTCTGAATGTTACCAAGCAGGGTAGATGCTAAGGTTATAGTAGAGAGTTGTCCAACTATAAATTCGAGACCAAAATCTGTAATCTCCTTTTGTGGGGGCGGTGACATGGCTGATAGGGATAGTAAGGTAGCACTGGACTTCCTGCTAAGTGCGTCTGCCACCTTATTAGCTTTTCATGGGTGGTAGAGGATGTCTATGTCGTAGTCTTTGACCAGCTCAAGCCATCTGCACTGTCACATATTCAGATCTTTCTGAGTGAAGAAGGACTTCAGACTCTGATGATATGTATACACTCTGCACTGAGCTCCATATAAGTAATGTCTCCAAATTTTGAGGGCAAAGACAACTGCTGCAAGCTCAAGGTCATGAGTAGGGTAGTTCCTCTCATAGTCCTTGAGTTGTCTGGAGGCATAGGCGATCACCATGCCATTTTGCATTAGTACTGCTCCTAGTCCCAATTTAGAGGCATCACTGTAAATATCAAAGCTGTCTGTGTTTTATGGCAGAGTCAGAATGGGAGCACTGGTCAATCTTCTTTTGAGCTCCATGAAACTGTTCTCACAGTCCTCTGTCCATTGAAATTTTCTGTTCTTCCTGGCGAGAGCTGTCAGTGGGGAGGCTAACCTGGAGAAATCCTCTATAAATTTTCTGTAATAGCCTGCTAGTCCCAAAAAGCTTCTGATTTCACTAGCATTCTTAGGTCTTTTCCAGTTACTCACAGCTTCTATCTTACTGGGCTCTACCATGACACTATCCCTGGAGATGATGTGACCTAAGAAGGATACTTGATCGAGCCAGAATTCACATTTCGTGAACTTGGCGTACAGTTGGTTCTGTTGAAGGGTCTACAGTACTATCTTCAGGTGCTCTGCGTGTTCTTCCTGAGTTTTGGAATAAATAAGAATGTCGTCGATGAACATGATGACAAACTTATCTAAGTATTCTCTGAATACTCTGTTCATGAGGTCCATAAAGGTAGCTGGAGCATTCGTCACACCAAAGGGCATGACTACGAACTCATAATGTCCGTACCTGGTCCAGAAAGCGGTCTTGGGTATATCACCTTCTTTAACTCTCACTTTGTGATATCCCGACCTGAGGTCTATTTTTGAGAACACTGCTGCTCCCTATAGCTGATCGAACAGGTCATCTATCCTGGGAAGAGGATACCTATTCTTAATCATGACTTGGTTTAGTGCTCGGTAGTCTATACACAGGCGCATGCTCTCGTCCTTCTTCTTCACGAACAATACAGGTGCTCCCCATGGTGAGTGACTAGAGCGTATGAGGCCCTTGTCGAGCAGCTCCTGTAGTTACTCCTGAAGTTCCTTCAGTTCTGCTGGAGCCATGCGGTAGGGTGCTTTGAAGATGGGATTTGTACCGGGGACGAGTTCTATCTCAAATTCATTCTCCCTGTCTGGTGCTAGACTTGGTAACTCCTCAGGGAAAACTGCTGGGTAGTCACGCACAACTCGGACCTCTTCTAGCTTTTGGTCCTTGTCCTGACTGATATTGACTACATGTGCTAGGAACCCCGTACATCCTGAATCCAATAGTTTCTGTGTTTTCAAAGCTGAGAGAAACTTCTTAGCCTTTCTCTTTGGTTCTCCGATGTACGCAAACTGTACTCCTGCTTCAAGTTGGAATACAACTTTCTGTTTATGGCACTCTATGGAGGCACCGTACTTGATCAGAAAGTCCATTCCCAAGATGACATCATAGTCAACCATGTCTAGCACTATCAGATCACCAAAAAGCTCTCTGTCTGCTATAATGACTGGCACTGCTCGGAGCCGTGCGTGGATGCCATGATTTCTCCTGAAGGTAGCGTTGTCAAAAACTGACCACTAAGTCTATCTGGAGTTACTGCTAACCTTTCGGAAAATGCCCTGAACATATAAGAATGGGTTGCCCCAGTATCGAATAAAACAGTTGCACTTTCCTGTAAAATACTAATCTGACCTGTAACAACTGTCGAGGCATTCGCTACATCCTCTCTGGTGAGTGAGTAGATCCTCGCATTTGTCGTGGCTGAGGGGGCTTCTAGTCTGCCCTGACTGATGTGTGGACCATCTATAGCAGCTTGAATCTGATGTAACTATGTTGGGTTACCTCTGTACTGAATTGGCTGTGGTGTAGGAACACTGGTCTTGTTCGGGCATTGTTTAGCCATATGCCCTTGCTGGCCACATTTGAAGCATCCTCGTGTGCCCTTGCGACAAACTCCTAGGGGGAATTTATCACAAGTAGAACACTTGGGATAACTAGGCTGTTTACTAGCTGGTCCTCCTTTTGGGTAACTCCCTGGCTTTTGTTTGTTACTGGAGTTCCCTTTCTAGTTAGAGCTGTGGCCCTGGTGTTTCTAAGTACCTGAGCCTCCTTGGCCTTTGGACTCTGAGAAGGCTTGCTTCTGCTGTTTGATGTTGTTCTGGTAATGCTCGATGGTCAGATCACTACTTACCAGTTCTTCTGTGGTTTGCGGCCTATGAACGCCGCTGGCCACATTCATTGCTATTTCTGGCCTTAGCATTTTGAGCATCAACCGGACTCATTCTCTTTCAGTGTTGACTAGTTCAGGGCATAGACGAGCCAGTCTGTTGAATTTCTTCACGGCCTCCTCAACTGAAAGGTTGCCCTGACGAAATTCAGTGAACTCGTCATAGTGATGGTTCGTGACCCGCATGTGAAAGAACTCCTCAAAGAATTCTCTCTCAAAGTCGGCCCATGTCATTTGGTTCACTGGGCGCTTCACTTTAATTCTCTCCCACCACATATGTGCGTCTCCTGTCTGGCAGAAGGAGGCGCATTTCACCTTTTCATACTCTGGCCAGTCCAGAAGCTCCATCGTACTCTCTAGTGTTTTGAACCAGGCTTGGGCATCCCATGGTTCGCTGGTGCCTGAGAAATTCTCTGGCTTGATTTTCTACCACTGGATCAGGTAATCTTCTCTCCTTGCCCCTGTTGCTAGGGCTACTGATGCTGCAGGTTGGACTAGTGGAACCTTTATCACTACTGGGGTTGTTAAGTTAGGTTCTGGAGTGACAGTGAGAGTATTCTGCTGATTGTCCCTTAGGGTGACTATCTCCTGTTGCTGTTCAGCTAGTTGCTTCTGTAACTGAGCTACTACCTCTGCAAGGTCTGGGGGAGGCACTGAGCTGCCTGCATCATGTTGGGGCTCAGTAGCTGGTGTCTTTCGAGCTGGGCGTTCTCGTACCATTTTCTAAGGAAATAAAGGACATACATAACTAATACAATAATATTCGCATAACTATTATTATCATGTTAGATGTTATCATATATGTAAGCATGCTTTAGTTATCTTAGAACATGAAAGCAAACAAAGCATAAATAAGGTGAGAGGCATTCTTACTTGGAAGCTGCAGGTTCAATGCTGATGTGTGTGTGGAGAAAGTATGGAACTTGCTCTGATACCACTTTGTAACGACCCGCCTTCTATTGAATAAGCTGTAAGGCCGGGGGTTACAATCCTTATGCTAACTGAACTATAAGGTGCAGAAAGTTGTACTAATTAAAATCTACTCTGCTAACAACTAGTAAGAACCTATGACTTGTGTTCAAAATATCTAGTCATTGTTGTACGTACACTGAAGAATGGGAGCTAAACTTGCTATATGATCAAAAACCTGAAAGCAGACACTTTTGGCTGAAATCAGACATTCCAATCGATCGGCTGATCGATTGGAGTTATTTGATCGATCCACTGATCGATTCAACGTGCTATTATGCACGGAAGTCCAGTCTGGATCGATCAGCTGATCGATCCAGTCTGGCCAATCGATCCGGAGATTGATTCAGAAGCTCTCTGTTCGCGGGATTTAAATTCTCGATCGATCGGCTGATCGATCCATGGTCGATCGATCAGCTGATCGACTCATCAGCTCTCTGTACGCGGCAAATCGCCTCCCAATCGATCGGCTGATTGATCGAGGGCTCCTCAATCGATCAACTGATCGATTCTATAGTGTTCTGTACGCGGGGACTTCTTCCAATCGATCGGCTGATAGATTGAGGACTGCTCAATCGACCGGCTGATCGATTGGGTTTCTGATTTCTGCAGAAATTAGACCCGACCTCGTACAGAACCTTCAGAAATTCAACTACAAACACAACACTACCACTAGGCATGTCATTACTCATGGTTAGCTATCTAACATCCAAACAATAAGCAATCTAAGCATAACTTTCATGATTCAAGACACTTAACATCCTAAACTGCAGAAAAGTAACAACATAAAGAAATGCTAAGTTTGAAGGTTCGCTAGTTCCCAAAAATCTTTATTCCATGTTCCTTCCCACAAACATCTGGTTGCATTGCCCTCCAGCCTCCGCTATTCCATCTTCCCTTTACCTTTATCTGCAGCATAAGGAAAAAAGAAACTATAAGCTTGAAAGCTTAGTAAGAAACCATCTACCTCACAAAACATGCATTCGAAGAAATCATGCTTTCAAAGATGCTATTTGAAATACATGCAAATGATCATGCTGAAAATGTTAAAACATGGCATATGAACATGTAAGTCATGCTAACAAATACTGAACAAAAAGCTATCCATTGTATCAACAAGCTAACTAAATCGATACATAAGCTAAGCTAATTGTTATAACAATAAGAAAATTAAACTGAATCTGAGCTGTATTCACATATCTGGTTGTGAAGTTGAAAACTAATTTCATAAATAGATAAAAATACTAAACATGCTGCTAATGGGTCCGACAACTGTACTTGCTGTGCGCACATCCCTAACTAGGCCTGACGTAGCAAGTCCCGAATCTAGTAGGGTACTAGGTTATCTAAACCTAGGGACGACTATGGGAGCCCAACCCAAGGACAACTGAAGTCCAGTATAGTGCCACTGATAAAGTAAAATACTGTTTATAACTGATTTATCATATCTTGCTTTTACTAGGTTATTTGAACCTAGAGCTAGGTTATCTAAACCTAGAGGCGACTATGGGAGCCCACCCATTGGCCCGTAGTCCCATATAACTGAAGCAAGACCATGTATGTTATTAAAATATATCTACAACATTTAACTGTACTATTAAAATGCCTACTGTGGTATATGACTATACTTGTCATTTTATCGAGCACCTGGTGTGCTCTAATTCTGCATATGGCTACACTAAGATCATAAAAGCGAACTAGGACCATAAAAGCATGTGAATAGTTACTTATGCCACAGGTGAAGGGTTACTTATATCCTACGCTAGATTTTCTTACAATCCGATCGCTATATTTTCGAAGAAGATGATCGTTTCGGCGATCCTCTTGCGTCTACGCTTCCTTCTCGCGGAGGGGAGCATCCTCGTATCGGAGACGTCACCGGGAGGTGCTCCTATGGCCCTAGGGATGAAACCCTATGTTTCCTTGGGCTTGTGCGCCGAGAGGCTGAAGGAGAAGGAGGGGGCGGCGTGTGAGGGTGAGGGGAGAGAGTTTCCGATCCAAAATAATAACTCTCCACTTAATTTCTCTATTTATATTAAGTGGTAAATACACCCCAACTAAACCTTAAATATAATTGCTCTCCTTTCCTTTCAGCACACCCCTACTGGGGCCCCTTGGTTACTAGCATCACCCTATATGTCTTAGAGTCCATAGGTCTCGAGTTCAATTCCCGCTTAGGCTATTTTACATTTTTATTTAGTTTTTCTACTTCGGCTATTCTAAAAATTCCATAAAAATATCCTAAAATTCTAGAAAAATAATAGAATATTTCTAAAATTAATTTGAGAATTTTTGGGCATTACAAAAAACAATGGGCATCGTAAACTTGGCTCTGATACCACTAAATTAGTATCAGATTAACTCAAAAATCATAAATCGAAACGAGATTGAAATACCAAAACACAAAACCCAGCATTTGACTCGAACCATGCTTTGATAGCACTAAATTGGTATAAGATTAACTCGAAAATCCAGATCACGAAACCGGCTCTGATACCAAAAATTTGTCACACCCCAAAGGAGTCCCTGCCAGACAAAAATCTGACAGCATCTCCCTTATACCGGTGACAATCTGAAGCAATAAATGCATACACAAATAACATATCAACATATTCATCAGCCCATACGACTGGAATATACACACAATAGAAATCACATAACCACGCAATTTAATATACTAAGCCTACCCGACTGGACAACAATAAAATAAACACAACTATGTAGTTAAATAAGCCCACATGGCTAAAAGTAAACACACAACTACGCAATATATAATAACAGCCCACACGACTGAAAGTAAACACAGCGAAAAATCATAAAATAATACGAATATAAGACCAACAAAGTCACTAACTAAAATACCTACAACCATTAGCGTAAAATACCGGAAAATGGTGAATAATCATAAGGGAATTTTTTGGAATTTTTAGAAATTTTTTGGAGCTCGTATAGACGAGTTTACGAGGATAAAAGCGGGGCCCGGGAAAGCCAGTTTAAGCTACCCCATTTAAGTGAGGAAAAGTTTATTTATTTAATTCTTTTTCATTTTCCTTTTATTTTCCGCATCCGCCGAACTCGTGACTGTTTTCCATTTCCCGACGTCATCCCTCTTCACTCCGACGATTTCTTCTTCTTCCCAAAATCGTCGCGCCCTTCTTCTTCTTTCCTCGTGTCTTCATCACCGCCGGCGTCTGAGTATCACCCGAGCCTTCGCTTCTTCGGGTCGGGGACAGGAGCTGAGTAGCGCCGATCAGGCTGACAACTCCCCTGCCCAGTGATCTAAGTTTTTTTTTCCCTTCTTCCTGTCTTTTGCCGATGCCACCGACGCCACTGCGAGCTCCTCTGTGCCAATCACCGAGATTTCCCAGCCGACCACACACTGTGCCCTAGCTTTCCACAACATCGGGTCTCCTTCCATCATCGTTCACCGAAGCTTGGAGAGATGCCCTAGTTTCCGCGACGCCGTGCCCTAGCAGCGATCCTTAAGGTAAGGTGTCACTGGATTTCGATTGATTGGGCTATGTGTTGTGTTAATCCTTCTTGTTCTGGTTTACGAAAAAGGGGTCGGACAAGTTCTTGCTGTTTTCCCCTGATCGGATCTTGAACCTCTTCTTTGCTGTGGATTAAGGTCACAGGATTGGAGAAACAGAGGTAAGGTGCATAGTTGTTTCTGGGAATTGGTTGACAATGGGTTGTTTTGTTGAAATATGACCTCTTCTTCTTGATCCGGTTGGTGGACAGCAACTTGATCAGGGCATTGAGTTCGGTTGTTTCTTTGATATGTGATCTCCACCGATTGGTTCTAGTGAGGTTTTATTTTGATCAGTGAGGAGTGTTTGGGTTGTTGGGCAGAAACTAGAAGGTGGTTGCTTGATTAGTGACCTCTTGCTTGATTCGGTCGATATCGGTAAGGAAAGATTTCAGCAAGATTCTGTGTTGTTGGTTGCTCTTTGATCTAGCAGCACCTTGGATTCGATAGGACCTCTTTCAGGCAGTACACGTTTTGGCTGAGTTTGAGGTATGGTTTATGTATAGAATTATGGATAAATTGGATTACTAGATGGTTATATTTATTAGGGTTTTACCCTAATTGAGTCTCAAGGATTTTTATTTGGTTATGCATTTGAGTTGTAGATAAATAAAAATGTATGTATGTTGGTGACATAGGACTTTGACGCGAGACGAGCATCTCTACGTCGGATTTGGACTAGATTGGACTTTTCTATTGGAGGCGGGTACTTTGACTTTATGTCATTTGATATGCATAATAGTGTCTTTAACAAGTAGCAACGATTGTGTTTTCTTATTTGCTTCTGTTGATCACTACCTGATCTGTTACATGCTTGCTTGTTTATTTGCTATGCACATCATGTGAATATTTACTTGATTATAACTACTTATAGAGGTAGTGACCCAACCATGTTATTTATTATATTCCGGACCTAGGGTTTTTGATACCTTATCTGATATGTGTACCTTTGATTTGGTTCATTTTCCTTTGGTACAAATTTTATATTTGTATGGATATTGCTATGTTGTTCAGTATTTTGTCATGCTTAGTATCATGCACCATTCACATGATTGCATATTGTGCGATAGTCTCCTCCATTATTGTTGAGCACATCGCCAGTTTCATCACTGTTGGTGCTCCGTTGGTCCGCTCATGGGTAGCATGACGCAGCGTGGTAGCACGTCAGTTTTGCTATGTTCGGTGCTCCGTTGGTGCTCTCATGGGTAGTGTGACGCAGCGTGGTAGCACGTCAGGGATCCCTCCCCGTCATGGTGTTCCGGGAGATGAGAGCATTGCGCTCCCCCATTTATGATTTAGGGTAGGAGTATGTGTGTACTCCAACAACATCCCATCCCCTCGGTGACTCATCAGGGGTGGGTAGTGATGGAAGAGTGCACGGTTGTCACAGCCCTACCCACTCGGTCTCACCATTGTGTGTGAGATGGATGACTGGCGTTAGGGTGACCATGACATTTGCATCATATGCATGATGCATTTATTATTTGTGTTTGCTGCATTTACTTGCTGCATTTATATGGATGCATATGATTGACATGCATACAGGATTTATGACACTCTCGGTCTGACGACCCTGTTGTACTTATACCTTGGTCCTGGTTAGTTCAGTTTTCTCCTGCATATTTCAGTTGCATTTACCCTTCTTGTATTAGGAGACTGTATGCATGATTAGTGCTGGTTGTTATTTTCTTTATTATGCATATCAATTTTTACCCGCTGAGTGATGGACTCACCCCCCGTGGATACTATTTTCAGGTACCAGGTTGTTTATGGAGTCGCTTGGAGTATCCTACCTGCCGGTCCCCACGTCACATCAGAAGACCTGTCTCCGTTTTTGTTTATTTATATTTTGGTAGATGAATGTGTGTATTCGTCTTTGTGTTCCGGTTTTGTTTCCGGAGTGTTATGTTGTTGTGTGGTATAAGCCTAGTCGGCTAGCAGTGTTTTGTTTTGTTTTGTATGGGCTTGTATTTATCTTTTTCGCTGTGTTGGTTTTGATTTCAGCCGAGTGGGCTGATAAAAATATATATAACTGCGTGGTTGTTGTTATATTTGTCCAGCTGTGTAGGCTGAGATTATTAACTGTGTGGTTGTGTATATATTCCAGCCGCATGTGGCTGATGTATATTGTGTCTGTAGAAATGCTTCAGATTGTCACCCGTACAGAGGAGGTGCTGTCGAAATTTCTTCGGACAAGGACCTTCCACGGGGTGTGACAATTTAGTTGTATCAGAGCAGGTATACGATACTTTCTATGTGTTTTGGATTTTCGAGATTTATCTGATACCAATTTATTGTTAGTATCAGAGCAGGGTTTACGAGTTGTATTTCCTGTGTTTCAGATTTTGTGTTTTAGTTTTCTCGATGTGACTTTTTTTGGGGACCTGGCATCGGCAGGACTTCTCCAAGCTATAGGAGGTATGTTGGTATATGTTATCCTACCTTTCTGTTAGTATATGCACTGTTGACTATTGACATGTATTATCATTCTTTATTAGTACCTGTCTAGCTGATATAGCATATATTTTATGTATTAGGTAAACCACTGATCATGGTCTACCCTAATAGAGATCAAGGATTACGATATCAGGAGACTTTTTATATCATAACACTAGTAGTTTTAGCTTCTATTACTACTAGTTGGTTAAGAGATGGAGGCACATACCAGTCTCTGTTGTTATTGGCTAGGTGCTAGGTAATAACTAGTAAGTACATATTTTTGTTGACTCAACCAGTATAGTACTGATATACTTTAGTTAGTTTCGTCAGTAAATGATTGATTTACTCTGGTTAGATTGGTCAATAGAAGATTGATTTACGCTTGTTGACTTGGGTAGTCATGGATTGATATACCTTAGTTGCTTATGGAGGATTATGGTATTCTTGATTAGTTAGTAGATGACCGATTTAGTTTTGTTGGTTCGATCAGTAGGGGATTGTCATACTCTATTTTTAGAGGTTCGAATCTTTGGGTTATTTGTGCTTAGCTTGGTATCTAGAGCACATTTGAGTACATGTTTTGTATTGACGTGGAAAAGACTGAATTGAACGTATACCATTGTCGATTTGGGTCAGTCTATAGTGGATCGATGTATCCTATTCCATGTGGACTTTAATTTTTGACTGTATGTACCTAGTTGGATAACTTAGAAGGTGACCCTGTAGTTTCAGAATGCCTGGTTGATTGGGTCAAATATGCTGATTATTCCTATCTTTGTTGCGTGTACATATGATTGTTATGTGTTGTAGGAGTGTTTTGATGGACGGTCAAATTTCATGTAGTGAGTGTATATGTTTCCAGTTATGATGGTTGTGGGTTTCTAGTAGATTATACCCGAGTGGTCTGATTGTTTTATTGGAGGTATTTTGTCGATTAAATCTATGTTGTGAAATGTGCACATGTGTTTGAGTGTTTTATTTGAGGTATCTTGTTCATTATATTTGTTCTGTGTGTACACTCGTGTCGATTATGATTTATTGAAAATATTACGTTGATTATACTCTTGACATAGGTGTATATGTATCATGTGAGTGTTATTTGAGGTGTATTGTCGATTATACCTATATTGATATATGCGCACGGGTTCAGTATGCATTGTTGGAGGTATCACGATGGTTTATACCTTTGTTGTGAGTATGCTTGGTGTGTACTAATTAGAGGATTGTGTCAATCATACATATGTTGTGTGTGCATGTGTGCCAGGTGTTGTGTTGGTAACATCATGATGATTCTATCTATGTTGAATGTAGAATGTGGAATGTTTACATTATGTTATTGGTTGTATTACCCTATCAACTAATGCTCCTATTAGTGGGTGGCCGACCCACTTGGACGATGATAGAGTTGACTATGGATTTGATTTTCTTACTGGATTGTGATACCCTTGGCTGCCCACAGTGATATGTGGTAGAGTGACCTCATGCAGTCTCTGACTAGATAGTTAGGTGTCTTGGCCACTTATGTATTGTTTGTGGTGGAGCGTTGCTCCCACACATGTTATGGATTGTTTGTAGTGGAGCGTTGCTCCCACATATTGCGGATTGTTTGTAGCGGAGCATTGCTCCCATATTTATTGTAGATACATATTTTGGATTATTTGTGGTGGAGCGTAGCTCCCACATATAGAGGATTTATTGTGGTAGAGCGTTACTCCCATATATGTGATATTTCGTGTGATGGAGCGTTGCTCTCACACTGGAGGATATATTCTTTGGTGATTTATATCGTAGGTGATCATATTCCTGACTTATTGTCGAGGATCTTATGGTTAGGAATGTCTGTGATACGGATATTATGTGTCTTGGTTTTACCATTAGGGCTTGCGGAGCCTTAGATGTTTTCAGGAGCTTGATGAATTTGATATTCCTAGGATGTTTGGATCGGTTTCCATTGTCTTTGTTGACGATGTTGTGATCTATTTTGGATTTGAGGTGAGCCACGTACACCATCTTTGCATAGTTCTAGAGATGTTTCGACGAGAACATCTATATGTGAAGATCAGTAGTGCGTATTTGGATTATCTTCTGTGAGATGTTTGGGACACACGGTCCCCCGTAGGGGTATACGTGGTTCCACAGGAGATAGAGGTTGTTACAGTTGGTAGTAGTCGTAGTCTATATAGGAGACTCGCAACTTCCTTGGACTGGCCGGATATTACCGATGTTTTGTCGAGGGTTTCTCGCGTATTGCTATGCCGCTGACACGCCTTACCAGGAAATGCGTGCAGTTCACGTGGTCCGAGGATTGCGAGACCAGCTTCCAGGAGCTGAAGCGGAGACTAGTGTCGGCTCTGATTTTGGTTTTACCTTCTGGAGAGGATGTATTCATGCTCTATACCGACACATATATACAGGGTTTGGCCGCTGTTTTGATGCAGCACGGCAGGGTAGTCTTCTACTTCTTGGCAGTTGAAGGAGCATGAGGAGAACTACCCAGTACATGACTTATGGCTGGCCGCCATTATTTTACCTTGAAGATTTGGCAGCAGCATCTGTTCGGTATTACATTTGAGATTCTCATTGGCCATAAGAGTCTCAAATATCTGTTGCCTTAGAAAGAAACTTAATCTCCGACTGAGAAGGATGGAATTCTTGAAAGATTACGATTTGTACCATTAGCTATTACCCGGGGAAAGCTAATGTGGTTGTCGATGCACTTAACAGGAAGTCCAGAGGGACTTTGGCTTGCCACTGAGTTTCAGTTACAGACTTGGTTCAGGGTTTCTCCGAGTTAGACCTTCAGGAGCAGGGACAGACAGAGCAGGGTATTCTGGTTACCATGGTTGCTCAGTCGTCGATCAGGATGAGGATCCGAGAGGCTCAGGCTGGTGATCAGCATTTGCAGTTCATTGGCAGTCAGATAGCTTCCGGGCAGTAGACCGAGTTCACACGAGACGAGGAGAGTATTATATACTTTTGAGGCAGATTATGCGTACCTCAGTCTCACTTGGTTTTATCGGAGCTACTTCAGGAGGCTCATCACTCTCAATTTGCGATCCACCCAAGCGGAACCCGCATGTGTCTAGATTTGAGGCGTTCCTACTGGTGGAACGGTATGAAGAAAGACATCGCGGAATTTGTAGCAAGATGTCTTGTCTGTCAGCAGGTGAAGTCCGAGCATCAGAGACTTGCCGGTTTACTTCAGCGGATTCCTATTCTCGAGTGAAAATGGGAACACATTACCATGGACTTTGTGGTGGGTTTGCCGAGGACATGACGAGGCCATGACATGATTTGGGTAATCGTTGATCAATTAACCAAATCCGCGCACTCGTTAGCGATCCAGAAGACAGATTTCCTGGATCGATTAGTAGATCTGTTTTGCCAGGAGATCATCAGATCACGTGGTGTCCCGTTGAATATTATTTCGGATAGAGACCCCCGGTTCACGTCTCATTTTTGACAGAGTCTGCAGTAGGCCTTGGGCACGCAGCTCTATTTCAGTACAACTTTCCATCCGCAGACAGATGGATAGTTAGAGCGGACCATTCAGACTCTAGAGGACTTGCTGAGGTCTTGTGTATTGGATTTTGGAGGCAGTTGGGAGGACCATTTGCCATTGGTAGAGTTCGCCTACAACAACGGTTTACATTTGGTTATCCAGATGGCACCGTTTGAAGCGTTGTATGGTAGGCCTTGTCGGAACACCCACCCTCTCGGATGAGGTTGGGGAGGCCCAGTTTTTGGGACCTCATAGAGCTCAGCTTGAGACAGAGTTGGTCCATACTATCAGACGGAGGATGTTAGAGGCGCATGACTGCCAGAAGAGTTATGCAGATCGGAGACGCAGACTCCTGGAGTTCTTTTCAGGCAACCATGTTTTTCTGCGAGTTTCACCCACGAAAAGGGTGAAGAGATTTGGCCTCAGAGGTAAGCTAGCTCCGCGATGCATTGGCCTTTTCTAGATCCTAGAGAGGATTGGAGTAGTAGCTTATCGCTTGGCGCTACCACCGGCTCTGGCAGGCGTGCAGGATGTATTCCACGTATCTATGCTGAGGAGATACGTACTCAACCTGACGCATGTGCTGATATATATCTCGGTTCCAGTTCAGCCTGACGTCACTTACGAGGAGGTTTCGGTACGGATTTTTTGACCAGAGAGAGCGTCAGTTGTGGAACAAGACAATCTGATTGGTTAAAGTCGGATGGCAGCATCATTCGGACGATGCTACTTGGGAGCTCGAGGATACTATCTGAGCTCGATACCCCCATCTTTTCACTTGAGGTATGTGAGTTAATTTACTGTTCAGCATTTGTACTATTTACCTGTTGTTAGTATTTACTGATGGTAGATAACGAAATTTGGGGACCAAATTTTTATTAGTGGGGGAGAATGTAAAATATCGAAAAATGGTGAATAATGATAAGTGAATTTTCTAGAATTTTTATAAATTTTTCGGAAATTTTTCGGAGCTCGTAATAGATGAGTTTACAGGGATAAAAACGAGACCCGGGAAAGCCTGTTTAGGCTACCCCATTTAAGTGAGGAAAAATTTATTTATTTAATTCTTTTTCCTTTTCCTTTTATTTTCCTCATCCATCGAACTCGTGACTGTTTTCCTTTTCCCGACGCCGTCCCTCTTCACTCCGACTGTTTCTTCTTCTTCCCAAAACCGTCACGCCCTTCTTCTTCTTTCCTCGTGTCTTCATCACCACCAGCATCTGAGTATCACCCAAGCCTTCACTTCTTTGGGTCGGGGATAGGAGCCGAGCAACGCCGTTCAAGCCGACAACTCCCCTGCCCAGTGATCTAAGTTTTTTTTCCCTTCTTCCTCTCTTTTGCCGACGCCGCCGACGCCACTACGAGCTCCTCTGTGCCAATCACCGAGATTTCCCAGCCGACCACACACTCTGCCCTAACTTTCCACAACATCGGGTCTCCTTCCATCATCGTTCATCGAAGTTTGGAGAGATGCCCTAGTTTCCGCGACGCCGTGCCCTAGCAGCGATCCTTAAGGTAAGGTGTCACTGGATTTCGATTGATTGGGCTATGTGTTGCGTTAATCCTTCTTGTTCTGGTTTAGGAAAAAGGGGTCGGATAAGTTCTTGTTGTTTTCCCCTAATCGGATCTTGATCCTCTTCTTTGTTGCGGATTAAGGTCACAGGATTGGAGAAACAGAGGTAAGGTGCATAGTTGTTGCTGGGAATTTGTTGGCGATGGGTTGTTTTGTTGAAATCTGACCTCTTCTTCTTGATCCGATTGGTGGACAGCAACTTGATCAGGGCATTGAGTTCGGTTGTTTCTTTGATATGTGATCTCCACCGATTGGTTCCAGTGAGGTTTTATTTTGATCAGTGAGGAGTGTTTGGGGTGTTGGGCAGAGACTAGAAGGTGGTTGCTTGATTAGTGACCTCTTGCTTGATTCGGTTGATATCGGTAAGGAAAGATTTCAGCAAGATTCTGTGTTGTTGGTTGCTCTTTGATCTAGCAGCACCTTGGATTCGATAGGACCTCTTTCAGGCAGTACACGTTTTGGCTGAGTTTGAGGTATGGTTTATGTATAGAATTATGGATAAATTGGATTACTAGATGGTTATATTTATTAGGGTTTTGCCCTAATTGAGTCTCAAGGATTTTTATTTGGTTATGCATTTGAGTTGTAGCTAAATAAAAATGTATGTATGTTGGTGACATAGGACTTTGACGCGAGACGAGCATCTCGACGTCGAATTTGGACTAGATTGGACTTTTCTATTGGAGGCGGGTACTTTGACTTTATGTCATTTGATATGCATAATAGTGTCTTTAACAAATAGCAACGATTGTGTTTTCTTATTTGCTTATGTTGATCACTACCTGATCTGTTACATGCTTGCTTGTTTATTTGCTATGCACATCATGTGAGTATTTACTTGATTATACCGACTTATAGAGGTAGTGACCCGACCATGTTATTCATTATGTTTAGGACCTAGGGTTTTTGAAACCTTATCTAATCTGTGTACCTTTCATTTGGTTCATTTTCCTATGGTACACATTTTATATATGTATGGATATTGTTATGTTGTTCAGTATTTTGCCATGCTTAGTATCATGCATCATTCGCATGATTGCATGCTGTGCGATAGTTTGCTCCATTATTGTTGAGCACATCGTCAGTTTCATCACTGTCGGTGCTTCGTTGGTCCGCTCATGTGTAGCGTGACGCAGCGTGGTAGCACGTCAGTTTTGCTCTATTCGGTGCTTCGTTGGTCAGCTTAGGGGTAGTGTGACGCAGCGTGGTAGCACGTCAGGGATCCCTCCCCGTCATGGTGTTCCGGGAGATGAGAGCATTGCGCTCCCCCATTTATGATTTGGGGTAGGAGTATGTGTGTACTCCGACATCATCCCATCCACTCGGTCACTCATCAGGGGCTGTGATGGTAGAGTGCACGATTATCACAGCCCTACCCACTCGGTCTCACCATTGTGTGTGAGATGACTGACTGGCGTCAGGGGTTACAATGACATTTGCATCATATGCATGATGCATTTATTGTTTGTGTTTACTGCATTTACTTGCTGCATTTATATGGATGCATATGATTGACATGTATACAGGATTTATGACACTCTCGGTCTGACGACCCTGTTGTACTTATACCTTGGTCCTGGTTAGTATAATTTTCTCCTACGTATTTCAGTTGCATTTACACTTCTTGTATCAGGAGACTGTACGCATGATTAGTGTTGGTTGTTATTTTCTTTATTATGCATATCAATTGTTACCCGCTGAGTGTTGGACTCACCCCCCGTGGACACTATTTTCAGGTACCAGGTTGTTTATGGAGTCGCTTGGAGTATCCTACCTGCCGGTCCCCATGTCACGTCAGAAGACCTGTCTCCGTTTTTGTTTATTTGTATTTTGGTAGATGAATGTGTGTATTTGGCTTTGTGTTCTGGTTTTGTTTCCGAAGTGTTACGTTGTTGTGTGGTGTAAGCCTTGCCGGCTAGCAGTGTTTTGTTTTGTTTTGTATGGGCTTGTATTTATGTTTTTCCACTGTACTTGGCTACCAGGATTCATAAACTCTACTACTTATCCTGGAGGTCTAGAGTTCGAATCCTGAGGAAGGCAAAAATCCATTGCCAGGGGTGGAAAGTCCTAGTGAGAACGGCAAGGCCAAAGGGTCGTCGGTCGACGACATGAGAGGTCGCCAAAAGGGCCGACGACATAAGGGTCGCCAGTTGGGCCGCCACATGGGCCGCCCAAGAGGCCAAAGGGTCGGGTCGTTACAACTAGACTTGACTCCAAAATCCACATCGACTTATTGGAAAATAAAATATGGAAAATCAACATACCATCTAATCAGTAACAAAACCAAAAAGAAGACTATCCTCGAGTGTGACGTGGGATTGGCAGTCGAGACTCTCCAAGCATCCATGACTCATCTACTGTTACCTGGCGAAAGAAAAACTATTTTGTGGGGTGGTGAGTATTGGAACTCAGCGGGTAATGGAAAAATAGTGCATGAACATAAAATACAATTAGAAAGTGAGCCAAGAGTATACAGTCTTATAAAGGAAATAGCAGATACTAAAATAAAACCATAATTTGTGCTCATACCTGAAACCATATCCTAGGCTAGGTAATAGAAGATTAGAGGTAATACTAATCTGCTAGAGTATTGCTCATAACTACAGAGGAAATATGTAAGGTATATACAAACTTATAATAAGTAAACCAAGGACTAAACATCTACAACGAGGGTATATCTCATCATAAGCAAGCATAGCAGCATAAGTGAGCAACAACAGTAAGTAAGCAATAACAGCATATGTAAACAACAACAACCAAAGCAAGTATAACAACAGCGTATGCACGGATGGTCACTCCCGCCCACCCCTCTGCACCATAACCCTTGTATGGTCGAGAGGCCGGGTCAGTGACAGACTGTACACTACTCCAGCTACCACTCTCTCAAGTGGTCGAAGGGATAGTTGCATAGTAGCTAACTAGCTACATCTACGATGGGGGTCCCTGCTGCTCGCAACTCCAACTATCACTACCTATGAGTGACCGAGTGGAAGCACGACAGGACAAGCGACATCAACTCCAGCTACCACTCTCTCGAGTGGCCGAGGATGCGGCCTTGGTCAATGACTCTCTCGACCGTAAGGGAGAATTGGTCGTTGACATGCATGTCATGATGTGATGCGCCAAATGCAACAGTCATCATACAAATATAAGGTATGCTACATGAAGCCAGCATGCTCAATATAGTATATAAATAAACAACAGTCAAAGCATACAAATATGGTATATAGTATCTGCTACTTATCATGGACAACAACAAGAGACTGTATAGATATGGAAACGAATATCTCAAAGTTCACGTGGAAGTATCAAGCGCAAGAAAAATAAGAGTGGAGTCAAGATAAAATAGTCCTTATCCAAAAATAGTTCATGCACAAAGTTCAAAGAACTATAGAATCAAGGTAAGAAGTACCCGCCTTATCTGTCGAATATGCCACCAATCTTCTAGTTAAAGGTCTATCTCGAGCCTGCATCTACAATTAAAGGATACGAAAAACTTAAATGTTTATTAATCAATAATCAAACCCTATTGATTAATTAATCAACTTATTAATATCCAAATTATTCCAACTTATCAATCAATCTATCAATTAATCGAAGCATGGGTTTATTAACCAAATATTTATATCATCAACGATCGATTAATCAACTTACCTATTAACTAATGAATCACCTAATTAGATCAGTTTAATCAATTACTTAATGACCAGTTATTAATTGCATTAACCATTTAAACTAACCTAATTAAATATTTAGCATATCATTGAAATTAATCAATTAACCTTGATTAATCATCTCCAATTTACCTCATTACTGTAATCTCCTTCTTCTTCGTCGATGGCACGACAACCTTGCGGTGGCCGGCGTCGGCTGTATGTGGAGGTGGCACCCCACGACCACCAAGAGGCGTTGGTTACTTCTAGTGATGGCGATAAGAGGCTTGTGTCACAGCAGAGGTGGCTCAGCACGGCACAGCTTGAACAGGATTGGTGACGTCCTACGATTGCATCCGATGAGGGCGGTGGCTATAACAAGCTGCGGTGTGGTCTTTAAGACATCGCGCGGCAAGCAATGGAAGGCGACGCGGTGGCTCGACGATATGGCGGTCCACCGAGATGTTCAGCAGTGGTTTCATCGCACAGGGTCGTCGACGATGGCAGCGTAGTCGCACGTTGGTAGATAGGAGGTCATCACCAGGAACAAACAAGACGCGACGTCCGCGGAGGTGGTGGTCGCATGGAGGAGGCAGTCGCGTGGAGGAGGCAGTCGCGCGGAGGCATAGCAATCGTACAGGTGATCGTGGTTGCTGTAACACCCACTAAGCTTTTAAGATAAAATAAGAGAATGATGAATTTGCCTTAGAAAAATATTAGTAGAATGTTGAACCAAAAAGAAATAAAAAGAAATAAAAATAGGGAGTTGTCAAGGATTGAACCTTGAACCTCTCATGATGTAAATGATAGGATTAATGGGTAATAACCAGTTGGGATAGGAATAATATATTGATAGAAAAGGAGGGAAACTCATGATAAGGATGAGAGTAAAAGCTAGCTAAAAGAAAACAAGAAAAGAGCAAGAGAAAGGCAACTTGCCTTCTTTTCTCTCCCTCTTCTTCATCTTTTGCCGTGACTTAAAAAGGAGAATTAAGGGGATTCATTCCCCCTTGTTTCATCATGAATGATGAGAACAAATAAATAAATAAAATAAAAAGGAAATGAAAAAAAAAGGGCTAAGAGAGAAGGAAAGCAAAAACCGATTTTGCTACCTCTTCCCCCTTAACATAAAAGAGAGTATGTAAAGAGGAGATTTTATTTTTCTCTCATTTCTCTCATTCTCTCCTCTCCATCACCGAGAACCTCAGCCCCCTCTCCTCCATTTTTGGCCCGCAAAAACAAAGTTCCTCCTAGGATACAAAGGAGGGCTACCAAAGGAAATCAAAGGAGGAGAACAAGAAGAAGAGACCTCTTCTTCCATCACCATACCTTAGATCCACAAGTGAAAAGGAAGTAAGCTTCCCCTCACCTGTGGTACAAGGCGTTTTATGTACTTTTTGGATTTTATGAGGATTAGAAAACCTAGAATAGAATTTAAGAAAAATTCGGCCAAAGAAGAGTTTTCAAATCTAGGAAGGTTTAAACAAGTCCTCATTTCATGATATTTTCTATGCTATGTAGAAAGGTTTTCCTTCATGTTTTTATACCTATATGATGCTTGGTCAGAGGAGTACCTAACCCTAGAATTTTGGCCAAAAATATTTTAAAGAGATTAGGGAAATCATTGTTTAACCAAACTAGTACAAGATTCCCTCCATGAATTACTAAGGGTCTTTTGTTGGTTTTTCTTGCTTAAAAGTTACTTGGAACCAAAAGAAATCCACTCATATGTTTCAGCCAAGAAAAGAGCTTAGGGTTAGGAAGACCTTTAAATTTAAGTAACCATGTTTATATGATAGAATATAGAGTTCTCTTAAAGAATTGCATGTTGAATATTGCTAGAAATTCATGAACTCTTCATTAAGATTTTCGGCCATGATAAGATGGATAGCTTAGAAAAGCTTAAACAAAATTTTAACATGCTCAAGACCTCTGTGATATTAAGATATGAAAGTTGTTTAATGCTCTCATGCTTAATTAGGGTATAGAGAATTTAGTTACATGATATATGGCATGTAAGATCACAAGGTTCCTAGCTTGTTTATGAACCAAATTGGTATATGATGTTCTTAGTCATTTTTGCCATGAAACTTACTTAGGTTTTCCATGCTTTAGGCCACTTAAAACCTAGTTTAGAGATTGGTAGGTTTCGGCCATGAGGAAAAATAAAAGAAAAAGGAAAGAAACCTAGGAAGCCTAAGACACAATTCACATGTATGTTTATTATGCTTGTCTTTGCACATGCTATGAAACTTGTATGACTTCCTATGCTTTTAGGCTATTTGAAGCAAATTTAAACACTGATGAGTCTCGGCCAAGTAGGGTTTAAATGACCTAGAGGCCTTAGAATTGAAACCAATTGTGTTAAATGCTTCTTATGGAAATATGATAATATGTTGATTGAGTCACATGCTTGTATAATTTTTCCATGACCTAAATGGACCATTGTATGTTTCGGCCATGAATGGATAGATGCCCTAGAAACCCTAGAACAAAAATTAAATATGCTCATGTCACTCTACATGAAATATGATAAGTAGAAAGCCAAAGTTCTCATGCTATATGTTGTTTAATGACCTAAAATGAGGCTAGGGTAAGTTTCGGCCATACCCATTGTATGATGCCTTATTATGAATTTATACATGATGTTAGTTCAAGTTCACATGCTTTTATGCTTGCTTTTATCCCTAATGAATACTTGTTAAATTTTGGCCATGACATATGTTAAGGGCTTGAAGAACTTAGGAACTAGCTCAAATATGCTTACTATGTTACTTGGAAAAAAAATGCTATAAATATGGTTTAAGGTTTCCATGCTTTCATGACATTTGGGACCTTGTTTCAAACCTGATAGGGTTCGGCCACATGAAGTTTAGGGACTTGGAGAACTTAGAAACCAAGTTAATCATGCTTATAATGCTTCCTATGAAATTGATGTGATGATAATTTAGTTTCCACATGCTTGGAGGTTGTTTTTACCTAAATTGAGATCTAAGGGGGGGTTCGGCCATGATAAGAACCCAAGGGATTAGGAAGCTTAGAACCCAAGCTAACTATGTTACCATGTTTCTTATGATAGTATAATCACATGATACACCCTTATGCTTAAACATGTATGCTTGTGATTTATACTTTCCATGATATGATATGTGCTTAGAAATATGCATGCTTTGATGATATGCTATGTGCATAAAATATGCATGCTTTCATGATATGCTATGTGGATAGAAATATGCATGCTTTGATGATATGCTATGTGCTTAAAATATGCATGCTTTCATGATATGCTATGTGGATAGAAATATGCATGCTTTGATGATATGCTATGTGCTTAAAATATGCATGCTTTCATGATATGCTAGGTGGATAGAAATATGCATGCTTGGATGATATGCTATGTGCTTAAAATATGCATGCTTTCATGATATGCTATGTGGATAGAAATATGCATGCTTTGATGATATGCTATGTGCCTAAAATATGCATGCTCTCATGATATGCTATGTGGTGAAAATATGCATGTTTTTATGACATGATGTATGCCTAAGTGATGCATACTTCTATGATATGCTATGTGACTAAATGATGCATTTTTATACATGCTACTTTACTTTGTAAGGCTTGTACCAAGGGTGGGCTCCTAATCAGCCCCTAGGCCTTTGACTGTGTGATCCAGGCTAGTAAAAACAAAGGGATGGGCTCCTTAGTATGCCCCTAGGTCTATGGCTGTGTGATCCGGACCTAGTTCCTAGTATGATTCAAGACTTGCTACCTTGGATATACTTACGAAGCGCGCATATCTACGTGATTTATCTATGTGTGGTACAAGCCGGGGCCCTGATTATGTTGATATTATGTTCAAGTATATATGTAAGAAGAAATGATTTTAAAGATCATGAGACATACACATGTTTTTCGGATACATGTTTTCAAAATCATATTACATATACCTTATGATCATGTTGCGATGATACTATGATTTATGATATGCCATGATTAGATACGATTATGTTATGTTTCATGCTATGCTTTAAGAGTTGATATGCCATGCCACCTTATGATGATACTATGATATGCCATGATTAGATATGATTATGTTATGTTTCATGCTATGCTTTAAGAGATGATATGCCATGACTAGTTATGATTTTGTTATGTTGCATGATATGCTTAAAGAGTATGATATGTTATGCCATGACTAGTTGAGATCATGTTATGTTGAGACATTCTTTGATCATGTGATGAATTTTGGTTTTAGTGAGTAGGAAAGGAACTTACTGAGCCATGAGTGCTCATAGCTTACTTTCCTTGTACCACAGATAAAGGAAAAAGCTGGATGAGCTAAAGGAGCAGCAGGAGAGGCAAGGAGATGTGTGTGGTAGTGGCTAGGCAACCAAATAAGAACCTGCTTTAAAAACTTTTAAAGAACTATGCTTTGGTATCATGAATTGTAGTACCGTATGTGTGACTTGATGTTATGTTTCTATTAATTTTGATATCATGTTATTGATGCCATGATAGTGTAGTTCAGATTTGATGAAAAGAAAAGCAAAAGAAAAGTTTTTATTAAACTAAGAAAATTATTTTAAGTCTTCGGTTTTTTTAAAAAGAAAAATTTGTACATGGAGTATCGTAGCCCCGTCCCTTAGGGTTAGCAGGAAGGATGGGTGCTCCGGCGAATGGCAGGAAACGAGACAGTGGTCGGCCCCTGTCGAGCGCACATCGCCGTTTCCGTCGCAAGAAGGAAACGACAATAATTTTTCTCAACTTAGGGTTTAATAATGAAAAACCTAACTTTATAATCAATGAACTCCTCTTTTAAATAGGGCATTTTAGAACAGGCTTTAAATCCCACCCGTCGATCCCTATAAAATCTAAAACATGTCATTTAAAATTTTGAAAAATTCCATAAATTTTCTAAAATTCGCACAAACTTATTTACGGATAAATTATCTGACCAATATATTTATTTTCTTATAATAATTCAATATTGTCAAATTCCAAGTATTTACATCCTTATTTTCATTTTTTGTATATTACAATAACATTATTGATTCCAGGTCCGAAGCAACCGGGAAATGATATAGATGTATACTTGGAACCCCTTGTGGAGTGTTTAAATGAGTTGAGGGGCACAGGTGTAGAGGCGTATGATGCATTTAGTAAGTCAATGTTTAATCTGAAGGCTATTTTGATGTGGCCAATCAATGATTTTTCAACTTACGGAAATCTAGCTGGATGTGCCACAAAAAGAAAACTCGGTTGCCCAATATGTGGTAAAGTCATATGTTCTTTGTGGCTTAAGTATAGTAGAAAGTTTGCATATTTAGGCCACGGGAGATTTCTTGCTCCTAATCATCGATTTCGGCAAAAAAAAGTGGTTTAATGGGAAAAAAGAGAGTAAAGGGAAACCTAGACCTTTGAATGGGTTAGAAATTGTTAATGCATTGAAAGATATTGAAAATGACTGGGGTAAAAAGAAAAAGGGTGAGACTGTCAACACTTAGAGGAAAAAGAGGAAGAAATAGGAGAGTTCAAAAGAGGTACAAAACTAGTTCAAAGGTGGAAGAAAAAGTCAATTTTTTTTTATTTGCCATATTGGAGTGTAAGTTCTTTTTTACTCTATTGATTAGCTTTTACAATTTGTTATTTTTTTATTCCTAAATTGATGCAACCGGCTGTAGCTGAATGTCTTTGAATCTTATTCCATGTTTCCTAATACCCATATGTTTCCTAATACCATCAACCGTTTTAATTTCCAAATGTCTTTGAATCTTATTTCCCATATGATTCAATCAGTTGTAGCTAAAAACTGACTGTAGCTAAATTGCACATATGTTTCCTAATACCGACCGACAGTAGCCAAAAAAATTCCCATTGCAACCGACTATAGCCGAATTCAATTTGGATAGCCCATATGTTTCCTAATACCATCAGTCAAGCTTTCTTTCTTTCATGCTGTGGGTAAAAAAGTTTTCATACTTGTGTCACCAGCAGTCAAGCTTTCATGCAGTGGATAATAAAGTTTTTTTTTGTTGTAAAAAAATTACTAGAATGCCCACCGGAATCTCAAAACACAACTAATATTGTTGATGATGCAATTAGCATTGTGTTTGGCAAGGAAGCTCAGGGTAGAGTGCGTGGATTGGGCTTTGGAATAACACCATCAAAAGTTGGAGCTTCTGTACAACAAAATGGAACGGTTCAACAACTTTAAACTATCGTACAGAATGTTCAACAACAAATGCAAGAAATGAGGCAACAAAATCAACTAGAAATGCATGAAATGAGGTCCATGTTTTTACAAAGTATGAGGCAACAAAATCATTCGGAACAAGTGTAATACCCACTAAGCTTGTAAGATAAATATATGAATGTGGGATTTTGCCTTAGAAAAATAATAGGAAGTGAGTTGAACCAAAAAGGAAATAAAAAGAAATAAAAATAGGGAGAGGTCAAGGATTGAACCTTGAACCTCTTATATTATATTTCATAGAATTAATGGGTAATAACCAGTTGGGATAGGAATAATATGTTGATAGCAAAGGAGGGAAACTCATGATAAAGGTAAGAGTAAAAGCTAGCCAAAAGGAAACAAGTAAAGAGCAAGAGAAAGGCAACTTGCCTTCCTCCCTTTCTCTCCCTCTTCCTCTTTGATCTTGCCGAAATTTTAAAGAGGAGTTAAGGGGATTCATTCCCCCTTATTTTATCATGAATGGTGAGAATAAATGGAAAATAAGATAAATAAAATAAAAATAGGGAAAAAGGCTAAGGGAGAAGGAAAGCAAAAATCAAGTTTGCTACCTCTTCCCCCTTAACATAAAAGGGAGCAAGAAAAGAGAAAACTATTTTTCTCTCATTTTCTCTCATTCATCCTCTCCCTCACCGAGAACACCACAGTCCCCTCTCCTCCATCTTCAGCCCCAAAGCCAAATTTCTCCCTAAGAAAGCCTAAGATACAAGGAGGAATTAGCAAAGGAATCAAGGGAAAGGAACTAGAAGAAGAGGCTACTTCTTCTTCACCATACCTTAGATCCACAAGCGAAAAAGGATGTAAGCTTCCCCTCACCTGTGGTACAAGGCTTTTATGTGCTTTTCGGATTTTATGAGGATTTTAAAACCTAGAAACAAGTTTGAGAAAATTCGGCCAAGAAGAGCTTTCAAAATCTAATGGTGTTTAAACTAGTCTTCACTACATGATAGATTTTTATATGCTATGTAAAGGGGTTCTTCTTCATGCTTCTATACCTATATGATGCTTGATCAGAGGAGTACTGAACCTTAGAATTTCGGCCAAAAATATTCTTAAGAGGCTAGGGAAATTTATTGTTTTACCTAACTAGTACAAGGTTCTTCCTATGAAATATTAAGGATTATGTATTGGTTTTTCTTCCTTAGAAGATATTTGAAACTAAAAGAAAACCCACTCATATGTTTCGGCCAAGAAAGGGGTTTAGGGTTAGGAAGACCTTTAAATTTAAATAACCATGCTCATGTGATAGAATACAAAGATCTTAAAGGATTTGTATGCTTGAATATTGCTAGAATTTCATGAACTCCTTCTTAGGGTTTTTCGGCCATGATGAGATGGATAGCTTAGAAAAGCTTAAACAAAATTTTAATATGCTCAAGACCTCTGTGATGTTTAGATATGAAAGTTGTTCAATGCCCTCATGCTTAATTAGGGTGTAGAAAAATTAGTGGCATGACATATAACATGTATGATCACAAGGGGTCCTAGCTTATTCATGAACCAATTTGTATATATGTTTCTTAGTAACTTTTTCCATGAAACTTACTTAGGTTTTTCATGCTTTAGGCCACTTAAAAACCTAGCTAAAGAATGGTAGGTTTCGGCCATGAGGAAAAAATAAAAGAAAAAGAGAAAAAGAAACCTAAAAAGCCTAAGACACAATTCATATGTATACTCATTATGCTTGTCTTTATACATGCTATGAAACTTGTATAAATTCTCATGCTTTTAGGCTATTTGAAGCAAGTTTATATTCTGTGAGTTTCGGCCAAGTAGGGTTTAAAAGACCTAGAGGCCTTAGAAATGAAACCAAATGTGTTAAAAGTACTTCTTATGGAAATAGGATAATGTATTGATTTTGTCACATACTTGTATAATTTTTCCATGATCTAAATGGACCATTGTGAGTCTTGTCCATGAAGGTTTAGATGCCCTAGAAACCCTAGGACTTAAATTAAATATGCTCATGTTACTCTACATGAATTATGATAAGTAGAAAGCCAAGGTTCAATTGCTATATGTTGCTTTATGACCTAAAATGATGCTAGGGTATGTTTCGGCCATAACTATTGGATGATGCCTTGTATGAATTTATACAAAATGTTAGACCAAGTTCACATGCTTGTATGCTTGTTTGTAGCCCTAATGAGAACTTGTTAAATTTCGGCCATGACATATGTTAAGGGCTTAAAGAACTTAAGAACTAATTCAAATGTGTCAAATGTGTTTACCTTGTTCCTTGGTAAAAATGTTATAAATATGATTTAAAGTTGTCCATGCTTTTATGTCATATGGAACCTTGTTTCACACCTTAAGGTTTCGGCCATGTGAAATTAGGGACTTGAGGAACTTAGAAACTAAGTTAATCATATTTATAATGCTTCCTATGAAAATGTTATGATGATAATTTAGGTGCCACATGCTTGGATGTTGTGTTTAACCTAAATTGAGCTCTAAAGGGTTTCGGCCACAAGGGTTTAGGAAGCTTAAAACCAAGATAAATATGATACCATGTTTCTTATGATAGGATAATCACGAGATACACCCTTATGCTTAATATATATGCTTGTGATTTATGACTTATGATATGATATGCATGCTTTTATGATATGATATACTTTGTGCTTAAAATATGCATGCTTATGTTATGATATGAGGTTAAATTATGCATGCTTTGATGCTATGTTTAGTGCTTAAAATATGCATGCTTTCATGATATGCTATGTGGTTAAATCATGCATGCTTGATGATATGCTTTATGCTTAAGATATGCATGTTTTTATGATCTATGCCTAAGTGATGCATATTGTTATGACATGATGTATGCCTAAGTGATGCATACGTTTATGATATGATGTATGCCTAAGTGATGCATACCTTTATGACATGATGTATGCCTAAGTGATGCATACTTTTATGATATGATGTGTGCCTAAGTGATGCATGCTTTTATGATACATGATATGTATGACATGTACTTTACTTTATATGTGAGTGGCTTGTACCAAGGGTGGGCTCCATAAGCGCCCCGGGGACTAAGGACCTCGTTAGGGATGTGCTCCTAAGTGCCCCTAGGACTAAGGGCCTAGTATGTTTGCCTCGTAGGGTTCAAGACTTGCTACCTTGGACCTACAAGGTTGTGCACAATATGTAAGTGGTACATAGCCGGGATCCCCCTTATGTTGAGATTATTTTCAAGTATATATGTAAAAGAAAATGGTTTTAAAGATCATGAGACATACACATGTTTTTCGGATACATGTTTTCCAAAATCATATTGCATACACCTTATGATTATGCTATGTTTCATGTTATGCTCTTGATTATGATATGCCATGATAAGGTATGATTATGTTATGTTCATGCTATACCTTATAGACATGTTTCGGCCATGGATTTGTTGATGCTTGATATATAAATTTCGGCCATGGATATGATGATGCTTTGATGTACATGTTTTGGCCATAGTATGATGCTTTGATATACATGTTTCGGCCATGCTTTGATATACCATGATACTTGTTTGTTATGCCATGTCTAGCTATGTTTTATGCAATGCACTATGTATATGTTTCGGCCATGGTGATGCTTGATATGCTATGACTAGTTGTGATTATATTATGATGCATGATATGTTTGAATAGAATGCTATGTTATGCCATGATTAGTTGAGATTATGACTTGTTGATGCATTCTTGATTATGTGCTGATTGTTGGTTTTAGTGAGTAGGAAAGGAACTTACTGAGCCATGAGTGCTCATAGCTTACTTTCCTTGTACCACAGATAAAGGAAAAAGCTGGATGAGTTAGAGGAGCAGCAGGAGGGGCAACGAAGATGTGTGTGGCAGTGGCTAGGCAACCAAATAAATAAGAACCTGCTTAAAGTTTCTTGAAAGAACTATGCATTGGTATTTTATGACTTGTGATACCTAAACATGTGTGGCTTGACATTATGGTTCCACTGGATTTGATGTTATGATTTTGATGCCATGTGATAGTATAGTTCAAAAGAAATTTAAAAGAAAAGTTTTATTAAAACTATGAAAATTATTTTAAGTATTCCGCTGTTTTAAAAAGAAAAAAATTTATACGCAGAGTATCGTAGCCCCGTCCCTTAGGGTAGCAGGGAGGGCGGGCGTTACAACAAGTTAGTAAGTAAACAACATATATAAAATAAGTTTGATATGTACACTTAAATGCTTTTGAATTATCATGATGACATCGTTTGACTCTATTTTGTTGTAAAATTATATTGCTAGTGGTGGCATTTGTAGTGGTATTGGGAATGATTTTGGTAGCAATAGCGATATCAATATTGGTGCAAAAAAAAGTGGTGGTTTTGGTCATGTTTTCCAGGTAATTATCATAAATTATGTAGTTCTAAATCATAAAATTGTTACAAAAATATACATGATTGAATTAATAAATTTGTATTGTTTATTTACAGTCAAATTTGAGAAATGTGAATCATGGAGATATCTATGCTAATACAAATGTAAGCTGTTTCATTGGTCTGCCTATAAATTAGTTGTTGCAGAAGGTCGAATTGCATCCACAAACCCAAACACAAATGTGCATCACATTATTCTTGGTGGATCATGTTGGAAAGTTTGGTTTGATAAGGTTTTGATGGAAAAGGTGGACCTAATTCGACCAAATGATGAAATGCAGTTTCTCGATGATGCAATAGGAAGCACGGTCGCATGGTTATCTAAATTTATAGTATTGTGTGATTGATACATATTATACTAATTTGTTTGGATTGTAAGTTGAATTGTTGTTATGTAATTGCTAGTTTGTTAGAGATTTCATATCATGTTTTAGATCTTTTGAGTTTTTGTGGTATAATAAAAAAACTATGACTTTTATTAATTTGTATGGATTTGATTTGCACTAAATTTGTTGTAAAATTTTAATTTATTATTTTCGTCAAATTATTTTTTTTAACGTAGTTAAGACCATCAATAGCATACGTTTGCGCGCTGTAGATAGTATTTTCCGCAGCACGCAAAAGCACGTCGTGGATAATTTATGACTTTCAACATCTTTTAATTGTGCAACGTGCAATGCATGCTGCGAAAAGTGAATTTATGCGCTGCGAAAAGTCATTTTTATTGTAGTGAAGACTAGTATAATTTGAATTACATCACATGGGTTATGCATCTAAGTTCTCAATCCAATTGAGGTAACTTAGTTAAGTCACAACCAAAGTCGAATAGTCGGACATCACAATTGTCCTAACGCACTCTACCAAGACAAAATGAGTTACTTTGCTAATGGTAAACCTGACCACAAATGATTGAGGTAGTAGTGAGTACCAAACTTTGGTAGGCATATAGTAAAATTACCTAATTATGGTGAAACTACACTTGGCACACAATCATAGCACACATCAACATATATGCAAAATGAAATGTGGCATGGTTATGGCCCCTTAATCTACAATCCTCTTAAGCCAATGAGAAGATCGAAAAGTCAACCTAGGGCTAAGTATCTTCTCCAAGTGCCTCCTTGGTCGTCATGTGTTGTTGTCCTTCTTCCTTTTTCTCACTGTCGTCCAGTAGACTAATTATTCTCTAATTTATACATTACAAAACCTAAATAAACCTCGAGTTACATTTGAGGGTAGTCTAAATTTACAACAAGAGTGATAAAAGATGAAGGCACAACATGCATGTCGTATTTTACAACATACACACACATCCAATCACATTGGGGTTATAGGTCATAACCATGCACCATGTCATATAACATTCACAATATTTCTATGACTTAAAATTTACTATGATTTCTACAAAGACTTATGAGTCGCAACGTCACGACAGTCCTGCTAGCCGGTTAGCAAGCGGGGGTCAAGGGGGCAGCGCCCCTTGTGGGGATTTCAGGGGGCAGCACCCCCGAAGAAAAATTATTTTGCATACTCATTTTATGAGTTGTTGCCATACCCAAGACCTTATGCCCTAAAACTGACTTTGTTTTGTTCCCAACAAGACACCATTGGCCGAGACCTCGCTAGTCACAGTACCAACTATGTTTCATTCCCAACAAAATAATTTTGGCCGAGATTCTCAATTATAACCGAAACTCATAATTTGTAGATCATAGTAAATCTATCATTTAGTTTTATATCATACATAAAATTCTAACAACCTAGTATATCCCTTCGCAAGTGGCTTTGATACCACTGTAAGAAACTAGTGTGCTAAACACGCGAAAGCGCAATGGAAAACTTCTAGTTCCTCCAGAAGATTGATGCAAAAGGAAACCATATACTAAGTCTTACACGAGAGGATTATACATTTGTTACGTGCCCTTCGCAATCCCGACAGCAACCTTTCTTTGGATGCAGATCTCAGCGTGATCAAGGGGTCGCGCCTCTATGGTATCGACACGAACACGTCCTTCGTTCATCACACGAACAAAGCCTTCAGAGAAGAACCAACTTTGTGGTGCTAGCCACACAAGGTGATTCGGCCATGAGGAAGGATCAACCAAGAGGAAGAAGAGGAGGAAGGAGAAGAAGACCAAATGAACATCTCATGTTCTCTCTTTTTTCTCTTCACCGAAAATCATCAACACACCACCTTTTGTATTCTCATGGAATACCAAAAGTTCTTGTGTCTTTTGATCTTCCTTCATGAATTGTCATCTTTCATGAAGAGGCTTAGAGGCTTTTCATCTTCCATGAAGAGCCTTTTAGTCCTTTTCTTTTACATGATCAAATCATGTAAAAGACCTTTCCTAATCCTTGGTGAATTCAAGTTCACCCAATGAGTTTAAGTCATTGAACCTTATCAATCCCAATTGACTCCATGGACATCAATCCAAATTGACTCCATGAATCTAATTCAAATTAGACTAAATCCAATAATTGGATCCAATTGAGTGTAACTCAATGAGTCTAATTCGAATTAAACTTCTCTTTGTTTTCCTCTTAAGAGGTTGGATTATTATATTGGATTAGCCATTAACTCAATAAGCCTAATCATCTCATAATTGGCTCTTAGGGCTATTACTAACAACCCCTTTAACCAAATTTTCTAGAGTTTTAGCTTGAAATGGGGATCAATCTTTATAAGGGATTGACTAAATAGGTTATCCCTAACTTCTTGTGGAGAAGTGACTTATGTAATCTAGAAATTATATGACCGGGGGGCCCTTAGTGATAGAGAATATCTCTTTAATCGAACTTTCTATGTTACCTCTTTATTTGATAGCATTAATCTAACATTGGTAAGTAATTGAGAAAACTATAAAAATTGTATAACTGAGGGGCCTTAGTCACATAGGATATCCCTTTAACCAGACTTTCTAGAGTTACTTCTTTTTTTAATAGCATTTGTAATTTGTGTAAACTCTCTGGTACAATCTTCACAGGGTCATACCGGTATTTGGTTAGAATCCCTATAAGAGTATAAACATAGAAGTAAGGAGATAAACAATACATAAGGACATTAACTAGTATCATTATGAAATTGAAATACTAGAAACTCTCCTAATTCCAACTTCTCTCTTCACTAACTTGTGCTCACTCTCTCACTCTCTCTATCTCAAATCTTTCTCAACTCTCTCTCTCTCACACACAATCTCTCAATCTCTACTTCTCTTTGGTTTGTGAAACCAAATTTTGATCATCTAGATAACTTATTTTATGAACTCGACTAGTAATTAATCTACAATCCCTGTAGATCGATATTTTTAATACTTGATAACTTAACCATGTACTTGCGGTGAGGCAACAATGATTGTATTTACAACTTCAATTGATCATTTATAAAACCTCAACTAAAGAATAATAGACGACAAAAAAACATAAAACAATATTTTCTAAACTAATATATATTATATACAAATAAACAAATAAATAAGGACTGTATCTGATATCATATATACATGATAAAATCTTAAAGAAAATCAATGAGAAAATGTTGAATGAGCTGCTATGTTGAAACCTTTTACAGTCTTCTTTAGTGAACAACCAATCTTCAAAGTTTTTGATCACCTTTTAGGATTTAGTCTTCTTGATGATATTTTTACTCTATTGAAATCCGACCGAAATGTGTGTTTTGTGATGTAATTGTCATGCCCCGGGGGAGTCCCTGCTAGAAGAAATTTCAGCAGCATCTCCCCTGTACGGGTAACAATCTGAAACATTACTACAAGCCCTCAGGGTCACACAAACCTCGGCCAATACGGTCGGAACAATAACAATAAAAATACCTAACAATCCATGCAGTTTATATTAACTCAGCCTCTGGCAGACACAACAACACAGTTTATTTAAATAAAACCTATTCCTCTAATACGACAGAAAACTTAACCCACAACAAAATCCAATGCAATGAAAAACAAAGGCAGTAGACCAAAACTTGATAAATATCCACGAGTATAGTTATACATCACAAGTATATAAAATGTAACAAGTAAACCAAAAAGCCCAAAATACATGAACCCGTCGTGACAAGTGGTAGGGGACTAGCCACTGGAACCTCCTGACGGCCTCAACCTGAAATAGAAAAATAAAACCTCGGGGGGAGTCCATGAACTCAGTGGATACCGGGCAGACATGCATAATAAGTTATAACTAACAGTAATAATCATGCTATATAGTTTTCTGAACAATAAAGAAAATGCAATTGAAAAGGGCTGAAGAAAACTGTACTCACCAGGATCTCCTATCTGAACATAAGGGTAGTTAAACTAGATACTGTAGTAACTTTCAAACTGTAAAAACCATTTTTTGCGTTGCGAAAACCCTGAAGTTCTTGCCACGGATCCATGCGAAGATAAAAATTTACATATACATAGTTTTCTCCTATATCTACACTAGATCTACATAGTAGAGATTATACCTTTGTTGCAAAGCCCTTCGCTTATACTGCACATCCATAAGTTGTCGGATCTCGAAGAGTGTCAAGTGAACACTCCTCTACAAGTATCCACACAGACAAAAGGTGGAGAAAAAACCACTTAGAGTGTACTAGCACTCTTGGGTGGCTCGATAATGGAGGAGAAGGAGAGATGAGAAGAGAGGAGGAAGAAGATGACTTCTTGAATGAGCACTTGATTGCTTCACATCACCATTTAGTGGTCGACCACCTTATGAGAGGTTATATACCTCCATGTAATACCAAGAGTCATGACTCTAGGTTTCCCTCATGAGGTGGCACACACTTGATGTAGCCTTGATGATGTGGACCATCATCATTGGTTGATCCATGCCAAGTCACAAATGAGGTGGCATTTGGTCAAGTCAAACTTGACCCTTCATCTTCCCTCTCAAGTCAAGTCAAACTTGACCCATTTATCTCCCATGGTTGATCAAATCTAACCATTGATTCAAGTCAATTTGATTTAATGAATCTCTATTCATTGAATTAAATTGATTCAATGAGTCATAATCTAAATTAGACTCATTCAACACATGAATCAAATTGATTACAACTCAATTAGTCTAATTTGGATTACTCTTAATCCAATTTGGTTCATCATATGAACCTAATTCTCTTGGTTCATCATATGAACCTATTCTCCATCTAATTACCCTTTGTCTGTGACCCTATAGGTTCTTGTAACGTTGGCAATGCTCCTAAACTCATTTAGAAACATAAGAAATGAGCGGTATCTAGCAATACATCATTACTACCCAAGTTACAAGAATGTTGAGATCCATCATCACCTTTGTGACTACTAATTGTGACTCTCACAATATATGATAATGTCCTTCTATGCTAGACATCTAAATTGATCAACTGAGGCATAGACCGTGTCATCCTCTAATCAATTTATATCTTGAACTCCAAGTAGACTCACTCTAATCAAATGAGCTCAATATCTCATATTGACGCATTTGGGCATGGCCATGTACTTAGTGGTCTCCCTCTATCAAGAATCATGATGTCACTCCCGTCATATAGGAGGGATAGATCCCATCTACATCACTCATATCCCTCCGCATAATTTGTTATATACTCAGTAATCGCCTTTATAGTCCACCCAGTTACGGGTGACGTTTGACGAAGTCAAAGTATGTAACTCCTTATGTAGGGAACCATGGTGACTTCAGGTCCAAGGACTAATAGTCATACTAATAGTCACATGAGAAAGTATATGACACTCATATAACGATCCATGATACTTTCTCATGGCGGGTCATTCAGTATACATTCTCCAATGCATACCCATGTGTCAACTTGATATCTCCATATCCATGACTTGTGAGATCAAGTCATCAAGTTGACCTACATGCTAGTCTCATCGCATTAACATTGTCCCTGAAAGATAATACTTGACTAGGAATGATTAAGAGTAGTTTTCTCTATATCATCTCACTATCAATTCAACCAATCGATTGATATAGATAAGAACCTTCTACTCAAGGACGTTATTATACTTAGTTATTTGACACCAATACAAGTAAGTATAATAACCATAAAGAAAAGTCTTTATAAGTATATAGGAATATGATACATCGAGTCCATACAATAATCATCATATGATTGGCTCTAGGGCTCTAACTAACAATCTCCAACTAGCACTAGTGTCAATCAGTGTAGGCTCTAAGGCCCAATGACTCAGTGTTACCATCATACTTTCTCTATGCCAAAGCCTTGGTCAAGGGATCAGCGACGTAGCATGAGTAATTATTGAGTGCATGTTTTGTGTTCCTTCAAGCAGTTTTGCAAAACATGTTTTCCCTTTTGCATTGTTTTGTGAGTAGATGATACTTACTAAGTGCTTTCTTATAGATTGTATTTCCTTATACTGCAGATAAAGGTAAAGGAAAGCTCGAGTAGGAGGAGGCAGCAGGAGCAGTGCTTGGGTGTGTGTGGGTGTGGCAGAATAATGGAAAGAGATCCGAGAGTTGTTAATTTGGGGAACATGTAGACCTTTAGTTTGTTTCTTCTCTCCCTATTATATAAAATACTGGCATAAGTTGGTTATGAATGAATTGACGGCTTGGCAGAATGTTTGGATGGCAAGCATAAGCGAAAAAGCGGAGAACAAGCTCTTCTAGTAGCGAAGGGGGAGCCTCCGCACGGCCTGTGGCACGGCCATGCAGATTCGCACGGCCTCAGGCTATCTCCTCTCAACCAAGGTTACACGGCCGTATGGAAGCACACGGTCGTTCCCTTCTTCCTCTTGGCCGAGGTGACATGCCCGTGTGGGATCACACGGCCGGACACCTCCTCGTCTCGGCCATTGCTACACGGTCGTGTGATTTCCACACGGTCGTGTCTTTCCTTCTTTCTACCGAAGTGACACGGTCGTGTGAGGGTCATACGACCGTGCCCCTTCCATCCTCTACCAAGGGTCATGATTATGCAACCCTCACATGGTCGTGCCCTTTTTCAGTTGAGAGTACAACACCTGTCAGGGCCACACGACCCAGACCCCTCAACAAGTTCATACTAGATTTCTGAATCGAGCGAAGTGCAATTAACAATGTCCTTAGAAGGGAAAAAAGAAAGAGTAAAGTAACGCCCGTCACACACCTCAAGCATTGATCCTGTAGCCTCCAAGTAAGAAATTATAGTTTCATAACTTTTATGCATCTAGTTCTATTATGATTAATAAGAATGCTTGTTCAGAATTAGCACGCTTATACATGAAAATGCTATCAAGTGCTTATGATAGGAAGTAGTATCAAGTGCTTATGATAGGAAGTAGTATGCTTATACAGGGAAGTACTAAAAATAGTAAATAAGAATGATGATAGGTTGACGAAATATCTCACTGGTTGGTCTATGGATATGTAGAATGGCTAGAGGACTACCAGCCAGACAGCCGAGAGTGAATGAACCTCAACCGATGGGAAATGAGTCTGCACCTCATCCCAACCTGTTAGAAGTTGTAGCTCAACTGTAGAGACAATTAGCGGAGCGGCAGCAGGTCATTGCCACCCTAACTGCTAATCAGCAACCTCCTCCTGTAGTCCCACCAGAAGTCAATATGGTAACACCTACCACAGCTGAAGTACCATCCGTTACACCTGTAGTCCCAGCAAAGGTGGTGAGGCAAGAAGCATACCTCATCCAGTGGCAGAAACTGAAACCAGAGAATTTCTCTGGCACCAATGAACCATGGGATGCTCAGTAATGGTTCAAAACCCTGGAGAGTATAATGGATCTAGTGGACAGGCTGGAGATAGAAAAGATTAAATGTGCCTCCTTCTACTTCACTGGGGATGCAAAATTGTGGTGGGAACTAGTCAAGGTAAAACGAAAAGTAGATCAAATGACCTAGTCTGACTTCCAGACTGAGTTCTTTGAAGAGTTCTTCCATATGCGAGTCACGAACAAACATTACAATGAGTTCACGGAATTCCAACATGGAAGTTTACTAGTAGATGAAGCCGTGAAGAAATTCAATAGGTTGGCTCGCCTATGTCCCGAGTTGGTCAGCATAGAAAGAGAAAGGGTAAGACTAATGCTCAAGATGCTGAGGCCTGAGATAGCTCTGAATGTAGCTGGTGGAATTAATAGACCGCAGACTGCAGAAGAGCTGATTAGTAGTGCCCTGATCATGAAGCATTATCTGAACAGTATCAAGCAGTAGAAGCCAATACTGATGGACAACAAAGGTCAAGGGAGTTCTGTCACACAGAAACCCCAGAGTCATGGGTCGACCTAGAAAGGGAGCTCCAAGAGGAAGCAGTGGAGTAATAAGAAGGGAGGATCCGTAAACTAGCAACCTAAGTATGCCACATGTTCCACCTGCGGAAAGATGCATCCTAGAATCTATCGCAAGGGCACGAGTGGCTGTTATACATGTGGTCAAGAGGGGCATATGGCCAAGAATTGCCCGACCAAGATCAACCTTCCTCCTGCACAACCTGTGCAATATGGAGGTAAGCAGGCACAGCTATACCAGATGCAGGCCGCGTTGGAGGGTCCTCATATTAGCCAAGGAAGACTGGAAGCTCCACCAAGTTCTACAAATGCTTGAGTGTTCTCCCTTACCAGAGAGGAGGTAGCAAACGCCTCCATTGTTGTCACAGGTTAGATATGTATTTTTAGTCAATATGCAACTATGTTATTTGATACCGAGGCAACCCATTCGTTTGTCTCCATAGTATTTGCTAAAAGAATAGGTATACCCCCGGAGGTCCTAAGCGGACAATTCTTGATGACACTACCCTCAGGAGAGATAATGACATCTACGCACTGGCTGCGAGCTGTGCTAGTCAAAATTTCAGACAGAGAACTGTACAACGATCTGATCTTGTTGAACATGTCTGATTATAATGTTATTTTTGGGATGGACTTCCTGAGAAAATATGGTGCCTCCATCGAGTGCCATAAGTGAAGGTTTCTATTCCAACCTGAGGCAGAGTCTAAGTTTGAGTTCATTAGAGATTCAAAGAAGATAACCCAGAAATTTCTATCAGCCCTGAAATCTCAGAAGATGTTAACCGATGGATGTACCGGGTTTCTAGATCATGTGGTTACTACCCAACAAGAAAGAAATCAAGAGCTAGAGGAAGTTAGAGTCGTGTGTGACTGCCCGGAAGTGTTTCCCGAGGAGTTACCAAGTTTAGCGCCGGATAGGGAAATTGAATTTGAGATTGAACTCATCCTTGGTACCCATCCAATCTCAAAAGCACCCTACCGCATGGCTCCGGCAGAATTGAAAGAACTTCAGGGACAGTTACAGGAGCTACTCGACAAGGGCTTCATTCTCCCTAGTCACTCACCATGGGGAGCTTTTGTGTTATTCGTATAGAAGAAGGACGAATCCATGCGAAGGTGTGTGGACTACCGAGCGCTGAACAAAGTAGCAATCAAGAATCGGTATCCCTTACCGAGGATTGATGATCTATTTGATCAGTTAAAGGGAGCTATAGTATTTTCCAAGATAGACTTGCGGTCCGGATATCATCAAGTGAAAGTGAGGGCAGATGATGTACCAAAGACGACATTCCGAATTAGGTATGGATACTACGAGTTCGTAGTCATGCCTTTTGGAGTGACGAATGCTCCGGCTACGTTTATGGATCTGATGAACAGAGTGTTCAAAGCATACTTGGATAAGTTTGTGATCGTCTTCATAAACGATATTCTTATATACTCTAGGACACAGGAAGAACATGCTGAACATCTGAAGATAGTGTTACAGATTCTTCAGCAGAGATGGTTGTACGTGAAGTTCTCCAAGTGTGAGTTTTGGCTCGAACAAGTGTCATTCCTAGGTCACATTATTTCCAAGGATGGGGTCATGGTAGACCCGACAAAAATAGAAAGTGTGAGTAACTTGAATAGACCCAGGAATGTTAGTGAAATCAGAAGTTTCCTTGAATTAGTAGGCTACTACAGGAAATTTATAGAGAATTTCTCCAGGATCGCCTCACCACTGACTGCACTTACCAGAAAGAATAGAAAATTTGAGTGGACAGAGGATTGTGAGAAGGGTTTCATGGAACTGAAAAGGAGATTGATCAGTGCTCCAATCCTGACTCTTTCAGAGAATGGCGAGAGCCTTAATATTTATAGTGATGCCTCTAAATTAGGACTCGGAGTTGTACTGATGCGGAATGGCAAGGTCATCGCTTATGCCTCGAGACAACTCAAGGATTATGAGAAGAACTATCCTACTCATGACCTTGAGTTAGCAGCAGTAGTCTTCTCTCTCAAAATCTGGAGGCATTAATTATACGGAGCTCAGTGTAAGATTTACACCGATCACCAGAGCCTAAAGTATTTCTTCACTCAGAAAGACCTAAACATGAGACAACAGAGATGGCTTGAGTTAGTCAAAGACTATGATTGTGAAATCCTCTACCATCCAGGGAAGGCAAACAAGATGGCAAATGCACTAAGTAGAAAATCTTGTGTAACTTTATTGTCCTTATCTGCCATGTCCCAACCCCTACGGAACGAAGTAGTAAATTTTGGGCTAGAAATTATTATTAGCAGCTCTCCACTTTGACACTAGTATCAACCTTGCTTGACGATATACAGAAAGGGCAGGATGAAGATCCTAATATTCAGAAGATCAAGCAGGGAATACAAGAAGGAGAAAATGGGGAGTTTCGAGTATCAGCCCGTGGGATGCTATATTATGGTAATCGTCTTTGTGTCCCTAATCAAGAAGAACTGCGAAAGAAAATTCTAAAGGAAGCCCATAGAACACCCTATGCAATGCATCCTGGTTCCACCAAGATGTACCAAGATTTAAAGGAACACTTCTGGTGGTCTGGAATGAAGGGAGATGTTGCTAGATACATCAGTACCTGTCTGACGTGTCAACGGGTTAATGTAGAACATCAGAGACCAGGCAGAGTACTGCAGCCTATCCAGATCCCAGAGTGGAAGTGGGAGGATATATCTATGGATTTTATAGTAGGATTACCCAGAACTACGAATGGATATGATGCTATCTGGGTAATAGTTGATAGATTGATCAAGTCTGCTCATTTCCTAGCAATCAGAACATCTTACTCTATTGAGCAGTTAGCACAATTGTATGTGAAAGAGGTCATCAGGTTGCTGTTGGGATTTTCGGGCCGCGAAACCCGCTTTTTCGCGTCGCGGAAACCCCGAAATCCCCGTCACCGGATCCGTGCAAAGTAAAAATAAAACAAAAATTCAGGTACGAGTTTACTAAAGCCTAGATCTACAAAGGAGAAGAGTCTTTTGCCCTTGATACGAAGCCCTTCGCAATCCCGCTCATCCAACGGTTTGCCGGATCTCGAGATCGTCAAGCATACGATCCTCTAGAAGTATCCACACGAACAAACTAGTTGGAGAGGCCAAACAAAAGGAGTGCTAGCACCTATGAAGTGTTCGTCCAAGGAGGAGGAGAGGGAGAAGAGAATAAGAGCAAGGAAGAAGATGAAAAAAAAAATGCCTTGAATGAAAAATGAATTCCATTCATCACAATAAGTGGTCGGACACTATTGTAACCTCCTCTCATTTAATGTGGCCATTAAAATGAGAAGGAGATTTGTAACCTCCATTTGGTGGCACACACATGTTCTAAACATGATGATGTGTAACACCATTATTGGCCACTTAATGGCAACTCACAAATGATGTGGCATAAAGTCAAGTCAAACTTGACTTTTCCTCTTCCTCTCAAGTCAAGTCAAACTTGACATTATAACTCCCATGGTTGATTTAATCCAACCATTTGATTCAAGCCAATTTAATATAATAAATCTAATTCATTTAATTAAATTGATTCAATGAGTCATAATCAAAATTAGACTCATTGAACACATGAATCAACTTGAGTCCAACTCAATTAGTACAATTAGGATTACTCTTAATCCAATTTGATTCATCACATTAATCTAACCCTCTTGGTTCATCATATGAACCTAATCTCCATCTAATTGTCCTTTGTGTGTGACCTATAGGTTCTTATAACGTTGACAATGCTCCTAATGTAACGACCCGGCCCTCTTGGCCCATTTGGCGACCCTCAAGTCGTCGACCGTCGGCTCTTATGTCGTCGGCCCATTTAGCGACCTCTCATGTAATCGACCGACGACCCTTGGCCGTGCCGTTACTCACTAGGACTTTCCACCCCTGGTCAGTGGATTTTTGCCTCCCCCAGGATTCGAACTCTAAACCTCCAGTCTTAAGTATTAGAGTTTATGAATCCTAGTAACCAAGTGAAATCATCTCACTTGGTTACCAGGATTCATAAAACCTAATACTTAAGCCTGGAGGTTTAGAGTTCGAATCCTGGGGGTGGCAAAAATCCACTGGGCCGACGACATAAGAGCCGACGGTCGACGACTTGAGGGTCGCCAAATGGGCCAAGAGGGCCGGGGCGTTACAATAAAAAGGCGCCTTTTATTGTAACGACCCGGCCCTCTTGGCCCATTTGGCGGCCCATTTGGCAACCCTCGGGTCGTTGACCGTCGGCCCTTATGTCGTCGGCCCATTTGGCGACCTCTAATGTCGTCGACCGACGACCCTTGGCCGTGTCATTATTCACTAGGACTTTCCACCCCTGGCCAGTGGATTTTTGCCTCCCCCAGGATTCGAACTCTAGACCTCCAGGCTTAAGTACTAGAGTTTATGGATCCTGGTAACCAAGTGAGATGATCTCACTTGGTTACCAGGATTCATAAATTCTAATACTTAAGCCTGGAGGTTTTGAGTTCGAATCCTGTGGGAGGCAAAAATCCACAACCAGGGGTGGAAAGTCCTAGAGAGTAACGGCACGACCGACGGTCGACGGTCGACGACCAGAGGGTCGCCAAATGGGTCGGGTCGTTACAATAAAAAGGCGCCTTTTATTGTAACGACCTGACCCTCTTGTCCCATTTGGCGACCTCTCATGTCGTCGATCGTCGGCCCTTATGTCGTCGGCCCATTTGATGACCTCTCATGTCGTCGATCGACGACCCTTGGCCGTGCCGTTACTCACTAGGACTTTCCACCCCTGGCCAGTGGATTTTTGCCACCCCCAGGATTCGAACTCTAAACCTCCAGAAACCAAAGTACAAAACTCCTTATGTAGGGAACCATGGTGACTTCAGGTCTAAGGACTAGTAGTCATACTAATAGCCACATGAGAAAGTATATGACACTCATATAATGATCCATGATACTTTCTCATGGCGGGTCATTCAGTATACATTCTCTAATGTATACCCATGTGTCAACTTGATATCTCTATATCCATGACTTGTGAGATCAAGTCATCGAGTTGACCTACATGCTAGTCTTATTGCATTAACATTGTCCCTGAATGTTAATACTCGACTAGGAATGATTAAGAGTAGTGTTCCCTATATCATCTCACTATCGGTTCAACTAACCGATTGATATAGGTGAGAACCTTCTACTCAAGGATGCTATTATACTTAGTTTATTTGGCACCAATACAAGTAAGTATAATAACCAAAACAAATGTCTTTTATTTATATAAAATATAATACAACAAGTCCATAATACAATCATCAAATGATTGGCTCTAGGGCTCTAGCTAACAATCTCCCACTATCACTAGTGCCAATCAGTGTAGGCTCTAAGCCCCAATTGATGGATCGAAAGCGCTAGAGAGGGGGGGGTGAATAGCACTCGTGGCTATTTTAGCGATTTACGAAAATCGTTCGAGTAACTAAAGTAACGCAGCGGAAATGAAAAGTAAAGTAAATACAAAGACACAAGTGGTTTACTTTGTTCGGAGCCTATTTCGACTCCTACTTGAAGTCCCGCGGTCCTTGACCGCTTTCGGTGGGCAACAACTATATAGCGCAAATCTTTACAAGTGAATAAGTACAAGTAAGTGCAGTAAAGAAACTATACCAACGAAAAAGAGAATAGAAAACTTTGGAGTGATTCGTTGGAGTAGCAGAGCGTTGTTGTGGCATTTAGCAGTAGCACACGGAAGAGCAGAGTTTTCTGTTCGAAGTTTATGATTTGAGCTACACCTCGAGGCCTCTTTTTATAGCTCTGTAAGGTCTGATCCAGATCCCCAAGTCTCGGGATCAGATTTGACCCTAAGCGGATCGGTCGACCGATCCTCATGTTCGGTCGACCGATCAGATGATTTCCACTGCATTTGATCCGTCAATCTGTCGCTCCACTTTGATCTGGTCAAACTCTATCCCTGCGTTTGGTCGACCGATCCCAAGGTTCGGTCGACCGATCAGTCTCCTCTGACCCGCACACCTAGGCTTAATCCAGTCGACACCTATCCCGGGTTCGGTCGACCGATCCCGAGGTCCGGTCGACCGATCCCTGGTCGAACCTGGTTCAGCTTCTGGAGATCTGATCTGGTAGCTTGGAGGTTCGGTCGACCAATCCCAAGGTTCGGTCGACCGATCCTGGTCAGTTCTAACCTTGCATAAAACTGTTAGTTACCTGCAAAACAAAGTTAGAACACGAAAGATAATATATAAATAAATTTGACAGTCATCGGACTGTCCGGGTCTGACTTCGGGTTTCTGACCGGAAACCCTAGGTCGACCCGACGCCTACTGTTCCCTCTACGGGGAACGCGTCCTCACCTACTCCACTCTGGAGATTTTACCTTTTGCCAATGCGATCCTCCAAATCAACTGGACTTTTGCTCGGTGTTCGATGCCTCTGGACTTTCTGCTGAACGCCCGCTTCCCGACCCGTCCAGTCTTCCACCTGGTTCGCGACACCAGGAATTTCCACCTAGGGTTACCACCCCCTAGGACTTTTGCCTGAAGCACTCGACCCACCAAAACTTTCCGCATAAGGATACCACTCCCTATGACCTAGGGCTACCACCCCCTAGGATTTTTACCTTGCCTAACCACAGTTAGGACTTACCTGAAACACTCAATCAAGCACGTTAGTTCACAACACACCTTAACTTTGAATCCTTTGCCATTATCAAAACTCAGGTTCGATCGTCGGATGCTTCCCGCACCAACAATCTCCCCCTTTTTGATTATGGGAACCCAAATTCAAAGTTAAGTAAGACAACTTAAAGCTAACTTAAAGCTAACACTTGAACTTTGTGAAGCTCCCCCTTAATACAGGGCTTCCTTTTACTTTTGAATTTCCTACTCTCCCCCTTAATAAAAGCAATTTTTAATTGAATTTTTTACTTTGAATTTCCTACTCTCCCCCTTTGCCATATATCAAAAATAAGCTAGTTGAAGGCAAGTTTTAAGAAGAGGAGGAATTAAATTTTACCAATGACTGTGTAACACTTAGCTTATCATAGAACAAATTTATTCTATTTATTTAGCAAAAATTTTGAAAGTCATAAGTTAAATTTTGCAAGTAAAGAAATATGTGTTTAATACCTTTTAGCTAAGTATAGAATGAAATTTTGAAAGTAATGACTGTGCCACTTAGCTAAGCCTTTTTGCAAACATTAAATTTTGAAAATGTAGTTTCAGTTTGAAAAAGTACTTAAGAAAATTTTTTGAAGAAAATAGGAGTAAGAATTTATGAAATCTTAGGATGAAGGGGGAGTAACTAAAAATTTAATTTAGGTTATTTATTCAATTGGTCCTTTAGTCCAAGCATGAGTCAAGTTAAATAGTTGTTAAATTATTTAAATTGTTTTGATCAGGTATCAGAGCCCTAAAGTGTAAGCATGCTTAAGCTTAACATTTCCTTCACCAACTGTCTAACCATTAGCTACTTGTTGATTGCCTAGAGGGCAACAGTTTTCACTTGGTTAGTCAAGTAAAGTCATTTAGTCCAGTTAGATTTGACTAAGGCTGGAAGACTTGACTTGATTACTCTTAATAAAGTATTTAACGCCAAGACTCATATTGATGCACAGTAATAAGCATTCTTGAGTCCAGGCTGTACCCTATGCATCTCACACCATTTTATGTTTTACAAACACAAGCAAGGTATACCTAGGTGTTTGTGAGATGCTCTGGCTTAAATCTACGGGAACAAGATTTCTAGGGTAGATCCTAGGCTAAGTCATATTTTTGAAAATTCTAAGAAAATGGGATTTTAAAATCATTATTTTTCCTAGATTTTGAAAAGAATAAAAGAATGAGTTTTGAAGTAAGACAGTGAGTTTTGAAAATTAATATCTATTCTACCCAGCACATTCCTATTTGCCTTCTAAGTGCGCTGAACTCAAGTTCAGGTAAGAGCTTTGTGAAGATGTCAGCTATGTTTGATTTTGACTCAACATAGTTGAGTTCGATATCACCCTTAGCTACGTGATCCCTTACAAAGTGGTGTTTCACTTCTATATGTTTAGTCCTTGAATGATGAATTGGATTTTTTGTTAGATTTATTGAGCTTATATTATCAATTGAGATTTTAGTTTTATGATACTCCAGTTGATAGTCTTTAAGGGTATGCATCATCCACAACAATTGAGATGTGCATTCACCTAAGGCTATATATTCAGCTTCAGTGGTAGATAAAGCAACACAGTGTTGCTTTCTACTTGACCAACTTACTAGGCATTGTCCTAGAAATTGACAGCTACCACTTGTGCTTTTTCTATCAAGCTTGCATCCGACATAGTCTGAGTCAGAGTAGCCGGTTAGGTCAAGGGTGCCAGATCTAGGGTACCATAGTCCTACATTTAGGGTTCCCTTAACATACCTAAGGATTCTTTTGACAAGGGTTAAGTGAGACTCTTTTGCACAAGATTAGTATCGTGCACACATACCTACTGCAAAAATAATGTCTGGTCGACTTGCAGTTAGGTAGAGTAGACTTCCTATCGCACTCCGATAGTATTTCAAGTCTACTGATTTACCTTCTAAGTCTGAGTCAATTTTGGCATTTGTAGCCATTGGTGTATTGATTATTTTTCAGTTTTCCATGCCAAATTTTCTAATTAATTCCTTAGCATATTTAGTTTGATAAATGTAAATTTCATCTTTAGTTTGCTTAATTTGTAAACCTAAGAAGAAATTAAGTTCTCCTACCAGACTCATTTCGAATTCATTTTCCATAAGTTTGGTGAATTCTTTTAGAAATTTTGAGTTTGTGGAACCGAAAATAATATCGTCAACGTAAATTTGGGCTATAAAAATGTCATTTTCTAAGGTTTTTACGAAAAGGGTTGGGTCTATTTGACCTTGGTTAAATCCTTTTGATATTAAGTAATTGGGCAGGCGTTCATACCAAGCCCTAGGTGCTTGTTTTAGTCCATATAGGGCCTTTTTTAATTTAAAGACATAATTTGGTTGTTCTAAGTCTTCAAATCCTGGGGGTTGCCCTACATGCACTTCTTCTTTAATAAATCGATTTAAAAATGCGGATTTTACGTCCATTTGAAATAGCTTGAATCCTTTGTGTGCTGCATAGGCTAGCAGCATCCTAATGGATTCAAGTCTTGCTACAGGAGCATAGGTCTCATCATAGTCTAACCCTTCTACTTGACTGAATCCTTTAGCTACTATCCTAGCTTTGTTTCTAACTATTTCACCTTGATCATTTAATTTGTTTTTAAAAACCCATTTGGTGTCAATTACTGATTTATTAATGGGTTTAGGCACTAATTCCCAGACCTGATTTCTTTTAAATTGGGCCAATTGATTTCTTTTAAATTGGGCCAATTCTTCTTGCATTGCTAGAGTCAAATCTGGGTCTGGTAGGGCTTCTTCTATGGTTTTGGGTTTGATTTTTGAAATCAAGACTATTTGGCTCTGGTTTCTATAAGATGATCTAGTTCTGACTCCTACAGTTGGGTCACCCAAAATTTGGTCAGATGGGTGATTTGTGCTTGTTCTAGTTGGTCGTATACCATTTGAGTTAGTGATTTGTTCTTCAGATTCAATAGGTTCAGGTTGAATTTCGTCATCTTCTCTGTTTCTTGGGTTAATATTTTCAGTATTTTCATTTTCATTTATTGTCTTGGGTAATTTATTTTCTTCATCAAATATTATATTTATTGTTTCTTCTACTTTTAGGGTATTTTTGTTATACACTCTATATGCTCTACTGGTTGTTGAATACCCTAAAAATATTCCCGGGGTTATTTTTGATGTAAATTTCCCTAAGTAGTCTTTAGTGTTCAAGATGAAGACTTTACACCCAAATACTTTTAAATAGTTTAAGTTGGGAATTTTATTATAATAAATTTCATAGGGTGTTTTATTTTGAAATTTGTTAATTAAAATCCTATTTTGAATGTAACATGCTGTACTAACTGCTTCAGCCCAGAATTGATTAGATAGTGTATATTCATTTAACATGATTCTTGTAACACCCACTAAGCTTTTAAGATAAATAAGAGAATGATGAATTTTGCCTTAGAAAAATAATAAGAAGTGAGTTGAAGCAAAAAGAAATAAAATGAAATAAAAAGAAGAGGAGGTCAAGGATTGAACCTTGAACCTCTTATACTATAATTTATAGAATTAATTAGTAGAAACCAATTGGGATAGAGAGAAGATATTGATAGCAAGGAAAGGGAATGCATGATAAAGATAGGAGTAAAGATCTAAGAAGAGAAAGCAAGAAAAGAGCAAGAGAAAGGCAACTTGCCTTCCTCCCTTTCTCTCTCTTTTCCCTCTCTTGCCGTGACCTTAATGGAGAATTAAGGGGATTCATTCCCCCTTGTTTCATCATGAATGATGAGAATAAATTAGAAAATAAAATAAATAAAAGAAAATAGAAAAAAAAGGCTAAGGGAGAAGGAAAGCAAAAAACTGATTTTGCTACCTCTTCCCCCTTAACATAAAAGAGAATATGTAAAGGGAAAATTCTATTTTCTCTCATTATTCTCATTCTCTCCTCTCCCTCACCGAACCCTCAGTCCCCTCTCCTCCATCTTCGGCCCCAAGTCAAGGTTTTCTCCTAAGAAAGCCTAAGATACAAGGAGGACTTAGCAAGGGAATCAAGGAAAGGGAACTAGAAGAAGAGGCTACTTCTTCCATCACCACACCTTAGATCCACAAGCGAAAAGGATGTAAGCTTCCCCTCACCTATGGTACAAGGCGTTTTATGTGCTTTTCGGATTTTATGAGGATTAGAAAACCTAGAATAGAATTTAAGAAAAATTCGGCCAAAGAAGAGTTTTCAAATCTAGGAAGGTTTAAACAAGTCCTCATTTCATGATATTTTTCTATGCTATGTAGGAAGGTTTTCCGTCATGTTTTTATACGTATATGATGCTTGGTCATAGGAGTACCTAACCCCAGAATTTTGGCCAAAAATATTGTAAAGAGGTTAGGGAAATCATTGTTTAACCAAACTAGTACAAGATTCCCTCCATGAAATACTAAGGGTGTTTTGTTGGTTTTTCTTGCTTAAAAGTTACTTGGAACCAAAAGAAATCCACTCATATGTTTCGGCCAAGAAAAGAGCTTAGGGTTAGGAAGACCTTTAAATTTAAGTAAGCATGTTTATATGATAGAATATAGAGTTCTCTTAAAGAATTGCATGTTGAATATTGCTAGAAATTCATGAACTCTTCATTAAGATTTTTGGCCATGATAAGATGGATAGCTTAGAAAAGCTTAAACAAAATTTTAACATGCTCAAGACCTCTGTGATATTAAGATATGAAAGTTGTTTAATGCTCTCATGCTTAATTAGGGTATAGAGAATTTAGTTACATGATATATGACATGTAAGATCACAAGGGTCCTAGCTTGTTTATGAACCAAATTTGTATATGATGTTCTTAGTAATTTTTGCCATGAAACTTACTTAGGTTTTCCATGCTTTAGGCCACTTAAAACCTAGTTTAGAGATTGGTAGGTTTCGGCCATGAGGAAAAATAAAAGAAAAAAAGGAAAGAAACCTAGGAAGCCTAAGACACAATTCACATGTATGTTTATTATGCTTGTCTTTATACATGCTATGAAACTTGTATGACTTCCTATGCTTTTAGGCTATTTGAAGCAAAGTTAAACACTGATGAGTCTCAGCCAAGTAGGGTTTAAATGACCTAGAGGCCTTAGAATTTATACCAATTGTGTTAAAAATGCTTCTTATGGAAATATGATAATATGTTGATTGAGTCACATGCTTGTATAATTTTTCCATGACCTAAATGGACCATTGTATGTTTCGGCCATGAAGGGATAGATGCCCTAGAAACCCTAGAACAAAAATTAAATATGCTCATGTCACTCTACATGAAATATGATAAGTAGAAAGTCAAAGTTCTCATGCTATATGTTGTTTAATGACCTAAAATGAGGCTAGGGTAAGTTTCGGCCATACCCATTGTATGATGCTTTATTATGAATTTATACATGATGTTAGTTCAAGTTCACATGCTTGTATGCTTGCTTTTATCCCTAATGAATACTTGTTAAATTTCGGCCATGACATATGTTAAGGGCTTAAAGAACTTAGGAACTAGCTCAAATATGCTTACTATGTTAATTGGAAAAAATGCTATAAATATGGTTTAAGGTTTCCATGCTTTCATGACATTTGGGACCTTGTTTCACACCTGATAGGGTTCGACCACATGAAGTTTAGGGACTTGGAGAACTTAGAAACCAAGTTAATCATGCTTATAATGCTTCCTATGAAATTTATGTGATGATAACTTAGGTTCCACATGCTTGGAGGTTGTTTTTACCTAAATTGAGATCTAAGGGGGGGTTCGGCCATGATAAGAACCCAAGGGATTAGGAAGCTTAGAACCCAAGCTAACTATGTTACCATGTTTCTTATGATAGTATAATCACATGATACACCCTTATGCTTAAACATGTATGCTTGTGATTTATACTTTCCATGATATGATATGTGCTTAGAAATATGCATGCTTTGATGATATGCTATGTGCTTAAAATATGCATGCTTTCATGATATGCTATGTGGATAGAAATATGCATGCTTTGATGATATGCTATGTGCTTAAAATATGCATGCTTTCATGATATGCTATGTGGATAGAAATATGCATGCTTTGATGATATGCTATGTGCTTAAAATATGCATGCTTTCATGATATGCTAGTTGGATAGAAATATGCATGCTTGGATGATATGCTATGTGCTTAAAATATGCATGCTTTCATGATATGCTATGTGGATAGAAATATGCATGCTTTGATGATATGCTATGTGCCTAAAATATGCATGCTCTCATGATATGCTATGTGGTGAAAATATGCATGCTTTTATGACATGATGTATGCCTAAGTGATGCATACTTGTTATGACATGATGTATGCCTAAGTGATGCATACTATTTATGATATGATGTATGCCTAAGTGATGCATACTTTTATGACATGACGTATGCCTAAGTGATGCATACTTCTATGATATGCTATGTGACTAAATGATGCATTTTTATACATGCTACTTTACTTTGTAAGGCTTGTACCAAGGGTGGGCTCCTAATCAGCCCCTAGGCCTTTGGTTGTGTGATCCAGGCTAGTAAAAACAAAGGGATGGGCTCCTTAGTACGCCCCTAGGTCTATGGCTGTGTGATCCGGACCTAGTTCCTAGTATGATTCAAGACTTGCTACCTTGGATATTCTTAGGAAGCGCGCTTATCTACGTGATTTATCTATGTGTGGTACAAGCCGGGGCCCTGATTATGTTGATATTATGTTCAAGTATATATGTAAGAAGAAATGGTTTTAAAGATCATGAGACATACACATGTTTTTCGGATACATGTTTTAAAAATCATATTGCATATACCTTATGATCATGTTGTGATGATGCTATGATTTATGATATGCCATGATTAGATATGATTATGTTATGTTTCATGCTATGCTTTAAGAGCTTGATATGCCATGCTACCTTATGATGATACTATGATATGCCATGATTAGATATGATCATGTTATGTTTCATGCTATGCTTTAAGAGATGATATGCCATGACTAGTTATGATTTTGTTATGTTGCATGATATGCTTAAAGAGTATGATGTGTTATGTCATGACTAGTTGAGATCATGTTATGTTGAGACATTCTTTGATTATGTGATGATTTTCGATTTTAGTGAGTAGGAAAGGAACTTACTGAGCCATGAGTGCTCATAGCTTACTTTCCTTGTACCACAGATAAAGGAAAAAGCTGGATGAGCTAAAGGAGCAGCAGGAGAGGCAAGGAGATGTGTGTGGCAGTGGCTAGGCAACCAAATAAGAACCTGCTTTAAAAACTTTTAAAGAACTATGCTTTGGTATCATGAATTGTAGTACCATATGTGTGACTTGATGTTATGTTTCTACTGATTTTGATATCATGTTATTGATGCCATGATAGTGTAGTTCAGATTTGATGAAAAGAAAAACAAAAGAAAAGTTTTATTAAACTAAGAAAATTATTTTAAGTCTTCCGCTGTTTTAAAAAGAAAAATTTATACATGGAGTACCGTAGCCCCGTCCCTTAGGGTTAGCAGGGAGGGCGGGCGTTACAGGTTGGTATCAGAGCCAGGTTTTTGCCAGCTCACTACACACACATCAAGCCTCCGACCTGCGGCTCCAAGTAAGAATGTTTATGCTTAATTTTATATGCTCATGCTTATTTTCTTGTGTTATATTATTTGCTTGATTTACTCTTTGAATTTCTTATATTGCTTACGCTTAAATTTCTTGTTATATATTTATGCTTTATTTGCTTTATTGCTTGTGTCACATTATTTGCTTGCTATTTATTTCTTTGCTTTATTATATTGCTTATGCTTTATTTATGATGCATGGTTGCTACCTTATTCTTTATTTTTAGTCATAGTCTTAGACTAGGATTGCATCTTGGTAGGTTAGGAATAATACCAGAACAATCTCACAAATGGATAGAAACAAACAAAACAGTACGTTAGATTGGCTAAAAAAAAAAATAGGGAGTTGTCACAGGTCAGCTACTTATTTACAATCAGTATGTTGTAGTATTATTTGATACCGGGGCAACACACTCGTTCGTCTCAACACCTTTTATGAAGAAGCTAGATATACCACTCCGAACTCTAGAGAACACATTCTTAACAACCTTACCATCCGGAGAGATTATGCCATCGCACCATATGCTGCAAGCAGTACTCATTCGGATCGCAAACAGAGAACTCTACTGCAATCTGATAGTACTTGATATGCAGGATTATGACATAATACTGGGCATGGATTTCCTGAGCAAGTACGGCGCTTCAATCGAGTGCCGCAAAAGGAAAGTGATTTTCTGACCCGAAACTGAACCAGAGTTTGAGTTTTACGGGGAACCGAAAGAAACGGAGAAGTTATTGTCATCTATTAAAGCACAAAGGATGTTAGATAAAGGATGTATGGGATTTCTAGCGCACGTGGTTGATACCAATCAAGTCAAAGACCCGAAGCTAGAAGATGTCAGGGTAGTATGCAACTATCCAAAAGTATTTCCTGATGAACTACCAGGGTTGGCCCCTGACAGAGAGATAGAATTCGAGATCGAATTGATTCCTGGTACTCAGCCGATCTCAAAAGCACCTTATCGTATGGCTCCGACTGAATTAAAGGAGCTTCAGGAACAGTTATCTGAATTACTCGACAAGAGACTTATTCGTCCTAGTCACTCTCCATGGGGAGCTCCAGTGCTGTTCGTAAAGAAGAAGGATGGGTCTATGCGAATGTGTATAGACTACCGAACGCTGAATAATGTGACGATCAAGAACCGATACCCACTCCCATGGATCGATGACCTGTTCGATCAACTGAAGGGTGCGACCGTTTTCTCAAAGATAGACCTACGATCCGGTTATCATCAAGTGAAGGTGAAACCAGATGATATACCAAAAACAGCATTTCGAACCCGATATGGACACTATGAGTTCATAGTTATGCCTTTCGGAGTAACCAACGCTCCTGCAGTATTTATGGATCTGATGAATCTGATATTTACGGCATATCTTGATAAATTTGTAATCGTCTTTATTGACGATATACTTATCTACTCGAGAACCCCAGAAGAACATGCTGAACACCTGAATACTGTACTACAGATCCTTCAAGAGAAATAACTATATGCAAAATTCTCCAAATGTGAGTTTTGGCTTGACCGGGTAATGTTCCTAGGTCATGTCATCTCCAAAGATGGAGTTATGGTGGATCCAAGCAAAATCGAAGCTGTAAATAACTGGAACAGACCAAGGAATGCCAGCGAAGTCAGGAGTTTTCTCGGGCTAGCAGGCTATTACAGGAAATTCATAGAGAATTTCTACAAAATCGCAGCCCCTATGACAGCCCTCACCAAGAAAAATACCAAGTATGAATGGACAGAAGCTTGCGAAAAGAGTTTCGCGGAATTAAAAAGGAGACTGACCAGTGCTCCGATTCTTACTCTTCCGGAAACCAACCGAGGCTTCGATATGTACAGCGATGCTTCTATCTCAAGACTTGGAGTTGTACTCATGCAAGACGGCAAAGTCATTGCCTACGCTTCTAGACAACTTAAAGAGCATGAGAAGAATTATCCCATTCACGACTTAGAACTAGCAGCTGTGGTCTTCGCTCTCAAAATATGGAGACATTATTTATAAGGAGCTCAGTGTAAGATTTATACCGACCATCAGAGTCTGAAATATTTCTTCACGCAAAAAGACCTGAATATGAGGCAACGCCGATGGCTCGAGCTAGTTAAAGATTACGACTGCGAGATTCTTTATCACCCAGGAAAGGCGAACAAAGTGGCCGATGAACTCAACCGAAAGTTCAGTGCCACCTGATGTAACTATTTTAAAGTTCGAGGACTAACTTTTTATGAGGTACGGGGTACTGTAACACCCACTAAGCTTTTAAGATAAATAAGAGAATGATGAATTTTGCCTTAGAAAAATAATAAGAAGTGAGTTGAAGCAAAAAGAAATAAAATGAAATAAAAAGAAGAGGAGGTCAAGGATTGAACCTTGAACCTCTTATACTATAATTTATAGAATTAATTAGTAGAAACCAATTGGGATAGAGAGAAGATATTGATAGCAAGGAAAGGGAATGCATGATAAAGATAGGAGTAAAGATCTAAGAAGAGAAAGCAAGAAAAGAGCAAGAGAAAGGCAACTTGCCTTCCTCCCTTCCTCTCTCTTTTCCCTCTCTTGCCGTGACCTTAATGGAGAATTAAGGGGATTCATTCCCCCTTGTTTCATCATGAATGATGAGAATAAATTAGAAAATAAAATAAATAAAAGAAAATAGAAAAAAAAGACTAAGGGAGAAGGAAAGCAAAAAACCGATTTTGCTACCTCTTGCCCCTTAACATAAAAGAGAATATGTAAAGGGAAAATTCTATTTTCTATCATTTTTCTCATTCTCTCCTCTCCCTCACCGAACCCTCAGTCCCCTCTCCTCCATCTTCGGCCCCAAGTCAAGGTTTTCTCCTAAGAAAGCCTAAGATACAAGGAGGACTTAGCAAGGGAATCAAGGAAAGGGAACTAGAAGAAGAGGCTACTTCTTCCATCACCACACCTTAGATCCACAAGCGAAAAGGATGTAAGCTTCCCCTCACCTGTGGTACAAGGCGTTTTATGTGCTTTTCAGATTTTATGAGGATTAGAAAACCTAGAATAGAATTTAAGAAAAATTCAGCCAAAGAAGAGTTTTCAAATCTAGGAAGGTTTAAACAAGTCCTCATTTCATGATATTTTTCTATGCTATGTAAGAAGGTTTTCCTTCATGTTTTTATACCTATATGATGCTTGGTCAGAGGAGTACCTAACCCTAGAATTTAGGCCAAAAATATTGTAAAGAGGTTAGGGAAATCATTGTTTAACCAAACTAGTACAAGATTCCCTCCATGAATTACTAAGGGTCTTTTGTTGGTTTTTCTTGCTTAAAAGTTACTTGGAACCAAAAGAAATCCACTCATATGTTTCGGCCAAGAAAAGAGCTTAGGGTTAGGAAGACCTTTAAATTTAAGTAAGCATGTTTATATGATAGAATATAGAGTTCTCTTAAAGAATTGCATGTTGAATATTGCTAGAAATTCATGAACTCTTCATTAAGATTTTCGGCCATGATAAGATGGATAGCTTAGAAAAGCTTAAACAAAATTTTAACATGCTCAAGACCTCTGTGATATTAAGATATGAAAGTTGTTTAATGCTCTCATGCTTAATTAGGGTATAGAGAATTTAGTTACATGATACATGACATGTAAGATCGCAAGGGTCCTAGCTTGTTTATGAACCAAATTTGTATATGATGTTCTTAGTAATTTTTTCCATGAAACTTACTTAGGTTTTCCATGCTTTAGGCCACTTAAAACCTAGTTTAGAGATTGGTAGGTTTCGGCCATGAGGAAAAATAAAAGAAAAAAAAGGAAAGAAACCTAGAAAGCCTAAGACACAATTCACATGTATGTTTATTATGCTTGTCTTTATACATGCTATGAAACTTGTATGACTTCCTATGCTTTTAGGCTATTTGAAGCAAAGTTAAACACTGATGAGTCTCGGTCAAGTAGGGTTTAAATGACCTAGAGGCCTTAGAATTTAAACCAATTGTGTTAAAAATGCTTCTTATGGAAATATGATAATATGTTGATTGAGTCACATGCTTGTATAATTTTTCCATGACCTAAATGGACCATTGTATGTTTCGGCCATGAAGGGATAGATGCCCTAGAAACCCTAGAACAAAAATTAAATATGCTCATGTCACTCTACATGAAATATGATAAGTAGAAAGCCAAAGTTCTCATGCTATATGTTGTTTAATGACCTAAAATGAGGCTAGGGTAAGTTTCGGTCATACCCATTGTATGATGCCTTATTATGAATTTATACATGATGTTAGTTCAAGTTCACATGCTTGTATGCTTTCTTTTAGCCCTAATGAATACTTGTTAAATTTCGGCCATCACATATGTTAAGGGCTTGAAGAACTTAGGAACTAGCTCAAATATGCTTACTATGTTACTTGGAAAAAATGCTATAAATATGGTTTAAGGTTTCCAGGCTTTCATGACATTTGGGACCTTGTTTCACACCTGATAGGCTTCGGCCACATGAAGTTTAGGGACTTGGAGAACTTAGAAACCAAGTTAATCATGCTTATAATGCTTCCTATGAAATTTATGTGATGATAATTTAGGTTCCACATGCTTGGAGGTTGTTTTTACCTAAATTGAGATCTAAGGGGGTTCGCCATGATAAGAACCCAAGGGATTAGGAAGCTTAGAACCCAAGCTAACTATGTTACCATGTTTCTTATGATAGTATAATCACATGATACACCCTTATGCTTAAACATGTATGCTTGTGATTTATACTTTCCATGATATGATATGTGCTTAGAAATATGCATGCTTTGATGATATGCTATGTGCTTAAAATATGCATGCTTTCATGATATGCTATGTGGATAGAAATATGCATGCTTTCATGATATGCTATGTGGATAGAAATATGCATGCTTTGATGATATGCTATGTGCTTAAAATATGCATGCTTTCATGATATGCTAGTTGGATAGAAATATGCATGCTTGGATGATATGGTATGTGCTTAAAATATGCATGCTTTCATGATATGCTATGTGGATAGAAATATACATGCTTTGATGATATGCTATGTGCCTAAAATATGCATGCTCTCATGATATGCTATGTGGTGAAAATATGCATGCTTTTATGACATGATGTATACCTAAGTGATGCATACTTGTTATGACATGATGTATGCCTAAGTGATGCATACTTTTTATGACATGATGTATGCCTAAGTGATGCATACTATTTATGATATGATGTATGCCTAAGTGATGCATACTTTTATGACATGACGTATGCCTAAGTGATACATACTTCTATGTTATGCTATGTGACTAAATGATGCATTTTTATACATGCTACTTTACTTTGTAAGGCTTGTACCAAGGGTGGGCTCCTAATCAGCCCCTAGGCCTTTGGCTGTGTGATCCAGGCTAGTAAAAACAAAGGGATGAGCTCCTTAGTACGCCCCTAGGTCTATGGCTGTGTGATCCGGACCTAGTTCCTAGTATGATTCAAGACTTGCTACCTTGGATATTCTTAGAAAGCGCGCTTATCTACGTGATTTATCTATGTGTGGTACAAGCCGGGGCCCTGATTATGTTGATATTATGTTCAAGTATATATGTAAGAAGAAATGGTTTTAAAGATCATGAGACATACACATGTTTTTCGGATACATGTTTTAAAAATCATATTGCATATACCTTATGATCATGTTGTGATGATGCTATGATTTATGATATGCCATGATTAGATACGATTATGTTATGTTTCATGCTATGCTTTAAGAGCTTGATATGCCATGCTACCTTATGATGATACTATGATATGCCATGATTAGATATGATCATGTTATGTTTCATGCTATGCTTTAAGAGATGATATGCCATGACTAGTTATGATTTTGTTATGTTGCATGATATGCTTAAAGAGTATGATGTGTTATGCCATGACTAGTTGAGATCATGTTATGTTGAGACATTCTTTGATTATGTGATGATTTTCGGTTTTAGTGAGTAGGAAAGGAACTTAATGAGCCATGAGTGCTCATAGCTTACTTTCGTTGTACCACAGATAAAGGAAAAAGCTGGATGAGCTAAAGGAGCAGCAGGAGAGGCAAGGAGATGTGTGTGGCAGTGGCTAGGCAACCAAATAAGAACCTGCTTTAAAAACTTTTATAGAACTATGCTTTGGTATCATGAATTGTAGTACCGTATGTGTGACTTGATGTTATGTTTCTACTAATTTTGATATCATGTTATTGATGGCATGATAGTGTAGTTCAGATTTGATGAAAAGAAAAACAAAAGAAAAGTTTTATTAAACTAAGAAAATTATTTTAAGTCTTCCGCTGTTTTAAAAAGAAAAATTTGTACATGGAGTATCGTAGCCCCGTCCCTTATGGTTAGCAGGGAGGGCGGGCGTTACAGTTCTTGCAACTTCTTGTAGGGTTCTATTTTTACGTTCTACTAAACCATTTTGTTGAGAGATCCTAGGGCAGGAGTATTCATGTTTGTACCCATTTATTTCACAAAATTCAGTAAAGTTGTGATTTTCAAATTCTCCTCCATGTTCACTTCTTATTCTTTTAATTTTAGTATCTTTTTAATTTTCTATTAATTTACAAAAATTACTAAATATTTCAAAGGTTTCATCTTTTGTTTTTAGAAATTTTACCCAGGTGAACCTGGAGAAGTCATCTATTATAACTATGCAATACTGGTTCTTGCTTAGTGACTTGGCTCCGTGTGAATCAAATAGGTCTAGGTGAAGGAGCTCAAGTAAACAAGTAGTTCTACCAAGATTGGTTGACTTGTGGGTTGACTTGGTTTGTTTTCCTTGTTGACACGCATTACAGATTGAATTTTCAATAACTTTTAATTTGGGCAATCCTCTGACTAGTCCATTTTGACTCATTTTTGAAATGAGTCTTGTGTGAGTGTGACCCAATCTCCTGTCCCACAACTCAGTTTCCTCTTGTTGTGTTAGAAAACACTTTATTGAGTGTGTTGGTAGATAAATGGTGTAGACATTATCTTTCCTAGTGCCCTTAAGTATGATTTTTGGATTATCAATACGTTTGACTATACATTCGGACTTGGTAAAATTAACAGAGTAACTAGTATTGCATAATTGGCTTATACTCAATAAGTTAAAATTAAAATTTTCAACTAATAACACTTTTCGAATAATAAAATCGGAGTTAAGTTCGATATTACCTTTTCCGATTACTTTCAGTTTTCCATCGTTGTCGAATGCAACTGATCCTAGGTTCTTTAGTTTTAGCTTAGTGAACTTCAACCTATCTCCAGTCATATGTCTGGAGAATCCACTGTCCAACATCCATTGATCCAATTCCTACACATAAAGTAGTTGATGGATCAAAAGACAGTTTGATTGAAGTAAGTCCTTAATTTTTCATTTGAAGAATATTTAAGTTAATTCTAACTTAAAATATATTTAAGTTAAATTTTAATTTAAAAAATATTTAAGTTGATTTAAGTTAAAAATAATATTTAGGTAAAATTTTAATTTAAAAAATATTTAAGTTAATTTTAATTTTGAAAAATATTTAAGTTAATTTTAATTTTGAAAAATATTTAAGTTAATTTTAATTTTGAAATATATTTAAGTTAAATTTAATTTTGAAAAATATTTAAGTTAATTTTTAATTTGAAAAATATTTAAGTTAATTTTTAATTTGAAAAATATTTAAGTTAATTTTTAATTTGAAAAATATTTAAGTTAATTTTTTTTTATTTGAAAATATTTAAGTTAATTTTTAATTTGAAAATTTTAAAGTTAATTTTTTTTTAATTTGAAAAATATTTAAGTTAATTTTTAATTTGAAAATTATTTAAGTTAATTTTTAATTTGAAAAATATTTAAGTTAATTTTTTTTAATTTGAAAAATATTTAAGTTAATTTTTAATTAGAAAAATATTTAAGTTAATATTTAATTTGAAAAATATTTAAGTTAATTTTTAATTTGAAAAATATTTATGTTAATTTTTAATTTGAAAAATAGTTAAATTTTAATTTGAAAAATATTTAAGTTAATTTAAAATTTGAAAAATATTTAAGTTAATTTTTTTTTTAATTTGAAAAATATTTAAGTTAATTTTTAATTTGAAAATTATTTAAGTTATATTTTTTTTTGATTTGAAAATTATTTAAGTTAAATTTTTAATTTGAAAAATATTTAAGTTAATTTTTAATTTGAAAAATATTTAAGTTAATTTTTAATTTGAAAAATATTTAAGTTAATTTTAATTTGAAAAATATTTAAGTTAATTTTAATTTGAAAAATATTTAAGGTATTTTTAACTTGAAAAATATTTAATTTAATTTTAATTTGAAAAATATTTAAGTTAATTTTAATTTGAAAAATATTTAAGTTAATTTTAATTCGAAAAATATTTAAGTTATTTTTAATTTGAAAAATAGTTAAGTTAATTTTAATTTGAAAAATATTTAAGTTATTTTTAACTTGAAAAATATTTAAGTTAATTTTAATTTAAAAAATATTTGTGTTATTTTTAACTTGAAAAATATTTAAGTTATTTTTAATCTTGAAAAATATTTAAGTTATTTTTAACTTGAAAAATATTTAAGTTAATTTTAATTTGAAAAAATATTTAAAATATTTAAGTTAATTTTAATTTTTTAGTCATCTCACCTGATCTAAATTTTCAATCAGGGACTCCTATAATTTTTGTGAGATGAATTGAGATTCAATTTTACGAGTATGTTTAACTTTATGTTAGATTCAGGTTTAGCTTTGGGTTCAACAAGTAAGCATTCTTTGGATAAACTTCTGGGCTATGGAGAGTCACAAGGAACTCATTAAAGTAACCATGCCTTCGAGGTTTTCCAAATAGTCCTACCCATTGAACTTAATACTAAATCTTGGTCTAACTAGTTAGGATCCATTTAAGGGTAGCTTCGGTCAGTTCCACTTGGCCAAATGCACCAGTCGAAGTTATATCTTCCTAGACATGCGATGCCCAAGCTTTCCTAACGTACTATCATCCAAAAATTTCACCAGTACCGTGGATCAAGTTAAACCTAGGATATTTTATCTAACTTAAATTACCCTGCGGGGTAGTCTACTCTTGTTTACCCATTTCGGGTAGATTAAGTTTGGTTACCTAGTCGGGTAGTTTAGTTGCGGGTGCCAGCTATTCTGGATCCTCTTTCTATTTTCAATTGAATTTCGAATGTTAAGTTTAATTTTGAATTTTTAATTGAATTTTTAATTTTAATTTCGAATTTTTAATTTTGAATTTTTAATTGAATTTTTAAATTGAATTTTTAATTGAATTTTTAATTTTAGTTGAATTTTTTAATTGAATTTTTTAATTTTAATTTCGAATTTTTAATTGAATTTTTAATTTTAATTTTGATTTTTATTAAATTTTTAATTTTAATTTAATTTTGAATTTTAATCGTTTTAGCTCCCCCTGGATCATAGCCTCGATATGGTCTATCGAGGTAATGTATTTGATCCTTGGGAACCCAATATTGTCCGAGTCCAACTTGATTGATCAGGTTGGACTTGGCAACCCATGCTTGGACCATTTTTCTATTCGTTCTTTGTATGAGAGATAAATATGACTTATATTTCTTTTTTTTTATTTGTATCCTAGTCCAGTTCTATTGTAGATTGCCCTTTGTGTTCCAAGAATCAAGTCAGATTCTTGGATCCCAAGGAAAATCGTTCTAAGGTTGTCTTCAAATCCTTGACTTGATTTTTCAGGTTGGAATTCTCTTCCTCAAGTTTTTGAACTTGAGTTGAGGTTCCAGTCTGAACTGGATCAGTCAAGGATTCGTTATTAGTCATTTTTTTAAGGAGTGTTACCTCCTTTAGAAGCGACTTGATTCGAATTTTAGACTTAGCTACTTTATGCATTAAATAATTAATTAAGCTATATAAACGATTTTTACTTACAGAGGGGTTTGGCCCTTCGGAAACGGATGCGGATCCGTGGCTTCTTTCGGACTCGGCTTCCGATTCGTCCTCGCTTCCGGATCCATTGATGTAGTCAAGGGCTGTCAACGCGAGAAAGTTCGTCTGCTCTAGTTCTTCGTCGTCGGATTCCTCGGAAGAAGACTCGTCCCATGTTGCCTTCAATGCCTTCTTTCTCTTTGGTTTCTTTGGATCCTTCTGGTTCGGGCAGTTTACCTTGATGTGCCCCTTCTGATTGCACCCGTAGCAGGTCACTTCGAATTTTACTTTCGATCTTGATTAGGCTTCTTTGGACTGGATGGCCTTTCTGACATCCTTTTTATTGAAGCCCTTCTTTTTGTAGAGTTTCTTTACCAGGTTGACTATTTCGGTTGTGAGCTCATCGTCGTCTTCCGAATCTGGTTCTTCTTCTAACTCAGGTTCGGTTCTGCGCTTTATCTTTGATTCGCGCATTCTCCCTGTTCCTGCAACCAAAGTCAACCCTTTCTCGGTCGGGCGTGCATTAGTCTGTTCATGAAGTTCAAATTCTGCAAAAAGTTCATCTAACTTAATAGTAGATAAATCCTTAGAAACCTTGTAGGCATCTACCATGTATGCCCACAAGGTGTTCCTCGGAAAGGCGTTTAAAGAATACCTTATGATGTCCCGGTTATCTACCTTCTTCCCAATTGCATGAAGACCGTTGAGCAGATTTGAATCCGGGCATAGAGTTGGGCAGCTGTCTCACCTTCCTGCAGTTTGATATTAAACAATTTATTGAAAATTAAGTCTCTTTTACTTACTTTGGTGTCGAACGTCCCTTTTGAAGTTCAATGAGTTTCTCCCACAGCTCGTTAGCACTATTGAAGGGGCTAACACGGTTGAGTTCTTCTTTCGATAGGACACACTGGAGGGTGCAGGTCACCTTGGCATTGGCTTCCACCTTCTTAATCAGAGATGCGTCCCAGTCCTCATATGGTAGTGGTTTGCCGGCGCTATTAGTTGGTAGTTGGAATCTGGTTTTGACAATCATCCATACTTCGAAATGAGTCTGGAGATATGCCTCCATCCGACCCTTCCAGTACCCGAAGTCGTCTCCGGTGAATAGCGGGGGGCGGGCTGTACTGTAGCCTTCTTGAAGGGCCATTTTATATCAACTAAAAAAATAAACAACAAGAAAATCCCAGGACTTGGTCCTGGATTAGTAGTGCGGGAAGAAGAAAATAGAACACGAACTCGGGTGGTGTTGCACCAACCTCAAGCAGAAACTGATTCGAGAAAAAGAATTAAAATATAGCTATAAAGCTAAATTCTAATTGACTCCGAAAAATCTGAAAATACCACGAAAAATTATTTTAAATGGTGGTTGCACCAATTCAAAATGACCCCGCTCAGATACCAATTGATGGATCGAAAGCGCTAGAGGGGGGGTGAATAGCGCTCGTGGCTATTTTAGCGATTTACGGAAATCGTTCGAGTAACTAAAGTAACGCAGCGGAAATGAAAAGTAAAGTAAATACAAAGACACAAGTGGTTTACTTTGTTCGGAACCTATTTCGACTCCTACTCGAAGGTCCGCGGTCCTTGACCGCTTTCGGTGGGCAACAACTATATAGCACAAATCTTTACAAGTGAATAAGTACAAGTAAGTGCAGTAAAGAAACTATACCAACGAAAAAGAGAATAGAAAACTTTGGAGTGATTCGTTGGAGTAGTAGAGCGTTGTTGAGGCGTTTAGTAGCAACACACGGAAGAGCAGAGTTTTCTGTTCGAAGTTGATGATCTGAGCTGCACCTCGAGGCCTCTTTTTATAGCTCTGTAAGGTCTGATCCAGATCCCCAAGTCTCAGGATCAGATTTGACCCGAAGTGGATCGGTCGACCGATCCTCATGTTCGGTCGACCGATCAGATGATTTCCACTGCATCTGATCCGTCGATCTGTCGCTCCGCTTCGATCTGGTCAAACTCTATCCCTGCGTTCGGTTGACCGATCCCAAGGTTTGGTCGATCGATCCCAAGGTTCGGTCGACCGATCAGTCTCCTCTGACCCGCACACCTCGGCTTGATCCAGTCGACACCTATCCCAGGTTCGGTCGACCTATCCCGAGGTCCGGTCGACCGATCCCTGGTCGAACCTGGTCTAGCTTCTGGAGATCTGATCTGGTAGCTTGGAGGTTCGGTCGACCGATCCCAAGGTTCGGTCGACCGATCCCAAGATTCGGTCAACCGATCCCAAGGTTCGGTCGACCGATCCTGGTCAGTTCTAACCATGCATAAAACTGTTAGTTACCTGCAAAACAAAGTTAGAACATAAAAGATAATATATAAATAAATTTGACAGTCATCGAACTGTCCGGGTCTGACTTCGGGTTTCCGACTGAAAACCCTAGGTCGACCAGACGCCTACTGTTCCCACTACGGGGAACGCGTCCTCACCTAGTCCACTCAGGAGATTTTACCTTTTGCCAGTGCGATCCTCCAGATCGACTGGACTTTTGCTCGGTGTTCGATGCCTCCGAACTTTCTGCTAAACGCCCGCTTCCCGACCCGTCCAGTCTTCCACCTGGTTCGCGACACCAGGATTTTCCACCTAGGGTTACCACCCCCTAGGACTTTTGCCTGAAGCACTCGACCCACCAAGACTTTCCGCATAGGGATACCACTCCCTATGACCTAGGGTTACCATCCCCTAGGGTTTTTACCTTGCCTAACCACAGTTAGGACTTACCTGAAACACTCAATCAAGCACGTTAGTTCACAACACACCATAACTTTGAATCCTTTGCCATTATCAAAACTCAGGTTCGATCGTCGGATGCTTCCCGCACCAACACCAATGACCTAGTGTGACCATCATGCTTCCTCTGTGCCAAAGCCTTGGTCAAGGGATCTGCGATGTTAGCCTCTGTGGGTACTCTGCAAATCTTCACATCTCCTCTCTCGATATTCTCTTGAATGAGATGGAAGCACCGTAGTATTTGTTTGGTCCGTTGGTGTGAGCGAGGTTCCTTCGCCTGTGCTATAGATCCATTGTTGTCACAATAGAGCTGAATAGGGTCAGCGATACTGGGAACCACCCTAAGTTCAGTGATGAACTTGCAGATCCAAACGGCCTCCTTTGCTGCCTCTGATGCAGTAATATACTCGGCCTCTGTCGTAGAATCAGCTACTATGTCCTGCTTCGAACTCTTCCAGCTCGCAGCACCACCATTAATGCAAAATACGAACCCTGACGCGGTAATCATCCTGATCGGTCTGGAAGCTGGCATCACTGTAACCCTTTACAGCTAGCTCATCATTGCCTCCATATATCAAGAAATATTCTTTAGTCCTTCTTAAGTACTTAAGAATATTCTTGACCGCTATCCAGTGACTTTCACCTGGATCTGACTGGTATCTGCTCGTCATGCTCAAAGCATACGAGACATCAGGTCGAGTACAAAGCATGGCGTACATGATAGATCCTATGGCTGAAGCATAAGGGATCTGATCCATGCGGTCTCTCTCCTCTCTAGAAGAGGGACCTTGAGTCTTCGAAAGACTCACGCCATGTGACATCAGCAGAAAACCCTTCTTGGAGTTCTGCATGGCAAACCGAAGGAGTACCTTGTCAATATATGTACTCTGACTTAGGCCAAGCAATCTCTTAGATCTATCTCTATAGATCTGTATCCCTAGAATGCGGGATGCCTCACCTAAGTCCTTCATTGAGAAGCAACTCCCTAGCCAAGTCTTGACAGACTGAAGCATAGGGATGTCCTTCCCAATGAGTAGTATGTCATCCACATACAATATAAGGAAGACAACTATATCCCTAACAACCTTCTTGTAGACACAAGGCTCATCTTCGTTCTTGATGAAACCAAACTGTTTGATTGCATCATCGAATCGAATATTCCAGCTCCGAGAAGCTTGGTTTAGTCCATAAATGGACCTATGCAGCTTGCATACTCTGCTAGTATGCTGTGGATCTACAAAACCCACAGGTTGTGTCATGTACACATCCTCGAGTAGGTTTCCATTCAGAAACGTAGTTTTGACATCCATCTGCCATATCTCATAGTCATGGTAGGCTGCAATAGCAAGCATGATCCGAATGGACTTAAACATCGCTACTGGAGAAAAGGTTTCATCATAATCAATACCATGAATCTGCTTGAAACCTTTAGCTACCAAGCGACCCTTATAGATAAGTCCATCCATGTCAGTCTTTCTCTTAAAGACCCACTTACACCCAATGGATTTTACCCCTTCAGGTGGATCAACCAAGGTCCATACTTGGTTGGTGTACATGGATTCCATCTCGGATCTCATGGCCTCTAGCCATTTCTCGGAATCTAGTCTCATCACAGCTTCCTGATAGGTGGTAGTCTCATCCTCTATGAGCACAATGTCATCATGGTCAGACAAGAGAAATGAGTATCTCTCAGGCTGACAACGTACCCTATCAGACCTGCGAATAGGTAGGTCTACTTGAACTGGTTGTTGTTCCTCAACTCTTTGTGGAACAACATCATCCACAACACTTTGTGGTTTCAGTTCAACTTCCATCGAGGCTTCAGTGCTAGGATCCGCATCTTGAACTTCTTCAAGATCGAATGTACTCCCACTAGTCTTTCTAGAAACAAAGTCCCTTTCTAGAAAGACTCCAGTCTTTACCACAACTATCTTGTGCTGACTGGGAATGTAGAAGTAATATCCCTTAGATTCCTTGGGATATCCTATAAAGTAGCACTTGTCGGATTTGGGTCCTAATTTATCTGAGACTTGACGTCTAACGTAAGCCTCACAACCCCAAATCCTCATGAAAGACACCTGGGCATCTCTCCCAGTCCATATCCTATATGGTGTCTTTATCACGGCCTTGGATGGAACTCGGTTGAGTATAAAAGCTGCCGAATCTAGAGCATAGCCCCAAAGGAATGTCGGAAGATCTGCGTGACTCATCATAGATCGTACCATATCTAATAGGGTATGATTCCTCCTTTCGGATACCCCATTCCACAGTGGTGTTCCAGGAGGAGTGAGTTGGGATAGAATCTCACACTCAACTAGATAGTCACGAAACTCATGGCTAAGGTATTCTCTACCTCGATCTGATCGAAGTATCTTAATACTTTTGCCCAGCTGGTTCTGTACTTCATTCTTGAATTCTTTGAACTTTTCAAAGGATTCTGACTTATGTTGTAAAACCCACGAAATTATAAGATATGAGTATTATTTTTCGTTAGAGCATAAAGGTAAAAGGAATCAAAAGAAATAATAGAGATAAAAAGAAAGAGAGGTAAGGTTTGAACCTTGAACCTCCCACAAGTAATAGAGTTAAATTGGTGTATGATAACCACTAGAATAATGAATAATAGATGGATAGAAAGGAATGGAAATTGTAGTTAAAGGTGAGAAGAAAGAACTAAGTAAAAGAGCAAGAGAAAACCAAGTTGCTTACCTTCTCTTCCTCTTGGTTAAGAGAGGGAGAAAGAAAAAGGCAAATTGCCTTCCCACCCTCTTTCCTTCTAATTTTCGTGGGAATTAAAGAGGGAAGAAATATAGGAGTCAAGGGGGAATGAATAAGGACATGATTCATTCCATGATGAATAAATAGGATTTAGAAGAGAAAAGAGAGAGAATTTCTAATTCTTCTTCTTCCTCCTTCTTCCTCATCCTTTTTCCTTCTCCACCGAAACTTAGAGCTTTTCTCCCTCATTCTCAAAAGTCAAGTTAAGGTTTCCTCTCTAAGAAAACCTTATTTCCAAGAAGGAGTCTCAAGGTTTACCTCTTACAAGAAGAAGAAAACAAAAAGGGAAAACTAAGAAGAGAAGTTCTTCTTCCTCCTCACAAGGGTATCATTTTTCTTAAGGAACAACAAGCGAAAATTATGTAAGCATCCCCTCACCTGTGGTAAAATAGTTCATGTGTTCTTCCATGAGGTTAGATTTCTTAAAAACCTAGGGTTACTTCATGAAACTTTCGGCCAAGACAAAAAGAAAGACCTAGGAAATTTTAAGACCTAACTAGATATGCTCAATATGTTTCTTGTAACATGTATCTTATGGTAGGAGGTTAATCTAATGTTTCTATGCTGGAATGTTTGGTTAGAACTTAGATCCATGTTCCTAGACTCTCGACCAAGCATGAATAAAAGAACTAGGTAGGCTTAAGACCCAAACAAAACATGCTCCCTTTGTTCTTATGATATGTACCCTATGATAAGAGAGTTGTTAACATTTCTCATACTTGTATGTTGCTTGGAATTAGGATTTCTCCCTTTCAACTTTCGTCCATGATAAGATTTAGGGCCTAGGAGAACTTTAAACCTAATCAAAGCATGCCATGATTTTACTTAAGATAAGATATGGAGTTAACATGACATGCTCATGCTTGTATGTTAATTTGAATTTTGTTTCATTCTCATGAACATTCGGCCATGATAGGATTAAGGGCCTAGGAGAACTTTAAACCTAATCTAAGCATGCCATGATTTCACTTAAGATAGGATATGGAGTTAACATGATATGCTCATGCTTGTATGTTGATTAAACTTTATTTCATGCTCATGAACATTCAGCCATGGTAGGATTTAGGGCCTAGGAGAACTTTAAACCTAATCTAAGCATGCCATGATTTCACTTAAGATAAGATATGGAGTTAACATGATATGCTCATGCTTGTATGTTGATTAGAACTTTATTTCATGCTCATGAACATTCGGCCATGGTAGGATTTAGGGCCTAGGAGAACTTTAAACCTAAACTAAGCATGCCATGATTTTCCTTAAGACAAGATATGAAGTTAACATAACATGCCCATGCTTGTAGGTTGATTAGAACTTTATTTCATGCTTTATGAACTTTCGGCCACAACTAATTTAAGGGCCTAGGAAACTAAGAACCCAACCTAACTATGCTCATGATGTTCCTTGTAAAAAATACTCTGAAAATGGTTTAGGGTTTTTCATGCTTTTATGCCACATGAAACCTAGTTCCATGATTAACAAGTTTCGGCCATAGTAAGTTTATAAGCCTAGGAAACCTAGAACCTAAACTAAACATGCTTATGATGTTCCTTATGATATATGATATGATATTGGTTTAGAGTTCACATGCTTGTATGTTGATTTTTAACCAAATGTGATGCTTGATGGTATTCGGCCATGACAAGTTTATATGCTTAGGAAACCTAGAACCTAAACTAAACATGCTTATGATGTTCCTCATGATATATGATATGATATTGGTTTAGAGTTCACATGCTTGTATGTTGCTTTTAACTCAATGTAATGCTTGATAAGATTCGGTCATGGCAAGTTTCTAAGCTTAGGAAACCTAGAACCTAAACTAAACATGCTCATGATGTTCCTTATGATATATGATATGATATTGGTTTAGGGTTCACATGCTTGTATGTTGATTGTTAAACCTAATTTACAATCATAGGTTTCGGGCACTATATGAAAAGTTAGGGTTAGAGACCTAATTATAATGTCCATGTGTCTCACATGCAATGCTTCATGATATGATAAGAACTTGCTATGCTTCTATGTTTATTTACGTATGCTCATGATCTATGCATGTTGATAACCCTTATGATATGCTGTGTTCCCAAATTATGCATGCTATTATGATGAGCTGTGTGCCCAAACTATGCATGTATTTATGATGTGTTGTGTGCCCAAATTATGCATGCTATTATGATGAGTTGTGTGCCCAAATTATGCATGTGTTTATGATGTGCTGTGTGCCCAAATTTATGCATGCTATTATGATGAGCTGTGTGCCAAATTATGCATGTTTTATGATATGTTAAGAAATATGATATGCATGAAATGATAAGAACCATGATATGTATGACATGCTACTTTACTTTATATGGCTTGTACCAAGGGTGGGCTCCATTAGTGCTCCGCGGTCGATGGACTAAGAAACGGGCCTCGTTAGGGATGGGCTCCTAAGTGCCCCTAGGTCGATGGACTAAGAAACGGGCCTAGTATGTATGCCTTGTAGGGTTCAAGACTTGCTACCTTGGACCTACATAGGACGTGCGCATTTATGTATGTGGTACAAGCCGGGGCCCTAGTTATGTTGAGATTATGTTTAAGTATGTATATAATAAGTTTTCAAAAGACATGTTGCATATATATGTTCATGATACATGTTTTGAAAGTCATCTTGCATATACCTTATGATTATGCCATGATATGCCATGATACTTATGATTATGTTATGATATACCAGAATGCACTTTATGATTATGTCATGATATGCTATGATACCTTATGATTATGCCATGATAGGCCATGATACTCATGATTATGTTATGATATACCAGAATGTACTTTATGATTATGCCATGATATGCTATGATATTTTATGATTATGTTACGATATGCTATGATATGCTTTATGACATGATATGATTTGATGCTCTTATGAATATGACATGATATGATAAGATGTTCTGTATTTTATGTTTATGAGAGTTATGATATGATGCTTCTATACATGATACGATGAGTTTATCTCCATGCTTTATGCCTTGTGATTATGCTACGCTATACGATTTTTTGTGAGTAGGAAGGATCTTACTGAGCCTTGTGTGCTCATAGCTTACTTTCCTTGTACCACAGATAAAGGCAAGGAATGGATGAACTAAGGGAGCAGCAAGAGGGGCAAGAAGGATGTGTGTGGTAGTAGTTCGGCTAAAAGAGAAAGACCTGTTTTTATTTAATAAGAATTATGCTTAGCTTATGTTATTGTTTCATGACTCCATGACATTTAATCATGCTTATTGGTATTATGACTTAAAATCATGTTAAGCATGCTATGTGACCTTATATGCTAGGTAGTTAGTAATGGTGATTTGAAAAGAAAAGAAAGGTTTTAAAAGAGAAATTTTATAAACAAGACTTCTGCTATTTTAAGTAGAAAAGAATATTGATATGTAAGTAAGTATGTAAATGTGAAATAAGTAAGTAAGTAATAAGTAAGTAAGTAAGTAACCCCCGTCCCTTGAGCAGGAAGGGTGGGGCGTTACAGGTTGGTATCAGAGCCAGGTTTCAGCCTTTTCACTACACACATGTCAAGCCTCCATCCTGCCGCTCCAAGTAAGAATCTATATGTTTAATTTAATTCTTTTATAATGCTTTAATATTACGCATGTTACTTATTCTTTTTGATTATGATAAGTCACAGCTCTAGTTTAAATACGCATGATGGTAGGATAGGAATGATAATAATAATCTTATGTTAGCTTGAATCGGAATAATGATAATTTATTGTCATTAATGAAGATAAGCATGGCTAGGAGACGCACTACCCGAGCAGACGAGACAGCGACCCCACCGGATCTGACCCAGGTAGTCACCGACCTCTAGCGTCAGATCACCGAGCAATAATAGTTGATCACGACTTTAATAGGTCAGCAAGGAAATCCTGCCACCCCACCAGTAAATCAAAATACAGTGCCCGTCATACCAATAGTTGCACCAGTACCACCGGTAGCCCCTGCCCCAGTGGTCCGACAGGAGACCTATTTGATACAGTGGCTAAGACTGAAGCTGGAGAACTTCTCGGGTACTTGCGAGCCTTGGGACGCCCAGGCCTGGTTCAAGACAATGGAAAGCATAGTGGAATTACTGGACTGGCCCATATCAGAAAAGATCAAATGCGTGTCTTTCTGCTTTTTCAACGACGCAAGAATGTGGTGGGAAAGAGTTAAGGCTAAGAGACAAATTAATCTGATGAACTGGACGGACTTTGAGACAGAGTTCTTTGAAGAGTTTTTCCATATGCAAGTGACGAACCGGCATTACGACGAGTTCACCGAGTTCCGGCAAGGTGACTTATCAGTGAACGAAGTAGTAAAGCGCTTCAACCGTCTTGCACGCCTTTGTCCAGAGTTGGTCCGCACGGAAAGAGAAAGGGTCAGACTGATGCTGAAGATGCTTCGACCCGAGATAGCACTGAACGTGGCCGGCGGAATTAATAGACCGCAGACTACAGAGGAACTGGTCAGCAGTGCCCTAATCACAGAACATTATCAGAAAGCGATGAACGAGAATAAGAATCAGGCACGAACAGAAGGACTGAAACCTTCAGGTACCAGAACAGGCTGGAAAGGTAAAGCATAGTGGAATTACTGGACTGGCCCATATCAAAAAAGATCAAATGCGTGTCTTTCTTCTTTTCTGGCGACGCAAGAATGTGGTGGGAAAGAGTTAAGGCTAAGAGACAAATTAATCTGATGAACTGGACGAACTTTGAGACAGAGTTCTTCCATATTCAAGTGACGAACCAGCATTACGACGAGTTCACCGAGTTCCGGCAAGGTGACTTATCAGTGAACGAAGCAGTAAAGCGCTTCAACCGTCTGGCACGCCTTTGTCCAGAGTTGGTCCGCACGGAAAGAGAAAGGGTCAGACTGATGTTTAAGATGCTTCGACCCGAGATAGCACTGAACGTGGCCAGCGGAATTAATAGACCACAGACTACAGAGGAACTGGTCAGCAGTGCCCTAATCACAGAACATTATCAAAAAGCAATGAACGAGAATAAGAATCAGGCACGAACAGAAGGACTAAAACCTTCAGGTACTAGAACAGGCTGGAAAGGGACCTCTACCGAAAAAAGGAAACAATGGGACAATACTAAAGGTGGTCCGGTGAATAAGCAACCAAAATACCCTCAGTGTACTATTTGTGGGAAGCTGCATTCCAGAGTATGCCACAAGGGTACAAGAAAGTGCTACAATTGTGGAGGGGAAGGACATCTGGCCAGAGACTGCACGACCCGGTTTCAGGCACCACTCCAACAGAATAACCAGAATAGGAGTGCCCCCTTACAGCTACACCAGATGCAAGCTGCTATTGAAGAAACACCGATTAGCCAAGGGAGATTGGAAGCCCCGCCAGCGACAACGAACGCCAGGGTTTTCTCGCTTACCAAAGAAGATGTGGCGAGTGCCTCTACTGTCGTCACAGGTCAGTTACCTACTTTTAGTCAATATGCTAAAATTTTATCTGATACTGAAGGCGAACTAGTATTTTAATTTATCGGGAAGCCGAGAGACATTCCGCGTCATTGGATCGAAAATATGTCCGGGCAACTCTCTACCCTGACCATAGCACCCACATTATTCGGCAATATATTGGAGAAACAAAGCAGTGACCAAAGCCTCCAAAGGATTAAGCAAGAGACCTTAGAAGGAAGGAATGACGAATTCCGGGTCACGGAAAGTGGAATATTATACCTCAAGGATCGATTATGTATCCCCGGGGATCCAGCGCTACGAAGGAAGATACTAGAAGAAGCTCATTCAACGCCCTATGCAATGCATCCGGGATCCACCAAAATGTACCAGGATTTGAAAAAGAAATTCTGGTGGTCCGGTATGAAAAGAGATGTGGCTCAGTATGTCAGTACCTGCCTGACTGTCAAAGGGTTAAAGCAGAACACCAGAGGCCTGGAGGATTACTGCAGCCTGTCCAAATTCCAGAATGGAAATGGGAGGATATCTCTATGGACTTTATTTCAGGATTATCCAAGACAACAAACGTCTATGACGCTATATGGGTAATCGTGGATAGATTAACTAAATCCGCCCATTTTCTAGCAATCAAGATGACTTATTCAATTGAGCAACTGACTCAATTATATGTCAAGGAAATTATTAGACTACATGGGATTCCTAAGACCATCATTTCAGACAGAGATGGTCGTTTTGTTTCACATTTTTGTGAATGTGTTCAGAAGGCTCTTGGTACGGAGCTATTATTCAGTACTGCCTTCCACCCTCAGACCGACGGACAAACGGAAAGGGTTAACCAAGTATTAGAAGACATGTTACGGGCTTGTGCATTAGACTTCAAAGGGAGCTGGTGCCGATATTTATGCTTAGCGGAATTCGCCTACAACAATAGTTACCAGGCTACTATTGGGATGGCACCCTACGAGGCTCTGTACGGGAGGAAATGTAGATCCCCTATATGTTGGTGCGAAGGTGGTGAAAAGAAAGAGATGGGATTTTAGACCGAGTTCATCGATAACACCACCCGTGCTATACAGAACATTCGCCAACGAATAGAAACTGCTCAGAGTCGACAGAAGAATTATGCGGATAAGCGACGAAGGCCATTGGAATTCAGTGTCGGAGACTCAGTATTCCTCAAAGTAGCTCCTATGAAAGGAGTAATGAGGTTTGGTAAGAAGGGGAAGCTAAGCCCGCGCTATGTGGGACCATATCAAGTTCGGAAAACAATCGGCAAAGTAGCTACGAAATAGAGCTGCCTCAAGAGATGTCAGTCATTCACAACGTGTTCCACGTTTTGATGCTAAAGAAATGTATTCCGAGCACGGACCAAGTGATCGAACCACGGGCAGTACAAGTGCAAGAAGACCTAACCTACGAGAGCCGACCAATTTAGATATTGGAACGAGACGTCAAAAGACTAAGGAACAAAGAAGTACCCTTAGTGAAGGTCCTGTGGCAAAATCAACGGTACGAAGAAGCCACGTGGGAATGAGAAGATGATATGAAACGGAAGTATCCGTCACTGTTCTAAGTTCGAGGATGAACTTTCTATGAGGTATGGGGTTCTGTAACACCCACGAAATTATAAGATATGAGTATTATTTTTCGTTAGAGCATAAAGGTAAAAGGAATCAAAAGAAATAATAGAGATAAAAAGAAAGAGAGGGAAGGTTTGAACCTTGAACCTCCCACAAGTAATAGAGTTAAATTGGTGTATGATAACCACTAGAATAATGAATAATAGATGGATAGAAAGGAATGGAAATTGAAGTTAAAGGTGAGAAGAAAGAACTAAGTAAAAGAGCAAGAGAAAACCAAGTTGCTTACCTTCTCTTCCTCTTGGTTTAGAGAGGGAGCAAGAAAAAGGCAAATTGCCTTCCCACCCTCTTTCCTTCTAATTTTCGTGGGAATTAAAGAGGGAAGAAATAGAGGAGTCAAGGGGTAATGAATAAGGACATGATTCATTCCATGATGAATAAATAGGATTTAGAAGAGAAAAGAGAGAGAATTTCTAATTCTTCTTCTTCCTCCTTCTTCCTCATCCTTTTTCCTTCTCCACCGAAACTTAGAGCTTTTCTCCCTCATTCTCAAAAGTCAAGTTAAGGTTTCCTCTCTAAGAAAACCTTATTTCCAAGAAGGAGTCTCAAGGTTTACCTCTTACAAGAAGAAGAAAACAAAAAGGGAAAACTAAGAAGAGAAGTTCTTCTTCCTCCTCACAAGGGTATCATTTTTCTTAAGGAACAACAAGCGGAAATTATGTAAGCATCCCCTTACCTGTGGTACAATAGTTCATGTGTTCTTCCATGAGGTTAGATTGCTTAAAAACCTAGGGTTACTTCATGAAACTTTCGGCCAAGACAAAAAGAAAGACCTAGGAAATTTTAAGACCTAACTAGATATGCTCAATATGTTTCTTGTAACATGTATCTTATGGTAGGAGGTTAATCTAATGTTTCTATGCTGGAATGTTTGGTTAGAACTTAGATCCATGTTCCTAGACTCACGGCCAAGCATGAATAAAAGAACTAGGTAGGCTTAAGACCCAAACTAAACATGCTCCCTTTGTTCTTATGATATGTACCCTATGATAAGAGAGTTGTTAACATTTCTCATACTTGTATGTTGCTTTCAATTAGGATTTCTCCCTTTCAACTTTCGGCCATGATAAGATTTAGGGCCTAGGAGAACTTTAAACCTAATCTAAGCATGCCATGATTTTACTTAAGATAAGATATGGAGTTAACATGATATGCTCATGCTTGTATGTTAATTTGAATTTTATTTCATGCTCATGAACATTCGGCCATGATAGGATTAAGGGCCTATGAGAACTTTAAACCTAATCTAAGCATGCCATGATTTCACTTAAGATAGGATATGGAGTTAACATGATATGCTCATGCTTGTATGTTGATTAGAACTTTATTTCATGCTCATGAACATTAGCCATGGTAGGATTTAGGGCCTAGGAGAACTTTAAACCTAATCTAAGCATGCCATGATTTCACTTAAGATAAGATATGGAGTTAACATGATATGCTCATGCTTGTATGTTGATTAGAACTTTATTTCATGCTCATGAACATTCGGCCATGGTAGGATTTAGGGCCTAGGAGAACTTTAAACCTAAACTAAGCATGCCATGATTTTCCTTAAGACAAGATATGAAGTTAACATGACATGCCCATGCTTGTATGCTAATTAGAACTTTATTTCATGCTTTATGAACTTTCGGCCACAACTAGTTTAAGGGCCTAGGAAACTAAGAACTCAACCTAACTATGTTCATGATGTTCCTTGTAAAAAATACTCTGAAAATGGTTTAGGGTTTTTCATGCTTTTATGCCACATGAAACCTAGTTCCATGATTAACAAGTTTCGGCCATAGTAAGTTTATAAGCCTAGGAAACCTAGAACCTAAACTAAACATGCTTATGATGTTCCTTATGATATATGATATGATATTGGTTTAGAGTTCACATGCTTGTATGTTGATTTTTAACCAAATGTGATGCTTGATGGTATTCGGCCATGACAAGTTTATATGCTTAGGAAACCTAGAACCTAAACTAAACATGCTTATGATGTTCCTCATGATATATGATATGATATTGGTTTAGAGTTCACATGCTTGTATGCTGCTTTTAACTCAATGTAATGCTTGATAAGATTCGGTCATGACAAGTTTCTAAGCTTAGGAAACCTAGAACCTAAACTAAACATGCTCATGATGTTCCTTATGATATATGATATGATATTGGTTTAGGGTTCACATGCTTGTATGTTGATTGTTAAACCTAATTTACAATCATAGGTTTCGGGCACTATATGAAAAATTAGGGTTAGAGACCTAATTATAATCTCCATGTGTCTCACATGCAATGCTTCATGATATGATAAGAACTTGCTATGCTTCTATGTTTATTTACGTATGCTCATGATCTATGCATGTTGATAACCCTTATGATATGCTGTGTTCCCAAATTATACATGCTATTATGATGAGTTGTGTGCCCAAACTATGCATGTATTTATGATGTGCTGTGTGCCCAAATTATGCATGCTATTATGATGAGCTGTGTGCCCAAATTATGCATGTGTTTATGATGTGCTGTGTGCCCAAATTTATGCATGCTATTATGATGAGCTGTGTGCCCAAATTATGCATGTTTTATGATATGTTAAGAAATATGATATGCATGAAATGATAAGAACCATGATATGTATGACATGCTACTTTACTTTATATGACTTGTACCAAGGTTGGGCTCCATAAGCGCCCCGGGGTCGATGGACTAAGAAACGGGTCTCGTTAGGGATGGGCTCCTAAGTGCCCCTAGGTCGATGGACTAAGAAACGAGCCTAGTATATATACCTTGTAGGGTTCAAAACTTGCTACCTTGGACCTACATAGGACGCGTGTATTTATGTATGTGGTACAAGCCGGGGCCCTAGTTATGTTGAGATTATGTTTAAGTATGTATATAATAAGTTTTCAAAAGTCATGTTGCATATATATGTTCATGATACATGTTTTGAAAGACATCTTGCATATACCTTATGATTATGCCATGATATGCCATGATACTTATGATTATGTTATGATATACCAGAATGCACTTTATGATTATGTCATGATATGCTATGATACCTTATGATTATGTTACGATATGCTATGATGTGCTTTATGACATGATATAATTTGATGCTCTTATGAATATGACATGATATGATAAGATGTTCTGTATTTTATGTTTATGAGAGTTATGATATGATGCTTCTATACATGATATGATGAGTTTATCTCCATGCTTTATGCCTTGTGATTATGCTACGCTATACGATTTTTTGTGAGTAGGAAGGATCTTACTGAGCCTTGTGTGCTCATAGCTTACTTTCCTTGTACCACAGATAAAGGCAAGGAATGGATGAACTAACGAAGCAGCAGGAGGGGTAAGAAGGATGTGTGTGGTAGTGGCTCGGCTAAAAGAGAAAGACCTGCTTTTATTTAATAAGAATTATGCTTAGCTTATGTTATTGTTTCATGACTCCATGAAATTAATCATGCTTATTGGTATTATGACTTAAAATCATGTTAAGCATGCTATGTGACCTTATATGCTAGGAAGTTAGTAATGGTGATTTGAAAAGAAAAGAAAGGTTTTAAAAGAGAAATTTTATAAACAAGACTTCCGCTGTTTTAAGTAGAAAAGAATATTGATATGCAAGTAAGTATGTAAATGTGAAATAAGTTAGTAAGTAATAAGTAAGTAAGTAACCCCCATCCCTTGAGCAGGAAGGGCGGGGCGTTACATATGTGTCATCAAGTACACATAACCATATCTACTGAAGTCATCAGTAAATGTGATGAAGTACCTATAACTGCCTCTAGCAGCGACATTGAAAGGGCCACATACATCACTATGTATGAGTCCTAACAAATCAGTCTCTCTTTCGCTGTGCCCACTAAAGGGAGTCTTGGTCATCTTGCCTAGTAGGCATGACACGCATGTCTCATAAGATTCAAAATCAAATGAGTCCAGCAAACCATCCTTATGGAGCTGGGATAAGCGCTTGTCATTTATATGACCTAAGCGACAGTGCCAGAGTTAGGTTTGGTTCAGGTCATTTTACTTGAACCTCTTGGTATTTATGTTATAAATAGGGCTTTCAAGATCTAGAATATAGAGTCCGTTTATCAGAGGTGCACTACAATAGAACATATCATCTAAATAGACGGAACAACATTTGTTCTTTATTGTAAACGAGAAACCTTTCTTGTCCAAACAAGAAACTAATATAATGTTCTTAGTTAATGTAGGCACATAACAACAATTGACTAACTCTAGTACAAGCCCAGAGGGCAGAGATAGAAAGTAAGTCCCTACAGCAACAGCAGCAACCCGTGCTCCATTGCCTACTCGTAGGTCCACCTCGCCCTTTGTCAATGCTCTGCTATTTCTCAGCGCCTGCACATCAGTAAAAATGTGAGAAACACATCCAGTATCTAATACCCATGATGTAGAAATAGATAGATTGACTTCTATAACATATATACCTGAAGTGGAAGTCTCACTTCGCTTCTTCTTAAGATCCTCCAAGTATACCTTGCAGTTCCTCTTCCAGTGCCCGGTCTGACCGTAGTGGAAGCAGGTAGCATCCTTTGCGACCCCTCCTTTAGGCTTCAGTGTCTTGCCTTTGCCCTTGGCTTGGGACTTTCCCTTGCCTTTGGGCTTGCACTTGCCCTTATGTTTCTGAACCATCAGAACAGTGTTGGGCTTAGCCTTCTTAAGGTTCAGCTCAGCAGTTCTCAACATGCTAAGCAGCTCAGGCAGTGGCTTGCCAATCTCATTCATGTTGTAGTTTAGAACTAACTGAGTATAGCTATCCGACAAGGATTGTAAGATCAAGTCAGTGGCCAGCTCTTGGCCAAGTGGGAACCCCAACCTTTGTAGGTTCTCTATGTACCCAATCATTTTGAGTACATATGGGCCTACATGAGCCCCGTCTAACATCTTGCACTGAAACAGTGCCCTTGAGATCTCAAATCTCTTATGCCTCGCTTGACCTTGATACAGTTGACGAAGATGTTCAACCATATCGTAAGCGCCCATTAACTCGTGTTGCTTCTGAAGCTCAGAGTTCATGGTCGCGAGCATTAGACAAGACACATCTAATGCGTCATCTTGATGCTTCTTGAAAGCATCTCGGTCAGCTCGCGGGGCAGTGGCAGGAGGAGCCTCCGGAATGGGCTGCTCCAGAACGTACAGTTTACGTTCTTGGGTGAGAACTATTCTCAAGTTCCTGTACCAGTCCAGGAAATTTTTTCCGTTGAGCTTGTCCTTCTCAAGAACAGATCGCAGAGATAAAGTGTTCGTATTTGACGTCATGGTTATCTACAACAGAAAAATGCAGAAAATAAATATCATATTCTTTTAATCATTTAATTAGGTCTTTAACTAAATTCTATAATTCATGTGGGACAAGTTCCACATCATACTAACCCTTGAGTTAGCTTTGGCTAATACGCCCAAGACTTAGTATGATCAGTAATTACCAATTACATCTCTATGCAACTCTTGTTTATAGTATCAAAATCCGCATTTATATTAAAACTCAAGTTAGCTTTGACTAATACGCCCAAGAGTTAATATAAATGTGATTTTGACCTATCTACCAACCATTGGATAATGCCTATAGTTAAACTCGATCCAATTGAGTTAACTAGTTACTCAATCTAATTGAGTTGTACTCACCCATGCGTTGATAGGCGGGACCAAGATTGTCCCTCCGTACCCTACCAAGATAGTATGCGTTGCTCTGCTTTGGCAGATTCAACAACAACATGCGATCGAGGTAGTGGTAGGTATCACGGCATGGTAGGCATTACGAGTTGACGCGATTTAGATCTAATCTAAACGATGATGCATATCATATACTCGATAGATCTAATCTAATCGTGGGGTGCATCATGTGCACGATTTAGATCTAATCTTAATCGTTAGGCACTAATTAATTACTTAATTAAACATGCATCAAATACACAAGTAATTAACTAAATTTTGTGATTATGTCATGGCCCTACTACGATCTTCTCAAGCCAATGAGAAGATCGGATGGTCAACCTAAGGTCAACAGCTTCTCAAGCGCCTTCCTTTTGACCACCTTGTGTTGCTCGCGCCTTCCTCGTAACTCCGTCTTGAGTGGACCTTCCACCGCTTCAAAATTTACATTACAATTTTGAAACTCGAGTTACATTCGAGTCTAAATCTAATTTACAACCAGAATATAAATAGGGAGACACGACGCGCAGGTCGCATATCAAATACAGCACACACAAACACATGACGGCACGCAGGCCGTATTATAAATTACAACACAAATCCAATCATATTGGGTCTTTTGGGCCATGACTATCACAAAAATAATATATAATTCAAAATTATATATTTTCATAATTTTCTGTAATTGTTTTTCATAATTTTTACAATTTTATGAGTAAATTTTTCCCGACTGTCCCGATTAGCGATTTCGGGCACAATCGCGGAGCAAATCCCCTTGCGGGGTTAGGGGCAGTACCCCTACCTGCGATCTAACCATCGCGAGTTGCTCCTAAGCGATCCTACAGTGCCATAGCCCGCTGCCCCAAAAGGTTTTGGGTCGAAACATTACCGTAACGGAAAAACTTCTCGGTAGTCGAAGCCTACAAGTGTCTAAACACTTGTGCTTCGCTTCTACGAGAAAAATACCCTTTAAAACTATAAAAATCATGAAATTACAGAAATTCACAGAATGTTTATTTTTCATAAAAACCAAAATAAACTCGTATTCGTCTTCGCACGTGGCTCTGATACCACTGTTGGATTTTTCAGGCCGCGAAAATCGCTTTTTCGCGTCGCGGAAACCCCGAAAGCCCCTAGCCAACGGATCCGTGCAAAGAAAAGTTTGAAAACATACGAGTACGAGTTTCTACCTTGATCTACACTTAGATCTACAAGGGAAAAAAGGTAATACCTTTGAAGCGAAGCCCTTCGCATTCCCGCTCGTCCAAATGGTGTCGGATCTCGATGTTGTCAACGTAGACAACTCTCTATATGTATCCACATGAACACGTAGATGGAAAATCACACAAAAGATGTGCTAGCACCTTTTGATGATTCGGCCAAGTTGAGGAGGAGAGGGAGAGGGAGAGCTAGAGGAAGGAGATGAAGTGAATTGCCTTGAATGAGAAAATGAATTCTCATTCACAACAAAAGTGGCTGGCCACTTTCCCAAAGTGTAACCCCATTTTTGCATTAAGTGTGGCCATTAAGAGATTTGTAACCTCCATGAGGTGGCACACACATGTGCTAAACATGATGATGTGGCACCTCATCATTGACCACTTAATGCCAACTCACCAATGAGGTGGCATAAAGTCAAGTCAAACTTGACTCTTCATCTTCCTCTTAAGTCAAGTCAAACTTGACTTAATCTCTCTCATGGTTGATCTAATCCAACCATTTAATTCAAGCCAATTTAATATAATGAATCTAATTAATTTAATTAAATTGATTCAATGAGTCATAATCTAAATTAGATTCATTGAACACATGAATCAACTTGAGTCCAACTCAATTAACCCAATTAGGATTACTCTTAATCCAATTTGATTCCTCAAATGAATCTAATCCTCTTGGTTCATCATATGAACCTAATCTCCATCTAATTGTCCTTAGTGTGTGATCCTATAGGTTCTTGTAACATTGGCAATGCCCCTAAACCCATTTAGGAGGATAAGTAATGAGCGGTATCTAGCAACACATCATTACTACCCAAGTTACAAGAATGTTGAGATCCAACATCACCTTGTGACTACTAATTGTGACTCCTCACAATATATGACAAGTGTCCTATCCTAGACATCTAGATTGATCAATGTGAGGCATAGACCGAGTCATCCTCTGATCAATCTAAATCCTGAACTCCAAGTAGACTCACTAAATCAAATGAGCTCAATATCTCATATTGACTCATTTGGGCATGGCCATGCACTTCGTGGTCTCACTCTATCAAGAATACCGATGTCTCTCCCGTCATATAGGAGGTATAGATCCCATCTACATCACTCACATCCCTCCGCATAATTTGTTACATACCCAGTAATCGCCTTTATAGTCCACCCAGTTACGGGTGACGTTTGACGAAACCAAAGTACATAACTCCTTATGTAGGGAACCATGGTGACTTCAGGTCTAAGGACTAGTAGTCATACTAATAGCCACATGAGAAAGTATATGACACTCATATAACGATCCATGATACTTTCTCATGGCAGGTCATTCAGTATACATTTTCTAATGTATACCCATGTGTCAACTTGATATCTTTATATCCATGACTTGTGAGATCAAGTCATCGAGTTGACCTGCATGCTAGTCTTATTGCATTAACATTGTCCCTGAATGTTAATACTCGACTAGGAATGATTAAGAGTAGTGTTCCCTATATCATCTCACTATCGGTTCAACTAACCGATTGATATAGGTGAGAACCTTCTACTCAAGGACGCTAGTATACTTAGTTTTTTGGCATCAATACAAGTAAGTATAATAACAAAAAAAAGTTTTTTATTTATATAGAATATGATACAACAAATCCATAATACAATCATCAAATGATTGGCTCTAGGGCTCTAGCTAACACTAAGTCCTTCATTGAGAAACAAGTCCCTAGCCAAGTCTTGGCAGACTGTAGCAAAGGGATGTCTTTCCCAATTAGTAGTATGTCATCCACATACAATATGAGGAAGACAACTATATCCCCTACAACCTTCTTATAGACACAAGGTTCATCTTCATTCTTGATGAAACCAAACTGTTTGATTGCATCATCGAATCGAAGATTCCAACTTCGAGAAGCTTGCTTTAGTCCATAAATGGACCTATGCAGCTTGCATACTCTGCTAGTATGCTGTGGATCTACAAAACCCTCGGGTTGTGTCATGTACACATCCTCGAGCAGTTTTCCATTCAGAAACGCGGTTTTGACATCCATCTGCCATATCTTATAGTCATGGTATGCTGCAATAGCAAGGGTGATCTGAATGGACTTAAACATCGCTACTGGAGAAAAGGTTTCATCATAGTCAATACCATGAATTTGCTTGAAACCTTTAGCTACCAAGCGACCTTATAGATAAGTCTATCCATGTCAGTCTTTCTCTTAAAGACCCACTTACACCCAATGGGTTTTACCCCTTCAGGTGGATCAACCAAAGTCCATACTTGGTTGGTGTACATGGATTCCATCTCAGATCTCATGGCCTCTAGCCATTTCTCGGAATCTGGTCTTATCACAGCTTCCTGATAGGTCGTAGGTTCATCCTCTATGAGCACAACATCATCATGGTCAGACAAGAGAAATGAGTATCTCTCAGGCTGACGACGTACCCTATCAGACCTGCGAAGAGGTATGTCTACTTAAACTGGTTGTTGTTCCTCAACTCTTTGTTGAACAACATCATCCACAACACTTTGTGGTTCCAGTTCAACTTCCATCGAGGCTTCAGTGCTATGGTGCACATCTTGAACTTCTTCAAGATCGAACGTACTCCCACTAGTCTTTCTAGAAACAAAGTTCCTTTCTAGAAAGACCCCAGTCTTTGCCACAACTACCTTGTGCTGACTGGGAATGTAGAAATAATATCCCTTAGTTTCCTTGGGATATCCAATAAAGTAGCACTTGTCGGATTTGGGCCCTAATTTGTCTGAGACTTGATGTCTAACGTAAGCCTCACAACCCCAAATCCTCATGAAAGACACCTGGACATCTCTCCCAGTCCATATCCTATATGGTGTCTTTATCACGGCCTTGGATGGAACTCGGTTGAGTATAAAAGCTGCCGTATCTAGAGCATAGCCCCAAAGGAATGTCGGAAGATCTGCGTGACTCATCATAGATCGTACCATATCTAATAGGGTATGATTCCTCCTTTTGGATACACCATTCCACAGTGGTGTTCCAGGAGGAGTGAGTTGGGATAGAATCTCACACTCAGCTAGATAGTCACGAAACTCATGGCTAAGTTATTCTCTACCTCGATCTGATCGAAGTATCTTAATACTTTTGCCCAGCTAGTTCTATACTTCATTCTTGAATTCTTTGAACTTTTCAAAGGATTCAGACTTATGTGTCATCAAGTACATATAACCATATCTACTGAAGTCATCAGTAAATGTGATGAAATACCTATAACCGCCTCTAGCAGCGACATTGAAGGGCCACATACATCACTATGTATAAGTCCTAACAAATCAATCGCTCTTTCGCTGTGCCCACTAAAGTAAGTCTTGGTCATCTTGCCTAGTAGGCATGACTCGCATGTCTCATAAGATTCAAAATCAAATGAGTCCTGCAAACCATCCTTATGGAGTTGTAACGACCCAATTTTCCCTATTTCAAGTTCTAAAAGTCCATAAAAATATTTGAAAATACTTTTAAAATATTCTAGAGATTTTTAGTAATTTTTAGAGTATTTTTACGTAATTTTTGGAGGTCGTTTAGTAGGATTACAAAAAGAAAGAAGTTTTTAAAAAAAAAGTTGAAGGTGAGATTCGAACCCACGATCTCGGGTCGGACTGACCCAAGAAAAACCGGCCCAACCAGCTGAGCTACGCGGGTTTTGTTAACCAAGTATGGAGAGAAATAGATTTAAGCTATAGTTGGAACGTTTAAAATAAATTGGATTAAAAGTGCGCGGCGGAGGAATCGAAGCCCAAACCTTTGATTTGGTTAAAAGGCTAGCTGACCAACTGGGCTGTGCGTGATTTGTTACCCAAGAATGTAGCGAGATGTATTTAAGTTATTGTAAAGGGCAGAGATAAAACCTAGGTTATAAAGGGTTAAGTATTTTCCCGAGCCCTAAAATTCCATCTCTTCTCCCTTCTTCTATCCCGTGCGTGCGCCGATTTTGTCGAGCGAAGGAAAATGAAGCCCTAGCTTCATCTCCGACGGTCGGCCGAAGGGGATTTCTACGAGCTCTTGCGGATCCGAGCTCTCCTCGTCAAGGAGAACACGCGGAAAGGAAGGAATCGCCGAGATCCTCACCTTCTCCGAACCCTAGAAGCTTTAGAGTTCTCTTCTTCGGTTGTAAGTCCAAGAACCGAAAGTGAGTTGCTTCTCACCTGCAGTAGGAGTAGTTCCCTTCTATTGGTTTTTGAAAGATTTTGGTTATGTCTCTGCCGTGAGATCTCCTTTACAGTTCGGTTAAACATGCTTAAAGTTTTATTTTTGATTCCATGAAGATATAGTTTTGAATAAGTTATATGAGTTTTGTTTGTAACATTACAACAGGAAACCTAGGTATCCTGTTAAAACTTGTAGAGGCTTAGGAGTAGTTTCGAGAATTTGATTCTTCTTCTTTACTGTAGTAGCTTGCTATAGAGATTTTGGTTGCTCTGTGAAAACCGAATTCTATTAAGTTTAATTAAGGAGGTTCAATTGCAAATATGTGTTGAATAGTTTCTTATTAACGGCATGCATGTGTAGAACCTTCCTTATTCAAAGAAGATGAACAACCTAGCATTTAGTAAGCATGAACAACCTTATAATTAGCCTTGTGGATTTAGTTTCCTGGCATATTAATAGGCACTAAATAAACCTTTATTTTGAGTAGATAGTTTTAGAAGTTTGCTAGTTTAACAAGCATGAATAGATTCTTATTATGTTTGTATGAATAACATTTAGTTAGATGTTCCTTTGAGTTCAAGTTTCTAGTTTTGGACTTCCTTGCTTTAACAAACAGAATCGTTTTGTTTTATTTTTAAGCAAATGCAGATTTTAGTTTTGTTCATTGCTATTTCCAGTAAGCATGAAAAGGGTTGCATTAGTTTAGCATTGCAGGTTGTGACTTTTCCTTGCTACTGCCAAACATGTTTAGGCTATATATTGTACATTGCAGATTTAGTTCCTTTACTATTTCTTACACATGAACAACCCTTTCAATTTAGCATGCTACTTAGTTTTCTCAGCCTGTTCTTGGAGTTTAGATCTGCTAAAAGGGTAATCATATTTTGATCCTTAGTGTGTTTAGCATTTTTAGTCTTGGATCCCTATGCTCAACGAACATGAACAGCTTAAGCTTAAAGTATGCATAGTTAATTCTTTTTTTTAGCAATTCAATATCTATTTCTTGAGCATTTTACAAGTACGAACAGCATCTTGTAGCTTTTCAGATTTAGTACTTATTGTTGATTTAGTAGCATGAGCAGGCCTGCCATTTTAAAGTATCAGTTTAACATGAGTAGTAATGATTCCTGTCTTTAGTCTTTTGCTATTGGACTAATATGAGAAGTTGTAAGCTAAGAAAGACCAAGACTTTAACTTGATCTCAATTTCAGAAGTTTAATATCAAAAGCGCACACAAGGTGTTTAATATCAAAAGCGCACACAAGGTGTTTGCTTAAATGCCAAGTAAGGGCAAGTATAAAGAAGTTATAAAGAAAGTATTTTACTTTTTAAAGGGCATGTACCGGACACAAGGTCCAAGGGATGGGCTCCAAGTTGCCCCTAGGCACAAGGCCTAGAAGTATCTTAGTAGTTTCGGGATTAGCTACCTCGATTCTTATTAAGAATGCGCGCAAAGTGGTACAATGCCGGGCCCAAAAGAAGTTTATTATTATTTTGAAGTATTAAAGTATAAGTTTTGAAACAAATGAAACGAGCTTCAAATCTGTCTAGAATTAGAAAGTTAGTTTTCTTGTTATTTGAAGTATGCAGTAGTAGTTTCAATTGTTTCCTTGCTACTAGATTATTCAGCCTGTTTAGCTTTACATGTTTAGTAGTTTTACATGTTTAGAAGTTTTACATGTTTAGTAGCTTTACATGTTTAGTAGTTTTACATGTTTAGTATGCTTCTTTTATTAGTTTATGAGCATGATAAACTATACATGTTTAGTATTTCAGTTAGCATGATTTCCTTTGCTATATATGAGCATGAGTAGTTTTATATGTTAGCATTCAGATTTAGCATGTTCTTATTTATATACATGCATATCGAGTTTTTGTGAGTAGATAGCGCTCACTAAGCTTTATGCTTATAGACTGCATTTCCTCCTACTGCAGATAAAGGGAAAGAAAAGATACAGTGAAGGAAGACGCCAAGGAGATGCAAGAGGAGTGTGTGATGTGTGGACTATGGAGGTCATTGGGACTTAGCTAAAGAACTCATTTAGTTTAAGAAATTGTTTAGTTTAATTTTTTATTAAGTTGATAAGAAAATTATGTAGTAAGAGGTTACGTTTTCGGTTTTTCATTATCTGCATGATTTGAATGATTAAACTGCGTGGTTGTGGTTAGTTTTCATTTCTTATTAAACTGCATGGTTGATTGAAATATATTTCCAGCCGCTTGTGGGTGAGTATATGATGCATGTATTATGGAAAATGGTCACCGGTACAGGGGAGACTCTGCCGAAATTTTTCGGTAGGGTTTTCCATGTGATTTTTAATAAACAGGTTAAGTAGAGTAGTAGATAAGTAATGGTCACTCTTAGAGAGTAGTAGTAGTAGTAAGAAGGGTGGTCGTTACAGTTGGTATCAGAGCAGTTCCTATTCTCCAGCATCACACACACATCAGCATCATCCTTGTCGTCTCCAAGTAAGAAAGTATTTAAATTCTTTCTTTATTCTGCTTTCCTAATTATTAACTGCAGTACAGAGTAATTGCTTATGGGTACTTAAGTAAGATAGAAGTTATTGTTTCTCCTTTCTTGATCCATATATATGTATGTTTAGGAAGGATAGAGAAGATAGCAAGTCTCTTTCTTTGCATAATTAGATGGCAAGAAGAGAACAACCTCGTACTGTTCATACTGAGGACCGAGTTCTGGAGAAAGAAGAGCCCAGAACCCCTGGGCCTATTCTCTCTGAAGTTGTTGCTCAACTTCAGAGACAAGTAGCGAGCAACAGCAAGTGATTGCCAATCTAATGGCCAATCAGAAGCCAGCTTCCCCCACCCCCTAACCATTAATGTGGAGACCCCAGTGGTGACTGAAGTCCCATCAGCTGCCCTGGAAGTCGCCACAGCATCTAAAAGACAAGAAGCATATCTCATCCAGCAGCTGAAGCTGAAACCAGAAAGCTTCTCAGGAACGACTGAGCCTTGGGATGCCCAAGCTTGGTTCAAGGCATTTGAGAGCACAATGGAGCTTCTTGACTGACCAGAAGTCGAGAAGGTTGATACCATTAAGTGTGCCTCTTTCTGCCCATCTGGAGGTGCTGGTATGTGGTGGGAGCGAGTTAGGAGTAAGAGAGCAGTCAACCAGATGAACTGGGTTGACTTTGAGATAGAGTTTTACTAAGAGTTCTTCCGCCAACGGATCACCAATAAACATTATGAGGAGTTTATAAAATTTAGACCAGGTGACCTACCAATAGAAGAAGCGGTTAAAAGATTTAACAGGATAGCTCACCTTTGCCTAGAGTTAATAAGTACAGAGAAAGAACGAGTCAGACGAATGCTGAGACCAGAAAGGACACTTAATGTGAGTAATGAAACTCACTGACCATAGATTGGTGAAGAGCTGGTCAGCAAGGCCTTAGTGAGCACTATCTGAACCGCAATAAGACACAACAAACGCAACACAAGCCAGTCAAGATAGAAGACAAGACAGTGGGGAAACAGAGACCCCAGTCAAGTAATCAGAACTGGAAGGACAAAGATAACAAGAAGGACCCAAGTAGGAAGGTGTTCGGGTAGTCTGTTAGTATCCAAAGGTATTTTCAGAAGGACTACCTGGACTTCTTTCCAATAGAGAAGTGGAGTTGAGATTGAACTGGTTCCTGGTACCGGTCCAATTTCAAAAGCTCCATATCGCATGTCTCCAGCAGAGCTAAAAGAGTTACAAGAGCAACTTCAGGAGCTACTTGTCAAGGGCTTCATTCGCCCTAGTCACTCACCATGGGGAGCTCCTGTGTTGTTTGTCAAAAATAAGGATGGATCTATGCGGATGTGCATAGATTATAGAGCTTTGAATCAAGTGACCATCAAGAACAAGTATCCACTGCCCAGGATCGATGATTTATTTGATCAATTGAAAGGTGCAACAGTGTTCTCCAAGATAGATCTGCGCTCTGGGTACCATCAGTTGAAAGTGAAGGAGAGTGATATACCCAGAACAGCTTTCAGGACCAGATATGGACACTACGAATTCGTAGTCATGCCATTTGGTGTGACTAATGCACCTGCAGTTTTCATGGACTTGATGAATAGAGTGTTCAGAGAATACCTTGACAAGTTTGTCATTGTGTTCATCAATGACATTCTAGTCTATTCCAGAACTTCAGAGGAGCATGACACGCACTTGAGAATAGTCCTGCAGACCCTTCAGCAAAAGCAGCTCTATGCTAAATTCTCAAAGTGCGAGTTCTGGTTGGAGCAGGTGGCGTTTCTAGGTCACATCGTTTCTAAAGAAGGCATTCAAGTGGATCCAGCCAAAGTAGAAGTGGTCAGCAATTGGAAGAGACCCAAGAATGCCAAGGAGATCAGAAGCTTCCTTGGTTTAGCTGGGTATTACAGGAAATTCGTGGAAGACTTTTCCCGAATAGCCTCTCCACTTACAGCCCTCACTAAGAAGAACAAGAAGTTTGAATGGTCAGACAAATGTGAGCAGAGTTTTCAAGAACTCAAGAAGAGACTGACCAGTGCTCCCATTCTGACTGTTCCAGAGAGTGACAAGAGTTTTGACATCTACAGTGATGCTTCCAAGATGGGCTTAGGAGTTGTACTCATGCAGGAAGGAAAAGTTATAGCTTATGCTTCCAGACAACTCAAAGACTACGAGAAGAACTATCCCACTCATGATCTTGAGCTGGCAGCTGTGGTCTTTGCACTGAAACTCTGGCGACATTACCTGTATGGAGTCCAGTGCAGAATCTTCACAGACCACCAGAGTCTTAAGTACTTCTTGTGGCTAGAGTTGGTCAAAGATTATGACTGTGAAATCCTCTACCACCCAGGTAAAGCTAATAAAGTGGCAGATGCACTAAGCAGAAAATCCAGTGCATCCCTGATGTCCCTGTCATCATTAGCCCTGCCACTACAGAAGGAGTTGTCAGATTTCGGACTTGAAATTATTTATGGGCAATTCTCTGCATTGACCTTAGAGTCAACCCTACTCGAGGATATACAGAGAAAGCAAAGTGAAGATCCTAATATCTAAAAGATCAAGCAAGGGATACAAGAAGAAGGAAATTCGGAGTTTCGAGTATCAGACAGTGGAATTCTTTATCAGGGGAGTCGCCTTTGTGTTCCCAATGATGAAGAGCTGAGAAAGAAAATTTTGGAAGAAGCTCATAGTACACCTTATTCCATGCATCCTGGTTCTACCAAGATGTACCAAGACGTGAAACAGAAGTTCTGGTGGTCTGGACTCAAAAGAGATGTAGCTAAATATGTCAGTACTTGCCTGACATGTCAGAGGGTCAAAGCAGAACACCAGAGACCAGGAGGAGTTCTACAACCTCTTCCAATACCAGAGTGGAAGTGGGAAGACATATCCATGGACTTTATAGTAGGTCTCCCAAGAACCACAAATGGATATGATGCGATATGGGTGATAGTGGACAGATTGACCAAGTCTGCTCATTTTCTAGTCATCAAAGTGTCCCACTCTATAGAGCAGTTGGCACAGCTGTATGTTAAAGAGGTGATCAGACTTCACGGAGTTCCTAAATCTATTGTTTCTGATAGAGATGGGCGCTTCACCTCTCACTTTTGGGAGTGTGTTCAGAATGCACTAGGCACCAAACTCAAGTTCAGCACAGCTTTCCATCCACAGACTGATGGACAGACAGAGCGAGTAAATCAGATTCTAGAAGCACTAGATTTCAAGGGAAGTTGGTGCAAGTATCTGTGCTTAGCTGAGTTTGCCTACAACAATAGCTATCAGGCCACCATCAAAATGGCACCATATGAAGCGTTGTATGGCAGGAAGTGCAGATCACCCATTTGCTGGCAAGAAGCAGGTGAAAGAAGAGAGATGGAAGTGGAGCTGGGCATTCAGACAGAACTGATAGATGAGACTACTCAGGCTATCCAGAAGATCAGACAGAGAATTGAGACTGCCCAGAGTAGACAGAAGAGTTATGCTGACACACGCCGTAGGCCACTTGAATTCCAAGTAGGGGATTCAGTCTTTCTCAAGGTCGCTCCTATGAAGCGAGTGATGAGATTTGGCAAGAAGGGCAAATTAAGTCCTCGTTATGTTGGACCTTACCTGATCACAGAAAGGATTGGGAAAGTAGCTTACAAGCTGGATTTACCACGGGACATGTCGGTAATACATAACGTATTTCATGTCTCTATGCTAAAGAAGTGTATCCATGACCCTAGCCAAGTGATTCAGCCTCAGTCAGTGTAGATCCAAGAGGATCTTAGTTATGAGAGCAGACCTACATAGATAGTGGACAGAGCAGTCAAGAGACTAAGAAATAAAGAAGTGCCACTAGTGAAGGTTGTCTGGCAGAATCAGAAGCACGAGGAAATCACTTGGGAGCGGGAGGACAGTATGAGACAGAAGTATCCAGAGCTATTCTAAGTTCGAGGACGAACTTTTTATAAGGTATGGGGAATTGTAACGACCCAATTTTCCCTATTTCAAGTTCTAAAAGTCCATAAAAATATTTGGAAATACTTTTAAAATATTCTAGAGATTTTTAGTAATTTTTAGAGTATTTTTACGTAATTTTTGGAGGTCGTTTAGTAGGGTTACAAAAAGAAAGAAGTTTTTAAAAAAAATGTTGAAGGTGAGATTCGAACCCACGATCTCGGGTCGGACTGACCCAAGCAAAACCGGCCCAACCAGCTGAGCTACGCGGGTTTTGTTAACCAAGTATGGAGAGAAATAGATTTAAGCTATAGTTGGAACGTTTAAAATAAATTGGAATAAAAGTGCGCGGCGGAGGAATCGAAGCCCAAACCTTTGATTTGGTTAAAAGGCTAGCTGACCAACTGGGCTGTGCGTGATTTGTTACCCAAGAATGTAGCGAGATGTATTTAAGTTATTGTAAAGGGCAGAGATAAAACCTAGGTTATAAAGGGTTAAGTATTTTCCCGAGCCCTAAAATTCCATCTCTTCTCCCTTCTTCTATCCCGTGCGTGCACCGATTCTGTCGAGCGAAGGAAAACGAAGCCCTAGCTTCGTCTCCGACGGTCGGCCGAAGGGGATTTCTACGAGCTCTTGCGGATCCGAGCTCTCCTCGTCAAGGAGAACACGCAGAAAGGAAGGAATCGCCGAGATCTTCACCTTCTCCGAACCCTATAAGCTTTAGAGTTCTCTTCTTCGGTTGTAAGTCCAAGAACCGAAAGTGAGTTGCTTCTCACCTGCAGTAGGAGTAGTTCCCTTCGATTGGTTTTTGAAAGATTTTGGTTATGTCTCTGCCGTGAGATCTCCTTTACAGTTCGGTTAAACATGCTTAAAGTTTTATTTTTGATTCCATGAAGATATAGTTTTGAATAAGTTATATGAGTTTTGTTTGTAACATTACAACAGGAAACCTAGGTATCCTGTTAAAACTTGTAGAGGCTTAGGAGTAGTTTCGAGAATTTGATTCTTCTTTACTGTAGTAGCTTGCTATAGAGATTTTGGTTGCTCTATGAAAACCGAATTCCATTAAGTTTAATTAAGGAGGTTCAATTGCAAATATGTGTTGAATAGTTTCTTATTAACGGCATGCATGTGTAGAACCTTCCTTATTCAAAGAAGATGAACAACCTAGCATTTAGTAAGCATGAACAACCTTATAATTAGCCTTGTGGATTTAGTTTCCTGGCATATTAATAGGCACTAAACAAACCTTTATTTTGAGTAGATAGTTTTAGAAGTTTGCTAGTTTAACAAGCATGAATAGATTCTTATTATGTTTGTATGAATAACATTTAGTTAGATGTTCCTTTGAGTTCAAGTTTCTAGTTTTGGACTTCCTTGCTTTAACAAACAGAATCGTTTTGTTTTGTTTTTAAGCAAATGCAGATTTCAGTTTTGTTCATTGTTATTTCCAGTAAGCATGAAAAGGGTTGCATTAGTTTAGCATTGCAGGTTGTGACTTTTCCTGGCTACTGCCAAACATGTTTAGGCTATATATTGTACATTGCAGATTTAGTTCCTTTACTATTTCTTATACATGAACAACCCTTTCAATTTAGCATGCTACTTAGTTTTCTCAACCTGTTCTTGGAGTTTAGATCTGCTAAAAGGGTAATCATATTTTGATCCTTAGTATGTTTAGCATTTTTAGTCTTGGATCCCTATGCTCAACGAACATGAACAGCTTAAGCTTAAAGTATGCATAGTTAATTCTTTTTTTAGCAATTCAATATCTATTTCTTGAGCATTTTACAAGTACGAACAGCACCTTGTAGCATTTCAGATTTAGTACTTATTGTTGATTTAGTAGCATGAGCAGCCCTGCCATTTTAAAGTATCAGTTTAACATGAGCAGTAATGATTCCTGTCTTTAGTCTTTTGCTATTGGACTAATATGAGAAGTTGTAAGCTAAGAAAGACCAAGACTTTAACTTGATCTCAATTTCAGAAGTTTAATATCAAAAGCGCACACAAGGTGTTTAATATCAAAAGCGCACACAAGGTGTTTGCTTAAATGCCAAGTAAGGGCAAGTATAAAGAAGTTATAAAGAAAGTATTTTACTTTTTAAAGGGCATGTACCGGACACAAGGTCCAAGGGATGGGCTCCAAGTTGCCCCTAGGCACAAGGCCTAGAAGTATCTTAGTAGTTTCGGGATTAGCTACCTCGATTCTTATTAAGAATGCGCGCAAAGTGGTACAATGCCGGGCCCAAAAGAAGTTTATTATTATTTTGAAGTATTAAAGTATAAGTTTTGAAACAAATGAAATGAGCTTCAAATCTGTCTAGAATTAGAAAGTTAGTTTTCTTGTTATTTGAAGTATGCAGTAGTAGTTTCAATTGTTTCCTTGCTACTAGATTATTCAGCCTGTTTAGCTTTACATGTTTAGTAGTTTTACATGTTTAGAAGTTTTACATGTTTAGTAGTTTTACATGTTTAGTATGCTTCTTTTATTAGTTTATGAGCATGATAAACTATACATGTTTAGTATTTCAGTTAGCATGATTTCCTTTGCTATATATGAGCATGAGTAGTTTTATATGTTAGCATTCAGATTTAGCATGTTCTTATTTATATACATGCATATCGAGTTTTTGTGAGTAGATAGCGCTCACTAAGCTTTATGCTTATAGACTGCATTTCCTCCTACTGCAGATAAAGGGAAAGAAAAGATACAGTGAAGGAAGACGCCAAGGAGATGCAAGAGGAGTGTGTGATGTGTGGACTATGGAGGTCCTTGGGACTTAGCTAAAGAACTCATTTAGTTTAAGAAATTGTTTAGTTTAATTTTTTATTAAGTTGATAAGAAAATTAGGTAGTAAGAGGTTACGTTTTCGGTTTTTCATTATCTGCATGATTTGAATGATTAAACTGCGTGGTTGTGGTTAGTTTTCATTTCTTATTAAACTGCGTGGTTGATTGAAATATATTTCCAGCCGCTTGTGGCTGAGTATATGATGCTTGTATTATGGAAAATGGTCACCGGTACAGGGGAGACTCTGCCGAAATTTTTTGGTAGGGTTTTCCATGTGATTTTTAATAAACCGGTTAAGTAGAGTAGTAGATAAGTAATTGTCACTCTTAGAGAGTAGTAGTAGTAGTAAGAAGGGTGGTCGTTACAGGAGCTGGGATAAGCGCTTGTCATTTATATGACCTAAGCGATAGTGCCAAAGATAGGTTTGATTCAAGTCACTTGACTTGAACCTCTTGGTATTTATGTTATAGATAGGGCTTTCAAGGTCTAGAATGTAGAGTCCGTTCATCAGAGGTGCACTACAATAGAACATATCTTGTAAATAAACAGAACAACATTTGCCCTTTATTATAAAAGAGAAACCTTTCTTGTCCAAACAAGAAACTGAAATTATGTTCTTAGTTAAAGGAGGCACATAACAACATTCATCTAATTCTAATACAAGCCCAGAGGGCAGAGATAGAAAATAAGTCCTTACAGCAACAACAACAACCCGTGCTCCATTGACTACGCGTAGGTCTACCTCGCCCTTTGCCAATGCCCTGCTATTTCTCAGCGCCTGCACATTAGTACAAATGTGAGAAGCACATCCGGTATCTAATACCCACGATGAAGAAATAGATAGATTGACTTCTATAACATATATATCTAAAGTTGAAGTCTCACTTCACTTCTTCTTAAGATATTCCAGGTACACCTTTCAGCTCCAATGCCCGGTCTGACCGCAGTGGAAGCAGGTAGCATCCTTGGCGACCCCTCCTTTAGGCTTCAGTGCCTTGCCTTTGCCCTTGGCTTGGGGCTTTCCTTTTCCTTTGGGCATGCCCTTGCCCTTGTGTTTCTGAACCATCAGAACAGAGTGGGGCTTAACCTTCTTAAGATTCCGCTCAGCAGTTCTTAACATGCTCAGCAGCTCGGGCAGTGGCTTGTCAATTTCGTTCATATTGTAATTTAGAATGAATTGACTATAGCTATCCGGCAAGGATTGCAAGATCAGGTCAATGGCCAGCTCTTGGCCAAGCGAGAATCCCAACCTTTATAGGTTTTCTATGTACCCAATCATTTTGAGTACATATGGGCCTACGGGAGCCCCATCTGACATCTTGCACTGAAATAGTGCCCTTGAGATCTCAAATCTCTCGTGCCTCGCATGTCCTTGATACAGTTGATGAAGATGTTCAACCATATCGTAAGCGCCCATCAACTCGTGTTGCTTCTGAAGCTCAGAGTTAATGGTCACGAGCATTAGACAAGACACATCTAATGAATCATCTTGATTCTTCTTGTAAGCATCTTTGTCTGCTCGCGTGGCATTGGCAGGAGGAGCCTCCGGAATGGGCTGCTCCAAAATGTACAGTTTACGTTCCTGCGTGAGAACTATTCTCAAGTTCCTGTACCAGTCCAGGAAATTTGCTCCGTTGAGCTTGTCCTTCTCAAGGCCAGAACGCAAGGAGAAAGAGTTCGTATTCGACGTCATGGTAATCTACAATAGAAATTAAAGTAGAAAGTAAATATCATATTCTTTTAATAATTTAATTAGGTCTTTAACTAAATGATGCTCCCACTGAATTCTATAATTCATGTGGGACAAGATCCACATCATACTACGCCTTGAGTTAGCTTTGGCTAAATCACCCAAGACTTAGTATGATCGGTAGGTAACAATTTACCAATTACATTTCTATGCAACTCTTGTTTATAGGATCAAGATCCGCATTTATATTAAAACTCGAGTTAGCTTTGGCTAATACGCCCAAGAATTAATATAAATGTGATTTTGACCTATCTACCAACCATTGGAAAACACCTATAGTTAAACTCGATCCAATTGAGTTAACTAGTTACTCAATCTAATTGAGTTGTACTCACCAATGCGTTGATAAGCGGGACCAAGATTGTCCCTCCGTACCCTACCAAGATAATATGTGTTGCTCTGCTTTGGCAGATTCAACAACACATGTGATCGAGGTAGTGATAGGTACATGGCACGGTAGGCATTTGAGTTGACACGATTGAGATCTAATCTAATCGAGAGGGTACATCTTGTACACGATTTAGATCTAATCTAATCGCTAGGCACTAATTAATTACTAATTATACATTACATACACTCAAGCAATTAATTAAATTATTTGTGATTAGTCATGGCCCTACTACGATCTTCTCAAGCCAATGAGAAGATCGGAAGGTCAACCTAAGGTCAACAGCTTCTCAAGCTCCTCCCTTTGACCACCTTGTGTTGCTCCCGCCCTCCTTGTAACTCCTTCTCGAGTGGACCTTCCACAGCTCTAATTGTGTACATTATAATTTTGAAACTTTAGTTACATTCGAGTCTAAACTAATTTACAACAAGAATAAATGGAGAAAGACACGACGCACAGTTCGCGTATCAAGTATACAGCACACACAATCACATGACGGCACGCAGGCCGTATTATGAATTACAACACATTTCCAATCAAATTGGGTCTTTTTAGACCATGACCATCACAAATTATATATAATTCTAAATTATGTAATTTCCATAATTTTCTATAATTTTAATACTATTTTTTACAATTTTTATGAGGAAAAATTCCCGGCGGTCCCGATTAGCGGTTTTCGGCCGCAATCGCGAAACGAATCCCCTTGCGGGGCCAGAGGTAGCGCCCCTACCCGTGATACAACCATCGCGAGTGTTCCTAAGTGATCCTACAGTACCTTAGTCCGCTGTCCCAAAAGGATTTTGGGCGAAAACTTGCCGTTTTGGAAAAATCTTCTCAGTAGTCGAAGCCTACAAGTGTCTAAACACTTGTGCTTCGCTTCTACGAGAAAAATACTCATAGAAACCATAAAAAACCTAAATTTACAGAAAGTTACAGAACCTACATTTTTCATAAAAATGCAAACTAAACTCGTACACGCTTCGCACGTGGCTCTGATACCACTGTTGGGATTTTCGGGCCGCGAAAATCGCTTTTTCTCGTCGCGGAAACCCCGAAACCCCCGTCACCGGATCCGTGCGAAGTAAAAATAAAAAAAAAAATTCATGTACGAGTTTACTAAAGCCTAGATCTACAAAGGAGAAGAGTCTTTTACTCTTGATGCAAAGCCCTTCGCAATCCCGCTCGTCCAACGGTTCGCCGGATCTCGAGATCGTCAAGCGTACGATCCTCTAGAAGTATCCACACGAACAAACTAGGTGGAGAGGCCAAACAAAAGGTGTGCTAGCACCTATGAAGTGTTCGGCCAAGGAGGAGGAGAGGGAGAAGAGAATGAGAGCAAGGAAGAAGATGAAAAAAAAATGCCTTGAATGAAAAATGAATTCCATTCATCACAATAAGTGGTCGGCCACTATTGTAACCTCCCCTCATTTAATGTGGCCATTAAAATAAGGAGGAGATTTGTAACCTCCATGAGGTGGCACACACATGTTCTAAACATGATGATGTGTAACACCATTATTGGCCACTTAATGCCAACTCACAAATGATGTGGCATAAAGTCAAGTCAAACTTGACTTTTCCTCTTCCTCTCAAGTCAAGTCAAACTTGACATTATAACTCCCATGGTTGATCTAATCCAACCATTTGATTCAAGCCAATTTAATATAATTAATCTAATTCATTTAATTAAATTGATTCAATGAGTCATACTCTAAATTAGACTCATTGAACACATGAATCAACTTGAGGCCAACTCAATTAGTACAATTAGGATTACTCTTAATCCAATTTGATTCATCACATTAATCTAACCCTTTTGGTTCATCATATGAACCTAATCTCCATCTAATTGTCCTTTGTGTGTGACCCTATAGGTTCTTATAATGTTGGCAATGCTCCTAAACCCATTTAGAAGCATAAGTAATAAGCGGTATCTAGCAACACATCATTACTACCCAAGTTATAAGAATGTTGAGATCCAACATCACCTTGTGACTACTAATTATGACTCCTCACAATATATGACAAGTGTCCTTCTATCCTAGATATCTAGATTGATCAATGTGAGGCATAGACCGTGTCATCCTCTAATCAATCTAAATCTTGAACTCCAAGTAAACTCAGTCAATCAAATGAGCTCAATATCTCATATTGACTCATTTGGGTATGGCCGTGCACTTCGTGGTCTCACTCTATCAAGAATATTGATGTCACTCCCATCATATAGGAGGGAGAGATCCCATCTACATCACTCACATCCTTCCGCATAATTTGTTACATACCCAGTAATCGCCTTTATAGTCCACCTAGTTACGGGTGACGTTTGACGAAACCAAAGTACATAACTCCTTATGTAGGGAACCATGGTGACTTCAGGTCTAAGGACTAGTAGTCATACTAATAGTCACATGAGAAAGTATATGACACTCATATAACGATCCATGATACTTTCTCATGGTGGGGCATTCAGTATACATTCTCCAATGCATACCCATGTGTCAACTTGATATCTCCATATCCATGACTTGAAAGATCAAGTCATTGAGTTGACCTACATGCTAGTCTTATTGCATTAACATTGTCCCATAATGTTAATACTCGACTAGGAATGATTAAGAGTAGTGTTCCCTATATCATCTCACTATCGATTCAACCAATCGATTGATATAAGTAAGAACCTTCTACTCAAGGACGCTATTATACTTAGTTTATTTGGCACCAATACAAGTAAGCATAATAACCAAAAACCAAATGTCTTTATATATAAGAAATATGATACAATGAGTCCATACAACAATCATCAAATGATTGACTCTGGGGCTCTAACTAACAGTTGCATGGAGTTCCTAAAACTATAATTTCTGATAGAGATGGTCATTTTACTTCACACTTCTGGGAGTGTGTTCTGAGAGCTCTTGGCACTAAGTTACAATTCAGTACTGCATTTCACCCTCAAATTGATGAGTAAACAGAACGGATGAACCAAATTTTGGAGGATATGCTATGGGCTTGTGCCTTAGATTTCAAGGGGAGTTGGTGTTGATACCTATGCTTAGCAGAATTCACATACAATAACAGCTATCAAGCTACTATCGAAATGGCACCCTATGAGGCTCTATATGGGAGGAGATGTAGATCTCCTATTTGTTGGTATGAAGGTGGTGAAAAGAAAGAAATGGGACTCCAGACAGACCTCATCGAAGACACCACCAAAGCTATTCAGAACATTCGTCAGAGAATAGGAACTGCTCAGAGTCGGCAGAAAAGCTATGCGGATGTGTGCCGTAGACCGCTAGAATTTGAGGTTGAGGATTCAGTATTCCTCAAAGTAGCTCCTATGAAAGGAGTGATGTGGTTTGGGAAGAAAGGAAAGTTGAGTCCATGGTATGTGGGGCAATACATGATCACCCAAAGAGTTGGTAAGGTAGCTTATAAGCTGGAACTACCGTAGGAAATGTCAGCTATTCATAATGTCTTTCGTGTCTCAATGTTGAAGAAGCATGTTCCCGATGCAAATTAAGTGATTGAGCCACAGACGGTACAAGTTCAAGAGGATCTCAATTTTAAAAGTCGACCTATTCGGATAATAGATCAAGAAGTGAAGAAGCTGAGGAACAAAGAGATACCGTTTGTAAAAGTGTTGTGGCAAAGTCAACAGTATGAAGAAGCAACATGGGAACGAGAGGATGATATGAGACAGAAGTATCCACAACTATTTTAAGTTCGAGGATGAACTTTTTATAAGGTATAGGGGGATTGTAACACCCATAAATTTCTTCAATTTAAATACATCAAAAAGAATTAGAAGAGATAAAAGAAATAAAAATAGATCAATAAATGACCTTGGGCTAGGATTGAACCCAAAACCTCTTATTTATGATTGGTTAAAGTTGCCATTAGGGTGGTGGTAAAGCATCACATGAGCAATAGGAAACAATTCATTATATGTAGACTATATGTGAAGAGATGCTTCAACTTCTACTTGGTAAAAAAGGGAAAGGATGAGATGAAAACATAACTTTTCATCTCCCTCTTCCTCCTCTCCTCTCTAGCCAAAATCCTCTCCTTCACCTCTATGGTTTTCGGCCAAGATCTAGGACTAGGGTTTCTAAAATTCTAAGTCTTCAAGGGGAGGATCTAAGAGGATAATTCCACAAGGTTCGTACACACATGAATGGTGTTTTGGAGATCAAGGCATACAAAAGAGAGGATCTTCTTCCCTACACCCTCCATAATGGTAAGATCTAGCGAAAGAATGTAAGTACTACTCACCTGTAATATAAGTTGCTTCGATTATGCATGTATGAACCTTCTTGTTCTGGTTTGTTATGGTTGTATGCATGATTAAGATATATGCATGTTAAAAAAAGATATAAGACATGTTATGTAATATGCCCTCTACAATTGTTGGGATTAAGAGCATGTTTAGAGGGTCTTGGATTTCTTCCCATGTAGTTTGGGGCTAAGAAGTATATTCCAGTGCCCTAAAGTGCTTCCCTATAAGTGTGAGGGATTAAGTGCACACAAGGTGTTTGTTGAAATGACAAGTTAGTGCAAGTATAAGAAAGAAGTATTACAAAAAGTATTTTACTTTAAGATGGCATGTACTGGACACAAGGTCCATGGGTGGGCTCCTAGATCGCCCCTAGGCCCCTAGATCGCCTAGCATTACCTTAATAGGTTCGGGATTAGCTACATCAGATCTTATTAAGGGTGCACGCAAAGTGGTACAATGTCGGGCCTAAAGCAAGTTGATTATTAATTGTTAGTTAGAGCCCTAGAGCCAATCATTTGATGATTGTTGTATGGAGTTGATTTATCATAATCTTATATATATAAAGGCATTTGTTTATGGTTATTATGCTTACTTGTATTGGTGCCAAATAACTAAGTATAATAGCGTCCTTGAGTAGAAAGTTCTTACCAATATCAATCGATTAGTTGAATCGATAGTGAGATGATATAGAGAACACTACTTTTAATCATTCCTAGTCAAGTATTAGCATTCAGGGACAATGTTAATGCGACGAGACTAGCATGTAGGTCAACTCGATGACTTGATCTCACAAATCATGGATATAGAGATATCAATTTGACACATGGGTATGCATTGGAGAATGTATACTGAATGACCCGCCATGAGAAGGTATCATAGATCGTTATATGAGTGTCATATACTTTCTCATGTGGCTATTAGTATGACTATTAGTCCTTGGACCTGAAGTCACCATGGTTCCCTACATAAGGAGTTACATACTTTGGCTTCGTCAAACGTCACCCGTAACTGGGTGGACTATAAAGGCGATTACTGGGTATGTAACAAATTATGCGGAGGGTTGTAAGTGATGTAGATAGGATCTATCTCTCCTATATGACGAGAGTGACATCGATATTCTTGATAGAGTGAGACCACGAAGTGCATGGCCATGCCCAAATGAGTCAATATGAGATATTGAGCTCATTTGATTGAGTGAGTCTACTTGGGATTCAAGATTTAGATTGATTAGAGGATGACACAGTCTATGCCTCACATTGATCAATCTAGATGTTAAGGATAGAAGGACACTTGTCATATATTGTGAGGAGTCACAATTAGTAGTCACAAGGTGATATTGGATCTCAACATTCTTGTAACATGGGTAGTAATGATGTGTTCCTAGATATCGCTCATTACTTATGTTTCTAAATGGGTTTAGGAGCATTGCCAACGTTACAAGAACCTATAGGGTCACACACAAAGGGCAATTAGATGGAGATTAGGTTCATTTGATGAACCTAAAGGATTAGGTTCATGTGATGAACCAAATTGGATTAAGAGTAATCCAAATTGAGCTAATTTAGTTGGACTCAATTTGGTTCATGTGTTAAGTGAGTCTAATTTGGACTTAGACTCATTTATTTAATTTAATTCAATGAATACAGATTCATTAAATTAAAATTGACTTGAATCAATGGTTAGATTAGATCAACCAAGGGAGAGAAGTGGTCAAGTTTGACTTGACTTGAGAGGAAGATGAAAGGTCAAGTTTTACTTGACCATTGACACCTCAATTGTGAGTTGGCATTAAGTGGACTAATGATGATGTGGCACATCATCAAGACCACTTCATGGTGTTCCACCTCATGAGGAAAATCAAGAGTTTTTGACTCTTGAAATCCCATGGAGTATATAACCTCTCACTTGAAGGTGGTCGGCCTCTTTTTGGGAGTTACTAGTGAGAATTGATTCTCATTCATTCCTTCTTCTTCCTCAAGCTCTATCTTCTTCTCCCTCTCTTCCTCCTTGCCGAGACCTTCAAAGGTGCTAGCACACCTTTTGTTTGGTTTCTCCATCTCTTGCTTGTGTGGATACACATAGAGGAGTATCTACTTTGATACTCTCGAGATCTGGCGAACCTTGGACGAGCAGGATTGCGAAGGGCATCGCATCAAGGGTAAAATTCTTATCTTGTAGATCTAAAGTAGATCTAGGCTTAGATAACTCATACGTGAAAGTTTTATGAAATTATTTTTTTCGCACAGATACGGTGGCATGGGTTTCGGGGTTTCTGCAACGTAAAAAGCGATTTTTGCGGCCGAAAAACTCAACTGTGGTATCAGAGCCACGTGTGAAGCGTGTACGAGTTTTATTTTGAGTTTTATGAAATTCTACAGATCTATAAGTTTCTGTGTTTTATGATTTTTATAGATTTATGGGTAATTTTCTCGTAGAAGCGAAGCACATGTGTTTAGACACTTGTAGGCTTCGACTACCGAGAAAATATTTCTGAAATGGCAAGGTTTCACCCCAAATCATTTTGGGACAGCAGACTAAGGCATTGTAGGATCGCTTAGGAACACTTGCGATGATTATATCCCGGGTAGGGGTGCTGCCCCTGACCCCGCAAGGGGCTTCATTCCGTGATTGCGCCCGAAAATCGCTAAACGGGACCGCCGGGAATTTTTACTAATAAAAATTGAAAAAAAATTGTGGAAAATTTACAGAAATTTATAGAAATTACATAATTTAGAATTATGTATTATTTTGTGATGGTCATGGCCCAAAAGACCCTAATTTGATTGGATATTGTGTTGTAATTCATAATACGGCCTGCGTGCCGTCATGAGATTGTGCGTGTTGTATATTTGATACGCGACCTGCGCATTGTGCCTTTCTATTTATTTATTCCTGTTGTAAATAGTTTAGACTCGAATGTAACTCGAGTTTCACCTTTTGTAATGTACAAAAATGAAGTGGTGGAAGGTTCACTCGAGACGGAGTTACGAGGAGGGTGCGAGCAACACAAGGTGGTCAAAGGAAGGAGCTTGAGAAGCTGTTGACCTTAGGTTGACCATCCGATCTTCTCATTGGCTTGAGAATATCATAGTAGGGTCATGACTAATCACAAAATTAATTAATTGCTTTTGTGTGTATATGTGATGCATGCTTGATTAGTAATTAATTAGTGCCTTAACGATTAGATTAGATCTAAGTCACGCACATGATGCACCTCCACGATTAGATTAGATCTAAATCGAGTATATGATATGCATCGTCGATTAGATTAGATCTCAATCGCGTCAACTCAAAAATGCCTACCATGCCGTGATACCTATCACTGGGATCACATGTTGTTGTTGAATCTGCCAAAGCAGAGCAACAAATATTATCTTGGTAGGGTACGGAGGGACAATCTTGGTCCCGCCTATCAACGCATGGGTGAGTACAACTCAATTAGATTGAGTAACTAGTTAACTCAATTGGATCAAGTTTAACTATAGGCTTTTTCCAATGGTAGGTAGATAGGTCAAAATCACGTTTATATTAACTCTTGGGCGTATTAGCCAAAGTTAACTCGAGTTTTAATATAAATTCGGATCTTGATCCTATAAACAAGAGTTGCATAGAGATGTAATTGGTAATTAGTTACCTACCGATCATACTAAGTCTTGGGCGATTTAGCCAAAGCTAACTCAGGGCATAGTATGATGTGGATCTTGTCCCACATGAATTCTATAATTCAGTGGGAGCATCATTTAATTAAAGGCCTAATTAGATGATTAATAGAATGTGATATTTATTTTTCTACATTTTTCTGCTGTAGATAACCATGACGTCAAATACGAACTCTTTCTCCCTACGTTCCGTCCTTGAGAAGGACAAGCTCAACGGAGCTAATTTGCTGGACCGGTACAGGAACCTAAGAATCGTTCTCACATAAGAACGTAAACTGTACGTTCTGGAGCAGCCCATTCCGGAGGCACCACTTGCCACTGCCACGCGAGCTGACCGTGATGCTTACAAGAAGCATCAAGATGACGCATTAGATGTGTCATGTCTTATGCTCGCGACCATGAACTCTGAGCTTCAGAAGCCACACGAGTTGATGGGTGCTTATGATATGGTTGAACATCTGCACCAACTATATCAAGGACAAGTGAGGCACGAGAGATTCGAGATCTCTAAGGCATTGTTTCACTGCAAGATGCAAGATGAGACTCCCGTAGGCCCATATGTACTCAAGATGATTGGGTACATAGAAAACCTACAGAGGTTGGGATTTCTGCTTGGCCAAGAGCTAGCCATTGACTTGATCTTACAATCCTTGCCAGAGAGCTACAGTCAGTTTATCATGAACTACAACATTAATGAAATTGACAAGTCACTGCCCGAGCTGCTTAGCATGTTAAGAACTGCTGAGCTCAACCTTAAGAAGGTTAAGCCCAACTCTATTCTGATGGTTCAGAAACACAAGGGCAAGGGCAAGCCCAAAGGTAAGGGAAAGTCTCAAGCCAAGGACAAAGGCAAGGCATTGAACCCCAAAGGAGGGGTCGCCAAGGATGCTACCTGCTTCCACTGTGGTTAGACCGGGCACTAGAAGAGGAACTGCAAAGTTTACCGGGAAGATCTTAAGAAGAAGAGAAGTGAGACTTCCACTTCAGGTATCTATGTTATAGAAGTCAATCTATCTATTTCCTCATCATGGGTATTAGATACCGGATGTGCTTCTCACATTTGTACTAATGTGCAGGCGCTGAGAAATAGTAGGGCATTGACGAAGGGCGAGGTGGACCTATGCGTAGGCAATGGAGCACGGGTTGTTGTTGTTGCTGTAGGAACTTATCATCTATCTCTGCCTTCTGGGTTTATATTAGAATTAGATGAATGTTGTTATGTGCCTGCTTTAACTAAGAACATAATTTCAGTTTCTTGTTTGGACAAGAAAGGTTTTTCATTTATAATAAAGAACAAATGTTGTTCAGTTTATTTTAATGATATATTCTATTATAGCGCACCTATGATGAACGGACTCTATATTCTAGACCTTGAGAACCATATCTATAACATAAGTACCAAGAGGTTCAAGTCAAATGACATGAATCAAACCTATATCTAGCACTGTCGCTTAGGTTATATAAATGACAAACGCTTATCCCAGCTCCATAAAGATGGTTTGCTGGACTCATTTGATTTTGAATCATATGAGACATGAGAGTCATGCCTTCTAGGCAAGATGACCAAGACTCCCTTTAGTGGACACAGTGAGAGAGCAACTGACTTGTTAGGTCTTATACATAGTGATGTATGTGGCCCTTTCAATGTCACTACTAGAGGTTGTTATAGGTACTTCATTACATTTACTGATAACTTCAGTAGATATGGTTATGTGTACCTGATGATATATAAGTCAGAATCCTTTGAAAAGTTCAAAGAATTCAAGAATGAAGTACAAAACCAGCTTGGCAAAAGTATTAAGATACTTTGATCAGATCGAGGTGGTGAGTACCTTAGCCATGAGTTTCGTGACTATCTAGCTGAGTGTGGGATTCTATCTCAACTCACTCCTCCTGGAACACCACAGTGGAATGCTGTATCCGAAAGGAGAAATCGTACCTTATTAGATATGGTACGATCTATGATGAGTCACACAGATCTTCCCATGTATCTTTGGGGCTATGCTCTAGACACAACAGCCTTCATTCTCAACCGAGTTCCATCTAAGGCTGTAATAAAGACACCATATAGGATATGGACTAGGAGAGATGCCCATGTGTCTTTTATGAGGATTTGGGGTTGTGAGGCTTACGTTCGACGTCAAGTCTCGGACAAATTGGGACCCAAATCCGATAAGTGCTATTTTATTGGATATCCCTAGGAAACGAAGGGATATTACTTCTACATTCCCAGTCAACACAAGGTAGTTGTGGCTAAGACTAGGGTATTTCTAGAAAGGGACTTTGTTTCTAGAAAGACTAGTGGGAGTACGTTCGATCTTGAAGAACTTCAAGATGTGGACCATAGCACTGAAGCCTCGATGGAAGTTGAATAGGAACCACAAAGTGTTATGGATGATGTTGTTCCACAAGGAGTTGAGGAACCACAACCAGTTCAAGTAGACCTACCTCTTCACAGGTCTGATAGGGTGCGTCTTCAGTCTGAGAGATATTCATTTCTCTTGTCTGACCATGATGACGTTGTGCTCATTGAGGATGAGCCTACCTCCTATCATGAAGCTGTGATGAGACAAGATTCTGAGAAATGGCTAGAGGTCATGAAATCCGAGATGGAATCTATGTACACTAACCAAGTATGGACTTTGGTTGATCCACCTGAAGGGGTAAAACCCATTGGGAGTAAGTGGGTCTTTAAGAGAAAGATCGACATGGATGGACTTATTTATAAGGGTCGCTTGGTAGCTAAAGGTTTCAAGCAAATTCATGGTATTGATTATGATGAAACTTTTTCTTGAGTAGGGATGTTTAAGTCCATTCAGATCATGGTTGCTATTGCAGCATACCATGACTATGAGATATGGCAGATGGATGTCAAAACCGCGTTTCTGAATAGAAACCTGCTCGAGGATGTGTACATGACACAACCTGAGGGTTTTGAAGATCCACAGCATACTAGCAGAGTATGCAAGCTGCATAGGTCCATGTATGGACTAAAGCAAGCTTCTAGGAGCTGGAATCTTCGATTCGATGATGCAATCAAACAGTTTGGTTTCATCAAGTATGAAGATGAGCCTTGTGTCTACAAGAAGGTTGTAGGAAACACAGTTGTCTTCCTTATATTGTATGTGGATGACATACTACTCATTGGGAAAGACATCCCTTTGCTGTAGTCTATCAAGATTTGGCTAGGGACTTGTTTCTCAATGAAGGACTTAGGTAAAGCATCCCGCATTCTTGGCATACAGATATATAGAGATAGATCTACGAGATTGCTTGGCCTAAGTCAGAGTACATACATTGATAAGTTATTACTTCGGTTTGCCATGCAGAACTCCAAGAAGGGATTTCTACCGATGTCACATGGTGTGAGTCTTTCGAAGAATCAAGGTCCCTCTTCTAGAGAGGAGAGAGACCGCATGGATCAGATCCCTTATGCTTCAGCCATAGGATCTAATGTACGCCATGCTATGTACTCGTCCTGATGTCTCGTATACTTTGAGCATGACGAGCAGATACCAGTCAGATCCAGGTGAAAGTCACTGGATAGCGATCAAGAGTATTATTAAGTACTTGAGAAGGACTAAAGAATATTTCTTGATATATGGAGGCGATGACGAGCTAGCTGTAAAGGGTTACATTGATGCCAGCTTCCAGACCGACCAGGATGATTATCGATCGCAATCAGGGTTCATGTTTTGCATAAATGGTGGTGCTGTGAGCTGGAAGAGTTCGAAGCAGGACACAGTCGCTAATTCTACAACAGAGACTGAGTATAATGCTGCATCAGAAGCAGCAAAGGAGGCAGTTTGGATCCGTAAGTTCATTACTGAACTTGGGGTGGTTCCTAGCATAGCTGATCCCATAGAGCTCTATTGTGACAACAATGGAGCAATAGCACAGGCTAAGGAACCTCGCTCACACCAGCGGACCAAACACATACTACGACGCTTCCATCTCATTCGAGAGATCATCGATAGAGGAGATGTGAAGATTTGCAGAGTACCCACTGAGGCTAACATCGCAGATCCCTTGACCAAGGCTTTGGCACAAAGAAAGCATGATGGTCACACTAGGTCTTTGGGCCTTAGAGCCTATACTGATTGCACTAGTACTAGTGCGAGATTGTTGGTTAGAGCCCTAGAACCAATCATTTGATGATATTTGTATGGACTCAATGTATTATATTCTTATATATATAAAGGCATTTGTTTATGATTATTATGCTTACTTGTATTGGTGCCAAATAACTCAGTATAATAGCGTCCTTGAGTAGAAGGTTCTTACCTATATCAATCAGTTAGTTGAATCGATAGTGAGATGATATAGGGAACACTACTTTTAATCATTCCTAGTCAAGTATTAGCATTCAGGGACAATGTTAATGCAATGAGACTAGCATATAGGTCAACTCGATGACTTGATCTCACAAGTTATGGATATAGAGATAACAAGTTGACACATGGGTATGCATTAGAGAATGTATACTGAATGACCCGTCATGAGAAAGTATCATGGATCGTTATATGAGTGTCATATACTTTCTCATGTGGCTATTAGTATGACTATTAGTCCTTGGACCTGAAGTTGCCATGGTTCCGTACATAAGGAGTTACATACTTTGGCTTCATCAAACGTCACCCGTAACTAGGTGGACTATAAAGGCGATTACTGGGTATGTAACAAATTATGTGGAGGGATGTGAGTGATGTAGATGGGATCTATCCCTCCTATATGACGAGAGTGACATCGATATTCTTGATAGAGTGAGACCACGAAGTGCATGGCCATGCCCAAATGAGTCAATATGAGATATTGAGCTCATTTGATTGAGTGAGTCTACTTGGGATTCAAGATTTAGATTGATTAGAGGATGACACGGTCTATGCCTCACATTGATCAATCTAGATGTCAAGGATAGAAGGACACTTATCATATATTGTGAGGAGTCTCAATTAGTAGTCACAAGGTGATGTTGGATCTCAACATTCTTGTAACTTGGGTAGTAATGATGTGTTGCTAGATACCGCTCAGTACTTATGCTTCTAAATGGGTTTAGGAGCATTGCCAACGTTACAAGAACTTATAGGGTCACACACAAAGGGCAATTAGATGGAGATTAGGTTCATTTGATGAACCTAAAGGATTAGGTTCATGTGATGAACCAAATTGGATTAAGAGTAATCCAAATTGAGCTAATTGAGTTGGACTCAATTTGGTTCATGTGTTAAGTGAGTCTAATTTGGACTTAGACTCATTTAATTAATTTAATTAAATGAATAGAGATTCATTAAATTAAAATTGACTTGAACCAATGGTTAGATTAGATCAACCAAGGGAGAGAAGTGGTCAAGTTTGCCTTGACTTGAGAGGAAGATGAAATGTCAAGTTTGACTTAACCATTGCCACCTCAATTGTGAGTTGGCATTATGTGGACTAATGATGATGTGCCACATCATCAAGACCACTTCATGGTGTGCCAACTCATGAGGAAAATCAAGGGTTTTTGACTCTTGAAATCCCATGGAGTATATAACCTCTCACTTGAAGGTGGTCTGCCACTTTTTGGGAGTTACTAGTGAGAATTGATTCTCATTCATTCCTTCTTCTTCCTCAAGCTCTATCTTCTTCTCCCTCTCTTCCTCCTTGCCAAGACCTTCAAAGGTGCTAGCACACCTTTTGTTTGGTTCTCCATCTCTTGCTTGTGTGGATACACATAGAGGAGTATCTACTTTGATACTCTCGAGATCCGGCGAACCTTGGACGAGCGGGATTGTGAAGGGCAACGCATCAAGGGTAAAATTCTTATCTTGTAGATCTAAAGTAGATCTAGGCTTCGAGAACTCATACGTGAATGTTTTACGAAATTATTTTCTTCACACGGATCCGGTGGCATGGGTTTCAGGGTTTCCGCAACGTAAAAAGTGGTTTTCCCAAGTTCATTGTTTATTTAAGTGAAAGCATTCTTAAGTTTGGGAATTAGAGACTATAAGGTGCAGTTTTGATGAACTCTATTGTATGGCAAGGTTTATGGTTTTCATTACTTGTTTTCAATACAAGCATGATTTTATGTTGACGTCTCATGATAATCCTTTTTAAAAATGATGATGTTTGCATGATGAGTCTATTTAAAAATACATGTTATGTACATATTTGCAAATTATGGGTTTTAGCATGAGTAATTATTGAGTGCATGTTTTGTGTTCCTTCAAGCAGTTTTGCAAAGCATGTTTTCCCTTTTTAATGCATTGTTTTATGAGCAGATGATACTTACTAAGTGTTTGCTTATAGATTGCATTTCCTTATACTGCAGATAAAGGTAAAGGAAAGCTCGAGTAGGAGGAGGCAGCAGGAGCAGTGTTTGGGGGTGTGTGTGTGTGGTGGAAAAATGGAAAGAGATCCGAGAGTTGTTAATTTGGGGAACATGTAGAACTTTAGTTTGTTTCTTCACTCTATATTATATAAAATACTGGCATAAGTTGGTTATGGAGGAATTGATGGCTTGGCAGAATGTTTGGATGGCAAGCGAAAGTGAAAAAAGCAGAGAACAAGCTCTTCCGGTAGCGAAGGGGGAGCCTCCACACGACCCGTGGCACGGCCGTCCGGATTCGCATGGCCTTGGGTTGTCTCCTCTCGGCCAAGGCTACACGGTCATGTCCTTCTTCCTCTCAGCCGAGGTGACACACCCGTGTGGGATCACACGGTCGGACACCTCCTCGTCTCGGCAATTGATACACGCCCGTGTGATTTCCACACGCCGGTGTGATTTCCACACGGCCATGTGATTTCCACACGGCCGTGTTTTTCCTTCTTTCTACCGAAGTGACACGGCCGTGTGAGGGTCACACGGTCGTGCCCCTGTTGGAGTGTATACTGAAAGCCTAAGCTTTGTAAACATTTATTATGAATAAAGAATCACATTTGGTCTAATTGTCTACATTTGTTTGTAGTTGTTCATTTAATTTATATTGTAGATAACATAGTATGTGGTGTCACATACAGAAGATGATGTTATCAGTACCTTATAAATTATAAACAGTAGCTCACGACCAAAATGGAAAAGGAACAAACCATTAGAAGGTCGTAGTGTAATTAGGTATTAGTTTATCTTGACTATATAATTACACTAGTACACTCAGAGTGTATTGAGTAGGACCATTTGAGGTCGTTTCTTTTATACTGACTTTATAAAGGAACAAAGACCTCAGTTATTATGGAAGTGTGTGCTCTTAATCCTAATATAATAACAAGCACATATATTTGATATTTATTTCTTTAATTTATCAATGAGTGAGATTTAGTTTGTTGAATCAATAAACCCGATAAGTTGGGAAATAGTATCACTTATAGTGTGTGTTGTTGATTATAGAAGGAAACTGTGTCCTAGAGATACTAGGTTGATAATGTCCTCAAGAGGAGCTCATAAAGATTGTCATGTTAAACCCTGCAGGTGGACTTAGTCCGACATGACAATAAGGTTGAGTGGTACTACTCTTGGACTTAGATATTAATTAAATGAGTTGTCAGTAACTCACTTAATTAGTGGACATTCGATATCTTAAATATAGGGAGACTAACACACTCATAATAAGAAGGAGCCCAAAAATGTAATTTGGGATTGGTGCGGTAGTTCAATGATAGTTCTCTAGTGGAATGAATTATCATTGATAAAATTAAGTTGTGTGTTCGGGGCGAACACGGGATGCTTAATTTTATCAGGAGACCAAAACCAACTCCTCCTCTCGGTCCCTATCGTAGCCTCTTATTTATAGAGTTCTATACCCACCTATACCCACCTTCTAAACCCAACCAATAGGGGCCGGCCAAGCTAGCTTGGGAACAAGCTAGGGCCGGCCTAGGTATAATATTAGGTGGCTGGCCCTAGCTTGAACCCAAGCTAGTGGGGGCCGGCCAAATTAGATTTAAAAGGGATTTTAATTTTAATTTTTATTATGTAGAAGAAATAATTTATTAAAGAGAATTAAAATTAAAATATCTCTCTTGTAAAAGATCTACAAAAGATTAAAGAAAGAGATTAGATCTCTTTCCTTATTTGTAGATTGGAGAGATGTTTTATTTTCTCTTTAAAAATTATTCACATGTTGATAAAATTAAAATTATAGAAATTTCCTTTTATCAACCATGAAGAGATTTTAAAGAGAAATTTTATTTTTTAAAATTTCCGGAAACAAATTAGGAAGTTTTAATTGTTGATTAAAACTTGTCCAATTTGTTCTCCAATGATGTGGCCGGCCATTGGTTTTAATTTGGGAAATTTTATTTTATTTTTCTCAATAAAATCATGTCAAGGAAATTGAGGAAATTTTATGGTAATTAAATTTACTAATTTGCCTAGGCCAAGGAATATAAAAGAATGGGTAGGGGTGCCTTCATGAGACACAACATCTATTATTTCTCTACCTCTTTTGTTCCTTGGTGTGGCCGGCCAACCTCTCCCTCTCTTCCTCTTGTGGTGGCCGAACCCTACTCTTCCATTGGAGCTCTTGTGGTGGCCGGATACTACTCGGAGAAGAAGAAGAAGAAGAAGGAGAGAAAGCTAGCATCTCTTGGAGCTTGGTTAGTATTTTGATTTTCTTCCTTGGTGAAGCTTCCTCTTTGTTGGCCGAACCTAGCTAGGAGGAGAAGAAGGTGATTGGTGGTTTCTCGTCTCGGAAGATCGTTGCCCACACAACGTCCGAGGTTAGAAGAGGAATACGGTAGAAGATCAAGAGGTTTTTCTACAAGGTATAACTAGTAATTTTTATTTCCGCATCATGCTAGTTATTTATGGAAATAATACCAAATACAAGAGGCTTACGTTCTAGTATTTCGAATATGTTTTTCGATGTTGTGTTCTTTTGTTTTCTTTCTTTTCCTTGTGATTTGATTGTTCTCTTTGGTTAACCTAAAGTTATTTTAGGAAATTAAATATTAGCTTTCTATTAAAGGTTTTGTCTAGTCGGTGGTGGTTGCTCCCATATCCAAGAAGGCCATGTGCCTCGCCACGTCAAGACTGGAACCTTTATGGAAATTAATATTTAATGGAATTAATAACTTAAGGAGACTTGGGTCGAACGTGTTAAGTTCAGAGATCCAAGTCAAAACCTAAAGAACAAATAGATTAAGTTTTGGATCAAACGTGTTAAGTTCCGCAGCGATCCAAAATTTAATTTAAAAGAACACATGGTAGCTAGGAAAGGTTCAGACCTTTGTACAAAATTTTTAAATGGAACCTCTAGGTTTTCCGAGTAGCAACCAACAATTGGTATCGGAGCTAGGGTTTGCCTCTGTATTTGGTATTTAGTTTAATTATGCACATGTCATACATAATTTAGGCGGGATAATAGTAGGATGTGCTAACTTTGTGGATCGCAGGATCCAACTATTATGGCTTTTAGTTAATTATGTGTGATTGGACCTTGGACATATCAAGGGCAATTTATATGTGTGTGCATGATTGTATTAAAATACAGCAGGCGTATTTAGTTTTATTAGGATTTTATTTTGATCTAGATACATGTACATTCCTTTTATGGAATATAGGATCAAAAATGTAAAATTCTATTTATGTCGCGGATCGAATCTTGCAAAGCGTGGAACCTTCTAAGGACCAGAGGCGCAGCGGAACTAGGAGCAAGATGGATGCGACAGCTAGACCCGGAGGCGGTGGCCAAATATGGCAGCAGCTTGGGATGACAACACACGGAGGACAATTAAGAGATAAAAGCCATAATAGTTGAAAATTAAATTTTCTATTTATTGCTTTTATATTGTGCTGTGTGTGCATGTTAGTTTACAAGTTTAGTAGGCTAGCATAGTTAAAATTCCTTATTTATAAATAACTAAGTGGGAGAGGGATTTTTAAATAAATCCCATGGTCTCCATTACTAGTTTGTAAGTGATGCAAACAAGCTTGCGCGTTGGCTCTGAGTGTCTTCCTCCATAACGGATGAGCTTGTTTGTGGATCACTAGAACAGACTTCCATTTTTGGATGACTATAGGAAATTAATTAAGAGCGTGTGATCTTCCCCAACGGAAGGGGCATAATCTTATTAATGGACTTAGTGTCAAGTAATGGTATACACTTAGACACATCTAATAGTATCCTCCCCAACGGAGTCACTATTATTATTTGTGTGACCAAATAATACCAACTATTAATTTTATTTGTCAAAAAGTTAGGTTGACAAGATAATAAAATTAATGGGTTAAAACCCTCCTTTTACAAATGTTGAATTTGCATACGTCCACACTAACGTGGCATACAAAATTCACGGTGTGATGAGGTGTTGGTTAATTTAAAATAGTATTGTTTGAGGAATCAATATTATTCTAAATTTAGAGTTCTGACCAAAAGTTATTTGTGATTCTTAGGATGACTTTCAACCCACTGCCCATCATACTTCAACAAAATAGACTTACTGGACCTAATTACATAGATTGGAAAAGGAACCTAGACATTGTTCTGACCACTGAAAGCTATAAATTTGTCTTGACTGAACCTTGTCCCGATGCACCCACTGGTGAATCTACCCAAGAGGAGATTGAATATCATAAGAGATGGGTAAAGGCAGATGAGATGGCGCGGTGTTACATTTTGGCTTCAATGTCAAATGTATTGCAACATCAGCATCAAGATTTACCAACAGCTTATGATATTATGAACAATCTCAAGGAGCTCTTTGGTCATCAGGATAGGGCTTCTAGACAAGAAGCTATGAGAAAGATAATGACAGCCACCATGCAAGAGGGTACTCCTGTAAGGGATCATATCCTAAAGATGATGGCTTATCCGAACGAGATACAGATCCTTGGAGGAGAAATTGATGGGGAAACCCAGATCGATATGATCCTCCAAACGCTACCTAGAAGTTTTGAGCAGTTCCGCCTGAACTATAATATGAATAAAAGGATTTATTCATTAGGGAACTACTGATAAGCAGCAGAAGGATTATTTCGTCACAATTCTCAAATTCACTTTGAAAATGGTTCTACTTCTAAACCGAAGGAAAGAAGAAGAAGAAAAAGTCGTCAGCAAAGAAAGTGAATAAATCTCAGAGTACGGATTTAAAGCTGGAGTGAAGAAGTCAAGGGCAAGTGCTTCATCCGCAAGCAGAGAAGGCAGACTGTCCTCGTAGGAACCAAAACAAAGGTATATCTCATGCTCTGGTTGTTGAAACATGTTTAGCGGTGTTATCTACCAGCACCTGGTGTGTAGATACGGGAGCCACTGATCATGTCTGCAATTCCTTGCAGGGGTTCCAGGAAACCCGACGACTATCTGAAGGGGAGATTACCGTCTACATGGGCAATGCTACTAAGGTGGCAGCTGTTGCAGTGGGAGACGTCTACTTGTCTTTTAGTAGAAATAGAAATTTGGTTTTAAGAAATTGTCTTTATGTACCCAGTTTTAGAAAGAATTTAATTTCAGTTTCTAAACTGTTTTTAGATGGATATTCAGTTTCTTTTAGTAACGATGTAGTTATTAAAAGAAATAAAGTGATTATCTGTTCTGGTGCATTAGTTGGCAATTTGTATATTTTAAATCCAATTTCTTCCACAAAGCAAAACATGGAAATTTATAACTCATCTTCTAATTCTAATAAGAGAAAAGAACCTTCAGAAATGAACCAAGCATATCTTTGGCATCTAAGACTTGGTCATATTAATTTAAGTAGGATTCAGAGGCTTATAGCCGATGGACTTTTGAGTTCATTAGAGTTGGAAAATTTTCCAACTTGTGAATCTTGCTTAGAAGGTAAAATGACCAAGAGGCCGTTCAAGGCCAAGGGGTATAGAGCCAAAGAAGTGTTAGAGTTGGTTCACTCTGATTTGTGTGGTCCTATGTCCATCCTGGCAAGAGGAGGTTTTGAATATTTTGTCTCTTTCATAGACGATTATTCAAGATATGGATACATTTACCTAATGCGCCGCAAGTCCGAGTGCTTTGACAAGTTCAAAGAATACAAGGTCGATGTGGAGAAACGATTAGGTAAAAGTATCAAGACACTACGATCTGATCGTGGCGAATACCTCTTAGGAGAGTTTAGGAATTACTTATCGGCTGGATTCAATCCCAATTGTCTACACCGAACACCCCAAGAATGGTGTAGCGAGCGAAGGAATAGGACTCTTATGGAAATGGTTAGATCGATGATGAGTTATTGAATTACCAAATTCGTTTTGGGATATGCTCGGAAACAGAGCAGATTCCGAACTTAGTACCTTCTAAATCGTTTCTTCTCCTCCCATAGAATTGTGGAATGGTCGAAACCCAGTCTAAGACATATTGGATTTGGGGTAGTCCAGCACATGTGCTGAAACGAGATCTTGATAAGTTAGAATCTCGTACAGAAGTTCGCGTGTTTGTAGGATATCCCAAAGGAACGAAAGGTGGTTTATTTTATAGTCCTAAAGACCGTAAGGTCATTGTTAGCACCAATGCCCGCTTTTAGAAGAAGACTATATAATGGATCACAAGCCCGAGTAAAGTTGTTTTAGAAGAACTTAGAAAGGACATGTCTACTTCAGTACCAACAAGACAAGATGAAGTACCACAAGAGACAACACGTGTCACACATGATACACAACCACGGATGCCTCGTCGTAGTGGGAGGGTTGTGAGGCACAAAGATTCATGTTTTTGGGAGAGTCTTCGGACTTGATCGCGGGTAAACATGAACCTGATCCCCGGTCATATGACGAAGCACTCCAAGATATAGATGCAGCATCTTGGCAAAAGGCAATAAATTCTGAAATAGAGTCCATGTACTCTAATAAGGTTTGGGAGCTTGTAGAACTACCTGATGGTGTAAAAGCCGTTGGATGCAAGTGGATCTACAAAAGGAAAAGAGGGACAGACGGGAAGGTAGAAACCTTCAAAGCTAGGCTTGTTGCAAAAGGGTACACTCAAAAAGAGGGAATCGATTATGAGGAGACATTTTCACCGGTAGCCATGCTTAAGTCTATCCGGATACTCTTATCCATTGCTGCTCATATGGATTATGAGATTTGGCAAATGGATGTCAAGACAGCTTTCCTTAATGGAAGTCTTGAAGAGAACATCCATATGAAGCAACCAGAAGGGTTCATTGAAAAAGGCAAAGAGCATCTAGTGTGCAAGCTCAATCGGTCCATTTATAGACTGAAGCAAGCTTCAAGGTCTTGGAACATCCGGTTTAATGAAGTAATCCAGTCATATGGATTTATTCAAAGTCCGGATGAGTCTTGTGTATATAAGAAGTGTAACGAAAACGTGGTGGTATTTCTTGTATTATACGTAGATGGTATTTTGTTAATTGGCAACAATGTCAAGGTATTATCAGACGTAAGGGTATGGTTGTCCAAACAATTTGATATGAAGGACTTAGGAGAATGTGCACACATTCTTGGGATCAAAGTTATATAGGGATCATAAGAAAAGAATGTTGTGTCTATCCCAAGCTTCATATATAGATACAATCCTTGCTCGTTTTAGCATGCAGGATTCCAAGAAAGGTTTCTTACCTTTTAGACATGGAGTAGCTCTATCTAAAGAGATGTCTCCAAAGACATCAAAAGAGATAGAGGACATGAAAGCAGTTCCTTATGCTTCGGCTGTAGGAAGCCTAATGTATGCAATGCTATGTACGAGACCTGATATCTGTTTTGCCATGGGCATGGTCAGCAGATATCAGAGTAACCCTGGACAAGGACATTGGACTGCAGTAAAGCATATATTAAAGTACCTGAGAAGGACTAGAGATTATATGCTAGTTTTGCTCCCTGTGGGTTACACGGATTCAGATTTCCAATCAGATAGGGATAACAGTAAGTCTACATCAGGCTATGTGTTTACTTTAGGAGGTGGAGCCATTTCATGGAGGAGTGTTAAGCAGAAATGCGTTTCGGACTCAACCATGGAAGTTGAATATGTAGCAGCCTCTGAGGCAGCTAAAGAAGCAGTATGGCTCAGGAACTTTCTAATGGACTTAGATGTGATTCCTGGTTTGCCCAAAATCATCACAATTTATTGTGATAATAGTGGTGCAGTTGCAAACTCGAAGGAACCACGAGCTCATAAGGCAAGTAAACATATAGAGCGCAAGTACCACCTGATACGAGATATTGTGAAGTGAGGAGAAGTTGTCATCACCAAGATTGCATCAGCGGATAACCTGGCAGATCCTTTCACTAAGGCCCTTCCGGCGAAAGATTTCGATCGGCATGTGGAGGGAATGGGAATCAGATGTATGGTAGAAGATATGGCAGCTTAGTCATTAGTATAAGTGGGAGATTGTTGGAGTGTATACTGAAAGTCTAAGCTTTGTAAACATTTATTATGAATAAAGAATCACATTTGGTCTAATTGTCTACATTTGTTTGTAGTTGTTCATTTAATTTATATTGTAGATAACATAGTATGTGGTGTCACATACAGAAGATGATGTTATCAGTACCTTATAAATTATAAACAGTAGCTCACGACCAAAATGGAAAAGGAACAAACCATTAGAAGGTCGTAGTGTAATTAGGTATTAGTTTATCTTGACTATATAATTACACTAGTACACTCAGAGTGTATTGAGTAGGACCATTTGAGGTCGTTTCTTTTATACTGACTTTATAAAGGAACAAAGACCTCAGTTATTATGGAAGTGTGTGCTCTTAATCCTAATATAATAACAAGCACATATATTTGATATTTATTTCTTTAATTTATCAATGAGTGAGATTTAGTTTGTTGAATCAATAAACCCGATAAGTTGGGAAATGGTATCACTTATAGTGTGTGTTGTTGATTATAGAAGGAAACTGTGTCCTAGAGATACTAGGTTGATAGTGTCCTCAAGAGGAGCTCATAAAGATTGTCATGTTAAACCCTGCAGGTGGACTTAGTCCGACATGACAATAAGGTTGAGTGGTACTACTCTTGGACTTAGATATTAATTAAATGAGTTGTCAGTAACTCACTTAATTAGTGGACATTCGATATCTTAAACACAGGGAGACTAACACACTCATAATAAGAAGGAGCCCAAAAATGTAATTTGGGATTGGTGCGGTAGTTCAATGATAGTTCTCTAGTGGAATGAATTATCATTGATAAAATTAAGTTGTGTGTTCGGGGCGAACACGGGATGCTTAATTTTATCAGGAGACCAAAACCAACTCCTCCTCTCGGTCCCTATCGTAGCCTCTTATTTATAGAGTTCTATACCCACCTATACCCACCTTCTAAACCCACCCAATAGGGGCCGGCCAAGCTAGCTTGGGAACAAGCTAGGGCCGGCCTAGGTATAATATTGGGTGGCCGGCCCTAGCTTGAACCCAAGCTAGTGGGGGCCGGCCAAATTAGATTTAAAAGGGATTTTAATTTTAATTTTTATTATGTGGAAGAAATAATTTATTAAAGAGAATTAAAATTAAAATATCTCTCTTGTAAAAGATCTATAAAAGATTAAAGAAAGATATTAGATCTCTTTCCTTATTTGTAGATTGGAGAGATGTTTTATTTTCTCTTTAAAAATTATTCACATGTTGATAAAATTAAAATTATAGAAATTTCCTTTTATCAACCATGAAGAGATTTTAAAGAGAAATTTTATTTTTTAAAATTTCCGGAAACAAATTAGGAAGTTTTAATTGTTGATTAAAACTTGTCCAATTTGTTCTCCAATGATGTGGCCGGCCATTGGTTTTAATTTGGGAAATTTTATTTTATTTTTCTCAATAAAATCATGTCAAGGAAATTGAGGAAATTTTATGGTAATTAAATTTACTAATTTGCCTAGGCCAAGGAATATAAAAGAATGGGTAGGGGTGCCTTCATGAGACACAACATCTATTATTTCTCTACCTCTTTTGTTCCTTGGTGTGGCCGGCCAACCTCTCCCTCTCTTCCTCTTGTGGTGGCCGAACCCTACTCTTCCATTGGAGCTCTTGTGGTGGCCGGATACTACTCGGAGAAGAAGAAGAAGAAGGAGAGAAAGCTAGCATCTCTTGGAGCTTGGTTAGTATTTTGATTTTCTTCCTTGGTGAAGCTTCCTCTTTGTTGGCCGAACCTAGCTAGGAGGAGAAGAAGGTGATTGGTGGTTTCTCGTCTCGGAAGATCGTTGCCCACACAACGTCCGAGGTTAGAAGAGGAATACGGTAGAAGATCAAGAGGTTTTTCTACAAGGTATAACTAGTAATTTTTATTTCCGCATCATGCTAGTTATTTATGGAAATAATACCAAATACAAGAGGCTTACGTTCTAGTATTTCGAATATGTTTTTTGATGTTGTGTTCTTTTGTTTTCTTTCTTTTCCTTGTGATTTGATTGTTCTCTTTGGTTAACCTAAAGTTATTTTAGGAAATTAAATATTAGCTTTCTATTAAAGGTTTTGTCTAGTCGGTGGTGGTTGCTCCCATATCCAAGAAGGCCATGTGCCTCGCCACGTCAGTACTGGGAACATTTTATGGAAATTAATATTTAATGGAATTAATAACTTAAGGAGACTTGGGTCGAACGTGTTAAGTTCCGTAGGAGATCCAAGTCAAAACCTAAAAGAACAAATAGATTAAGTTTTGGATCAAACGTGTTAAGTTCCGCAGGCGATCCAAAATTTAATTTAAAAGAACACATGGTAGCTAGGAAAAGGTTCAGACCTTTGTACAAAATTTTTGTACAGTGGAACCTCTAGGTTTTCCGAGTAGCAACCAACAACCCCTTCTATCCTCTACCAAGGGTCATGGTCGTGCAACCCTCACACGGTTGTGCCCTATGTCAGTTGAGAGTACAACACCTGTCAGGGCCACACAACCCAGACCCCTCAACAAGTTCAGACTAGATTTCTGAATCAAGTGAAGTGCAATTAACAATGTCCTTAGAAGGAAAAAAAGAAAGAGTAAAGTAACACCCGTGCTCTAAGGAGGGCTTTAGTCAGGCGGTCGTTACAAGGCTTGTGTAGCCTTGTCGACAATGAAAGTTGTGTGGCTTGCCCATCAATTGTGCAATAATCTGTCTGGTTGAAAAGGTTCCTGAAGCATTTGAAGATTGCTGAGGACAGTGGGAGTCATGTTATAGTGTAATGTGACAGTCAAGCTGAGGATCCCAAATATCACAACAAAGACAAGCATATAGAATTAAGTATAATTTTGTAAGGGATATTATGGTCAAGAAAATGAGAATTCTTGAGTATATCCCTGCACGAACTATGCTTGCAGATCCTTTTACTAAGTCATTGACTAAAGAGTCATTTCAAAGAATGGGAAGTCTTTGTAACTTCATAAAATGTAACATGTTATAAAATGTCATGATCTATTCAGTGTATAAGTTGTTATATTTTGGATTAAAGTCTTGATGAGCATGCTGATAGGTTGAGATTGGTCCACTCACATGGGCAATTATCTTTATTTGTTAAGTATAAATAGAGGTAAGACCGTTACTTATGGGACAGTTTATGTATCTGTGAATAGATACATACCTATAAGTTAAGGTCGCCTTGATAATTATGTCAAGATAAGCTTATTTATGTAATGATCGAAGTAAATGAACCCACCATTTACTAAACCTGTTAAAAGCCATATTGGAATTCATATGTTGAATTCAGGATTAAACATTAGGTATGTCTAGATCGAAATTTGTATGATGTTAAAATCTGAGAAAAATATGCGCTCTTTTTAGTAAAGAGAATAACATCGTAGCATGTGATTCATACCACATGTGTTATGGTGACAATAAGAGTAGTAGGAGAATGGATCCCTATTTTTCTACTATGTGAGACCTTTGAGATTATAAGTTAATCTCAATTTTTACCCTTAGTGACTATTTAGTTGTTTACTTGAAGTTTAAATTAGTGTCTACTACTTTAGCATGTATCTTATGACTATGGATGATTCGGTCTATGAAATAAAACTAGAAAAGTGACTGATTGAAATGAATAGATTCTAGTAAAAAAGGAAGATTAAATAGATTTACATCTTTTGATGTTATTCACTGGTCGACCCATTTCTGTTATGTATAGAAATGAATGTGAATATTGAATATGGAACATGCTCTTGACATAATGATCATTATAAGGGATTAGAGATGCTCATATTGATGTAAATGAAGATTATTTAATCTGGGTAAATATCAAGACATGAAAATCTCTAAGATAATGGTTGTGTGTCACTGTGAGATTAGATGTTTCCTGGATAAAGGCTATGTGCCACAAGGACAGAGAGGCTATGTGTCATTATGAGGATGTCTCTGATTCATTGCAAAAAGAGCGGTTATGTACGGTATAACAATCTTTTTAGCATCTATTGCTCAATGTGCTTGCTGTCGCACGAACTATTTTCCCTAAAGTATGAATTGGATGTTCTTATTTAGTCTTTGTGACTAATTAGTGTTTTTCTCTGACATTTGTATAGTCTATGTAACCAATTAATGTTTGGCTTTGGCCTTGTGATATGAACATCTTGTAGTTTATGTGACTGACATGGTCTATGTTGTTAGAGTGTATACTAAAAGCCTAGCTTTTGTAAACATTTATTTGTTAAAGTAAAAGAATCACATTGGTCAATATCTGCATTTATATATTAAATGTAATTGTTCAATTAATTTATATAGTAGACAACATGGAGTGTGGTGTCACACTCAGAAGATCATGTTGTTGGTTCTCTATAAATTATAAACAGTTGCTCGCGACTAAGATAGAAAGGAACAAACTATCAGTATAGTCGCAGTGTAATTAAGTATTAGTTTATATTGACTAATAAATTACACTAATACACTTTAAGTGTATTGAGTAGGATCATTTAGGTATGTTCTTTTTGTACTGACTTAGTAAAAGAACTAAACCTTAGTTATTATGGAAATGTGTGCTCTTAATCCTAATATAATAACAAGCACATATATTTAATATTTATTTCTTTGATTTATCAAAGGGTGAGGTTTAGCTCGATAAATCAATATGCCCGATAAGTTGGGAAATGATATTACTTATAGCGTGTGTTGTTGATTATAGAAGGAATCTGTGTCCTAGTTATCTAGGTTGAGAATGATCCCAAGAGGAGCTCATAAGGATTGCCATGTTAAACCCTGCAGGTGGACCTAGTCCAACATGACAATAAAGTTGAGTGGTACTACTCTTGGAGCTAGATACTAATTAAGTGAGTTGTCAGTAACTTACTTAATTAGTGGACATTCGTAATCTTAAATACAGGGAGACTAACACACTCATGATAAGAAAGAGCTCATAATGTAATTTGGGATTGGTGCGGTAGTGCGGTAATAACTCTCTAGTTGAATGAGTTATTATCGATGAACTTGAGTTGTGTGTTCGGGGCGAACACGGGATATTCAAGCTCATCGGAAGGCCAAAACCAATTTCTCCTCTAGGTCCCTGTCGTAGCCTCATTATAGCCTCAAGTCCATCCAAATGTAAGACTCTTCTTGGTGTCCAAGAAGGGGGTTGGACCATTGCTGGGTGACCAAGAAATGGCCGACCACATCCTCTTGAAGGGGTCGGCCCTATAGCTTGGTGACCAAGCTTGTAGGGGCCGTCCATAATAATTCAAAAAGGGAGGGTTGTTTTGAATTTTTAAAATCTTTTCTTTGTAGAAAACTATAAGTTTTAAAAGAGAGATTTTAATTTTTAAAACATTCCTTATTTGAATTAGGCCACATGTTTAAATAGAGAGTTTAAAAGTTTTTAAAACTTTCCCTTTTTAACCATCCTTATGGTTTAAGAAAAAAAAGGGAAAAGAAGTTTTAAAATTTAAATTTTCTATCACCATGTTAAAAAAGGAAATTTTATAAGAGAGTTTTTAAATTTTAAAACATGGTTTTAATTTTTAGAAACTTTCCTTTTTTAACTCATACTTTAGGAAAGAGAGCTTGTAAATTTTATAAGATGATTTCTTCTTGTAAAATTTTTAAAAATTATTTTTCCTTTCCTTTTAATTGTGGCCGGCCACCTTGCTTGGTGCCCAAGCAAGGGCCGACCAATAGGATTAAACCAAATTCAATCCTAAACCAAATAGGATTGATCTCAACCATTGATTGATGATTGATTCAATCAAGAGGAAAGAAAAGGAAAAATAAAAAGGAAAAAGGAAAAACTCTTGGATGATTTTATTTTTTGTAAAAGGTTTTTCCTTATTTGCTTTGGGCAAGTAATATAAAAGAAGGGGTGAGGCGGCTTCATGAGACACAACTCTTATTCTTTTGCTGGGGTGATCTCTTGGTGTGGCCGGCCCTCTCCCTTCTTCCTCTCCCTTTGCTCTCTTCTCCTTGGTGGTGGTGGTGGCCGGTTTTTAGAAAAAGAAGGAGGAAGCTTTTGAGTGGTGTTGATCTTGGAGGATCGTCGCCCACACGACATCCAAGGCGAGGCGAGGAATACGGCAGAAGATCTCGAGGTCATTAGCATACAAAGAGAAGGTATAATTAGCAATTGTTTTCCGCATCATGCTAGTTTTTCTCTTTGTAAGAATTCTAAATACATGAGGCAATTAGATCTAGTTTATCGAATTTATTTTTCGATTTTGTGTTTTCTTCTTTTTTGAATTTGTGATTCGATTGTTCCTTTTGGTTAACCTTGAGTTATTTAAGGACATAAATATTAGCTTTCCTTAAAAGGCTTTGCCTAGGCGGTGGTGGTTGCTCCCATATCCAAGAAGGTCATGTGCCTCGCCATGCAGTCCTGGAAGCCAATTTTGGAAATTAATATTTATGGAATTAATAACCTAGGTAGATTTGAATCAACAGTGTTAAGTTCCGCTTGCGATTCAAATCTAAACCATTAAGAACAGATAAGTTAAATTTGGAATCAATGATGTTAAGTTCTGTCTGCGATTCCTAATTTAACTTCTAAAGAACACAATAGGTTATTTAATGAAAGGTTCGACACTTGTATAAAAAATTTTGTATAGTGGAATCGGTACGTTTTCCTAGGTTTAACCAACAATTGGTATCAGAGCTAGGGTTTGCCTCTGTGTATTTTTAGAATTCAAATATGTTATGCACATGTCATACATAATTTAGGCAGGAAAATAGTAGGATGTGCTAGCTCTTTGGTTGCAGGTTCCAACTATTATGACTTATTGATATTGTGTGTGATTTGACCCTTGGACATGTCAAGGGCATTATTTGTGTACATGATTGTATGTATAAAATACAGCAAGAGCTATATTATTTTTAGATTTTTATTTTCGATCTAGAATACATGTACATTCCCTCGTGGAATATAGGATCGATATATGTAAAATTCTATTTTTGTCACGGATCGGATTCTTGCGAGGCGATGTACTTTTGGAGCACCAGAGGCGCAGCGGAATAAGAAGCAAGAAGGATGCGACAACTCGACCCGATAACGGTGGTTAAAGATGGCAGCAGTTAGGGTTGGAGCATACTGAAGACAGTGATGGAAAAGACCATAATAGTTGGAAAATTAATTTCCAAATTTATTGCTTTTATTTACTGTGATGTTTATATGCATGTGATGAATGCTAGCATAGGTTAAAATCCTCATTTCTAAATAACTAAGTGGGAGAGGGATTTTAATAAATCTCATGGTCTCCATTACTGGTTTGTAAGTGATGCAACAAGCTTGCGTGTTGGCTCTGAGTGCCTCCCTCCACAACGGATGGGTTTGTTGCGGATCACTAGATCAAACTTCCTTTTATGGATGGTTAAAAGAAATTATTTAGGAGCGTGTAATCTTCTCCAACTGAAGGGGCACAATCCTATTTAATGGACTTAGTATCTAGTAATGGTATACACTTAGATGCATTCAATAGTATCCTCCCCAACGGAGTCACTGCTATTGTCTTGTGTGACCAAAGTGAAACCAACTATTAATTTTATTTGTCATAAAGTTAGGATGACAAGATAATAAAATTAATGGGTCACCCCCTCCTCTTACAAATGATGAATTTGTATACGTCCACACTAACGTGGCATGCAATATTCACAGTGATTTGAGGTGTTGGTTAATTTAAAATAGTATTGTTTGAGGAATCAATATTATTCTAAATTTAGAGTCTTGACCAAAGTTTACTTTTGTGATTCTTAGGATGACTTTCAACCCACTAGCCATTATACTGAAAGAGAACAAACTTACTGGTCCCAACTATATTGATTGGAAAAGAAACCTGGACATAATTCTTACTGCTGAAAGTTATAAGTTTGTACTGACTAAGGCTTGCCCTGATGCACCTGATGGTGACTCTACCCCAGAGGAGATTGAGTATCATAAGAAATGGATAAAAGCTGATGAGATGGCGCGGTGTTATATTTTGGCATCAATGTCAAATGTATTGCAACATCAGCATCAAGATTTACTAACAACTTATGATATAATGAACAATCTTAAAGAACCATTTGGGCACCAGAGTCGGACTGCTAGGCAAGAGGCAATGAGGAAGTTAATGACAGCCACCATGTCTGAGGGAACACCCGTAAGGGATCATATCCTCAAAATGATGGCTTATCTGAATGAAATACAAGTCCTTGGAGGAGAAATCGATGGGGAAACCCAGGTCGATATAATTCTCCAAACGCTACCCAGAAGTTTTGAGCAGTTCCGCCTAAACTATAACATGAACAAAAGAGAGTATACGCTGGCGGAACTTCTGACAGAACTACAGGCAGCAAAAGGAATATTTCGTCATAATTCTCAGATTCATTATGCTGAAAATGGTTCTACTTCTAAGTCGAAAGGCAAGAAGAAGAAGAAACAGGTTTTTTCAGCAAAGAAGGACAGAAAGCTGGAATGAAGAAGCCGAAGGGCAAGTGCTTCATCTGCAAGTAGTCTGGACATTGGAAAGCGGACTGTCCTCGTAGGAACCAGAACAATAAAGGTATATCTCATACTCTAGTAGTTGAAACATGTTTAGCGGTGTTATCTACCAGCACCTAGTGTGTAGATACGGGAGCCACTAATCATGTCTACAATTCTTTGCAGGGGTTCTAGGAAACCCGGCGACTATTTGATGGAGAGATAACTGTCTACATGGGCAATGCTACTAAGGTGGCGGCTGTTGCAGTGCAAGACGTCTACTTATCTTTTGATAGGAATAGAAATTTGATTTTAAGAAATTGTTTTTATGTACCCAGTTTTAGAAAGAATTTAATTTCAGTTTCTAAACTGTATATGGATGGATATTCAGTTTCCTTTAGTAACAATGTCGTTATAAAGAGAAATAAGGTGATTATCTGTTCTGGTGCATTGGTTGGCAATTTATACACTTTAAATCCAATTTCTCCCACAAAGCAAAATATGGAAATTAATAACACATCTTCTAACTCTAATAAGAGATAAGAACCTTCGAAAATGAACCAAACATATCTTTGGCATCTAAGGCTTGGACATATTAACCTAAGTAGGATTCAAAGGCTTGTAGTCGATGGACTCTTGGGTTCATTAGAGTTGGAAAACTTTCCAACATGTGAATCCTGCTTGGAAAGTAAAATGACCAAGAGACCTTTTAAGGCCAAGGGGTATAGAGCCAAAGATGCATTAGAACTGGTTCATTCTGATTTGTGTGGTCCTATGTCTATCCAGGCAAGAGGAGGTTATGAATACTTCATCTCCTTTATAGACGATTATTCAAGATACGGATACATTTACCTAATACACTGCAAGTCTGAATGCTTTGACAAGTTCAAAGAATATAGGACTGATGTGGAGAAACGTCTTGGTAAAAGTATCAAGACACTACGGTCTGACCGTGGTGGCGAATACCTCTTTGGAGAGTTTAGGAATTACTTATCAGAAGTCGGGATTCAATCCCAATTGTCTGCACCTGGAACACACCAGTAGAATGGTGTGGCAGAATGAAGAATATGACTCTTATGGAAATGGTTAGATCAATGATGAGTTATACAGAATTACCGAATTCGTTTTGGGGATATGCTTTAGAAACAGCAGTGTACATTCTGAATATGGTATCTTCTAAAACAGTTCCTTTTACTCCCATGGAATTATGGAATGGGCGTAAGCCTAGTCTGAATCATATCCGGATATGGGGTAGTCCAGCACATGTGCTGAAGGGAGATACTGACAAGTTGGAATCACGTATAGAAGTTTGTCTGTTTGTTGGATATCCTAAGGGAACGAAAGGTGGTTTGTTTTATAATCCTAAAAATCAGAAGATCATTGTTAGCACCGATGTTCATTTTTTAGAAGAAGATTATGTAATAAACCATAAGCCCATGAGTGAAATAGTTCTAGAAGAAATTAGAGAGGACACGTCTACTTAAGTACCAACAGTACAAGATGAAGTACCATAAGAGACTGCAACACGTGTTGCACATGATACACAACTACAGACGGTGCTTCGTCGTAGTGGGAGGGTTGTTAGGTAACCTGAGATATTCATGTTTTGGGAGAGTCTTCGGACTTGATCCCGGGTAAACATGAACCTGATCCCCGGACATATGATGAAGCACTTCAAGATATTGATGCAGTATCTTGGCAAAAGGCAATGAATTCTGAAATAGAGTCTATGTACTCTAATAAGGTCTGGGAGCTTGTAGAACCACCTGATGGTGTAAAAGCCGTTGGATGCAAGTGGATCTACAAAAGGAAAAGAGGGACAGATGGGAAGGTAGAAACCTTCAAAGCAATGCTTGTTGAGAAAGGGTATACTCAGAAAGAGGGAATCGACTATGAGGAGACTTTTTCGCCGGTAGTCATGCTTAAGTCTATCCGGATACTCTTATCCATTGCTGCTCATATGGATTATGAGATTTGGCAAATGGATGTCAAGACAGCTTTCCTTAACGGAAGTCTTGAAGAAAACATCCATATGAAGCAACCAGAAGGGTTTATTGAAAAAGGCAAAGAGCATCTAGTGTGCAAGATTAATCGGTCCATTTACGGATTGAAGCAAGCTTCAAGATCTTGGAACATCCGGTTTAACGAAGTAATCCAGTCATATGGATTTATTCAGTGTCCGGATGAGTCTTGTGTATACAAGAAGTGTAACGGAAACATGGTAGTATTTCTTGTACTATATGTAGATGATATTTTGTTAATTGGCAACAATGTCAAGGTATTATCGGACGTAAGGGTATGGTTGTCCAAACAATTTGATATGAAGCACTTAGGAGAATGTGCACACATTCTTGGGATTAAAGTTATAAGGGATCGCAAGAAAAGAATGTTGTGCCTATCCCAAGCTTTATATATAGATACAATTCTTGCTCGTTTTAGCATATAAAACTCCAAGAAAGGTTTCTTACCTTTAAGGCATGGAGTAGCATTATCTAAAGAGATGCCCCAAAGACATCAAAGGAGATTGAGGACATGAAGGCAGTTCCTTATGCTTCGGCTGTAGGAAGCCTTATGTATGCAATGCTATGTATGAGACCTGATATTTGTTTTGTCATGGGCATGGTTAGCAGATATCAGAGTAACCCTGGACAAGGGCATTGGACTACGGTAAAGCATATATTAAAGTACCTGAGAAGGACTAGAGATTATATGATAGTTTACCAAGCAATCGATTTGCTCCCTATGGGTTACACGGATTCGGACTTCCAATCAGATAAGGACAATAGTAAGTCAACATTAGGCTATGTGTTTACTCTAGGAGGTGGAGCCATTGCATGGAGGAGTGTTAAGCAGAAATGCGTCTCGGACTCAACCATGGAAGCTGAATATGTTGCAGCCTCTGAGGCAGCAAAAGAAGTCGTATGGCTCAGGAATTTTCTAATGGATTTAGATGTGATTCCTGGTTTGCCCAAGATCATCACAATCTATTGTGATAATCGAAGAACCACGAGCCCATAAAGCAAGTAAACATATAGAGCTCAAGTACCACCTGATACGAGACATCGTCAAGCGAGGAGAAGTTGTCGTCACCAAGATTGCATCAGAAGATAACCTGGCAGATCCTTTCACAAAGGCCCTTCCAGCGAAAGCTTTTGATCGGCATGTGGAGGTGATGGGAATCAGATGTAAAGCAACAGATATGGCAGCTTAGACTTTTAGTATAAGTGGGAGATTGTTAGAGTGTATACTAAAAGCCTAGCTTTTGTAAACATTTATTTGTTAAAGTAAAAGAATGACATTGGTCAATATCTGCATTTATTTATTAAATATAATTGTTCAATTAATTTATATAGTAGACAACATGAAGTGTGGTGTCACACTCATAAGATCATGTTGTCGGTTCTCTATAAATTATAAACAGTTGCTCGCGACTAAAATAGAAAGGAACAAACTATCAGTATAGTCGTAGTGTAATTAAGTATTAGTTTATCTTGACTAATAAATTACACTAATACACTTTAAGTGTATTGAGTAGGATCATTTAGGTATGTTCTTTTTGTACAGACTTAGTAAAAGAACTAAACCTTAGTTATTATGGAAGTGTGTGCTCTAAATCCTAATATAATAACAAACACATATATTTAATATTTATTTCTTTGATTTATCAAAGGGTGAGGTTTAGCTCGATAAATCAATATGCCTGATAAGTTAGGAAATGATATTACTTATAGTGTGTGTTGTTGATTATAGAAGGAATCTGCGTCCTAGTTATCTAGGTTGAGAATGTTCCCAAGAGGAGCTCATAAGGATTGTCATGTTAAACCCTACAGGTGGACCTAGTCCAACATGACAATAAAGTTGAGTGGTACTACTCTTGGAGCTAGATATTAATTAAGTGAGTTGTCAGTAACTTACTTAATTAGTGGACATTCGTAATCTTAAATACAGGGAGACTAACACACTCATGATAAGAAGGAGCCCATAATGTAATTTGAGATTGGTGCGGTAGTGCGGTAATAAATCTCTAGTGGAATGAGTTATTATCGATGAACTTGAGTTGTGTGTTCGGGGCGAACACGGGATACTCAAGCTCATCGGAAGGCCAAAACCAATTTCTCCTCTAGGTCCCTGTCGTAGCCTCATTATAGCCTCAAGTCCATCCAAATATAAGACTCTTCTTGGTGTCCAAGAAAGGGGCCGGACCATTGCTTGGTGACCAAGCAATGGTCGGCCACATCCTCTTGAAGGGGCCGGCCCTATAGCTTGGTGACCAAGCTTGTAGGGGCCGACCATAATAATTCAAAAAGGGAGCGTTGTTTTGAATTTTTAAAATCTTCTCTTTATAGAAAACTATAAGTTTTAAAAGAGATATTTTAATTTTTAAACCTTTCCTTATTTGAATTAGGCCACATGTTTAAATAGAGAGTTTAAAAGTTTTTAAAACTTTCCTTTTTTAACCATCCTTATGGTTTAAGAAAAAAAAGGGAAAAGAAGTTTTAAAATTTAAATTTTCTATCACCATGTTAAAAAAGGAAATTTTATAAGAGAGTTTTTAAATTTTAAAACATGGTTTTAATTTTTAGAAACTTTCTTTTTTTAAATCATACTTTAGGAAAGAGAGCTTGTAAATTTTATAAGAGGATTTTTTCTTGTAAAATTTTTAAAAATTATTTTTCCTTTCCTTTTAATTGTGGCCGGCCACCTTGCTTGGTGCCCAAGCAAGGGCCGACCAATAGGATTAAACCAAATTCAATCCTAAACCAAATAGGATTGATCTCAACCATTGATTGATGATTGATTCAATCAAGAGGAAAGAAAAGGAAAAATAAAAAGGAAAAAAGAAAAACTCTTGGATGATTTTATTTTTTGTAAAAGGTTTTTCCTTATTTGCCTTGGGCAAGTAATATAAAAGAAGGGGTGAGGGGACTTCATGAGACACAACTCTTATTCTTTTACTTGGGTGATCTCTTGGTGTGGCCGGCCCTCTCCCTTCTTCCTCTCCCTTTGCTCTCTTCTCCTTGGTGGTGGTGGTGGCCGGTTTTTAGAAGAAGAAGGAAGAAGCTTTTGGATGGTGTTCATCTTGGAGGATCGTCGCCCACACGACGTCCATGGCGAGGCGAGGAATACGATAGAAGATCTCGAGGTCATTAGCATACAAAGAGAAGGTATAATTAGCAATTGTTTTCCGCATCATGCTAGTTTTTCTCTTTGTAAGAATTCTAAATGCAAGAGGCAATTAGATCTAGTTTATCGAATTTATTTTTTGATTTTGTGTTTTCTTCTTTTTTGAATTTGTGATTCGATTGTTCCTTTTGGTTAACCTAGAGTTATTTAAGGAAATAAATATTAGCTTTCCTTAAAAGGCTTTGCCTCGGCGGTGGTGGTTGCTCCCATATCCAAGAAGGCCATGTGCCTCGCCATGCAGTCCTGGAAGCAAATTTTAGAAATTAATATTTATGGAATTAATAACCTAGGTAGATTTGAATCAATAGTGTTAAGTTCCGCTTGCGATTCAAATCTAAACCATTAAGAACAGATAAGTTAAATTTGGAATCAATGATGTTAAGTTCCGTCTGCGATTCCTAATTTAACTTCTGAAGAACACAATAGGTTATTTAAGGAAAGGTTCGACACTTGTACAAAAATTTTTGTACAGTGGAACCGGTACGTTTTCCTAGGTTTAACCAACATATGTGACCAGATAACCTTTATGGATTAACTTGGACGAGTGAGAGATGTTGGAGTTAGGAAGGTGAAAAAGTGCCCCTTCCCCTTCCTCTTCCAATCCAATCACCTTCCTCCATAAATGAAGGAAGGGGAAGAGACCTTCTACACCTATATAAGGTTGTCCAAGCAATCTAATTGGATGAGGAGCACAAGAGAAAAAGGAAGAGGAGACTTGCTGTGTGCAAGGTTCGAGAAAGGGTTCGTCCCATATCGAAAAAGTCTCTGTGCAAATTCGCCCGTGTGAACAAGATTGTAAATGGGCAAAGAAGACCATTCAAGATTGGTTTGTCCAATCACGCAAGAGGGATTTAGTTTGTGAACCATGAAAAACTTTTCGATTTGTTCATGATTATTCTTCGACAGTAAGTCTGAAGATTATATTCTGTCATCGACTGTTGATCTGCGAGAGATTACTGTAAGTGTTTATAATTTTCATATTTCTATATTTTTCATACTTTAGAACTATCAACAAACTCAAGGTCTACTTCCAGCATTTGCTTCTGCAACTCTAGTGATCGAGGCAAGCCATAAAGATGATGATGGCAAGTGACAACCCATAGAGAAGATGGTATTAAGAGCAACTGCTTTTCTAAGTTATGAAAGTGGGAGGGAAAGGAGTTAGTGCTTGAGAAGAAGAATAGGAAAAAATTAATTACTCAGATATATAAACGTCTTAAAACCTTGAATAAGCGAATTAAGAAATATACAAATGAACAAATCTAAATCATCTAATTTGGTTTGACCTAATTTATCCAAATCAGCGTTAATCTTCTAATTTAATTTAACACTAACTTATTAAATTTTACTCTAACCGGAGCCTAGTTCCATTCCAAAAAAGCTAATGTTTTGATTTTTTTATATATATAAATATATTAGAAGGTTTAGGATATAGGCTGTCCAAGACTAGAATTAATATCATGGTAATCCTTTATATCCAAATATAACTTGTAAATAATATTAATTATCTATATGATAAATAATCAATTAAATATATGTATAAAAATTTAAAATTAAAACCTTAACTTCATGTGAAGTGTTACTAAGCAGGGACCCTCAGAAAAATTATGAGTAAGAAAAAAAGAAGATTAATATAAAATAAATATAATGATAATAAAAAAGAATAGATTAATAAAAACATTAGAAAGTTTCTAATGTGAGTTAAGAGAAGGGATGAGAAATCATGAAATTTTTTTTAAGAGAAAAAACCCGAGAGAATTTGAGTTATTTAAATGAATGAGAGGTGTGATTTAAGAGTTTTATGAAATTTGTATTATTTTTTAGATCTCATCTAATAGTTTTAAGCTTAATTTGATCAAAATACTCTCAAACTGTTTTTTTTTTTGTTAAAAAATTAAGGGATATTTTGATCAAATTATAATATTTTACCTATTTAAACCTACTAGATTCATGTCGTGCATGACATCATCCAAGTTTAGGTAGTGTCTGGCACGACCAACAAATTGACTCCCCATCCCTCAGTCCAACTAAAGACCTAGTTAAAGTTTGACAATAAGACCCAATAATATTTGGTTGGTTGGACCAGGCACAATTCGCACTTTACTGAGTTGAGTTGTATCTGTTTGACCACTACTCGTAATTTATTTTGTTGAAACCAATTGGAAGACTTTTAAAAGTGCTGACAATTAAACGGAAGGACTCAACATTAAGATTTGGCATTATGTCAGAAAGTTGGAAGAGAAATTATAGGTGTTTGACACTTTGACACTATGTTAGAAATTTGGAAGAATAATTGGAAGAAGATTGGAGAGTCACACTTTACTTTAGGAAATACAATATCAGTCTCTTATGCCATAATTTCCTTTGACACACATAATTAAGTTTGGAGACTACTTCATACTCTTCTTCATTGAAATCAACTCTGCAACAGATTATCACATGGAAGGTTGATCCAAGATGACATATCTCATTTCAAAATTTGATACGTATTGTCAAACTATCTCTACAGCAAATTCAGATAGTAGAATGTTTACCTAGGGTGTCAAATATGTCAACTCACATGCACGGCATGAACAGGGGATACGGTTCATTTGAAGTTGGGTAATGTCAGGTCAAGCCTGAAACATACAAGGCTCCCAAACTATCACATCTAAGTCAAAGAAGTGAAGTGATGAACAGCTCTCCTCTCTTAGTAGTCACATGTAGGCTCATTTATAAGTTTTCTCGGGGTGGTGCGATGGTTAAGACATGGGGTGTTACCACATGAGGTCTTGAGGTCGAAACTCGACGTGGTCGAGTATAACTTCCCTCATGCCTTGGCCATTTGTACTAATGGCTAGTAGCCATCCGTAATTTACCTCCTTCGTGTTGGTCTAGGACGGATTGACAGAGACACTGAGGGCGAGCAAATCACCTTTTGCCACACGTAGGCTCGTTTATGACATAAATTCAAAGAAGTAAAGTGATAACAACTCTCGTTATTTATAGGCGTATGTAGGATAAATAACGAGCTCAATTTTAAGTGATAAATGTGGAATTAAATGAAAAATAAAATGTAGGTTTTATGTTGACGTATCTAGCATGTTTCAACATGTATAAGTTTTATGATGAACAACTTCAATTTTGCTTGTGGGACTAACGACTAATTGAAAGATTAGAAGGTAAATGTCAAATCTGTCAAGCTGATAAACTTTAAGTTTCAAATTACGCCATAGTAGTCAAATATGAAATATAACATCATTCAAAGAATTTATGGTTAATTTGATCCCCTTACAATCTATGATGTATTTGATCAACTCTTGACAGCAACTCTTCAAGACTTATGGTGGAAACATCACCAAGTGAGTCTAACCACCTGTTGACATACAAAGATCTTTTCTGTCTTTTCAGCAAAGAGAAGTTGAGAAGGATTGATTGAAAGAGAAAATATAAAATTGTTAGTCGCATGTAGAATTATTAACCCGTTCAATTCTAAAGGTGGAATTAATGAAAGAGGAAATACAGATGCTGCCGATGTGGGCTTATATCATCCATCTCAATTTTTTTTAAAAAAAGTTTAAATTACGCTTTTTTGTAAATCCTATACACCCAAAAAAAATCTACTTCTACTTGACAATCTAAGATGGATTTGATCCCTGCCTGTATGTATGGACTGATGCGAACTAGAGGATGATTGCATAGTTCTTTTCACATTGATTAGGTTGAACGGTGGAAACTTGAAGTGATATTTGGTTTATATTATAGGATTGAAAGTGTTAGAGGGGGTGAATATCACTCGTTGCTTTTTCACACTTCTCACGTAAAACAATCAGAGTAAAATACAACTGAATAAATAAAGAAAATAAAAGCAATGCTAACACTTTTAGTTTTACTTGGTTCGGAGCCTTTGATGACTTCTACTCTAAGGCCCACGATCGTTGATCGCTTTCGTTAGACAATCGCTAATACCTCGAATAAGATTACAATTTGAAGTACAGTAGCTATACAAATTTAATTACCGACAACAAAGAATTAGAAGTTATTTGTTGATTGTCGAAGCAGCATTTGGGCATTATTGAATCGTTCTAGAGCAACGATTAAGAGCAGAAGTTATTCTGAATAACCTATTTTCTAAGCTGCTGGTCGAACCCTTTTTATAGCCGAGTTAAACCTGATCTGATCCACTGATATTTGGATCACTGTTTGACTCAACATTGATTGATCAAACGATCCTCCCTGATTAGTAGGCTGATCCTTCTGAATCAACCCAGCTTTCCATCATGATGCTACCACTTTTGACAAAAGTCTTCGTTCGATCGATCAATCCAACTGCTCAGTCGATTGAAACTTCGACACTCCCCGACTTATCTGGTTCGATCAACCTAGTCTGATCCATTGATGTTTATCTATCTATTCGATCAATTGAACTCGAGGTTCGGTCAATCGATCCCTTGGTCAAACCTTCACCGTGAGCCGATCTAATCTCTAAGGTATTGTAACGACCCGGCCCCTCGGCCCCTTGGGCAGCCCAACTGGCGGCTCATTTGGCGGCCCCTTGGTGGTCCCTTGGGCGGCCCAACTGGCAGCCCAACTGGCGACCCCTTATGTCGTCGACCGACGACCCTTGGCCGTGTCGTTACTCACTAGGTCTTTCCACCCCTGGCCAGTGGATTTTTGCCTTCCCCAGGATTCGAACTCTAAACCTCCAGGATAAGTAATAGAGTTTATGAATCCTGGTAGCCAAGTGAGCGCTACCAATTGTTGTAAATAATGAGAGCACTAACACTAGTAAAATTGCACCAAAACAGCAAGCATGCAGTAAACAGGTAAATAAAAGAGAGGTCGAAAAAATGTATCTCCGGTTGAAGCGTCGGCGTACCGACTGTCTTTAGAGAATTTATTGCCGCCCACGGTGCAAAGGCTCTCCGGCAAAATTCTCCCAAGATCCGACAACCACTTGCGTCATCCGTAGGTGCACTCCAAGACGAACGTCGCACTCGGACTCAACCTCAGATCGCTATAAACCAAGCCTCAGGACAAACTCTCGGTAAGAAGAAGATAGAGAGAGGGAAGGAGAGAAAGCAGATTGCATCGGTGTGTTTGAACCAAGAATAGAGGGAGTGTATTTATACACTCTAAAGCAGTGCACGAAGCAAAGCGTGCGTTGCTTCCGCTTCCTGACGCGTGGGTGCGTTGCTTCCTTCATGCACGGACAGGGTGCGCTGCTTCTTATGCGCGGACCAAACCCAAGTAGACCAAACCAGAGACTGGCAAGAACAAACCAGTCCGCCTGCAAGCGTGAGGCCCACGAGCTGGGGATTTACACCCCCCCCCTGCGCGCGATGATCGCGCCCGATTTATGGATTTCCGGCTCGAACCCCCCGAAACCACCTGATTTGGGCTCAGCCCGCGCATGCGTGTAGGTCCCCTTAACTTTGCTAAGCAAGGATGGAAGGGCTCCATATATAAGGCCTTCTAACCTTTCCTTGCTTAGCAATGTGGGACTAAATGCATACATCTATGCATTACAAAAAGCAATGAAATAGTTTGAATTAAACTCAAAACTCAACAATCCCCCACTAATTCAAATTATTTTGGTCGAAAAACAGAGACTTGTCCTGAGGCTTGGTTGCAATGAGCTTTTAGTGAAAATACCTTCCGGTTTGAATTTTCACCTAAGTACACCAATCTTATTCACATAGGTTTGAAGTGAACTTAGTCTTGAACTTAAACTTTTTATATGTGAAAATCAATTGGTAACAACTCATCACGGGCGACGGTTGAATCCTTCAGGGTTGGTGCATTACGGTCATGCCACCGAATCTTGTTTCATAAGTGCTAAGGAGAGTTGCCTAGACCCCCCACACTGCGGCCACACAGTTACACTTACATAGGTGAGTTCTCCAAGGATGTACTGCGAGCATCCTGTCATTAAGACCTTGAACTCATTAAGAGCTCCTAAGCTCATCCTTACTAGCAGTCAAGCATCTATCCAGGGAAGAGACTATGAGATTACATCGCAATCAATTTGATGCTTACGGTTCACCCTTATAGCTTGTTTATACCACATTGAACCTACTTCTTGGGATCTCCAATCAGATAGGTTAGGTTGCCGCTATAGATGAAACCAGGATAGGCCTCTGTCCTATTCCCTTACTGGATCTCTTGATTTTCTCAGAATCAAGTCCTTTAGTGAGTGGATCAACAATATTGTCTTTTGAACTTTCAAAGTCTAATGACACCACTCCAAGAGACACTAACTCACGAATAGACTTTAATCTTATTTGTACATGTCTCTTCTGTTTCTGGTTATACTTGGAGCTTCTAATCTGAGCTATTGTTGTTTGATTTTCACAGTGTACTGAAATAGAAGGTATTGGCTTTATCATCAAGGGAATTTCAGAAAGAAGACCCTTAAGCCAATCAGCTTCAGTTACTGTGGTATCCAAAGCATACAATTCTGCCTCAGATGTAGAACGGGTTATAATCGTCTGTTTAACAGACCTCCAAGCAACTACACCGCCTCCAAGTGTAAAGACATAACCAGTAACACCTTTACACTCAACAGTGTCAACTATCCAACTAGCATAACTATATCCCTCCAAGACTGCAGGGAATCTCCCATACCACAAGCCAAAGGATATAGTACCTTTTAGGTATCTGAGTACTTTGTCTAATACATCCCAATGCGTTCTGTCCGGATAGCTGGTAAACCTGCACAATTTCGTTATAGCAAAAGAAATATCAGGTCTAGAACAATTTGTTAAATACATTAGACTACCTATGATTTGTGAGTATATTAGTTGAGATACTGCCACACCACTCTTATTCTTGTGGAGAGTTTTTGAAGGATCATAGGGTGTGACGACAGATTTAACTTGGCTATAGCCATATTTCTCTAATACTTTCTCAACATAGAGTGACTGAGAAATTGCTATTCCATCAGTTGAACGAGTCAAGTTCAGCCCTAAAATCATGTCAGCACAACTCATATCCTTTATATCAAACTTACCACAAAAGAGGGCCTTAGTCTCATTAATAATAGAAAGGTTAGAACCAAGAAGTAGAATATCATCTACATATAAACATAAGATAATACAATTATCACCTTTCATTTTAGCATACACACATTTATCAGAGTCATTCATTTCAAAGCCAAACGATAGCATAACTCTATCAAATTTTTTGTGCCACTACTTTGGGGCTTGCTTCAAACCATAAAGAGATTTGACTAACCTATAGACTTTATTCTCATTTTCAGAGACTATATGTCCCTTAGGTTGATCCATATATATCTTTTCTTCAAGATCTCCATTTAGAAATGTCGTTTTGACATCCATTTGATGGATCTCAAGATGATATATGGATGTCAATGCTATTAACACTCGGATTGTAGTAATTATGGTAACAGGAGAATAAGTGTCACAATAGTCAATCCCTTCTTTCTGTTTGAATCCCTTAGCAACTAGGCGGGCTTTGAATTTATCTACTAACCCATCAGGTTTTAGTTTTCTCTTAAACACTCATTTACATCCTATAGTGGTACACCTAGAAGGTAAATCTACCAACTCCCAAGTGGCATTAGAGATAATAGAGTCCATTTCACTTTTAATGGTCTCTTTCCAGTGTTTAGCTTCAGGAGAAGCCATAGCATCTCTATATGTCACAGGGTCACCTTCTATATTATAGGTGATAAAGTCCTAGCCTAAATCCGTAGACACACGTTGCCTCTTGCTCCTTCTCAGTTCTGTATGCTCACTAGATTCATCTAGTCTAGAGTTACTTGAGGAAGGTGTACCTTCTACGGATAATGGTGCCTCTACGGAAGTAGGCATATCTTTAGTAGGAATACTAGATATATACTGAGGTGTTCTCGTCTTCATAGGAAGTATATCCTCAAAAAATATAGCATCACGAAGTTCTACAATAGTATTTGCATCTATTCCAAAAATTTTAGATTTAATAATCAGAAACCTATATGCAATACTATTTTGAGCATAACCCAAGAAGATCCCATCTACGGTCTTTGGACCAAGTTTTTTCCTTCTGTGTTCAGGTACTAGTACCTTTGCAAGGCACCCCCACACTTTAAGGTATTTCAAACTTGTCCTCCGGCCTTTCCATAGCTCATATGGGCTTTTATCCCTAGACCTCATGGGAACTCTATTTAATACATGACATGCAGTGTATAGAGCTTCCCCCCACATGAAGTTGGGTAACCCAGAACTACCTAACATGGAATTAATCATATCTTCAAGGGTTCAATTTTTTCGTTCTGCTATACCGTTGGATTGAGGACTATATGGAGCAGTTACCTCGTGAATTATACCTGCATCTTGATAAAATTTTTGAAATAGGTTCGAGGTAAACTCTCCACCCCTATCAGACCTTAACCTCTTAATAGATTTATTTATTTGATTCTCAGCTTCAGATTTAAAAATCATAAATTTATCTAAAGTTTCATCCTTAGTTTTCAGAAAATAAACATAACAATAACGAGAGTGATCATCAATGAAGGTAATGAAATACCATTTATGGTCTCTCATTATTACACCGTTAAACTTACAACAGTCAGTATGAATCAATTCTAAAATATCAGAATTTCTATCAACTGATTTGAAGGGTTTACGGGGTTGTTTATATTGCACACAAACTTCACATTTTTTATTATCATTTATAGCATGCTTAGGAATCATGTCTAGATTCATCATTCTTTTTACAGTATTAAAATTGACATGTCCTAATCTGTCATGCCATATATCATAAGACTCAATATTATATGAACAACCAATATCAATAGATTTATTAAGGTAGCATTTTCTACATTGAGTTTAAATAAACCTTCATTAAGGTAACCTTTTCCAATAAAAGTTCCTAAATGTAATATTACAACTTTATTATATTTAAAGTTCAACTCATAACCAGCGTGGACTAACTTTGACCCGCTAATCAAATTTGACGGTCCGCTGAAACATGATGCACCTCATGTAGTGACAGGACTTTTCCAGAGGTGAACCTCAGGTCAACTTGTCATATCCCAAACACCCTGGCTGTAGAATGGTTCCCCATGGCCACGGAAGTGACTTCAATTACCTGATAAGTAAGGAAGGTAGAGTGATCAACACAACAGTGCACATTAGCACCTGTATCAACTAACCATTCATTGGGTTGATAGATCAAATTTAGTTCGGGTTTGAAGGTAACAAACCTATTGTTGGTGTCGTCACTAGCAGTCACGACATTTGCTTGTGCCTTGGTGTTGGACATATTGCTTTGGTTTTTCTTCTTAGGGCAGAATTTGGCATAATGTCCAACTTATCCACATGCCCAGCACGTCTTGGTTCCATTTTTCTTTTGAATCTTTGGTTTGGGTTTCATCTTGTTCTTCATTTTCTGATTTTTGAATTTTTTCTTGTCAGATGAGACTACTACGTTTGCCTTTGGAATAAAATCCATAGGCATTCTTTTATCATCATCTTTATGTTGCTTCCGATGTTCTTCTTCGATATTTAAGGCAATCATCAAATCTTCTAGAGAGATTTTACCTCTCCTATGTTTAAGAGTCATGCCAAAATCTTCCCAACTCGGAGGCAATTTTTCGATGATAGATAAGACCTGAAATTTTTCAGGTAATGACATATCTCCTTCAGCAAGACCAAGAATTTGAACTTGGAATTCATGTGTCTGCTCAACCACAGATTTGCCTTCTACCATTTTGAAGTTTAGGAATTTTACCACAGTATACTTTTCTAAACCAGAATCTTCGGAGTTGTATTTTTTATCCAAAGATTTCCACAGCTCTTTAGCTGAAAATGTTGAGCAGTATACATCAAATAGTGCGTCTGAGAGGGTAGACAGGATCCTCCCATGGCAGAGGTAATCCCTTTGCTTAAACCTCTATAAGGCAACACTTGTAACAACCCAAATTTCCTCATTTCGAGTCCTAATAGTAATTAAAAATTATTTAGAAATGCCTTAGGAATATTCTATAGATTTTAAGAAATTTTTAGAGTATTTTTATGTAATTTTTGGAGGTCGTTTGGTATTTTTACTAAACGAAAGAAGTTTCAACAAAAATAATGTTCAAGCCGAGATTCGAACCCGCGACCTCCGGCCGAGCCAACTCTTAAGCGAATTCGGCTGACCAAGTGTCCAAGCGAGCGCTGCTGATCAAATAAAGGAGTGAAATATATTTATATGGAAGTAGATAGCAGAATACCTAGTTATAAGAAGAGAACTTAGGTATTAACCCGAGACCTAATTCCTTCTCACCTCTTCTTCCTCGCGTGTGACGGCGGCGTTTCTGCCAGAGCGAAAACAAAACGAAGCCCTAGCTTCGCTTCCGGCGGCCGGCGAGTGGCTAACGCCGGGAGTTCTTCACCAATACGAGGTCCTCTCGTCGAGGAAGAGCCGTAAGCACGAGCAGAGGTTGAGAGCTCGAGTTTTCCTGAAGCCCTAGCTGCCTTTCTCTGGTTGTGAGTCCAAGAAACCATTGTAAGTGTTTCTCACCTGCAGTAAAAGTAGTTCTTGAATCGTAAATTTCATTCTTTGTCGCTGTGAAGTATGTGTGGCTCTTGAAGTTCTGCCGTGAGTTCTCAAAAAAAAAAGGGAAACAAAGAAAGGAAAGATTGTTAAAGACTAAGCAAGAGGGTTGATTTCTTCAGGCTTTGTAATTAGGAATTCTAAATTTCTAATGTAGATTTCTCTATATGGGGATCTTAATAGGTGGGATTGGTTCAAGTAAGAGTTTTGTAGGCTTCGGATGTTATTACTGGGCAATGAACATAAGACATCTTGGATAAATTTTGAGCATGTAGTTAGTTTTCTTCCTTACTGTTAGCTTTCGGTTTTGTGTTATGAAATGAAGATGAACAACTTTTGGTTTTGGATTTTGGGAGCATTCGACCAGATTCTTTGGTAGTGTAATTAGACCTGCAATTTTATTTTCTATCGCTCTATAAAAGTATAAGCTTGAACAAGTTTTACATGGGTTTTGGTATGTACTATAAAAGGGGGCACGAACAACCCTTTCAAAGCTTACGGTGCAGAATTTTTATCAAGCCTGTGTGCAGGATTTTTGTTAAGTTTGTGTGTAGAAATTTTGGTTAAGTTAGTATGCAGATTTTTATAGGTATGGCTTGCAGATTTTTGAGGGCATAATATGCAGAAATTTATTAGTAGTATGCAAATTTTTGTGGGCATAGTATGCAGAAACTTATTAGTTGAGAATATTTGAAAATTTAGTGCAGATTTTTGTTAATCCTAGTATGCAGACTTATTTGTTTGTTTGAACTGAATTTCTTTTTGAACTTCTTAAGCACAGTAGTTTTAGTTTGTTTAAGTATCCAATTTCAGTTTGTTTAAGCATTCAATCTTAGTATGTTTAAGTGTGCAATTTCAGTTTATCTAAGCATTTCAATGTTAGAATTTGTTCAAACATTTCAATTTTTTTTTAAGAAGCATTCTTTTATTAGAAGTATTAACAAGTATAAGAAAGATAAAGAAAAGAAAGAAAAAGGCCAAGGCCTTAAGTAGATCCCAAGGTCAAGATTTTATGGATTTTGGCACACAAGGTGTTTATTAAAATGCCGAGGCATTATATATTAGAAGTAATAAAAGATAACAAGTATTTTACTTTTTTTAAGAGGCTAGTACCCGACTTCCGAGGTTGTCGTTAAACAAATCCAGGTGACCAATTCCGAGGTCATGACCCAGGTAAGACCGATGTCTTTACCCTCGTAGGACTGGTGGGTCGCTACCCCAGTTTCTATTAGGGAGCGCGCTTTGGTACTATGCCTGGTCCCAAAAAGAAAGTTTATTATTATTTTGAAGTATTAAAGTATAAATTTTAAACAAGTGAAATAAGCTTCACATAGGTTTAAAATTCAGCAAGTTTAGTTTTCTTATATGCTGACATGTTGTCTAGATCTGCTTACATGTTTAGTATTTCAGTATGCTATGTTTTCCTTGCTATTAGATGAGCATGAGTAGTATTTCTTTTTGAGCATTCAGTTTCTAGTTTTCTTTCATCTTACATGCATACTCGAGATTTTGTGAGATAGATAGCGCTTACTAAGTATTTTTGCTTATAGTTTGCATTTCCTCTTACTGCAGATAAAGGAAAGGAAAAGTTATAGCAAAGGAAGGCGACAAGGAGGTGTTCGATGATGTGTGTGATGCCAGGACTATGGGAGAGACTTGGGGCGTTATTAAGTTTCCGTGTTTTAGTGGATAAGAAACATTTGAGATTGTATTTTATATTCCATGTCATTTGAGATTGTACTTTATATTCCATGTCATTTCATATTATTCTTGTTTTAGATTGCATGCTAAGATGAGTTCAGTTTAGTAAGTAGGTACTTTTGTGTCTGCATTGAGATATAGTTTCATATGTTTTCTACTATTATGAGTTATATGTGCATGTCAGCATTGTATTGTATTTTAGTCCTGCTAAACTGCATATACTCTGCCAAAATTTTAAGTTTCCTGGAAAAAAAAAATTAATTGTACAGTTTGCTATACTAGTTAAGTAAGAATTCTACAGTAGTTATGTAATGGTCATCTTTAGTGAGTAGTGAGAAGGGTGGTCGTTATAATTGGTATCAGAGCAGTTCCCATTCTCCAGCATCACACACACATCAGCATAAACCTTGTCGTCTTCAAGTAAGAAAGTATTTAAAAATTCTTTTATTTAGTATGTTTTTCCTTATTATTTGTGGTATAGAGAGATCCTTAGAAATATTTGTTTATAAGTGCTAAGGTGAGATAAAAGTTCTTGTTTAGTTTCTCCATGTTTTTATATATATGTCTAGGAAGAACATAGAGGATTTCAAGTTTTCTCTCTCTACAAGATTAGATGGCAAGAAGAGGGCGTCCCCATACCACTCGTACTGAGGACCGAGTACAGGAGAACAAAAGGACTCATGCAGGAGGATGTTCGGGTAGTTGTGAGTACCCAGAGGTATTCCCAGAAGAGCTACCTAGACTACCTCCCAACAGAGAAGCGGAGTTTGAAATTGAATTGGTCTCTGGCACCAGCCCAAATTTCAAAAGCTCTGTACCGAATTTCTCCAGCAAAGCTAAAAGAGTTACAAGAACAACTTTAGGAGCTGCTTGACAAGGGTTTCATCCGCCCTAGTTATTCACCCCAGGGAGCTCCAGTGTTGTTCGTTAAGGAGAAAGACAGATCTATGCGGATGTGCATGAATTTTAGAACGCTGAACAAAGAAACAGTTAAGGACAAGTACCCTCTTGCCAGAATAGATGATCTATTTGATCAGCAAAAGGGGGCAATAGTGTTCTCTAAAATAGACCTGCATTCTGGGTACCGTTAGCTGAAAGTGAAAGAAAGTGATATACCCAGAACAGTTTACAGGACCAGATATGGACACTACAAATTTGTAGTCATGCCATTTGGTGCGACTAATGCACCTGTAGTCTTCATGGACTTAATGAACAGAGTGTTCAAAGAATACCTTGACAAGTTTGTCATCGTGTTCATCGACGACATTCTGATCTATTCAAGAATCCCAGAGGAGCATGACACGCACTTAAGAATAGTACTGCAGACCCTTCAGCAAAAGCAGCTTTATGCTAAATTCTCAAAGTGCGAGTTCTGGTTAAATCAGGTGGCATTTCTAGGTCACATCATTTCTAAAGAAGGCATCCAAGTGGATCCAACCAAAATAGAAGTGGTCAGCAACTAGAGTAGACCCAAGAATGCTAGGGAGATCAGAAACTTCCTTAGTTTAGCTGGGTACTGCAGGAAATTCGTGGAGGACTTTCCAGGATAGCCTCTCCACTAACAACCCTCACTAGGAAGGACAAGAAGTTTGAATGGTCAGACAAATGTGAGCAGAGTTTCCAAGAGCTAAAGAAGAGACTGACCAGTGCTCCTATCCTGATAGTTTCAGAAAGTGACAAGAGTTTTGACATCTACAGTGATGCTTCCAAGATAGACCTAGGAGCTGTACTCATGCAAGAAGGAAAAGTTATAGCTTATGCTTCCAGACAACTCAAAGATTATGAGAAGAACTACCCCACTCATGATCTTGAGCTGACAGCTGTGGTCTTTGCACTAAAACTCTGGTGACATTATTTGTATGGCGTTCGGTGCAGAATCTTCACCGACCATCAGAGTTTAAAGTATTTCTTTACTCAGAAAGATTTAAACATGAGACAACGCAGGTGGCTAGAGTTGGTTAAAGATTATGACTGTGAAATCCTCTACCACCCAGGTAAAGCTAACAAAGTGGCGGACACACTAAGTCAAAAGTCCAGTGCAACACCGATGTCCTTATCATCTTAGCATTGCCACTGCAAAAAGAATTATCAGATTTCATAGTCGAAGTTATTTATGGGCAACTCTCTACATTAACCTTAGAGTCAACCTTGCTTGAGGATATACAGAGAAAGCAAAGTGAAGATCCAGATATCCAGAAGATCAAGCAAGGGATACAAAAGAAGAAGATACAGAGTTTTGAGTATCAGACAGTGGAGTTCTTTATCAGGGAAACCGCCTTTGTGTTCCCAATGATGAGGAATTAAGAAGAAAGATTTTAGAGGAAGCTCATAGCACACCGTACTCCATGCATCCTAGTTCCACCAAGATGTACCAAGACGTGAAACAGAGGTTCTGGTGGTCTGGACTCAAAAGAGATGTTGCTAAATATGTCAGTACCTGCCTGACATGCCAGAGGGTCAAAGAAGAGCACCAGAGACAAGGAGGAGTCCTGCAACCCCTTCCAATACCAGAGTGGAAGTGGGAAGACATATCCATGAACTTTTTAACAGGTCTTCCAAGAACCATGAATGGATATGATGCGATATGGGTAATAGTGGACCGATTGACCAAGTCTACTAATTTTCTAGCCATCAAGGTGTCCCACTCTATAGAGCAGTTGGCACAGCTATATGTTAAGGAGGTGATCAGACTTCACGGAGTTCCTAAATCTATTATTTCTGATAGAGATGGGTGTTTCACCTCTCACTTTTGGGGGTGTGTTCAGAATGCACTAGGCACCAAACTCAAGTTCAGCACAGCCTTCCATCCTCAGACTGATGGACAGATAGAGCGAGTAAATCAGGTTTTAGAAGATATGCTCAGAGCTTGTGCGCTAGATTTCAAGGGAAGTTGGTGCAAGTATCTGTGCTTAGCTGAGTTTGCCTACAACAATAGCTATCAGGCCACCATCAAGATGACACCATATGAGGCGTTGTATGGCAGGAAGTACAGATCACCCATTTGCTGGCAAGAAGCAGGTGAAAGAAAAGAAATGGAAGTAGAGCTGGGCATCCAGACTGAGATGATAGATGATGTAACAACCCAAATTTCCTCAATTAGAGTCTTAAAAGGAATTTAAAAATATTTAAAAATGCTATAGAAATATTCTAGGAATTTTTAGAAATTTTTAGAGTATTTTTATGCAATTTTTGGAGGTCGTTTGGTATTTTTATTAAACGAAGGAAGTTTTGATAAAAAAAAATCCAAGTCGAGATTCGAACCGTGGACCTTGGGTTAAGCCAAACCTTAAGTAAACCGGGTTAACCAAGTGTGCTACGAATATTTTGTGATTATATATAAACCAAATTAGTATTAAGCAGTTTTTAGGAACAGAAATATTCATGATAAAAGGGTTGCGGAAAAATGGTTGCAGCCGAGATTTGAACCCGCGAGCTGCGCCTTAAGCAGAACGCAGCAAACCAACTGTGCCAGCAGGCTTTGCTAATTTAGGAAGGAGCGGAATATATTTAATGTATAGTTGGTTTAATGAAAACCCTAGTTATAAGATGAGAATTAAGTTTTCTTTTTCCCGAAAACCCTCTTCTTTTTCCTTCTCCTCTCGCGACGGCGATTTCTTCTCGGGCGAAAACGAAGCTAGGGTTTCGTCTCCGGCGGCTAGCGAGCACTTCTCTCCGTTGGTTCTTCACAGATTCAAGGTCTCCTCGTCGAAGAGAGCTCGTGGGCACTAGGAAGGGTTGAAATTTGAAGTTTCTCCGCGAACCCTAGAGGTTTTCTCCTTCGGTTTGAATTCAAGAATCATGGTAAGTTGCTCACTCACCTGCGGTAAGAGTGGTTTTCGCTTCCTCGAATTCATCCTTTAATTTCGGTAGAATTTGTGGCTTTAGGGTTTTCCTCATTTCGAGTCCTAATAGTAATTAAAAATTATTTAGAAATGCCTTAGGAATATTCTAGAGAATTTTAGAAATTTTTAGAGTATTTTAATGTAATTTTTGGAGGTCGTTTGGTATTTTTACTAAACGAAAGAAGTTTCGACAAAAATAATGTCCAAGCTGATATTCGAATCCGCGACCTCCGGCCGAGCCAACTCTTAAGCGAATTCGGCTGACCAAGTGTCCAAGCGAGCGCTGCTGATCAAATAAAGGAGTGAAATATATTTATATGGAAGTAGATAACAGAATACCTAGTTATAAGAAGAGAACTTAGGTATTAACCCGAGACCTAATTCCTTCTCACCTCTTCTTCCTCGCGTGCGACAGTGGTGTTTCTGCCCGAGCGAAAAACAAACGAAGCCCTAGCTTCGCTTCCGGCGGCTGGCGAGTGGCTAACTCCGGGAGTTCTTCACCAATACGAGGTCCTCTCGTCAAGGAAGAGCCGTAAGCACGAGCAGAGGTTGAGAGCTTGAGTTTTCCCGAAGCCCTAGCTGCCTTTTTCTGGTAGTGAGTCCAAGAAACCATTGTAAGCGTTTCTCACCTGCAGTAAGAGTAGTTCTTGAATCGTAAATTTCATTCTTTGTCGCTGTGAAGTTTGTGTAGCTCTTGAAGTTCTGCCGTGAGTTCTAAAAAACAAAGGGAAACAAAGAAAGGAAAGATTGTTAAAGACTAAGCAAGAGGGTTGATTTCTTCAAGCTTTGTAATTAGGAATTCTGAATTTCTAATGTAGATTTATCTATATGAGGATCTTAATGTTGGTGCAACATCCCTCAGGTCAAGGTTGACCTGGGTGACCAAGCTGAGTCTTGGTTTGAGTTTAGATGTTTGACAATAAGAAATTGATTGAAGAAGAGTCAAGTAGGTCAAGGTTGACCGGATACTTGACAGTGAAAGTCCTGGTGAGTGAAGCCAGGCAGAAGGAAAACCCTAGTGAGTGAAGCTAGGTGAAAGTCCTGGTGAGTGAAGCCAGGCAGAAGGAAAGTCCTAGTGAGTGAAGCTAGGTGAAAGTCCTGGTGAGTGAAACCAGGTGAAAACCCTAGTGAGTGAAGCTAGGTGAAAGTCCTGGTGAGTGAAACCAGGTGAAAACCCTAGTGAGTGAAGCTAGGTGAAAGTCCTGGTGAGTGAAGCCAGGCAGAAGGAAAACCCTAGTGAGTGAAGCTAGGTGAAAGTCCTGGTGAGTGAAGCCAGGTGAAAGCCCTAGTGAGTGAAGCTAGGCAGAAGGAAAACCCTAGTGAGTGAAGCTAGGTGAAAGTCCTGGTGAGTGAAGCCAGGTGAAAGCCCTAGTGAGTGAAGCTAGGCAGATGGAAAACCCTAGTGAGTGAAGCTAGGTGAAAGTCCTGGTGAGTGAAGCCAGGCAAGGGAAAATACAGATAGGTCAAAGGGATTGACCAGACATCTGATGGAAGTCCAAGTAGGTCAAGGGAGTGACCAGATACTTGGCATGAATAGAAAAGTCTAAGTGGGTCAAAGGGATTGACCAGACACTTGGTGGGAAGTCCTAGCAGGTCAAAGGAGTGACCAGATGCTAGGCATGATGTTCCAACAGGTCAAGGTTGACCGGATGTTGGTTTGAGAGGCTTGGAACTTGGTTTTGGGAAAAAACCAAGTGTTGGATCGATCAGTGGATCGATCCAGGCTTCTCCTAAGCGAACAGAGAGCCTCTAGATCGATCCGTGGATCGATCCAGATGTTCCAATCGATCAGTGGATCGATTGGGACGCGGCTGCTTCGCGCGATAAGCGCTGGATCGATCCGTGGATCGATTCATGTGCTTTTCCAGAGCACAGAGGCGCTCTGGATAGATCCGTGGATCGATCCAAAGCCTCCTCGATCGATTGGGAACATTCGAATCGATCGGGATCCGACCGTTGGCGTCGATAAAGGCCGCAGGCGTTCATTTCCTTCGGCATCTCTTCTCCGATTCACTTCAGATCTTCGCCAGCTCCTCCATAGCACTCTCAAAGCTCGTGATCGCCAGTTCTTGAAGGTTCTTGGAAGCTCTCCGAGTCAAGAGGCGGATCAAAGGCAAGAAGAGAAGCTAGGGTTAGGGTTTTCTGCATTCATTGTAAGCTTTGTGCTTGGATTTTGTTTCCCTTTCCTTCTTCTTGTACCGAGAGTCTTGTAGGGCTTCTCCGCCCTCGGTAGTTATCGAAAAGGAGTGTTTCATAGTGGAGGGTGCGTGCGTGGTGTGGATCCTTGGATTAGTCACCTCCTTTTGGAGGTGGATACCAAGTAAAACCAACCGTGTTAGCGTTGTGTGTTTGTTTCTGTATTTTCCGCTGCATATTCTTGAAGAAACAATCAACGCCAATCAACGCCAAGCAACGCCGAGCAACGCCAAGCACAGAGCGAACGCGACGAGCTATTCACCCCCCCTCTAGCTACTTTTGGTCCTAACAAGTGGTATCAGAGCAAGGTTGCTCTTCACCGGAATCACCGCCGGAAGGGGCAAACATATCAAGAAAAGCTAGAGGGTGAAGAAGTTGGAGCAAATTCTTCAAGTTCAAGACTTTATCAAAAGCTCAACTTCTACAATGGAATTCCGAGATGGGCTCGGTTTCGACACGAGGGTGGCTCCTCCATACACTTCCACGAGCTTCGATTCTTGGAAATCAAGAATCGAAAATTTTCTTATGATGGAGATAGAGCAATGGTTTGCTCTTATGGAAGGCTTCAAGACTCCAACAAACTCAAAGGGCAAAGTTCTCAAGAGGAGCAAGTGGAGCCAAGAGCAAGTCCAAAGGTGCGAGGCCAATGACAAAGTGACCAAGCTTTTGGTCAACTTATTGCCAAGCACCATCCTTTGCAAAATTGGAGAATTTGAAGATGCAAAGGAACTATGGAGCAAATTGGCCAAGCTTCATGAAGAGATCCCCTCCACTGTACAAGATCATGAAGAATCCGGAGAGGGTGACTCTTTGGAGCAAGATCAAGAGGAGGACTCCAAGGTTGAAAGATGCTCAACCTCCGAAGAAGAAGAAATCCAAGAAGCTTCATCCTCAAGGGAATGCAATGAAGGGAACAAGGAGGGAGCATACTCCTTGTTTCATATTCAAGATGATGAAGACTCCACCTCTAGGATTGAGGGGGAGCAATCCTTGGTGACGCCGGATCAAGAAGAAGGAGAATCCTCTACATCCGGGTCAAGAGAAGAAGAGGGTGAAGAAGCTTCTACCTCCACAAGTCAAGAAAAATCAAATGGGGGGGAATCAAGGTTCGATCAAGAGGAAGCTTCCACCTCCGGATCCAAAGGAAAAGATGCCATCTCTACAAGCGAAGGTATAAACATTTCAATTAATAATAAAAATCATATTATATGCTTTGAATGTAGGGAACATGGGCACTACAAGAGCAAGTGCCCCAAATTGGCCAAGAAAAAGGGCCAAATGGCACAAAAATGAAAGGAGAAGCTCAAGGAGACCATCCCCGGAACAAAGAAGAGCAAGGAGCACATTGTGTGCTTCTCTTGCAATCAAAAAGGGCATTACCGAAGTCAATGCCTCAAGGGGAAGAAGATGGTCAAGGCTCAAGGAGGCATTCGTCAAGGGGGAGCCTCCAAGGTAAAGAAGAAGGTAACATTTATTGAGCCTACCCCCTTACATTATGGTGAAAAGCATGATAGTTCTAACTTTTATCATTTTAATGCAATTTACCATAAGAATAGAAAGCATGAGGGCTTTAAGGAAAAACATGTGGCCCTACATGCCAAAACTACCCAACCTAAGGTTAGGAAGGTAGATAGACACTTGGGCAATAACTCTAAAGATTTTAGATACAAGCCCAAGAACAAATATGCTCATGAATCAAATGAAAAATCTAAAACTAAGGACTTAGTGATAGAAAATCAAGTCTTGAGGTCAAGACTTGATAAAATGGAAAAGACCCTAAAAAGGATGGAAAATATCCTATTAGGGCAAAATGAGCATAACCTAGGTTTAGGGGTACAAAAGCCATCCAATGGCCATAGAGGTTTGGGATACAAACCAAAGGCTAAGAAGGATGTGCCCTCTTACCATAGAGTTCCATATAGTTATGGAACAAACCCTAGGTCTAGTGGTCAAGCCAAAAATACTAGGGAAGTCATCCCTAAGAGTATTTTTGCAATAAATGTGACTAAGACTTCTAAGAAGTCTAAGAAAGTCACAAACAAGGTCACAAGGGAGGTTATCCCTAGAGTTGACCTAGAAAATGTGACCAAGGCTTCTAAGAAGCCCAACAAGGTCACTAGGAAGGTATCTAGGGAAGTTATCCCTAGTGAGTACCTAGAGCATCCAAGGAGCACCAATAGGTGTTGGGTTCCTAGGAGCATCTTCTCTACCCCATAGATGGGTTAGAGAGTGTCAACTCCGATTAGAAGGGTAGTTAACCTAACTTTGAGGAAATTGACACTCAAGGAGCATTTTCAAGGTTTTAGTTAACCTTTGAAAATGAAATGGACCTATTGTTTACTCCTTGAAAGAGTAAAATGTGCCTAATGGTGGAAGAATTGATTTTAATCTAAAATGGCACAAATTGGGAAAACCTTGAGAAATACCAAGTTGGGATTTTGGTATTCTCTTGGAAATTTAAGGCAATCCGGGCCTTGATTTATGTAATCACTCTTGAGGAAAAATGGAATATGCCAACATTTGAGGACATGTTTACTTTCAATTGGTATATATTAAATCAAGGAAATTAGAAATGCAAATTTAGGCTTTGGCATTCTCTTGTAGCACTTTAGGGCAATCTAGGTTTAAGTTGTAAGTTTAGCTAAGACTTTAAGGATACTTAGATAGTTAATCTAGGTATATTTTATTTATGCTAAATCTTGCCATGATTGTTTGCCCATCATATGCCATGACATCATGTCTAGTTTTGCATTCATGTTTTATTATGAAAAATCCAAAAATACCATGTCATGACATTCATACATCATGTAGTAATAGGATATTTTCTTTTGAAAATTATTTTCTTTTGATGTATGCCATAACATAATCATGCATTAAGTTTAATTCCTTGTAATTAAGGACGAATGACATTTAACGACACTTATTGACAAGTGACATCCTAGGTGGATGTCTAATATCTCTAGAATGCCTAGATAGATATGCATGATCCCTAGATTAGGGCAAGAACCAAAATCTACATCTCACAAAGACTATAAGGTGACTTGTATGTGATTAGTGCACATTAGATACAAGTGAGATGTTAGGATGATGAACAAAACTCAAAATGTTGATTTAGTGCATTCTTTTGAGTTTTTAGGTTCATCAAAACACATAGTTATGTGTTTTCCCATCATTGGGAAAGCTAATGTACAAGTCATGTGCATTATGCCCAAGGAACATGATGGGATATTGGTTTTGAAAATGTTTTAAAATGTTTTTGGAAAACCTTGGTGAAGGCTATCTTTTGATAGTAATCACCATTGAATAGTTAGACACAAACTTGAAGAAAAACACTAAAGTTTTTGCAAGTTTTCAAGTTTATGTCAATCTTTGAAAATATGACGTATTTTCATAGAAAGCTATTTTTCCATGATTAAGTATGCCCTAAATAATGTCTACACGAAATTTCATGATTTTTGGATTTTTGTAGAATTTTCTAGGGGTTTCTGAAGTTGACTGAAATGGAATTTCAGCAACTATCAGAGCTCCGATCGATCCATGGATCGATTGGAGTGCCCGAATCGATCCGTGGATCGATTCAGAAGGCAAGTCTCCCGCGAGCAGAAGCTCGCTGGATCGATCAGCCGATCGATCCAGGTATTCTGAATCGATCAGTGGATCGATTCAGAAAGGTTCAATCGATTGGAACCCAACTCCAATCGATCCAAGTTGCTGATTTTGGCTGGGAAGGCTTGATTTCAGCATCTTTGAACCTCTTTGAGTCTAGGTAACCATTCCAAACCCCTTAAATACATTTGTATACATACAAAGGGTGTTTTCATGTGAAACCAAGGATGGATTGGTTAAGGAAGGCTTCATTGAAGTTTATGTTGATGTTTGTTTCAAATTTTGAGTATTTGAACCTCAAAACTTCTAAATTTGGGTTTCCTAAAGGTTTAGGGATTCCAAGTCATTGTTGGTGCAATGACAGAAGTTACCACCATGTCTTTAGGGGGAGGGACTCTTTAAAGACATGAAAAATTACTTTTCATGAACCTTGGAAGGTGGTTAACCTTCTGTAAAGAAAATGCTCATGTATGAGCTTTTGAACTTGAAATGGGGAGTGGATATCCTCATTATTTCAAGTGGGAACTCAAGTGGTTAGATAATGCTCAAGGTTGGGTATTTGTCTACATTGAGTGAGAAGTTAAGGATAAATGAAGGGTATGGGACCTTCATTATCGTGTTGATCACAACGAGTGATGTTGTGAACAATGATGAGTAACTCTTCAGGGGGAGAGTCGTCAACAAATGGATTTGTTGATGTGTACCCAAAATTGGGGCATGGGTTGATGTGTGTCCAAAGATGGGTTGATGTGTGCCAATAGGGGGAGAATGAAAGGACCTATGAATGGGTGTAAGTTAAGCTTTCATTACCTAGAGGGAGTGTGCCCTCGTAGGGGGAGAATGAAGAGCTTAATTTATATGTTCATTACCTAGTGGCATGAAGATTGAGGCTATAGGATTAGCCTAACTTACATGTGGTATTGTAAGTGTTATTGTGGTATTGTCAAACATCAAAAAGGGGGAGATTGTTGGTGCAACATCCCTCAGGTCAAGGTTGACCTGGGTGACCAAGCTGAGTCTTGGTTTGAGTTTAGATGTTTGACAATAAGAAATTGATTGAAGAAGAGTCAAGTAGGTCAAGGTTGACCGGATACTTGACAGGGAAGTCCTGGTGAGTGAAGCCAGGCAGAAGGAAAACCCTAGTGAGTGAAGCTAGGTGAAAGTCCTGGTGAGTGAAGCCAGGCAGAAGGAAAGTCCTAGTGAGTGAAGCTAGGTGAAAGTCCTGGTGAGTGAAACCAGGTGAAAACCCTAGTGAGTGAAGCTAGGTGAAAGTCCTGGTGAGTGAAGCCAGGCAGATGGAAAACCCTAGTGAGTGAAGCTAGGTGAAAGTCCTGGTGAGTGAAGCCAGGTGAAAGTCCTAGTGAGTGAAGCTAGGCAGAAGGAAAACCCTAGTGAGTGAAGCTAGGTGAAAGTCCTGGTGAGTGAAGCCAGGTGAAAGCCCTAGTGAGTGAAGCTAGGCAGATGGAAAACCCTAGTGAGTGAAGCTAGGTGAAAGTCCTGGTGAGTGAAGCCAGGCAAGGGAAAATACAGATAGGTCATAGGGATTGACCAGACATCTGATGGAAGTCCAAGTAGGTCAAGGGAGTGACCAGATACTTGGCATGAATAGAAAAGTCTAAGTGGGTCAAAGGGATTGACCAGACACTTGGTGGGAAGTCCTAGCAGGTCAAAGAAGTGACCAGATGCTAGGCATGATGTACCAACAGGTCAAGGTTGACCGGATGTTGGTTTGAGAGGCTTGGAACTTGGTTTTGGGCAAAAACCAAGTGTTGGATCGATCAGTGGATCGATCCAGGAGCTAGATCGATCAGTGGATCGATCCAGGCTTCTCCTAAGCGAACAGAGAGCCTCTGGATCGATCCGTGGATCGATCCAGATGTTCCAATCGATCAGTGGATCGAGTGGGACGCGGCTGCTTCGCGCGATAAGCGCTGGATCGATCCGTGGATCGATCCAGGCGCTTTTCCAGAGCACAGAGGCGCTCTGGATCGATCCGTGGATCGATCCAAATCCTCCCCGATCGATTGGGAACATTCGAATCGATCGGGATCCGACCGTTGGCGTCGATAAAGGCCGCAGGCGTTCATTTCCTTCGGCATCTCTTCTCCGATTCACTCCAGATCTTCGCCAGCTCCTCCACAACACTCTCAAAGCTCGTGATCGCCAGTTCTTGAAGGTTCTTGGAAGCTCTCTGAGTCAAGAGGCGGATCAAAGGCAAGAAGAGAAGCTAGGGTTAGGGTTTTCTGCATTTATTGTAAGCTTTGTGCTTGTATTTATTTTCCCTTTCCTTCTTCTTGTACCAAGAGTCTTGTAGGGCTTCTCCGCCCTCGGTAGTTACCGAAAAGGAGTGTTTCATAGTGGAGGGTGCGTGCGTGGTGTGGATCCTTGGATTAGTCACCTCCTTTTGGAGGTGGATACCAAGTAAAACCAACCGTGTTAGCGTTATGTGTTTGTTTCTGTATTTTCCACTGCATATTCTTGAAGAAACAATCAACGCCAATCAACGCCAAGCAATGCCAAGCAACGCCAAGCACCGAGCGAATGCGACGAGCTATTCACCCCCCCTCTAGCTACTTTTGGTCCTAACACTTAATAGGTGGGATTGATTCAAGTAAGAGTTTTGTAGGCGTCGGATGTTATTACTAGGCAATGAACATAAGACAGCTTGGATAAATTTTGAGCATGTAGTTAGTTTTCTTCCTTACTGTTAGCTTTCGATTTTGTGTTATGAAATGAAGATGAACAACTTTTGGTTTTGGATTTTGGGAGCATTCGACCAGATTCTTTGGTAGTGTAATTAGACCTGCAGTTTTATTTTCTAGTGCTCTATAAAAGTATAAGCTTGAACAAGTTTTACATGGGTTTTGGTTTGTACTGTAAAAGGGGGCATGAACAACCCTTTCAAAGCTTACGGTGCAGAATTTTTATCAAGCCTGTGAGCAGGATTTTTGTTAAGTTTGTGTGCAGAAATTTTGATTAAGTTAGTATGCAGATTTTTATAGGTATGGCTTGCAGATTTTTGTGGGCATAGTATGCAGAAATTTATTAGTAGTATGCAGATTTTTGTGGGCATAGTATGCAGAAACTTATTAGTTGAGAATATTTGAAAATTTAGTGCAGATTTTTGTTAGTCCTAGTATGCAGATTTATTTGTTTGTTTGAACTGAAATTTTTTTGGAACTTCTTAAGCACAGCAGTTTTAGTTTGTTTAAGTATCCAATTTCAATTTGTTTAAGCATTCAATCTTAGTATGTTTAAGTGTGCAATTTCAGTTTATCTAAGCATTTCAATGTTTGAATTTATTTAAACATTTCAGTTTTTTTTTAAGAAGCATTCTTTTATTAGAAGTATTAACAAGTATAAGAAAGATAAAGAAAAGAAAGAAAAAGGCCAAGGCCTTAAGTAGATCCCAAGGTCAAGATTTTAGGAATTTTGGCACACAAGGTGTTTATTAAAATGTCGAGGCATTATATATTAGAAGTAATAAAAGATAACAAGTATTTTACTTTTTTTAAGAGGCTAGTACCCGACTTCCGAGGTTGTCGTTAAATAAATCTAAGTGACCAATTCCGAGGTCTTGGCTCTGGTAAAACCGAGGTCTTTACCCTCGTAGGACTGGTGGGTCGCTACCCCAGTTTCTATTAGGGAGCGCGCTTTGGTACTATGCCTGGGCCCAAGAAGAAAGTTTATTATTATTTTGAAGTATTAAAGTATAAATTTTAAATAAGTGAAATAAGTTTCACATAGGTTTAAAATTCAGCAAGTTTAGTTTTCTTATATGTTGACATGTTGTCTAGATCTGCTTACATGTTTAGTATTTCAGTATGCTATGTTTCCCTTACTATTAGATGAGCATGAGTAGTATTTCTTTTTGAGCATTCAGTTTCTAGTTTTCTTTCAGCTTACATGCATACTCGAGATTTTGTGAGATAGATAGCGCTTACTAAGCATTTTTGCTTATAGTTTGCATTTCCTCTTATTGCAGATAAGGGAAAGGAAAAGCTATAGCAAAGGAAGGTGACAAGGAGGTGTTCGATGATGTGTGTGATGCCAGGACTTTGGGAGAGACTTGGGGCGTTATTAAGTTTCCGTGTTTTAGTGGATAAGAAACATTTGAGATTGTATTTTATATTTCATGTCATTTGAGATTGTACTTTATATTCCATGTCATTTGAGATTATTCTTGTTTTAGATTGCATGCTAAGATGAGTTTAGTTTAGTAAGTAGGTACTTTTGTGTCTGCATTGAGATATTGTTTCATATGTTTTATGCTATTATGAGTTATATGTGCATGTCAGTATTGTATTGTATTTTAGTCCTACTGAACTGCATATACTCTTCCGAAATTTAAGTTTCTTGGAAAAAAAAAAAAATAATTGTACAGTTTGCTATACTGATTAAGTAAGAATTCTATCGTAATTATGTAACGGTCATCTTTAGTGAGTAGTGAGAAGGGTGGTCGTTACAGCACTATAGGCAGGTTCCTCTTCATCAGGTGAAGGACGATCTATTTCTATAACGGAGAATATCCCTAGTGTAGTAAGTTAAAATTTCATCCTTTGTTGCCAACGTCTGAAGTTTTGCTCGAAAAATCTTTCGGGTCTAGCACTAGCCTCATCAGACCCCGTTACCCTATCATTTATCATGTCTACTGATGCTTACAATAAATTCTCTAAAATTGTTGTAAATAATGAGAGCACTAACAGTAGTAAAATTGCACCAAAACAGCAAGCATGCAGTAAATAGGTAAATAAAAGAGAGGTTGAGAAAATGTATCTCCGGTTGAAGCGTCGGCGTGCCGACTATCTTTAGAGAATTTATTGCCACCCACGTTGCAAAGGCTCTCCGGCAAAATTCTCTCAAGATCCGACAACCACTCGCATCGTCCGTAGGTGCACTCCAAGACGAACGTCGCACTCGGACTCAACCTCAGATCGCTATAAACCAAGCGTCAGGATAAACTCTCGGTAAGAAGAAGACAGAGAGAGGGAAGGAGAGAAAGCATATTACTTTGGTGTGTTTGAACCAGGAAGAGAGGGAGTGTATTATACACTCTGAAGCAGTGCACGAAGCAAAGCGTGCGTCGCTTCCGCTTCCTGATACGTGGGTGCGTCGCTTCCTTCATGCATGGACAGGGTGCGCTGCTTCTTATGCGCGGACAGGTGCGTTGCTTCTTATGCACGGACCAAACCCAAGTAGACTAAACCAGAGACTGGCAAAAACAAACCAGTCCGCCTGCAAGCGCGAGGCCCATGAGCTGGGGATTTGCACCCCCCCCCCCCCCCCCCCCCCCCCTACACGCGATGATCGTGTCCGATTTATGGATTTCCAGCTCGAACCCCCCGAAACCACCTGATTTGGGCTCAGCCCGCATATGCGTGTAGGTCCCCTTAACTTTGCTAAGCAAGGATGGAAGGGCTCCATATATAAGGCCTTCCAACCTTTCCTTACTTAGCAATGTGGGACTAAATGCATACATATATGCATTACAAAATGCAATGAAATAGTTTGAATTAAACTCAAAACTCAACATAGGGTTCAGTCAACTGATCCCGACATTCAGTCGATCAAACAAGGTAAAATCCTTAATATATAAAATATTAGTTTCCTGTAAAACAGAATTAGAATAATTGGTAGATAAGGTATTTTGACAGCCTCTAGACTGCCCGATTATGATTTTCAAATTTCTCGAAAATCCTAGGTCGAATTTACGCCTATTGTTTCCTCAACGGGGAACACATTTTCACCTACTCCTCTCAGGAGAGTTTGCCTTTTGCAAGACCAGTCCTTCAGATCGTTTGGACTTTTGCTCAGTATTTTAGACTTCAAGACTTTCCGCTAGACATCTGATTCCCGGCCTGTCTAGTCTTCCGCCTGGTATTCGCGACCCCTAGGACTTCCACTTAGAATCCTCACCCTAGGATTTCACCCGACATTATCGACCTACCAAAACTTTATCCAGTCCCTCAGACTAAGACTTCGTTATCTAACCACAGCTAGGACTTTCCACCTGTCTAGCATTGATCTGTTAAGACTTTCCTGCAAACTCAGTCTAACTTATTAGGACAATAATAACACTTAACATAGAACTCTCTGTCATTATCAAAACTGATGTTCGATCGTCTGGTGCTCCTTACACCATCAATCTCTTTTTTTTTTATTATGATAATACAATTCTTAGTTAAGTTACATGCATAGATAACAAGTAAGAAAGAGTAAGTATTTTAAGGAAAAAGAATTTTTCTAAAACTAAGTTTCTAAGTTTTCGAAATACAACTATGAATTCTTTAAGAGTTCAAAATACTCCCCCTAAAATATATCACTTTCTTAGCAAACGCTTAGTATTCCAAAGTTTAGTTTTTCTTTCAAAATACATAGGTAAACATTTAGCTAAACATACTTCGCTAAAAATACTTATTTTTTTTCCTTCATTTAAACTCTGATTTTTCAAGGATAGTTGAACTTGAAAAAAAATCCTTAACTTCCCTTTTTTGTTGAAAGATACTTTAATAAAAAAAAACTTAACTTTGAAAATCTAAAAAAAAACTTTAACTTTAAAAATGTTTAAAAAATACTTTAGATTTGGAAAAATACTTTAACTTTAAAAATTTAAAAAATACTTTAACTTTGAAAATTTTAAAAATACTTTAACTTTAAAATCTGAAAAGTAAATATATTAAAAAACACATTAACTTTTAAAATTTTAAAAATACTTTAACTTTGAAATTTTAAAAAATACTTTAACTTTAAAAATTTTAAAAATATTTTAACTTTGAAAATTTAAAAAATACTTTAAATATAATTTGAAAAAATATTTAATTTAACTCCTTTTACCCTCCCCCGTTTGACATATAAAAATACTAAGTAGAGAAAAGAAGCCATTTATTAAATAATAAAAAAATAATTTTTAATCTCCCCCTTGATTAATGTCTTAAAAAAAAATCTTTAAGTAGGTGCCTTAAGTTTGAGAGGAAAGTCAATGATTTTTATCTTACAATCCAAGCATGTAAGGATCAAAGTAAAGAGAATTTTTGAAAAGAAAAAAAATTAAAGCCAAACATCTACTTTCCTTAGAATAAATATCTAACTTTTAACTACTAGTTGTTTACCATATGGTAGTAATATTCACTTGGTAACTCAAATTAAGTAAATGATCTAGTTAGTTTGACTAAGAATGATGACTTAACTTGATCAATTTGAGTTGGTATTTATAGCCAGACTTATGTTGATGCACAGACATAAGTATTCTGAAGTCTAGGTAGTACCCTATGCATCCCACACCATTCTAAGTATTTGTTATATACAAGCAAGGTAATCCTAGTATACTTGTGAGATGCTATGGCTGAAACCTATTGGTATATGCTTTCTAAGGGAAAAGCCTAGGCTAAGTCCAATCTTTGAAAGTACTAGAAAAATTGGGAGTTTTAAAGAAAACAAAATAATTTATCCTAGAATTTTAAAACCAAGTTTTTTTTTTTTAAGTTTATAAGGTTTTTTAAGAGATAATATAATTTTAAAAAACCATAATTTTAAAAAAGGAAAAATAAAAAAAAAATGATTTTGAAAAATTTAGAATTTATTCTACTAAGCACATATCTAATTATCTTCTATGTGTACTGATTCTAAGGAAAGTAGATGTTTGGCTTGGACTTATTCTAAGGAAAGTAGATGTTTATTCTACATACCTAATTTATTCTACTAGAAAATTAGGTATAACATACCTAATTTATTCTACTAAGCACATACCTATTGTACTTCTATAGTATTTTAAGTTCACTGATTTTCCTTCTAAGTCAAAGTTAATTTTAATATTGGTTGTCATTAGGGTATTAATATTTTTGAAATTTTCTATTCTAAACTTTTTAATTAACTCTTTAGTGAATTTTGTTTGAAAAACATAGATTCCCTCTTTTATTTGTTTTATCTGTAAACCTAAGAAAAAATTAAGTTCTTCCACTAGGCTCATTTTAAATTCATTTTACATTAATTTGATAAACTCTTTTAAAAATTTAGTATTTGTTGAGCCAAAAATTATATCATCTACATAAATTTGAGTTATAAAAAAATCTTTTTCTAAAGTCTTAACAAACAAGATTTGTTCTATTTATTCTTGGTTAAACCCCTTAGAAATTAGGTATGTTGATAGTTATTCATATCAGGCCTTACATGCTTGTTTTAGTCTATAGAAAGACTTCTTTAATCTAAGAACATGATTTGGGTGGTCTAAGTTTTTAAATCCTAGGGGTTGATTTACATAAACCTCTTCTTTCATGAACCCATTGAGGAATGTGGACTTTACATCCATTTGGTATAACTTGAATTATTTATGTGATGCATAGGCTAGCAATATCCTAATGAATTCAAATCTGGCTATAGGTGCATAGGTTTCATCATAATCTAACTCTTATATTTGAATGAACTCCTTTACCACTAGTCTAGCTTTATTTCTTACCATTTCTATTTTATCATCTAGTTTATTTCTAAAGACCCACTTGTTATCAATAAGAGATTAATTTGTGGGTTTAGGTAGTAGTTTCCATACTTGGTTTCTTTCAAATTGGGTTAGCTCTTCTTGCATTGTAATTATCCAATCTTAAGGTAGGGTTTTTTCTATAGTCTTGGATTCAATTTTAGATATAAAAGATATTTGACTTAGGTTTCTATACGATGATCAAGTTCGAACTCCTAAGGTTGGGTCATCTAAATTTTGATCAGATGGGCATCCCTTACTTTCTATGCATTTCCTTAAAATGGGGATCGATTCTCGACTAGGGAGATTAATTAGAGTTTAGAGGGTTCTCCCAAATTAATGTTAGGAAGTGATTTATATAATCTAGAGATTGTATGACCAAGGGATCCTGTGACAGAGAGTATCCCTTTAACTGAAATTTCTAGGTTACCTCTTCTACTTAATTACATTAATCTACCATTAGGAAGGAAATCGGTTAACTCTAGAATTGTATGACCGACGGGCCCTAGTGACAGGGGTATCCCATTACCGAACTTTCTAGAGCTACTTCTTTACCTAATGGCGTTAGAATTTGGGTAAACTTTTCGGTACAACCTGCATAGGGTTGTGCCGGACTTTAGTTAGAATTCCTATATAAGTGTAAGCATGGAGTTAGGTAGATGAACAATACATAGGGGCATTAACTAGCATCATAACAAAATCGAAATCCTAGAATCTATCATCCTTCACTCACCTACGCTTATTCTCTCCCTCTCGTCTCTCAATCTCTCTCTCTCTTCTTCCCTTCTCTCTCTCTTTCTTGCATTTGTGAACCACATTCTGATTGTCTAGATAATTCACCATACGAAGTTAACTAGTGCTTAACCAACAATACCTATGAAATCGATATTTTATTTCTTGACGACACTAGTATACTTGCGGGCATACATCACTATTCCATCTATCATGGGGTTCAAAAGCATTCATACGTACTTGACCAACATATTTCATAAATGGATATAATTTTCATACTCATGAATATGGAATGAGAAAGAATACCATGAATAGTGTGTGTGTCCAATCATCTAATGATGGAGGCACAAGCAATGATTTTTATGATTGCTAAATGAAATTATAGAGGAAGAATACCCAAGTCTAGAAATGTGAGTTATCTTATTTATGTATCGTTGGTTTGACCTTGTTAAATGGATGAAGGTGTATCCACATTATAATTTGATTGAAAATCATAAGAGATTTTATAAGAGATATGAACCATTTGTGTTGGCATAACAAGTAATTCAAGTTATATATATATATAGGATTAAGATGGTTAAAATTTGAAATAATTAAATCATTTAGTAAAATAATAACATAAAAAAAGAATAATTAATTAGGAAATAGGTTTATATGAATTTATGGAATTATTATAATTTTTCTAGATTTAAAAAAATCTTTTTATGTTTTAAAAGTATAAATAGGCAAGTGATAAAGCCTATTTAAAATACTCATTATATATATATATATATATATATATATATATATATATATATATATATATATATAGGATTAAGATAGTTAAAATTTGAAATAATTAAATCATTTAGTAAAATAATAACATAAAAAAAGAATAATTAATTAGGAAATAGGTTTATATGAATTTATGGAATTATTATAATTTTTCTAGATTTTAAAAAAATCTTTTTTTGTTTTAAAAGTATAAATAGGTAAGTGATAAAGCCTATTTAAAATACTCATTTTAGTATTTTAGTGAGAAGTTGATTATATAAAAGCTTGGTTAATTAAATTAAAAACCTAGATTTTCTTTGCTTTTCTCCTAGTGCTCGCTTGTGATATGACGTCTTTGCGCTCTTGACATGACGATGCCCCCTGCTCGCGGATAGCCGACACCGCCTCTCAACTCTTCCCCTTCTACCTTTCGTCTGTCTCTCCTCCTCATGATGAGAGACCCAAGCATCGGTTGGTTGCTCCTTCCCTACACTGTCTCCTGCCAGTGTCTACCACTGCCAATGTCACCGTGTCAAACTACCATGACCTGTGGGCATTGTTCTTCGCCTCTCTTGTCTTCACGACATCACAAGTCCAAACGACCTCCATAAGCCATCGCAAAGAAGAGGTTGTGAAACCGCCGTTGCCTACCATGCTTACGTGTGCTGCACATTGCTGACCACGGTTCTACGTTGCATGTTTGAGGCACTGTTGACCCCATGGGTCATTCGAGATGACATGGGGCGGAAGTTGTTGCAATGAGGTCATCGGGTCGAAACTCAGTGGCAACGGGTGAATAAATCCTCTATCCCTGTATCTCACCCGGTCCGTCCCATGTTAACTCGGGTGTTGTGATTTACCTCCCTCACAATGACCGTGGGTCCGGTCGGTGGGGACCCTGGGGGCGAGGATTTCGCCTTTTACTGCAATGTTTGAGGCACTGTTCCATAGCATGATCCAATGTCACAACACCATGTGATGATGAGGATTGCCATATACCTTTGTCGATGCCAATCTCCTGCTACTGCAGGCCGACGGAACCCCACCACTGCCATGTGATCCTGTTCCATAGCGAGCAGCTAGATGCACTTCCCTTCGCAGTGTCGTCATTGCCATTGTGCCACATTGCAATGATTGTCGGAAGAAGAAAAGAAGAAAGAAACGGGAGAAGACAAACGGTATGGTTTATTTGAAACCAATGGTTAATTGAGTATAATTTATTAACAGATCGATTAATAGGTTAAGTAATTAATAAATTGGTTATTATTAGATATTTAATCCAATTGATTGCCAAATTAAATAAGATATTAAGCTATTGCTAAAATTTGAATTTAATGTGTTAATTAAGAATGGGCTGATAAACTGAGTTACTATTGTAATATCGTTAACTGCTAGTGGAAGTGAAATTAGTAGTTAATTAATACAAAGATTTAATTGTTTAATGACTTGATAGTTCATTTAGGATTAGTGGAATTATGAAACAGAGTCATGTTTATGTGATATTAATTAAAAAGTTAACTAAGTGTTTCAATAGCTTATTAGTTGACCTATTTAATTATATGTCTAGGACTGCTTGATCTTAATCTCGTTTTTTATTATATGTATAATGATATCATAAAGTTAGATGAGATATTTTGACTAGATGACTAGGATTCCCTTGGATTGAGATTGTTACTATAGTACTTACTATTGTTGTACTTAGACACATGTTGTTAGACTTATTACTTATTACATTTTGATGTATTTAAACTGCCCATTACACTAGATAGTATTTTTTTTTGTTAGTATTAGCCCTAGTACCAATTATGAGATGATTGTAATGACTCTTTTTGTATCATATTTCATTATTAATAAAATGTAAAGTTGGTTATTATATTTATTTCAATTCAGTGTCTAATGAATAGGTACAATAATATCTTAGAATAGGAGGTTCTAATCTACAACATATCAATTGGTTGAATTGATAATGAGATATTGTAAATATACATAGAACAGTACTCTTAACTATTTCTAGTCAAGAATTAATATGCAAGGATAATATTAATGCATTGAGACTATAATGTAGGTCAACAGATGACTTAATCTCATAAGTCATGAATATGAGATATCAGGTTGATACATGAGTATATATTAAAGAATATATACTAAATAGTCTGTCATGAGAATATTTCATGGATTATTATATGAGTGTCATAAACATTCTTATGTGACTATTGGTATGAATAGTCCTTAGACCTGAAGTCACTATGGTTCCCTACATAAGGCATTGTATACTTTGGTATCGGCAAACATCACCTGTAATAGGGTGGACAATAAAATCGATCGCTAGGTATACAATAACTTATACGGAGGGATGTGAGTGATATAGATGGAATCTATCCCTTCTATATGACGGAAGCGATATCTATCGGTCCCTTGATTAGTAGGACACAAGAATGCATGGGCATGCTCAAATGAGTCAATATATGATATTGAGCTTATTTGTTTTAGTATATCTACTTAGAGATCACGAAACACAAAGATTAATAAGTGGATGACATGATCTATGCCTCATTGATCAATCTAGATATCAAGGATAGAAGGACCAAGTCATACAAGGTAATAGCTATGGAAAGGTTAAGTCAGATCTCGACATTCTTGTCACTTGGGAATGATGTCTTTCTAGATGACACTCATTATTTATGTATCTAAAATGTTGACTTGGATACATTGCCAACGTTACGAGAATCTATTGAGTCACACACAACGAACAAGTTGATTTGGAGATGAGTTCATAGGATGGATCAATAGATTAAGTCTAATCCAAATTAGACTCTTTAAGTTAGACTCAATTGGATCCAATTATTAGATTGAGTCTAATTAGAATTAGATTCATAGAGTCAATTTGGATTGATGAGGTCCAGTGAGTTAGACTCATTGATCAATAAGTTAGACTCATTGGGTGAACTCAAATTCACCAAGGAAGAGGAAAGATCAATTTTGAATTGATTATGTAAAAGAAGATGAAAAGGCTCTTCATGAAAGATGACTAAAAGTCATTTATGAAGGAAGAGCAAAAGGAAAAAGGGACTTTTCGTATTCCATTAGGGGTACAAAAAGTGATTTTTGGCCAATGAAGAGGTGGTGTTCATTTGGTCTTCTTCTCATCTTCCTCTCTTCTTCTTTCCTCTACCGAACCACCTTTCTTGGTTGCTGGCACAACCTTAGGTGGTTTTCTTGTCCAATCTTTGAGTTCATGAGATGAACGAGAAGCTTGTTCATGTATATACCATTAGAGGCATGAACGTGTGATCGTGCTTGTTAGTATTAACCCTAGTATCAATTATGAGATGATTGTAAATGGCTCATTTTGTATCATATATCATTATTAATAAAAGACAAAGTTGGTTATTATATTTATTTCAGTTCAGTGCCAATTGAATAAATATATTAATGTCCTTGGGTAGTAGGTTCTTATCTACAGTATATCAATTGACTGAATTGATAGTGAGATATTGTAGAGAACACTACTCTTAACTGTTCCTAGTCGAGCATTAATATACAAGGATAACGTTGAGACTAGCATGTAGGTCAACGGATGACTTGATCTTACAAGTCATGGATATGAGATATCAGGTTGACATATGGGTATATATTAGAGAATATATATTGAAAGACCCGCCATGAGAATGTTTCATGGATCGTTATATGAGTGTCATAAACATTCTCATGTGACTATTGGTATGAATAGTCCTTAGACCTGAAGTCACTGTGGTTCCCTACATAAGAAGTTATGTACTAATTTGGTATCGGCAAACATCACCTGTAACAAGGTGGACAATAAAGTCGATCACTGGGTATGCAATGAATTATGCGAAGGGATGTGAGTGATGTAGATGAGATCTATCCCTTCCATATGACAGAAGTGATATCTGTGGGCCCCTTGATTAGTAGGACACAAGAAAACATGGTCATGCACAAATGAGTCAATATGAGATATTGAGCGTATTTGATTGAGTGTGTCTACTTAGAGATCAAGAAACATAAAAGTTGATAAGAGGATGACACGGTCTATGCCTCATTGATCTGTTGGGACTTTCGAGCCGCAAAAACCGCTTTTTGCGTTGCGGAAACCTCGAAGTCTTGCCATGGATCCGTGTGAAGATATATAAAATAAATCATGTAAAAGTTTCTAACCTAGATCTACCTTAGATCTACATGAATAAGAAGCATTACCCTTGTTGCGAAGCCCTTCGCTTATCCCGCTCGTCCAAAAGAGTTGCTGGATCTCGAGTGTGTCAAACGTACACTCCTCTATACGTATCCACACGGATAAGAGATGGAGATAAACCACCTAGAGTGTGCTAGCACTCTTGGATGGCTCGGCAATGGAGGAGAAGGAGAATAGAGAAGAGAGGAGGAAGAAGATGACTTGAATTCACCTTGAATGCTTGCATAAAGTGGCCAACCACTTTTCTAGAGATTTTAAACCTCCATGTAATACCAAGAGTCATGACTCTTGGTCTTCCTCATGAGGTGGCACACAATGAGGTGGCTCTTGATGATGTGGAACACCATCATTGGCCGGCCCATGCCAAGTCACAAATGAGTTGGCATTTGGTCAAGTCAAACTTGACCCTTCATCTTCCCTCTCAAGTCAAGTCAAAATTGACTTAAATTCTCCCATGGTTGATCAAATCTAACCATTGATTCAAGTCAATTTGATTTAATAAATCTCTATTCATTAAATTAAATTGATTCAATGAGACATAATCTAAATTAGACTGATTCAATACATGAATCAAATTGAGTCAAGCTCAATTATTCTAATTTGGATTACTCTTAATCCAATTTAGTTCATCACATGAACCTAATCCTCTTGGTTCATCATATGAACCTATTCTCCATCTAATTGATCTTTGTGTGTGACCCTATAGGTTCTTGTAACGTTGACAATGCTCCTAAACACATTTAGAAGCATAAGTAATGAGCGGTATCTAGCAACACATCATTACTACCCAAGTTACAAGAATGTTGAGATCCAACATCACCTTTGTGACTACTAATTGTGACTCTCACAATATGTGACAATATCTTTCTATCCTTGACATCTAGATTGATCAAATGAGGCATAGACCGTGTCATCCTCTAATTAATTTATATCTTGAACTCCAAGTAGATTCACTTTAAACAAATGAGCTCAATATCTCATATTGACTCATTTGGGCATGGCCATGCACTTAGTGGTCTCACTCTATCAAGAATCATGATGTCACTCCCGTCATATAGGAGGGATAGATCCCATCTACATCACTCACATCCCTCCGCATAATTTGTTACATACCCAGTAATCGTCTTTATAATCCACCCAGTTACGGGTGACGTTTGACGAAGCCAAAGTATGCAACTCCTTATGTAGGGAACCATGGTGATTTCAGGTCCAAGGACTCATAGTCATACTAATAGTCACATGAGAAAGTATATGCCACTCATATAACAATCCATGATACTTTCTCATGGCGGGTCATTTAGTATACATTCTCCAATGCATACCCATGTGTCAACTTGATATCTCTATATCCATGACTTGTGAGATCAAGTCATCGAGTTGACATATATGCTAGTCTCATCGCATTAACATTGTCCCTGATGTTAATACTTGACTAGGAATGATTAAGAGTAGTGTTCTCTATATCATCTCACTATCAATTCAACCAATCGATTGATATAGATAAGAACCTTCTACTCAAGGACACTATTATACTTAGTTATTTGGCACCAATACAAGTAAGTATAATAAGCATAAAGAAATGTCTTTATAAGTATATAGGAATATGATACATTGAGTCCATACAACAATCATCATATGATTGACTCTAGGTCTTTAACTTGTTGGGTTTTTCGAGCCGCGAAAACCGCTTTTTCGCGTCGCGGAAACCCCGAAGGACCCAAAGCCGTAGATCCGTGCAAAGATTCGTATAAAAAATTTGAAAAACTATTTCTTGTACGAGTTCAAAAACTGATCTACTACTTAGATCTATGAGGAAAAAGTGTTTACCCTTGATGCGATGCCCTTCGCGTTCCCGCTCGTCCAAATGATGCCGGATCTCAAGACCGTCAAGCGCCGGTCCTCTAGAAGTATCCACACGGACACACTAAATGGAGATGACCAAAAACCAAGGTGTGCTAGCACCTATGTGGTTCGGCCAAGGGAGGAGAGGGAGAGGGAGAGCTTGAGAGGGAGAAGGAGGAAGATGCACACAAGTGAATGAAAAATGAATTTTTCCACCCAAAAACCAAGTGGCCGGCCACATTTCAAAATTCACATTAATTGCATTAATTGCAATTAATATGAAACCATAAAATCACATTAATTGCATTAATTGCAATTAATATGAAACCATTAAGAGAGTGGCTTTGTTACTTCCATGAGGTGGCACCCATGATGATGTGGAACATCATTATTGGTCCACCTAATGCCAACTCACCAATGAGGTGGCAAAAAGGTCAAGTCAAAATTGACCTTTGGTCTTCCTTCTCAAGTCAAGTCAAACTTGACTCAATCTCTACCATGGTGGATCTAATCCAACCATTTGATTCGAGCCAACTTAATATAATGAATCTAATTCATTAAATTAAATTGATTCAATGAGTCAAAATCTAAATTAGACTCATTTAACACATGAATCAACTTGAGTCGAACTCAAGTTAGCCCAATTAGGATTACTCATAATCCAATTTGATTCATCAAATGAATCTAATCCTCTTGGTTCATCATATGAACCTAATCTCCACCTAATTGTCCTAAGTGTGTGACCCTATAGGTTCTTGTAACGTTGGCAATGCCCTAAACCCATTTAGGATCATAAGTAATGAGCGGTATCTAGCAACACATCATTACTACCCAAGTTACAAGAATGTCGAGATCCGACATCACATTGTGACTACCAATTGTGACTACTCACAAAATAATGACAAGTGTCCTTCTATCCTAGACATCTAGATTGATCAATATGAGGCATAGACCGTGTCATCCTCTAATCAATCTAAATCTTGAACTCCAAGTTAGACTCACTCGATCAAATGAGCTCAACATCTAATGTTGACTCATTTGGGCATGACCATGCACAAAGTGGTCTCACTCTATCAAGAATACCGATGTCGCTCCCGTCATATGGGAGGGATAGATTCCATCTACATCACTCACATCCCTCTACATAATTCATTATATACCCAGTAATCGCCTTTATAGTCCACCCAGTTACGGGTGACGTTTGACGAAACTAAAGTACATAACTCCTTATGTAGGGATCCATGGTGACTTCAGGTCTAAGGACTAATAGTCATACTAATAGCCACATGAGAAAGTATATGACACTCATATAACGATCCATGATACTTTCTCATGGCGGGTCATTCAGTATACATTCTCCAATATATACCCATGTGTCAACTTGATATCTCCATATCCATAACTTGTGAGATCAAATCATCGAGTTGACCTACATGCTAGTCTTATTGCATTAACATCGTCCCTGAATGTTAATACTCGACTAGGAATGATTAAGAGTAGTGTTCCCTATATCATCTCACTATCGATTCAACCAATCGATTGATATAGGTAAGAACGATCTACTCAAGGACGTTACTATACTTAGTTTATTTGGCACTAAAACAAATAAGCATAATAACCAAACTATTGCCTTTATTAATATAAGAATATGATATACATGAGTCCATACAATCATCAAATGATTGGCTCTAGGGCTCTAACTAACAATCTCCCACTAGCACTAGTGCCAATCAGTATAGCCTCTAAGGTCTAAAGACCTAGTGTGACCGTCATGCTTCTGTGCCAAAGCCTTGGTCAAGGGATCTGCGATGTTAGCCTCTGTAGGTACTCTGTAAATCTTCACATCTCCTCTATCGATAATCTCTCGAATGAGATGGAAGCGCCGTAGTAATTGCTTGGTCCGCTGGTGTGAGCGAGGTTCCTTTGCCTGTGCTATAGCTCCATTGTTGTCACAATAGAGCTCAACTGGGTCAGCGATGCTAGGAACCACCCCAAGTTCAGTGATGAACTTGCGGATCCAAACTGCCTCCTTTGCTGCCTCTGATGCAGCAATATACTCGGCCTCTGTTGTAGAATCAGCTACTGTGTCCTGCTTCGAACTCTTCCAGCTCACAGTACCACTATTTAAGCAAAACACGAACCCTGACTGCGATCGGTAATCATCCTGATCGGTCTGGAAGCTAGCATCACTGTAACCCTTTACAGTTAGCTCATCATTGCCTCCATATATCAAGAAATATTCTTTAGTCCTTCTTAAGTACTTAAGAATATTCTTGACCGCTATCCAGTGACTTTCACCTAGATCTGACTGGTATCTGCTCGTCATGCTCAAAGCATACGAGACATCAGGTCGAGTACATAACATGGCGTACATGATCGATCCTATGGCTGAGGCATAAGGGATCTGATCCATGCGGTCTCTCTCCTCTCTAGAAGAGGGACCTTGAGTCTTCGAAAGACTCACGCCATGTGACATCGGCAGAAATCCCTTCTTGGAGTTCTGCATGGCAAACCGAAGGAGTACCTTGTCAATGTATGTACTCTGACTTAGGCCAAGCAATCTCTTAGATATATCTCTATAGATCTGTATCCCTAAAATGCGGGATGCCTCATCTAAGTCATTCATTGAGAAGCAACTCCCTAGCCATGTCTTGACAGACTGAAGCATAGGGATGTCCTTCCCAATGAGTAGTATGTCATCCACATACAGTATGAGGAAGACAACTATGTCCCCTACAACCTTCTTGTAGACACAAGGCTCATCTTCATTCTTGATGAAACCAAACTGTTTGATCGCATCATCGAATCGAAGATTCCAGCTCCGAGAAGCTTGCTTTAGTCCATAAATGGACCTATGCAGCTTGCATACTCTACTAGTATGCTGTGGATCTACAAAACCCTCAGGTTGTGTCATGTACACATCCTCGAGTAGGTTTCCATTCAGAAATGCTGTTTTGACATCCATCTGCCATATCTCATAGTCATGGTAGGCTGCAATAGCAAGCATGATCCGAATGGACTTAAACATCGCCACTGGAGAAAAGGTTTCATCATAGTCAATACCATGAATCTGCTTGAAACCTTTAGCTACCAAGCGACCCTTATAGATAAGTCCATCCATGTCAGTCTTTCTCTTAAAGACCCACTTGCACCCAATGGGTTTTACCCCTTCAGGTGGATCAACCAAAGTCCATACTTGGTTGGTGTACATGGATTCCATTTCGGATCTCATGGCTTCTAGCCATTTCTCGGAATCTGGTCTCATCACAGCTTCTTGATAGGTGGTAGGCTCATCCTCTATGAGCACAATGTCATCATGGTCAGACAAGAGAAATGAGTATCTCTCAGGCTGACGACGTACCCTATCAGACCTGCAAAGAGGTATGTCTACTTGAACTGGTTATTGTTCCTCAACTCCTTGTGGAACAACATCATCCACAACACTTTGTGGTTCCAGTTCAATTTCCATCGAGGCATCAATGCTATTGTTCGCATCTTGAACTTCTTCAAGATCGAACGTGCTCCCACTAGTCTTTCTAGAAACAAAATCCCTTTCTAGAAAGACCCCAGTCTTTGCCACAACTACCTTGTGCTGACTGGGAATGTAGAAGTAATATCCCTTAGTTTCCTTGGGATATCCGATGAAATAGCACTTGTCGGATTTGGGTCCTAATTTTTCTGAGACTTGACGTCGTACGTAAGCCTCACAGCCCCAAATCCTCATGAAAGACACCTGGGCATCTCTCCCAGTCCATATCCTATATGGTGTCTTTATCACGGCCTTGGATGGAACTCGGTTGAGAATGAAAGCTGCCGTGTCTAGAGCATATCCCCATAGATGTGTCGGAAGATCTGTGTGACTCATCATAGATCGTACCATATCTAATAAGGTACGATTCCTCCTTTCGGACACACCATTCCACTATGGTGTTCCAGGAGGAGTGAGTTGGGATAGAATCCCACACTCAGCTAAATAGTCACGAAACTCATGGCTTAAGTATTCTCCACCTCGATCGGATCGAAGTATTTTAATACTCTTGCCAAGCTGGTTCTGTACTTCATTCTTGAATTCTTTGAACTTTTCAAAGGATTCAGATTTATGTGTCATCAGGTACACATAACCGTATCTACTGAAGTCATCAGTAAATGTGATGAAGTATCTATAACCGCCTCTAGCAGCGACATTGAAAGGGCCACATACATCACTATGTATGAGTCCTAACAAATCAGTCGCTCTCTCGCCGTGCCCACTAAAGGGAGTCTTGGTCATCTTGCCTCGTAGGCATGACTCACATATCTCATATGATTCAAAATCAAATGAGTCCAGCAAACCATCCTTATGGAGCTGGGATAAGCGCTTGTCATTTATATGACCTAAGCGACAGTGCCAGAGGTAAGTTTGGTTCAAGTCATTCAACTTGATCCTCTTGGTATTTATGTTATAGACAGGGCTCTCTAGGTCTAGAATGTAGAGTCCGTTTATCAGAGGTGCACTACAATAGAACATAACGTTTAAAAAGACGGAACAACATTTGTTCTTTATTATAAACGAGTATCCTCTCTTGTCCAAACAAGAAACTGATATTATGTTCTTTGTCAAGGCAGGCACATAACAACAATCGTCTAATTCTAGTACTAGCCCAGAGGGCAGAGATAGATGATAAGTTCCTACAGCAATAGCAGCAACTCGTGCTCCATTGCCTACTCGTAGGTCTATCTCACCCTTCGTCAATGCTCTGCTATTCCTCAGCGCTTGTACATTAGTACAAATGTGTGAAGCACATCCGGTATCTAATATCCACGATGAAGAAATAGAGAGATTGACTTCTATAACATTTATACCTGAAGTAGAAATCTTATTTCTCTTCTTCTTAAGATCTTCCAGGTATTCTTTGGAGTTCCTCTTCCAGTGCCTTGCTTGTCCTTGATATAGGTGACAAAGATGTTCAACCATATCGTAAGCGCTCATAAACTCATGTTGCTTCTGAAGCTCAAAGTTCATGGTTGTGAGCATAAGACAAGACACATCTAATGCGTCATCTTGATGCTTCTTGTAAGCATCTCGGTCTGCTCGCGTGGCAGCGGCAGGAGGGGCCTCCGGAATGGGCTGCTCCAGAACGTACAGTTTACGTTCTTGGGTGAGAACTATTCTCAGATTCCTGTACCAGTCCAGGAAATTTGCTCCGTTGAGCTTGTCCTTCTTAAGGACAGATCGCAGGGAGAAAATGTTCGTATTCGACGTCATGGCAATTCTACAACAGAAATAAATGCAGAAATAAGTATCATATTCTTTAAAATCATTTAATTAGGCCTTTAATTAAATGATGCTCCCACTGAATTCTATAATTCTTATGGGACAAGATCCACATCCTACTAACCCTTGAGTTAGCTTTGGCTAATACGCCCAAGGCTTAGTATGATCGGTAGGTAACGATTACCAATTACATCTCTATGCAACTCTTGTTTATAGAATCAATATCCGTATTTATATTAAAACTCGAGTTAGCTTTGGCTAATACGCCCGAGAGTTAATATAGATGTGATTTTGACCTATCTTTTCCAACCGTTGGAATAATACCTATAGTTGACTCGATCCAACCGAGTAACTATGAAGACTCAATCTAATTGAGTTCGTATTCACCCATGCGTTGATAGGCGGGACCAAGATTGTCCCTCCGTACCCTACTAAGATAATATGTATTGCTTTGCTTTGGCAGATTCAACAATACATGTGATCGAGGTAGTGATAGGTATCACGGCACGGTTAGGCATTTTGAGTTGGTTCGATCTAGATCTAATCTAATCGAGAAGAATGCATCTTGTGCACGACTTAGATCTAATCTAATCGCAAGGGTGCATCATGTGCACGACTTAGATCTAATCTAATCGTTAAGGCACTAATTAATTAATTAATTATTAAACATGCATCAAATACATAATAATTAATTAATTAATCTATTTGTGATTTAGTCATGGCTCTACTACGATCTTCTCAAGCCAATGAGAAGATCGATTGGTCAACCTAGGGTCAACAGCTTCTCCAAGCGCCTCCCTTTGACCACCTTGTGTTGCTCGTGCCTGCCTCGGAACTCCGTCTCGTGTGGACCCTCCACCGCTCCAATTTGTACATTACAATTTGAAACTCGAGTTACATTCGAGTCTAAATCTAATTTACAATAAGAATAAAAGACGAGGCATGACGCGCAGGTCGCGAATAATAAAATAAATACAACACGCGAAAACACATCACGGCACGCAGGCCGTATTATGAATTACAACACAACCAATCATATTGGGCTTTGGGCCATGACTATCACAAATTAATATATATAATTCAAAATTATATATTTTCATAATTTTCTATAATTTTAAAATTAATTTTTACAATTTTACAAGTAAAATTTCCCGGCGGTCCCGTTTAGCGGTTTCGGGCGCAATTGCGGAACGAATCCCCTTGCGGGGCCCAGGGGCAGCGCTCCTACCCGCGATCTAACCATCGCGAGGGTTCCTTTGCGATCCAACAGCGCCTAAACCCGCTGTCCCAAAACGATTTGGGCCGAGACATTACCGTTTCGGAAAAATCTTCCCGACGGGTTCGTTTTTAGCGATTTCAGGTGCGATCGCGGAGCAAATCCCCTTGCGGATTTAGGGGCAGCGCCCCTACCCACGATCTAACCATCGTGAGTTGCTCCGTTGTGATCTAAAGGCACCCGAGTCCGCTGTCCCAAAAGATTTTGGGTCGAAACGAAGTCGTTTGGGAAAATTCTTCCCGATAGCCGAAGCCTACAAGTGCCGAGACACTTGTGCTTCGCCTATAAGGAAAAATTACCCATAAAAACATAAAAATTGAATTTTTACAGAAAATCACAGAAGCTTTTTGTTTTCCAAAAACCAAAAACTAACTCGTACAAGTCTTTGCACGTGGCTCTGATACCACTGTTGGGTTCTTCGAGCCGCGAAAACCGCTTTTTCGCGTCGCGGAAACCCCGAAGGACCCAAAGCCGTAGATCCGTGCAAAGATTCGTATAAAAATTTGAAAAACTATTTCTTGTACGAGTTCAAAAACTGATCTACTACTTAGATCTATGAGGAAAAAGTGTTTACCCTTGATGCGATGCCCTTCGCGTTCCCGCTCGTCCAAATGATGCCGGATCTCAAGACCGTCAAGCGTCGGTCCTCTAGAAGTATCCACACGGACACACTAGATGACCAAAAACCAAGGTGTGCTAGCACCTATGTGGTTCGGCCAAGGGAGGAGAGGGAGAGGGAGAGCTTGAGAGGGAGAAGGAGGAAGATGCACACAAGTGAATGAAAAATGAATTTTTCCACCCAAAAACCAAGTGGCCGGCCACATTTCAAAATTCACATTAATTGCATTAATTGCAATTAATATGAAACTATAAAATCACATTAATTGCATTAATTGTAATTAATATGAAACCATTAAGAGAGTGGCTTTGTTACTTCCATGAGGTGGCACCCATGATGATGTGGAACATCATTATTGGTCCACCTAATGCCAACTCACCAATGAGGTGGCAAAAAGGTCAAGTCAAAATTGACCTTTGGTCTTCCTTCTCAAGTCAAGTCAAACTTGACTCAATCTCTACCATGGTGGATCTAATCCAACCATTTGATTCGAGCCAACTTAATATAATGAATCTAATTCATTAAATTAAATTGATTCAATGAGTCAAAATCTAAATTAGACTCATTTAACACATGAATCAACTTGAGTCGAACTCAAGTTAGCCCAATTAGGATTACTCTTAATCCAATTTGATTCATCAAATGAATCTAATCCTCTTGGTTCATCATATGAACCTAATCTCCATCTAATTGTCCTAAGTGTGTGACCCTATAGGTTCTTGTAACGTTGGCAATGCCCTAAACCCATTTAGGAGCATAAGTAATGAGCGGTATCTAGCAACACATCATTACTACCCAAGTTACAAGAATGTCGAGATCCGACATCACATTGTGACTACCAATTGTGACTACTTACAAAATAATGACAAGTGTCCTTCTATCCTAGACATCTAGATTGATCAATATGAGGCATAGACCGTGTCATCCTCTAATCAATCTAAATCTTGAACTCCAAGTTAGACTCACTCGATCAAATGAGCTCAACATCTAATGTTGACTCATTTGGGCATGGCCATGCACTTAGTGGTCTCACTCTATCAAGAATACCGATGTCGCTCCCGTCATATGGGAGGGATAGATTCCATCTACATCACTCACATCCCTCTACATAATTCATTATATACCCAGTAATCGCCTTTATAGTCCACCCAGTTACGGGTGACGTTTGACGAAACTAAAGTACATAACTCCTTATGTAGGGATCCATGGTGACTTCAGGTCTAAGGACTAATAGTCATACTAATAGCCACATGAGAAAGTATATGACACTCATATAACGATCCATGATACTTTCTCATGGCGGGTCATTCAGTATACATTCTCCAATATATACCCATGTGTCAACTTGATATCTCCATATCCATGACTTGTGAGATCAAGTCATCGAGTTGACCTACATGCTAGTCTTATTGCATTAACATCGTCCCTGAATGTTAATACTCGACTAGGAATGATTAAGAGTAGTGTTCCCTATATCATCTCACTATCGATTCAACCAATCGATTGATATAGGTAAGAACGATCTACTCAAGGACGTTATTATACTTAGTTTATTTGGCACTAAAACAAATAAGCATAATAACCAAACTATTGCCTTTATTAATATAAGAATATGATATACATGAGTCCATACAATCATCAAATGATTGGCTCTAGGGCTCTAACTAACATAACTAACATGATCAACTTAGATATCAAGGATAGAGGGACAAAGTCATACAAGATAATAGCCACGGACAGGTTAGGTCAGATCTTGACCTTCTCGTCACTTGGGTAGCAATGATGCCTTGCTAGATGTCACTCATTTCTTATGTATCTAAATGTTGATTTGGGTACATTGCCTACGTTACAAGAACCTATTGGGTCACACACAAAGAACAAGTAGATTTGGAGATGGGTTCATATGATGAATCATTGGATTAAGTCTAATCCGAATTGGACTTATTGAGTTGGATTCAATTGGATTTAATTATTGGATTAAGTCCAATTCAAATTAGACTCAAGGAGTCAATTTGAATTAATGAAATAGTGATTCATTGAATTTGAATTGCATGAGAATTAATTGAGTAAGACTCTATTGAATTAGACGTGAGTTAGACTTAAGTGAATTAGACTTGAGTTTGACTCAAGTGAGGAGACTTGAGTTAGACTCAAGTGAGATTTAATGAAGATAATTATTGAATTTTGAAATTTAATTATTCATTTAATTCAATTTTTTAAATTGAATTTGAAATGAAGAGTTACACTCATTTGAAATGAGGAGTTACAAGTTTGGTCCTTAATGGAGTGCAAATGCTCATTAAGGCTATTAATGCTAATTAAAGATTTTCATTGGATGAAAATACTTAAGCTTTTTTCTCTTCATTTTTGGGATGAATTCTCTTCATTCTCCTTGCTCCTCTCCTCTTGGCTGAAATCAACTTTCAAGGTTGCTAGCACAACCTTTCTCCTTTTGTGAGTTTGTGAGACAAATGAACGCTTGTTCGTGTGGATACTGTAGAGGTGCGAACGCGAGATCGTTCTATGATCCGAGCTGTCGGGAGTTCGTGAGCATGCTACAAAGGTATAATCTCTCATGCTATGTTATAAAACTTAGTATATGTAGGAATTTCTCTTTCCCTTCACATGGATCTTCTGGAGGAAATATGTTTTTCCGCTGCACGTTTGCGTGTTTAGCAACATATTTTCTTACAATGATGAGATCCTAACTGTCGGGAGATCGAGTGCACGTATCAAAGGTATAACATCCTATATCATGTAGAAACTTAGTATATGGTTTCCTTTCGCATGGATCTTCTGAAAGGAACTTATTTTTCCGTTGCACTTTCTGCGTGTTTAGTGCAACAATTCCTTATAGTTTTGAGCTATTACATGGAGACCGTAGCTAGATAGCTAAGTATCCTTCTAGACCTTTGTTTGTTCTTTAGGCTCATGCCCATACACTAATGAGATTAGACCGATGTGTGGTTATAGAGGGTTATATTCGATGTGACTATTCACCTTTTGCTTATCAATATGTTATATCCTAATGACCATTGTCTCTTATTCGTGGTTGGGAGAGTCGTTGGCAATCATTATCCATATGATTGTCCATGTGACCATCTAAGGTAGCGTGTTCATTGTAGTCCATAGCTAGATAGCCACGTATATACCCTGTCTTCCCATGGGACCATCCGTGTTAGAGCGTTCTTCCACATACATTGACTGATTACTTATCATGTCTGTTCATAGAACTATCTATGGTAGAGTGTTCTCCCACAGACAGTGACTAGTTACATTCCCTAACAACCCATGGATCATCTGTGTTACAACATTCTCCGTCAGTCAGTGGCTAAGGAGCTAGATAGCTACCTCATCCTGTTTCCCCATGGGACCATCCATAGTAAAGTGTTCTCCTAGGGGCAATGACTATTAACATACCCTTACCACCACAAGACCCGTTTGTGATAGCATATTATTTCGCTATTCAGGACTTGTTAGAAACTTGCTATATGTTAGTTGTGTACTTATATCTATAGGATTTGGATGTACTATTTGTACTCTTGATTCATTGGTTATACTTGGTTGAGCAGGTTAGTGGAGATTTTTGTAGTCATTTATGTTTGGGTTGGTAGTTGCTTATATTGACTCTCTTAATTTAATAGTAAGTACCTTACCTGAGACTGCATCCTTTAATCTCCTTATAGTAGTATCATGCACTATCTTCTTATACCTAGTGAGTGTTTTGTACTCACTACCTTTTGTTTTTCTTTGACCCCCAAGTTAGTAGATAGATGATACATTGTGTCTATCAGAGGTCCTGGCTGCCACCCACTCGATTTTGAGTTATTTGGGTTATTTTCCATTGTTTGTATTTATAGTTTTCTTTATGTATCGAATATTTGTGTGTTGGTTTTAGCGTGTTAGTTATTATGTTCATATGTTCATGCATATATGCATGCATTGCCATTTGTAACTTGGTGTTATTAAATTACATTGGTATTTTATGTTGGCTTGAACTAGTTTGATACCAGCTATTTTTTATATTATCACTAGAGGGTACCATCGGGCTGATGGACAAGTATACCCCTGGGGCATGACAAAACATGATAAGATTGATTGGTGGGTTATTTGTAAAACCAAAGTATGAAAATAAAATTGAGGCACATTGGGAAAACATTGCATATCAAAAAGAGGAAGTTGCAAACACATTTTAGACTGAATATATAATTCCTACTTTATGAGATCCCAGCGGTGTAGTGATAAATCTGGATACAAATGAAATTCATGAGAATGATGATGGCGAGGAGGAGGAGGATAATGATAATGATAATGATAATGATAATGATAATGATAATGAGGACATTGATTTTTGATGATAGGTAAGTTTTATTAGCTTAATATAAAAAATTGCTATATTTTTTTTCATATGCGATACTTTTTTTTACAAGGACATTTAATTTTAATATGCAAATTTACCAAACTCATAACTCAATGAGTTTTTTTATATACTATCTTATTCTTAAATTGATATATTTTATCTATTAATGCACTATATTTTTTCCTACAGGTCATTAGATGTGACATCTGATATTTTTTTCCCTGTATTCTCTGAGCTGTTAGCAAATATGGTAAATTTTTTTTAATGTTATTTATTATCCATCAAATTTGCAATTTACTTTATGTCATATTTGAATTTTCAGAATATCTTTCGATGAGGTGGACGTAGATGAAGTTCATAGGGCTAGTCAGGTTCATCACCTGCCATTGTATATATGTCACCCCCTGATCAGGCTGGACCTTCTCATGCACCTTATCCAACACCTTCTCATTCACCATCAAAAGTACCATAGCCAGTACCCAAGCATCTTCTTAACTCAGCCAGAAACTTAGTTGCTGAGTTTATAAACGATAGAGAGTTTCTAGTTCTCATCAGAGATTCGTAAGTACTATAAAATATTTTATTTTTGAACTATCTTAATTATTTAAGATTTTTTTTTTGTAATTTAATGTAGATTTGAAAATCTTGTATGGATTATTCACGATATTAATATTGTGAATAACCATTGGAGAGGTGAATCACTGACATATTCAAGCACTCCACCGCCCACAAAAGAGCTATGGTGGAACGAGTTCAAGGTATATCCCGTTCAATTTATATACAAAATTAAAGTAAATATATAATCAATTATTTTTTTCTATTTCATCAAATGAATAATTGGGACTTGAGTGATGAGATAGAGATCAAAAGAATATTTAAAAAAAAATGTGGCAATCATATCAGATATGTATTGAATCATGCCAAGACTCGGGGAAAAATGCTAGACTTCATCACCCATGAAAATTGGGTGAGGATCACCAATTTTTGAGAGTAAACAAAATAGTTACCAAGATACAATGAATCAAACTTACAATTCTAGTGACTCATCTACGATATATACGAAAGGCTCCATTAACATAGATGAACATAGATGGAGATTCGTAATTTTTTAACTCTCTCATTAATTTTTTATCTATATAAAATTATTTCATTATTTCTAACTGTGTTTTTTGTTTTACTAATGAGATGGGGAAGGAGCTTGTTTTCATTGATACTTTCATCCTTACTTTTACAAAAAAAGATAAGACTTGGAGTGAGAATAGAGCAAAAGCAGTAAAGGTTGGGATTATTATTTATTTGATCTTAATTTATAATTTATATTTTCTTTGTTAGGTATCTATTCTTTTTTAATATTATATGTGTTTCTATTATATCTAATCAATATGATATGCATTTTAAAAATACATAAAAAATATGATGAGCTTGAGTTAGCCCATAGATGCTCACAAGCTAGTACTGATATTGAGGGGTTTAAGTCCTCTATTGGAAATAATCTGAGTTTATAATTAAAGGCCAGTGGAGGACCAAAAGCAAGAGGGATATTGGGATGAGTTCCTTGAGCATAACCCAAAGAGTAGTTGGTACATCTTCTTACACACCACTAGTAGTAAGGGCCCAAATAAATACCTTGACTGAAGAGGCTAGCCATTTGAAGGGAATATTATTGGAACAAGAAGAAGAAAGGGTGCAAATGGATCAACTAAGGTTGAAAAGGGATCATCAAATGGAGCAAAGGGATCAAGAAATTAGCAAGTTGTGCCGACAACAAGACTTCATAATACGACATCCTCAGTTGAGCTCTGCTCCAAATCAGATTCCTCTCCATTTCGGTGATGATGGTGGCGACAATGATGACGAGGATGGAGGTGAGAGCTCTTCATGATTGTAATTATGTATGAATATTATTTGTTTCATAATTAGTATTTTTAAACATTAATCCATGGATTTTGAACCTTTCAATTTTTTTATTTTTTTATTAATATTATTAATTTGTTTTTAGTAGGGTTAGTGAGGCAAAACCTATGTTAGAGAAAAAAGTAAGTATTAAGTTTTTAACCGGCATAAAAAACTTATTGCACATATATGATGATACATCAAACTGTAAATTTTTAATGTTCCAAGGGCAATAAATGGTAATGCTTCTTTCAATCATGTTGGAATAAAAAGTTTGAGATTGTTTAGAAATTTTTTCCAATTTTCCCTTTTCCTTATGAAGAATAGTTTAAATATTTTTTCTCATATTAGATCTGTCACACCCCAGGTAGTCCCTACTAGAAGAAATTTCGGCAGCATCTCCCCTCTACGGGTGATAATATGAAACTTCCTACAATATCCTCAGGGCCACATATACCTCGGCCAACACGGCCGGAACAATAACAATATATATAAAGCAAGCACCCACTCAGTTTAATAGTAAAAATCAAACATAAGTAACGATAAGGAAAACATCTCAAATATCCTACTCAACTACACCCATAAAATTCAAATCACAACGGTGCAAATAAAATCAACTCACCTCTTCTGCCATCCAGGCAGGCATGTAGCAAAACATATCCAAATAAAATCCAACGATAATAAAGGATCATACAAGATCCAAGTACTAAAACCAGAATAAGTCTAAAACATAGTCTAATAAGAAAACCAAAAGATCAAACAAACATCATTGCAATCTGCAGGGGGACTAGCGACTGGAGATCTCCAGACAACCTCAACTTGAAATAGTAATATCAACGGGGTGAGTCAACTCCTCAGCGGGTAACTATTGACATGCATAGTAAGAAATAACTAATAGCAATAATTATGCGTATAGTCTCCTGATATAGGAATGATAAATGCAAACTGAAATAAACAGGAGAAAAACTGTACTAACCAGGACCTGGTATAGAGATAACAAGGTTATCAGACCAAAAGTATCATAAATCCTGTATGCATGTCAAACATATGCATCCACCAAATATGCAGCAAATAAGTACAGCAAACACAAGCAACAAATTCATCAATGTGTATGATGCCAATGACATGTCTTGGTTACCCCTACTACCAGTCAGTCGTCTCACACATGATGGTGAGACCGAGTGGGTAGGGCTGTGACAACCATGCACTCTGCCATCACTGCTCCTAATGAGTGACCAAGTGGACGGGATGCTGTCGGAGTACACCTATCCTCCTTACCCCAAATCATAAGTGGGGGAGCTCAATGCTCTCATCTCCCTGAGCCAGTCTAGAGGAGGGATCCCTGTCCTGCTATAACGCTGCATCACACTACCCATGAATGGACCAACGGAGTCCTTGACAGAGCAACCTTCTGTAACACACCCTGCCTAATAGAAACTACTAACCCATAAGTTATTGTGTGTGCATATCCATGTAACTGGCGATGTGCTCAACAATAATGGAGACAACAATCGTACAACATGCAATCATGCGAGATGTTGCATGACACTAAACCTGGAAATATCCTGATCCTATCCATCTCTATATAATGTGTACTATAGGACAAACAGATCAAATCAATGGTCTAGGTACACAAATCAGATATGGTATAAAAATCTAGGTCCTGAACATAATAAGGCATAGTATGCCATTACCTTAGGGTCATATATAATCAAAGAAACATGAATGCAACAGCAGAAAATAAATACAATATGCTTAAGTAATAGATAATGATATACCGATGCAACAGTGAACATAAATATTACTACATGTTAAATATTACTAAGCATATCAACATGACATATCAAAATAGATAAGTCAAGGTACCCACCTCCAATAGAAAGGTCCAATCTGGTCCAAATTCGATGTCGAGAAGCTAGTCTCGCGTCAAAGTCCTGTGTCACCAATATATATACATTTTTATTTAGTTACAACTCAAATGAATTGCTAAATAAAAATCCTTAAGAACAATTTAGGGAAAACCCCTAAACTATAAACCTCAACCTACCTAAATTAAATCCAACGATTAATTAGGGTTAGTTACCTAATCCCCAATCAACCCATTACATTAATAATTCAAACCTAAATCAATTATACTAATCATGAAGTCTACCTCATACCTAATTCAACACATAAACAATATTCATTTCATTACCCTACTCCTTTCCTCAAATCCAAACCTCTCTGGTTGATCACAGCCAGACAGGTCGGGCAACCGCTGGAATGTGTACAGTTAGAGGTTATTTGCTGCTCGGAAACCACTTGCACTAAACAAATCAAGAAGGAATATCACTGATCAACAAAACAACCAAATTCCAAACATAACCTACTAACCTTACCTCTTCCTCACAACCCCCTTCTGTTGATCCTCAGCCAAGGATCGTTGCTGCTAGGAAATCCTCGGAAAACACCACTATTCTTGTTGGAAACCTCCGCACTGATTGGAACAAGGAAGAAGAAGGTCGTCGTTGCTGGATCGTCGGCTAGGGTTCAGAGAGGCTGGAGTAGGCCAATCCGGTGGTCGACAGTGGCGTGTAGAGGCAGATCTAGGGCACAATGTCACTGGCGGTAGTGGGAATGAATGAAGCTGGCTTACAAAAAGGGCAGTGGGTCGGCAGTCGAGGCGGCAGTGGCGACTAGGGCACAACTCTACCGGAAGATGGCAGCCAACACTAGGGAAGGGGGGTTGTCGGCTTGATTAGCGCGGGCGACCGGTGTAGCGCAGTGAGACCACCCTGCTAGGGCATAGGAGTGGAAAAAGCGGCACCAGTAGATGTCAGGGTGCTCGAGTGTCGGCGAGGAGAAGACGTCGGCGGCGAAGAGGAGCGTCGGCTCGTTCCTTATCTCTCCCTATCTAGGGCTCGGCTGGTGATGTCGTTGTCGACTGTGGCGAGAGGGAGAGGGAGAGAAAGGGGATTAGGCTCGGGGAGGAAGAAGGGAAAGATGGCCAGCGTCGAGAGAGATGATCGGCGGAGAAGATCCGTGGAGAAGTAGCAGTTAGGGCGTGAGAGGAGAAGAGGAAGTGACACGAGGGGGTTAGGGCATGGGTTCACCGAGGGAGAAAAGAAAATAAAGAAAAATAAAAGGAAATAATAAAAAGAAAAAGAAAATCAAACATTTCCTCGTTTAAATGGGGTTGCCTAAGCAGGCTATCCCGAGGTCCACTCATCATACGAGCTCCGAAAACTTCCCAAAAAATTTCTAAAAATTTTGAAAAATACCCTTATGGTTATTCGTCCTTTTTTGATATTTTACATTCTCCCCTACTAATAAAAATTTGGTCCCCAAATTTTATTATTTACCATCAGCAAGTACTAGCAAAAGATAAAGAGTATAAATGCTGAACGATAAATTTAACCCACATATCTCAAGTGAAAAGATGGGGGTATCGAGCTCGGATCGCATCCTCGAGCTCTCAGGTAGCCTCCTCGTCTGAATGATGCTGCCATCCGATTTTAACTAGCCGGATAATCTTGTTCCACATCTGACGCTCTTTCTGGTCCAGAATCCGAATCGGAACCTCCTCATAAGTTACATAAGGCTTAATAGGAACTGAGATATCTGTCAGCATATGTGCCGGGTCGAATATATATCTCTTCAGCATAGACACATGGAATACGTCGTGAACGCCTGCTAGGGATGGTGGTAGTGCTAGATGATAAACTACCACTCCAATCCTCTCCAAGATCTGGTAAGGTCCAATGTATTGTGGAGCTGGCTTACCTCTGAGACCAAATCTCTTCGCCCCTTTCGTGGGTGAGACTCGCAGAAAAACATGGTCGCCTGTAGAGAACTCCAGGGGTCTCCGTCTCCGATCAGCATAACTCTTCTGGCGGTCCTGCGCCTCTGACATCCTCTGTTTGATAGTATGGACCAATTCTACCTCCTGCTAAGCTCTATGAGGTCCTAACCACTGGGCCTCCCCAACCTCCTCCCAGAGGGTGGGTGTCCGACAAGGCCTACAATACAATACCTCAAACGGTGCCATCTGGATAGCCGAATGAAAGCTGTTATTGTAGGTGAACTCTACCAATGGCAAATGGTCCTCCCAACTACCCCCAAAATCCAATACACAAGATCTCAGCAAGTCCTCTAGTGTCTGAATGGTCCGCTCTGACTGTCCATCAGTCTGCGGATGGAAAGTTGAATTGAAACGGAGCTGAGTGCCCAAGGCTTGGTGTAGACTCTGCAACAATCGGGGTGTGAACTGAGGGTCTCTATTCAAAATAATACTCAAAGGAACACCATGTAATCTGATGATCTCCCGGCAATACAGATCTGTCAATCGATCCAAGGAATCAGTCTTCCGGATCGCTAAGAAGTGCACCGATTTGGTTAATCGATCAACGATTACTCAAATCGCGTCATGGCCTCGTCGTGTCCTAGGCAAACCCCCCACAAAATCCATGGTAATATGTTCCCATTTCCACTCAGGAATAGGAATCCGCTGAAGTAATCCGGCAGGTCTCTGGTGCTCAGCCTTCACTTGCTGACATACAAGACATCTAGCTACGAATTCCGCGATGTCTTTCTTCATGTCGTTCCACCAGTAGGAACGCCTCAAATCTTGATACATGTGGGTCCCACTTGGGTGGATAGTAAATCGGGAGCGATGAGCCTCCTGAAGTAACTCCTCCCTGATCGGGTGAGATGGAGGTACTCATAATCGACCTCGAAAATATATAATACCCGCATCATCTCGGATGAACTCTATTTGCTGCCCGGAAGCTATCTAGCTACCAATGAATTGAACATGTTGATCACTGGCCTAAGCCTCTCGGATCCTCGTCCTGATCGACGATTGAGCAACCATAGTAACCAAAACACCTCGCTCTGTCTGTCCCTGCTCCTCAAGGCCCAACTCGAAGAAACCCTGAATCAAGTCCGTGACCGAAGCTCGATGGCAAGCCAAAGTCCCTCTGGACTTCCTGCTAAGTGCATCGGCAACCACATTAGCTTTTCTCGGGTGGTAGCTAATGGTACAATCGTAATCTTTCAGGAACTCCATCTATCTCCTCTGTCGGAGATTAAGTTCCTTCTGGGTGAAAATATATTTGAGACTCTTATGATTAGTGAGAATCTCAAAGGTAATGTCGTACAGATGATGCCGCTAAATTTTCAAATTAAAGATGATGGCGGCTAGCTCCAGACCATGTACAGGGTAGTTCTTCTCATGCTCCTTCAACTGACAAAAAGTATAGGAGACTACTCTGTCGTGCTGCATCAGAACAGTGCCCAAACCCTGAAGAGATGCGTCGGTGTAGAGCATGAATCTGTCCTCTCCAGTGGGCAAAACTAAAACTAAAGCCGACACTAATCTTCGCTTCAGCTCCTGGAAGCTGGTCTCGCAAGCTTAGGCCCACGTGAACTTCACGCCTTTCCTGGTCAGGCATGTCAGTGGCATAGCTATGCGAGAGAAACCCTCGACAAAACGTCTATAATATCCTACCAGCCACAAGAAATTGTGGATCTCCTGCACTGATTTCGGTTGCTCCCAGTTGGTGACAACCTTGATCTTCTGAGGGTCTATTGAAATACCTCGGCTAGAGACCACGTGTTCCAGAAAACCAACTAAAGATAGTCAAAAAGTACACTTGCTGAACTTCGCGTATAGCTGATGTTGTCGAAGAGTCTCCAAGACTATGTGAAGATGTTGTGCATGTTCCTCCTCGGAACGCGAGTAAACCAATATGTCATCGATGAAAATGATAACAAACTGATCAAGATATTCCAGGAAGACGTGGTTCATCAGATCCATAAATACCGCTGGAGCATTGGTAAGCCCAAATGGCATTACCAAAAACTCATAATGGTCATATTTGGTACGGAATACTGTCTTCTAAATATCAGATTCCTTAACTCTCAACCGATGATATCCAGACAAAAGATCAATCTTAGAATACACTGATGTACCTCTGAACTGATCAAACAAATCCTTGATCCAAGGTAAGGGGCACTTATTTCTAATAGTAACTACATTCAGCTTTCTATAATCTATGCACAACCTCAGAGTAGCATCCTTTTTTATGACAAATAATACCATAGAACCCCACAAAAAAGCACTAGGGCATATAAATCCCTTGTTTAAAAGCTCCTGGAGTTGAACCTTCAGTTCGTTCAACTCTTTTGGTGCCATACGGTAAGGAGCTTTCGATGTTGGCACGGTTCCCGGAATCAACTCAATAGCAAACTCCACTTGCCTTCTGGGAGGCAACCCTGGTAGCTCCACTGGAAATATATCCGGATACTCTCGGACTACTGGAACGTCGGAGAGTTGAGAACTACTACCATTTTCAGTATGAATCAAAGATAATAGAAAACCCTGACAGCCATGTGACAGCAGCTTCTAAGCCTGAACCACCGAAATAGTCGATATGCCGTCGTCTCTGATGCCACTGAATTCCCACGAGGGTTGGTTCGGAGGCCGGGATGTGACCACCCTCGCTTGCAATCAACAATGGCATGATATGCTAACCACCAATCCATGCCAAGAATAATATTAAACTCGACCATTTCAAATACTAAAAGATCTACCGTAAGTATCATGTTGCCAAAGTCTAACGGGCAACCTCTGACCTCCTGTGTGACGTCCAAAAAAATCACCGGACGGTAGGGAGACGGTCAGTCGTTGAGGTCTAATAGTAGGTAATCTACCAATCTCCCTCATAAAGGTACAGGATATAAAAGAATGTGAGCTACCAGTGTCTATCAGCATATTAGAAGATAAGGTATAAATGGAAATCGTACCGCAGAAAATGGATCCGTCAACCCACTACGCATCCTCTCTGGTGACCGTATGAATCCGTCCAGTCTCTAGAGGAGGTGGAGGTGGTAGCGTTGCCAGCGGTGATTGCATCTAGGCAGAAGCCGACCACTGAGGCGGGGCTGGATACGGGGCCAGAGTAGGAAGAGAGGACTGCGACCGATACTGTAATGGTGGTTGTGACTACGTCTGGTACTGAACCAGAGGCTGGGGCTGCCAATACTGGACTAGGGGTTGAGGTTGCAGCTAATATAGAGATCCTACAACAGAACTCTGTGGTACCATAAGGGCACTAGAGTGCTCCTGTCCAAGCATGCCATATGCAGCTACTGCAGGGGGAGTCGCCCTCTGCTGATGGAAATCGTACCGCATAAAATGGATCCGTTGACCCACTACGCATCCTCTCTGGTGACCGTATGAATCCGTCCAGTCTCTAGAGGAGGTGGAGGTGGTAGCGTTGCCAACGGTGATTGCATCTAGGCAGAAGCCGACCACTGAGGCGGGGCTGGATACGGGGCCAGAGTAGGAAGAGAGGACTGCGACCGATACTGTAATGGTGGTTGTGACTACGTCTGGTACTGAACAGAGGCTGGGGCTGCCAATACTGGACTAGGGGTTGAGGTTGCAGCTAATATAGAGATCCTACAATAGAACTCTGTGGTACCATAAGGGCACTAGAGTGCTCCTGTCCAAGCATGCCATATGCAGCTACTGCAGGGGGAGTCGCCCTCTGCTGATGATGCGAAGATTGGCCTCTGCGCCCTCCTCGCTGAGTCCCTAGCTGACTAAGCTGAACTCCATTACCAGAAACTCTGGAAACGATATGCTGAGCCTTCAACGAATAATCTCGGCTCATGTGTCTAGGCAGTTTGCAATAATAGCAAACTGACTGTCCCAGGGTGCAGGCTGATGTGGTGTGCTCTCTGGATCCACACCGGGCACATTGGATGTCACTGTCGGGTTATTTCCGGGATTACTGAGGAGGTCGAAAACATCCTGATGAAGACCGCCTTGACTTATGAGGCTGATCAAATGCCCCAGAAGTTCCCTGACCTGGCCAACTGCGACCACTCTGCTATTGTCCGGTCGCCTGTGCCTGTTGGATTTGCCCTGATTTCTGACCTGTCTGCTTCCTTTTCTTATCCGGATACACTCTCTGGTGAGCTGACTCAATCATAAGGGCTCTGTCCAGTGCCTCTATGTAAGATGAGTTCCCAAAATCGACAAGCTTTACTTGCAGATGTCCATCCAGTCTCTGGATAAATTGAAGCATGCGGGATCTATCCTCAGCAACTAATTCTGGATAAAACCTGGCCACCCGATTAAACTCAGCATTGTACTCTATCACCGAGCGGTTGTTCTGTCGCAGACTTAGAAAATCCTACCGGCGAGTCATCTGATATGCCCGTGGGAAGTAGCGGCTCTCAAAAGCCTCTCTGAAACTCGCCCAGGTAATATTATGCTCGCCTATGATGGAACACTGCGTATCCCACCAGGTGTCAGCCTCATCCCGCAGATGGAAAGAAGCTAGCTCTGCTTTCTCCCACTCAGAGCAAGCCATGTAGAAGAAGGTTCGTTCCATTGTCTCTATCTAGGACTGGGCCACACTCAGATCAGTCTCTCCACAGCATAGTGTGAATCGACTCTTCATCGACTCTGCTAATGCTGGGATCCAGGCTCGTGTCGCGACAATATTAGTGAGGTGGGTAGGGATCGTCGCGGGAACTGGCGGAATCTCCGGAGCTTGTGGTACAGGTAGTACCGCTGGATAGATCGGGGGAGGTACTCCCGATGCTACTGCATAAGTTGGAGCATGTACCACTGGTGGTACTGTAGGGTCGATATGAATGACCGTGACTCGAGGTATGGTAGGTGGTGGTACCGGAAATTGAGCAATCGATACCACTGGTGCAGGTGCTGGGTACACTATAGGCACTCGGGGCGCGAGTGTCGCTGGTGTCGGATACACTGTAGGTCCATGTGGCGGTGGTGCCGGGTACGCCGCAGGCTGTGCTGGTGGAGGTACCGGGTTTGCCATGGGTGGTACAGTGTATAATGTATGGGTGGGTACCTTTAACGAAGCCACCAGAGTTTGAGAGCCCGACGCACCCGCAATATCATGAGTCAGCCGCTGATCGACAGACTCAACCCCAGTAGGCATCTCTGGGAAGTCCGTTGCCAGAGATTCCAAAGTCCTCTTACATGGCCATCCAACACCACGTCTCATCACAGATGCACATGTAGATCTCCTCATATCTGTTAAGTTATAACTCAGATATTACTATAAGTAACAAAATTATAAAATTACCTTTTTACCTTTTTACCGTCAGGAAATGTTCCGTCGCTGTCCAACCCCATATATAACGTCGGAATCCCATACAAAAAAATTGATGAAAATTCGTAGAAATCCAAAATGAAATTTTGAAACATGAACATAACGAAAATCCGTACAAATCCGAAAGTACCCAGTTTGACTCACAAACTTGGCTCTGATACCAAATAAATTGGTATCAGATTAACACGCAAAACCAAAGTATGAAAACCAAGCATCAGAAACTTGGCTCTGATACCAAATAAATTATCATGCCTCAAGTAGTCCCTGCCAGAAGAAATTTCGGCAGCATCTCCCCTGTACGGGTGACAATATGAAACATCCTACAATGCCCTTAGGGCCACATATACCTCGACCAACACGGCTGGAACAATAACAATATATATAAAGCAAGCACCCATACAGTTTAATAGTAAAAATCAAACATAAGCAATGACAAGAAAAACATGTCAAATATCCTACTCAACTACACCCATAAAACTCAAATCACAACGGCGCAAATAAAATCAACTCATCTCTTCTGTCGTTTAGGCAGGCATGTAGCAGAACATATCCAAATAAAACCCAACGATAATAAAGGATCATACAAGATCCAAGTGCCAAAAATAGAACAAGTCTAAAACATAGTCTAATAAGAAAACCAAAAGACTAAACAAACATCCTTGCAATCTGCAGGGGGACTAGCGACTGGAGATCTCTAGACAGCCTCAACCTGAAATAGTAATATCAACAGGGTGAGTCAACTCCTCAGCGGGTAAATACTGACATGCATAGTAAGAAATAACTAATAGTGTCACGCCCCGGGAGAGTCCCTGCCAGAAGAAATTTTGGCAGCATCTCCCCTGTACGGGTGACAATATAAAACTTTATACATTGCCCCCAGGGCCACATATACATCGGCCAACACGCCCGGAACAATAACAATAATAAAAATACATCACACAGACATCCACGCTGTTTAATAGTGAACAACCTAGAGTAGTGATAAGAAGACTCAAAAACAACTCAACTCAACTACACCCATAAAGCTCAAAACATATTTCCTACTCCACTACACCCATAAAGCACAAATCTGACGATAAAATCAACTCACCTCTTCTGCCGTCTAGGCAGGCATGTAGAGCATCATATCGAATAAAAATCCATCGACAAGTAAAAATCCATACAAGATGCAAAGTATCAAAATAGAGTAAGTCTAAACATAGTCTAATAAAGAAAACTACAAGATCAACACACGTCCTCGTGGACTGCAGGGGACTAGCGACTGGAACTATCCGGACAGCATCTACCTGAAAATAGCAATGGAGGAGGGTGTGAGTCCAACACTCAGCGGGTAACAACTGATATGCATAATAAAGAAAATAACAACCAGCACTAATCATGCGTACAGTCTCCTAGTACAAGAAGGATAAATGCAACTGAAACAAGCAAGAGAAAACTGTACTAACCAGGACCAAGGTATAAGTACAACAGGGTCGTCAGACCAAGAGTGTCATAAATCCTGTATGCATGTCAATCATATGCATCCATATAAATGCAGCAAGTAAATGCAGCAAACACAAACAATAAATGCATCATGCATATGATGCAAATGTCATGGTCACCCCTGACGCCAGTCAACCATCTCACACATAATGGTGAGACCGAGTGGGTAGGGTTGTGACAACCGTGCACTATGCCATCACTACTCCTGATGAGTGACCGAGTGGACGGGATGCTGTCGCAGTACACCTATCCTCCTACCGGAAATCATAAATGGGGGAGCTCAATGCTCTCATCTTCAGGTACACAATGACGGGGAGGAATCTTTGCCGGCTACCATACTGCGTGACACTACCCATGAGCAGACCAACGGAGCCAAACAAAGTCCAACCGCCTGCCGGCTACCACGCTGCTACACTAAACCAACGGAGCCAAACAGAGCAGAACTGTCTGCCGGCTACCACGCTGAGTCACCAGACCAACGGAGCCAAACAGCAAAACTGCCACACACATGTCTGATATACCACTAACCCATGAGTGGTGGTGTGTACAGATACATGTAACTAGCGATGTGTTCGACAATAATGGAGCAGACTATCGCACAACATGCAATCATGTGAGATGATGCATGACACTAAACATGACAATATCCTGAACAGCATAACAATATCCATATATAGATATAAAATGTGTACCATAGGACAATGAATCAAATCAAAGATACACAGATCAGATAAGGTATCAAAAACCCTAGGTCCTGAACATAATATATAACATGATTGTGTCACTACCTCTATAAGTATGTATAATCAGGTAAATTCTAACATCATGTGCATAACAAATAAACAAACAAGCATGTAACAGATCGGGTATTGATCAACCGAAGCAAATAAGAAACACAATCATTTCTATTTGTTAAAAATATTACTATGCATATCAAATGACATAAAGTCAAAGTACCCGCCTCCAAAAGAAAGGATCCAATCCCATCCAAAGCTGACGTCGAGATACTCGTCTCGCGTCAAAGTCCTGTATCACCATCATAAATATATTTTATTTAGCTACATTCCTATAAAATAGCTAAATAAAATCTCTTACACTAAATTAGGGCAAAAACCCTAATCCATAAACCTCGACCTTCCTAAATTAAATCCAACGATTAACTAGGGTTAATTGTCTTAACCCTAATCATAACATTAGATTAAAAATCTAAAGCTAATCAAATCTACATAATCCTACTAACCATGTAATCTATATTTACACTAATAACAATGCCCTTACCTCTATCCAAAACTCACCCAGATAGAGGGATTTCTCCGCTGGTCGTTGTCGGAGGTACACACTGCGATACCACTCAGATTTGGCAACCCCGAAAGTTTTTCCTCATTGCCGGAACAGAACTCAAATAGTGGGACAGTGTTGGTTCTAGCAGAAAGCTACAATTTTTCCTCAGATCTGGCCGGAAGTGACGAGATCCCTGCGCAACTCAGTTTGGTTGTCAAATTCAGCAAGAATAACACCCTACTACTAAATCCAAATATAGGAGGAAAAGCTACCTCCAATCCGGCCACCGGAAACCCTAAGTCAACGATGGCAGAGAAGGCTTTGGAGAGGGCGTCGACTGTAGCAATTAACCCAGGCACTGTGGAAGCTCTGTGCCGGCACGAAAGAAACCCTCCGGATCGGAAGAGGGCAAAGAGGAAACGACCGACGTTAGGGTAGAGAAATGCAACACAATGGCCGCCGGATAGATCGAACCGTGGTCGTCGGCTTCAAGCTAGGGCATGACGTCGGGTGTAGGGCATCGCTGCTGCTCCGTGTGATGGTGCCGGCGGCAGAGCGACGCAATGGGAGGGTGACAGTGGGTCGGCGGTGGCAGATCATCGCCGGTGCTTGAGGGAAGAGGAAGAAGAAGGCATCGGGTGTGCGGCTCGGAAGGAAGAAGATGAGAGAGCTTGGCGTCGCGGAAGAAAAAGGGAAAGATAAGAAGAAACCGCCTTGGAGCGTTTAGGGCCCAGGAGGAGGCGGCATCGGGCGAGGCGTCAAGCACACAGGGAGGAAACGAAGGATACGGTGTCGGAGAAGAAAGAAAAAGAAAATAGAAAAGAAAAGAAAATGGAAAGGAAAAGAAAAATAAACTTTTCCTCATTTAAATAGGGAACCTTAAACATGCCTTTCCAGGGGCCCAAATTTATCCCCGTAAACTTGTCCATATGATCTCCGAAAAATTCCCAGAAAATTTCTAAAAATTTCAAAAAATTTCCTTAACATTATTCGTCATTTTTTGGTATTTTACAAATAGCAATAATTATGCGTACAGTCTCCTGATATAGGAATGATAAATGCAAACTGAAATAAACAGGAGAAAAACTATACTAACCAGGACCTGGTATAGAGATAACAAGGTCATCAGTTCGAAAGTATCATAAATCCTGTATGCATGTTAAACATATGCATCCACCAAATATGCAGCAAATAAGTGCAGCAAACACAAGCAATAAATGCATCAATGCGTATGATGTCAATGACATGTCCTGGTCACCCCTACTGCCAGTCAACCGTCTCACACATGATGGTGAGACCGAGTGGTTAGGTTGTGACAACAGTGCACTCTGCCATCACTACTCCTGATGAGTGACCGAGTGGACGGGATGCTGTCGGAGTACACCTATCCTCCTTACCCCAAATCATAAGTGGGGGAGCTCAATGCTCTCATCTCCCTAAGCCAGTCCAGAGGAGGGATCCCTGTCCTACTACAACGCTGCGTCACACTACCCATGAGTGGACCAATGGAGCCCTTGACAAAGCAACCTTCTGCAACACACCCTGTCTGATAGAAACCACTAACCCATGAGTGGTTGTGTGTGCAGATCTATGTAACTGGTGATGTGCTCAACAATAATAGAGCCAACAATCACATAGTATGCAATCATGCGAGATAATGCATGACACTAAACCTGGAAATATCCTAATCTTATCCATCTCTACATAATGTGTACCATAGGACAAACGGATCAAATCAATGGTCTAGGTACACAGATCAGATATGCTATAAAAACCTAGGTCCTGAACATAATAAGGCATGGTATGTCATTACCTTAGAGTCATATATAATCAAAGAAACATGAATGCAACAACAGGAATAAATACAGCATGCTCAGGTAATAGATAATGACATACCGATGCAACAGTGAACATAAATATTTCTACTTGTTAAATATTACTAAGCATATCAACATGATATATCAAAATAAATAAGTCAAGGTACTCCCGCCAATAGAAAGGTCCAATCCAGTCCAAATTCAACGTCGAGATGCTTGTCTCGCGTTAAAGTCCTATACCACCAATATATATGCATTTTTATTTAGCTACAACTCAAATGAATAGCTAAATAAAAATCCTTAAGAACAATTTAGGGAAAAACCCTAAATCATAAACCTTAACCTACCTAAATTAAATCCAACAGTTAATTAGGGTTAGTTACCTAATCCCCAATCAACCCATTAGATTAATAATCCAAACCTAAATCAATTATACTAATCATGAAGTCTACCTCATACCTAATTCTACACATAAACAATATTCATTTCATTACCCTACTCCTTACCTCAAATCCAAACCTCTCTGGTTGATCATAGCTAGACAGGTCAAGCAGCCGCTGGAATGTGTACAGTTAGAGGTTATTTGCTGTTGGGAAACCACTTGCACTAAATAAATCAAGAAGGAATATCACTGATCAACAAAACAACCTAATTCCAAACATAACCTACTGACCTTACCTCTTCCTCACATCCCCCTTCTGTTGATCCTCAGCTAAGGATCATTGCTGCCAGAAAATCCTCGGGAAAACACCACTATTCTTGTTGGAAACCTCCACATTGATCGGATCAAGGAAGAAGAAGGTCGTCCTTGCTAGATCATCGGCTAGGTTTCATAAAGGCTGGAGTAGCCTGATCCGGTGGTCGGTAGTGGCGCGCAGAAGAAGATCTAAGGCACGATGTCACTGGCAGTAGTGGGGATGAAGCTAGGCCACTACAGTAGTGGAAATTGTTGATACAGTCTGACTTGGCTGTTGTTTTGATGTTAACACTGATTTAAGTTTGTATCAGATATTAATTAAACTCAGATTAATTACTGATCAAGGTTGATCAGGTGGAAGGGTAAAGTCCAAGTATGGAAACTTGGCACGCGAAGTCGGAGAGGGCTCGGTAGCTCGTTCTCTGGACCGGACGAAGTCGGAGAGGGCTCGGTAGCTGGTTCTCCGGACTAGGTCAGAGAGGGCTCGGTAGCTCATTCTCTGGACCGGACGAAGTCGGAGAGGGCTCGGTAGCTCATTCTCCGGACTAGGTCAGAGAGGGCTCGGTAGCTCATTCTCTGGACCGGACAAAGTCGGAGAGGGCTCGGTAGCTCGTTCTCCGGACTAGGTCAGAGAGGGCTCGGTAGCTCGTTCTCTAGACCAGGAAGACTTTAGGGTTTAGGGCTGGGAAGCTCTAAACCTACATAGGCATTGGATCGGTCTGTTGACCGATCCAGTGATACTATGGTTATCTGATCGGTCACTAGACCGATCAGTAACTCTCTGTGAACTCACCGAGAATTACTGATCGGTCTGTAGATCGATCAGGAGGCAATGGAGTTCGGGAGAAAGGATAGGGGGATCGGTCTGTGGACCGATCCACCTATAGCCTGATCGGTCCACAGACCGATCAAAGCCCTCCTGGATCGATCAGGCTGTAGTCTAATCGGTCAAAAAGGCTGTGGATCGGTCTGCTGACCGATCCACAATATTGTCTGTAGTTTCTGTTGTTTCTCTGCAACTTTTGATTCATCTGATTTAACCATCTACTGTGAGCTTTTTAAATCTGCAGGTTGCAGGTATCATGCCAATGCTTAAATTCAAATCAAGCTCCGTCAGAAGAATAAGACAAAGTGTTCTTTCTACTGTCTTTCGCTGCAAATGGTGCAATTGGAGCATCAACGTTTACTGGCTGTGATCTGGCTGCGATCAGCAGGCAATCAGCTTGACTCCTGCTTATTGGTTCGAGCTCAGAGACACCTGTGAAGACCATGGGTTCTATTGGTGTGAGTTCAGAGAACCAGATGAGGAGGAAGAGTGATTGGCGACGCCTTAGCTTGCGACAGCGATTCGGTGCAGGTTGACAGCGATTCGGTACAGGCTGAACGCAGTGGAAAAACAGAGGCATAAGAAGAAGGATGAAGAGATGTTCGAAAAAAAAAGAAAAACTCTCTGTCGATCAAGCGAGTGTGCTAAGCTTTGAGCTCTTGGCTGAGAAGCTGCTTCCTTCTTGCGCTCTGCTTTCACTGTCATCTTCGCGTGGCTGTGAGCATATTCTTCATTCTCTTTAGCCACTTATCATTGTAAGTCTTGTGCTTTATTTACATATCTTCTGAGACTTTGTCGAGAGGTTACTCCACCGAGAAGGAGGAAATCTTTAGCCGGAATCTATCCGGGGTGTGATCTACCGAAAGATCAAGGGATCGTCCACCTTACGGACACGCCGAGGAGTAGGGGCAAGTTATCCCCGAACCTCATACATACTGGTGTTAGTGGTGTTTGTCTCTTTTTCTTGTATTATATTTTCGTTTGCATATTTCTGCTGCGCTAACGACTTGTAGGAAGAAATTCATTAAGCTTTTAGAGGAGGCTATTCACACCCCCCCCTCTCTAGCCATCCGAAGATCCTAACAAGTGGTATCAGAGCAAAGTTCTCTTCATCCGGATTAACACCCTAAAGAGCAAGAAGATGGCTGTGAAGGAAGGGTTTAGCACCAATCGTCCACCCTACTTCGACGGAGCGGACTTTCAATATTGGAAGAGCCGCATGGAATATTATCTCAAGACCGACATCTCAATGTGGTTCTCCGTCAAGGAAGGGTTTACACCTCCGAAGGACGAAGAAGGTAAGGAACTAGACTCATCAAGGTGGTCCGCCGAGCAAACTCGTAAAGGACAAGCCGATGTCAAGGCAGTGGTCACTCTACAATGTGGGATAGCCAAGGATCAACTCGTCAAGGTAGGTCCATTCATGAGCGCAAAAGACTTGTGGAACAAGCTCATCGAGCTCCAAGAAGGAACTCGAGACTCTCGGATCGCCAAGAGAGATTTATTCTTAAATCAATTACAAAACCTCACCATGAAGGAGAACGAGACGGTAAGTGAACTACACGGAAGGTTCAAAGAAATTATCAATGGTCTTCATTCCGTAGATGAACGTGTAGAGAATCGCGATCTTGTAAGGTATGTTCTCAAAGCCTTTCCGAGGAATGCCTTGTGGTCATCTATGGTAGATGCCTACAAGGTCTCCAAGGACCTTTCAATTGTTAAATTAGATGAATTTTTTTTGTGAAATGGAGCTCCATGAATTTGCTAACAAGTGTCAAAAAGAGAAAGGTATTGCCTTAGTTGCAGGAGAAAAGAGCAAAGATGGAAGAAGGAAGAAAGAAAAGAAGAAGGAAAAAGAGATTCCTTCATCCTCATCCTCCTCCGAGTCCGATGATGAAGGTGGATCATCATCAAGCGAGATGGTCAACTTTGTAAGGAGAATCATGAGAAGGAGCCGGAGATACAAAGGGAAAGGTAAATCTATCGATCAAAATGTTGATAAAACTAATGTCACTTGTTTTGAGTGTAGCAAGAAAGGACACTATCGGAGCGAGTGTCCAAAACTCAAGAAGAAAGAGGAAAGGGCCAAGAAGAAGAAAGCTCTCAAAGCTACTTGGGATGAATCCTCCTCAAGCTCATCGGAGGAAGAGAAGAAGGAGAAAAGCACACGTCAATTAGCGTTCATGGCAAGGGAGGAATCAGATTCCGGGAGTGATGGTGACACGAGTGATACCTCAGCCGCGGGTTCATCATCTTCGGATGATGAAGAGGTAACTTCTCCTCATTTAGAAAAATGTTATAAAACAATTACACATTTTTCTACTTTACTTAAGAAATCAAAAACTCAAATTAAATCATTAAAAGATGAAGTAGAGCACTTGAGGGCCCTTAGGGAAGATGAGGTTGATGACCTACATCAAGAAGCCCTTGAGGATGAAAACAAAGCCTTAAAGGGTGAAGTTGAGAAACTCAAGAAAATGCTTGAAAAATTCTCAACTAGCTCTAAGACCTTAGATATGATTCTAAATGCCCAAAGGGCGGTCTACAACAAGGCTGGGTTAGGATATCAACCTAAGGAGTCTAGTTTCATTTCGCTAGTGTCTAGAACCCAATTTCATTAGGTCCCAAGATTTGGGTACCTAAAATGTCTATCTTTCATGTCTTATAGGCATTGGTCAAGGGGGAGCATCTATCAACTTGGTTTGTTGATAGTGGATGCTCCAAGCACATGACCGGGGACAAGTCATTTTTTACTACCCTTCAAAACAAAAATAGAGGTAATGTGTCGTTTGGTAATAATGGTAGCCTTAAGGTTATAGGAGTTGGAGACATTCATATATCCGAATGTCTCCAAATCAAGAATGCCCTTCTAGTCAAGGGTATGACCTTTAATCTCCTAAGTGTCAGCCAATTGTGTGATACGGGTTACACAATTGAGTTTCATTCAAGTCAATGTCTGGTCAAACACATTGACACTGTAAAGCCCACCCTTCTTACCCAAGGGCGGTGCTACGATCTTATACTACTTACGTACATGCTTTAGTTATACTATAACAGCGGAAAATTTTAAATCATTCCTTTTATTTAAATAAGCATGATATCACATATTCTGATTAGTTCGAATGTGCATATATTGATCATATAACTAAAAATATTAATTTGTCCGAATCGTTCTTGCCGAGCCACCACCACACACATCACTATCTGCTCCTCCTGCTGCTCCGTCGTTCCGAATATCCGTCCCCCATATCTGCGGTACAAGGAAAGTAAGCTATGAGCACTCATGGCTCAGTAAGTTCCTTTCCTACTCACTAAAACCGAATTCATATCATTGCATATCAATATCATGCGAGGTATCATAAGCATACGACATACAAGGGTATCATATTCATATTCATATAATATCACATGACATTATATCTAATCATCAGATAATTCAAGCACATATGTAGGCAATGCATCATGAATTTAAAAACTTATACTTATAAGTACTTGAAATTAATATCATCATTAGAGGGGATCCCGGTTTGTACCACATACATAATGCGCGCGCTTCATAGGTAGGTCCAAGGTAGCAAGTCTTGAACCCTACCATGCATACATACTAGGCCCGAGTCTTACTCCATCGACCTATGGCATTCAGAGGCCCATTATTGACGAGGCTCGAGTCTTACTCCATCGACCCCGGGGCGTTTACGGAGCCCACCCTTGGTACAAACCATACAAAAATAACTTATCATGCATAACTATCATATCATGTCCCTAACAATCTTTCATGCATTTCCTTTTTCATTTCTTTTTATTATGTATAGCATTTCCTATGCTATAACATATCATTACGTAACATAATTTCATTTCTTCTCATTATGTATAGCATTTCCTATGCTATAACATATCATGGCATATTACGTAACATAATTTCATTTCTTCTCATTATGTATAGCATTTCCTATGCTATAACATATCATGGCATATTACGTAACATAATTTCATTTCTTCTCATTATGTATAGCATTTCCTATGCTATAACATATCATAGCATATTACATAACATAATTTCATTTCTTCTCATTATGTATAGCATTTCCTATGCTATAACATATCATGGCATATTACATAACATAATTTCATTTCTTCTCATTATGTATAGCATTTCCTATGCTATAACATATCATAGCATATTACATAACATAATTTCATTTCTTCTCATTATGTATAGCATCTTCTATGCTATCACATATCATAACATAACTTCATTTCTTTTCATTATGTATAGCATTTTCTATGCTATAACACATCATGGCATATTTCATAATATAACTTCATTATGCATATCATTTCGTAACTAAAGCAATCATGCATTCTAACTTATTATCATATCATTTTCATACAGCATGGCATAGACATATTTAATTTTTGTTCTAGGGTTTCTAGGGCATCTATCCCTTCATGGCTGAACACATAATGATTCATTTAGGTCATACAAACATGTATCACATTCACACATTATCAAGTTTTCATAAGAAGTACTTTTAACCCCTTAGGTTTCATTTCCAAGGCCTCTAGGTCCTTTAAACCTTACTTGGCCGAAATTCATAGAATATAAACTTCCTTTAAGTGGCCTAAAGCATGGGAAACCTAAGTAAATTTCATAGCAAGATTTACTAAGAACATCATACACAAGGTTGGATCATAAACAAGCTAGGACTCTTGTGATCTTACATGTCATAAATCATGTAACTAATTTTCTACATTCCAATTAAACATGAGAGCATTAATCATCTTTCATAACATAATATCACAGAGGTCATTGAGCATATTAGAATTTTGTTTAAGCTTCTCTAAACTATCACCTTACCATGGCCGAAATATTAAGAGTAAGGTTCATGAGTTTCTTTCAACATACAAGTATACAACTCTTAAGAACTTTATATCATGTCATATAAGCATAGTTATTTTAAATTCAAGGTCCTCCTAACCCTAAATTCTTTCTTGGCCGAAACATGAGAGTGGGGTTCTTTTGGTTCCAATCAACTTCCAAGCAAGAAAACCATAGGAAGGTCCTTAGCATTTCATAGAGGGAAACTTGCACTAGTTTGGTTAGACAATAATTTTCCTAACCTATTTACAATATTTTTGATTGAAATTCTAGGGTTACATACACCTCTGATCATGCATCATATATGTATACAAACATAGGGGAAAGCTTTCTTTCAAGGCATAGAAAAAGAATCCGAAAATCACATGAAAGCCTTGTACCGCAGGTGAGGGGAAGCTTACCTTCTTTGCTTAAGTTTCCTAGAGTTGAGAACTTGCTTGTGGACCTTTCTTCCTTGCTTGCTTTGCTCGGCACCAATGGAGGAAGAAGTGGCTAGGTCTTTTGGTGGAGAGGAGGAGGAAGAAGAGGAGGCTTCTTCCTCTTGTGTTGCTCGGCAACAAAAAGAAAGAAAGAAGGGGGAGAGTTGTTGCTCTCGGCAACAAGAGGAAAGAGGGATGAAGAGTGCTCGGCACAAATGGAGGAGAGGAGGAGAGTGAGTTGAGGATAAAGCCCTCCATGCCTATTTATACTAAAGTGAGGGAGGAAAACTTGACTTGATTCATCCTCCTCATTTACTTCTCCTCTTAATGAGAAAGAATATGCTAGAGAAATGCTTCTTGAGTTTCTCTCTTTTCTTTCTCTTAATTTCTCTCCTTTCTTTCCTTTAATTATAATTCCCATCTCTCCTCTTACAATATTCACTCCTATCACACTTGGTTAACACATGCATGCATCCACAAGAGAACCAAGGATCAAATCCTTCTCCTAACATATTTTTGTACAAAATAATTCATGTATATGCATTATGCATAAATATTTCATACATGCATATATAATATCTCATATCTCTTTTGTTTACATTAATTCCTTGCATTATAAATCATGTATAGAACTTTATATTCTCAACTTTATTTTCTTTCATAAAGTTTTTAATCATCTAAATCATTCCCATCGTAACATTCAACGTAGACTATCTACACATTCTTTTCATTACATTCGTACTCTCATTGCCCTTACTTTATCTAGGCTTTCTAGGGGTGTTACAGACACACTTGACACGGTACTAGTAGGCACAAGGGTAGAAAACATTTATCAAGTATCTTTTAAAAGTGTTACTAATGCCTCTGCTAAGTGTTTCATGTCAAAAGAAGAAGAATCATGGCTTTGACATAGGAGGTTGGCCCATGTGAACATGAAGAATATTCGAAAGCTGGCCAACAAAGGATTAGTGCGAGGCCTACCAAGCATCAAGTACCAAAAGACAAAATTATGTGATGCATGTCAAAAGGGTAAGCAAACAAAAGCGTCTCATAAAGGTAAAAGCGCTGTAAGTACATCTACTGCTTTAGATTTATTGTATATGGATTTATTTGATTGCAGTAATGTCATTTCATTGAATGGAAGTAGATACTGCTTAGTGATCATTGATGATTTTACTAGATATACATGGACTTTCTTTTTGAAAAATGAGGATCAAACCATAGATATTTTTGTTTCTTTTTGTAAAAGAACTGAAAATGAAAAATCAAAAACAATTAAAACAATTAGAAGTGATCATGGTGGAGAATTTCAAAACCATAGATTTTTAGAATTTTGTCAAGAAAAAGGATATAGGCATGAGTTCTCTACTCCAAGGACCCCACAGTAAAATGGGGTTGTGGAGAGAAAGAACCGAGTCTTGTAAGAGGCTGCACGAAGCATGCTCAATGAGTACTCACTACCGAGCTACCTATGGGCTGAAGTTGTAAATACAGCTTGCTATGTGCAAAACCGAGTCTTGATACATAGGTTTTTAGGAAAGACTCTCCATGAACTTTGGTTTGGGAAACCTCCTACAATTAAACATCTTAGGGTGTTTGGTTGTAAGGTGTTTATCTTGGACACCAAGGATCATCTTGGAAAGTTCACGGCTAAGGCTGATGAAGGGATACTGGTCGGGTACTCTCTCATCAGCAAAGCCTATCGAGTCTACAACAATAGGACTAAATTGATTGAAGAGTCCTCGGATGTAGCATTTGAAGAAATCCCTAAATCAAATGATCAATCGAGGGATGTAGGAGAAATTCAATTTGAACTCAAAAGTCTAAGTTTGAATGATCAAAACATAGGAAGAGTCGAAGTTGACTCCGATGATGATGAGCAAAGGCAACAAAGGGCTCAGGCTGATCCTTTGCCTGATACTGAGTCCTTGCCTGTGCCTAGTGAGACCACTCATGAGACACCGCCAACACCAAGGCAATCTAGGATAGCCTCCAGTCATCCCCAAGACCAAATTGTTGGAGACATCCAACAAGGGGTTAGGACTAGATCATTCTATAGAAATGAGTCTAATGAGGTCGCCTTGATCTCAGAAATCGAACCAAAATTAGTTGGTGAGGCATTGCACGATCCAGACTGGATCATAGCTATGCAAGATGAGTTAGGTCAATTTGAAAGGAGCCAAGTGTGGGACTTAGTTCCTAGACCTAAGAAGACCACCATTATTGGAACCAAATGAGTCTTCAAAAATAGGTTAAACCAAAAGGGAGAAGTCGTAAGAAACAAGGCAAGACTTGTAGCCAAGGGCTATAGTCAAGTCGAAGGCCTCGATTATGATGAGACTTATGCTCCCGTGGCCCGATTAGAGTCCATTCATTTAATGCTAGCTTTTGCTGCACATAGAGGCTTCAAGCTCTATCAAATGGATGTTAAATCGGCCTTCTTAAACGGTTTCATTAAAGAAGAGGTCTTTGTTGAACAACCACCGGGGTTTGTGAATACCAAAGCTCCAAACCACGTGTACAAGCTCAAGAAAGCTCTTTATGGGCTTAAACAAGCACCTCGAGTTTGGTATGAAAGGTTGTCAACTTACTTACTAGAAAAGGGTTTTGTAAGAGGTCAAATAGATCCAACACTATTTCTGCGTAGAGATGGTGAAAACATATTTGTAGCCCAGGTGTATGTCGATGACATAATTTGTGGCTCAAATAACAAGGGCTATTTGAATGAATTTATCACTCACATGGAAAATGAGTTTGAGATGAGTCTGGTGGGAGAATTGACATTCTTCCTTGGACTTGAAATCAAACAAACTCAAGATGGCATTTATGTCCATCAGACGAAATACACTCAAGAGATGCTCAAGAAATTCAAAATGAGTGATTTTAAGGAAGTATCCACTCCAATGGCGACAAACACTCGCCTTGACAATGATGAGAATGGAAAACCAGTTGATCTAACGCAATATAGAAGCATGATCGGTAGTCTTCTATATCTCACAGCTAGTCGACCGGACATACTTTTTGCTGTGGGCATGTGCACTAGATATCAAGTATGTGCCAAGGAATCTCATTTAATTGCAGTTAAGAGAATCCTGAGATACCTTAAGGGCACAATTAGAGTAGGTCTCTGGTACCCTCGTACCGAGTCTTTTGATTTGATAGGCTATACCGACTCCGATTATGCTCGGTGCAAATTGGATCGGAAAAGCACTAGTAGGGGTTGCCAATTTTTAGGTTCATCATTGGTTAGTTGGTCAAGTCGGAAGCAACATTGTGTTGCTCTCTCCACGACCGAGGCTGAATACATTGTCATGGGAGAGAGTGTATCACAATTGTTGTGGATGATCCATACCCTAGAAGATTATGGGCTTTCGTATAAGGGAGTGCAAGTATTGTGTGACAACATCAGCACAATAAACCTAACGAAAAATCCAGTCCATCATTCAAGGACTAAACACATTGAAGTGCGTCATCACTTCATTAGAGATCACGTAGCTATGGGAGACATTGCGCTCACATATGTTGAGTCAAAATCAAACCTAACCGATATTTTCACCAAACCCCTTCCGGAGAATGAATTTAGTCATTTAAGGAGAGAATTGGGAATGTGTTTGGCTCAATTAGGACTTCATCATGATCAATAAGGACAATTAAAACGAAAAGAGAAATTGGGAAATTAATTTGGGCAACTTGGGGACATCTCACACAAACTATAAGGTTTAACAAATTATTTTTGTTTGCTAGAAATGGGGTGAGATGCTAGGATAAGCCAAATTATTCAAAATGTATCATGCATCCCTTGAATAATTAGGTTGAAGAGACATAAATCGAGTATGGGGAAGACCATTACATAATTCATGTGTATTTGGTTCCTAGATCTTACTCATATATTCCAACCAAGGAAACTTGGTTGGACCTTTACCTAGAAATTAACTAACTTTGGTTGATGTGTTGATTGATACCTTTGATCGATACCTTTCATGATTTTGATTGAAAATAGGACAAGTTGTTGAAGTAATGATAGCAATTTGGATATATTTTAACAAACTCGAAACTGATCATAGCAAGGATGTGTTTTGAACTAGGTAATAAATAGCCTGAGTCTTGATTAATACCTTGGTTCACTATAGATCATAGTTTCAGAAGTTTTTCTGGTTTTGAAACCTTAAAGTTCAAAACGTCTGAACTCTATGCGTTTGGAGTTGGTCTGAGTTTTTTTTTAATATTTGGAACCTTCCGGTTCTGAACAATTTCAGACCGTAAGAGCTCATCTTTCAGAAATATTTATGTTTGTAGATTCTTCAGGTTCTAGGTTCTGAATTTGGAAGTTTCTGAACTTCTTGAGTTCTGAATCTTCAGAATTTTCGATAGAAAACTTCTACAAATTTCAGTTACTGAATGGAGAATCTTCAATTTGTCAGACACTGATCGGTCTACAGCCCGATCAGGAGAGGCTGGATCGGTCTGTCGACCGATCCAGAACTCTCTGTTTGTTTACTGATCGGTCCAGGGACCGATCAGGAGGTTCCCTGATCGGTCCACCGACCGATCAGGGTATTCCCTGACCGATCAGGAGGTTCCCTGATCGGTCAGGATCTCTCCTAATCGGACAGCCGTCCGATCATATCAACACCTGGATCGATCACCCATCCCTCTTAACTCTTCTCGATCCTTTCTCTTCCCATTGCACGCCGAAGCCCTAGCCGACACCCTCCTACGCCTCAACTCTTCTCTCCTTTATCCGAAAGATACATAAATGGCACCAAGGTAACTCCATTCTCCCTGAGCTCTACTCATTTTGGCACTTCATTTTCATTTCTCACCGTATCTTTGTAATTTGGCTTGGTTCTCGGTTGTTGGTGGCTTCCGTGCTCACCTATTTGCCCCGTTCGTGTCACATTTTTAACCTTTAGGAAGAAACAAGTTAGTGAGGGAACCTCTAAGTCGTCAACTGAGAAATCTAAATCTAAGGCTCTCTCCCGACCTCAACCATCTGTTTCTGGAAGATTTCCAAACCATCACTTTGAACAAGCTTTTCAACAAAGAACCTTCAAACTGCTTCCTTGTAGGTCTGTGGATCAAAAATTCATGGATGAATTTTGTCCATCTGTGTCGGAAATACTTGCCTATTACAAACTTGATTCTCTAGTTTATTTAGAACGGGACATCAATTACGACTTAGTATCTGAGTTTTATAATAATCTTCATCAAAATAATGATGTTAATTATAGAACTAGAGTTGCTAAGCAAACTATTGATTTCCCTTTCTCGGCCTTCTTTGATTATCTAGCTTGCTGAAGGTGTTCAGGAAATGTCTTTTCCATATATCCTGATTTACCAGACCCCTTACCTTCTCCCTTTGATGTCTCATCTAACTCCATTTATGAGTATTTCTTCGGACATCCTAGACCGGGTGGACAAGATGAGTTAGATGTTGATTTTCCTACCTTTGCAGCCTTGAGACTATCTGCCCCAGATTACATTCTCTTTAAGATTGTCACAAATTGTCTTCTGCCAATCACATCTAAACCCTTGTCAGAGATCCGACCATATCACTGCCTGATACTTTATGGATTGTGTCGGCGTCTTGATTTTGACATCATGTCGAGCATTTATTCGTCTATCATCTCCTATAGTGAGCCTAACAGCTTCACCGTTTATATGCCTTATGGGCATATAATTATGGATTGGCTCGAGACCCTACAGATTGATGTCGCCAAGGGAAGGATAGTCAAGATGGTGAGGCAGGACTGCAGACTTGGAAAATGTGCATTTTCTAAGTCTGGCATCATAGGACAGTATGGGGCGGTTCGTTGGAAGGACGGGAGAGCACTGGGTGAGTTACCACGGGCACCTCCACGACAGGTTGATGCTGCTCCTATTGCTGCTCCTCCTCCTGCTGCTGCTGAGTATGGAGAGGCAGATCCTGATCTGCGCTGGCAGATCGCTGAGCTGGAGAGCCGCATCGATCAGCACGATGAGCTGCTGGCTGCTGAGCTCCATGGGCTGCGCGTTCGGATTGACCAGCGTTACGATGATCTACGCAGTCAGCATTTGGCGACGCAGCAGGTGCTTCTGGGATGGATGGCCAGCTACCCACCTCCGCAGTATTACTCGTGCTATCCACCCTCGAGCAGCAGCATGCCGCCTCAGGGACTCATTCCTCCAGCTGATGATGATGATGCTCCTCATATTGAGGATGTTGATTGATACACCTTGTTTTATGTTGGTCATTTTGATTGCCTATGTTTCGGATACTGTTTGATAGATACATGTGTCTGACCTGGATATATTGGGTTCGTCGGGCCGCGAAAACCGCTTTTTCACGTCGCGGAAACCCCGAGTCACCCGAAGCCATGGATCTCGTGCAAAGATTCGTAAACAAAACTTTTCGAAAAACCTTTTCTTGTACGAGTTTGTAAAAACTTTAGATCTACACTAAAGTTAAGATCATTACCCTTGATGCGCGCCCCACACGAATCCCGCTCGTCCAAATGTTGCCGGATCTCAAGACCGTCAAGCGCACGGTCCTCTAGAAGTATCCACACGGACACACTAGATGGAGGTGACCAAAAACCAAGGTGTGCTAGCACCTATGTGGTTCGGCTAAGGAAGGAGGAGAGGGAGAGAGCAAGAAGAACTCTAGGAGGAAGAAGAAGGAATGAATGATGGAATCAATTTTCAAAAATGAAAATTGTTCTCCACATTCAAGTGGCCGGCCACCTTCTAGGAGGTGTAACCCCCACATTAATTCTAATTAGTGTGGAGACCATTAAGAGTTGTAACCCCCATGAGGTGGCACTCTAGGATGATGTGGATCAACACTATTGGTCCATATCTTGCCACCTCACTAAATGACATGGCAACAAGTGTAACCTCCTCATTTAATGTGGGCCGGCCACATTAAATGCTATGGAGGCTTGTAACCTTCATGAGGTGGCACACATTGATGATGTGGAGCAATCCTATTGGTCCACATCTTGCCAACTCACTAGTGATGTGGCAAAAAGTCAAGTCAAACATGACTTTTTCTCTTCCTCTCAAATCAAGTCAAACTTGATCAAATCTCTTTCATGGTTGATCTAATCCAACCATATGATTCAAGCCAACTTAATATAATGAATCTAATTCATTAAATTAAGTTGATTTAATGAGTCATAATCTAAATTAGACTCATTGAATACATGAATCAACTTGAGTCTAACTCAATTAGCCCAATTTGGATTACTCTTAATCCAATATGATTCATCAAATGAATATAATCCTCTTGGTTCATCATATGAACCAAATCTCCATCTAATTGTCCTTAGTGTGTGACCCTATAGGTTCTTGTAATGTTGGCAATGCCCTAAACCCATTTAGGAGCATAAGTAATGAGCGGTATCTAGCAACACATCATTACTACCCAAGTTACAAGAATGTCGAGATCCGACATCACCTTGTGACTACCAATTGTGACTCCTCACAAAATATGTGACATTGTCCTTCTATCCTAGACATCTAGATTGATCAATATGAGGCATAGACTGTGTCATCCTCTAATCAATCTAAATCTTGAACTCCAAGTAGACTCACTCGATCAAATGAGCTCAACATCTAGTGTTGACTCATTTGGGCATGGCCATGCACTTCGTGGTCTAACTCTATCAAGAATATTGATGTCGCTCCCGTCATATGGGAGGGATAGATCCCATCTACATCACTCACATCCCTCTACATAATTCGTTATATACCCAGTAATCGCCTTTATAGTCCACCCAGTTACGGGTGACGTTTGACGAAACCAAAGTACATAACTCCTTAAATAGGGATCCATGGTGACTTCAGGTCTAAGGACTAATAGTCATACTAATAGCCACATGAGAAAGTATATGACACTCATATAACGATCCATGATACTTTCTCATGGCGGGTCATTCAGTATACATTCTCCAATGTATACCCATGTGTCAGCTTGATATCTCTATATCCATGACTTGTGAGATCAAGTCATCGAACTGACCTACATGCTAGTCTTATTGCATTAACATTGTCCCTGAATGTTAATACTTAAGAGTAGTGTTCCCTATATCATCTCACTATCGATTCAACTAATCGATTGATATAGGTATGAACCTTCTACTCAAGGACGCTATTATACTTAGTCTATTTGGCACTAATACAAATAAGTATAATAACCAAACAAATGCCTTTATTAATATACAAGAATATGATATACATGAGTCCATACAATCATCAAATGATTGGCTCTAGGGCTCTAACTAACAATCTCCCACTAGCACTAGTGCCAATCAGTATAGGCTCTAAGGCCTAATGACCTAGTGTGACCATTATGCTTCCTCTGTGCCAAAGCCGTGGTCAAGGGATCTGCGATGTTAGCTTCTATAGATACTCTGCAAATCTTCACATCTCCTCTATCGATAATCTCTCGAATAAGATGGAAACGTTGTAGAACTACTGTGAACTCTGCCAGCTCATAGCACTACCATTCAAGTAGAATACGAACCCTGACTGCGGTCGGTCTGGAAGCTAGCATCACTGTAACCCTTTACAGCTAGCTTATCATTGCTTCCATATATCAAGAAATATTCTTTAGTCCTTCTTAAGTACTTAAGAATATTCTTGACCGCTATCCAGTGACTTTCACCTGGATCTGACTGGTATCTGCTCGTCATGCTCAAAGCATATGAGACATCAGGTCGAGTACATAGCATGGCGTACATGATAGATCCTATGGCTGAAGCATAAGGGATCTGATCCATGCGGTCTCTCTCCTCTCTAGAAGAGGGACCTTGAGTCTTCGAAAGACTCACGCCATGTGATATCGGCAGAAATCCCTTCTTGGAGTTCTTCATGGCAAACCGAAGGAGTACCTTGTCAATATATGTACTCTGACTTAGGCCAAGCAATCTCTTAGATCTATCTCTATAGATCTGTATCCCAAGAATGTGGGATGTCTCACCTAAGTCCTTCATTGATAAGCAACTCCCTAATCAGGTCTTGACAGACTGAAGCATAGGGATGTCCTTCCCAATGAGTAGTATGTCATCCACATACAATATGAGGAAGACAACTATGTTTTCTACAACCTTCTTGTAGACACAAGGCTCATCTTCGTTCTTGATGAAACCAAACTGTTTGATCGCATCATAGAATCGAAGATTCCAGCTCCGAGAATGGCCTCTAGCCATTTCTAAGAATCTGAGCTTCCTGATAGGTGGTGGGCTCATCCTCTATGAGCACAATGTCATCATGGTCGACAAGAGAAATGAGTATCTCTCGGGCTGACGTACTATCGGACCTGCGAAGAGGTATGTCTACTTGAACTGGTTGTTGTTCTTCAACTCTTTGTGGAACAACATCATCCACAACACTTTGTGGTTCCAGTTCAATTTCCATCGAGGCATCAGTGCTATTGTTCGCATCTTGAACTTCTTCAAGATCGAATCTGCTCCCACTAGTCTTTCTAGAAACAAAGTCCCTTTATAGAAAGACCCCAGTCTTTGCCACAACTACCTTGTGCTGACTGGGAATGTAGAAGTAATATCCCTTAGTTTCCTTGGGATATCCGATAAAGTAGCACTTGTCGGATTTGGGTCCTAACTTGTCTGAGACTTGACGTCGAACGTAAGCCTCACAACCCCAAATCCTCATGAAAGACACCTGGGCATCTCTCCCAGTCCATATCCTATATGGTGTCTTTATCACGGCCTTGGATAGAACTCGGTTGAGTATAAAAGCTGCCGTGTCTAGAGCATAACCCCAAAGATATGTTGGAAGATCTGTGTGACTCATCATAGATCGTACCATATCTAATAGGGTGTGATTCCTCCTTTCGGATACACCATTCCATTGTGGTGTTCCAGGAGGAGTGAGTTGGGATAGGATCCCACACTCAGCTAGATAGTCACGAAACTCATGGCTTAAGTATTCACCACCTCGATCTAATCGAAGTATTTTAATACTCTTGCCAAGCTGGTTCTGTACTTCATTCTTGAATTCTTTGAACTTTTCAAAGGATTCCGACTTATGTGTCATCAAGTACACATAACCGTATCTACTGAAATCATCAGTAAATGTGATGAAGTACCTATAATCGCCTCTAGCAGCGACATTGAAAGGGCCACATACATCACTATGTATGAGTCCTAACAGATCAGTCGCTCTCTCGCTGTGCCCACTAAAGGGAGTCTTGGTCATCTTGCCTCGTAGGCATGACTCGCATATCTCATATGATTCTAAATCAAATGAGTCCAGCAAACTATTCTTATGGAGTTGGGATAAGTGCTTGTCATTTATATGACCTAAGCGACAGTGCCAGAGATAGGTTTGGTTCAGGTCATTTGACATTAACCTCTTGGTATTTATGTTATAGATAGGGCTCTCAAGGTCTAGAATATAGAGTCCGTTTATCAGAGGTGCACTACAATAGAACATATCGTTTAAATAGATGGAACAACATTTGTTTTTTATAGTAAACGAGAAACCTTTCTTGTCCAAACAAGAAACTGATATAATGTTCTTAGTTAATGCAGGCACATAACAATAATCGACTAACTCTAGTACAAGCCCAGAGGGCAGAGATAGAAAGTAAGTCCCTACAGCAACAGCAGCAACCCATGCTCCATTGCCTACTCGTAGGTCCACCTCGCCCTTTGTCAATGCTCTGCTATTTCTCAGCGCCTGCACATCAGTACAAATGTGAGAAGCACATCCAGTATCTAATACCCATGATGTAGAAATAGATAGATTGACTTCTATAACATATATACCTGAAGTGGAAGTCTCACTTCGCTTCTTCTTAAGATCCTCCAAGTATACCTTGCAGTTCCTCTTCCAGTGCCCGGTCTGACCGCAGTGGAAACAGGTAGCATCCTTGGCGACCCCTCCTTTAGGCTTCAGTGTCTTGCCTTTGCCCTTGGCTTGGGACTTTCCCTTGCCTTTGGGCTTGCCCTTGCCCTTATGTTTCTGAACCATCAGAACAATGTTGGGCTTGGCCTTCTTAAGGTTTAGCTCAGCAGTTCTCAACATGCTAAGTAGCTCGGGCAGTGGCTCATATTGTAGTTTAGAACGAATTGACTGTAGCTATCCGGCAAGGATTGCAAGATCAGGTTAGTAGCCAGCTCTTGGCCAAGAGGGAACCCCAACCTTTGTAGGTTCTCTATGTACCCAATCATTTTGACTACATATGGGCCTACAGGAGCCCCGTTTGACATCTTGCACTGAAACAGTGCCCTAGAGATCTCAAATCTCTCATGCCTCGCTTGTCCCTGATATTGTTGGCGAAGATGCTCAACCATATCGTAAGCGCCCATCAACTCGTGTTGCTTCTGAAGCTCAGAGTTCATGGTCGCGAGCATTAGACAGGACACATCTAATGCGTCATCTTGATGCTTCTTGTAAGCATCTTTGTCAGCTCGCGGGGCATTGGCAGGAGGAGCCTCCGGAATGGGCTGCTCCAGAATGTACAGTTTACGTATTCTCAAGTTCCTGTACCAGTCCAGGAAATTCGCTCCGTTGAGCTTGTCCTTCTCAAGGACAGATCGCAGGGAGAAGGAATTTGTGTTCGACGTCATGGTTATCTACAACATAAAATTTGCAGAAATAAATATCATATTCTTTTAAAAATCATTTAATTAGGCCTTTAACTAAATGATGCCCCCACTGAATACTATAATTCTTGTGGGACAAGATCCACATCATACTAACCCTTGAGTTAGCTTTGGCTAATACGCCCAAGGCTTAGTATGATCGGTAGGTAACGATTACCAATTACATCTCTATGCAACTCTTGTTTATAGGATCAAGATCCATATTTATATTAAAACTCGAGTTAGCTTTGGCTAATACGCCCAAGAGTTAATATAAACGTGATTTTGTCCTACCTTTCCAACTATTGGAAGAATGCCTATAGTTGACTCGATCCAACCGAGTAACTAGGAATACTCAATCTAATTGAGTTTATATTCACCCATGCGTTGATAGGCGGGACCAAGATTGTCCCTCCGTACCCTACGAAGATAATATGTATTGCTCTGCTTTGGCAGATTCAACAATACATGTGATCGAGGTAGTGATAGGTATCACGGCACGGTTAGGCATTTTAGAGTTGGTTCGATCTAGATCTAATCTAATCGAGAAGGATGCATCTTGTGCACGACTTAGATCTAATCTAATCGCAAGGGTGCATCATGTGCACGACTTAGATCTAATCTAATCGTTAAGGCACTAATTAATTAATTAATTATTAAACATGCATCAGATACATAACAATTAATTAATTAATCTATTTGTGATTTAGTCATGTCCCTACTACGATCTTCTCAAGCCAATGAGAAGATCGAATGGTCAACCTAGGGTCAACAGCTTCTCCAAGCTCCTCCCTTTGACCACCTTGTGTTGCTCGTGCCCGCCTCGGAACTCCGTCTCGTGTGGACCCTCCACCCCTCCAATTTGTACATTACAATTTGAAACTCGAGTTACATTTGAGTCTAAATCTAATTTACAACCAGAATAAGAGAAAGGCACGACGCGCAGGCCGTGGGAAAAAAAATAAAAATACAGCACACACAATCATATGACGGCACGCAGGCCGTATTATGAATTACAACACAAATCCAATCTTATTGGATATTTTGGGCCATGACTATAACAAATTAATATATAATTCAAAATTATATATTTTTTCATAATTTTTCTGTAATTTTAAAATAATTTTTACAATTTTTATAAATAAAATTTCCCGGCGGTCCCATTTATCCCCTTGCGGGGCCCAGGGGCAGCGCCCCTACCCACGATCTAACCATCGCGAGGGTTCCTTTGCGATCCAACAGCGCCTAAACCCGCTGTCCCAAAACGATTTGGGTCGAGACATTGCCGTTTAGGAAAAATCTTCCCGGCGGGTTCGTTTTTAGCGATTTCGGGTGCAATCGCGAAGCAAATTCCCTTACGGGGTTAGGGGCAATGCCCCTACCCACGATCTAACCATCGTGAGTTGCTCCTTTGCAATCTAATGGCACCCGACCCCGCTGTCCCAAACGCATTTGGGGCAAAACGAAGCCGTTTAAAAGAAAACTTTCCGGTAGCCGAAGCCTACAAGTGCCGAGACACTTGTGCTTCGCTTCTACGGAAAAAATACTCATAAAAACTCTAAAAACTCAATTTTTACAGAAAATCACAGAAGGAATATTTTTCATAAAAATACAAACGAACTCGTACAAGTCTTTGCACGTGGCTCTGATACCACTGTTGTTTGTCGGTCAAAACGCGGAAACCCCGAATCACCCAGGCCATGGATCTCGTGCAAAGATTCGTAAACAAAACTTTTCGAAAAACCTTTTCTTGTACGAGTTTGTAAAAACTTTAGATCTACACTAAAGTTAAGATCATTACCCTTGATGCGCGCCCCACACGAATCCCGCTCGTCCAAATGTTGCCGGATCTCAAGACCGTCAAGCGCACGGTCCTCTAAAAGTATCCACACGGACACACTAGATGGAGGTGACCAAAAACCAAGGTGTGCTAGCACCTATGTGGTTCGGCCAAAGAAGGAGGAGAGGGAGAGAGCAAGAAGAACTCTAGGAGGAAGAAGAAGGAATGAATGATGGAATCAATTTTCAAAAATGAAAATTGTTCTCCACATTCAAGTGGCCGGCCACCTTCTAGGAGGTGTAACCCCCACATTCATTCCAATTAATGTGGAGACCATTAAGAGTTGTAACCCCCATAAGGTGGCACTCTAGGATGATGTGGATCAACACTATTGGTCCACATCTTGCCACCTCACTAAATGACATGGCAACAAGTGTAACCTCCTCATTTAATGTGGGCCGGCCACATTAAATGCTATGGAGGCTTGTAACCTTCATGAGGTGGCACACATTGATGATGTGGAGTAATCCTATTGGTCCACATCTTGCCAACTCACTAGTGATGTGGCAAAAAGTCAAGTCAAACATGACTTTTTCTCTTCCTCTCAAATCAAGTCAAACTTGATCAAATCTCTCTCATGGTTGATCTAATCCAACCATATGATTCAAGCCAACTTAATATAATGAATCTAATTCATTAAATTAAGTTGATTTAATGAGTCATAATCTAAATTAGACTCATTGAATACATGAATCAACTTGAGTCTAACTCAATTAGCTCAATTTGGATTACTCTTAATCCAATTTGATTCATCAAATGAATCTAATCCTCTTGGTTCATCATATGAACCAAATCTCCATCTAATTGTCCTTAGTGTGTGACCCTATAGGTTCTTGTAACGTTGGCAATAACCTAAACCCATTTAGGAGCATAAGTAATGAGCGGTATCTAGCAACACATCATTACTACCCAAGTTACAAGAATGTCGAGATCCGACATCACCTTGTGACTACCAATTGTGACTCCTCACAAAATATGTGACATTGTCCTTCTATCCTAGACATTTAGATTGATCAATATGAGGCATAGACCGTGTCATCCTCTAATCAATCTAAATCTTGAACTCCAAGTAGACTCACTCGATCAAATGAGCTCAACATCTAATGTTGACTCATTTGGGCATGGCCATGCACTTCGTGGTCTAACTCTATCAAGAATATTGATGTCGCTCCCGTCATATGGGAGGGATAGATCCCATCTACATCACTCACATCCCTCTACATAATTCGTTATATACCCAGTAATCGCCTTTATAGCCCACCCAGTTATGGGTGACGTTTGACGAAACCAAAGTACATAACTCCTTATGTAGGGATCCATGGTGACTTCAGGTCTAAGGACTAATAGTCATACTAATAGCCACATGAGAAAGTATATGACACTCATATAACGATCCATGATACTTTCTCATGGCGGGTCATTCAGTATACATTCTCCAATATATACCCATGTGTCAGCTTGATATCTCTATATCCATGACTTGTGAGATCAAGTCATCGAACTGACCTACATGCTAGTCTTATTGCATTAACATTGTCCCTGAATGTTAATACTCGACTAGAAATGATTTAGAGTAGTGTTCCCTATATCATCTTACTATCGATTCAACTAATCGATTGATATAGGTATGAACCTTCTACTCAAGGACGCTATTATACTTAGTCTATTTGGCACTAATACAAATAAGTATAATAACCAAACAAATACCTTTATTAATATACAAGAATATGATATACATGAGTCCATACAATCATCAAATGATTGGCTCTAGGGCTCTAACTAACAGGATAGTAGCTGCTTTCATATATTTATGCTACTCGTTTTTCTATTACTTGCTTCTCTTTATGTTTCAGTTCTTATTGGCTATTTATATGCTTTTCATATGCCATATCTTAATTGTCTCTTACTTACTGTCCGATAATACACTTAGAGGGAATTCTATGTGGATTAAGAAAGAGACAGTATGGGTTAAGGGGGAGCCCTTTAAGTCTTATTACCTAATTCATACCTTTTCGGTGTTTGACAAAGGGGGAGAAGATGACTAAGTTTAGAGATGAATGAAGTTTTGATTTTAGGGGAGAGGATAACCTTGAGGATTATTGACTTCCTTACATAGTGTTGTATCCGTCTTAGGGGGAGGATCTTGATTCCCCCAAAATTATGGAAATATGAGCATTTCTGATCTAAACTTAAATCATGTTGTCAAACAACAAAAAGGGGGAGATTGTTGATACAGTCTGACCTGGTTGTTGTTTTGATGTTGACACTGATTTAAGTTTGTATCAGATATTAATTAAACTTAGATTGATTACTGATCAAGGTTGATCAGGTGGAAGGGAAAAGTCCAAGTATGGAAACTTGGCACACGAAGTCGGAGAGGGCTCGGTAGCTCGTTCTCTGGACCGGACGAAGTCGGAGAGGGCTTGGTAGCTCGTTCTCCGGACTAGGTCAGAGAGGGCTCAGTAGCTCGTTCTTTGGACCGGACGAAGTCGGAGAGGGTTCGGTAGCTCGTTCTTCGGACTAGGTCAGAGAGGGCTCGGTAGCTCGTTCTCTAGACCAGGAAGGCTTTAGGGTTTAGGGCTGGGAAGCTCTAAACCTACATAGGCATTGGATCGGTCTGTTGACCGATCCAGTGATACTATGGTTATCTGATCGGTCACCAGACCGATCAGTAACCAATCAGTAACTCTCTATGAACTCACCGAGAATTACTGATCGGTCTGTAGATCGATTAGGAGGCAACGGAGTTCGGGAGAAAGGATAGGGGGATCGGTCTGTGGATCGATCCACCTATAGCCTGATTGGTCCACAGACCGATCAGAGCCCTCCTGGACCGATTAGGGTGTAGCCTGATCGGTCAAAAAGGATTTGGATCGGTCTGCTGACCGATCCACAATAATGTCTGTAGTTTCTGCTATTTCTCTGCAACTTCTGATTCGTCTGATTTAACCATCTGCTGTGAGCTTTTTAAATCTGCAGGTTGCAGGTATCATGCCAATGCTTAAATTCAAATCAAGCTCCGTCAGAAGAATAAGACAAAGTGTTCTTTCTACTGTGTTTCGCTGCAAATGGTGCAATTAGAGCATCAACGTTTACTGGCTGCGATCTGGCTGCGATCAGCTGGCAATCATCTTGACTCCTGCTTATTGGTTAGAGCTCAGAGACACCTGTGAAGACCATGAGTTCTATTAGTGTGAGTTCAGAGAACCAGATGAGGAGGAAGAGTGATTGACGACGCCTTAGCTTGCAGCAGCGATTCGGTGCAGGTTGACAGCGATTCGGTACAGGCTAAATGCAGTGGAAAAGCAGAGGCATAAGAAGAAGGATGAAGAGATGTTCAAAAAAATTGAAGGGAAAAAAACTCTCTGTCGATCAAGCGAGTGTGCTAAGATTTGAGCTCTTGGCTGAGAAGCTGCTTCCTTCTTGCGCTCTGCTTTCACTGTCGTCTTCGCGTGGCTGTGAGCATATTCTTCATTCTCTTTAGCCACTGATCATTGTAAGTCTTGTGCTTTATTTACATATCTTCTGAGACTTTGTGGAGAGGTTACTCCACCGAGAAGGAGGAAATCTTTAGCCGGAATCTATCCGGGGTGTGATCTACCGAAAGATCAAGGGATCGTCCACCTTACGGACATGCCGAGGAGTAGGGGCAAGTTATCCCCGAACCTCATACATACTGGTGTTAGTGGTGTTTGTCTCTTTTTCTTGTATTATATTTTCGTTTGCATATTTCCGCTGCGCTAACGACTTGTAGGAAGAAATTCTTTAAGCTTTTAGAGGAGGCTATTCACACCCCCCCTCTCTAGCCATCCGAAGATCCTAACAAAAATAAGAGCACGGTGCAGCGCTGCTCCGTGCGATGGCATCGACTAGTCTACGACTCTCTAGGAAGATGGCGGCCGACACTAGGGCAGGGGGTTGTCGGCTTGATCGGCGCGAGCGACCGGTGTGGCGCAGTGAGATCACGCTGCTAGGGCACAGGAGGGGAAAAAGTGGCACCAGTAGATGTTGGGGTGCTCAAGTGCCGGCGAGGAGAAGACCTCAGCGATGAAGAGGAGCGTCGGCTCGTTCCTGATCTCCCCCGATCTAGTGCTGGCTAGCGACGCTGCTGTCAGCTGTGGTGGGAGGGAGAGGGAGAGAAAGGGGATTAGGCTCGGGGAGGAAGAAGGGAAAGATGGTCGACGTCGAGACAGATGATTGGTGGAGAAGATCCGTGGAGAAGTAGCGGTTAGGGTGTGAGAGGAGAAGAGGAAGTGACGCGAGGGGGTTAGGGCACGGGTTCGGCGGGGGAGAAAGGAAAATAAAGAAAAAGAAAAAGAAAAAAGAAAAAGAAAATCAAACATTTTCTCATTTAAATGGGGTTGCATAAACAGGCTTTCTCAGGGCCAAATAAGATCAATCATCAGTTATATAAAAAATTGAGATGTTAAATGGAAGTGTAAAATATCTTTTTCATTTTCCAAATTCTTTCTATCTTTTTTTTTCATGGAAAATGAAAATTGAAACATTTTCAAAAAGTAACACACCCTGAATTAAACAGGTTGTACTTGTACTATTTCGTCTTATTTTTTTTATTGATTAGCTATATTTGAAGTCTAGATTTTTTCTATGTCAAGGCTTTGCTTGTTCAAATATGAAGGAAATAAAATGATTAAATATTTAGAAGAACTTTTGTTATGGATTTGGCATATTGCTTGCACTTTTCTTTTTAGTAAACTATTTTTCTTTTAGTAAATTTTGTTGGATAATCAGTTGTATTCATTCTGTATCATGTTGTTGTGTTCTTGCAGTATTTATGTACTTTAGAGCTTTTAGATTCCTATAGAACCAAAAACATTCTTATACTTACCTTTCTTATTAGAAATGATCTATTTTGTTTGTTTGTTTTGATGCAAGAAAAGAAGATTGGATGGAGAAGAAAGTTTTTATAGAAGAAGAAGATGAGTTGATATTTGTGTAGTTTCTTTTGAATTAACTTGTTTAACTTCTTGGAGTGTTGGATATTTTTAGATATCATGACTTGTATGCATTTGATATGTTTTCTCTTGAATTTTTTGTATGGTTATATTTTGACAACTTTGGACTTGTATTATTGTAGATTTGATTTCAAATATTAATTGGATGTGTATATCTGTTAAATGGGATGTGTAATAAGATGTGTGATAATGTTAATTAGGATGTGCAATAAGATGTGTGATAATGTTAATTAGGATGTGTAATAAGATGTGATAATGTTAAATAGGATGTGTTGGATGTATATGACGTGTTGTTTGAATTTGTTGTAAACAAGTTTATAAATGTATTGGAATGGATTGTATTAACATGATAAATTGCATAAATGAATTAGTTCTATCCATTTTTTTATTTAGGGGCAAATTTGGCTATGAAAATAATTCGTTGCCAAATTATCAAAAATTACTGTATATTAATAATTTTGCAATGAATTATTTTTCATCCCAAATTTTGTCCCATAATCTGGATTTGTCCGAGAATCTAGATTTTTCCCAAAATCTAGGATGAATCCACATATTCATCCCAAATTCTGGGACAAATCCAAAAATTCATCCCATATTTTGGGACGAATCAAAAAATTCGTCTAATAATCTAGCATGAATATGTGGATTCATCTTAGATTTTGGGACGAAATTTATTAGTTGTAGATCAGTCAAATTTGAAAATTAGTGACAAATCTGTATTCATTATAGATTAACCAATGAAAATATTATTCGTCACTAATTTGCTCATCCGGACGAATATAATTTATTTTTCTCGCCAAAATTTGTATGAAATCTAAATTTTGTCGCAAAGTTGCTTGTGGGAATTTTGCAATGAATTTTGTTTTTGTTGTAGTATTGTTGATGAAAATCTAATTCGTCGCCAAATTTGAATTTTTCTGTCACATAAGTTGGCAACAGAAGTTTTAGGATGAAAAATATTTTGTCACAGAATTCATCCCAAAACTTTTTGTGATGAAAATATTTTACAAATTCATCCCAAAATTTGACCCAAGATGTGGTATTTTTTGTAGTTATTTGCATGAACTAGAGATTAAGGGAAGAACTAAGAGGTGAACCTTAATCTCGAATCTATAGAATAGAACTTAAGCTTTTGATCATGAAAGTAGTTTAATTTCTCTTGAGCATAACATTGATTATCAAAGAGCTTAATGGGTTTAGCTTTATTCAATTACCAGGAGAATATGAGTTGCCACAGGATAAACATATCGTTGTATTTTTAGAGGTAACATAGATTATCGAAGGATAAATCACCTTCAAGAATAATCTGGCATCGTAAAAGAGGAAATTATAGTTGAATTATTGATATACTCATCATGGTGAAATTGAAACCCTAGAATTATCTTAAGATTTGGTTTACCAATCAACCATTTATTTAGTTTTTTAGTTTGAATTAGTTTTTCATTATAGCTATTTCCTCATATTGATTTAATTTTGATAGACTACTTTGTGCATAATTGGTAATTAACAACATTGTATTAGAGGATGATATTTTTATTACTTAATGATAATCGTACACTTGTTGTTTTGCATGAACACAACCCTTCTCTAGATGGGCCAGATATGATTCTGGCTCGTTGAAATGGGTCAATAGGCAATAAGCTAGTTGAATCAATTACGATTTTAGGTTGAGTCCAGTTCAAACCTAGTTTATGGACAAATCTATTTTGAGATTCCACTGTACAATGAAGATTTTAACTTTTGGAAAGAAAGCATAAGCAAGAGATGAAGATGAAAAGATGATAAAGAAGAAGTGGACTAAGTTACAAACTAAATATATGAAGGAAATAAGAAGATCATAATGTCACTTATTTTGTGTTGTGCCTGAGAGCATCTTGGACAACGTTGAGGAATATGGAGATGCAAGAGATTGTTGGTGTGGGAAGCATCCGACGATCGAACCCGAGTTTTAATAATAGCAAAGGATTCAAAATTAAACTATCTTGTTATCTAATATGGTTGAATGAGATTGCAGGAAAAGCCCTAAGATTTCTTAGGCAAAGTCTTAGCTGCGGTTAGGTAGGTGGAAAACCTTAGGAGGTGGTAACTCAAGGTCCTACGGGATGGTAACCCTAGGCGGAAAGTCTTAGCAGGTCGAAGCTTCGGGCAAAAGTCCTAGGGGGTGGTAACCCTAGGGGAAAAGTGTTAGGATGTATACTAAAAGCCTAGCTTTTTGTATAAATATTTATATTGAAATAAGAATCACATTGGTCAAATGTCTGCATTTATGTTAAATATAGTTATCTATTTAATTTATATTGTAGATAACATGGTGCGTGGTGTCACACAGAAGATCATGTTATCAGTTCCTTATCAATTATAAATGGTAGTTCACAACCAAGATGGATTGGGACAAACCATTGGAATGGTTATAGTGTAATTTAGTATTAGTTTATCTTGACCATAAAATTACACTAGTACACTATGAGTGTATTGAGCAGGACCATTTGATGTTATTCTTTTATACTGACTGCATAAAAGAATAAGACCTCTGTTATTATGGAAGTGTGTGCTCTTAATCCCGATATAAAAACAAGCACATATACTTAGTATTTATTTCTTTAATTTATCAATGGGTGAGATTTATTCAGTTGGATCAATATGCCCAATAAGTTGAGAAATAATATTATTTATATGGTGTGTTGTTAATTATAAAAGGAGAATGTGTCCTAGTAATCTACGTTGATGATGTCCCCTTGAGGAGCTCATAAGGATTGTCATGTAAACCCTGTAGGTGGACCTAGTCCGGCATGACAATGAAGTTGAGTGGTACTACTCTTGGAGCTAGATGTTAATTAAGTGAGTGTCAGTAACTCATTTGATTAATGAGCATTCGATATCTTAAACACAGGGAGATTAACACACTCATAATAAAAAGGAGCCCATAGTGTAATATGGGATTTGTGCGGTAGTTCAATAATAACTCTTTAGTGATATGAGTTATTATTGATGAACTTGAGTAGGGTGTTCAGGGCGAACACAGGAAACTCAAGCTCATCGGGAGACCAAAATCAATTCCTCCTCTCGGTCCCTGTTGTAGCCTTTATAAAGCCTTGTATCCACCAAGTCTACTTCTTATCCAAGTAATGAGTCGGACACATCCTTTCTTGGAGCAAGGGGGTCAGCCAAGCATCAGCTTGGAGCCCAAGAGGTGGTCGGCCAAACCATGCTTGGTGTCCAAGCATGGGGCCGACCACACCACTAGGATTAAAGGGAGATTTTATTTTGTTAAAATCTTTCCTTTTGTAGCCATTCATGAAGGGATTTAAAATAGAAATTTTAATTTTAAAATTTCCTTTTATTGCCATCCACATGATTTTAAAAGAGAGTTTTAAAATTTTAAAATCTTTACTTTTATAGCTATCTACAAAAGATTACAGAGAGATTTTAATTTTGTTAAAATCTTTCCTTATTTGTTGTTATTTATAATGTTTAAAAGAGAGATTTTAATTTTTGATAAAACTTTCCTTTTTGTGACCATGTTTTAAAAAGAGAAGTTTTAATTAATCTTTCCTTTTTGTAGTTGTGTACATGTTTTAAAAGAGAGATTAATTTTAAAACTTTCCTTTTGTTGCCATATACAATAGGAAATTTAGAAAAGAGAGATTTTAATTGTTGTTAAAATTTCCTTTTTAAAGGGAGGCCACAAATAAGGAAGTTTTGATTATGTTTAAAACTTTCCTTTTTTGCCATGACCAAGGATTATAAAAGATAAGGAGAGGTTGCTTCATGAGATATACAACATAAGCCTTGCCTCCTCTCCTCTCTTCCTTATGGCTGGCCCTCTCCTTTCTTCTTATTTCTTTGTTTTCTTTCCCATAAGGGTCGGCGACACTTTTTCTCTTGTCTCCTCTTTTGCTTCCTTAGGGTCGGCGGCATCAAGGATTGGAAAATCCTTATGGCCGGTTGCTTGGAGAGAAGGAAGAAGAAGAGGAGTAGCACTTGGTGCCCGGTTGCTTAGAGGAGAAGAAGAAGAAGGAAATTTCCTATTTTGGCATCCCTTGGTGGCTCGAGAGTCTTGGAGGAAAAGAAGTGGTTCGAGTGGAATTCATCTTGTAGATCGTCACCCACACGACGTCCAAGAGGAGGAGAGGAATACAACAGAAGATCAAGAGGTCTTTAGCTACAAAGAAAGGTATAACTGATTAATGGTTTCCGCTTCGAATTAATTAGTTAGTTTTCTTTGTATGGATTCTGAAATACCAACACAAGAGGCTAGCGATTTTATGTTTCGATTTCATGCTATCGATTTCGTATTTCGATTTTACATTTCAATCTTGTGTTTCTATTGTGGTATCTGTAGTTAAACCTAGGGTTACTGTAAGAAGTTAAATATCCAATTTCTTTGAAAGGCTTTGTCTAGGAAGTGGTGGATGATCCTAGAACCTGGAAGCCTAGTGTCTCACCATGTTTAACCTGGAAGTCAATCTTTGAAATAGATATTTAATCAACTTCTATAATATGGTTTAACTTAGGATGATTACATCGGTTAAACTTGGAGTAAAAATGTTAAATATCATTTCCAATCCAAGTTTAACTTCTGAAAAGCAACTTGGATTAATAATGTTAAGCATCGTTTGCAATCCAAGTTTAACTTCAGTAGAGCACATGGGTAGCTAGGTTAAGTTCTGCGCTTGTACAAATTTTTATACAGGGGAAACAGAATGGAATCCAGGTGTAGCAACCAACAATTGATATTAGAGCTAAGTTTTTGGCTCTATGTGTTTGGTTTTCAGTTAATTATGCACTTTTCATACATAAGTTTAGGCAGGATAATAAAAGAATGTGCAAATTGTAACGACCCAATTTTCCTCATTAGGAGTTCTAAAAGTTCTTAAAAATATTTAGAAATACTTTAGAAAAATTATAGAGATTTTTAGGAATTTATAGAATATTTTTATGCAATTTTTGGAGGTCATTTGGTATTTTTACTAAACGAAAGAAGTTTCGACAAAAAATGTCCAAGCTGAGGCTTGAACCGGCAACCCCTGACCCGAGCAAAACCCGGCTAACCAACTGGGCTAGCAATTGTTACTTGAACAAAGAGAGGAAGAGATCTATTTAAGTAATAGGAATTGATAACAAAGAAATAAAAGGAAGAAAAAGAGGTAGCAGCCGAGAATTGAACCCGGGGCTTTTGGCTTGGTCAAAACCCAACCAACCAACTGTTCCGCGGATATTTCACGAAAGAATTGGCAGCGAAATAACCTTAAGTTAACAGAATACCGGGTTATTAAAAGGAGAACTTAGGTTTTCCCTTTTGGCCCGAGAACCCCTAATTCCTCTCTTCTCCCTCACGCGTGCGCGGCGTCGGCGATTTCTCTCGAGCGGAAACGAAACCGGAGCTAGGTTTCATCTCCGGCGGCCGGTCAAGGACCAAATCCGAGGGTCCTTCACATCGTCGTGATCATCTTGTCAAGGAGGACACGTCGACATGAGCAGAACGCTGAGATCGTGGGCTCGTCCGAACCCTAGAAGGGATTTTTGTCGGCTGCGAGTTCAAGAACAGCAAGGTAAGTCGCTTACTCACCTGCGGTAGGAGGGGTTTTCGGATTTTGTTTGGATGTTTTCTTATTTTCCTTGAATTCACAGCATGTTGTAAGATTTTTTGGTTTTGACATTTCTGCTGTGGATCTTAAGCGAAGAAAGTAATCAGATTAAGCATGTATGTTTGGGTTTGGAGGATTACTACAGAATAGTTATGATTGAGCTTGGTTTTTCTTTGCTGTGACATAGGGTATGCAGAATGATCGGATTTAGGGTTTCTTTTGTTGCCGTGGCACATAGCATGTAGAACAAGTATGGTTTTGAGGTTACAATAGCAATTTTCATTAGATTTGTTGGTTGTGACTTGATGAGAATGTCCGGGTTGAAGGGAAGCTTACAATCTTGTGTTTTTCTTTTGTTGCCGTGGCACATAGCAGGAGGAACAATTACCACAGTGCAGTTTTGATTTGTTATCAATTCATTGGTATGTTGTTAGCCATTTTATTACTTATTCCCTAACCGCAGCTTTAGTTTTCGTTTAAGTTGTGTAGATTAGCAATGAAAAGATTGTGTTCAGTGCTGGCCTTATAGATTCAGTGCAATGTGGATTAGATTGATGTTAGACCCTTTTCGTCCATGCTCAGTACTGGTTTGGTTGGTGTGAATGGCTTTAAGGAATAAGTATAGTATGTAGATTAATTGTTAGCATTGCAGTTTATCTCGTTTAGCAGTGTAGATTCTTAGTTTCTTATTTTGAAGCATGCTTAAAGAATTTAGATTTACTTCCCTTTGTTTTAATTCTAACATAGCATGCTTAAGGAATTCAGATGTGGTTTCCTTTATTAATTCTGTTGTAGCATACTTAAAAAGAAAAAGAAAAAGTCAGATTTAGTTTTCCATTGATTTATATCTGTTGTAGCATGCTTAAAGAAGTTAGATTTGCTTTCTTTTGATTTGTTTCTGATGTAGTATGCTTATAGAAGTCAGATTTTCTTTCCTTTGATTTAATTCTGTTATAGCATACAGATTTAAGTTTAGAGATGTTTACTGATATGTATAAGTTTAGAGTTGTATAAGTTTAGAGATGTATAAGTTTAGAGTGTTTACTTGAAGAGACTAGTATTTCACTTGAACAAGTATAAGAAAGATAAAGAAAAGAAAGAAAAGGCCGAGGCCTCAAGTAGATCCCAAAGTCAAGACTTTAGGGATTTTGGCACACAAGGTGCCTATTAAAATGCCAAGGAATTTAAAGAAGAAGTAATTAAGATTATAAGTATTTTACTTTTAAGAAGAGGCTAGTACCCGACTTCCGAGGTTGTCGTTAAACAAATCCAGGTGTCCAATTCCGAGGTCTTGGCCCTGGTAGACCGAGGTCTGCTCTTTTAGGATTGGTGGCTCGCTACCCCAACCTATTAGGGAACGCGCATAAGATGGTACTACGCCTGGGCCCAAGAAGAAGTTGATTATTATTTTGAAGTATTATAAGTATAAGTTTTTTTGAACAAGTAAAACGAGTTTTACATAAACATAAAGTATTAAAGATTAAGTTAGAACAAATGAAATAAGTTTCATATAGTTCTGAAAATCAGTAAGTTTAGTTCTTCATTCTACCATGTTTATCTAGTAGACGAGTAGTTTTTCATGTTTACCTATTAGATGAGTAGCATGATTAGCTATTAGAATTACATGAGTAGATTCCTTAGCTTTTCTTTGCTATTAGTTTGACATGAGCAGTTATGTTTATGCTTTATTTCTTTTTAGAGCATATAGTTTTTAGTTCTTTTCGTATACATGCACATTCATGTTTTTGTGAGTTAGATAGCGCTTACTAAGCAAATTTTGCTTATAGACTACACTTCCTCTTACTGCAGATACAGGAAAGGAAAAGATATAGAAAGGAAGGCGACAAGGAGGTGTTCGAAGGATGTGTGATGCCAGGACTATAGAAGCCTTGGGACTAGGAAAGAAGTTTTAATTTTAGTTTCCGCATTTTAGTTATTGTAAACATTTGAGTTGTATTTTAAGTTCATGTCATTTGAGATTATTCTGTTTAGATTGCATGTGGGATGAGTCCAGTTTAGTAAGTAGATATTTGTGTGTTTGATGCTTATTTAACTGCGTGGTTGATTGATAGGTGTTCCAGCCGCTTGTGGCTGAGTATATATTGCATGTATTGTTGAATATGGTCACCGGTACAGGGGAGACTCTGTCGAAATTTTTCGGTAGGGTTTCCATGTGGTTTTTAATCACACCGGTTAAGTAGAGTTAGTGGTTAAGTAACGGTCATCCTTAGAGAGTAGTAGTAGTAAGAAGGGTGGTCGTTACACAAATAGATTGACTCTGTGGTTACAGGCTCCAATTATTATGGCCTATTGTGATTATGTGTGATTGGACCCTCAGACATGTCGAGGGAATTTTATATGTATGCATGATTGTAATTATTAAATGCAATAGGAGCTGTATTAGTTTTAGGATTTTACATTCTGTTCGATCTAGATTACATGTACATTCCTTCGTGGAATATAGGATCGATAAATGTAAAATTTTATTTTTTGTCGCGGATCATATCCTTGCGAGGCGTAGTGCTATTTGAGGATCAGAGGCGTAGCGGGAAAAGGAAGAAAGATAGACGTGACGACATGGCCCATTGGTGGCGGTTAGGGTTGGCGGCACAAGGAGGACAGTTATGGATGAGGCCATAATAGTTGGAAAATTAGTTTTCATATTTATTGCCTTTTATGCTGTGATGTGTGTGCTGTGTTTGTGTGCTTGTGTCCATGTTAAAATTCCTCATTTCTAAATAACTAAGTGGGAGAGGAATTAATTAAATTCCATGGTCTCCATTACTAGTTTATAAGTGATGCATTTAAACTTGCGCGTTGGCTCTGAGTGCCTTCCTCCACATCGGATGAGTTTGTTTGCGGATCACTAGATCAAACTTCCTTAATGGATGATTATAGGAAATTATTTAAGAGTGTGTGATCTTCTCCATCTGAAGGGGCACAATCCTATTTAATAGACTACGTATCAAGTATTGGTATACACTTAGGCGTATTTAATAGTATCCTTCCCATCGGAGTCACTGCTATTATTTGTGTGATTAAAGAAAAACCAACTATTAATTTGTCATAAAGCTAGGTTGACAAGATAATAAAATTAATGGGTAAAACCCCCTCTTACAAATGTTTGAATTTGTATATGTCCACACTAACGTCGCATACAAAATTCATGGTGTTTGAGGTAATTTTATTTGTCATAAAGTTAGGTTGATAAGATAATTAATGAGTAAAACCTCCTCTTACAAATGTTTGAATTTGTATACGTCCACACTAATATGTCATATAAAATTCACGGTGTTTTGAGGTGTTGGAGAATTTTAAATGATATTGTTTGAGGAATCAATATTATTTTAAATTCTATAGTTTTGACCAAATATTTGATCAAAGACAAACAACTATTAATTTTATTTGTCATAAAGTTAGGTTGACAAGATAATAAAATTAATGGGTAAAATCTCCTCTTACAAATGTTTGAATTTGTATACATCCATACTAACGTGGCATACAAAATTCACGGTGTTTTGAGGTGTTGGTGAATTTAAATGATATTGAGGAATCAATATTATTTTAAGGTCTTGACCAAATATTTTGTGATTCTTAGGATTTCAAATGGCTTTCAATCCCCTAGCTGTTATATTAGAAGAGAATAAAATTACTGGTGACAATTACAATGATTGGAAATAAAACTTGGGTTGTCCTCGTAAAAGCGAGAACAATAAAGGTGTATCTTATTCATTAGTTGTTGAAACATGTTATCTATTGGTACCTGGTGTGTAGATACGGGAGCCACTAATCATGTCTGTAATTCATTGCAGGGGTTCTAGGAAACCTGAAAACTATATGAAGGGGAAATCACCGTCTACATAGGCCTACTACAAAAGAAGCAGTTGTTGCAGTGAGAGATGTTTATTTATCCTTTAATAGGAATAAAATATTGATTTTGAGAAATTATCTTTATGTACCAAGTTTTAGAAAGAACTTGATTTCAGTTTCTAAACTATTTATGGATGGATATTCTATTTCTTTTGATGACAAAGTGGTTGTCAAGAAAAATAGGGAGAGTATCTATTCTGGTACGTTGGTTGACAATTTGTAACTCCCACGATAAAACAAATGGAAATTAATAACACATCTTCTAATTCAAATAAGAGAAAGAAGCCTTCGGAAATGAACCAAACATATCTTTGGCTTCTAAAGCTAGGTCATATTAACTTGAGTAGAATTCAAAGGTTAATGGCCGATGGACTTTTGGGTTCATTGGTGGTGGAAAACATTCCAACCTAAGAGTCTTACTTGGAAGGAAAAATGACCAAGAGACCTTTTAAGGCTAAGGGGTATAGAGCCAAAAATGTGTTGGAATTGGTTCATTCTAATTTGTTTGGACATATGACTATCCAGGCAAAAGGTTGTTTCAAATATTTCATCTCTTTTATAGATGACTATTCGAGATATAGGTACATTTACTTGATGCGCCACACGTCTGAGTGCTTTGATAAGTTCAAAGAGTACAAGGCTGATGTGGAGAAACGTCATGGTAAAAGTATTAAGACACTACGGTCTGATCGTGGTGGAGAGTACCTCTTAGGAAAGTTTAGAAATTACTTATCAAAGGTTGTTTCAAATATTTTGTCTCTTTTATAGACGACTATTAGAGATACGAGTACATTTACTTGATACGCCGCAAGTTTGAGTGCTTTGATAAGTTCAAAGAGTATAAGGCTGATGTGGAGAAATGTCATGGTAAAAGTATCAAGACACTATGGTATGATCTGTTAGTTGCTACTCAGAATACCATCCTAGTGTTAGTTAGAACCCTAGAGCCAATCATTTGATGATTGTATTATGGACTTGTTATATCATATTCTTATATAAATAAAGGCATTTGTTTTTGGTTATTATACATACTTGTATTAGTGCCAAAATAACTAATTATAATAGTATCCTTGAGTAGAAGGTTCTCACCTATATCAATCAGTTAGTTGAACCGATAGTGAGATGATATAGGGAACACTGCTCTTTATCATTCCTAGTCGAGTATTAACATTTAGGGACAATGTTAATGCAATAAGACTAGCATGTAAGTCAACTCGATGACTTGATCTCACAAGTCATGGATATAGAGATATCAAGTTGACACATGGGTATGCATTGGAGAATGTATACTGAATGACCCGCCATGAGAAAGTATCATGGATCGTTATATGAGTGTCATATACTTTCTCATGTGGCTATTAGTATGACTACTAGTCCTTAGACCTGAAGTCACCATGGATCCCTACATAAGGAGTTATGTACTTTGGTTTCGTCAAACGTCACCCGTAACTGGGTTGACTATAAAGGCGATTACTGGGTATGTAACGAATTATGCAGAGGGATGTGAGTGATGTAGATGGGATCTATCCCTCCTATATGACGGGAGCGACATCAATATTCTTGATAGAGTGAGACCACGAAGTGCATGGCCATGCCCAAATGAGTCAATATGAGATATTGAGCTCATTTGATCGAGTGAGTGATGTGCGTAGATTATATACTCTTTTATGCATGTTTTTACGCACATTTACATACTTTGAGCATGCTTGATCTATGCACTTTTATATTTCCAGCTTTCCTTTTAGCATATTTACTCTTTTGGTTCGGAGATTTGCTTTTTGTGCATTTTCTATACACAGGAGTCGAAATTGGTGAAGATTATGCGTCCTCGGGCAAGCTTGGAAGGAATTGAAGGGAGAGAGCATCAGGTCGTGTACCACACACGGTCGTGTGGTTTTAACAGGAAGGGAAGAGGACATGGCCGTGTGAATCTCACACGGCCGTGTCTTGATTTGAAGAAATTAGAGCAGATGCCTTACATGGCCGTGTAGATCTACAGTGGGAGGCCAAGCAGGTGGTGGTCGTGTGCACCACACGGTGTAGCATTCAGAGAACATAAGGGTTACGGCCATGTGAGTCCTGCAGCCGTGCGGCTTTGGCGGAGAAGGAATGGACATGGCGTGTGAATCTCACACTGCCGTGTCTTGTGGCGCCCGATTTCCTCCTCTATTTAAACCCTCCTTCATGAATTGAAGGGATCTCTCCACCTTTGGGAGAAGGCAAGATTTGGTGGTTTCCTCCCATTCTTGGGAGGATTTCTGGGCGATCTTGACGATTTCGACTCCGGAGCGAGGATTGGATCTGAAGACGAGGCTTCTTCGTAGATAAGTTTTCTCTTTCCCCCTTTTCTTGGTTTCTTGGATTGGGGATTTAAGAAATGCTTGTAATCTTTATTTCTTCAGGTATTCTTCCTCGATTCATGGAGTAGATCTTGTATTCTAGGATTAAGGGAGTATTTGTATGATGGATTGATGTAATCTCTTATGGATTTGCCATTTTCTTGTTTCAATGACATTGTCTTGCTTGTATCAATTAGATCTTGAATGATTAATGGTGATTTGTGCTTAATTCTCATTCTTGATTGATTGTTTGGATTTCTTGTGGACTTTGTAAAGATAAACTCTCACTCGATCATCCGAGGGATCCACGTGACAGGTGCAAGCCCGTGTAAGGATGTTTGAGAGATAATCTTGAAGAGGAAATAGGAATATTCAAGAGAGTAGGATGGATCTTATGATTAGTTTCTTGTATCTTGATAGATTAATAAGTTGTGGGCTTCTATGTTGATATCCGAGGAAGGCATAGTAATAGGTGCGCTTCTGTGTAAGGACAACGTAGGTTCACGTCTAATTGATCATATTTAGACACATTTCTCAGTCCTTAGCCGGTTATCTATTGCAAGAGAGAACCGGCAACTTTCTACAAGTGTTTGGCAATTGAGGGATAAGAATTGGTGAACCATTTACATTCAAGAAATCTTACAAAGAAACCGAAACTCTTAGAATCTCCCTTTATCATAACCCAAAACACTAAACTCTTGTTTGTTGATCTTTAATATTAGATTTGTTTACCTTCACTTTGCATTTGAAACAATTGGATAGTTGTTTAGCTAATTCGCATTGAGACATTTCTAGTGCTTATTCCAGTCCCTGTGGATACGATAATCTTTTATATTACTTGCGACATTTCCGTACACTTGCGGAGCGTAACAGTGAGTCTACTTGGAGTTCAAGATTTAGATTGATTAGAGGATGACACGGTCTATGCCTCACATTGATCAATCTAGATGTCTAGGATATAAGGACACTTGTCATATATTGTGAGGAGTCACAATTAGTAGTCACAAGGTGATGTTGGATCTCGACATTCTTGTAACTTGGGTAGTAATGATGTGTTGCTAGATACCGCTCATTACTTATGCTCCTAAATGGGTTTAGGGGCATTGCCAATGTTATAAGAACCTATAGGGTTACACACTAAGGACAATTAGATGGAGATTAGGTTCATATGATGGATCAAATTGGATTAAGAGTAATCCTAATTGGGCTAATTGAGTTGGACTCAAGTTGATTCATGTGTTCAATGAGTCTAATTTAGATTATGACTCATTGAATCAATTTAATTAAATGAATTAGATTCATTATATTAAATTGACTTGAATTAAATGGTTGGATTAGATCAACCATGAGAGAGATTAAGTCAAGTTTGACTTGACTTGAGAGGAAGAGGAAGAGTTAATTTTGACTTTACTTTATGCCACATCATTTATGACTTGGCATTAAGTGGCCAATGATGAGGTGCCACATCATCATGTTTAGCACATGTGTGTGTCACCTCATGGAGGTTACAAATCTCTTTAATGGCCACACTTAATGCAAAATGGGGGTTACACTTTTGTGAAAGTGGTCGGCCACTTTTGTGAAGGGAATGAATTCATTTTTCATTCAAGTGTCATTTACATCTTCTTCTTCCTCAAGTGCTCTCTCTTCTTGCTCTTCCTCTCCTCTCTTGGCCGAACACCATCTAGGTGCTAGCACACCTATTGTTTGGTCTTCTCCACCTAATTAGTTCGTGTGGATACTTCTAGAGAGTTGTCTACTTTGACAACTTGAGATCCAGCATCTCCTTGGACGAGCGGGATACGAAAAGGGTACGCATCGAAGGTATAAAGGGTTTCCTCTTTGTAAATCTAGTGTAGATCTAGATTAGAAACTCGTACTCGTATTTTTGTTTTATTTCTACTTCGCACAGATCCGGTGGCTTGGGGCTTCGGGGTTTCCGCGACGCGAAAAAGCGGTTTTCGCGGCCCGAAAAACCCAATACCTAGTTCCCCTATACAAAAATTTGTACAAGCATAGAACTATCCTAGCTACCTATATGCTCTACTAAAGTTAAATTTGGATTGTAAACGATGCTTAACATTATTAATCTAAATTTCCCTTTAGAAGTTAAACTTGGATTGGGAACGAAATTTAACATTCTTACTCCAAGTTCAACCGATGTGATCTTCCTAAGTTAAACCATATTACAGAAGTTATCAAATATCTATTTCTAAGATCGACTTCCAGGTTAAATATGGCGAGACACTAGGCCTTCTTGGGTATGAGATCATCTACCACTTCCTAGACAAAGCCTCACAGAGAAATAGGATATTTAACTTCTTACAGTAAATTAGGTTTAACAATAGAGACCTCAATAGAAACACATTATTAAAACATGAAATCAAAAAATAAAATTGATAACAAAAACGATAACTTAAAACTAATAACCTCTTGTGTTTAGTTTTACTAGATCTATACAAAAGGATGAACTAGTCATGATATGGAAACTAATAACTAGTTATACCTTTCGTAGCTAATCTACTATTGTATTCCTCTCCTTCTCTTGAACGTCGTGTAGGCGACGATCTTCCAAGAGGTAGTCCACCCAAGATTCTTCCAAAGCTTCCAAGATCCGGCCACCAACTATCCTCCAAGGGATGCTAGACAAGAGAGCTTCCTTATCTTCTTCTTCTCCTTCAAGCAACCGACCACCAAGAGATCACCACCAATTGATGCCGCTGGCCTCCAAGAGAGAAAACAAAAGGAGAGAAGAGAAAGAGCAAGGGCCAACCGCCAAGGAAGAATAGAGAGGAATAGAAGATGTGTTATTGGGTGAGGCACCCCCTCTTTCTCTTTTATATTCCTTGGTCTTGGCAAAAAAGAAAAGTTTTGTAACAAAAAATAAAACTTCCTTTCTTATCATAGCATGGTCGGCCACAAGCTTGTTCTCCAAGAAAGGAAAGATTTTTAAAAAAAATTAAAATCTCTTTTAAAATCCCTTTTGTGGATAGTTATAAAAGGAATGTTTTATAAATTCAAATCTCTCTCTTTAAAATCCTTTTATGGATATCTATAAAAGATAAGATTTAAAATAAAACATGGTTTCAAAAAAGGAAAGTTTTATAACAAAAATTAATTCTTTCACATTATAGATAACTACAAATAAGGAAAGACTTCAAATCTCTCTTTTATTCCTTTGTAGAAAGCTATAAAAGGAAAGATTTTAAAATTTTAAAACTCTCTTTTAAAACCAACATAAAAGGAAAGTTTTTAACAAAATAAAAACTCCCTTTTGTTTCCTTTTATGACCAATCTAAAAAAGGAAAGTTTTATATTAAAATCATCCTTTTAAATCATTTTTATGGATCTCTATAAAAAGAAAGATTTTACAAAAAATAAAACTTCCTTCTTCTTGTGTGTGGCCAGCCCCTTGCTTGGGTACCAAGCAAGGCTTGGCCGACCCCTTGCTTGGGTACCAAGCAAGGCTTAGCCGACCCTAGCTTGGGCTCCAAGCTTAGCTTGGTCGACCCCTTACTTGGTCTCCAAGCAAGGCTTGGCCGGCCCTAGCTTGAGCCTTAAGAAGCTAGGCTTTGGGTGGATATAAGGCTTTATAAAAGAGGTTACAATAGGGACCTAGAGGAGGAATTGGTTTTGGTCTCCCGATGAGCTTGAGCTTCCCGTGTTCACCCCGAACACCCAACTCAAATTCATCAATAATAACTCATACCACTAAAGAGTTATTATTGCACTACCACACCAATCCCATATTACAATATGGGTCCCTTCTTATTATGAGTGTGTTAGTCTCCCTGTGTTTAAGATATTGAATGCCCACTAATTAAATGAGTTACTGACAACTCACTTAATTAATATCTAGCTCCAAGAGTAGTACCACTCAACCTTATCGTCATGTCGGACTAAGCCCACCTGCAGGGTTTACATGACAATCCTTATGAGCTCCTCAAGGGGGCATCATCAACCTAGATTACTAGGACACTGTTTCATTTTATAATCAACAACACACCATATAAATAATATCATTTCCCAACTTATCGAGCATATTGATTTAACGAGCTAAATCACACCCTTTGATAAATTAAAGAAATAAATATTAAATATACGTGCTTGTTATTATATCATGACTAAAGGTACACACTTCCATAATAACAGAGGTTTTGTTCTTTTATATAGTCAGTATAAAAAAAAACTACTCAAATGGTCCTTCTCAATATACTCATAGTGTACTAGTGTAATTTATTAGTTAAGATAAACTAATACCTAATTACACTACAGTCACTCCAATGGTTTGTCTCATTCTATCTTAGTTGTGAGCAACTGTTTATAATTTATAAGGAACTGATAACATGAACTTCTGTGTGTCTCCTCACACCATGTTATCTACAATATAAATTAAATGGACAACTACACTTAGCATAAATGTAGACATTTGACCAATGTGATTCTTATTTCAAAATAATTGTTTACAAAAAGCTAGACTTTTAGTATACACTCTAACATGATCATGGTGGAGAGTACCTCTTAGGAGCGTTTAGGAGTTACTTATCAGAGGCCGGGATTCAATCCCAACTGTCTTCACCTGGTACACCCCAATAGAATGGTGTGGCGGAACGAAGGAATAGGATTCTTATGGAAATGGTTATATCAATGATGAGTTATTTAAAATTACCAAATTTGTTTTGGGGATTTTCTCTGGAAACGACAGTATACATTCTAAACATGGTACCTTCTGAGACAGTACCCTCTACTCCCATAGAATTGTGGAATGGACGTAAGCCTAGTCTGAAGCATATTCGGATTTGGGGTAGTCCAGCACATGTGCTGAAGGGAGACACTGATAAGTTGAAATCATGAACAGAAGTTCGCTTGCTTATGGGTTATCCTAAAGGAACGAAACGTGATTTATTTTATAGTCCTAAAGATTAGAAGGTCATTATTAGTACCAATGCCCAATTTTTAGAAAAGGACTAGGTAATGAACTACAAGCCCATGAGTAAAATTGTTCTTGGAGAAATAAGAGAAGACATGTCTATTTTAGTACCAACAGTATAAGATGAGATACCACAAGAAACTACAACACGTGTCACAAATGATGCACAATTACAAGCAGTGTCATGTCGTAGTGGGAGGGTTGTTCGGCAACCTGATAGATTCATATTTTTGGAAGAGTCTTAGGACTTGATCCCTGGTGAACATGAACCTGATCACTGCACATATGATGAAGCACTCCATGATAAAGATGCAGCATCTTGGTAAAGTGCAATGAATTTTAAAATAGAATCTATGTATTCTAATCAGGTCTGGGAGCTTGTAGAACCACCAAATGGTGTAAAAGTCATTTGGTGTAAATGGGTCTACAAAAGAAAAAGAGGGATAGATGGGAATGTGGAAACTTTCAAAGTTAGGCTTGTTGCAATAGGGTATACTCAGAAAGAGGGAATCGATTATGAGAAACCTTTTCGTCGGTAGCCATGCTTATGTTAGTTAGAGCCCTAGAGCCAATCATTTAATGATTGTTGTATGGACTCATTGTATTACATTCTTGTATATTAATAAAGGTATTTGTTTTGGTTATTATACTTACTTGTATTGGTGCCAAATAACTAAGTATAGTAGCGTCCTTGAGTAGAAGGTTCTTACCTATATCAATCGATTGGTTGAATCGATAGTGAGATGATATAGGGAACACTACTCTTAATCATTCATAGTCAAGTATTAACATTCAGGGATAATGTTAATGCAACGAGACTAGCATGTAGGTCAACTCGATGACTTGATCTCACAAGTCATGGATATGGAGATATCAAGTTGACACATGGGTATGCATTGGAGAATGTATACTGAATGACCCGCCATGAGAAAGTATCATGGATCGTTATATGAGTGTCACATACTTTCTCATGTGGCTATTAGTATGACTACTAGTCCTTGGACCTAAAGTCACCATGGATCCCTACATAAGGAGTTACGTACTTTGGCTTCGTCAAACGTCACCCGTAATTGGGTGGACTATAAATGCGATTACTGGGTATTTAACGAATTATGCAGAGGGATGTGAGTGATGTAGATGGGATCTATCCCTCCTATATGATGGGAGTGACATCGATATTCTTGATAGAGTGAGACCATGAAGTGCATGGCCATGCCCAAATGAGTCAATATGAGATATTGAGCTCATTTGATTGAGTGAGTCTACTTGGAGTTCAAGATTTAGATTGATTAGAGGATGACACGGTCTATGCCTCATATTGATCAATCTAGATGTCTAGGATAGAAGGAAAATGTTATATATTGTGAGGAATCACAATTAGTAGTCACAAGGTGATGTTGGATCTCAACATTCTTATAACTTGGGTAGTAATGACGTGTTGCTAGATACCGCTCATTACTTATGCTTCTAAATGGGTTTAGGAGCATTGCCAACATTATAAGAACCTATAGGGTCACACACAAAGGACAATTAGATGGAGATTAGGTGAACCAAGAGGATTAGATTCATGTGATGAATCAAATTGGATTAAGAGTAATCCTAATTGAACTAATTGAGTTAGACTCAATTTGATTCATGTGTTCAATAAGTCTAATTTAGATTATGACTCATTGAATCAATTTAATTAAATGAATTAGATTCATTATATTAAATTGGCTTGAATCAAATAGTTAGATTAGATCAACCAAGGGAGAGAAGTGGTCAAGTTTTACTTGACTTAAGTAGGAAGATGAAGAGTCAAGTTTTGACTTGACTTTGACTTGACCAATGCCACATCATCAAGGCTTCTTCATTTGGTCAAGTTTGACTTGACCAAATGCCACCTCATGGGAGTTACCAAGAGTTGTGACTCTTGATATTCCATGGGAGTTACAAGCCATAATGTGGCCGGCCACTTAAGAATGAAAATTGATTTTTCATTCAAGGGAATTCATTCCATCTTCTTCGTCAAGCTCTTCTCTTCTCTCCCTCTCCTTCCTTGGCCGAACCACTTAAGGTGCTAGCACACCTTTGTTTGGTCTTCTCCACCTAGTTTTTTCGTGTGGATACGCATAGAGGATCGTACACTTGACGATCTCGAGATCCGGCGAACCTTTGGACGAGCGGGATTGCGAAGGGCTTCGCATCAAGGGTAAATTCCTTCTCCTTATAGATCTAGTTTAGAACTAGTGTAAGAAACTCGTACTCATAATGTTTTCAAAATTTTAATCTTCGCACGGATCCGGTGGCTGGGGTTTCGGGGTTTCCGCAACGCAAAAAGCAATTTTTGCGGCCCGAAAAACCCAATAGCTTAAGTCTATCTGGATTCTTTTATCTATTGCTGCTCATATGGATTTTGAGATTTGGCAAATGGATGTCAAGACAGCTTTCCTTAATGGAAGTCTTGAAGAAAACATCCATATGATGCAACCAGAGGAATTCATTGCGAAGGGCAAAGAGCATCTTGGATGTAAGCTCAATCGGTCTATTTATGGACTAAAACAAGCTTCGAGATCTTGGAACATCCAGTTTAATGAATTTATCTAGTCTTATGGATTCATTCAGTGTCTGAATGATCTTGTGTATACAAGAAGAGTGATGAAAATGTGGTGGTATTTCTTGTACTTTACGTAGATGATATTTTGCTCATTGGCAACAATGTCAAAGTGTTGTCAGACGTAAAGGTATGGTTGTCCAAGCATTTTGATATAAAGGACTTGGGAGAATGTGGGCATATTCTTGGGATCAAAGTAATAAGGGATCGCAAGAGAAGAATGTTATCCTTATCCCAAGCTTCATACATCGATACTATCCTAGCTCGTTTTAGCATGCAAAACTCCAAGAAAGGTTTCTTACCTTTTTGGCATGGAGTACCTTTATCTAAAGAAATGTCTCCTAAGACATCCAAGGAGATAGAGGACATGAAGGCAGTTTCTTATGCTTCAGCTGTAGGGAGCCTAATATCTGTTTTCCTGTGGGCATGCTTAGAAGATATCAAAGTAACGCAGGACAAGGACATTAGACTGTCGTAAAACATATATTGAAGTACCTGAGAAGGACTAGAGATTATATGCTGGTTTACTAGGCAGATGATTTGCTCCCTGTGGGTTACACGGATTCTGACTTCCAATCAGATAGGGGCAATAGTAAGTCTACCTCGAGGTATGTGTTTACTTTGGGAGGTGAAGCCATAACATGGAGGAGTGTTAAACAAAAATGCATTTCGGACTTCACCATAGAAGCTGAGTATGTGGCAGCCTCTAAGGAAGCCAAAGAAGCTGTATAGCTCAGAAACTTCTTGATGAACTTAGATGTGATTCCTGGTTTTACCAAAATTATCATAATTTATTGTGATAATAGTGGTGCAGTAGTAAACTCGAACGAACCACGAGACCATAAGGCAAGTAAACACATTGGGTGCAAGTACCACCCGATACGAGACATCACAAAATGAGGAGAAGTTGTTGTCGCCAAGATTGCATCAGATGATTACTTGGCAGATTTTTTCACTAAGGCCCTTCCGGCGGGAGCTTTTAATGGGCATGTTGAGGGGATGGGAATCAGATGTATGGCAGCATATATGGAATCATAGTCTTTTAGTATAAGTGGGAGATTGCTAGGATGTATACTAAAAATCTAACTTTTTGTATAAACATTTATATTAAAATAAGAATCACATTGGTCAAATATCTACATTTAAGTTAAATGTAGTTATCCATTTAATTTATATTGTAGATAACATGGTGTGTTATGTCACACAGAAGATCATGTTATCAGTTCCTTATAAATTATAAATAGTAGTTCACAACCAAGATGGATTGGGACAAACCATTGGAATGGTTATGGTGTAATTTGGTATTAGTTTATCTTGACTATAAAATTAAACTAGTACACTATGAGTGTATTAAGCAGGACCATTTGAGGTTGTTCTTTTATACTGACTGCATAAAAGAACAAGACCTCTGTTATTATAGAAGTGTTCTCTTAATCCCGATATAATAACAAGCACATATACTTAGTATTTATTTCTTTAATTTATCAATGGGTGAGATTTATTCAGTTGGATCAATAGGCCCGATAAGTTAGGAAATAATATTATTTATATGGTGTGTTGTTAATTATAAAATGAAACTGTGTCCTAGTAATCTACGTTGATGATGTCCCCTTGAGGAGCTCATAAAGATTGTCATGTCAACCCTGTAGGTAGACCTAGTCCGGCATGACAATGAAGTTGAGTGGTACTACTCTTGGAGCTAGATGTTAATTAAGTGAGTGTCAGTAACTCATTTGATTAATGGACACTCGATATCTTAAACACATGGAGATTAACGCACTCATAATAAAAAGGAGCCCATAATGTAATATGGAATTTGTACGATAGTTCAATAATAACTCTTTAGTGGTATGAGTTATTATTGATGAAATTGAGTAGGGTGTTCGGGGCGAACACATGAAGCTCAAGCTCATCGGGAGACCAAAATCAATTCCTCCTCTCGGTCCCTGTTGTAGCCTCTATAAAGTCTTGTATCCACCAAGTCCACTTCTTACCCAAGTAATGGGTCGAACACATCCTTGCTTGGGGCAAGGGGGCCGGCCAAGCATCAGCTTGGAGCCCAAGAGGTGGTCGGCCAAACCATGCTTGGTGTCCAAGCATGGGTCCGACCACACCACTAGGATTAAAGGGAGATTTTATTTTATTAAAATCTTTCCTTTTGTAGTCATTCATGAAGGGATTTAAAATAGAAATTTTAATGTTAAAATATCCTTTTATAGCCATCCACATGGTTTTAAAATAGAGTTTTAAAATTTTAAAATCTTTCCTTTTATAGCTATCTATAAAAGATTAAGAGAGATTTTAATTTTGTTAAAATCTTTCCTTATTTATAGTTATCTATAATATTAAAAAGAGAGAGATTTTAATTTTTGATAGAACTTTCCTTTTTGTAACCATGTTTTAAAAAGAGAAGTTTTAATTAATCTTTCCTTTTTGTAGTTGTCTACATGTTTTAAAAGAGAGAGATTAATTTTAAAACTTTCCTTTTGTTGCCATGTACAATAGGAAATTTAGAAAAAAGAGATTTTAATTGTTGTTAAAATTTCCTTTTTAAAGGGATGCCACAAATAAAGAAGTTTTGATTATATTTAAAACTTTCCTTTTTTGCCATGACCAAGGATTATAAAAGAGAAGGAGAGATTGCTTCGTGAGATATACAACCTAAGCCTTGCCTCCTCTCCTCTCTTCCTTGTGGCCAGCCCTCTCCTTTCTTCTTCTTTCTTTGTTTTCTTTCCCATAAGGGTCGGTGACACTTTTTCTCTTGTCTCCTCTTTTGCTTCCTTAGGGCCGGCGACATCAAGGATTCGAAAATCCCTCTGGTTGGTGGCTTGGAGAGGAAGAAGAAGAAGAGGAGTAGCACTTGGTGGCCGGTTGCTTGGAGGAGAAGAAGAAGAAGGAAATTTCCTATTTTGGCATCCCTTGGTGGCTCGAGAGTCTTGGAGGAAAAGAAGTGGTTCGGGTGGAATTCATCTTGGTGGATTGTCGCCCACATGACGTCCAAGAAGAGGAGAGGAATACAACAAAAGATCAAGAGGTCTTTAGCTACAAAGAAAGGTATAACTAATTAATGGTTTCCACTTTGAATTAATTAGTTAGTTTTCTTTGTATGAATTCTGAAATACCAACACAAGAGGCTAGCGATTTTATGTTTCGATTTCGTGCTATCGATTTTGCATTTCGATTTTACGTTTCAATCTTGTGTTTCTATTGTGGTCTCTGTAGTTAAACCTAGGGTTACTGTAAGAAGTTAAATATCTAATTTCTTTGAAAGGCTTTGTCTAGGAAGTGGTGGATGATCCCATAACCAAGAAGGTCTAGTGCCTCGCCATGTTTAACCTGGAAGCCAATCTTTGAAATAGATATTTAATCAACTTCTGTAATATGGTTTAACTTAGGAAGATCACATCGGTTAAAGTTGGTGTAAAAATGTTAAGTATCGTTTCCAATCCAAGTTTAACTTCTTAAGAGAAATTTGGATTAATAATGTTAAGCATCGTTTGTAATCCAAGTTTAACTTCAGTAGAGCACATGGGTAGCTAGGTTAAGTTCTGTGCTTATACAAATTTTTGTACAGGGGAAATAGAACGGAATCTAGGTGTAGCAACCAACAAAAAGTCCTGGTGTCGCGAACCAGGTGAAAATTCTGGGTGGATCATCGAGCGGAGGTCCAGTGGAAAGACCTGAAGACTTGGGCGTTGAGTAAAAGTCCAGTCGGTCTGGAGGACTGGACTAGTAAACAAGTATACTCTCCTGAGTGGAGTAGGTGAGAATGTGTTCCCCGCTGAGGGAACAGTAGGCGTCGATTCGACCTAGGGTTTCCGATCGAAAATTTGAAGTCAGGACCGGACAGTCCAGTGACTATCGAACATCCTTTTATATTTATTATTATGTGTTAACTTTGTGTTGCAGGGTATTTTTAGGACTAAGATATATTGTAGGGACAAAGGAGCATGTTTTGCCTCGGATGAACAGTACCTGAGGAACCATCCATGGAGCTTGGAGGCGTCTCGGATGCAAGGCAGAAGGAGTCTGCACAACAGAGCTGGAGGCACCCCCTGAAGGCTTGAGACACCTTGGACAACCTTGAAGGCACACTCAAGGAGTATGGAGGTGCCTTCAAGAGGATAAGCGGTGAAGAAGTCAGGCCTTATCAATGCACGACTGACTTAAAGATTGGAGGCGCTCTCAAGGGGCTTTATAAGGCAGTCTCAACCAGCAGCTTGCATCAAGACATTCCAAGCGATCCTTCTTTCATGTGCTACTAAAGAGACGATCTAGAACAACTGTAGCAACACCCCGACAACCAAGAGCTTCAAATTTATTATTTTTGTTGTCGGTATAATATAATTATTTTTTTATTTGTATTTCATACTTATAATTTTACGTGATTATAGTTGTTGCCCCAAGTAAATGCTCAACGAGCGTGGGCCTTGGAGTAGGAGTCGCTCAAGGCTCCGAACCAAGTAAAAATACTTGGGTCCTTCTGTGTTTGTTTTAATTTCTGCTGCACTTACTTGTTAAGTTTTCCGAATACAAAAAGTGAAAGCCACGAGTGCTATTCATCCCCCCTCTAGCATGTTTCGACCCAAAAATTGGTATCAGAGCAGGGTTGCTTCGATTTGGTGCTGTTGGAATGTATACTGAAAGCCTAAGCTTTGTAAACATTTATTATGAATAAAGAATCACATTTGGTCTAATTGTCTACATTTGTTTGTAGTTGTTCATTTAATTTATATTGTAGATAACATAGTATGTGGTGTCACATACAGAAGATGATGTTATCAGTACCTTATAAATTATAAACAGTAGCTCACGACCAAAATGGAAAAGGAACAAACCATTAGAAGGTCGTAGTGCAATTAGATATTAGTTTATCTTGACTATATAATTACACTAGTACACTCAGAGTGTATTGAGTAGGACCATTTGAGGTCGTTTCTTTTATACTGACTTTATAAAGGAACAAAGACCTCAGTTATTATGGAAGTGTGTGCTCTTAATCCTAATATAATAACAAGCACATATATTTGATATTTATTTCTTTAATTTATCAATGGGTGAGATTTAGTTCGTTGAATCAATAAACCCGATAAGTTGGGAAATGGTATTACTTATAGTGTGTGTTGTTGATTATAGAAGGAAACTGTGTCCTAGAGATACTAAGTTGATAATATCCTCAAGAGGAGCTCATAAAGATTGTCATGTTAAACCCTGCAGGTGGACTTAGTCCGACATGACAATAAGGTTGAGTGGTACTACTCTTGGACTTAGATATTAATTAAATGAGTTGTCAGTAACTCACTTAATTAGTGGACATTCGATATCTTAAACACAGGGAGACTAACACACTCATAATAAGAAGGAGCCCAAAAATGTAATTTGGGATTGGTGCGGTAGTTCAATGATAGTTCTCTAGTGGAATGAATTATCATTGATAAAATTAAGTTGTGTGTTCGGGGCGAACACGGGATGCTTAATTTTATCGGGAGACCAAAACCAATTCCTCCTCTCGGTCCCTATCGTAGCCTCTTATTTATAGAGTTCTATACCCACCTATACCCACCTTCTATACCCACCAATAAGGGGCCGGCCAAGCTAGCTTGGGAACCAAGCTAGGGCCGGCCTAGGTATATTATTGGGTGGCCGGCCCTAGCTTGAACCCCCAAAATAAAATTAAAAAGAAATTTAATTTTAATTTTTATTATTATGTGGAAGATATATTTTAAAGAGAATTAAAATTAAAATATCTCTCTTGTAAAAGATCTACAAAAGATTAAAGAAAGAGATTAGATCTCTTTCGTTATTTGTAGATTGGAGAGATGTTTTATTTTTTCTTTAAAAATTATTCACATGTTGATAAAATTAAAATTATAGAAATTTCCTTTTATCAACCATGAAGAGATTTTAAAGAGAAATTTTATTTTTTAAAATTTCCGGAAACAAATTAGGAAGTTTTAATTGTTGATTAAAACTTGTCCTCTTTTGTTTCCAATGATGTGGCCGGCCATCTCAAGTTAATTGGGAAATTTTGTTTTATTTTTCTCAATTAATTCATGTCAAGAAAAATTAAGGAAATTTTATTGTAATTAAATTTCCTAATTTGCCTAGGCCAAGGAATATAAAAGAAGGGGTAGGGGTGCCTTCATGAGATATAACCTCTATTGTTTTCTCTCCCTTTTTCCTTGGTGTTGTGGCCGGCCATTACCCTCTCCCTCTCTTCCTCTTGTGGTTGCCGAATACTCCATCTCTCTTGGAGTTCTTGTGGTGGCCGGATACTACTCGGAGAAGAAGAAGAAGAAGGAGAGAAAGCTAGCATCTCTTGGAGCTTGGAGGAGAAGAAGGTGATTGGTGGTTTCTCGTCTCGGAAGATCGTTGCCCACACAACGTCCGAGGTTAGAAGAGGAATACGATAGAAGATCAAGAGGTTTTTCTACAAGGTATAACTAGTAATTTCTATTTCCGCATCATGCTAGTTATTTATGGAAATAATACCAAATACAAGAGGCTTACGTTCTAGAATTTCGAATATGTTTTTTCGAAGTTGTGTTCTTTTGTTTTTTCTTTTCCTTGTGATTTGATTGTTCTCTTTGGTTAACCTAAAGTTATTTTAGGAAATTAAATATTAGCTTTCTATTAAAGATTTTGTCTAGTCGGTGGTGGTTGCTCCCATATCCAAGAAGGCCATGTGCCTCGCCACGTCAGTACTGGGAACCTTTTATGGAAATTAATATTTAATGGAATTAATAACTTAAGGAGACTTGGGTCGAACGTGTTAAGTTCCGCAGGAGATCCAAGTCAAAACCTAAAAGAACAAATAGATTAAGTTTTGGATCAAACGTGTTAAGTCCCGCAGGCGATCCAAAATTTAATTTAAAAGAACACATGGTAGCTAGGAAAAGGTTCAGACCTTTGTACAAAATTTTTGTACAGTGGAACCTCTAGGTTTTCCGAGTAGCAACCAACAATTGGTATCAGAGCTAGGGTTTTGCCTCTGTGTATTTGGTATTTAGTTTAATTATGCACATGTCATACATAATTTAGGCAGGATAATAGTAGGATGTGCTAACTTTGTGGATGCAGGATCCAACTATTATGGCTTTTAGTTATTGAGTGTGTGATTGGACCCTTGGACATGTCAAGGGCATTTAATGTGTGTGCATGATTGTATTAAAATACGGTGTATTTAGTTTTATTAGGATTTTATTTTTGATCTAGATACATGTACATTCCTTTTTTGGAATATAGGATCAAAATGTAAAATTCTATTTATGTCGCGGATCGAATCTTGCAAAGCGTGGAACCTTCTAAGGACCAGAGGCACAGCGGAACTAGGAGCAAGATGGATGCGACAGCTAGACCCGGTGGCGGTGGCCAAATATGGCAGCAGCTTGGGATGACAACACACGGAGGACAATTAGAGATAAAAGCCATAATAGTTGAAAATTAAATTTTCTATTTATTGCTTTTATATTGTGCTGTGTGTGCATGTTAGTTTACAAGTTTAAGTAGGCTAGCATAGTTAAAATTCCTCATTTATAAATAACTAAGTGGGAGAGGGATTTTTAAATAAATCCCATGGTCTCCATTACTGGTTTGTAAGTGATGCAAACAAGCTTGCGCGTTGGCTCTGAGTGCCTTCCTCCATAACGGATGAGCTTGTTTGCGGATCACTAGAACAGACTTCTATTTTGGATGACTATAGGAAGTTAATTAAGAGCGTGTGACCTTCCCCAACGGAAGGGGCATAATCTTATTAATGGACTTAGTGTCAAGTAATGGTATACACTTAGACACATCTAATAGTATCCTCCCCAACGGAGCTGCTATTATTTGTGTGACCAAATGATACCAACTATTATTATTTGTCAAAAAGTTAGGTTGACAAGATAATAAAATTAATGGGTTAAAACCCTCCTTTTACAAATGTTGAATTTGTATACGTCCACACTAACGTGGCATACAAAATTCACGGTGTTATGAGGTGTTGGTTAATTTAAAATAGTATTGTTTGAGGAATCAATATTATTCTAAATTTAGAGTTCTGACCAAAAGTTATTTGTGATTCTTAGGATGTCTTTCAACCCACTGTCCATCATACTTCAACAGAATAGACTTCTTGGACCAAACTACATAGATTGGAAAGCTATAAATTTGTACTGACTGAGCCTTGTCCTGATGCACCCATTGGTGAATCTACCCAAGAGGAGATTGAATATCATAGGAAATAGATAAAAGCGGATGAGATGGCGCGGTGTTACATTTTGGCTTCAATGTCAAATGTATTGCAACATCGACATCAAGATTTACCAACGACCTATGATATTATGAACAATCTCAAGGAACTCTTTGGTCATCGGGATAGGGCTTCTAGGCAAGAAGCCATGAGAAAGATAATACCATGCAAGAGGGTACTCCTGTAAGGGATCATATCCTAAAGATGATGACTTATCCGAACGAAACTGATCCTTGGAGGAGAAATTGATGGAAACCCGGATCGATATGATCCTCCAAACGCTACCTAGAAGTTTTGAGCAGTTTCCTGAACTATAATATGAATAAGAGGGTATATTCATTAGCGGAACTACTTACGGAACTTCAGGTAGAAGGATTATTTCGTCACAATGCTCAAATTCACTATCTTGAAAATGGTTCTACTTCTAAACCGAAAGGAAAGAAGAAGAAGAAACAAGTGGTTCAACAAAGAAAGTGAATAAATCTCAGAGTACGGGATTTAAAGTTGGAATGAAGAAGTCAAAGGGCAAGTGCTTCAAGCAGGCAGGACATTGGAAGGCGGACTGTCCTCGTAGGAACCAAAACAAAGGTATATCTCATACTCTAGTTGTTGAAACATGTTTAGCGGTGTTATCTACCAGCACCTGGTGTGTAGATACGGGAGCCACTGATCATGTCTGCAATTCCTTGCAGGGGTTCCAGGAAACCCGACGACTATCTGAAGGAGAAATTACCGTCTACATGGGCAATGCTACTAAGGTGGCAGCTGTTGCAGTGGGAGACGTCTACTTATCTTTTAGTAGAAATAGGAATTTGGTTTTAAGAAATTGTCTTTATGTACCCAGTTTTAGAAAGAATTTAATTTCAGTTTCTAAACTGTTTTTAGATGGATATTCAGTTTCCTTTAGTAACGATGTAGTTATTAAAAGAAATAAAGTGATTATCTGTTCTGGTGCATTAGTTGGCAATTTGTATACTTTAAATCCAATTTCTTCCACAAAGCAAAACATGGAAATTTATAACTCATCTTCTAATTCTAATAAGAGAAAAGAACCTTCGCAAATGAACCAAGCATATCTTTGACATCTAAGACTTGGTCATATTAATTTAAGTAGGATTCAGAGGCTTATAGCCGATGGACTTTTGAGTTCATTAGAGTTGGAAAATTTTCCAACTTGTGAATCTTGCTTAGAAGGTAAAATGACCAAGAGGTCGTTCAAGGCCAAGGGGTATAGAGCCAAAGAAGTGTTAGAGTTGGTTCACTCTGATTTGTGTGGTCCTATGTCTGTCCAGGCAAGAGGAGGTTTTGAATATTTTGTCTCTTTCATGAGATTATTCAAGATATGGATACATTTACCTAATGCGCCGAAGTCCGAGTGCTTTGACAAGTTCAAAGAATACAAGGCGGATGTGGAGAAACGATTAGGTAAAGTATCAAGACACTACGATCGATCGTGGTGGCGAATACCTCTTAGGAGATTTTAGGAATTACTTATCAGGAGGAGGATTCAATCTGCACTGGAACACCCCAACAGAATGGTGTAGCGAGCGAAGGAATAGGACTCTTATGGAAATGGTTAGATCGATGATGAGTTATTGAATTACCAAATTCGTTTTGGGGATATGCTCGGGAAACGACATTCCGAACTTAGTACCTTCTAAATCAGTTTCTTCTACTCCCATAGAATTGTGGAATGGGCGAAAACCCAGTCTAAGACATATTCGGATTTGGGGTAGTCAGCACATGTGCTGAAACCAGATCCTGATAAGTTAGAATCTCGTACTGAAGTTCGCGTGTTTGTAGGATATCCCAAAGGAACGAAGGTGGTTTATTTTATAGTCCTAAAGACCAAGGTCATTGTTAGCACCAATGCCTAGTTTTAGAAGAAGACTATAAAATGGATCACAAGATAGTAAAGTTGTTTTAGAAGAACTTAGAGAGGACATGTCTACTTCAGATTACAAGATGAAGTACCACAAGAGACGGCAACACGTGTCACACATGATACACAAAGTTGCTCGTCGTAGTGGGAGGGTTGTGAGGCAACTGAATTCATGTTTTGGGAGAGTCTTGGACTTGATCCCGGTAAACATGAACTGATCCCGTCATATGATGAAGCACTCCAAGATATAGATGCACATCTTGGCAAAAGGCAATGAATTCAATAGAGTCCATGTACTCTAATAAGGTTTGGGAGCTTGTAGAACCACCGATGGTGTAAAAGCCGTTGGATGCAAGTGGATCTACAAAAGGAAAAGAGGGGGAAGGTAGAAACCTTCAAAGCTAGGCTTGTTGCAAAAGGGACTCAAAAGAGGGAATCGATTATGAGGAGACCTTTTCACCGGTAGCCATGCTTAAGTCTATCCGGATACTCTTATCCATTCTTTGCTCATATGGATTATGAGATTTGGCAAATGGATGTCAAGACTTTCCTTAATGGAAGTCTTGAAGAGAACATCCATATGAAGCAACGAAGGGTTCATTGAAAAGGCAAAGAGCATCTAGTGTGTAAGCTCAATCGGTCCATTTATGAACAGCTTCCAGGTCTTGGAACATCCGGTTTAATGAAGTAATCCAGCATATGGATTTATTCAAAGTCCGGATGAGTCTTGTGTATATAAAAAGTGATGGAAACATGGTGGTATTTCTTGTACTATCGTAGATGATATTTTGTTAATTGGCAACAATGTCAAGGTATTATCGACGTAAGGGTATGGTTGTCCAAACAATTTGATATGAAGGACTTAGGAGAATGTGCACACATTCTTGGGATCAAAGTTATAAGGGATCGTAAGAAAAGAATGTTGTGTCTATCCCAAGCTTCATATATAGATACAATCCTTGCTCGTTTTAGCATGCAGGATTCAAGAAAGGTTTCTTACCTTTTAGACATGGAGTAGCTCTATCTAAAGAGATGTCTCCAAAGACATCAAAGAGATAGAGGACATGAAAGCGGTTCCTTATGCTTGTGTAGGAAGCCTAATGTATGCAATGTACGAGACACGATATCTGTTTTGCCGTGGGCATGGTCAGTAGATATCAGAGTAACCCTGGACAAGGACATTGGATTGCGGTAAAGCATATATTGAAGTACACGAGAAGGACTAGAGATTATATGCTAGTTTACCAAGCAGACGATCTGCTCCCTGTGGGTTACTCGATTTCCAATCGAGATAGGGATATGATAAGTCTACATCGGGCTATGTGTTTACTTTAGGTGGAGCCATTTCATGGAGGTGTTAAATGCGTTTGGACTCAACCATGGAAGGAATATGTGCACCTCAGGCTAAAGAAGCGAGTATGGCTCGGGAGCTTTCTAATGGACTTAGATGTGATTCTGGTTTGCCCAAAATCATCACAATTTATTGTGATAATAGTGGTGCAGCAAACTCGAAGGAACCACGAGCTCATAAGGCAAGTAAAAATATAGAGCGCAAGTACCACCTGATACGAGATATTGTGAAGCGAGGAGAATTGCATCAGCGGATAACCTGTCGGATCCTTTCACTAAGGCCCTTCCGGCGAAAGCTTTCGATCGGCATGTGGAGGGAATGGGAATCAGATGTATGGTAGAAGATATGGCAGCTTAGTCATTAGTATAAGTGGGAGATTGTTGGAATGTATACTGAAAGCCTAAGCTTTGTAAACATTTATTATGAATAAAGAATCACATTTGGTCTAATTGTCTACATTTGTTTGTAGTTGTTCATTTAATTTATATTGTAGATAACATAGTATGTGGTGTCACATACAGAAGATGATGTTATCAGTACCTTATAAATTATAAACAGTAGCTCACGACCAAAATGGAAAAGGAACAAACCATTAGAAGGTCGTAGTGTAATTAGATATTAGTTTATCTTGACTATATAATTACACTAGTACACTCAGAGTGTATTGAGTAGGACCATTTGAGGTCGTTTCTTTTATACTGACTTTATAAAGGAACAAAGACCTCAGTTATTATGGAAGTGTGTGCTCTTAATCCTAATATAATAACAAGCACATATATTTGATATTTATTTCTTTAATTTATCAATGGGTGAGATTTAGTTCGTTGAATCAATAAACCCGATAAGTTGGGAAATGGTATTACTTATAGTGTGTGTTGTTGATTATAGAAGGAAACTGTGTCCTAGAGATACTAGGTTGATAATATCCTCAAGAGGAGCTCATAAAGATTGTCATGTTAAACCCTGCAGGTGGACTTAGTCCGACATGACAATAAGGTTGAGTGGTACTACTCTTGGACTTAGATATTAATTAAATGAGTTGTCAGTAACTCACTTAATTAGTGGACATTCGATATCTTAAACACAATGAGACTAACACACTCATAATAAGAAGGAGCCCAAAAATGTAATTTGGGATTGGTGCGGTAGTTCAATGATAGTTCTCTAGTGGAATGAATTATCATTGATAAAATTAAGTTGTGTGTTCGGGGCGAACACGGGATGCTTAATTTTATCGGGAGACCAATTCCTCCTCTCGGTCCCTATCGTAGCCTCTTATTTATAGAGTTCTATACCCACCTATACCCACCTTCTATACCCACAATAAGGGGCCGGCCAAGCTAGCTTGGGAACCAAGCTAGGGCCGGCCTAGGTATGATTAGCTTGAACCCAAGCTAGTAGGGCCGGCCAAATAAAATTAAAAAGAAATTTAATTTTAAATTTTATTATTATGTGGAAGATATATTTTAAAGAGAATTAAAATTAAAATATCTCTCTTGTAAAAGATCTACAAAAGATTAAAGAAAGAGATTAGATCTCTTTCCTTATTTGTAGATTGGAGAGATGTTTTATTTTTTCTTTAAAAATTATTCACATGTTGATAAAATTAAAATTATAGAAATTTCCTTTTATCAACCATGAAGAGATTTTAAAGAGAAATTTTATTTTTTAAAATTTCCGGAAACAAATTAGGAAGTTTTAATTGTTGATTAAAACTTATCCTCTTTTGTTTCCAATGATGTGGCCGGCCATCTCAAGTTAATTGAGAAATTTTGTTTTATTTTTCTCAATTAATTCATGTCAAGAAAAATTAAGGAAATTTTATTGTAATTAAATTTCCTAATTTGCCTAGGCCAAAGAATATAAAAGAAGGGGTAGGGGTGCCTTCATGAGATATAACCTCTATTGTTTTCTCTCCCTTTTTCCTTGGTGTTGTGGCCGGCCATTACCCTCTCCCTCTCTTCCTCTTGTGGTGGCCGAATACTCCATCTCTCTTGGAGTTCTTGTGGTGGCCGGATACTACTCGGAGAAGAAGAAGAAGAAGGAGAGAAAGCTAGCATCTCTTGGAGCTTGGAGGAGAAGAAGGTGATTGGTGGTTTCTCGTCTCGGAAGATCGTTGCCCACACAACGTCCGAGGTTAGAAGAGAAATACGGTAGAAGATCAAGAGGTTTTTCTACAAGGTATAACTAGTAATTTCTATTTCCGCATCATGCTAGTTATTTATGGAAATAATACCAAATACAAGAGGCTTACGTTCTAGAATTTCGAATATGTTTTTTCGAAGTTGTGTTCTTTTGTTTTTTCTTTTCCTTGTGATTTGATTGTTCTCTTTGGTTAACCTAAAGTTATTTTAGGAAATTAAATATTAGCTTTCTATTAAAGGTTTTGTCTAGTCGGTGGTGGTTGCTCCCATATCCAAGAAGGCCATGTGCCTCGCCACGTCAGTACTGGGAACCTTTTATGGAAATTAATATTTAATGGAATTAATAACTTAAGGAGACTTGGGTCGAACGTGTTAAGTTCCGCAGGAGATCCAAGTCAAAACCTAAAAGAACAAATAGATTAAGTTTTGGATCAAACGTGTTAAGTTCCGCAGGCGATCCAAATTTTAATTTAAAAGAACACATGGTAGCTAGGAAAAGGTTCAGACCTTTGTACAAAATTTTTGTACAGTGGAACCTCTAGGTTTTCCGAGTAGCAACCAACAGGTGCAACCACCAGTCAAGCATACTTTTCATGGTAATTTTCAAGTTTTTTGGAGTCGATTAGAATCAGTATTCTTGCCGTCTTTCGATCTAGTTTTTTTGTAATCGATTTTTTCTCGAAGTTGGTGCAACACCACTCGAGATCGAGTATTAGTTTTCTTGTTTCCCAAACTACTAATTCAGGATCAAGTCCTGGGACTAGTTTTTTTGTTTTTTCTTGTGCAAGTTTCTATGGCTCTTCAAGAAGGCTACAGTACAGCTCGACCTCCGCTCTTCATTGGAGAGGACTTCGGCTACTGGAAGGGTCGAATGGAGTCGTACCTTCAAACACACTTTGAAGTCTGGATGATCATCAAAACCGGCCTGGAACTCCCAACTGATGGCGCCGGCAAGCCAGTATCATATAAGAACTGGGATGCAACTTTGATAAAGAAAGTAGAAGTCAACGCCAAGGCAACCTGCACCCTCCAATGTGGACTGACGAAGGAGGAATTGAACCGCGTCGGCCCGTTCTCGAGCACCAAAGAACTGTGGGAGAAGCTAATTTAATTACATAAAGGAACATTCGACACCAAGGTAAGTAAAAGGGATCTCATTCTTAATAAATTATATAATATTGATCCGGCGGTAAGAACAGGGGACCCCCATTCTGGGGAGTCAACGCCACGCGGAAGTCAAATGGCCAGGTGGCCGACCGGATATGGGTTGGTCGAACGCCCGGCCGGCTGACCGGGTTCTAACTGAAGGCGGGGACGCTCGGCCGAAGACATGAGGTAGCATACTGCTAACAGTCTCCACAAAGCACATTACCGAGAATCTCCCAAGTAGACCACTATAGGTGTCCGGCCGAACGTAAGGCATAGGCTGGCCGGCTGGACGCTCGGTCGGAAACAAGGGGAAAAAGACAAGGGACGTCTTTCTCTGACAGCGGGCATGTTCTACGTTTAGGCCATACTCCAAATCTTACGACAGTATGGGGTCAGGTAAGCTCACTGACAGGCCCTTACTGGGGTATGGGCTGAGGACACGTGTACACCTTGGTATGTGTGCACCCGCTTCCCCCCAGCCCTATATAAAGGCCCTCATCTTTCGCCGGAGGTACGCGTTCTACAACTTTGGGAGCCACTTTTTCACTGTTCGCTTGCCTGACTTGAGCGTCGGAGGGTCGCCGCCGGGAACCCCTTCCCGGCCCGACTTCTGTGCAGGTTCGCCGGAGTTTCATACGACCAATCGGAGATCCACGCCAGCGACTCGGAGAGCGCCACGTGCCCAGCGTCCGTTGATTCACCGTCTGTGGGAACACTCCTGCATCCGAGCGGAAGCAATGGACGAAGCTGGACGACAACACACGGTGACGCTTTCCACAGAGGAACTCGACGCTCTGATCGAGTTGAGGGCCGCCATGCTTGTGGAGCAAAAACAGAAAGCACCAGCCGAGCGGTCGGAGCAGCAAGCAACGTCAGCATCTAGTTGCCGAGCGGAAGCACCACAAGCCACCGTTGCATTCCATCGGGCCCTATTCCGCACCCCTGAAGCCGCAGAAACTAATCGAGATCAGGGATCTTCTTCGGATGAAATGCCTAGACGAGACGACAGAAAAGGGAAAGCCCCCCGAGCGGACGCATCGCCCGAGCGGATTAATCGCCAATTTTCAGAGGCTATTCTATGAGACCCTCTGCCCAAGCACTACGTACCTCCGACGATCGACGAATACAATGGAACCACCAATCCGGATGATCATTGCATCAGTACACAGATGGAGTGAAGTGTCGAGTTTTTCTTACCACCCTCTCGGGATCGGCCCAACGGTGGTTTCAGAGATTGCCGGACGGATCTATCTTAAGTTTCAAAGACTTCCGAACGACTTTCCTCCACCACTTCGCAAGCAGTCGGCGCTATCAAAAAACCAGTGTCAGTCTGTTTGCCATCAAACAGGAAGCCCGCGAATCGCTCCGAGCCTACATCCAACGGTTCAACAAAGTGGCCATGGATATTCCAACGGCCACCTCGGAGACCATGATGAACGCCTTCACACAAGGCCTAGTGAATGGGGATTTCTTCCGATCACTCATTCGGAAGCCGCCTCGAGACTACGACCACATGCTACACCGGGCCAACGAATACATCAACGTGGAGGAAGCCCAAGCGGCCCGGAAAAAAGAAACTCCAACCGAGCGGAAGCCGCACGCTGCTCAGCCACCCAGAGGACCAAGGGCCGAAGCAATCCGCTCTCCCCATGCTAGGTCCCACGTGCAAGAGGTAGCTGCCGCTCGGCCCAAGCCAAAGAAGAAATGGACCCCAATGTTCTGCTCCTTCCACCGGACGGATACGTACAACACAAGGGATTGTCGAATTATTCCCTTGATTGCTCATCCCGTTCCCCGAAGTGGTGGTCGACGATCGCCCTCATCTGATAGGCGGCAGAGAACTCATGAAGCCGATCGGACGTAAGCTGACAGGCGAAAACAACAGACTCCCGATCGGCATCGCTCTCCGAGGTGGGAGAATCGCCGAATGTCTAGAGAACGGTCCCGACCGTCCGCTCGGGAAGAAGAAAATAGAAGTAATACTTCTCGAGGCGAGCGACAGCTCCAGATCCATGCGGTCGGCTGCAGCCGAGAACGGGCAAGTGGACCCGAAATCAGTTTCGGGCCTCGGGATTTGGAAGGAGTCGAAGTCCCCCACGACGATGCTCTTCTCATCAAAGCGGTAATAGCCAATTATACTATTCACCGCGTTTTTATTGACATAGGAAGCTCGGTCAACATCATATTCAAAAAGGCCCGAATTGCTGCCCATGACAACCCCCTCTATGGGTTTACGGGCAATGAAGTCGGTTGGCTATCTCACTAGGAGAAGAGCCGCTCAGGAGGACGCGGACAACAAACTTTGTGGTGGTTGACTCTCCTCATCATACAACGTCATTTTGGGATGACCGGCCAAATAATTCCACACCGTCTCCACCTTCCACGGAAGATCAAATTCCCGTCGAGGACAAATTGGGAGAAATGCGGGAGACCAACTAGCAGCCTCGGCGATGCTCGTCAAGATGGTCAAGCAAGCTAATTCCGCTCGGAAGTCACCACGGATCGAGGTGAACGCTATAACCGAGAAGCCTCCTCTCTAGTTTATGAAGAAAAGAGAAGTGCAGATTCACCCCGACGGAGGCCAGCGTTCATTGCGTCCGAGAGGCGGGCCAAAAAGAGGAGTGATCAAATGCCTCGGAGAAACTGTGATGTCTTCATCTGGTCAACGCACGAGCTGCCCGGCATTTCCCCTACGTCCGATTGGATGCTCGGTCGGTGAAGCAAAGAAAAAGGGATTTCAGTCATCATCCGGGCGGAAGTTGAGAAGCTTTTGGAGGCCGGCCATATTCGCGGCGAACGTAGTATTAGTCTCCAAGCCGGGCAACAAGTGGAGAGTGTGCATAGATTTTCAAGATCTCAACAAAGCTTGCCCGAAAGACTTTTATCCTCTGCCTCGGATCGATCAACTGGTGGACTCCACAGCTGGCTGCGAGCTGATAATTATGCTCAACGCTTACCAAGGCTATCATCAAGTGCCTCTCGCCCGAGAAGACCAAGAAAAAGTCAGCTTCGTTACAGCCGACGGCACCTATTGCTATAATGTGATGTCGTTCGGACTAAAGAACGCGGGAGCCACTTATCAGCGATTGATGAACAAAGTGTTCAAAGAGCAGATCGGGCGAAATCTGGAAGTATACGTGGACGACATTCTCATCAAGTCCGTCCGAGCGGCCGATCTCTTTGAAGACATGGAAGAGACTTTAAACCCACAGAAGTGCCTGTTCGGAGCAAAAGGAGGGCATTTCTTGGGTTACATAGTGACCGAGCGGGGCATCGAAGCAAATCCTAGCAAAGTGAAAGCCTTACAAGATATGCCGCCTCCAAGAAATCTGAGGGAAGTGCAGCGCTTGACCGGTCGGATAAATGCTCTGTCCAGATTCATCTCAAAGACCGCCGACCGGAGCCTGCCTTTTTTCAAAATATTGCGCAAAGCCACCAAGTTTCACTGGGACGAAGAATGCGATCGGGCGTTCGAAGATCTGAAGACATATCTAAATTCTCTTCCGGTACTAGCCAAGCCAACTATGGGTGAGCCACTTTGTATCTACTTATCTTCAACCGAGCAAGCCGTTGGCTCGGCACTAGTAAGGGCGAGCGGAGAAGAGCCTGTATATTTTCTGAGCCATATTTTAAAAGATGCTGAATCTCACTACACTGGGCTCGAGAAACTAGCTTTCGCTTTGGTCCTCGCCGCTCAGCGCCTCCGTCCTTATTTCTTGGCTCATACTGTCATCGTCCGGACGAATAGCCCATTGGGAAGAGTGCTGTTGAATCCCGAAGCGTCCGGACGGCTCATTAAATGGACGACGGAGTTGAGCGAATTCGACATCCAATACCAGCCCCGGTTGGCGATAAAGGCGCAGTCCTTGGCGGATTTTGTCACCGAAGTACAAAGGCCAGAACCCGAAGCCATGTGGAAGATATATGTGGACGGATCGGCTACTCGGCTCGAGAGCGGTATTGGTGTATTGTTGCTTTTTCCCCCAAGAAGAAAAGATACATCTATCCGTCTGGCTTGATTATAGAGCTACGAATAATAAAGCAGAGTATGAAGCCCTTATAGCCGGGTTACAGGCTTCTCGGCATGTAGGGGCCGGACGGGTGACGCTACATTCAGACTCCCAATTGGCCGCTCAACAACTCTCAGGCTCCTTTGAAATCAACAACGCTCGGCTCAAGCTTTATGCTCAAGCCTTCGAGAAACTCAAGGGCAACTTCAGAGAGGTTATTATCCAGAAGATACCCCGAGCGGAGAACCAAGCGGCCGATGAGTTAGCCAAACTCGCAAGCTCAATAACGCCGGTCGCCATCCAGCAGCCAATTGAACAAGTTTCGATGGTGGCTCACGTCGACCGGATGGAGGGCCTCTCGTTTCCGAGCGACTGGCAGACACCCATCATGGAGTTCCTCCGCTCGGGTGCTACACCGTCCGATCGGGATGAAGCCCAGCTACTAAGGAGGAGAGCCGGTCGGTTCACGCTCGTTGGAGACCAACTATACAAGAAGGCTTTCTCTCGTCCACTGTTGAAATGCGTGAGCTCAGAAGACGCGGCGTACATCCTCCAAGAAGTGCATCAAGGATCCTGGGGTGGGCATCCGGGCGAACGATCGCTGGCTAAGAAAATCCTGCTGGCCGGATACTTCTGGCCAACTTTACAAGCAGACGCCGCTCGGACCGTCGCGACGTGCCTTTCTTGTCAAAGGTATCATAATTTCTCTCACCGATCGGCGGAAGAAATGAAGGCAGCTACTATGTCTTGTCCGTTTAACCAATGGGGAATGGATATCGTGTGTCCGTTTCCTATGGCGACCGGACAGCGGAAATTTTTATTGGTGGCGGTTGATTATTTTTCCAAATGGGTGGAGGCCGAGCCGCTAGCTAAGATCACCTAGCAGATGGCCAAGAAATTTATCTGGCAACATATCATCTGCCGATTCGGCATCCCCCGTCAACTTGTTTCAGACAACGGTCGGCAATTCACAGGAAAGTTGCTCGAAGATTGGTGTAGAAGTTATGGCATCGAGCAACACTTCACGTCTGTGGCGTATCCTCAAAGCAATGGTCAAGCCGAAGTAGCCAATCGGGAAATTCTTCCTATTCTGCGCGCTCGGCTTGACCACTTGGGAGGAAGCTGGGTGGATGAAGTGTCTGGCATCTTATGGGTCATCCGCACGACCCCAAAAGAAGGAACGAGCGTCACGCCTTTCCGTCTGGTGTACGGCGGCGAAGCGGTAATTCCTGTCGAAGTCGGCGTCGAGTCCGTCCGGATCCAGAATTATGATGATGGCAACGCCGAGCGGAGGAACATGGAGCAGGATTTGGTCGACGAGGAGCGAGCCAAAGCGTTCATCCGGCTGATGGCGTACCGGCAACGGATGAAGCAAAACTACAATCGGCGCGTAATCCCTAGATCATTCCAGGTAGGCGACTTGGTCTGGAAGAAAGTAAAGCCGGTCGGCGACATCGACAAACTGGAGGCTCCTTGGGCAGGCCCCTTCAAAATCATCGAAAAGCTCCGCTCGGGCGCTTATTATTTGGAGGATGAAGACAGGCGACAGCTGGACCGACCGTGGAGCGCGAATCATCTCCAACCTTATCGAGCTGGGTGAAAGGTGCACTGATGTATCTCGCTTTTGTGTATATTTTGGTCGCCTATGTACTTGTAATGCAGGCAGCAAAATGATAAAAAGGATGACAAATAGCTTCGCCGAACGGCGGTGTTCAAATTAGCCTTAAAGGTCGTCGAGCTCCGACGTTAAATATCGAGAGACGAGCCGGCGTCTATAAATCATCCGAGTGGAAGACCGTCGAGCTCCGACGTTAAATATCGAGAGACGAGCCGGCGTCTATAAATCATCCGAGCGGAAGACCGTCGAGCTCCGACGTTAAATATCGAGAGACGAGCCGACGTCTATAAATCATCCGAGCGGAAGACCGTCGAGCTCCGACGTTAAATATCGAGAGACGAGCCGGCGTCTATAAACCCTCCGAGCGGAAGACCGTCGAGCTCCGACGTTAAAAATTGAGAGACGAGCCGGCGTCTATAAATCATCCGAGCGGAAGACCGTCGAGCTCCGACGTTAAATATCGAGAGACGAGCCGGCGTCTATAAATCATCCGAGCGGAAGACCGTCGAGCTTCGACGTTAACTATCGAGAGACGAGCCGGCGTCTATAAATTGTAACGCCCACCCTTCTTACCCAAGGGCGGCGCTACGATCTTATACTACTTACGTACATGCTTTAGTTATACTATAACAGCGGAAAATTTTAAATCATTCCTTTTATTTAAATAAGCATGATATCACATATTCTGATTAGTTCGAATGTGCATATATTGATCATATAACTAAAAATATTAATTTGTCCGAATCGTTCTTGCCGAGCCACCACCACACACATCACTATCTGCTCCTCTTGCTGCTCCGTCGTTCTGAATATCCGTCCCCCATATCTGCGGTTCAAGGAAAGTAAGCTATGAGCACTCATGGCTCAGTAAGTTCCTTTCCTACTCACTAAAACCGAATTCATATCATTGCATATCAATATCATGCGAGGTATCATAAGCATACGACATACAAGGGTATCATATTCATATTCATATAATATCACATGACATTATATCTAATCATCAGATAATTCAACCACATATGTAGGCAATGCATCATGAATTTGAAAACTTATACTTATAAGTACTTGAAATTAATATCATCATTAGAGGGGATCCCGGTTTGTACCACATACATAATGCGCGCGCTTCATAGGTAGGTCCAAGGTAGCAAGTCTTGAACCCTACCATGCATACATACTAGGCCCGAGTCTTACTCCATCGACCTAGGGCATTCAGAGGCCCATTACTGACGAGGCCCGAGTCTTACTCCATCGACCCCGGGGCGTTTACGGAGCCCACCCTTGGTACAAACCATACAAAAATAACTTGTCATGCATAACTATCATATCATGTCCCTAACAATCTTTCATGCATTCCCTTTTTCATTTCTTTTCATTATGTATAGCATTTCCTATGCTATAACATATCATTACGTAACATAATTTCATTTCTTCTCATTATGTATAGCATTTCCTATGCTATAACATATCATGGCATATTACGTAACATAATTTCATTTCTTCTCATTATGTATAGCATTTCCTATGCTATAACATATCATGGCATTATGTATAGCATTTCCTATGCTATAACATATCATGGCATATTACGTAACATAATTTCATTTCTTTTCATTATGTATAGCATTTCCTATGCTATAACATATCATGGCATATTACGTAACATAATTTCACTTCTTCTCATTATGTATAGCATTTCCTATGCTATAACATATCATAGCATATTACATAACATAATTTCATTTCTTCTCATTATGTATAGCATTTCCTATGCTATAACATATCATGGCATATTACATAACATAATTTCATTTCTTCTCATTATGTATAGCATTTCCTATACTATAACATATCATGGCATATTACATAACATAATTTCATTTCTTCTCATTATGTATAGCATTTCCTAGGTTTCTTTCCCTTTTTCTTTTATTTTCCTTCATGGCCGAAACCTACCAGTCCTTAAGCTAGGTTTCTTAAGTGGCCTAAAGCATGGAAAGCCTAAGTAAATATCATGGCAAAAGTTACTAAGAACATCATACACAAAATTGGATCATAAACAAGCTAGGACTCTTGTGATCTTACATGTCTTATATCATGTAACTAATTTTCTACATTCCAATTAAACATGAGAGCATTAATCAACTTTCATATCATAATATCACAGAGGTCTTGAGCATATTAATATTTTTGTTTAGGCTAATCTAAGCTATCCCTTTTATCATGGCCGAAAAACCCTAAAAAGAGTTCATGAGTTTCTAGCAATGTGAACACCCTTTAAGAAACTTTATATCCTATCATAGGAGCATGTTTATTTAAATTTTTTGAAGGTCTTTCTAACCCTTAACCTTTCTGGTCCGAAGCATACAAGTGAGTTTTCTTTTGGTTCCAATTAATTTCCAAGCAAGAAAACCATAGAAAGGTCCTTAGCATTTCATAGAAGGAACCTTGCACTAGTTTGGTTAGACAATAATCTTCCTAGCCTCTTTAAAATATTTTTGGTTAAATCCTAGGGTTAGATACTCCTCTGATCATACATCATATCAGTATAAAATCATGGAAAAGAATCCTTCTACATAGCATAGAAAATCTTATCATGAAATGAGGTCTTGTTTAAATCATCTTAGATTTGAAAACCTTTTCTTTAGCCGAATTTTCTTAAATTCTTTCCTAGGTTTTCTAATCCTTATAAATCCGAAAATCACATAAAAGCCTTGTACCACAGGTGAGGGGAAGCTTACCTTCTTTGCTTAAGTTTCCTAGAGTTGAGAACTTGCTTGTGGACCTTTCTTCCTTGCTTGCTTTGCTCGGCACCAATGGAGGAAGAAGTGGCTAGGTCTTTTGGTGGAGAGGAGGAGGAAGAAGAGGAGGCTTCTTCCTCTTGTGTTGCTCGGCAACAAAAAGAAAGAAAGAAAAGAGGGAGTGTCTTGGCACCTCTAGGAGAAGAGGAGGAGAGTGAGTTGAGGATGAAGCCACCCCTCCATGCCTATTTATACTAATATGTAACACCTCTAGGAAAACTTGACTTGATTCATCCTCCTTATTTATTTCTCCTCTTTAATGATAAGAATATTCTAGAGAAATGCTTCTTGAGTTCTCTCTTTTCTTTCCTTTAATTTCTCTCTTTTCTTTCCTTTAATTAAAATTCCTATCTCTCCTCTTACAATATCCTCTCCTATCACACTTGGTTAACATATGCATGCATCCACAAGAGAACCAAGGATCAAAACTTGGTTATGTATATTTTTACTTCTTTTTACTTCCTTTTCCTTTTAAGTAAAAAGAATCCTTTCTTATTCTTAACTACTTAGTCCTTTCACTCCTTATCAATAATTCTCCTATCCCCTTTGATATCCTATACATGTTCCTTACAAGAGGTCCAAGGTTCAATCCTATTTCTCTTCTAACATATTATTGATATTCTTTTGTACATAATAATTCATATATCACCATATTATGCATTATGCATAAATATTTCATACACATATATATTATCTCATATTCCTTCCTTTTGTTTACATTAATTCCATGTATTATAAATATAGATGATTTATATTCTCAACTTTATTTTCTTTCATAAAGTTTTAATCATCTAAATCCTTCCCATCTTAATATTCAACTTAGAATATTTACGCCTTTTTTTCACTACCTTCAAACTCTCATTATCCTTACTTTCTTATCTAGGCTTTCTAGGGGTGTTACATAAATCATCCGAGCGGAAGACCGTCGAGCTCCGACGTTAAATATCGAGAGACGAGCCGACGTCTATAAATCATCCGAGTGGAAGACCGTCGAGCTCCGACGTTAAATATCGAGAGACGAGCCGGCGCCTATAAATCATCCGAGCGAAAGACCGTCGAGCTCCGACGTTAAATATCGAGAGACGAGCCGGCGTCTATAAATCATCCGAGCGGAAGACCGTCGAGCTCCGACGTTAAATATCGAGAGACGAGCCGGCGTCTATAAATCATCCGAGCGGAAGACCGTCGAGCTCCGACGTTAAATATCGAGAGACGAGCCGGCGTCTATAAATCATCCGAGCGGAAGACCGTCGAACTCCGACGTTAAATATCGAGAGACGAGTCGGCGTCTATAAATCATCCGAGCGGAAGACCGTCGAGCTCCGACGTTAAATATCGAGAGACGAGCCGGCGTCTATAAATCATCCGAGCGGAAGACCGTCGAGCTCCGACGTTAAATATCGAGAGACGAGCCGGCGTCTATAAATCATCCGAGCGGATGAGGCCAATAAAAAGGATGCAATTGTCCAAGAAACTCGCCGTCAATATCGTTCGATCGTCTCTACGTTCCGCTCGGCCTAGTACCCAAAGGTACTTCATCGGTGTCTAGTGAGCGGTCTCTGCTATCAAAGCGGAATGTTGCATATTGGAAATATTACATATTTAGCCGAGCGGAAGGGCGAGCGGACAACACATTAACTAGCAAAAGGACAAAGTACACGAAAGGAAAATGTTGCATTAAAATTAAAACTTTAGGCCGAGCGGCCTAAGTACAAAAAAAAGATCATTTTTTGGCCTAGTGGCCTAATTACATATAAAGACATCTACTCAATGTAATCATAAAGGTCCTTGGGGATATTATCCAGGAGCGCCACTTGATCGCCGGCCGGAATAGTAGTGGACTCCGGAAGAAGACCTTTAGACTTCAGATAAGAGGTGGTGGCGGTCATAGCCAAGTCGAAGGCTGTGTACATCCGCTCGCAGATTTTTTCAGAGAATTCAGGCGAGCGGATGTAGCTCTGTCTTAGGGCAGCGACCCGACTCGGCTCGGCCTCTTGATATTCTTTGAGGGCCGCCTGGGTGGAAGTAAGGGAATCCTGCAGATTTTGAAGTTTCTCTGCGTCGGCCGAGTGGCCCGCCTTCTCTCTATCAAGCTGCTCCGTCAACTCCTTTACCTTTAGCTCCAGGCCCCGAGCCTCCACGTTCTTCTTCTCCAAATCAGAAATGGCCGTGTTTTTCCGAGTGGTGGCCAAGGTTATTTTTGTGTCGAGTGACTTGACTTGTCGCTCGGACTCGGCCAAGGCATGGGCTTGATCGGCCGTCTTTTTCTGCTCGGCCGCCAACAAATCTTGAGCTTTCTTCAGCTCCTTTTACAGCTCGGCATACGAGGGGCCTTGAGAGCCGAACGGGCCGCTAGCCGCCTTCAGTTGTCTCAATTCCTCGTCCACCATCGCCAGGCGGTTGGAGACAGCTATCTCTTCCACCCATCTCTGGCGAGAGAATTAGAAGTTGTTAGTGGCCGAGCGGAGATAATCCTGCATATGGCTATTGGCCAAATTTCGATCGGGGATCAGCGCGACGCGCGCCCGAGCGTCAGCCCACATCTCGGCTAGGGGCCCCTTCAAGGTGATGGTGTGCTCGGGCACGGTTGGGCGATCGGCCTCTGGCAATAGCTCTTTAGTCGGGAGATGAAGAGAGACTCATACAGTGCAGCCATGGCCGGGGGTCGTCCGACCGGTGGACGGAAGAGGATCAGAAGCCGGCGTCGAAAACTGAGAATGAATGGTTGAGCGCTTGACTGGTTGACGAGCGGGCGGAAGGGTGCTGACGAGCATGTGCAGTAGCTCGGGCAGACGGTTGAACGGCAGAGGTAGCCGAGCGGAGTGGAGGTTCCACTCGGCGCCTCTTCGAGGCGGGGTGTCCCTCTTCCCGAGCGGAACCTTCTTCTTGGATAGTTTGTCCTCCGCTGGGAGTGGCTCCGCTTGCCACATGCTGTTGAGAAGCCTGAGCGGCCGACTCTGCATGAGTCCCGCTCTCCCCTTCCTGCGAGCCGACCGGCTGGATGCCGAGCGCCTCCATCTCCTTTGTTGCCGCGGCTTCGAGCGCCGCCGCCTTTCTCTTCAGAATGTCCGCTGCAAAGGAAAGGAGAAAAATCAATTAGCAATCAAAGCAAATGCCCAAGTAAAATTCTTACCGAAGTCGGTCGGAAGAGGAGTCCGTATGGGACTCAGACCGAAGATGTACATCACTCCGTGAAGAAGCTTATTGATATCGAGCCGTAGACCGGCTAGCATGTTTGCAGCATGGAGGTAGTCCGGTCGGGTCTTGAATTTCTTCAGCTCAGGAGTGGGAGGTAGGTCGACCTGCCACTTGGTCCGGAAATACTCCTTCCAATGTTTATTGGAAAAAGGCAGTTTGTTGAATAAGACTAGGCCGGGCCGAGCTTGGAACATGAAGGTGCCCGGCTCGGACTGCTTGGGGTAATAGAAATAAAAAAAGACGTCCAGTCGGAGGGGGATGTTGTGGATTTTGAACAAAACAACAACCCCACAGAGAAGGCGAAGGGTTCCGAGTGGAACACCGAAAAAGTTACAAACATCGATAATGAAAGAATGTATGGAAGCAGGCCACGAGTATCAGCGACATGTCGACGCCATGTGCGCACGGCTATCGAGGGAGGTGAGACAAGAGGTTCAAAATCGGAGATTTCAAAATGTCTGTTAGAACATAAAATCACCGTCGAATCGATGAATGGTGGTGTACCATGGGCGAGGGACCGTTCGTGATGAGAAGAACTAGCCATGATCCGCGGAAGGAATAAAAAAGGCGGAAAGGTAGAAGAAAGGCGGCAGCAAGCGAAAAAAGGCCCCAAGGATTGAAACTGGGGAAAGAAATGCGGAGGAAACACCGGAAATAAGGAAGAAAAGATATAGAGCCTTACTGCGAGGAAAAGGATCAAGGAAGAGGCGCCGGAGAGCAGGAATGGAATCGCCGGAACACCGAAACACCAGGGACGAAGGTAAAGGTCACGAAAGCAAATGAGGGGGATAGGGGAGAATGAAGATTTTATAGGGTGGAGGTCGGGCGGCCTCCACCGTTGGATCCAGGTCACGGGAATCAAAGCATGCATCGCACCATCCATTTCGAACCGCTTCGATTCCATCAAAGCACCACGCCGTCGTCGCCGTATGATGACGACAGTGCGCCACGTGGCATTCAGCCATTCGAAGCATTTAATAAGCGCATACTCAGCCTTAATGTCGAAGATTGGCGCAGATTACGAGGAGGTTCAAGGAATGTGACTGTTGACTAACCTCAAGGCCATCCCTGTGGTAGGCCGAGCGGAGGATAATGCCACACAGGCACCGCCTGGCTAAAATCGCAGTCCAGTCAGTCGGACTATCACCTCCTTCGACTAGACTTGAAGGGGAGGCAAGTGATCCGGCGGTAAGAACAGGGGACCCCCGTTCTGGGGAGTCAACACCACGCGGAAGTCAAATGGCCAGGTGGCCGACCGGATATGGGTTGGTCGAACTCCCGGCCGGCTGACCGGGTTCTAACTGAAGGCGCCCCAGCAGGCCGCCCAGCTACCATAGTAGATCGTATGGCTGCGGAGGGCACGCTTGGCCGAAGACATGAGGTAGCATCGCGCTAACGCCTCCACAAAGCACATTGAGAATCTCCCAAGTAGACCACTATAGGTGTCCCCGGGACGTAGAGCATAGGTCGGGGCCGAGCGCCTTCGGGGAACAAGGGAAAAAGACAAGGCGTCTTTCTCGAGTCAGGCATGTTCTACGTTTAGGCCATACTCAATCTTCTACGGGGGTTTAGCTGTCCCATCAAGACATGCTTGAGAGGTGGAAGATGGTGTCGTAAGCTCACTCAGCAGGCCTTCCTGGGTATGGGCCGAGGACACGTACAGGTACAGTGGTATGCACCCTTCCCCCACATATATAAAGGCCCTCATCCTTCGAGTCAGGCCACAACTTTGGGAGCCACTTTTCACTATTCGCGCTGGACTTGGTCGCAGGGGTCGCCGCCGGGAACCCCTTCCCGGCCCGACTTCTGTGCAGGTTCGCCGGAGTTTCGTACGACCAATCGGAGATCCACGCCAGCGACTCGGAGAGCGCCACGTGCCCAGCGTCCGTTGATTCAGCTTTCGGACAGGATCAAATATAATATTGCAGGAAGGAGAAACGACGAGCCAGTTGCATATGTGCATCCAAGACCTCCTCAACGGTCTCCACGTAATAGGACAAAAGGTGGGAAATAGAGATATAATCAGGTATTCACTTAATACTTTTTCGAGGACTACCTTGTGGGCATCCATGGTAGATGCTTACAAGGTATCCAAGGATCTCTCTTTAATTAAATTAGATAAACTATTTGCTGAATTTGAATTGGATAAACAAGTTAACGCTAGATTGACCGAGAAGGGTATAGCTTTGATTGTAGGTACAAGCAAACCAAAAGCAAGACGTAAAACCAAATCGAAGTCAGAAGAAGAACCAGATTCAAAAGATGGCGACGATGAACTTACGGTCGAACTCGTCAACTTGGTGAGAAAACTTTACAAAAAGAAGATGGGCTTCAACAAGAAAGACATCAAGAAGGTGATCCAGTCTAAGGAGGCCCAACCAAGCTCAAAGATGAAGTTAAAGAAATCTGCTACGGTTACTGATCCTGTCTGAGAAGCTTGACAAAATGGAAAGCTAGGGAGAAAACTTACTGCTGATGAAGAAGAGCAACTGAGAACTTCCAATCCGAATAAACCAAAGCGGATCTGGAAGAATAAAGTCACCGAACACCCTCCTTATACGAAGACTTAAGGACGAAAGGAGGGATCCAATGAAGAAAACCAAGATCACGAGCTTCCCTAATTTCCTGCGCACAAAAGACCAAGCAACACTATTGTCAGTGACTTGAGACTGGGGTGGGAATCCCTGGCTAGGCCCTCCCACGCTCAAGTCAGTGATCTCTCTTAGTGTGGAAGTAAGGAAGAAGATGAATAGTGATTGAAATTAGGGTTTGTAATGAATAGTTGTGAGTGTGGTGAGCATCAGCATACCTGGCCAACGGAGAAGATTCCCCTTTTTACCACTTCATATAACCTCCGTAGTCATGAAGTGGACCCCGATTTGTTAGAGTTTGTTATGAGATGGCGTAAGTCATGTACTTGCAGAAAATAACTTTTAAGGAACTTTTTTGTACCCCAGATGTACCTTCTTTGTCACCTAGTGTCTGTAGAAGAGTCTAGAAACATTCTTCTCGCCAAATTAGCAAACATGTTATACAATCACATACTACAGATATCTTCATTAAGCTATTTATGAATATTCTTGAAATATTTGTTCTCACCCTCTCTTATACACTATATAGAGATATATTTATCGTCCATACTTGTTTACCCTATTTTTATTATGTTACAGATAGTCCGATCTTATACTATGATTTGTATCGGACGGACTTGAACCTAAGTTATGTCTGAGCGAGTTACTACTATTGTTCAACATATGTCCTAATCGTCCGATAATATACTATAGATCTTGTAAGGCCTTGTATCTTTTCACACCCAGGCGATCATATAAGCCCGCCCCATGCCAATATACATCCAGATGTACTAATTTAAACAATCTTGATCTATCTATCTTAAACGTGTAAACCTGGTCGATACTTGATCCATCTTTCTTAAGGTCTTATCCCGATCGATATTGACCTATTTTCCTTAAGCATATTATCTCGACCGATATTGGCCTATTTTCCTTAAGCATATTATCTCTACCGATATTGCCTATTTTCCTTAAGCATATTATCCCGACCAATATTGGCCTATTTTCCTTAAGCATATTATCCTGGTCGATATTGACCTATTTTCCTTAAGCCTGCTATCCCGGCCGATATTCATACTTGCTTAACTCTGCTATCTCTTTTCCCCTTTTCACCGGGGACCTACTAAACCTAACCCATATCAGTTACAATCAAAAGAAAGCTCTAAAGGCAACTTGGGGCGAGTCTTCTTCAAAAGAGTCCGACGATGAAGAACTCGAATAGGCAAGTTTCCTTGCAATGACGGCTCGGGACCAAGTCAACAAATCCGGAAGTGAGGACGAATCGGAAGCTAAGTCCGAGAGAAGCCACGGATCCGTGTCCGTTTCCGAAGGACCTAACCCCTCTGTAAGTACTTCTTGGTTATATAATTTAATTAATTATCTGATGCATAAATTAACTAAATATAATATTCGGATCAAATCACTTCTAAAGGAGGTAACAACCCTTAAAGAAGTGACTATCTCTGAATCCTTGACTGACCCGATTTAGACTGGAACCTCAACTCAAGTCCAAAAGCTTAAGGAAGAGAATTCCAGCCTGAAAACTCAAGTCAAGGATATGAAGATTGCATTGGAACAGTTTACACTGGGTTCCAAGAATCTTGACCTGATTCTTGGAAAACAGAAGGTCGTACATATTTGTCACTTGTGAACAGACCAAATAGAATGGTAGTCCAGGCATGGGTACCTAAGTCCAACTTGGTCAATAAGTTGGACTTGGTAAATATTATGTCCTCAAGGATCAAGTCTATTACCTTAATAGACCATATCGAGGCTATGATCCAGGGGGAACCAGTAGAAAAACTATCTTAATAAATAAATAGAATTGCTTGATGATTGTTATTTTCTACTTCATTTTTATGCATGTTTAGATTAGGCTAGATTAAGGACCTAGGTGTAATTTACACTTGATTAGTTAAACCTAGGGATTTCAAAAAGAAAATTAAATAAATAATTTCTTTGAAAGGCTCTATCTAGAAGTGGTGGATGATCTCATACCTAAGAAGACCTAGTGCTTCGCCACAGCCTGAGAGTCAATCTTTGAAATGTGTATTTAATTGACTAATTGAAAAACCTAAGTATAACTCAAATATAAATTAATCTTTAGATATAATCTAAATTAAAGATAATCATCTCACAAAAATACATAAGGTTCCCTGATTGATAACTTAGAATCGGGTGAGATGAATTTAAGTTGAACTTAGTTGAATGTAATTAAACCTAGTTCAATTCAAATCTTAATTCAATTTAATAAACCTAATTTATCTTTATCTAATGAATTAATTTAATCAATTCAATTAACTATTTAATCAACTTAATTAACTTAACTATTCAATTAACTAATTAAATTATTTAACTTAACTATTTAATTAACTTATCAAATATAATTAATTCAACTTAATTTTCAACTTAATTAAAATTAACTAACTTAATCAAATTAACTTAATCTAATTAATTAATTCAACTTAATTTTCAACTTAATTAAAATTAACTAACTTAATCAAATTAACTTAATCTAATTAATTAACTTAAAAATTAATTAATCTAAATATTTAATTAACTTAATTTAATTAATTGAATTAATTGTTTAACTCACTCAATCTAACCAATTAATTAATCAAATTAATTAAATTAAATATAACTTAATAAACCATCTCACAATCACCCATAGGAATACCGTATTTGATCATCTAGACTGGGTGAGATGGAACATTAAGGAGTTGATTGTTAGGATGTATACTAAAAGCCTAGCTTTTGGTATAAACATTTATCTAGAAATAAGAATCACATTGGTCAAATGTCTACATTTATGATAAATGTAGTTGTTCAATTAATTTATATTGTAGATAACATGGTGTGTGGTGTCACACACAGAGGATCATGTTATCAGTACCTTATAAATTATAAACAGTAGCTCACGACCATGATGGAAAGGAATAAACCATTGGAAGGTCGTAGTGTAATTAGGTATTAGTTTATCTTAACTATATAATTACACTAGTACACTTAGAGTGTATTGAGTAGGACCATTAGAGGTCGTTTCTTTTATACTGACTTTATAAAGGAACAAAGACCTCAGTTATTATGGAAGTGTGTGCTCTTAATCCTAATATAATAACAAGCACATATATTTGATATTTATTTCTTTAATTTATCAATGGGTGAGATTTAGTTCGATAAATCAATAAGCCCGATAAGTTGGGAAATGATATCACTTATAGTGTGTGTTGTTGATTATAGAAGGAAACTGTGTCCTAGTGATCTAGGTTGAGAATGTCCCCAAGAGGAGCTCATAAGGATTGTCATGTTAAACCCTGCAGGTGGACTTAGTCCGACATGATGATGAAGTTGAGTGGTACTACTCTTGGACTAAGATATTAATTAAATGAGTTGTCAGTAACTCACTTAATTAGTGGGCATTCAACATCTTAAACACAGAGAAACTAACACACTCATAATAAGAAGGAGCCCAAAATGTAATTTGGGATTGGTGCGGTAGTTCAATAATAGTTCTCTAGTGGAATGAATTATTATTGATAAAATTAAGTTGTGTGTTCAGGGCGTAATTTATCGGGAGACCAAACCAATTCCTCCTCTCGGTCCCTATCGTAGCCTCTTAATTATAGAGTACTATACCCACCTATACCCACCTTCTTACCCATCCCATAGGGGCCGCCAAGCTAGCTTGGAGACCAAGCTAGGGGCCAAGTTGGTTCAAGGTGGCCGACCCTAGCTTGGGTTCAAGCTTGGTGTGGCCGGCCCAAATTAAAATAAAAGGATTTTTATTTTTAAATTTTTCTTATGTGGATAACATGATTTTAAAAAGAGTTTAAAAATTTAAATCTTTCATTTTATAAGATTCTACAAAAGATTAAGAGAAGAGTTAAAATCTCTTTCCTTATTTGTAGATTAAAAGGTTGATTTTAATTTTGGTAAAAACTTTCCTTTTAATTATGTTCATGATTTAAAAGAAAGTTTAAAAATTAAAAATTCTCTTTTATTAGTTTCTACAAAAGATTAAGAAAAGATTTAATATCTTTCCTTATTTGTAGATTGAAAGGAGATTTTAATTTTTAGAGATAACTTTCCTTTTTGGAAATTATCCACATGTTTAAAAGAAAGATTTTAATTTATAAAATTTCTTTTTATTAACCAATCATGAAGGGATTAAAATTATTGGAGAAATTTTTATAAATTTCTAGAAACAAATTAGGAAGTTTTAATTTTTGTTTTAATTAAAACTCTCCTTGTTTTGGGGAAAGAGGTGGCCGGCCAAATAAATTGAGAAGAGAAAATTATTTTTAATTAAATAAATTTTCCTTTTCATGGCAAAAGAATTAAGAAAGTTTTTATTTAAATTTCCTTATTTGCCAAGACCAAGAATTATAAAAGAGGGGGTAGAGGAGGCTTCATGGTGAACAACTCTATTCTTTTTCTTCCTCTCTTTTCTTCCTTGGTGTGGCCGGCCCCTAGAGGTTCCCCTTCTCTTTCTCTCTTCTCCTTCTTGTGGCCGAGACTTCATCATCTCTTGGAGGCATAGAAGTGGCCGGATCTAGCTTGGAGAAAAGGAGAGAAAGGAGTCTTGTTTCTTGCATTCCTTGGAGCTTGGTTGGTGGAAAAAGATCTTCATCTTTTGGAAGCTTTGTGCTTGGCCGAAACTTGAAGAAAGGAGAAGAAGGTGCTTTGGTGGTTTCTCATCTCGGAAGATCGTTGCCCACACAACGTCCGAGGTTAGAAGAGGAATACGGTAGAAGATCAAGAGGTTTTTCTAAAAGGTATAACTAGTATTTTTCCTTTCTGCATCATACTAGTTATTTTTGGAAATAATACCAAATACAAGAGGCATACGATTCTAGTATTTCAAATTTGTTTTCGATGTTGTGTTCTTTTGTTTTTTCTTTTCCTTGTGATTTGATTGTTCTTTTTGGTTGACCTAAAGTTATTTAAGGAAATTAAATATTAACTTTCCTTAAAAGGCTTTGTCTAGTCGGTGGTGGTTGTTCCCATATCCAAGAAGGCCATGTGCCTCGCCATGTCAGTACTGGGAGCCAATTTTGGAAACTAATATTTAATGAAATTAATAACCTAGGTGATTTGGATCGAACGTGTTAAGTTCCGCAGGAGATCCGAGTCTAAACCTAAAAGAACAAATAGATTAAACTTTGGATCAAATATGTTAAGTTCCGCAAGCGATCCAAGTTTAATTTAAAAGAACACATGGTAGCTAGGAAAAGGTTCAGACCTTTGTACAAAATTTTTTGTATAGTGGAACCATTAGGTTTTCCGAGTAGCAACCAACATTGATTTCAATCAAGCTATCGTCTGAATCCATTAAATTGACCCAAATCAATTACTTTATGTGGGAACATAAAGATTTGGATCAATGGATGCTAGATAGTGGATGCTCCATACACATGACTAGAGATAAATTGAAATTCACTAAGTTGAAACTCAAGAACATAGGGTCTGTTGCATTCGGCAATGATAGAACTCTTAAGGTAATCGGAATAGGTAATATACAATTAAATTTCAATTTTTACATTCGAAAAGTCTTATTGGTTGAACAATTCAGTTTTAATTTACTTAGTATTAGCCAGTTATGTGACTCAGGATATTTAGTCACATTTTTAAAAACTGAGTGCATAATTATGAATATTAAAAATTCTGAAACCACCCTTAGGAGAATTAGGAAAAAGAACATCTATACAATAGACCTACCAACCTCCTCACTGGAATGTCTATTGACATAACAAGAGGAAACTGAGTTGTGACACAGAAGACTGGGTCACACTCACACTAGACTCATTTAAAAAATGAGTCAAAATGGGTTAGTTAGAGGTTTTCCCAAATTAAAATTTACTAAAAATTCAATTTGCAATGCTTGCCAAGAGGGTAAACAAACTAAGTCAAACCATAAGATAACCAACTTGAATAGAACAACTTCAATACTTGAGCTCCTTCACCTAGACTTGTTTGATTCACACGGGGCCAAGTCACTAAGCAAAAACCAGAATTACTTAGTAATAATCAATCGATGACTACTCAAGATTTACTTGGGTAAAATTCCTAAAAACTAAAGATGAAACCTTCGAAGTCTTTAAAATCTTTTGTAAATTAATAGAAAATGAAAAAGACACTCAGATAAAAAGAATTAGAAGTGACCATGGGGGAGAATTTGAAAACCACAAGTTTATTGAATTTTGTGATATTAATGGGTATAAACACGAATATTCATGCCCTAGGACTCCCGAACAAAATGGTATAGTAGAACATAAAAATAGAACCCTATAAGAAGCCGCTAGGACCATGTTGAATGAATACTATCTATCTAATCAATTCTGGGCAGAAGCAATTAATACCGCCTGCTATATACAAAATAGAATTTTAATTAATAAATTTCAAAATAAAACACCTTATGAAATATATTATAATAAAATACCCAACTTAAAATTTTTAAAGCTAAGTCTAAGGCCTATGTTTTCAGCTAAGTGTTAAAAGCTGAAACAGCTATTAGCTGTATACTTTTCAAACTAAAGCCTATGATCAACTTCTCAACTTGTCTATTATACCCTATTTTTGCTGATTTATTTTATATATATGGCAAAGGGGGAGAGTATGAAAATTCAAATATGAAAATTTTAAAAAGAATATGAAAATTTTAAAAAGAAGAGCTTTAATTAAGGGGGACGAGCTTTAACTAAGGGGGAGCCTTGTATTTAAAATTCACTTATGCTTGTACTATTATTTTCTGTTATGCTTGCATTTCTTGAAAAGTTCTTTATAGCATTATCTTTACTTAACTTTGAATTTTGGCTGTCATAATCAAAAAGGGAGAGATTGTTGGTGCGGGAAGCATCCGAGGATCGAACCCGAGTTTTGATAATGGCAAAGGATTCAAAGTTAAGCTATCTTGTTATCTAATATGGTTGAATGAGATTGTAGGAAAAACCCTAAGGTTTCTTAGGCAAAGTCCTAGCTGCGGTTAGGCAAGTGGAATACCCTAGGGGGTGGTAACCCTAGGTCTTGGGGGATGGTAATCCTAAGCGGAAAGTCTTGGCGGATCGAAGCTTCGGGCAAATTAAAGTCCTAGGGGGCAATAACCCTAGGTGAAAAGTCCTGGTGTTGCGAACCAGGTGAAAAGTCTGGGCGGGTCATGGAGCGGACGTCCAGCGAAAAGACATGAAGACTCGGGCGCTGAGTAAAATTTCAGTCGGTCTGGAGGACCAGACTGGAAAATAGGTATACTCTCCTGAGTGGAGTAGGTGAGGATGTGTTCCCCGCTGAGGGAACAGTAGGCGTCGGTTCGACCTAGGATTTTTGGTCAGAAATCCGAAGTCAAAATCGGATAGTCCGGTGACTGTCGAACATCCTTTTATATTCATTATTATGTTCTAATTTTGTGTTGCAGGGTATTTTTGAGACAAACATATCTTGCAGGGACAAAGGAGCATGTTTTGCCTTGGATGGACAGTACTAGAGGCGCCCTCCATGGAGCTTGGAGGTGCCTCGGGTGCAAGGCAGAAGGAGTCTGCGCACCGAAGCTGAAGGCACCCTCTTAAGGCTTGAGGCGCCTCGGATAGCCTTGAAGGTACCCTCAAGGAGTATGGAGGTGCCTTCAAGAGGATAAGCGGCGAAGAAGTCAGGCCTTATCCATGCTCGGCTGACCCGGAGATTGGAGGCACCCTCAAGGGGCTTGAAGGTGCCCTTAACAGCCTTTATAAGGCAGTCTCGACCAGCAGCTTGCATCAAGACATTCCAAGCGATCCTTCTTCCATGTGCTGCTAAAGAGACGATCCAGAACAGCTGTAGCAACACCCTGATGACCAGGAGCTTCAAATTTATTATTTCTGTTGTCGGTATAATATAATTATTGTTTTATTTGTATTTCATACTTGTAATTTTGCGCAATTATAGTTGTTGCCCAAAGTAAACGCTCAACGACCGTGAGCCTTGGAGTAGGAGTCACTCAAGGCTCTGAATAAGTAAAAATACTTGGGTCCTTCTGTGTTTGTTTTAATTTCCGCTCCACTTACTTGTTAAGTTTTCCGAATACGAAAAGTGAAAGTCACGAGCATTATTCACCCCCCACCCCCCTCTAGCGCGTTTCGATCCAACAGAGATTTTTGCTAAAAAAAAAACATTTATTACCATAAAACTTGAAGAGAAAGTGTAGTAAAAAACATTTATTACCACAAGTTGATGAAGAGGATAGAATTCAAAGTCCAATCATTGAGGAAGTGAATGAGGACACTCAACTCTTTTCATTGGATGAGTGAAGTGGAGAGCCACCTACCTCTTCAAGGGATGAAGATAAACCCAAGACAATTGAAGAAGAATAAATCTTGATAAAAAAAATCCTCAAATGCCTCAACAAAATGAAGACTAAGGAGCCCATAATTTTCTTTGAATGTCTTTAAACTTGGTATATTTCATATTTAGTAACCTAAGTTGTAGGAAAAATGAAGTAAAGATGAAGAGGCACATTATTTGTTTCACTTGCTAAAAGAGAGGTCATCAAACAGAAAGTTGTCAAAGAAGAAGCCAAGGAGAGAATGTAAGAAATTGAAGATTCAAATCAAATGTGAGCTCGAAAGGTAAGGAGAAGGTACCATCTCCTTATTTATATTTTAATTCTTCCTTGCATTGTGTTAATTCTTATGTGCATTTACCTATGCATAATTTTAGTTTTAAGTATCCTGATAGTTCTAGAGGTAGAGCTCATGATAATGCTACTTTTCCTAAGGATAGGAAAAGAAGTTAGAAACCTAGAAAAGCAACCCAACACGGATAAGCACATGCCTTATGACTCGGAACATGCATGCAAGGCATGCCAATTCTAGATTCTAGATTAAGGAAACTAGAATTGGAAAACTAACTTTTAAGGGCAAAGCTTGTGGATTCAGAGAAGACGGTTAAAAAATTAAAAATTGGGACTAAGGGTCTAGACATAGTTCGAGGTAGGCAACCACTGAAGCATGGTTGATAGAGTTTGGGATACTAATCATCATCAAAGGACGAAGTACCATCCTATGCTATGGTAGCATTCGGTTTGTAATTTTCTAGAAAGTATTTGAACTTAGAAGGGTGGCCAAAGATGGTAGCTCAAGTGAGATCCCTATGAACCCAATTTGGACCCATGACCATTAGAACCTAAGGAAGTGATCTTAGAATACTAAAGGGTTCTATGGCGTGCCAATGGGTTTTGGGGTGATTAGGGAACAAAATCCTAGAAAATTGACATAGTGAAGGTAGCTTCATGCAAGACAATATGTGTGATGTGCTCAAGATGGATGAAATAGTGTTCAAATGTATTTGATGTCAAATAAACTAATGTAATGGGTGCATTCTAATTTGGGTTTGACAATTATAATTGAATGAAATCAAAACTAGGATTTTTTTGTTCAAGCTTTGAATCATTTAGCTAGTTTTGACAAAAGTGTTTAACTTGGGATTTAAATTATTTTTGGAGAAAATAAATTTTCCATGTTAATATGGGTGTAACAAACACCCCTCCACAAATTTTGAAAATTTTGGATGTTTGTGAAATTTCTATGTATTTTAGAAATTAACACAACTAAATTTTTTAAATATAGAGTCGATTATGTAAGTCAATATTCGACTAGTTTAGGTTTAGTTAACTTAGAAATTAACACAACTGAGTTTTTTAGATGTAGAGTTGATTGGATAAGTCACTATTTAATTAGTTTAGTTTTAGTTAACTGATATCTCGATAGATTGTCGACAAGGTTCGATTTCAACCAACTGAGCCATATAGGTAGTCAACTGAAACAGTCTAGAAAGTTCATATTGGAACTTTCACCATGAGGATAATTAAGAAAACTTGGGTATTCATGTTAAAATTCATTATAATATTATGAATACAAGTTAAGGATATTTATAAATGCATGAGATTAATAATAGAAAATTATTGATGCATTTTTTTTTATGTATCTAGAGAAAAGAAAATGGTAAATCTTATTCTCCTCTAGGGAGATTCTCCATTAATTGGAATTAGGAGAAGCCTCCAATAGAATTATGGAGAGAGATTGGAGATATTCTTCTCCTCTAAATAGAAATTTGGACTTTGTTCAGGGGGAGATTAGGTGTAGAGGGCCAAGGTTTAGGTTCCATTTCATATATTGGCTTTGTTAATTGGTTTTTCTAATTTAAATAAATTAATAAAAGTTAAAAAGATATAGATTGTTAGTACAATCATGACCAAAGTGATTGGGATTTAATTTTGATTTTTAATTATATACCAAGAGTTTAAGTTAAATTTTATAGTGTGATTTAGTATGTGTAAGAATTTGACGAGACTCACATGAAGCTTATAGAGCTTAGGACTCGACTAGATCAAGTATCAATGATGACTTGGCACGTTAAGATAACACGTTTCTTGACTTGGCACGTTAGAGATCACAGAAGATCGTGTAAGACAACTATAAAATACCATAGGATGCAAAAACACACAAGTTATATTAGAATAGCTCATGTGACAAAAGGTGATTCATTCGTCCCCAGTACCCCCGTCAACTCGGAGAATAACTCATGGAGCATGATTTAGTGAGGCCATCATCAATATCTGTCCGTGCTAAACACCTGAGACCACCATGTCATAGCCGGGCCTGTATTCACCGTGATTTACTCCCTCTCATACTTGTGGGGCCGGGGTGAGGGGGCCGCTGGGTTGACGGTTCCAATCTTTTGCAACATGGTTCCAAAATAAACATTGGGCCTAACTTTAACAATAAGCGATCGGTCTACTGTTAAAGTGGGTGTGTTAATAAATGAGAGGTGAAGACTTCAAATTATTTTTTATTTTTTATTTTTTATTTTTATTTAAAAATAATAATTATTATTTTTTAATCAATCAGTCAATAATGATACTTTGTCGGCCGGATTAGCCATTACAGTGCTTCGTCTGACTTGTTGCAAATAATGCTCCAGTCGGCCAATCACAGATGATGCTCTGACTGGCCATCCATAGATAAGGTTCAACGGCCTGGCGGTGGCACTCCATTGGTGATGCTGGCACACTCGATGGCCAACACTGCTCCAGTGTCCCCAGCCATGTTGCCTACTAGTGGGCGGCCTGCTGAAAATTGGTTGTCTTCTGAAACCATTAACCATTGAAACTGAAACCTATCAAAATAATAATAATAATAATAATAATAATAATAATAAAAAAAAAGACATTTATTAAATAAGTGATCGATTACGTGAGACTATTCTAACAAAATGCTAGCTTATTTTAATCAGTATTAATTATGAGGTTTCAAATGAGCATTTATTGAAATGGGGCCATGGTAAATTAATAACAAAACGGCAAATCTGGCTGGCCAGATTTGGTCAGCCAAAAAATAAATTTATTAATTAAAAAATTATTTAAAATTTTAATTAAGTATTATTATTAAAAATTAATTAAGATTTATTTTTGAAATTAAATATGGAAATAGATAAAAAAAAGATATAATGGACTTATAAAATATAATATTATTTGGACAAACTTAATAATGATACTAAAAATAAAAAAAATATTATTCTGGCGGGCCACCATTGAGTATTACCCATGATAAAAACTAAGCATATTTTTGGACGACTACTCTTATATATTTATACTTTTTTAATCTGAGTGAGATTACGTCATTCTAGTTGGAAATTGAACCGTGAGTACATAAGTGAAAACTAAATATCCTTCCACTATATCATAGCCCAAGACTATTAAATTATATATATATATATGGGTCATAAATTGGTTGACATTTTTATTATCGAACCTGATCTTTTATCTATGAGTTCTATCATGAAAATCAACTTTTTAAAATTAAACGGAGTGCATCACATCAAATGTATGGTTAAGTGATTTGAATCTGTTGCCATCTCATTGACATTTGAACCCGAGGTCTTGAACTAGATAGTATGATCGAGCTTTCTATGAGATGTGTTGTTAAGTCCTCAGGGCGTAGCACAGCTGGGGGCACAAGGTTTCATAGTCGAAAGGTCCAGGGTTCGAATCTCGGGGTGTCATTGTCTGGGATTAACGTCCCGGCTATGTGCTTTCAACTGTGTACCTACATTTACCTCCCTCCATATCCGTGGGATCGGTTCTAGAGAGCCGCTGATGTGACGGTTCCATTTTTTTTTTTTTTCTTATGAGATGTGTTGTTGAACTCCTCCAAGGATAACACAACATAGTTTGTCAATTTATCCCTCATAGTTCAGGGTTCATAGGTAGAGTCATGGGCAGATCTTACATGAGCTTTGTGTAGGCATCTGTCCACACTGAATCCAAAAAAATTAGTTGATCGCTGAACCTTCTCGAATCGACCAAACTAAGAGCCATTCAGACTGTGGTTTCTCATATTCTGAGTCGATCTCATGCCCTTTGACCCCACCATGCAGTGCTCTAACTTGGAAAACAAAGCAGAAGAAAACTCCTCGCCTGCTTCAATCTCAGGCCGAGTTGACACCACTTCGAAGACAAAGAGCAGCAAGTTGACTTTGTTGAAGTTGTTGGCAGGGTTGAGAATGAATCTATCAAGCCAACCGATGCAGAGCAGCAGCCTCCTCACATGGTTGCTCACAACATTGGTTAAGTGGAAGAATGGAAGAGAGATTGTAGTATGAAGGGATTCATGATGTGCTAAAGTCTCTGGCCACCAGAAGTTCGCTTGCATACTATGATGGCAGTATCTCTTCCTCGGATGAAGCACAAAATGGTCTGAACCCCGAACAAATGTTCAAAAAATCTCGAAGCGCCTGTTAAAGATGCTTCAAACAGTGATCTAAAGTTGCTTTTTTGTTCTGTTCGGTCTACTTACTCTTTGCCTACGATGACAAGATTCAATGCTAGAGATCATGTATCATCATCTAAAGGCTCATCTTTTGACTCCGACGAGTTTCAAATTGCGGTAGATTTATTGGCAAGGAGGGGGAAATGGATGAGACGTTCCATCAGAAACGATAAATTTATATAATTACTGTGTTGATTTATTATATTGTGCTATGGAGATACAATTTCAAAAGTTAAATGATCATTTCTCGTAAAAAGATTTAGAGTTATTCTTTTCTATAATTTATTTGTATACAAAAAAAATTCATTTTTAACATTTGACAAGAAAAAATTAATGCAACTAGCTACATTTTATCGATAAGATTTTTCAAGATTTAATCTCATGATACTTGATGATCAACTTGAAACTTACATATGTGATATACATTCTAATAAAGATTTTTTTAAAAAAGGTAGATCATCTACTTTAACATCCCCCTAGTGCAGACCCCATAGATATGGAGGAAGATAAATACAGATACATAAATGTTAGGCGCATGGTGAGATAAACCCCAGATCGTCGTCAATTCTTTAGAATTGACCCCTGTCATTACGTAAGAAATGTCATGTGTTCACCGTCAGCGCTATGTCCTAGGGGCTTCTAACAATATTTTCAAGGATTAAAAGGACTTGATGATTTTTCAAGGAAGTTAGTTATGCTAAAAAAAACTATGAAGTACTTGTTGGTTTATAAATTTTTGATATTGACATTAATTTTAGATGTTACGATTGTGATTGTGACCGTAGAAATAATATTTTATATCATGAGAATTATGAAAGATAGGTTGGACGATCAAATAAGTGATGAAAGATAGGTTGTACAAAGGTTCCAAAATATGAAGACTCGAAAAAATTAATTATAAGATAATTATTTTGTGATTCTTTAATATTATAAGATTAAATTTTTGTTTTGTTTTGTTAATTATATTATATTATTATCTATATATTGAATCAAAATTCTAACTCCACCCCTGGGTAGAGATATTGCTTTGAAATACCACCACCTTCATCGAGTTTATTTATGTCAAGACCATCTATACACTACAAAAATGCAAAGCATTGACGATGGTAAAACCCATCAAAGATGCCTAACTTGTCATATGACCATCTATTTGTTAGGACCATGAGTGTGCAAACGGCAAGAGCATGATTGTTGTTAAGTAATAAAAAATATCAATTGTATAAGGACTGCAAAATCAAGTATTAATCGAATTAGCTAAACATGTTATCTAGAGAATCACAAGTTGTGAGAGTTTGAGAGAGAGAACGAGTCGAGCATAAGAATGAAGTTGAGGAAGAAATCTGTAATTAGGGGGAATGATCGATTCTAGTTTTGCCATGATAATTATTGACATCCTAAGTTCAATTTACTTTCCTATCCCTATGTTTGTTCGCATGTAGGTGGACTATCTATCTCGAGATACCTATATAAACTTTTAGAATTATATCAGCGTGTCTATCGAAACTCGACGTCTACTTTCAAGGCAACCTTACTAAAGCGACGACTTTTTCTAGGAGACTTCAATCACGATGCCTCACGGTCCCCTAAATGTCATCCCTTATTTCATGATGCCGAGTCGGGGTGGACCCTTTAAGCTAAGTGATAGCAAATGGTGTCCTCATGAGGTTTTGGCTTACTATTGTGACCAACCCCTCATGTCTCGATTCTTTATAGGTTAGAGAATGGGGTTCACCTTTCAATCCTTCCCCGCCTCCTATGAGATACGAAGGTGCACAGTTAGAGTCATAAATGTGTATACATAATAAAGTTAGACTATGAAACTGTAACGACCCGGCCATTTGGCCTCTTGGGCGGCCCTTGCGGCGCTCACTTGGCTACCAGGATTCATAAACTCTACTACTTAGCCTGGAGGTCTAGAGTTTGAATACTGGGGAATGAAAAAATCCACTATCAGGGGTGGAAAGTCCTAGTGAGTAACGGCACGGCCAAGGGTCGTCGGTCGACTACATTAGAGGTTGCCAAATGGACCGACGACATAAGGGGCCGCCAGTGGCCCATCGTAAGAGCCGCCCATGAGGCCAAAGGGTCGGGTCGTTACAATAAAAATGAGTCTTTTATTGTAACGACCCGGCCCTTCGACCCATTTGGCGGTCCATTTGGCGACTTCTCATGTCGTCGACCGTCGACCCTCGGCCGTCCCGTTACTCACTAGATCTTTCCACCCCTGGCCAGTGGATTTTTGTCTTCCCCAGGATTCAAACTCTAGACCTCTAGGCTTAAGTACTAGAGTTTATGAATCCTGGTAGCCAAGTGAGCGCTCACTTGGCTACCAGGATTCATAAACTCTACTACTTAGCCTGGAGGTCTAGAGTTCGAATTCTGGGGAAGGCAAAAATCCACTGCCAGGGGTGGAAATTCCTAGTGAGTAACGGCACGGCCAAGGGTCCTCGGTCAACGACATTAGAGGTCACCAAATTGACCGACGACATAAGGGCCGCCAGTTGAGACGCCACAAGGGCCGCCCAAGAGGCCAAAGAGTCGGGTCATTATAATAAAAGGTGCTTTTTTATTATAATAACCCGCCACTCACTTGGCTATCAGGATTCATAAACTCTACTACATAGCCTGGAGGTCTAGAGTTCGAACCTTGGGGAAGGTAAAAATCCACTGCCAGGGGTGAGAAGTCCTAGTGAGTAACGGCACAGCCAAAGATAGTCGGTCGACGACATGAGAATTCGCCAAATGGGCCGACGACATAAGGGCCACCAGTTGGTCCGCCACAAGAGCCGCCCAAGAGGCCAAAGGGCCGGGTCATTACAAATCTTACGTTTGTCTAGATAATTCTTCATGCGAAGTTAACTAGTGCGTAATCAACAGTCCCTGTGGATACGATAATCTTTTATATTACTGATGATGTAACCGTACACTTACGGTTCGTAACAGTGACGGTGGTGAGTCGTCTAGCATCTTCTATCTCGGTATTTCAGATTTAGGTGAAGTTCCTACAGACGACGCTAAATATGATCATGTCTGATATTGGTGGAGATGACATATAGGGTACGTGGCTATGATGTTGACTGCGTGAAGACTCTAAGTTGGCAAAAAATGCCTCTGAGCCGCCCTACATGTCAAAAAGAATGTTAGCAACCAAGCCAGGGAGGTCTCCGGTGCATGCACTCCAATGCTCAAATCAATGACCGATCAAAGTCGTAAATAGTAGATGAATAGTGTATACGTAATGTAGCTTATCTATAGCATTTGCGTAATGTAAACGTATCTGCGCCTGTAGATGGAGACCCCCTTTTATAGTGTTAATGTTTGTTTATGCACGAATCTTAAAGTGTTTTTGAAAAAAGACAGACCATAAAGATGCTCTGACATATTTTCCAAAATGGACTCGTAATCTCTGCATTTGGCATAGTGGAAGTGAGATGCCCTTAGTTTATTTTAATATAAACATATATAGCTACGGACATCACTTGCACATACTTCCCAAAATGGGTTCTTAATTCAACTACGATACATAGATAGCTGTTTAAACATAAATTACTAGCAACATGTAGTTTAAAATTTATTCTTCAAAGAAAGACACCTAACTAATGCGGACACTACATTGGAAGATCTTCGAGTTGAACTGTCATTGTTCCGAGTTGGCTCACTGGTCATTGCCTCCTACCTCATTCTTCTCCTTTCCTGAAAAAAATATAACTGTGATCAAGTGACTTAGCATGTTCAAAACCATATTATGCAATAGTTAGCGCCTAGCATTTGGTGTACTATAGGATGCCCAGGCTAGGTAACTTAGGACTTACCTACTAGGACATTATGGATATGAGCATAGGCGTCGACATAGACATATGAGCATAAACATAAGCATAGGCATGTAAATAAACTAAGCATGAAATAGACACAATCATGAGCATGTACATTAGCATTGGTGTAAGCATACTTGCATGACATGAATACAAATATAAGGATAGACTTAATCATGAGCATATGCATAAACATAGGCATAAGCATACTTGCATGGCATAAATGTACATACTAAGGATAAGCATAAACATAAGCATCAGCGGCTACATAAGCTAAGCATGAAACTAAACATACCCACATAGGGTTAGTGAGCTCCCGAGCTGAGGATACTAGTCACACTCACCTATATAGTTTGGTGAGCTCTCGGGCTAAGGGCACCGGTCACGCTCCCCAACATAGATTTTGGTGAGCTCTCGGGCTAAGGACACTGGTCACACTCAACCACATAAAATTTTGGTGAGCTCCTGGGCTAAGGACACCTGTCACACTCAACCACGTAGATTTTTGGTGAGCTCCCGGGCTAAGGACACCAGTCACACTCAACCAAGTAAAATTTTGGTGAGCTCCCGGGCTAAGGACACCAGTCACACTCAACCACGTAGATTTTTGGTGAGCTCTCGAGCTAAGGACACCGGTCACACTCAACCACGTAAAATTTCGGTGAGCTCACGAGCTAAGGACACCGGTCACACTCAATCATATAATGACATAAACATGGACATAAGCATAATCATGCACCTAACATAAACTTGATCACTACTTAAACATGGACATAAGCATAAATCTTAGCATAGCATGCAAATTCATAACATAAGCTTAAACCTAGACTTGCACATTAACCTAGCATACTGATTCATAATGTAAGCTTAAATATAAACTTGTGCATCAACATAAACATGAGCATGCATAGAAACTTTGACATGGCATAATCGTAAACCTAAATGTAAGAATACAAATTCATATCATAAGTTAAGCCTAAACTTATACATAAAGAATTGGTTACTTCTACCTAGCAACAAGTGTGGGAGCATTAACTTGTGCATGAAATCTCCTAAGAACCAAGGGGATTCATTTATCTTAAAGCTAATTCTACCAAACTATATTCTATTTTTTTAATTCCATTGGTTAAATTAAGAGGAACGGTTTGTCATTTCATCTAAATTATCCATAAATCATCTTGGTCCTATTACAAAATAAAAAATGAATTGGTAGGATCATATGTAATCTAGCCATAAAAATTCATTTATATCACAAGACAGAAAAGGACGTGTAGATAAGTTTCCACCATTATATATGAAAGTGTCTCCTTAAGCGTGCAAAAATGTTGCTTCATGAAAATCAAAAGTAACCTACTGCATGGCTCCATTGCATGAACATGGAAACAATTAATAGTAAATATCATGACATCTCTTGTATAAATAATTTTCTCAAATAAATTTCTCTTAATTTCTGAAGGGAGAAACACGTCAGCAAGTTATAGTGAAACACCTTAACCCAAGAATCGAACATAGAGACATGATTAAAACTAAGATAATTGCACTTATAGTTGCCGCATGTAGGAATTAAAACCACCCAAACTAGACTCTATCAAATCTGAAATCCAGATCAATACAATAATTTGGAGCATAAAAAAAGAACCTAAACCATGGGATTATCTTCCAAAAACAGTAAAGATTATTAGAAGCCATAGGATCCTAATTCCACAAGTTATAGAAACTAATTAAAACCTTAATAAGATAGAGAACATGCCTTTAATTTTCTTAGCTATTAACTCTCTCATCTTTGTCTTCCCTTGGAGCTCTAGAATCGACGGAGAACAATGGAGAGGGTGGAGCTTCCTAGGGTAGGCCAATCCAAATAAGAATATGGTACTTTTGAAGGTAGGAATTTTATAGAGATGGAAGATTAGGACTTTATCTATATTCTATCAATTAAGTTATATATATATTTTATTACACTAAGTCTTTATAAAAATACATATCCATATATACCATATATAATTCCTATATTATAATGTTATAATTTCCTAATTATTATCTATAGGTACGCTATGTTTATCCATTTTTTTTATATTATGTATAATATATTATTTATATGGATCAAATTTTTATATATATCGATATATATTTAGATATATATGTATATATGATTCATATATTAAAATATTATCTACATGTTTCTTATATACATATTTCTTACTATATATTATATATATTATATGTATAAATTTCTTATATAATTTATATTATATATATTTATGTCCAATTATTTTATCTAATATAATTGATTAATCTAAATTCTCTAATCATAGGCTAACTTAATTAATTAAATTTGTTTACATTAATAATTTTTTAATCACATCAAATGAACTCCCTTAATTAAATCATTGAGTTTCCAGATATTACATTAAGCTTTTAGAGTACAACTTGCATATGGAATATTCTCTGTCATCTGTGGCACAAAGTGCTAACAAGGAATGTAAGGTCGTTGGGTTGAGGGACCCTTAATTTGCTTAGCTAATAAATCGAACGAGCCCCTTCCGTAGTCGATCGGCTGTTGTCGGAGACTCATCCTTCGCTCAGTCATTCTAGTCAGACCTGAAGGGCGCTGGAATTCCTTTCTATTTAAATTTCCTTGTACAAAAATAGTACAAGTGCAGAACTTTTCCTAACAACCCGCATGTTCGATCAAATATGTGTTTGATCAATCAAGCAAGTTCTTGACGGATCAAAGCACACCTTGATTGAAGTACAATGTAACAACCCACCCTTCCTACTACTACTACTCTGAGGGTGACTGTTACTTACTTAAACTCTACTTAACCGAAGTTACTTACTCTAATATCAGAAATATTTAAAATTCTACGGAGAAATAATCTGAGCATAAAACTCCATCATTTATTTGAATTCTTACTACACTTTATAGCAAGCATACATGCAAGAAGGTAGTAATTATGCTGCCACCAATTAAAACATCTCACTGCAATTTCGTAACAGCTAAATAAACAACTAAGAGGCATTTGCAGATACTTTGGCAGGTAACAAAAAAAACCACAAAGGCATTTTCAAACAAACACCTCCAGCCGAATTCCAAGATTTCCAGCAAGCAACATAATTTTCAAAGGCAGGTAAACACTTCGGCAGTGCTACAAGACGTTTCAGCATTACAAGGTAACCAAAACAGGTGCTGGTCCCCAAAACTCAACTCAGCATAATAAAGCAATTAAAGCATACTCATTTAGAAGAGTGACCTACGGTTTATCATGGATTTCCCAGCTGTACAGCAACTAAAACTGCTGTTAACACACACCACCAAAAGTGAGGTACACATCTAAACTACAGCCACCCTTAAACTCATTAACAGAAGATCTATTTCAATAACAGGACTAGCATATCAAATAAACGAATTATACATCCAAGTGTTATGAGTTCATAATTATTGTATGTATATCAAGTTGACTACAGAATCGTATATGTCAGCAATGCCATATATTGCAATTAAATCAGTGGATAGTATTGACCTCTTAGCAGTGTCAAAACTAAAACAGGTAGCATGCAAATCAAAACTCCAGATTTAACATTAACCTACTGTATACTGCATCAAAACAACTCTAGAAATTCATTAGAACTAAAGCATTTAAGCAACTTTGAAACAGCAAAACCAATAACGTTCCCAGTACTGGCAATACAATCAAACAAATACTTCTTAACAATTGAATAAAGGTTCCAAATAAATTCTTTCTTAGTCCCGTGGCTTCCATAGTTCAACATCACAAAAGTATTTGACCAACTTCAAAACAGTAAAACAGGGAGAGCATAAAGAGTCTGAATTTTTTTATTAATTCTCCTAGTTATTTAAGAAGAAACCTAAATAATTTAACTTGCAGAAATTTAAAAGCAAGGTCCCCAAATCTTCCATCTCCGTCATCCACACACACATCACCAGTGTCTCCTTGTCGCCTTCTTCTATGCCATTTTAGCCTTTCCTTTATTTTTATCTGTATCTGCAGTAGGAGGAAAGGTAGTATCTATAAGCTAAAAGCTTAGTAAGTGCTTTCTACTCACAAAATCCGATACGGAATGCATAAGCATAAAAGAAAGCAGGGAAATACATGCTCAACATGAAAATAGCAAATGGAACTACATCATGCATCTCTAAAGGAAACAACAATTTAATTTGCTAAAATTGGCAACTTTGATAAAAGAACTTGTTCTGTTTGTTTCCAAATAAATACTTGTATACTTTAAAAATAATATTCAACTTTACTTGGGCCCGGCATTGTACCACTTTGCGCGCCTTTCTTAATGAGAATTGAGGTAGCTAATCCCAAAACCATTAAGACACTTCTAGACCTTATGTCTAGGGGCAACTTGAAGCCCATCCCTTGGACCTTGTGTCCGGTACATGCCCTTTTAAAAGTAAAATACTTTTCTTTATATCCTTCTTTAAATACTTCTTGTAATAAAATGCCTTGGCATTTATTTAAGCACTTAGTGTGCTTTGATTCTAAATTCTGGAATTCAAGATCAATTTGTGACCATAGTCTTACTTTGCTTGTATTTCTCACATATATACATTATGCACAGGATTCTAAAACCATATGCCACTAATAAGTATCTGGATATATCCAAAACAAACTCAATCAGAATTAACAACCCACATGGTCTTAGGAAGCTCACGGCAGTAACAGGTTTCAAATGACAAACTTGTGAAACTAAGCATTTTTGAATCTTAACCATTCTTTAATCATGCCATGATTGGAAAGAAGCATAGCTACTTAGACATGCTTGAAATGTAAGGTAAAAACATCCAAAAAGCATGCTGTGACAATCAAGGAAAACATCAAAACTCTGTCCGTGCATTAAAATGGCCAAAGGACTTAACCCAAAACTTAAACCGAATTGTTAAAGCAAGGGTTGCAATCTAATCCATATGCTAGAATGAAAAGGTTGCTATTGTTCATTTCACAACAAAAATGCAAAACAAAACCCTGAGAGCTACTCCTACCGCAGGTGAGAAGCACTTACAGCGGTGGTTCTTGGACTTACAACACGAGGAGCGCCCTAGGTTTTCGGTAGAGCTTCGGTTTCTCCCTTTTCCTTGTGTTCCCCAAGCTTTCCTTGCCGGAAAGGTCACCCACGGGTGGAGACCGGCCGGAAAACGCCTCGCCGACGTCGAGAGGAGGAAACCCTCGCCTTGGCTGCGGTTTCGCCCGAGAGGAGAATCGCGCCGTCGAGGAAAGAAAAAGAGAGGAAAAGGCTTAGGTTTAGGTCACGGAAAAATCACTTAACCCTTTATAACTTAGTTTTAATTCGATTTCCAACTATGCTTAAATCTATTTCTCTCCATGCTAGGTTAATAAAACACGCGCAGCCCAGCTGGTTAGTCGGCTCTCAACCAACCCAAGGGGTCTAGGCTTCGAATCCTTATCCGCGCACCTCTTTATTTACAAAGTTTATTTTCGGTTTCTAAAATATCGCTTAACTATGCTATAAATTTAATTCTTTCCTTATAAGGTTAACAAAAACCTTGTAGCTCAGCTGGTTGGGCTGGGTTCGACTGAGATTCGGTTCGGGTCAAGGTCTTGGGTTCGAGTCTCCCCTTCAACGTTTTTTTTTTTTTTTATTTTTTTAAACTTCTTTCTTTTTGTGACCCTACTAAACGACCTCCAAAATTTGCATAAAAATGCTCTAAAAATTCCTAAAAATCTCTAGAATATTTTAAAAGTATTTCCAAATATTTTTATGGACTTTTAGAACTTAAAATAAGGAAAATTGGGTCGTTACAATTCCCCATACCTTATAAAAAGTTCGTCCTCGAACTTAGAATAGCTCTGGATACTTCTGTCTCATACTGTCCTCCCGCTCCCAAGTGACTTCCTCGTGCTTCTGGTTCTGCCAGACGACCTTCACTAGTGGTACTTTCTTGCTTCTTAGTCTCTTGACTGCTCTGTCCACTATCTGTGTAGGTCTACTCTCAAAACTAAGATCCTCTTGGATCTGCACTGACTGAGGCTCAATCACTTGGCTAGGGTCATGGAGGCACTTCTTTAACATGGAGACATGAAACACATTGTGTATTGCTGACATGTCTTGTGGTAATTCCAGCTTGTAAGCTACCTTCCCAATCCTGTCTGTAATCAGGTAAGGTCCTACATAGCGAGGACTCAATTTGCCCTTCTTGCCAAATCTCATCACTCCCTTCATAGGAGCAACTTTGAGAAAAACTGAATCTCCTACTTGAAATTCCAATGGCCTACGGCGTGTGTCAGCATAGCTTTTTTGTCTACTCTGGGCAGTCTGATTTTCTGAATAGCCTGAGTGGTTTCTTCTATCAGCTCTGTCTGAATGCCCAGCTCTACTTCCATTTCTTTTCTTTCACCTGCTTCTTGCCAGCATATAGGTGATCTGCACTTTCTACCATACAATGCTTCATATGGTGCCATCCTGATGGTGGCTTGGTAGCTGTTGTTGTAGGCAAACTCAGCTAAGCACAGATACTTGCACCAACTGCCTTTAAAATCTAGTGCACAAGCCCTGAGCATATCTTCTAAGATCTGATTTACTCGCTCTGTCTGTCCATCAGTCTGAGGATGGAAGGCTGTGCTGAACTTGAGCTTGGTGCCTAGTGCAGTCTGTACACACTCCCAAAAGTGAGAGGTGAAGCGCCCATCTCTATCAGAAATAATAGATTTGGGAACTCCGTGAAGTCTGATCACCTCTTTAACATACAGCTGTGCTAACTGCTCTATAGAGTGAGACACTTTGATGGCTAGAAAATGAGCAGACTTGGTCAATCTGTCCACTATCACCCATATCGCATCATATCCATTTGTGGTTCTTGGGAGACCTGTTATGAAATCCATGGATATGTCTTCTCACTTCCACTGGTATTGGAAGAGGTTGTAAAACTCCTCCTGGTCTCTGATACATGTCAGGCAGGTACTGACATATTTAACTACATCTCTTTTGAGTCCAGACCACGAACTTCTTCACGTCTGGTACATCTTGGTAGAACCAGGATGCATAGAATATGGCGTACTATGGGCCTCTTCTAAAATTCTCTTTCTACTCTTCATCATTGGGAACACAAAGGCGATTTCCGATAAAGAATTCCACTGTCGATACTCAAATTCAATTTCCTTCTTCTTGTATTCCTTGCTTGATCTTTTGGATATCCGGATCCTCACTTTGCTTTTTCTGTATATCCTCAAGCGGGGTTGACTCTAGGGTCAATGCAGAGAGTTGCCCATAAATAATTTCAAGTCCAAAATCTAATAACTCCTTCTGCAGTGACAGGGCTAATGATGACAAAGACATCAGGGACGCACTGGACTTTCTGCTTAGTGCATTTGCCACTTTGTTAGCTTTGCCTGGGTGGTAGAGGATTTCACAGTCATAATCTTTGATCAACTCTAGCCACCGTTGTTGTCTCATGTTTAAGTCCTTCTGAGTGAAGAAGTACTTAAGACTCTGATGATCTGTGAAGATTCTACACTGAACTCCATACAAATAATGTCGCCAGAGTTTCAGTGCAAAAACCACAACTGTCAGTTCAAGATCATGAGTGGGATAGTTCTTCTCGTAGTCTTCGAGTTGTCTGGAAGCATAGGCTATGACTTTTCCTTCTTGCATAAGTACAACTCCTAAGCCCATCTTGGAAGCATCACTGTAGATGTCAAAACTCTTGTCACTCTCTGGAACAATCAAAATAGGAGCACTGGTCAGTCTCTTCTTCAACTCTTGGAAACTCTGCTCACATTTATCTGACCATCCAAACCTCTTGTTCTTTCTGGTGAGAGCTGTTAGTGGAGAGGCTATCCTGGAAAAATCCTCCACGAACTTCCTGTAGTACCCAGCTAAACCAAGGAAGCTTCTGATCTCCCTGGCATTCTTGGGTCTACTTCCAGTGTTGACCGCTTCTACTTTGGTTGGATCTACGAATACCTTCTTTTGAAACAATGTGACCTAAAAATGCCACTGAACCAGAACTCGCACTTTGAGAATTTAGCATAGAGTTGCTTTTGTTGAAGGGTCTAACTATTCTCAAGTGCGTGTCATGCTCCTCCAAGTTCTGGAATAGACTAGAATGTCGTCTATGAACACAATGACGAACTTGTCGAGGTATTCTCTGAATACTCTATTCATCAAGTCCATGAAGACTGCAGGTGCATTAGTCACACCAAAAGGCATGACTATGAATTCGTAGTGTCCGTATCTGGTCCTGAAAGCTGTTCTGGGTATGTCACTCTCCTTCACTTTCAACTGATGGTACCCAGAGCGCAGATCTATCTTGGAGAACACTGTTGCACCTTTCAATTGATCAAATAAATCATCGATCCTGGGCAGTGGATACTTGTTCTTGATGGTCACCTGATTCAGAGCCCTATAATCTATGCACATCCGCATAGATCCATCCTTCTTCTTGACAAACTGTTGGAACCCCAAGGTTGTTTTGGTGTGATCAACAAGTTAAGTTAGGTCCTGCGTTGTTTCTAACCTTGTGTCTAAGTGTGCAGGAGCTTAGGAGCACAGGTACTCGAGCGGAAGACGCAGCTAGCGAGAAGGGAGCCGACGAGGTGACAGTGGAAGAGTACACCAGTGGACGAGAAGGAAGTGCGCGGTGGGTCCGGAAGGCCGGAGCGGAAGATTGCTCGGGAGCAAGAGACGCAGCTAAGCCGAAGGTTGGCACGGGTGCGACCGAGAGACTAAGTCTGCGGATGAGTACGCTGGTGGGCGAGAAGGAACATGCGTAATTCCGAGGGACGAGAAGCCGGGAAGCACGCTCGAGAAGACCGGAAGATGGGTTCGGGTGAGCCCTATTCCGGATGTCGAGATCACCCAAGCAAGCGGAGCCGAGCAAAGACCCGGACCGGCGGTGAACCGGAGAAGAGAGACGGACCAAAAGTCAAGGGTTGACTTTTGGCTCGGCGCCGGAACTATCCGGGCGCCTGTCCGGCGCCGGAACCATCCGGCGCCTGAATGGACTTTCAACAGGATCGAGTTTTGACTCGATCCGACCGTGGGATAAAATTTATCCCCAGGCGCCGGAACCATTCAGCGCCTGCACCAAGACTATAAATATAGCCTTGGTCCGGAAGCTTAACAACTCACTTGTAATCCGATTGCTTGCACTCTCTTTAGTCTAAGTTTTTTGCACTTCAACATTGTACGAGGCTTCTCCGCCGAAGGAGTTTTATTGAGCTTAATCTTCCTTGGATTAACAACCACATTGGTTGTAACCAAGTAAATCTTTTGTGCCTCGCTTTTCTTTATGCTTTTAATTTACTGCTTAGTTTATTTATGCAAGTGTTAGCCTAAAGAGTTCGAGGAGGGTTTGTTTTCCTTTTGTGTTAGCAGGATATCCAACAACCCCCCTAGCCGGCCCAACGGTCCTACAAGTGGTATCAGAGCCGAGACGCCTCGGAAGGACTAACCACCGTCTGAAGCAACAAAACGATGGACGGAGCTAGCGAATATCCACCAGCATTCAAGGGGGAGTTTTCTTCATGGAAGAAACAAATGGAGGTATATCTTAATTCTGATGTTGGTATTTCTTTCATATTAAAATCTGGCTATGAAGCACCAAAGACAACGAATGGAGAAGAACTCGATCTACGCCTCTGGAACAAGAAGCAATGCAACGAGTTTGTGGCAAACGGGCGAGCTGAATTCCATCTTCTAACCGTAATACGAAAAGAAGATCTCGACAGAGTCGGAGAGTACAAAAATGCAAAAGAACTGTGGGAAAAGTTCTTGAAGATCTACGAAGAACCAGCCAATGTCGAGGATGAATCCAACACCTATTCAACGCCAGAACAGTCCGAGAATGAGGAAACTGTCGAGATAGTCGATCTCCATCCCGAGGACACAGAAAGCTCATCCCAAGTGAGCATCAATGAAGGGGGAGAGATATTGGAAGAAAGCAACTCAACAGGGGGAGAATCAACGACCGACGAGGTAAGTAAGGTATGGTCTCTACCTTCTGAACAACCGGTTAATTCAATAGAAAAATTGCCTGAAGATTTTTGTGATTTAAAAATTGAATTATCGAAAAAGTTTTTTGAATTAGAAAATCAATTGTCAAATTTTTCTTACAAATTAGAAATATTATCAAAAGAAATTTGCAAATTTAAAAATATTTTGACAAAAGAATTATGCAAATCAGAAGAATTTTTCGAATTACAAATTTCTCTCTCGAAAGAGTTTTGCAATTCAGAAAATGAGTCATCGAAAAAGTGTTTCGGATTAAGAAATCTATTATTAATAAATTCCTGCAAATTAGAATTTTTATTAAAAAATTCTTGCAAATTACAAAATATTCTTTCAAACGAATTTTGCACATTATCGAAAGAATTTTTTATAGCGTCGAAAATTTTTATCAAGTTAGAATCTATGCTATCGAAATATTTTTGTGAACTTGAAATTCAAAAAATAATAGAAATTAACATGATACAAATTGTTGCATGTTTAATATTTTTTGCTTTAAATCTGAAAAAGTGTGACTTAAGAATTTCTGATAAATTAAAATGGAAATTTAAACCTTCTGATTAAAGCATAAAATATATAAATAAATAAATGCATAGAAAATTTCTCTTTATGTTATTAATTCTCTGAAATTTTCTTGCATAAAGTTTTCTGTTTAGAAACTTCTTAATCTTAATGTCGAATGACTTAGAAACTCATCTTAACTTAGAAATATTTCCCTGAAAATTATTGAAATAGAGTTTCAAAATTTTTTTTAATGTCAACCCTTAGATTTCGTTAGTACCCCATTTTTATTGTGATCAAAGGGGGAGAAGGGAAAGTATAAGTCTAGGGGGAGGTAGAAAAAAATTGAAAATTAAAATTTGGAATGTTTGAAATTTAATTTTTTCTATCATGTTGCATGTTATTACAATAAACTGTTTAATTTCATATCTATTGTTGACCCTAGCTTAACTTGGGTTGATCACACCAAAAAGGGGGAGATTGTTGGAACCCCAAGGTTGTTTTGGTGTGATCAACAAGTTAAGTTAGGTCCTGCGTTGTTTCTAACCTTGTGTCTAAGTGTGCAGGAGCTTAGGAGCACAGGTCGGGCGGAAGACGCAGCTAGCGAGAAGGACTAGACGCCAGCGTCCAGGGACGAGTCTTTGGAAGAGTACACACCATGACGAGAAGGAAGTGCGCGGGTGGGTCCGAGGTACGAAAGCCGGGCGGAAGATTGCTCGGGAGCAAGAGCGCTAGCCGAAGGTCGGACAGGTGCGGCCAGAGACGAAGTCTCGGATGAGTACTGGTGGAAGAGAAGGACATGCGGTAATTCCGAGGGACGCGGAAGGAAGCACGCTCGAGAAGACCGGAAGATGGGTTGGGTGAGCCTATTCCGGATGTCGAGATCACCCAAGCAAGCGGGCCGGGCGAGAAAGACCCGGACGAGGCGGCTGAACCGAGAAGAGAGCCACGGACCAAAGTCAATCGGGTTGACTTTTGGCTCAGCGCCGGAACTATCCGGGCGCCGAGCTGTCCGGCGCCGGAACCATCCGGCGCCGAATGGACTTTCAACGATCGAGTTTGACTCGATCCGGCCAAAAATTTATTCTGGGCGCCCAGAACCATTCCAGGCGCCCAGACCAAGACTATAAATATAGCCTTGGTCCAGAAGCTTAAACAGAACTCACTGATTGTAAATCCAGTGCTTGCACACTCTCTTTTAGTCTAAGCTTCTGTTTTTTGCACTTCAACGCTGTACGAGGCTTCTCCGCCAGAAGGAGTTTTATTGAGCTTAATCTTCCTTGGATTAACAACCACATCGGTTGTAACCAAGTAAATCTTTTGTGCCTCACTTTTTCTTTATGCTTTTAATTTACTGCTTAGTTTATTTATGCAAGTGTTAGCCTAAAGAGTTCGAGGAGGGTTTGTTTTCCTTTTTGTGTTAGCAGGATATCCAACAACCCCCTCCTAGCCGGCCCAACGGTCCTACACAAACAACACAGGAGCTCCCCATGGTGAGTGACTAGGGTGTATGAAACCCTTGTCAAGTAGCTCCTGAAGTTGTTCTTGTAGCTCTTTCAACTCTGCTGGGGACATGCGGTATGGAGCTTTTGAAATTGGACCGGTACCAGGAACCAGTTCAATCTCAAACTCCACCTCTCTATTGGGAGGTAGTCCAGGTAGCTCTTCTGGGAACACCTCTGGATACTCACAGACTACTCGAACTTCCTCCTGCTTAGGTCTTTCTTCTTCCTCTGTACTCACAATGAATGCAAGAAAACCAGTACACCCTTTAGCTAACATCTGGTGAGCTGTGAGAGAAGAGAGGAATTTCTGGGTCTTCCTCTTTGGTACTCCTGTAAATTCAAAGGATGGTTCACCTTCTGGACTAAAGATCACTTTTCTTCTGCGGCAGTCCACTGAAGCACTGTACTTGCTGAGGAAATCCATACCCAAAATGATATCGAAATCCTGCATAGCGAGGACTACCAGATTAACACATAGCTCTCGGTCTGAAATTCTGACTGGTACAGACCGAAGCCACTGACTAGATTCCATGACTTCCCCAGAAGGTAGGGTTGTCAGGAACTTGGAATTCATGCTTTCTGTAGGTACCTGTAATTCCTTGGCAAAAGGTATGGATACAAAAGAATGGGTCGCCCCAGTATCAAATAGTGCAGTAGCTATATGCTGAAAAATAACTACTTGACCTGTTACGACCGTGGAGGCACTAGCAGCTTCCTCTTTGGTAAGGGAGAATACTCTGGCATTGTCAAAGGCTGGAACTGGTGGAGCTTCCAACCTTCCTTGACTGATCTGAGGTCCTTCCAGAGTTGCAGGCATATAATGTAGTTGAGGCTTGGCTCCATATTGTATTGGCTGTGGCTGGGGTGCTTTGAACTTGTTAGGACACTGTTTGGCCATGTGTCCTTCTTGACCACAAGAATAACATCCAGTCTTACCCAAGAGGCAGGCTCCTGGGTGTGTTCTCCCACATTTAGGGCAGGGAAGGAGCTTAGTCTGTTTGGTTTCTGGTCCTCCCTTCTGGTTACTTCCTGAATCCCACTGCTTTCTTTTAGTGCCCTTGCCTTTCCAGTTCTGATTATTTGACTGGGGTTTCTGATTTCCCCCAGTCTTGGTCTCCATCTTGATTGGCTTGTGCTGCTCTCTTTGTGCCTTCATGCTATTCAGGTAGTGCTCAGCTACTAAGGCTCTACTGACCAACTCTTCTCCAGTCAGGGGTTGATGAGTTCCACCGCTCACATTGAGTGATATCACAGGCCTCAGCATTCTGAGCATTAGTCTGACTCGCTCCTTCTCTGTACTTACTAGTTCTGGGCAGAGACGAGCTAGCCTGTTGAATCTTTTAACTGCTTCCTCCACTGTCAGATCACCCTGTCTGAACTCCATAAACTCCTCGTAGTGCTTATTGGTGATCCTTTGGCGGAAGAACTCGTCGTAGAACTCTGTCTCAAAATCAATCCATCTCATCTGATTGACTGCCCTCTTGCTCTTGACTCTCTCCCACCACATGCGTGCGTCTCCAGTCAGGCAAAAGGAGGCACACTTGACCTTCTCGACTTCTGGCCAGTCAAGAAGCTCCATGGTGCTCTCCAGTGTTTTGAACCAAGCCTGGGCATCCCAGGGCTCAGTTGTGCCTGAGAAACTCTCTGGTTTCAGTTTCAGCCACTGTATGAGGTAGGCTTCTTGTCTCTGGGGTGCTGTGACGACTCCTTGGGCAGCTGGTGGAACCTCAGTTACCACTGGAGTCTCCACAGTTACTGTTTGAGGAGTAGGAGGGACTGGTTGCTGATTTGCCATCAGATTGGCAATTACTTGCTGCTGTTCAGCTACTTGTTTCTGAAGTTGGGCAACAACTTCAGAAAGATTGGGCTCAGTTGAGCCTGGCACCTCATTCTCCTGAACATGGTCCTCAACACGAGCGGTACGGGGACGTCCTCTTCTCGACATCTAGTTAAACAAATAAGAAAATTTGATGATTTCTCTACCCTTTCTAAACATACCCATTTATATATTAAGAAAGGAAATAGCTAAAAAAAAATAAAACTCTTATCTTACTCATTCTCTTATAACTATCCATCCATACTGCAAATAATAATGTAAATAAAGGAAAGCAATAAAGAAAGAACTTAAATACTTTCTTACTTGAAAGCGGCAAGGATGATGCTGATGTGTGTGTGTTGCGGGAATATGGACCTGCTCTGATACCAACTGTAACAACCCACCCTTCCTACTACTACTACTCTGAGGGTGACTGTTACTTACTTAAACTCTACTTAACCGAAGTTACTTACTCTAATATCAGAAATATTTAAAATTCTACGGAGAAATAATCTGAGCATAAAACTCCATCATTTATTTGAATTCTTACTACACTTTATAGCAAGCATACATGCAAGAAGGTAGTAATTATGCTGCCACCAATTAAAACATCTCACTGCAATTTAGTAACAGCTAAATAAACAACTAAGAGGCATTTGCAGATACTTTGGCAGGTAACAAAAAAAACCACAAAGGCATTTTCAAACAAACACCTCCAGCCGAATTCTAAGATTTCCAGCAAGCAACATAATTTTCAAAGGCAGGTAAACACTTCGGCAGTGCTACAAGACGTTTCAGCATTACAAGGTAACCAAAACAGGTGCTGGTCCCCAAAACTCAACTCAGCATAATAAAGCAATTAAAGCATACTCATTTAGAAGAGTGACCTACGGTTTATCATGGATTTCCCAGCTGTACAGCAACTAAAACTGCTGTTAACACACACCACCAAAAGTGAGGTACACATCTAAACTACAGCCACCCTTAAACTCATTAACAGAAGATCTATTTCAATAACAGGACTAGCATATCAAATAAACGAATTATACATCCAAGTGTTATGAGTTCATAATTATTGTATGTATATCAAGTTGACTACAGAATCGTATATGTCAGCAATGCCATATATTGCAATTAAATCAGTGGATAGTATTGACCTCTTAGCAGTGTCAAAACTAAAACAGGTAGCATGCAAATCAAAACTCCAGATTTAACATTAACCTACTGTATACTGCATCAAAACAACTCTAGAAATTCATTAGAACTAAAGCATTTAAGCAACTTTGAAACAGCAAAACCAATAACGTTCCCAGTACTGGCAATACAATCAAACAAATACTTCTTAACAATTGAATAAAGGTTCCAAATAAATTCTTTCTTAGTCCCGTGGCTTCCATAGTTCAACATCACAAAAGTATTTGACCAACTTCAAAACAGTAAAACAGGGAGAGCATAAAGAGTCTGAATTTTTTTTATTAATTCTCCTAGTTATTTAAGAAGAAACCTAAATAATTTAACTTGCAGAAATTTAAAAGCAAGGTCCCCAAATCTTCCATCTCCGTCATCCACACACACATCACCAGTGTCTCCTTGTCGCCTTCTTCTATGCCATTTTAGCCTTTCCTTTATTTTTATCTGTATCTGCAGTAGGAGGAAAGGTAGTATCTATAAGCTAAAAGCTTAGTAAGTGCTTTCTACTCACAAAATCCGATACGGAATGCATAAAAGAAAGCAGGGAAATACATGCTCAACATGAAAATAGCAAATGGAACTACATCATGCATCTCTAAAGGAAACAACAATTTAATTTGCTAAAATTGGCAACTTTGATAAAAGAACTTGTTCTGTTTGTTTCCAAATAAATACTTGTATACTTTAAAAATAATATTCAACTTTACTTGGGCCCGGCATTGTACCACTTTGCGCGCCTTTCTTAATGAGAATTGAGGTAGCTAATCCCAAAACCATTAAGACACTTCTAGACCTTATGTCTAGGGGCAACTTGGAGCCCATCCCTTGGACCTTGTGTCCGGTACATGCCCTTTAAAGTAAAATACTTTTCTTTATATCCTTCTTTAAATACTTCTTGTAATAAAATGCCTTGGCATTTATTTAAGCACTTAGTGTGCTTTGATTCTAAATTCTGGAATTCAAGATCAATTTGTGACCATAGTCTTACTTTGCTTGTATTTCTCACATATATACATTATGCACAGGATTCTAAAACCATATGCCACTAATAAGTATCTGGATATATCCAAAACAAACTCAATCAGAATTAACAACCCACATGGTCTTAGGAAGCTCACGGCAGTAACAGGTTCCAAATGACAAACTTGTGAAACTAAGCATTTTTGAATCTTAACCATTCTTTAATCATGCCATGATTGGAAGAAGCATAGCTACTTAGACATGCTTGAAATGTAAGGTAAAAACATCCAAAAAGCATGCTGTGACAATCAAGGAAAACATCAAAACTCTGTCCGTGCATTAAAATGGCCAAAAGAACTTAACCCAAAAACTTAAACCGAATTGTTAAAGCAAGGGTTGCAATCTAATCCATATGCTAGAATGAAAAGGATGCTATTGTTCATTTCACAACAAAAATGCAAAACAAAACCCCGAGAGCTACTCCTACCGCAGGTGAGAAGCACTTACCGCGGTGGTTCTTGGACTTACAACACGAGGAGCGCCCTAGGTTTTCGGTAGAGCTTCGGTTTCTCCCTTTTCCTTGTGTTCCCCAAGCTTTCCTTGCCGGAAAGGTCACCCACGGGTGGAGACCGGCCGGAAAACGCCTCGCCGACGTCGAGAGGAGGAAACCCTCGCCTTGGCTGCGGTTTCGCCCGAGAGGAGAATCGCGCCGTCGAGGAAAGAAAAAGAGAGGAAAAGGCTTAGGTTTAGGTCACGGAAAAATCACTTAACCCTTTATAACTTAGTTTTAATTCGATTTCCAACTATGCTTAAATCTATTTCTCTCCATGCTAGGTTAATAAAACACGCGCAGCCCAGCTGGTTAGTCGGCTCTCAACCAACCCAAGGGGTCTAGGCTTCGAATCCTTATCCGCGCACCTCTTTATTTACAAAGTTTATTTTCGGTTTCTAAAATATCGCTTAACTATGCTATAAATTTAATTCTTTCCTTATAAGGTTAACAAAAACCTTGTAGCTCAGCTGGTTGGGCTGGGTTCGACTGAGATTCGGTTCGGGTCAAGGTCTTGGGTTCGAGTCTCCCCTTCAACGTTTTTTTTTTTTTTTTTTTTTTTAAACTTCTTTCTTTTTGTGACCCTACTAAACGACCTCCAAAATTTGCATAAAAATGCTCTAAAAATTCCTAAAAATCTCTAAAATATTTTAAAAGTATTTCCAAATATTTTTATGGACTTTTAGAACTTAAAATAAGGAAAATTGGGTCGTTACATACAAGATCGTTGACCTCTTGTGTTGGTATTCCAAAAAACGATACAAAGAAAACTAACTAATTACGCAGCGGAATTAAAGAACTATTTGTACCTTTTCTTTGTAGCTAAATGTCTCTTGATCTTCTGCCGTATTCCTCTCCTCTTCTTGGAAGTCGTGTGGGCGATGATCTACTAAGACAACATCACCCTCCTTCTCTTCTCGCTTTCCAAACCGTCGACTACAAAAGGAGGTTATACGATGGGGCACCTTCTCTTCTTCTTCCTCTTCTTCGTCTTCTTCAAGCCGTTGGTCGCCAATGGATTGCTAGGAAGGGGCACCGGTCCTAGCTAGGAGAGGAATGGGGGAGGCCCTTGCAAGGTGAGGAAGGGGTGGCCCTAGCTTGGGAAGAAATGGCGCGCCGGCCCTAAGGAGGGAAGAGGGGCGCCAGCCACAAGGAGGGAAGAGATTTTTGGAAGATTAGGAAAATTAGGTTTTAGGAGCCACCACCTACTCATTTTTATAGGCTTGCCGTCGGTTACAAAGAAAGAAAAATAACATAATTCTGTTTAAAAAAAATCTCCTTTTTTATAACCGAATTCTGTTTAGAAAAAATCTCCCTTTCTATAACCAAATTAAACCAAACCAAGTTAAGTTAAACCAAACCAAGTTAAGTTAAACTAAACCAAGTTAAACCAAACCCAATTAAACCAAACTAAGTTAAGGATGGGTGGATGCGAGGCTTTATATAGAGGCTACAACAGGGACCTAAAGGAGGAATTGGTTTAGGCCTCCTGATGGGCTTGGGCTTCCTGTGCTCGGCTCGAACACCCAACCCAAGTCCATCAATAATAACCCATACCTCTAAAGGGTTATTATTGAACTACCACACCAATCCCATATTATAATATGGGCTCCTTCTTATCATGAGTGTGTTAATCTCCCTGTGTTTAAGATATCGTATGTCCGTTAATTAAATGAGTTACTGATAACTCAATTAATTAACATCTGATTCCAAGAGTAGTACCACTCAACTTTATTATTATGCCAGACTAGGTCCACCTGCAGTGTTTACATGATAATCCTTATGAGCGTCTCAAAGGGACATCATCAGCCTAAGTAATTAGAACACAAATTCCTTCTATAATCAACAATACACCATATAAATTGTATTATTTCCCAACTCATCGGTCCTATTGATTTAATGAATAAATCTCACTCATTGATAAGTTAAAGAAATAAATACTAAGAATACATGCTTGTTATTATATAGGGATTAAGAGGACGTACATCCATAATAACAGAGGTTATGTTCTTTTATGTAGTCAGTATAAATAGAACAACCTCAAATGGTCCTGCTCAATACACACATAGTGTACTAGTATAATTTTATAGTCAAGACAGACTAATACCAAATTACATTATAACCGTTCCAATGGTTTGTCCCAATTCATCTTGGTTGCGAGCTACTATTTATAATTTATAAGAAATCGATAACATGATCTTCTGTGTGACACCACACACCATGTTATCTACAATATAAATTAAATGGACAACTGCATTAACATATATATAAATATAAAATGCAAACATTTTACTAAGGTGATTCTCATTTCAAAATATTTCAAAACAGATGTTTATACAAAAGCTAGGCTTATAGTATACATCCCAACAATATTCCACTTATACTAAAAGACTATGCTACCATAAATGCTGTCATACATCTGATTCTCATCCCCTCAACATGCCTATCAAAAGCTCTCGCCGGAAGGGCCTTAGTGAAAGGATCTCCCAGGTCATCTGCTAATGTAATCTTGGCGACAGCAACCTCACCTCATTTTACGATGTCTCGTATCAGGTGGTACTTTCGCTCAATGTGTTTACTTGCCTTATGGGCTCGTGGTTCCTTCGAGTTTGCTACTGCACCACTATTATCACAATAAATTATGATAATTTTGAACAAAACAGGAATCACATCTAAGTCCATCAAGTATTTTCTGAGTTATACAACTTCTTTGGCTGCCTCAGATGCTGCCACATACTCAGCTTCCATGGTGGAGTCTGAAACGTGTTTCTGCTTAACACTCCTTTATGCTACGGATCCATCTCCCAAAGTAAACACATACCCCAAGGTTGATTTACTGTTGTCCCTATCTGATTGGAAGTCCGAATCCGTGTAACCCACAGGGAGTAAATCATCTGTCTGGTAAACCAGCATATAATCTCTAGTCCTTTTCAGGTACTTTAATATATGTTTTATGGCAGTCCAATGCCCTAGTCCTAGATTACTTTGATATCTGCTAACCATGCCCACAGCAAAACAGATATCCGGTCTCGTACATAGCATCGCATACATTAGGCTTCCTACAGCCGAAGCATAAGGAACTGCCTTCATCTCCTCTATCTCCTTTGATGTCTTAGGACACATCTCTTTAGATAAAGGTACTCCATGTCAAAAAGGTAGAAAACCTTTCTTGGAGTTTTGCATGCTAAATCGATATAGGATAGTATCAATGTATAAAGCTTGGGATAAGCACAATATCATTTTCTTGCGATCCCTTATTACTTTGATCCCAAGAATATGTCCACATTCTCCCAAGTCCTTCATATTAAACTGCTTGGATAACCATACCCTTACGTCTGACAACACTTTGACATTGTTGCCAATGAGCAAAATGTCATCTACGTATAGTACAAGAAATACCACCACGTTTTTGTCACTTTTCTTGTATAAACAAGACTCATCCGGACACTGAATGAATCCATAAGACTGGATCACTTCATTAAATCGGATGTTCCAAGATCTGGAAGCTTGCTTCAGTCCATAAATGGACTGATTGAGCTTACATACAAGATGCTCTTTGCCCTTTGCAATGAATCCCTCTAGTTGCTTCATATAGATGTTTTCTTCAAGACTTCCATTAAGAAAAGCTGTCTTGATGTCCATTTGCCAAACCTCATAATCCATATAAGCAGCAATAGATAAAAGGATCCGGATAAACTTAAGCATGGCTGCCAGCGAAAAGGTTTCCTCATAATCGATTCCCTCTTTCTGAATATACCCCTTCACAACAAGCCTTACTTTAAAGGTTTCCACCATCCTGTCTGTTTCTCTTTTCCTTTTATAGACTCATTTACATCCAATGGATTTTACACCATTTGGTGGTTCTACAAGATCCCATACCTGATTAAAATGCATAGATTATATTTCAGAGTTCATCGCACTTTGCCAAGATGCTGCATCTTTATCTTGGAGTGCTTCATCATATGTCCAAGGATCAGCTTCATGTTCACCAAGGATCAAGTCCGAAGACTCTCCCAAAAATATGATTCTTTTAGGTTGCCTAACAACCCTCCCACTACGACAAGGCACCACCTATAATTGTGCATCATTTGTGACACGTGTTGCAGTTACTTGTGGTATCTCATCTTGTACCGTTGGTGCTAAAGTAGAAGTGTCCTCTCTTATTTCCTTAAGAACAATTTTACTCATGGGCTTGTGGTTCATTACATATTCCTCTTCTAAAAATCGGGCATTGATGCTAACAATGACCTTTTGATCTTTAGGACTATAAAACAAATCACCTTTCGTTCCTTTAGGATATCCTATGAACAGATATCCGGTCTCGTACATAGCATCGCATACATTAGGCTTCCTACAGCCGAAGCATAAGGAACTGCCTTCATCTCCTCTATCTCCTTTGATGTCTTAGGACACATCTCTTTAGATAAAGGTACTCCATGTCAAAAAGGTAGAAAACCTTTCTTGGAGTTTTGCATGCTAAATCGATATAGGATAGTATCAATGTATAAAGCTTGGGATAAGCACAATATCCTTTTCTTGCGATCCCTTATTACTTTGATCCCAAGAATATGTCCACATTCTCCCAAGTCCTTCATATTAAACTGCTTGGATAACCATACCCTTACGTCTGACAACATTTTGACATTGTTGCCAATGAGCAAAATGTCATCTACGTATAGTACAAGAAATACCACCACGTTTTTGTCACTTTTCTTGTATAAACAAGACTCATCCGGACACTGAATGAATCCATAAGACTGGATCACTTCATTAAATCAGATGTTCCAAGATCTGGAAGCTTGCTTCAGTCCATAAATGGACTGATTGAGCTTACATACAAGATGCTCTTTGCCCTTTGCAATGAATCCCTCTAGTTGCTTCATATAGATGTTTTCTTCAAGACTTCCATTAAGAAAAGCTGTCTTGATGTCCATTTGCCAAACCTCATAATCCATATAAGCAGCAATAGATAAAAGGATCCGGATAAACTTAAGCATGGCTGCCAGCGAAAAGGTTTCCTCATAATCGATTCCCTCTTTCTGAATATACCCCTTCACAACAAGCCTTACTTTAAAGGTTTCCACCATCCTGTCTGTTTCTCTTTTCCTTTTGTAGACTCATTTACATCCAATGGATTTTACACCATTTGGTGGTTCTACAAGCTCCCATACCTGATTAGAATGCATAGATTATATTTCAGAGTTCATTGCACTTTGCCAAGATGCTGCATCTTTATCTTGGAGTGCTTCATCATATGTCCAAGGATCAGCTTCATGTTCACCAAGGATCAAGTCCGAAGACTCTCCCAAAAATATGATTCTTTTAGGTTGCCTAACAACCCTCCCACTACGACAAGGCACCACCTGTAATTGTGCATCATTTGTGGCACGTGTTGCAGTTACTTGTGGTATCTCATCTTGTACCGTTGGTGCTAAAGTAGAAGTGTCCTCTCTTATTTCCTTAAGAACAATTTTACTCATGGGCTTGTGGTTCATTACATATTCCTCTTCTAAAAATCGGGCATTGATGCTAACAATGACCTTTTGATCTTTAGGACTATAAAACAAATCACCTTTCGTTCCTTTAGGATATCCTATGAACAAGTGAACTTTTGTACGTGATTCTAACTTATCAGCGTTTTCCTTCAACACATGTGCTGGACTACCCCAAACCCGAATGTATTTCAAACTAGGCTTACGCTCATTCCACAATTCTGTGGGAGTAGAGGGTACTGACTTAGAAGATACCAAGTCCAGAATGTACGTCATCATTTCCAGAGCATATCCCCACTGTTGCATCATGGAAGTTATTGGATTAAGAGTATACAAATTACCAACCAACGTACCAGAACAGATAACCACCCTATTTTTCTTGACAACCACTTTGTCATCAAAAGAAACAGAATACCCATCCATGAATAATTTAGAAACTGAAATCAAGTTCTTTCTAAAACATGGTACATAAAAATAATTTTTCAAAATCAAAGTTTTATTCCTATCAAAGAATAAATAAACATCTCACACTACAACAGTCGTCACTGTCGTAGCATTGCCCATGTAGACGGTGATCTCTCCTTCATATAGTCGTTGGGTTTCTTGGAACCCCTGCAATGAATTGCAGACATGATCAGTGTCTCCCGTATCTACACACCAGGTACCAGTAGATAACACTGCTAAGCATGTTTTAACTACTAATGAATAAGATATACCTTTATTGTTAACCTTTCTACGAGGATAACCCATCTTTCTTATGGCGTCCTACTTGGCAGCCTGATTCCGGTGTCCGAAGAGTTCCTTGGGATTGAGTATCATGTCATAGGTAGTGGGTATGGCCTAATGCTGATGTTGCAGCACATTTGACATAGAAGCCAAAATGTAACACCGCGTCATCTCATCTGCCTTGACCCATTTCCTATGTCTCTCTATCTCCTTTTCACTAGAATCCTTATCAGGCACGATAGGACAGACCTTAAGAAGTATGAACTTGTATTCTTCAGCAGTTAAGACAATGTCCAAGTTTCATTTCCAATCAATATAATTTGGACCAGTAAGTTTGTTTTCTTTTAAAATAACAGCAAGAGGATTGAAAGCCATTTTGAAATCCTAAGAATCACAAAATAAAATATTTGGTCAAAACTTTAGAATTTAAAATAATATTGATTCCTCAAACAATATAATTTAAATTCACCAACACCTCAAAACACCATGAATTTCGTATGCCACAATAGTGTGGGCATATACTAATTCAAATATTTGTAAGAGGAGGTTTTACCCATTAATTTCATTATCTTGTCAACTTAACTTTATGACAAATAAAATGAATAGTTGGTCATCTTCGGTCACACAAATAATAGTAGTGACTCCGATTAAGAGGATACTATTAAACGCGCCTAAGTGTTACCATTACTTGATACTTAGTCCATTAATTAGGATTATGCTCCTTCAGATGGAGAAGATCACACATACCTAAATAATTTTCTATAATCATCCATAGAGGAAGTTTGATCTAGTGATCCGCAAACAAACTCATCTGATATGGAGGAAGGCACTTAAAGTCAATGCACAAGTTTGAATGCATCACCTACAAACCAGTAATGGAGACTATGGAATTTATTTAAATAATCTCTCTCCCACTTAGTTATTTAAATTGAGGAATTTTAACATGCACACACATTACAACACATAGCATCACAGCACATAGCATCACAACACATAAAAACAGCATATAAAAGCAATAAATATAAAAATAAAATTTTTAACTATTATAACCTCATCCAACGCTGTCCTCCAATATGTCGTCAATGGATCGTTGTCCTCCAATGTGACGCCAATGGATTAAGCCGTCACGTCTATCTCGCTTCCTTCTCCGCCGTGCATCTAGTCCTCAAAATAGCACAACACATAGCAAGGATACAAGACGCAACAAAAAAAATTTATATTTATCGATCTTATATTCCACAAAGGAATGTATATGTAATCTAGATCGAACAGAATATAAAAAATAATAATATAGCAACCGGTCATATTTAATTATTACAATCATCCACACACACCAACCTCGACATGCCCGAGGGTTCAAATCATGCACAAACACACAAAGCCATAATAGTTAGACTTAGGACGCCTGCAACCACAGAGTTAATCTATCTTGCACATCCTACTATTATCCGACCTAAGGAGGGAAGAGGGGCGCTGGCCACAAGGAGGGATGAGGTTTTTGGAAGATTAGGAAAATTAGGTTTTATGAGCCACCACCTACTCCTTTTTATAGGCTTGTCGTCGGTTACAAAGAAAGAAAAATAACAGAATTCTGTTAAGAAAAAATTTCCCTTTTTTATAACCGAATTCTGTTTAGAAAAAATCTCCATTTCTATAACCAAGTTAAACCAAACCAAGTTAAGTTAAACTAAACCAAGTTATGTTAAACCAAACCAAGTTAAACCAAACCCAGTTAAACTAAACCAAGTTAAGGATGGATGGATGAGTGCGAGGCTTTATATAGAGGCTACAATAGGGACCTAGAGGAGGAATTGGTTTAGGCCTCCTGATGGGCTTGGGCTTCCTGTGTTCGGCTCGAACACCCAACCCAAGTCCATCAATAATAACTCATACCACTAAAGGGTTATTATTGAACTACCGCATCAATCCCATATTATAATATGTGCTCCTTCTTATCATGAGTGCGTTAATCTCCCCGTGTTTAAGATATCGTATGTCCGTTAATTAAATGAGTTACTGACAACTCAATTAATTAACATCTGATTTCAAGAGTAGTACCATTCAACTTTATTATCATGCCGGATTAAGTCCACCTGCAGGGTTTACATGATAATCCTTATGAGCTCCTCAAGGGGACATCATCAGCCTAAATAATTAGGACACAGATTCCTTCTATTATCAACAACACACCATATAAATAGTATTATTTCTCAACTCATCGAGCCTATTGATTTAACGAATAAATCTCACCCATTGATAAGTTAAAGAAATAAATATTAAGTATACGTGCTTGTTATTATATAGGGATTAAGAGGATGCACATCCATAATAACAGAGGTTCTGTTCTTTTATGTAGTCAGTATAAATCAAATAACAAAATGATCCTGTTCAATATACACATAGTGTACTAGTGTAATTTTGTAGTCAAGACAGACTAATACCAAATTACATTACAACCGTTCCAATGGTTTGCCCCAATCCATCTTGGTTGTGAGCTACTATTTATAATTTATAAGAAACCGATAATATGATCTTTTGTGTGACACCACACACCATGTTATATACAATATAAATTAAATGGATAACTGCATTAACATATATATAAATATAAAATGTAAACATTTGATCAAGGTGATTCTCATTTCAAAATATTTCAAAACAGATGTTCATACAAAAGCTAGGTTTATAATATATATCCCAACAAGACCAAGTGTCAAGTTTGTCTGATCGGACGGAGAAAAATGGAGAGAGTGGAACTTCCTAGGGCAGGTCGATCAAAATAAGAAGATGATACTTTTGACGGTAAAGATTTTATAGAGATGGAAGATTAGGACTTTATATTCTATCAATTAAGTTATATATATTTTTTATTACACTAAGTCTTTATAAAAATACATATCCATATATACCATATATAATTCCTATCTTATAATGTTATAATTTCCTAATTATTATCTAATTCCTATATTATAATGTTATAATTTCCTAATTATTATCTACAGGTATGATCCTATTTTTTTCTTTATATTATGTATAATATATTATTTATATGGATCAATTTTTTATATATATCAAGATATATATTTATATATGATTCATATATTAAAATATTAGCTACACGTTTCTTATATACATATTTCTTACTATATATTATATATACACATTTCTTATATAATTTATATTACATATAAATATTTGTAATCCATATATATATATATATATATATATTATACATTATACATTATACCTAATATATTATTTATATTTTATTTCTATATTAATTAGATGAATAATTTATATGAACATTTTATATATTTATGCCCTATTATTTTTTCTAATATAATTGATTAATCTAAATTTCCTAATCATAAGTTAACTTAATTAATTAAATCTATTTACATTAATAATTCTTTAATCAATCAAATGAACTCCTTAATAAAACCATTGAGTTTCCAGATACTACATGAAATTTTTAGAATACAACTTGCATATGAAATATTCTCTGTCATCTGTGCCACAAAGCGTTAAAGCGTCAACAAGGAATGTAAGATCGTTGGGTTGAGGGTCCCTTAATATGCTTAGTTAATAAATCGACCGAGCCCCTTCCGTAGTCGATCGGTTGTCAATCACAGAAATGACTCAATTGGATTTGAGGAATATTGTCGGGACTCATCCTTTGCTCGGTCATTCTGGTCAGACCAAGTGTCAAGTTTGTCTGGTCGGACGATAAATTCAATCGGCTAAATTACTTGGCAAGAATAGTTGATCACGTTATCCCCGAGTGATGAAGAAGACTTGGCTCTGGAAGATACTGATTTAACTTGGGGCTCCACTAATACCGAGGGACTCGGGATTATACTGGCCCAAGGGTCCGATCGGATAATCACTCGGTCGAAATAATCAACTATGCTATCCCCAAATATTGATCCTTCCTTGATTTTGACTTCCATATCAATTGCTCTCCTGAATTTTAACCTGACTCAAGGGCTCCACTTTATTCACCGCATCAGTGGCACTCAGTTCAAGTTGTAAAGGATTATGAGTGCTATTATTACCCTTCACATACACAATTAAATAAGATCAATTTGTTTCTTTCATTAGTGTCTTTTAGCTAAATGGCAGTGCTGAGTTCACGTTTTTACAATAAAGCATGGCCCAATACTGCTTCTCTATTTTTACTAAATTTTTGTTCTCTTTTTAGGTTTTTGTTAATGTTGTCCATGTTGGTGTTGGCCCCATATCCAAGTCAGATATTGATTTGGCAGTATCTAACTTGTGGGGCTTGCATTGTTGGGTTTAATATACGGAATCCACCAAGCTCCATTACTATTGCAGAAAACAAAGCTAACATCAAGGTATTACTTGCTACTTGATATTTGTTCCTTCAATCGGTCACTCCTTTCATTTCATAGGTCATTGCTGTGGTCACAATTAGTTGCGGTTGCAACATGAATCTTATATTGATCTCTCATTGAACTCAGAGCAAGGCTATAATATATACTATTTCATGCTAATTTTAACATCAATCATTAACTCTGTAGTCGAATATTAAAACTTGAGTCATTTTAAATCAGTTGTCAACCAACTAAAAATGTTTTGTGGTTCAAAGTATAGATAAAAGTAACAAAAACCAAAATGTTTGTAATACAAATAAAATATATCAATCTAAAATAATTGATTCAAATAATGGTCTGTAATTTTATTTCTACTTTTATTATTTCAATTACAGTTAAACAGTTTAATTTGTCAAACTCTTAATGGCATTGAGTTATTATAAAAGCTTATATCAGAGGTAAGATTCTACCGGATTCCAATCATTCATTTGTTAACACATTTTTTAGCCCCACTCTCTTCTCTCTTGTCGCATGCTGACTGACTGAGGTATACAACTAAAATTTTATCAATTAGAGTAGTATATGAGGAATTATTTAACCAAATAATGGTAGATCAAAATATGAAATGAGGAAGAGTTGATTAACTAATATGTCGTGGGCATGTTCAAAGATGATGAGTAGTTAAGTTAGTCTTAACTATTTGGTATCAACTACCTGTATGCAAACTTATATCTAACATTATTAATCAAAATTTTCTTTGGCCTACCTCTTTCCTTCAACTCTAATCAATTGAAAAAAAAAACTCAAATAGATCCAGATGACATATGCATTATCATCAGTATGACCTTTCGTAAAGCAAAATTGAAGATAAGATCCATACAGCTCTTCCTAGGTAATTGTAACTTCGATAAATGTAACATTCTAATCACCTAGAATGAGCAAGATGTTCCATATGTTGGACAATTTGTCGACGATATTAAGAAATTTTAGCTTAATTATAATTACATAGAATCCGTTTTAATTTATTTATCGAGATAATCTGAGTAGATAATCTCATGGTATCGGTCTTGAAAGTTAAAACGAGTTGCTAGATTTTCCAGAAGATGATTGCTTTGTATCATTGAGTCTGAGTCCCAGCTGAGTCCAAGTGGCAAGTTGAGTCAGCCAAATGCTTCGAGTGCCGAGTCGAGATGCAAGTCGTCCGAGTGGATGTTGAGCGGAAGTCGAGTGTTCCTGACTGGACGGCAGGGACGTAGCCACACTATGAGGAGGGGGTGCGAATGCCCTCTGAAATTAAAAAAAAAAAATTAATAGTATATATTTGGAAAGTCCTCATTGTTACTTTGACTGATTGATTCACCACCGTTTGTCGTCGAAAACTTAAAATTGATCACATATTTGGAAAACCCTTGACCTATGTTATCCATGGACACCACTATATATTACAAGAAAAATATCACGTATTGAAATATTAAATATTGAATTTTAAAAATAAAATATATAATAATAAATGGATAAATTAAATGTATAAGACAAAGTGAGGGTGCTAAATTAAAATTAGATCGAATTCAACTAAATCCAACGACTAGGCATGGAGATAATGATTATATTGGTTTGAACTAAGATTGATTTAGAGTTGATTTGGTCAAGTTATGATCAAACCAAATTTAAGGTTTTTGATCTGTTTAAAATAAATTATGGTATTTTTGAGAAAATTTTCTTTTTCATTCTTTTCTCCCTACACACTACAAGCGTTGATGTAGGAATGCTAAATATTATGAGAAAGTGATATCACAAATATTTTTTAGACTTTGAGTCATTGATAAGCTCTAGGGATCAACAGATCATTGTTTGAACTAGAACTTAGGACTAATGTCAAAATTTTCAAATTTAAGTTTATTTTTGTCTCCTTAAATTCAAAATTTAGATTTTAGATTGTGAAAATTGACCTAAATTAAATTTTGAAAATTTTAAAAATCCCCCCTCTTAGTTTAAAATCCTGGTTATGCCACTGGTGGACGGCAAGTGGAAGCTGAGTTGTCATGCCCCGGAATTATACTTGTTTGACAAAATGGACGGTACCCTCTAATGACAATATACGATACAAAATGGCACAACTCACACTGCTGGAATAAAAATACAACAGGAGACATAAGATAAAATATATAAACCAAAACAGCTAACTACAAGCCAGCCCGGCTTGACACAACAACATCAAAGCAAGTACAAGAAGCCACAAGGCTAAACTGAAAGACCAAGTCGAATTATTTCAATGTCAATTCCGCAAATTCAAACGCAAGTAAAGCAGGATGCAAAACTAGAAAAAAACCATCGTCAGATTTAACGTGGGACCAACAATCTGGATCTCTGAGTGACATGACATATTATCTACCTGCTAACCTAGAAACAAAAGGAAAAGTAAGGGGTAGTGAGTATAACATATTCAGCAGGTACAAAAATATAGTGCATGATACTAAATATATAGAAATCAAGGGATGTAATCTCAAGCAAAATGCTTACTTCAAAGGTAGGAGCACTAAAATAATAATCTGCTTACCGACAACATAATCAATAACATAACACCCACTAACCTGCTCAACCAAATCTAACCAATAAATCGAGAGTACTTACAGTACATCCCCCTTGCACGAATAAATATATGACCAACATATAGTAAGCATATAACAAGCACTGACTGCGGGAGAACACTCTACCACAGATGATCCCGTCGGCAGTCAGGATAAGCAAATAACAAGCAATGTCTGCGGGAGAACGTTCTACCACGGATGGTCCCCTGGGCAGTCAGGATAAGTAAATAACTAGCACTGACTGCGGGAGAACGCTTTACCATGGATGATCCCATGGGCAGTCAAGGTAAGTAAATAATCACTATCTACGGGTGAACTCGCTACCACGAATGATCGCATGGACAAATAAGGTATATATGTAGCTATCTAGCTACAGACTTCACGCGAACTACTACCATGAATGTCTCATGGGTAGTCATATGTATAATGATCGCTAACAACTCTCTCGACCACGAATGGGAGACAATAATTGACAGATTATAATAACTGTTGTTGATCTGTGGGAGAACGCTTTACCACGGATGGTCCCATGGGCAAACAAGGTAGGTAAATAATCACTTTCTACGGGTGAACTCACTACCACGAATGATCGCATGGATAGACAAGGTATATATGTAGCTATCTAGCTACAGACTTCACGTGAACTACTACCGTGAATGTCTCATGGGCAGTCGTATGTATAATGAATGCTAACAACTTTTTCGACCATGAATGGGAGACAATGATCGACAGATTATAATAACGATTGCTGATGACTCTCTTTCAACCACGAATGGGAGACGATAGTTGATAGGGTATAACAATGTAGGTCTAACCTCACTAGCGCTTAGGCATGAACCTACATAACAATCAAAGTCTAGTAGGATACTCGATATCCTATGATACTGTATGGTCCTACTAATACCCAGGCATGAATAAATATCAAGCTGGTGACTTAGTTCAATATTCTATAGGCATGCTACAGTATAGTGACGCTAGTAGAATGGTACGAGCATAAATGGTCATAAACAGTATTGATAACAATGAGACTGCAAGGTTATCAAGATAGATCAATATATAAGATCAATCAATAAAATATCAAACTCAAGAAGCAAAAGCGAATCAGTCAAGGTAAATACGACTATCAATTAGAATAATAAGTCATGCACCAGGGTCAATGAACTATGAAAGTAAGGGAGGAAAGTACCTGCCTTTACCTATAGATTGTTCTAAATGAATCCCACACTAAGATGAGAGTCTTAGGATTAGACTCCTCATAATCGCGACGGCAGTGGTTGAGGTAGTGGTGTTGGCGAGAACCGTGGTGATGGTGAACTAGCATGCCAGAACCTGAAGCTTCTTTCACATATATATGTTTTCTTCTTCTTCATTTTCCCCCTTTGGCTTCTTCTGTGCTTTGGCAATTGCTCACGGCAATGACCTAGTCATGGATAAAGGAAATGGTAGTTGAGGAGCTTAGTGACTATTGAGGAGACCACCAGTGACTTGTTCGTGGTCGTAGCCACCACTAGATGGCAGTGGTTGAAGAGAAACACAAAAGAGATAGTGAAGTTGGCTCGAATTGTGGTTACAGTTATTGGATTGTCAGCCAAACAAACAACCAACTATGGTTAAGAGGGCGGAGGGTTGCGTCGGCTGGTCGACATAGCGTAGCTTAAGGATGAGATGGGGTTATAGGAGAGGTAGCATCGGCTTTGATCGCTTGGAAACAACAGACGTCATTTGGTTGATCCAGCAATGGATGTTGCGGCAATAAACTGAGGCAGAGCACTAGTGTGGATGGCGGCGTCAGTGATTGACGGCTGCACGACGAGATCACAAGAGAGTAGGGGCAACGAGTGAAGAAAGGAATCGATCGATGGAATCGGGAGAGAGCTCAGAATTTTAGATTTTTATACCCATATAACTTAGTTTAGATAATTATAACCATAGGTTAATGAAATAAATCAACTCTCACTTTAATTGATATTCCAAATAGACTTTCTCTTAATCCAATAGATCTATCCCTTTAAAACGTGTCATACGAACTTCATTTAAATCCTGAAAAATTTATAAAAATTCTTTAAAAATTCAATAAGGTTATTTCTCAAATAACACTTATTATTTAATTATCGTATTTTATATTTTCCACCACTAATAAAAATTTGATACCTAAATTTACTGTTCAAATTCAGGAATCGACGATGATGGCTGCGTGCTTGACCGACGATGATGGCTAGAGAAAGGCATCGATGGAAGGTAACCACTAGAGTGTTGACAAACTCAGGAGGTGGCAACCACTAGAGAAATAAGGGAGGTGGTCTGTGCGATGGTGGCGTGCACCCGTGCGGCTAGCAAAGGCAACGAGAGAGGAGGTGAAGCGGCAGCATTCGCGTGGAGGGGGAGGTGACTGCTGCTTGCCTCGCTGGCAGTGTATGTGAATGGGGGAGAGGAGGCAATGGCCGCTAGCGTCGCTTGTGGTACACATGAATGGGAGAGGAAACAACAGCGTCAAAGGAGGAGGAGAGGTGACTGCGGCATCGCGAGAGGAAGCAGCAGCGGCGTTCGCGATGGGGTTCGCGTGGGTGAGGAGAAGGGATCTCCGGAGGTGTCTGCCGATGAGAGGAGAGGGAGAGAGGAGGAGGCTGGTGAAGGCAGCCTCCCCTTCGTCCTTACAATGGCGGCGGCAGTAAACGCCAACGTACCTGTGGGGGCGACGTGAGTCCGGCGTCGTAGGCGTGGAGAAGGGAGAAGATGGAGGCGGAGAATGGAAACCAAGATGCCTGCATGAGAGGACGGTCGGTGGCGAGGTGGCTGCTAGGCAGTGGCTTCTCCGAATGACGAAGAGCCCTCCTCCATTCGTGGTGGCGGTGACCAAACAAAACACTTGGTCGACCATCCTCTTCTTTTCTCCTCGACTCCTTTTCTTAAAGTCTTAAATAGTGAAAAGATGAAAATGCCCTCCTCTCTTTCCCTTAATTTCTCTTGGGTCCCTAAGATATATCCACATCAACATGCATAAAGTTTCAAACTGTTGAAAATTGGACCAACAAACAAGTAAATAAATTACTTGTCTTACACTAACAATATCAACACTACAACGTCTTTTTTGTGGATCACTCACAATTCTAAGACAAAGAAGAGAAAAAAAAAACTTTAACTCACAAATTGATACTTGATTGATGAATGAAACTAAATACAAGGTAGAGTATTTATAGTACTCTTCATACAATCTGGACCGTTCAATTAAATTAAATCCTAGCCATTGAAATTCTAATTCTTATCCATGAAATGAGAAAAACACTCTGTTGGGGATCGGTCGGCTGGCTTGAAGGGGGGTTGGATAGACGGCACCCCCAAATACTCGCTTCTTTCTACAACGTTAGTGCGCAAGCGGAAATGCAAACAAAGCAAGTAGAAAGCTAAATACTAAAGGAAAGAATGCAAACCAAGCTACACGATCATTTACGTGGTTCGGAGATAAAACTCCTACTCCACGGCTGTCCGTAAGGTGGACGATCCCTATCCGTCGGTGGATTACTCCCCGGAAGACCTCCGGCTAGCTCACGTAGCTCCTTGTGGGTGGAGAAACCTCACCACAACTCTCACCAAGGACACTTTACAAGCTAGGGAACAAGTAGACTACTAATAGAGATTAACCACCTCTATTTCGTCAACTTCAACCAAGCTTCCAAGGCTTGGTTATATAGGTCACGGGTTGGAAAACTCCGCCTACTAGTCGACTGCTAAAACATGCAGTCGACTGCTAAAACATGCAGTCTACTGCCCTCTGTGGAAATTCGACCGTTACATCCCAACGGCTCGATTCCACACTAACCGAGCGAATAGAGACATTCTGTTCGCTGCCAGTCGACTGCCCCAGTCGATTGCTAAAACATGCAGTCGACTGCTACAATACTGCTACAGTAGCGCTACAGTACTGCTACAGTATCACTACAGTACTGCTACAGTAGAACCCTAAAACTAGGATTTTACTCCGAGTACAATCTCTCATGCACTCGTACCCTCACCCTTATGACTCATTTGATGCTTCATTTGCAGCTTTGACCTCTTGCCTTCAAGTCTACTTCCTTTGGCTCTCGTCCCTCGGATGCATTCAAGCCCACGGCTCGTCCCCAATGTCATCTTTCGTGTATGCCTCGAAGTCGCTTCCCTCGACCCTTGTCCTCGCTGCCTTGTCCACGGTCCCTCGGATGCTCCATCCTTCACCGGACCCGAAGCCATCAACCTGAGTCACATGTGTATCCTGCAAACCTGCACAACTCAAATACACATATCAAATACAAGGGTGAACCTAACTTAAACCTTTTGCCTAAACACCAAAACACATGGTCCTGCGGACCATCGGGATTGCTCCAACACACTCTTGACCACACATTTAATTTTATCTTTTACCAAGTCGTCATCTTTATCTATTAGAAAAATAAATAATTAAATAACAAATCTTATCTATAACTCTTATCTTTTATTGGATAAGTTTTATCCTTCATTTGGGTTGGAGTTGATATTTAACACTCCCCCTCAACACCAACCCTTTGTACTATGCCGAGTTGATCACGAAACCTTTTGAATTTGCTAGCGCTCAAGCCTTTTGTGAACAAATCTGCAACTTGATCATCTGTACTGATTTGTCTCATCTCAATTTCTTCTTGGAGAACTTTTTCTCTGATAAAATGATAGTGCACTTCAACATGTTTAGTTCTTGCATGAAAGATCGGATTTTCCGCCAAACGAATTGCCGATTGATTGTCACAATATATTGGAACTGCATAATCAACTGGTTGATGTAGGTTATTTAATAGTTGAATCAACCATGTGGTTTCTTGAGCTGCCATTACTGCTGCTCGATACTCAGCTTTAGTGCTTGATAATGATACAGTTGGTTGTCTCTTGCTGCACCAAGAAATTGCTCCAGAACCAAGCTTAAATAAGTAACCAGTTGTTGACCTTCTGGTGTCATGATCTCCTGCATAGTCAGCATCACAGTAACCAACTAACTTACAGTCTCCAATTAATTTATACACAAGACCATAATCAATTGTGCTCTTCACATATCTTAATATTCGTCGAACTGCTTCCAAATGAGGCTTCATTGGATTTTGCATGTACCGACTTATTACAATAACTGCATAAGAAATATCAGGTCGAGTTAAGGTTAAGTAGATGAGACTGCCTACCAATTTTTGATACATAGTTGTATCTTCTAAGCTTTTCCTTCATGTGCACACATTCTGAAATTTGATTCCATAGGTGTTGAGATTGGTTTGCAGTCGAGCATTCCGAACCTTTTCAACAAGTCTTTGGAGTACTTTTGTTGACAAAGGAATATTCCTTTTTGTGTGCAGTCAATCTCTAAACCAAGAAAATGCTTGAGTTGTCCAAGTTCTTTCATTTGAAATCGGACTGATAAATTCTCCTTTGTCTGAAGAATTTCTGATCCATCATCACCGGTGATGACTAAGTCATCAACATATACAAGCACGATAGCTAGTTTTCCTTCATTTGATTTGACAAATAGACTAGAATCTGTAGATGTTACTAAATAACCACTTTGAGTTAGAAATTCATCAATCTAACCATACCATGCCCTAGGTGCTTGTTTCAATCCATAGAGCGCTTTCCGCAATTTACACACATATTCAGGATGATGTTGGTTCTGAAAGCCTATTGGTTGGATCATATGAATTTCTCGATCCAATTCTCCATGAAGAAAAGTATTTTTCACATCCATTTGCCACAGATTCCAATCTTTGTTGGTTGCAAGTGCAAGTAGAACTCGTACAGTTGTAAGTTTTGCCACCGGACTAAACGTTTCATCATAGTCTAGTCCGTACTGTTGAGAGAAGCCACGAGCTACCAATCGTGCCTTATACCTTTCAATTGACCCATCTGGACGACGCTTTATTTTGTAAACCCATTTGCACGAAATGAGTTTCACATCTCTTGGTTTTGGTATGAGATCCCAAGTCTGATTTTGTTGCAGTGCATCAATCTCTTGTTTCATGGCTGTCATCCACTCAGAACTTTGTGATGCTTTTTCAAACGTCTCAGGCTCTACTGCTTCTTCAACTATGGCTGCATTTGCATATTTTGGATTTGGCCTTCGTGTTCTTGTTGACCTTCAGAGTTGAGATTGTGGAGTTAATTCTTCCACTTCATTAGGCCTTTCTTCTTCATTTGGATGTTGATATATGCCAGTTTGCCAAGGACTCTGAGCCACTCTTTGCTCTGCATCATTATCATTTGGACCTCCTGATTCATCTGAACCTGATTGAAGTTGAAATATATGCTCCCTCATCTTTTGTTGTACTTTATCTTCAAGGTCTTTAGATTCTGGCAAGACCTCCTTCTCTGTGGTCCACCAAGAAGATGCTTCATCGAACACTATATTTTGTGAAGTGTAACATCTTTCGCTTGTTGGATCACAGCATTTCCACCCCTTTCTCTGGCTATCGTATCCCACAAAGATGCATCTAATAGCTTTCTTGTCAAACTTGCTTCGTAAGTGATCAGGAACAAATACATAACATACACATCCAAATACTCGAAAGTAACTAACTGTAGGTTTTTTGTTCCATAACTTCTCAAAGGGTGAAGTAAATTCTAACCTTGGTTGAGGAAGTTTATTGATGATAAAAGTTGCAGTCCTCATTGCTTCAGCCCAAAAACGTCCAGGTACATTCTTCTCATGCAGCATACTCCGACAAATTTCTGCAAGATGTCGGTTCTTTCTTTCTGCTACACCATTCTGCTGTGGTGTGTTGGCACAAGTGTATTGATGATATACTCGACTTTCTCTCAAGTATTGAGAGAACTCTCTTGAGCTATATTCTCCTCCATTGTCTGTGCGCAAGCAACATATCTTTTTTCCCAATTCTCCTTCGACTGACTGCTTGAACTCTTTGAACATTGAGAATGTATCAGATTTTTCTTTCATAAAAAAAATCCACACATACCTTGAGAAATCATCAATGAATGTCACCATATACCACATACTACCAATTGACGACTGCTTAACAGACCCGAATACATGAGAGTGAACTAACTCCAATGGTTCCTTTGCTTTGAAGTTTGACTCATGATATGGTAATTGGTGTGCTTTACCATACTGACATCCTGCACATATTGTGTCTGTTCGTATGTCTAGTTGAGGAAGTCCCTTGAGCATTGACTTCTGCATCATCATGTTTAATTTGGAATAGTTAACATGACCTAGCCGCATGTGCCATATAACTGCTGTCTCACTTTTTCTTGTCTTGTCTATATATGCAGACTCTGCTGACATCACGTAGAGCGACTCTAGTCGTTGACCCTCCATTGTTGGTGTTTCTGAAATTTTGAGGTTTCGATATACCTTTACATTTTCAAGACCAAATAGAACATAATGACCTGAAGATGTTAATTGGGCCACAGACAGTAAATTCTTCTTCATTCCTGGGACATGATAGACATCTTGAAGAGGCACTTGGTTAGAATTATATCGAGGCGTAATTACCGTCTTACCAACATGTGCTATTGGTAACCTTGAGTTGTCGGCTGTAACCACCATACGAGCTCCTTTGTATTGAGATAAGTTTTGCAATTTTTCTTTATCACCCGTCATATGATTTGAGCAGCTTGAATCCATGATCCAATCATTTTTGTAGTCAATCTGTTCTGGCATTGTTGTGAGAGCCAAGTCTTTTTCCTCCGTAGCCATCAAAGCTTCAGCATCCCAATCATCTTCGCTATTTTCTTTAGAATTGGAAGTAGCCGTGTTGCTTTGAACGAACCTTTTCTTGGACCAACAATCTTTTGCCATGTGGCCCACCTTCCCACAATTGTAGCACTCGCCAGAAAATTTTTTACGATCACCATAATTCTTCGAGGCTCCCCCTGGACGAGAGCCTCCATTCCCATGATAGATTTTTCCTTTGTTGCCATCCTTTTTAGATCCACCAGTGTGTCGTTTGAAGTTGCCTTTATTTTTGTTGGTGTAGAGCGCTTCTTCTTCATCTTTTAGTGAGAGTCCTCCCATTTGCTTAGCCATAGCTTCTTGACTTGCAAGTAAATTTTCAAATTCAAGAAGCGATGGTTGTGTTGGCCATCCTTTTATAGCAGCAATAAATCCTCGATATTCTGGCCTCAAACCATGAATAATTATTCTTTTTATCCTTGCTTCCCCAATAGGAGCTAATGGATCTAGCTCTGAAATTTCGCGACATATCAACTTCACCTTGTGGAAGTATTGGGCAATCGTCTTGTCACATTGCGCTATTGACAATAGCTCGTTCTCCAGAAGTTGCAATCTTGTATCATTCTTCTTTGAAAAAAGCATAGCAAAGATATCCCACACTTCCTTTGGTGTTTTGGCATCTCGGATGTGCTCCAACATTTCTTCTTCAATTGTGATCTTTAAGGCAAACATTGCTTTACCTGCCTTAATCTTCCATTTTCGCAAAATGCCATTGGCGTCTTCTGCCGGCTGCGTAGCTTCACTACCACCAACAACCTCCCAAAGATCTTGACCTTGTAGGTAAGACTCCATGCATGTTGCCCACGTGTTGTAGTTTTTGTTGTTGAGCTTCTTGATACCTCCTACTACTTGAAGGTCCCCCATCACGTCGAAAAGCTTTGATTATACCAAACAAGTTTGATTAAAAAAAACTTATAAAGCATAAAACTCCTCACAATCTAAGATAGCTCCACCAAGAATAATCCCTGATTAACTTGGCTCTGATACCAATTGTTGAAAATTGGACCAACAAACAAGTAAATAAATTACTTGTCTTACACTAACAATAGCAACACTACAACACCTTTTTTGTGAATCACTCACAATTCTAAGACAAAGAAGAGAAAAAAAAACTTTGACTCACAAATTGATACTTGATTGATGAATGAAACTAAATACAAGGTAGAGTATTTATAGTACTCTTCATATAATCTGGACCGTTCAATTAAATTAAATCCTAGCCATTGAAATTCTAATTCTTATCCATGAAATGAGAAAAACACTCTTGACCACACATTTAATTTTATCTTTTACCAAGTCGTCATCTTTGTCTATTAGAAAAATAAATAATTAAATAGCAAATCTTATCTATAACTCTTATCTTTTATTAGATAAGTTTTATCTTTCATTTGGATTGGAGTTGATATTTAACACAAACATCTAAACAAATAGGTGGGAGGTCATACTCTACATATATAAGTATTCATCAGTTAACAATTTTAAATAATATTCATTGCTATCAATTAAGCACCCAAAGTCCAAAAGCTATAATGTTGATTAACAATCGGTTGGGGGTTTTTTTTTTTTTTTAGATGCGCAATCATGATTACCTTAAGAAGAATATTTATGTAATTTATGAATATTTATATATTTTATGGATACTGTTGGAAGAAGAATATTTGTGTAATTTGTGAATATTTGTGTTTTCTTGGATACTGTCGGTTTTTCACTGTTTCAGAAATCGAAATTGTGTCGTTAAACAATACTGATATTACATCGGTTTTCCACCGCTGTAAAACCGGTGTCATTAACTAATATTACATCGGTTGTATACCACTGTCAAAACTGGTGTTATTAACATATAATATTATATCGGTTTTACACCCGATGTCGTTAAGTGATACTACATCGATTTTAACCCGATGTTTAAAATGACAGACCTTTTACATCGGTTTTATAGACATCGGTCGAAAATGTAATAGACATCGGTAGAAAATTAATGTCTATGAGGATTTTTATTGTAATGCTTATTGCTGACCAAGAGATACAATTCCTTTTCTCAAGGGTAGATGCATGTGACTACATGATTATGAAGGTGGATAGGGAAAAGGTATATGACCACTTAAATTAGACTTTATCAACGACTCAATGCTCTTGGCAGGTATCCCTACATCCCAAGTTAATATCACCATAGACTGTATTATTCACAACAGACCAAGTTGTGGAATGATAGAGATATTTCCAACTCATCAAATGGAATCAAACAGAATTGTTCACTCTCTCTAGATTTTCATGTTTGAAAACCACGACAAATGATTAAAGAACCAGTTGCAACTGGATGAGAAAGCGGATCATACAGAATCATAGACGACCAACAAACATGTAACAAATCAATCAAATGGGCAATAACTCAAAAACCATAGTAAACAACAAGACAGATCACTACAGTGTACCTAATAATAACCTTCCGATCCATTACATGCATGGGAACAGGAGCACAGCAACTTCTCTTTGTCAAGCAATATGTTATCCTTATTTCCCAAAATATCCCATCGTAATTCCTAAATGCCAATAGAATCACATGCATACACTAGCCATGAAGCAAAGGCTAAACAACAGAAGGCCAAGGAAAATTAGTAATATCAGTAGAGTGAATAATTTACACGGGTCTGTACAAACAACTTGTATATGTTTCTTGTCTAAGAAACATGATATTGTGGTGCCGCGATAAGATATCTATGTTATCATATATGTACCCGTGGTTCAAATTCCAGTTATAATGTATTTGTAAGAATTTTTTCTCTAAATGAGAGCGTAATCAAAAGATATTGGATTTTTAGGTTGGTCGTCGCGTGCACTTCCTGATTTTCTTTGATGATCAATAAAAAAAATTCTATGAGATCGGACCAATCACCTTCAAAGATAACCAACGAGACTAATTGATTTTATTAATTTTTTTTTAAAATATCCTCTGTAGGACTATATTTAAAAGGCCCCTCTCAATTAACGAGTAGAACCTTGAGAGGACAGCGAAATAATGCACTAATATCCATTAGCAAGATTCTTGCTCAAGAGAAGTCTCTAAATAATGTAAATAATAGTAACAAAATCCACCAAACATGAATGTGGCGTGCATCAAGTTCCAGAACTTAATGCCATGGAATTATATGATCTATTTTTCATGTGTACTCAGAACATATAGGGAAAATTATACTACTAATCCAAATTGAAGAGCAGACAATTTGTGTTCCGCTTATGGAACAAGGTCGACGATCAATCCATACCCGGGATGTTTAAGGTGCCTTGAGATGATCTCATAGTTCTTATAGGGTAGAGACGATATCCATGGATTTCCTTTCCTTCGACAGATTAATATTGCCCTTGCTAAGGCTGGATTCCTTCTAGCATTTCCAACTATCCAGAGCTTGCAAACTAAACATCAATACTCTTGGATTGTTTAAGACTTATGTTTTAATTTTGTTCTTATCACCTTTCTCTTAACTGGCATATCAATTACCTTCCCTACATACTTCATACAACCTTAACAATTCATCATAACCATTCCTACACACCATAATATGCAATCAAGCATACCTGTATTAGGAAGAACTACAATGAGAAAACCTAAAGTGTCACTGGTCACTTTTATAGTCGACTTCGACCACGATCACGAGTGTGAACTATCTCATAAAGTGTCATCATGCTAAACCAAATGAATGACTAATAGACAGGTATAGGAACAACTACACAATAAAACTAAATACATACTATCCTTCCTATAGGTCAGAGATATCCTGTAGCTACTTGGTTCCAAAATTCAACAAGTCACATCAAAAAAAAAAAAAGTAAACCACAAAAATCAAAACACAAAAATAGGTTTCGTAACCTATGACTCTGATACCAATAAATTGTCACGCCCCAGAGGTATACTTGTCTGACAGAACGGACGGTACCCCCTAGTGACAATGTACGATACAACATAGCACAACCCACACGACTGAAATAAAAACACAGCTAAAGACATAAGATAAAACATATAAACCAAAAAAACTGACTGTGAGCCAACCTGGCTTAACATAATAACATCAAAGCAAGTACAAGAAGTTACAAGGCTGAACTCAAAGACCAAATCAAATTATTACAATGTCAATTCCACAAATTCAAACGCAAGTAAAGCAGGAAGCAAAACTAGAAAAAAATCATCCTCGGATGTGACATGGGATTAACAGTCAAGATCTCTGAATGACACGACATACCATCTAATTACTAACCTTGGAACAAAAGAAAAAGTAAGGGGTAGTGGGTATAACATACTCAGCAGGTACAAGAAGATAGTGCATGATACTAAATATAAGGAGATTAATGGGATGCAGTCTTAAGTAAAATACTTACTTTAAAGATAGAAGTACCAAAATAATAACCAGCTAGCCAACAACATAGTCAATAACATAACATCTGCTAACCTGCTCAACCAGATCTAACAAAAAAATCAAGAGTGCCTACAGTACATCCCCTATACGAATAGATACATGACCAATATATAGCAAGCATATAATAAGCATTGATTGCGAGAGAATGCTCTACCACAGATGATCTCGTGGGTAGTCAGTATAAACAAATAACAAGCATTGACTTTGGGAGAATGCTCTACCACGGATGGTCCCATGCGTAGTCAGGATAAGCAAATAACAAGCACTAGCTACGGGAGACAGCTATACCACGGATGATCCCGTGGACAGTCAGGGTAAGCAAGGTATATCACTGTCTATGGGAGAACTCGCTAGTATGAATGATCTCTTGGGCAAACAAGGTATATATATAGCTATCTAATTAGGACTACACACAAACTCGCTACCACGAATGTCTCGTGGGCAGAGTCGTATGTATAATGATCACTGACTACTCTCTCAAGCATGAATGGGAGACAATGATCGAAAAACTATAATAACGGTTGTTGACGACTCTCTCTCAACTATGAATGGGAGACGATGGTTGACATGATATAATAATGTAGGTCTAACCTCACTAGCGTTTAGGCATGAGCCTATATAACAATCAAAGTCTAGTAGAATACTCAATATTTTACGATACTGTATGGTCCTACTAATACCTTAGCATGAATAAATATCATACTAGTAACTTAGTTCAATATTCTACAGCTGTGCTATAGTATAGTGCCGCTAGCAGAATGGTATGAGCATAAATGGTCATAAATAGCATGGATAACAATGAGACTACAAGAATATCAAGATTGATCAATATATAAGATCAAGCTCAAGAATCAAGAGCAAATTGAGTCAAGGTAAATATGACTATCAACCAAAATAATAAGTCATGCACTAGGGTCAATGAACTATGAAAGGAAAGAAAGTACCTGCCTTTATCTGTAGATTGTTCTAAATAAATCCCACGCTAAGATAGCCGCCTCAAGATTAGACTCCTCATACTCGTGATGGCAGTAGCTTGAGAATGAGATGGGGTAATAGGGGATATAGCGTCGGCTTTGATCTCTCAGAAGTAGTAGACATCGTCCAACTGATCCAGCAGCAGTTGTTGCTGCAACAAACTGATGCGGAGCACCAGTGTCGATGGTGGCATCAATGATCGGTGATAGCATGACAAGATTGCAAGAGAGAGGCGACGACGGGTGAAGAAAGGAATCAATGATGGAATCGTGAGAGAGCTCAGAATTTTAGGTTTTTATACCCATATAACTTAGGTTAGATAATTATAACTATAGGTTAATGAAATAAATCAACTCCTACTTTAATTGATATTTTAAATAGACTTTCTCTTAATCCAATAGATCTATCCCTTTAAAACGCGTCATATGAATTATATTTAAATCTCAAAAAATTTATAAAAATTCTTGAAAATTTCAATAAGGTTATTTCTCAAATAACACTTATTATTTAATTACCGTATTTTACATGAGTGCTCTTGAGTGAAAGTCAAGTGGAAGCTGAGTGATCCCAAGAGGATGCTGAGTGGAAGTTGAGTGCTCCCGAGTGGAAGAAGCATCCAGATCACTGAGTCAGGAAATGAAGACGCTGAGGTTTGATTTCAAGCAATTTCCTTGAAGCAATTTCACCCCACCTTCGGTTGTACTTCGACATTCTCTTGGGTCATTTGTTTACCAAGATATAGCGGTAGACCATGATCTTCACTAAGCACTGGTGGATCACGCAAACTAAGGATGTACCTGACTACTATCACGGGTGAATCTACTAAGTGAGTGCATGACAGAGAAAAGAATCAGGGATCGAAGTGGAAGGATTTGCTTGAGCATATGCTTTGAGTTATTTTTTTTCTTTGCTATGCTAATACCTCCTTATAAAGGAGTTTAGCCTTTGATAGTAGTAAATGGTCGAATAAAGGCCATATAATACCATTATTCAACAACCATTACTACTCATCATTTTTAATCCGATGGAATTAATCTCAATTAATTCATTCATTTTACATTTGAGTAGCCACAAGAAAATGTGGCAAAATATTATTTCATTTGCTTTGGCAAATTTTGCCCCAACCAGTTTGACATTTGCCAAGTGAGCGCTACCAGGATTCATAAACTCTAGTACTTAACCTGGAGGTCAAGAGTTCGAATCCTGGGGAAGGCAAAAATCCACTGGCCAGGGGTGAGAAGACCTAGTGAGTAACGACATGGCCGAGGGTCGTCGGTCGACGACATAAAGGGTCGCCAGTTGTGCCGCCATTGTGGCCTCCCAAGGGACCGCCAAGGGGCCTCCAAATGGGCCGCCAGTTGGGCCGCCCAAGGGGTCGAGGGGTCGGGTCGTTACATTGACGCTGCTAGAGGAGAAGTGAATAGCTCATCACCTAAATCGTCGCTTCCTACGTTTGGTAATGTACAATGGAAATATAAAACAAAACTAACAAATAGAAAGCTAAACCTAGAGGCAATAACTAAGACAATCAAACCTCTAACACGTTTATGCAACGTGGTTCGGAGATCACTTACTCCTATTCCATGGTTGTCCATAAGATGGACGATCTCAATCCGTCGGTGGATGTTTTCCCATAGAACTTTTAGCTAGCTCGCATAGCTCCTTGTGGGTGGAGAGACCTCACCACAACTCGCACAAGACCACACTAGATCACTTGAGCACTTGGAGACTCTAATTAGAGTTAACCACCACTAATTTTGTCAATCTTAGCTAAGTACCTTGAACTCTCTTAAATAGAGCTCGGAAGGAAACACCTAGCTATGTTTCCCACCACTAGTCGACTGGTGCTCTGTGAAATTCGACCGTTACATGTCAATGGCTCGATACCAGTCGACTGCTACAATAACTATTACAGTAATTACTACAGTGCTGCTATATTAATTACTACAATAATTACTACAGTACCAGTTTACTATTTTCACAGACGTTGAACGTTGACTGGTCTAATTTCTAGTCGACTGGTAAACCCCTAACCCTAGGATTTTAACCCCCGAGTACATTCACTCAGCACTCGTCCTTGCCTGGTCAACCTAGACCTAGTCTTCTAGCCTCCTCCATCAGCCTCGCGTCCCTCGGATGCCTCCCCATCCTTCACGCCTTGCCTTCTGGAGCTTTGATAACCATGATTTTGCTATATTATTTTGATTCATAATGCATGTTTTTATTGGTCTATTCATAGCTTAAACTCACATTTACATTACATTTTGCAAATTGCATGTGATCTTAGACCTAATTACAAATTAGTAAATTATTATGGTATTTGATGCTAATATTCGATTATTATTTTGTAGGCATCAAAAGGGTCATGGACCCGATCAGATCAGGCCACATTTGGACTCAAATCAAGGGCTAAACAAATTGATCAAGCCTTCGAGCGATTTGAACCGTTCATTGAAGATCAAAGAGATCTGAGTCATCCGTCGAGGATCTGGTCCATCCAAGCTATGAGGAAGCACATCACAGCAGTAGATGAAGATTCAAGGGTTTTGATCCAGATCTGAGTTCATCCAGTCGTTGATCGAGCCCCGAATTGTTCTGGACCGTTGGATCATATTTGAGGAGGATTTAAAAGCCTCGCGAGAAGCTACAGTGACTTGGGCTCGGTTGTTCACGATTTTTCCACTATTCCTGTATCTTCTTCGCAGCGACGTCGAGTTCCCATTCCACCTTCAGATCCGAGAGCTTACCTTCTTCATCGTCGGCGATCATTGAGCTGCCGACGTTCATCATCCGAGGTCAGATCACGACGGAGGGCGTTTCCCCAGTCCGTGAGTTCGATTCTGATTCTCGTCCGTGATCCAGGCAGAGGGTGTTTCCCCAAGATCTGCGATCTCCATTAGCCAACGGAGCTCGAAGGGGTTTTCCCAGAAGCATCCGATTTCATTTAATCTTCAGTCCATCTGCTAAACTCGAATTGAATTGATTAATCGATCGAGTGATGTAAAATTCCAGAATTGAGCTACTGTTCTTCGTGCGATGTGAGTGTCATCCAATCCGTGAGCCCGAAGGGCATTTCCCAGAGGCTGTGATTGAGAGGATGCATTAGCTGGAAGCTTGGTTCTTTGCCGGTGGTCACCCGAAGGGCGTTCTCAGAGGTGACTCTGTTTTTCTGGCAGAATGAAGAAGATCTGATCCGGATTTGGTTTTTGGAATGTTTAGGATTTAGTTTTCTTTATTTTTGTCCTTGATTTGTTCTTGAATCTGCTCAGATCCTATGATCTGATTTTTACTTTTGTAATTCAGTTTTTATTTGAATTTATGAACCCAAATCTTATTTCTACATCTTATTAATTTGCAATTTATGTTCACTTTGGAATTGTAGATTAGTTACTGCTAACTTGTTAGTTTGGTTACTTAGTTTGTCAATTTTTTGCTCAATACAATCGATCTTGTGATAGTTAACTTGCTTGTATGTTGGATATTAAACTTGAGCTCTTGAGTGTTGTCTTTGTTTAAAATTTTTGTGGTTTAGCTCTTGAGATTAATTGTTGCTGCAATTTAGTTTACTGGCTGAAAGCTTAACCTTAGGATTTGATTGTTTATCTTTGTACAATGTTATTGTGAATGAGCAATTGAGTTTAATTGTTGACTTTGATTACGAATGAGAATGGAATGTAAATTTGGTATCCACAAGTTTGATTGGTAATTGTATATGCTGTGATTGAATTGTTAATGGGATAATTTCATTTGAATCGCTTCTAGAGAACTCACATACTCACTAGTTATCCTTAGAAAAATACGACTTGGGACTCGTTACTACAACACTTGTCTTAATTTTAATAAGTTTCAATCTTTATTAATTTGGAGTGCCACGTGACATGCTGTAATGCCCGAAAATTTTCAAAATAATTATTAGAAATATCCTACTATTTTTCTGGAATTTTAGGATATTTTTACATAATTTTTAGAGTAGCGGAAATAGCAAAAATAAATAGAATCGTAAAATAGCCTACGCGGGAATTGAACCCGAGACCTATTGGGTCCTACGACTTATGGTGAACTCTAGTAACCAAGTGAACCCGGCAGGGCCGTGCTGAAAAAAGAGGGAATCAATTATATTTATACTTAAGTTGGGCGAGTTAACCACTTAATATAAATAGGGAAAATAATTAAGTGAGGAGTTATTTTGGATCGTGACTTTTCCTCCCCTCAACCTAATCCCGCCGAACCCTCTTCTCTCCCTCATCCTCTCGGCGCACCAAGCCCCAAGGGTTAGGGTTCCGTCCCAAAGGCTCCAAGAACACTTTCCGGCGATGACTCCGGCACGAGAACGCTCCTCTCCGCGAGAAGAGCACGTGGAAGCAAGAGGATCGTCGAGAAGATCGTCTTTCCGGAAAACCTAACGATTAGATCGTAAGGAAAACTAGCGCAAGATGTAAGAAACCCCTCACCTGCAGTATAAGTAGCTTTTCGTACGATTGTATGCTTTTTAATTAGCTATATGTAGTTCTTCGACACATAGGGTGTATTTAACCCTCCTCGCAGTTTTAGGGATTTAGTTGAGCACCTCTAGATGGGCCAGACGCATCCTTCCCCTTCAGTTGGGGGATCTAGACGTTGTCGGGTACCTAGAGGTGGCCTCCCTAATAGAGGGGAGAGTTGGAGCACACCAAGTGTTCGATAAAATGATTAGCTCAGTAAAATGTTACAGTAGGCATTTTATTAGCTCAGCAAATGCAATAGAAGCATTTAAAATAGCTTATCTAGTCTTGCTATAGCTTATATGGGACTACGGTCCAATGGGTGGGCTCTCATAGTCGCCTCTAGGTTCAGATAACCTAGCTCTGGGTTCAGATAACCTAGAATCAGCAAGATAAATTAATTAGCTTATGATCTAGTATTTTACTTTCAGCAGTGGCATTGTACTGGACTAGATGTCCATTGGGTTGGGCTCCCATAGTCGTCCCTAGGTTTAGATAACCTAGTAGACCCTACTAGATTCGGAATTTGCAACCCCGGGTTTAGTTAGGGATGCGCGCACAGCAAGTACAGTTGCTGGGCCCATCAGCAGCATGATTATGTATTTTTATCTAGTATGATAATAGCTTTCAAATTCACAATCAGTTGGGTGATTATATTTTAAAATCAGTTTTGTTTTAAGCATTAGAACTCTTTAGCATTTTATTTGTTCCGCACTTAAGTATGTTTAAATGCCATGAACTAGTGAACTATGCGCTAGGCCAAGCTTAGAATACTAAATATTTGATGTTAGAATGTTTCCCAGCCATTTTAGAACTTGTATATGTGATTTAGGCACGAAACAGTGCTGAAATCAGAACTCAGCTGCAAAATCAGAAACCCCAATCGATCAGCCGATCGATTGGAGGCCCCCAATCGATCAGTTGATCGATTGGGGAGCTTGATTTCGCGAACAGTAAGCTCTGGAATCGATCACTAGATCGATCGGGGAATTAGCCTCGCGAACAGAGAGCCTTGGAATCGATCCCTGGATCGATTAGCAAGCCTGGATCGATCAGCCGATCGATCCAGAATTTACCCCGTGCACAGTAGCGAGCTGAATCGATCAATGGATCGATCAACAAGTCTGGATCGATCAACCGATCGATCCAATCAAAGTTTTCGTATACAGTAGCATGCTGGATCGATTAGTGAATCGATTCGAACATTTCAATCGATCAGCCGATCGATTGAAATGCCTGTTTCAGCTGGAAACACTTAAGCTCAGTCCTTAATCACATGTGAAGGCTAGATCTTCTCTTTGGAGTAAAAGGTACAACATTTAAAAAGGTATCTTTAAGCATCAGTTCAGATTTAGTAGTAATTGGCATGGGTTTAGTAAATCTCAAATTAGTTCACGTTTCCACACTTTATAATATAGCTTAGCACAGCATAATGTGACGGTCCGGCCTCGCAGCCTAGTCAGTAGGAGGCGGGTCGTTACACATGCAAAAAGGTCGACATCAAATTTTGGCGTCGTTGCCGGGGACTTAACTAGTAGGTGTGTGTTTGTTTTAGATTGAGCAATGATTGATTTATTTTGTAGCATCTTTCTTGATTTGATTGCTTATTTCTCTTTGTAATTTCATGTTGGTTTGTTCTTTAATTATTAAGACCTTTACTGTTCATAATTTCATGAGTTTGAAACTTTATGTTTTTGAGTCTTCTAATCTTGATTTTTAGTGTTATAGTGAAGAACAAGAGATTTCTTTAGCATGGATCCAAATTTTCAGAATTTTGGAGGTAGAATGGAAAATCAGTATTTTCAGCCTGAGTATCAATTATACCCAAACATGGATCAACAAAATAGGTATGAGTCATTTTCAAATGGTTTTAATGATAATTGGGTGGATCATTCATGTTTCAGGTATGAAAGTGCACAAGTACCATTTATTGAGTCATATCTAGCTTACCAGAATTCATATGGATTTCAAGAGGTTTCAACATCATTTTTGTCATATCCTTTTCAACAAAACGATCCTCAGATGGATGAGTCAGCATAGAAACTCAGGGAGATTATGCAACAAATGAGCGAACATCAAGAGCAGTAATTCTCAAGGATACAGAACATACAGTTACAATTGGATCAAATTGCATCATCCATCAATCAGTTATAAACACAAAGCGCCAGTGAGGAGTTGGATTGTGGAGATCTTGTCAGGCCTGACACTGCATCTACTTCTTCACTATATTCTTTAAGTACTTTTTATTGTTGTGATGATGTAATTGAACATAATTTTGATTCTATTGATGATGTTGCTTTAGATGATGGAAATGATGCAAGTATTGATGTTGAAGATGATCTAAGTGTAGGGGATTGCTTATTGGAAGCATTACCTCAAGAATCACCAAGAATTGAGGATGTGAGTGTAGGGACTTGTGTTATGGAGCCAAGCTCCCAAGAATCACTACATGAACCTGAACCATTACGTGAACCAGAGCATGAGCCATATTTTGAAGAAAAGAAGATAACAATCACCACTCTAGGTACCTTTCAAGATGACAAGGTGAGTATTTTTTGTGATTTTTTAGAAAATTTAATAGAGGTACCAATTGTTGATTTAATTAGGTGTGATTCATTTCTTGATAAATTTTCTATCCACACTAATATTCTCCTATTTTCTTTTTATCCCACATGTGTGTGGGAGGTGTTTTCTTTTGTTGATGTTGTAGGAGAATACAAGCTCCCGGAGTGGATGCTTGAACCGAATCGCCTCCGACCTCCAGAAAAAGCTTTCGATGGAAAAATGGTAAATAAAAAGTTGATTGCAACCAAAAGTACTCAATTACCGGCATGGATTCTTCTTCTAAACCTTCTTCAACCACCAGGAAATGAAAGGAAAGTTTGTTCTAATTTAGCTTTCTTTTGCATTTTAATTAATGCTTTGTTATTTTTATGCATTTCTTTAGTTTCATACTTTTCATTTTGCATTTTACTTTCATAATTTGCATTTTGTTTAGTATATAGCGTGCCATTTTTAATAAAAATCTTCATGGAATTTTCTAAGTAATTTTTTTAAGATGGTAAAAGTTTCTTAAATTTGATCATCAATTTTAGGTCATGTGACATGATTGGATGTTTTACTTACATGATATTGGTTAAAATGGTGGTGGATTATATTTGATCGATTGAGCTTGTTTGCATGAATATTACCTAGAGAGACCACCTCAAGCCTATACTTCATTACTTTCTTTTGTGTGACATGTACTCATGGCAATTGAACTCTAGAACTTGCTTAATTTCTTTTCAAGGTCACAATAGCATTTGTGTGTATGGAGACAAAGGATATTTGTCATTCTTGTTCCATTATTATTTTCCATTTCTTTCTCCATAATTTTCTAAGAACATTTTCATCTAGCATTCTAATTCTTAATTCTCTTTACTTGTCATATTTCTTTTATTTCGTTGAGGGTTTTGGATTAATTGCTTGATGAGTTATATTGCTAAAATGGAAAAGGTTTTAAGTGTGGGGGAAGAGATGATGAGAAGATGAATTTCTGGAAATGTTTAAGATGTTGCAAGGAGTCATGAAATATTGGTACAATTACTTGATTATGGAGTTGCATAGTGAAATTTTGAAGGTGAAAATTGTGTACATTGATTTGTGCCAATTGTGTGCCAACTTTCTCTTTTAATTCTCAAATCATTGAGAAATTCAAGTAATGTATTGTATGCTCAATGACAAATGGTGTGCCATTCTTTCCAAGTTTTCATTGAATTGAAAATCTAGAAAACTTTCTTGGACCTGATTTTTAGCTGTAATTCTGGTAATTCTGGATTCTGGGAATTGGAAATTTGTAATTTTCTATTGTTGGTGGAGATGGCTACATTTTATTACCTCAATAGTTGAACTCAATACCTGCATTTATATGGCTGTAATCTGAAACAGTGGACTAGGTGTTCTGATGCCAAGACTTTGTTGTTGGGTTGTTGCCACTAAATTCCAGAAGATTGCTGGAAACAAGAGAAAAATACTCTGCAATAGATTTTGTTCTGATTCTGTTGATAAGGAAGCAATTGAAATGATAGTGTGAAAGCCTAACATTAGTAATGGTCATCTTTCCAATGAAGTAAAAGAGGAAAACAATGGAATCATTTCTAGAAGTTGTTAAGTCGAGTCCTTGATGGTTAAAAGTTGAACTGCTAAATTGAAGCTAATGTTTTCTATTGTTGTAAGGGGGATCTGAGCTGTGAGTTAGCTGAAATTTGACTCTCCATTCTTATGTAAGGTCATGGAAGTATAGTTGACATTAGTGAGCTATTTTGGAGGACAAATAGAAATCAGAACTGTTGAAACTCTAAGTCCAGGGTTAATCAAATCAAGTTGAAAATTGAAGTATCAACTTAGACTGTTGTGTGCCAAAGTTTATGGCAAATTTTGAACGAAGACACCCACAAGATGAGCTTACGTCATTTCAGAAAAATGGGATCTCTTAAACTTGAAACTGAATTTCTGAAACTTTATGGTAGCATCAATTTGGATGTCTGAATTTATGAACTAAAATTAAAATTTCTGAACTCAAGTTGATTGTTATTTGATGCCCTATCTTTTCCAAGCTTCTTACGTGTAAAATTTTGAGGGTGCAAGAAATCAAAGTGCTGATATTTAACTTGGATAACATTTTGAAATACTTCTGTTACATATTCATTTCATTTTGTAAAAAGGGAATTTCAGGATGGTAGAAGATTTCAGGATCAAATTATGGACAGTGAGTGGCTATTGTCAGCAAATGAAGGTTGATGTTAGATATAGAAGCAGTAATGAAGGCAAACAATGAAGGATTTTAAGTTGTGAAGTTACTGAGTTGATTAGCTGGCCAGATCAGAATATGTTCTGAAGATGGTTGTTTACCCTCAGAGTTCAGAATCTGTTATGCTAATTACTGAATTCTGTTGCTGCTGTAAGTGAAACAAGATGGAAATCAAGCTATGATTGATTAAATGAGTGTAAAGTTCTATGGGATTTGATTGTTGAAGCTTGGAGTGAGGAAGTAGTAACATCATACGTGGAATTACCGGAATTGTGTACATTCTGCAGTACCAGAATCTGGAAAGAAGTTCAGCTTTTGAAACTGATGTTTCAACTTGGATTGATCTTGATTTGGGAATGTGAATTGATTAAACCCAAGAATATGAATTCTGAGACTAAATCTATAGAGTTGATATATGAAATCTGATTTAAGATATGAATGAAGCTGCAAAATTTGAAAAGAGCAGGACAGAGTATAGAATCTATGATCAAGCGAATTGGAGGTATTGAAGAGAAGTTGACAATACTTTGTGCCAGGATTCAATTCTGAATTGTGGAATTTCAAAAGTTGAAACCCTGTAATTTTCTATGATTGGTAAGGAAATAAATCAGTAATGACACAGCAGGGGCTCAATATTGTGATGCAAACTGATGATGTTGTCTTCATCAGCATAGCTTCGAATTGAAGTTTTAATTATTATAGAGCTGATTGATATCCTGTGCCAAGCTTTTTCTTGAAATTCTCTTCTCTATGGAAGTTCTTGTAAAATCAATTGTCTGTGATATGAATTAAAAAGAGAATTCTGAATGTGAAGAATCAATTGAGTTGATTATGTGGGTGACTTTGAACTTCAAAGAAAAATATGAGTGTAGCTTAAGAAAATCTGTATTGAGAAGTTGCATAGTTAGTTTCAACAATCTAGTACAATACTTCGTGTGGAGAAACCAGAGCCATAGAAATTCAAGTGTAGTAATTGTAGAAGTTTAGAAATCTGAATCTGCAATTTAAGGATGGCTAGAGCTGGAAACAAAATTGGGAGTTGTTCCAAGTTTTTTTTTTTACTGACTGAGCTTAAAAAAAAATGGAATCAAGCTATTATTTAGTGAAAGTTAAATGAAACAATCTAGAGGGATTAGAGATCAAAGCCTGGTCAGAGGAACAAAATCAGTACAGATATGGCATTTTGGGCAGGAAGTGCTGATCAAAAAGATATGGAATTCTATAGTGTTTTATCTTGCAGTTGAAGAAGTTTTGAGATGAAAATTGAATCCATAGAAGCTGACCAAGAATTGAATTATGGAATATGACAAAGAACTGAATTATGGAAGTTGTTGAAGTTACAGCAGTGGACTTTTAGCGTAAGAATTTCTACAAATTGATTTCAGTGCAGTTTGCTGGAATAAGTTTCAAATAAACAGGGAAGTCATATTACAAAACCAAAATCCATTTCCAGAAATAGATATCAACCGACAGCTTAAATTCTTTCAAATTTTGTTGCTGGAACATCAGTTGCAAATTTGAAATTGAAGGTCTAGTAAATTCTTAAACTGGGCAGTTCTGAATTGTAACGCCCACCCTTCTTACCCAAGGGCGGCGCTACGTTCTTATACTACTTACGTACATGCTTTACTTATAACAGCGGAAGAATAAAAACTTTAAAGAATTTAATTTATTAAGCATAATATCACATATTCTGATTTGTTCAAATGTGCATATATTGAACTTATAACTAAAAATATTAATTTGTCCGAATCGTCCTAGCCGAGCCACCACCACACACATCATTATCTGCTCCTCCTGCTGCTCTGTTGTACATCCAGCTTTCTCTTTTATCTGCGGTACAAGGAAAGTAAGCTATGAGCACTCATGGCTCAGTAAGTTCCTTTCCTACTCACTAAAACCGAGAATCATCGTATATCAAGAATGGATCAACATATCATCGTCTCAACTAATCATAACATAACATATCATTCTATTCAAACATATCATGCATATTTCTTATTCACATATCATTTCATAGAAGCATGAATATCATATCATAAAACAAATAAATCACAAGCATGAGACATACAAGGGCATCATATTCATATCATAATATCACATGACATTATATCATATCATCATATAATTCAAGCACATATGAATGTAGGCAATGCATCGTGAATTTGAAAACTTATACTTAATAGTACTTGAAATTAATATCATCATCATTTGGGATCCCGGTTTGTACCACATACTTAATGCGTAGGTCCAAGGTAGCAAGTCTTGAGCCCTACCATGCATACATACTAGGCCCGAGTCTTACTCCATCGACCTAGGGCACTCAAAGGCCCATTACTGACGAGGCCCGAGTCTTACTCCATCGACCCCGGGGTGTTTACGGAGCCCACCCTTGGTACAAACCATAAAAATAACTTATCATGCATAACTATCATATCATGTCCTTAACAATCTTTCATGCATTTATTCTTTTTCATTTCTTTTCATTATGTATAGCATTTTCTATGCTATCATATATCATAACATAACTTCATTTCTTTTCATTATGTATAGCATTTTCTATGCTATAACACATCATGGCATATTTCATAATATAACTTCATTATGCATATCATTTCGTAACTAAAGCAATCATGCATTCTAACTTATTATCATATCATTTTCATACAGCATGGCATAGACATATTTAATTTTTGTTCTAGGGTTTCTAGGGCATCTATCCTTTCATGGCCGAACACATAATGATTCATTTAGGTCATACAAACATGTATCACATTCACACATTATCAAGTTTTCATAAGAAGTACTTTTAACCCCTTAGGTTTCATTTCCAAGGCCTCTAGGTCCTTTAAACCTTACTTGGCCGAAATTCATAGAATATAAACTTCCTTTAAGTGGCCTAAAGCATGGGAAACCTAAGTAAATTTCATAGCAAGATTTACTAAGAACATCATACACAAGGTTGGATCATAAACAAGCTAGGACTCTTGTGATCTTACATGTCATAAATCATGTAACTAATTTTCTACATTCCAATTAAACATGAGAGCATTAATCGTCTTTCATAACATAATATCACAGAGGTCATTGAGCATATTAGAATTTTGTTTAAGCTTCTCTAAACTATCACCTTACCATGGCCGAAATATTAAGAGTAAGGTTCATGAGTTTCTTTCAACATACAAGTATACAACTCTTAAGAACTTTATATCATGTCATATAAGCATAGTTATTTTAAATTCAAGATCCTCCTAACCCTAAATTCTTTCTTGGCCGAAACATGAGAGTGGGGTTCTTTTGGTTCCAATCAACTTCCAAGCAAGAAAACCATAGGAAGGTCCTTAGCATTTCATAGAAACTTGCACTAGTTTGGTTAGACAATAATTTTCCTAACCTATTTACAATATTTTTGATTGAAATTCTAGGGTTACATACACCTCTGATCATGCATCATATATGTATACAAACATAGGGAAAACTTTCTTTCAAGGCATAGAAAAGAATCCGAAAATCACATGAAAGCCTTGTACCGCAGGTGAGGGAAGCTTACCTTCTTTGCTTAAGTTTCCTAGAGTTGAGAACTTGCTTGTGGACCTTTCTTCCTTGCTTGCTTTGCTCGGCACCAATGGAGGAAGAAGTGGCTAGGTCTTTTGGTGGAGAGGAGGAGGAAGAAGAGGAGGCTTCTTCCTCTTGTGTTGCTCTGCAACAAAAAGAAAGAAAGAAGGGGGAGAGTTGTTGCTCTCGGCAACAAGAGGAAAGAGGGAGGAAGAGTGCTCGGCACAAATGGAGGAGAGGAGGAGAGTGAGTTGAGGATGAAGCCCTCCATGCCTATTTATACTAAAGTGAGGGAGGAAAACTTGACTTGATTCATCCTCCTCATTTACTTCTCCTCTTAATGAGAAAGAATATGCTAGAGAAATGCTTCTTGAGTTTCTCTCTTTTCTTTCTCTTAATTTCTCTCCTTTCTTTCCTTTAATTATAATTCCCATCTCTCCTTTTACAATATTCACTCCTATCACACTTAGTTAACACATGCATGCATCCACAAGAGAACCAAGGATCAAATCCTTCTCCTAACATATTTTTGTACAAAATAATTCATGTATATGCATTATGCATAAATATTTCATACATGCATATATAATATCTCATATCTCTTTTGTTTACATTAATTCCTCGCATTATAAATCATGTATAGAACTTTATATTCTCAACTTTATTTTCTTTCATAAAGTTTTTAATCATCTAAATCCTTCCCATCGTAACATTCAACGTAGACTATCTACACATTCTTTTCATTACATTCGTACTCTCATTGCCCTTACTTTATCTAGGCTTTCTAGGGGTGTTACATGAATTTTGTGCTGTGAAGGCAGAAGCTGCACTTCAGTTTGAATCAGTAAGGGCACTACAGGGCTACTGAACTTTTTGTGAGAAATTTGTAACTAAAGAAAATCGCAGAAACACAAAATAGAATCTGCAGCAGTATAAAGTGGTTAGGGATGTATCAAGTTTTTGTAATGTAAGCATTGTTGAATTGATCGAGATGACCAATGTTTTAAGTGTGGGGGAGGGAACTCTTCTTGGCAAGTTGATGTGAGATTATTTTAGTTTCAAAATGCTAAAAATGAAGTGCAAAAACAGTGAAGAAAAAAGGAAAAAATAGTGGCAAAACAAAAGAGTATCAAGTGTGGAGATAGAGTATCAAAATTTTCGGATAGCCATCAAATTGAAGGGGAGTTTAGCTTGATCTCTTGTATTGATAATGAAAAATGGTATTCATCTTTTACACATCAAAAATGGTTAACTCATCAAGTATATTCCTCCAATACTCTCATTCTCTCATTTTCTTCATTAATGCCTTTTCTTTTGCCATTTCATTCACTTTCATTGTTCTTCTTGATTCAATTTCAATTCTTGTTGATAAAATCCTTTTGATTCATGTATGCTATGTTTTATAGTGGTGGAGAATTAGAAAATAAGTAAGCTTATGGTAGTGAAATATTGTGAGTTATATTGAGTGAGCTCCACATATATGCATGTTTTAGTGTGAGAGATAGAATAGGCAAATACCTTGTGAGATTGCAACTTGCTTAATTTTTTCAATTGGATTGAAACTACCATACCTACTGATTATTATTTGGATTGTATTCATGATCGTTTGTGATCTTTAGATGACCTTAGTTAAATTCTTTTTACCATCTTCTTGGTATTGCTAGGGGAATTTGTGTGGAGATGATTTTTTAGTTTTCATTACTTGAACGGGACGTCCAAGGCTAAGTGTGAGGGTTTTGATAACCATGATTTTGTTATATTATTTTGATTCATAATGCATGTTTTTATTGGTCTATTCATAGCTTAAACTCACATTTACATTACATTTTGCAAATTGCATGTGATCTTGGACCTAATTGCAAATTAGTAAATTATTATGGTATTTGATGCTAATATTTGATTATTATTTTGTAGGCATCAAAAGGGTCATGTACCCGATCAGATCAGGCCACATTTGGACTCAAATCAAGGGCTAAACAAGTCGATCAAGCCTTCGAGTGATTTGAACCGTTCATTGAAGATCAAAGAGATCTGAGTCATCCGTCAAGGATCTGGTCCATCCAAGCTACAAGGAAGCACATCATAGCCGTAGATGAAGATTCAAGGGTTTTGATCCAGATCTGAGTTCATCCAGCCGTTGATCGAGCCCCGAATTGTTCTAGACCGTTGGATCATATTTGAGGAGGATTTAAAAGCCTCGCGAGAAGCTACAGTGACTTGGGCTCGGTTGTTCACGATTTTTCCACTGTTCCTGCATCTTCTTCGTAGCGACGCTGAGTTCCCATTCCACCTTCAGATCCGAGAGCTTACCTTCTTCATCGCCGGCGATCATTGAGCTGCTCGCGTTCATCGTCCGAGGTCAGATCGCGGCGGAGGGCATTTCCCCAGTCCGTGAGTTCGATTCTGATTCTCGTCCGTGATCCAGGCAGAGGGTGTTTCCCCAAGATCTGCGATCTCCATTAGCCAACCGAGCTCGAAGGGGGTTTCCCAGAAGCATCCGATTTCATTCCATCTTCAGTCCATCTGCTAAACTCGAATTGAATTGATCAATCAATCGAGTGATGCAAAATTCCAGAATTGAGCTACTGTTCTTCGTGCGATGTGAGTGTCATCCAATCCGTGAGCCTGAAGGTCATTTCCCAAAGGCTGTGATCGATAGGATGCATTAGCCGGAAGCTTGGTTCTTTGCCGGTGGTCACCCGAAGGGCGTTCTCAGAGGTGACTCTGTTTTTCTAGCAGAATGAAGAAGATCTGATCCATATTTGGTTTTTGGAATGTTTAGGGTTTAGTTTTTTTTTATTTTTGTCCTTGATTTGTTCTTGAATCTGCTCAGATCCTATGATCTGATTTTTACTTTTGCAATTCAGTTTTTATTTGAAATTCTGAAACCCAAATCTTATTTCTGCATCTTATTAATTTGCAATTTATGTTCACTTTGGAATTGTAGATTAGTTACTACTAACTTGTTAGTTTAGTTACTTAGTTTGGCAATTTTTTGCTCTATACAATCGATCTTGTGATGGTTAACTTGCTTGTATGTTGGATATTAAACTTGAGCTCTTGAGTGTTGTCTTTGTTTAACATTTTTGTGGTTGAGCTCTTGAGATTAATTGTTGCTGCAATTTAGTTTACTGGTTGAAAGCTTAACCTTAGGATTTGATTGTTTATCTTTGTACAATGTTATTGTGAATGAGCAATTGAGTTTAATTGTTGACTTTGATTACGAATGAGAATGGAATGTAAATTTGGTATCTACAAGTTTGATTGGTGATTGTATATGCTGTGATTGAATTGTTAATAGGATAATTTCATTTGAATCGCTTCTAGAGAACTCACACACTCACTAGTTATCCTAGGAAAAATATGACTTGGGACTCTTTACTACAACACTTGTCTTAATTTTAATGAGTTTCAATTTTTATTAATTTGGAGTGCCACATGACATGCAAAAAGACCGACACCAAGCTTCCTTTGGCTTTTTCCTAGTTGTCAGGTCTTCCTTTTCTAAGAGGCTCCTTACCTCCGGGAATCAACCATTACCAATTCACACTTGAACTTAAGTTGCCAAGACTACATACTTGGACTTACACCGCCAAGACTCCTCTTGGACTTTTCTCCTTTGCCAAGATCATACTTGGACTTTCCTTGTTGTACCTATATTCTGCACACTCACAATGTATATCAAATACAATAATAAACCTAACTTAAACCTTTAACCAAATATCAAAATCTAGGGCACCTATATTGCTCCAACAATCTCCCCCTTTTTTATGTTTGGCAATCAGTTTAATTTTGGGAAACATAAATGCAATAACAATGTAAATAAACATGCATATCTACTCATGTATAAGTCATGAAACCTAACCCTAGGCTCCCCCTTCACCTAAGCTCCCCCTTGAGATAGGATTTCTCGTAAAGTTAAACTTGAGGGGGAGTTTGGTTTTATGCTTTATATTTTACATTATGCTTGTAATTTTTAAGTTGTTATTTATGCCTAACTTAAATATATTACCACATATCAAAAAGGAGATTGTGGGTACAATCAACCTAGGTTTGATTATGTATAATCATGATTTTGATGTGCGTGTCAAAGAATTTATGTTATGTTTCATATTAGTTTGATCTATATGTTTGAGTCATGCAGGACTTGGTAAACCTTATATGAGAAGCTTGGTGCGGCTAAGTTTGGGAAGCTCATCCTAAGGCTCGGGTCCTTGAGACGGTGAAGGATGATGTGGATGACATCCGAGGGACCACCGAACTAGAAGCAATAGAGTGGATTCGAGGGAAGCGGACTTCAAGGAAACATGAAGGATGCATGGAGAGGAGTCACAAGCTTGAGTGCATCTGAGGTACGAAGGCTGAGGAAGAGGGTTTTAAAGGACAACTCCAAAGAGGATGAGAGTTGAGTGTGTAACCAAGAACAGTCAACTGATGAAATTGGTAGTCGACTACCTACTCAGCTGCTCAGTCGACTGCTAGTCTATTGGGAGGGAATAGAAGCATTTTGTTCACTCAGACAATAGTGACTAGTTGGCTGGTATCTTTACCAGTTGACTGATAAGTAGACGTTAGCGACTGTTGACAGAAACCATGATTCTATGTCTAATGGTAGCATCAGTCGATTGATGTTGTTATCAATTGACTAGTGCATAGGAATTGAGTTGATTGATGATTAACTCTTTCCACTCTATTTATAGGGATCTTGGGGCATTGAAGGAGGTTACTGTTTTGGTCATATACTCCTAGTCTTTTCCTCCAAGCTTCTAAAGTCTTCACTCTTCTTCTTACACCTAATTCCCAATCTTGTAAAGAAGAAGAGTTTCCTTGTGTGAGGTTTTGCTCCACTGAGAGGAGCTCATTTAGATGAAGATTTTCGAGGACTAATCCACCAAAGGATTGAGGGTTTGTCCACCTCAAGGACAAGCCATGAAGTAGGAGCAAGAATCTCCGAACTACGTTACATCAATTTTGTTAGCATTTGTATTCTTATTTAGTTTCATTTGTTCATTAAGCACTAACAAGTTGAAGGAGCAAGAATTCGATGAATGAATATTCATCCCTCCTTCTAGCCGACCTAAGATCCTCAACATGCACTAAGTAGAACTCAAATGATTAAACCTAATCATCCATTCAATAAAGTTTCCTTAGACTACTATCATCCTAACCCATTCCAATACTAGGTTGTCAAGGTTAGTTAAACTTTTTTTTTCATATCTAACCATTTTAAAAAAAGAAACTAAGTATGCATATTTAAAAATTGTAAATCAAACAATCATATAATTATTTAATAGGAAAAAAATATTTTTCTATTAGCTCCCCCTAAATTATAACTTAGATTAGGTCTATCGAGGTATTGAATTTGATTCTAAGAGATCCAATATTGATTTAGTCCAACTTTATTAATTAAACATGCTTTAGGGATCCATGCTTAGACTTGGTTTCTAACATTTTGACTAAGTAAAGTCAAGTAAGATTTGTTTGTTGTGTTAGCATTGTTTATGAGTCCAGATTTATTGTACACAACTCGTTGGAACCCAAGCATCATGTTCAAATAGTTGGGAGCCCAAGTTAACATTTTCCAATGTTTTATTGAGTTCCTCTACTTGACCATTCAAGATGGAATTTTCTTCCTCAAGTCTTGCAACTTGAGTTGAGTTTCCATCTTGAAGATGATTAGTTGACGGATTCAAGTTGACTTATTCTTTAAGGTGTTTGACTTTCCTAATGAGTAAGTTTACATGATGTAGGATCTTTGCGCTAGAGGGTGGAGGGTGAATAGTGTGTTGGATAGATACGCATGTAAGAGGGGGGTGAATCATGTGATTTTGAAAACTCATTTTCTCATTTTGCAATTAAATTATACACAACGGAAAAACTAAAAAGAACAACACAAGAAAACACAGGTGGTTTTACTTGGTTCAGAGCCTTCGGTGACTTCTACACCAAGACCCAGGTCCCGTGGACCTATCAATGGATAATCCACTAAAAACCTCTTCTGATACCTCTGGAAGAGAGAATCGAGTACAAAGATGATCAGAGAAGTGCAATAGACTGCACTTCCCATTTGCAGAATTTAAGTACAATAAAAAATTTTATCGACACTTAAGGAATTAAATAGCTTGTTCGTGTGTCTATGTCGGTCTGTCGTCCATGATCAAAAGTCCTCGGAGTAGTCGTCAGGTGCAGCAGCTTCATAGCAGAGTCGTAGCAGGAGCCTGGAGTAGTCAGAACCTCAAATGGATGCGTAGTAGCTCGTATATGTGTTATGTATAAAAGCTTCCTTGAGATTGCCTTATATAGGGCATTGAGGGCGCCTTCCATACCCATTGAAGGCGCCTCCAACTTGAGAAAGTTGATTCTGAATAGTCCGGCCTCTATCCATGACTTTGTCCAAATTTCATCCTACAGAACGCGCCTTCCATAGCCATGGAAGGCGCCTTTGATGAACAGTACTAAGGCACCTTTAGCTGCTTGAAGGTGCCTTTGGATACTATTTATCGAAGGTAAATTTACTCCTTTGTCCTACAAAATAATGTTAGTCCAATAAACCATGTAATGACTTGCAAGACAAGTGTTAGTACAATAATAATGAGTAGTAGTAATTAGTTCCTGTCCTCCCAGGACCAGGAACTAGTCAAGGTCTCAGATTAGGGATTCGAAATAGACCTAACCTGGACTGACACCTACTGTCCCCTCAACCGGGACACGTTCTCACTTAGTCACTCTCCTCCAATGACTTACCTTTACTTACCAGTTTGTCAGATATCCAGTTAGTCTGTCGACTTATTTGGACTTTCTATTAGATATCCAATCATCCCGTTGACATATTTGGACTTCTCGCCAGATATCTGATCGGCTGGTTAACCTATTTGAACTTCACACCAAATATCCAATTGGCCCGTCAACCTATCTGGACTTCTTACCATATATCCGGTTGGTCAGTCAACCTATTTGCACACTTGGTAAAGTGGTTAGCTCACAATTATACTTAACTTAACTTATTTGTCATTCATCAAAACCTGAGATCATTAGTGTAAACTACATCAACAATTTCCCCCTGTTTGATGTAATGACAACCTGAGTTAAGTTAACAAAATAAACATGAAGGAAATGATTTTTAAGAGAAACAAAAAGTTTGAGGTAATTGATTTTGTTCTCTTGATCATTTTTTTGGGTTAAGTTATTCTGATTTTCTGATTTTTTTTTTGTTTGCTAACTTAATCCCTAACCCTCCTTTGAAATTCATCAAAAAAAAATGAGTAAAACAATGCTAAGTAAAGTAATGAGGGAAAGAGGTGAAATTTTGGCAACATAAAAAAAAATAGAATTATTGGAGAAGTTTAAAGAAAACTTGTTCAAACTAATCAAAAGCAAAGTTTGCAAACCACTTGTAAATGAAAGGAAAGCTTTTGGAGATTTATACTAAGTTTAAAAGCTAACCTTTACATAGCTAACTTTAAAGGTAAATAGATGTTAAAATCATTTTCAAGATCTACCAACTTTTCAAAATACTTTAGACAAGAATTTCAAGCCTAGAGAATATTTGTAAGATGCTCTTAAAACATGAATAAGTTTTAAAGAAATTTTAAAATAAGTTCTGCAAGAATGAAACTTTTCAAAAAATTTCAAGGATGAAACTTTTAAAAGATTAGGTTTTGCAAGAATGAAACTTTTCAAAAAATTTCAAGGATGAAACTGTTAAAAGACTAGGTTTTGCAAGAATGAAACTTTTTCAAAAACTATTCAAAAATATCTTTTAAAGTTGGTTTAAAAGTAGTTTACAAAAATTGAAACAATTTTCAAATTAGTTTTTCAAAACATTTTGAAAAAAAAAGTTATGAAAAAAATACTTTGAAAGTTGTTTTTAGATATTCTCCCCCTGAACTTAATATTATTTAAAATTAATCTAATCAACTAGAAATTGTCCTTAAGTGTCTAATTGTTAGTTACTAACTAATTATCAGATGATAGCAGTGTTCACTTAGTTAGTCAGTGATCCTGTCTGAAAGTTGCGAAGATGTGCACTGGTTCTTGTTCGATCGGATGAGTGCGATAGAGGGGGGGAGGTGAATATCGCGCTTTTCAAAACTTTTTCTTTTACTTTAGAAAACAGAATCGTGCAGCAGAAAGTAAAATGAAAGACTAGTTTGTTTACTTTATTCGAAGTCTAGGTCGACTCCTACTCGAAGGCCCACGATCCTTGACCGCACCGATGGGCAATCCACTATAACCCTTCTTTCTGAAATCCTCGGAAAGAAGTAGATCGTATAAGATAGTAACAATCCTACTATCTTATATGAGTTTAAGTGTAATACAAATAAGTATACCGACAATAGTAAGTGAAGGTTAAAGCTCAGTCGGTACTTCCAGACAGAGTAGCTTAAAGAGTCATAGAAGACTTGTAGCACAGTCCGCTTGCGAAGATGAGCTTTAAGATGATCAGAAATAGTATTTTTCAGCCTCAGACCTCGAGCTTCAATTTATAAGATCGTCGATGTTCGGTCGACCGATCCCTATATTCGGTCGACTGAACCAGCTTCCTTCCTTCCTAGCTGAGATCCAATGCTGATTCGATCTTCGGTAATTAATTGATCATTAAGGGTTCGGTCGACCGATCCCCTTGTTCGGTCGACCGAACATGCTCCTTCCCTGTTCGTCGAGATTTGCCGAGATTTGCATTCACTATGCATTAATGGTTGATTGGTTCGGTCGACCGATCAACTCTTTTTCCTTTTGCTTCTGATCGATGCTGATGAACTGGCCTGTGCTGAGTCATCATGGTTCAGTCGACTGATCTTACTTATCGGTCGACCGATCAAGACTTGATCTAACTCGGTCTATTCTGATCTGATCTGATCACTGCTTTGATCTCTCCTTGTTCGGTCGACCTATTCACTGGTTTGGTCGACCTATCGAGCCGGACCTACAAAACAGTGTTAGACAAAACATCCTGTAAAACAGATATTAGCACAAGAATATTATAATGCATAAGTAATATAAAAGACAGTAGAACTGTCTTGATCTCAACTTGGAAACCTTCACGGTTTCTTCAGTTGGATCAGCGACCTAAGGTTATTCCCTTCGGAAACCCCGACCTCACTGTCGCTCCTCTAGTTGTTTAGCTCAACCTACCTGCCAAACTTAGATCCTCCAGATCTAGTTTGGACTTTTCACTTAGCTTTGATCGGCTTGCTAGGACTTTTCTCTTGATCTTCGTTCCTCCAGACCTCTCGATCACACCGCCAAGCGTCGGGTCCTCTCGACCCACTTGGATTTGCACCTGGGTTCCACGATCTGCTAAGATTTCTCCTGCCTAGCCTCCAACTAAGTCTTTCCCGGTTGAGTAAACAACCTGCACACTCAGTCAACTTGTTAGATCATAATAAGACTTAACTTGAACCTTTGACAACATCAAAACTTAGGTTTGATTCTGGTGCAACTTGCACTAATAATTTCTCCCTTTTTGATGTTTGGCAATCAAGGTTCAAAATTAAGTTAAAATATGTAAAAATTAAATAAACAAGCAATTTAACTTTTAACTCTCCCCCTGAATTAAATAACTCCCCCTGAATTCACTATCTCTCCCCCTTTGACACACATCAAAAATAGGGAAAGCCCACAAAACCAAGGAAAAATAATAAAGTTCAAAGAAAACCTTTGAGTTAAAGTGAACAACCTGGTTTAAAAATATAGGAGTCTTTGAATATTTAAAAATTGTAACAAGTTTTAGAAAAAAAATATTTGAAAAGTTGATGAATATAAGATTTTAGAAAAATAGCAAAGAAAAAATTCTAGCATAGGGAAAGTTTTAATTTAGAAAACATTAAAATTGTGAATATATTTTATTTATTATTATAAGAGCAAAATATAAAGTAAATTGTTGAAGAAACTTCGAAAAGTTAATGAACTTAAAAAGTTATAAAAATTTTGAAAAATTTTCACCAAGATGAAAAATACAGTGATACTTGTAAAATTGTAAGGTGAAATTTTAAAATTTTTGCTCAAATCTCCCCTTAAAATTGACGACAACCTAAAAGTTCAAGCATGGTTAGAAAAAATTAAGGAAAAAATATCCTTATGATGAAATTGTAAGGTGAATATTTTTTTTAAAATTTAATTAATCAAGTTTTAAAATAAGTTTAATAAGTTTTAAAATGATTAAGTTTTAAAATAATTAAGTTTTTTTAAAATAATTTTAATTAAGTTTTTAAAATAATTTAATTTTTTTTAAAATAATTTTTAATTAAGTTTTTAAAATAATTAAGTTTTTAAAATAATTTAATTAAGTTTATAAAATAATTAAGTTTTTTTAAAGTAAGTTTTTTTTATTTTTTTTATATTTATAAATAATTAAATTAGGTTTGATATTAATTAGGTTTGAAATTAATTTGAATTATTGAAAAAGGTTATTGAACTCATGTTAGATTCAAACTTAGCTTTGGGTTAACCAAGCAAGCTTCCTAAGGATAAATTTTCAGTTCAGTAGCGAGGCATATGACCTTCTTGTGTATCAATGGTGGACCATTTGCTGAAAACTTTCCAAACTATTCCCGCTCAAAAAACTTAATACTAAATTTTGGTCTAACTAGTTCATGTTTGACTGGGGTAGCTTCGGTCAGATCCACTAAGTCTAGTGCACCAGGTAGAATACACAAGATTCAGCCTAGACATGCCTTCGACAAAGCTTCCTTGACATACTATCATCCCAATCCATTCCGATGGTATGTTGTAGGGTTTGGTAAAACCTTTTTTTATCTAACCATTCTAAGCAGAAAGTAAACATAATCCTAAGTGTATGAGTTTGGTTAGTCATGTTGATTGGATTATTTTTCTAATTGCTCTCCCTGAGTCATAGCTTAGATAAGGTTTATCTAAGTAATGAATTTGACTCTTAGGGATTAAGTATAGGTTTGATTTAATTGGTTTGGTTAAATGTTTTGTTTGGACTCATGCTTGGACTTGACTTCTAACATTTTGACTAATTAATGACAAGTATGATTTGTTTGTTTGTTGAGGATTGTAACCAAGTCCAGATTTGTTGTACACGGCTCGTTGTGATCCAAGTACAATGTTTAGACACTTGGACCCCAGTTTGAACTTTTCCAATGTTTTCTTGAGTCGCTCGACTTGACCTTTCAAGTCGAAATTTTCTTCCTCAAGTTTTTCAACTTGAGTTGAAGTTTCGTCTTGAACTTGGTTAGTCGAGTCACTCAAGTTAACTTGCTACTTAAGGTGGTCTATTTCCTTAAGTAACAAGTTATTTTGTTTTTCAAATTTTGACAATTTTTTAAACAAGCATTTAACTACTTTAAGCAAGTTAGACTTAAAATAAATCGTTACCATATTTGGATCTTTTGATCCGTTGCTTCTTTCGGACTTGATGTCGATCTCAGACTCGTACTCTTCATCGGACTCGGAGTCGGAATCTTCGTTTCTTGCCATAAATGCAAGATGGCTCGAATGCTTTGTCTGCTCCGTGTTAGATTCGTCGGAAGAAGTCTCGTCCCATGTTGCTTGGAGGGCTTTCTTTCGTCTTGTCGATTTAGCCCTTTCTTCCTTCCGATTTGAGCATTATTTTTTGAAATGTCCCTTTTTGTTGCATCCATAACAAATCACTTCTGATTTATTTTGGGTCTGGTTGAGTAGTGCCTTCTTGGCACTTTTTCTGAATTTTTTCTTCGTCAGCAATTTCTAGACCATGTTGACTAACTCTTCTTCATTTGTTGAGTTAGCGTCTGACTCGTTTTCAGACTCGATCTTTATTCTTGTTTTAGTTTCCTTGCTTGGACCTGCATACAAAGCTACTCCTTTCTCGACATGACTTATGTTAGGTTGTTCGTGTAATTCCAATTCACAGAATAATTCATCTAACTTAAGAATGGAAAGATTCTTAGAAACTTTGTACGTATCTACAATTGATGCCCATAAAGCAATTCTCGAAAAAACGTTTAACGAGTACCTTATTGTGTTGCGATTTTCAAGATTATGTTCGATCAGATGGAGATCGTTGAGGATGTCCTTCAGTCGAGCGTAGAGTTGCGAAGCCGTCTCTCCGGGGAACATTTTAATATTGAATAAGTTATTTAAAAGCAAATCCCATTTATTTACCTTAGATTTGTCAGTCCCTTCATGTAGTTTGACTAGGGAGTCCCACAGTTCTTTAGCGTTATCATAGGAACCGACTCGGTTCAACTCCTCCATTGTGAGCCCACACTGAATGGTGTTGATCGCCTTGTAGTTTAGTTGTGCCTTCTTGATCATTGGAGGAGTCTAATCTTCTGGTTCTAATGGTGTTCCGTCTTTCGTGGGGGAGTGTAGCCTTTCAAGATCGTGAACCAAAGTTCGATATCAAACTTCAAGTAACACTCCATTCTATTCTTCCAATAACTGAAATTTTCTCCTTTGAATAGTGGAGGTCGGACAGTGCTGTATCCTTCTTGATAAGAGTGTGACATCCTTAAAAGAATAATAAACAGATTTCCAAGACTCTCATCTTGGGATTAGTAGTGCTTGAAAAATACAAACAATAAGAAAAAAAAATATTCTAGAATAATTGATAAAAAGAAGAAGTTTTAAAAAGGTGCTTTGAAAAATGGTTAAGTAATTTCAGAGCTTACGAGGCTTTGATACCAATTGTTAGATCGGATGAGTGTGATAGAGGGGGGTGAATATTGTGCTTTTCAAAACTTTTTCTTTTACTTTAGAAAATAGAATCGTGCAGCGGAAAGTAAAATGAAAGACTAGTTCGTTTACTTCGTTCGAAGTCTAGGTCGACTCCTACTCAAAGACCAGCGATTCTTGACCGCACCGATGGACAATTCACTATAACTCTTCTTTTCAAAATCCTCGGAAAGAAGCAGATCATACAGATACAAAGATATAAGATAGTAACAATCCTACTATCTTATATGAGTTTAAGTGCAATACAAATAAAGTATACCAACAATAGTAACTGAAGGTTGAAGCTCGGTTGGTACTTTCGGATGGAGTAGCTTGAAGAGTCGTAGAAGACTTATAGCATGGTCCGTTTGTGGAGATGAGCTTTGAGATGATCAGAAACAGTATTATTCAGCCTCAGACCTCGAGCTTTAATTTATAAGATAGTCGATGTTCGGTCGACCGAACCAGCTTCCTTCCTTCCTGGCTCAGATCCAATACTGATTCGATCTTCGGTAATTAATTGATCATTAAGGGTTCGATCGAACGATCCCCTTATTCGGTAGACCGAATAGGCTCCTTCCCTGTTCATCAAGATTTACCGAGATTCACATTTACTATGCATTAATGGTTGATTGGTTCGGTCGACCGATCCATGGGTTCGGTCGACCGATCAGCTCTTTTTCCTTTTTCTTCTAATCGATGCTGATGAACTGCCTGTGCTGAGTCATCATGGTTTGATCGACCGATCTTACTTATCGGTCGACCGATCTTATTTATCGGTCGACCGATCAAGACTTGATCTGACTCGATCTGTTCTGGTCTGATCTGATCACTGCTTTGATCTCTCCTTGTTCGGTCGACCTATTCACTAGTTCGGTCGACCGATCCAGCCGGACCTACAAAACAGTGTTAGACAAAATATTCTGCAAAATAAATGTTAGCACAATAATATTATAATGCATGAGTAATATAAAAGACAATAGAACTGTCTTGATCTCAGCTTGGAAACCTTCCCGATTTCTTCAGTTGGATTAACGACCTAAGGTTGTTCCCTTCGGGAACCCGACCTCACTGTCGCTCCTCCAGTTGTTTACCTCAACCTACCTACCAAACTTAGATCTTCCAGATCTAGTTTGGACTTTTCACTTAGCTTTGATCGGCTTGCCTGGACTTTTCTCTTGATCTTCGGTCCTCCAGACCTCTCGATCACATCGCCAAGCGTCGGGTCCTCTCAACTCACTTGGACTTGCACCTGGGTTCATGATCTGCTAAGATTTCTCCTGCCTAGCCTCCAACTAGGTCTTTCCCGGTTGAGTAAACAGCCTGCACACTCAGTCAACTTGTTAGATTATAACAAGACTTAACTTGAACCTTTGACAACATCAAAACTTAGGTTTGATTCCGTGCAACTTGCACCAACAGTTCTGATGAATGATGCTGACCTCTAATGAAGACGAACTCTACAAATCTGAAGAAACTCCTCCATGCTCCTACGCACAGTGAGATGAGCCAACAAAGCGTTAGTGACCTAGGACCAGGGTGGGGATCCCTGGCTAGGCCCTCCAACGCTCAAGTCAGTTCCTCTCTTAGATAGAAGAAGAAGAAAAAAAAAAGAAGAAAAAAAAATGAAAAGAAGGACAGTAACTGAAGTGAAAATAGAGTTTAGATGCAAGAACTTGTGTACCTTGCTATTGGAGAAGATCTCCCTTTTATACCACCTCATGTGACCTCCGTAGTTGTGAGGTGGTCCCTGGTTCGTTAGGGTTTGTTAGGAGATGAAGTCATCTCCTATGCTTCATGTAATAATCCCTTAAGGAATCTTTTCTGTACCCCAGATGTACCTGTTTTGTCATTTATAACATGTCATCATAATTGAAGAAGCTTCTAGAAGATGTTTCCTGCCAAATATTCTGTTAAGCATGTTTCGACTGGTCGTTCAAGCGTGTCATGTATACTGTTCAGAATACCTTTGTTTAATATGTCTCGGCCGGTCGCTCAATCCGACCGTGTATACTGTTAGGAATACCTTTTGCTGAATATATCTCGATCGGTCGCTCGAGCCGGTAGTATATATTGTTAAGAATACTTCTTGTTGAATATATCTCGGTCAGTCGTTTAAGCCGATCATATATACTGTTAAGACTACTTCATGTTAAATATATATTTTTACACTCGGGCGGCCTTTGCCTGGTCGAGCATATATGAGCGCTGGGAGGCTCACTTGGCCTGCGATCGGCCGGTTATATGTTGAGAATTATATAGAAGGTTAAATATGTTTCTACACTCAGGGGGGCTTTGCCCGGCCGAGCATATATGAGCACGTGGGCGCTCTCTCGACTTATGGTCGGCCGATCATATGTTGTGAATCTCATATAAGGTTAAATGTCTTTACGCTCGGGCGGGCTTTGCCCGGTCGAGCATATATGAGCGCTGGGGCGCTCACTCGGCCTGCGATCGGTCAGTTATATGTTGGGAATTATATAGAAGGTTAAATATGTTTCTACGCTCGGGCGGGCTTTGCCCCGATCGAGCATATATGAGCACGTGGGCACTTTCTTGGCCTGTGGTCTGCCGGTCATATGCTGTGAATCTTATATAAGGTTAAATGTCTTTATACTCGGGCGGACTTTGTCTGACCGAGCATATATGAGCACGTGGGAGCTCTCTCGGCCTATAGTAGGCCGGTTATATGCTGTGAATCTTATATAAGGCTAAATACCTTCATGCTCAGACAAAGTTTATTCGGTCCAGCATATATAAGCGCTGAGGTGCTCACTCGGCCTACGGTCAACCAGTCATATGATGTTTATCTTATATAAAGCTAAATACCTTTATGCTCAGGCTGGTTTTACCCGGTCGAGCATATATGAGCGCTGAGGCACTCACTCAGCCTACGGTCGGCCAGTCATATGCTATGAATCTTATATAAGGCTAAATGCTTTTATGCTCGGGCGACCTTTGCCCGTCCGAGCATTTATGAGCGCTAAGGCGCTCACTCAGCCTACGGTCGGCCGGTCATATGCTGTGAATCTTATATAAGGCTAAATGCCTTTATGCTCGGGTGGGCTTTGCCCGACCGAGCATATATGGGTGTTGAGGCGCTCACTCGGCCTAGGTCAGCCGGGCATATGCTGTGAATCTTATATAAGGCTAAATGCCTTTATGCTAGGGCGGGTTTTGCTCGGTCGAGCATACATGGACATAGAGGCAATCACTCGGCCTTTGTTCGACCGACGATTATACCTCTCCTATCTTTCTAGACTTAATTCCTCCTTAACTTGCTCGACTCATCTAACATAACCCATATCACTTGCCTCCCCTTCAAGTCTAGTCGAAGGAGGTGTAGCCGACTGACTTGACCTAAGTCTATTTCTATCCTTTTTACTATTCACTATAGTAATCTTGTGATACCTTTTTCAGTGATCCCATGACACCCTCTACAGTGATCTCGTGACACATTCAACAAGTTAAATAAAAGTGTGATCCTACCCCTTACAACACCAACCTTTGCACTCTCTTGCTTTACCCTCTTTTAAAGATTTTATTGGGAGTTATGGCCTCCGATCTTCCCCTATAGGATCAATTGTTATCTGAGAAGGAAAAGTCCTTAGCTAAGGCTATGCAAGCTCTAGATCTACATCATTCACACCAAAGAGAACTAGAGGTACGTTTGTTAATAGCTCAGTCCCAAGTTCGGTCAGAAGTGGCTTTAAGAGACAAAGTCTATTTGGAGTTGAAGCAAAAGACTGAGAAATTAGATGATCTAAAAGCCCAGCATGCTTCAGAGATAACCATCTGGACTAGGAAGGTTCGTGTGGATGGTTTACTGATATCAGAACAACAACAAGACTTAGACCATCAGAAGGCTAAGGTGGATTTTCTGCAAGCTGAGTTGGATCAACTCAGATTAGAAAGAGCTTCTCAATCACAGGCCTCGAAGGGTGAATCACACAAGCATCAAAGGATAAGGCAAACTCCTCCCTTCTGTCCAGGCTATCATTCTACTACACGCCCCCACTTGAGATGGGAAGAACAATCTGGTGGTTCCAAATAAAAGTTAAATTTCGTTGGATGACAGATTTGCCTATCAGCAACCCTACCAGGCAAAATATTCCTAATCTTATGAAAATTTATTTTCATCCCACAGAACATGATAATGAGTCAGTGTTACGCTCCGCAAGTGTACGGAAATGTCGCAAGTAATATAAAAGATTATCGTATCCACAGGGACTGGAATAAGCACTAGAAATGTCTCAATGCGAATTAGCTAAACAACTATCCAATCGTTTCAAAAGCAAAGTAAAGGTAAACAAATCTAGTCTTAAAGATCAACAAACAAGAGTTTAGTGTTTTAGGTTATGATAAAGGGAGATTCTAGGAGTTTCGATTTCTTTGTAAGATTTCTTGAATGTAAATGGTTCACTAATTCTTATCCCTCAATTGCCAAACATGTAGAAAGTTGCCGGTTCTCTCTTGCAATAGACAACCGGCTAAGGACTGAGAAATGTATCTAAATAGGATTAATTAGACATGAACCTACATTGTCCTTACACAGAAGCGCACCTATTACTATGCCTTCCTCGGATATCAACATAGAAGCCCACAACTCATTAATCTATCAAGATACAAGAAACTAATCACAAGATCCATCCTACTCTCTTGAATATTCCCATTTCCTCTTCAAGATTATCTCTCAAACGTCCTTACACGGGCTTGCACCTGTCACGTGGATCCCTCGGATGATCGAGTGAGAGTTTATCTTTACAAAGTCCACAAGAAATCCAAACAATCAATCAAGAATGAGAATTAAGCACAAATCACCATTAATCATTCAAGATCTAATTGATACAAGCAAGTCAATGTCATTGAAACAAGAAAATGGCAAATCCATTAGAGATTACATCAATCCATCATACAAATACTCCCTTAATCCTAGAATACAAGATCTACTCCATGAATCGAGGAAGAAAATCTGAAGAAATAGAAATTACAAGCATTTCTTAAGTCCCCAATCCAAGAAATCAAGAAGAGGGGGAAAGAGAAAACTTATCTACGAAGAAGCCTCGTCTTCGGATCCAATCCTCGCTCCGGAGTCGAAATCGTCGAGATCTCCCCTTGAATCGCCCAGAAATCCTCCCAAGATTGGGAGGAAACCACCAAATCTTGCTTTCTCCCAAAGGGGGAGAGATCCCCTTTCAATTCATGAAGAAGGGTTTAAATAGAGGAGGGAATCGGGCGCCACACGGCCCCGTGACACGGCCGTGTGAGATTCACACGGCCATGTCCAGTTCCCTCTCTGCCAAAGCTGCACGGCCGTGTGACTCCACACGGCCAAGGCCCTCCTGCTCTCTGGAAATGCTACACGGCCACAGCCTGCTTAGTCTCTGGAAATGCTACACGGTCGTGTGGTGCACACGGCCGAAGCCTGCTTGGTCTCTGGAAATTTCACACGGCCGTGTAGATCCACACGGCCATGTAAGGCTTCTGCTCTGGTTGACTTCAAATCTTGACACGGCCGTGCGAGGTTCACACGGCCATGTCATCTTCCTCTTCTGTTGGTGCCAAACTCCACACGGCCCGAGCTCCATACCAGTGCATGGCCGTGTGAGGCACACGGCCCGGTGCTTTCTCCCTTTGTTTCCTCCAATGCATGCTCAAAGATGTAGATTCTTCACCAAATCAACTCCTGTGTACAGAAAATGCACAAAAAGCAGATCTCCGAACCAAAAGAGTAAATATGCTAAAAGGAAAGCTGGAAGTATAAAAATGCATAGATCAAGCATGCTCAAAATATGTAAATGTGCGTAAAAACATGCATAAAAGAGTATATAATCTACGCACATCACACCCCCAGACTTAAACCTTTGCTTGTCCTCAAGCAAAATGCTGCAGTCTAAATTCATATGTTCTACAACACATTCATAAAACCCAGTGCACTTTCCTAACTCTATCAAAAAGTTTCATTAACAAGCATGATCATGGAAACAAGTAAAGTATGGTTCAAGCATAAGAATCTTGTGCGCAGTGTAACTCAATACCCTTCAAGTTTCAATCCATGTCCTAGTCAAGTCGTCATCCAATTTGAAGTCCTAGTGTTCCCAGTGAACGACAAGTAACCAGTGATAGGCACTTACTCACCATTCACTTGGTTCATATTTCTCAACCAACCCAAGGTCTCAAAGGTGTGCTCAATCTCAAGAGAAGCTAAACAGTCATTTCCCCAGTAACCTAACTCGGTCTCAAAGGGGTGACTTGCTAGATTCCACTCATGACAACTATTTTTTATATCCCTTATTATTCTTTTTATTATTATTTTTTTTCTTTTTTTTATAAGTGTTTGCATTGTGCAAAACTTATTCACAAATGTACTTTTAGCACACATGTTGGGATATTTTGATTTTTCCAAATGAGCTTTAATGATTTGAGCCTCATCCAGTAACCAAAATGAAAGTTGAGAAATCACCATGGAAACCAAGTACTAAGCAAACAAGATGAATCATGACTATTTCAATGACATCAACTATTCAAGCGTCAAGCACAAGTGTAGTGAAGATAAAATCCTTAAGGTTGAACCAAAACTAAAACTCATCACCATAAGATTCTTAGCTTATTAATGCTTCCCAAGATAGAAAAAAGAACTACACAAAGTTTACTACTAGCATCATTCGAACATCATGAATCAAGACAATAATCGTGCTAACATTTCACTTGAATCCAAGAAAGCATATAAGTGAAGATTTGATGTTCTCAAAAATTTTTTTGCCATGATTATTTCAAAAACAAGCAAAATAAAGCAACAAGCAATGAAAATAAGAACCAACATGAAAAACTAACAAAAACTAAAAACTGAAAACCAAACTAAACAATACATGACACCCCCCCAGACTTAAACTTTACATCGTCCCGATGAAATCAGTATGGTGGAGGAGGTGGACGAGGGAAAGGAGGTCTACGACGTGGTTGGCCAATAGGAAAACTAGGAAAACCTGGAATCTCACCCAAGGATCTATGATACTCATATAAAGCATCTACTTGTTGGCTAGTAAGCGTCATACTCTGCATAAAATCTCTCATCCTAGCCTGATCAGTATCATAATCCTGCACAAACTCAGCCACTTGACCTTGAAAATTTCTCGTAAACTGAAAATGATTTTGTACCTCCCTAAACTGATCATCAGATAAAGAGAAGCGCCCCTCCAACATTTTTCGTTGGGAATCTTGCTTCTCATGAAGTGATTCTAGAGACGTACGAAAATCCGAAAAATCAAACCTAGAAGATCCCGTGCCATATGCAAAAGAATGCCTAGCAGGCTCCATAAAGCTAGAAGGCTGCGTGTGTCCAAATGACGAGGGCTCATGATGTGGCTCAGTGTCTCCAGGTATAGAAGGGTTATCCTCAGAATCTAACTCAGAAATCACTCAATTAGCCGGGTTACGAATAGTAGTTCGTTCAGGAAAAGGAAGGGGTAAAGGAGAACCATTCCTCCTAGGAAACGCGAAACCATTCTCATCCCGAACGATCATTTTCATAGCAAGACATGTATCAATGTCAATCATGTCATTACCATGAATTATTTCCAACCCATCAACATCAAGATTTAAATTATAAGCTATTCGGGTAATCAAACCACCAAAAACAATCGATCCCGATGATGCCCTAGCCGATCTCAATATGGTTTGAACAAAATGAAAACCAGAGTCAAATTCAACCTTATAAAGCATAGCCCATAAAGCATAAAGCTCTATCTTTTTAACCACCCCATCACTCTCTCCCCTACCAAAAATAGTTTTACTCATGACTCTATGTAGATACCTAAAGATGGGGTTTTGCATATGGGAGGCCTTAGCTCTTGAAGGCTCATAAGGTTGATCTAACCCAGTTATTGCATTCCAAAAATGATTCCAATTAAACCTTGGATCAAACCTACGAGGGCTACCGGTGGTTATTCCGAAACAAGAATTAAAGTCACTAAATGCCCATAGAAATTCTTGATTCATTAATCTAAAAGAGATTTTTCCAGAATAATCATCTTCATTAGTAAAATGGACATCCAATGAACTTAAAAATTCCAAAACAAGACGAGGATATGTAGGCAAATGTGTGTACATAATATCACTCCAATCCAAAAACCCAATCATCAAATCTACATCTTCCCTAATTCCAAGCATATCAAGAACAGTTGGGTCCATATATCTAGTACACACTATCTTTCTATTGACAAGAATTGCAAATCTAGTTACTTGATCATCATTTCTAAACACAATATTGAATTCATTGTCATTACCTTCGTTGCGTGAAGTCCTTTTGCCTTTGCCCTTCACTGGTTGTTTTCCTTTGTCCCTTGATGGCTCCTTCTCTTTGTCTCCACTAGATCCACCCCCTCCTTTGCGAAGTCTCTTCAAAATATTTGACATCTTGATGAGTTTAGAAAGGGGAAGAATTATCTAGAGTTGTGGAACTCAAAGAACAAAACTTCAAAGAACAAAAGATCTTAGGTTAAGAGAACAAAAAGTCCAAGTCTTAGAGAGGAGGAGAATCGGATCTAAGAGATCTTGAGAGATTAGAGAGGGGTTTTTAAGAAATTGGGAGAGAAAAATATGTTTTGGAGAGTCGGGGGTGTGCGGAACATGGCCAAGATCTGGCCGTGTGAGGTAGGAAGAAGACTTTCATAGTTCTCCTACACGGGCCGTGTAGATCTACACGGCCTCCCCATCTTTCCTCTCGGGATTCTTTGCACGGGCCGTGTAGATCCACACGGCCTCCCACTCTTCCTCCTCTGGATTCCTCGCACGGCCGTGTCTGGGACACGGCCTCTCCATCCTTCCTCTCGGGATTCTTTACACGACCGTGTTTTAGACACGACCTAGATCCTTTTCTCCTCGGAAGATGCTACACGGCCGTGTCTGGATGACACGGCCTAAGCACTTCCCTTCTCTGCAACTTTTTCCTGGCCGTGTATAGCACACGGCCAAGCTCCGTTTTGCACCTAACCTGAAAACAAAAATCAAAAGAATGCATCAAACTAAAAGAGATTTAGATGCAGATCAAAACTAACTAAAAGAACCCTTGGGTTGCCTCCCAAGAAGCGCTTGTTTAAGGTCTTTAGCTCGACCAAACTTTATCATTCGCTTCTTTTTCTCGCCCTTGGAGGACAGATATACTTTTCGTTTTTGTTAGGAGATCTTCTCCCAACATCCTCCACCTCATTGTCTTCTTCATTTGGTGGCCTTCCATGAGGATGGAAATTCCATTCCTCAAGTTTATAAATGCTTGACCTGCTACAAGCATTTAAAAGAGACGAGACATGGTTAGAGATATTAGATAAATCATATTCCAACTTTTCCTTACCAATTACCAAAGAAAGCTTATGATTTTTGACATCAATTATAGCTCCAGCTGTAGCAAGGAAAGGTCTTCCTAATATGATAGGAATCCTAGGGTCCTCTTCCATGTCCAACACGACAAAATCTGTGGGAATAACATTCCCATCCACCTCTACTGGCACATCTTCTATAATACCCAAAGGGTACCTGCAGGAATGATCGGCAAGTTGAAGTGCCATAGTAGTAAGTTTAATGTTTTTGAGACCTAATTTATTACAAATTGAATAAGGAATGAGGCTAACACTCGCCCCCAAATCACAGAAAGCTTTTTCAAAAAATTCTTTTCCTATGTTGCAAGGGATATAAAAGCTCCCTGGGTCCTTCAGTTTTGGAGAAGTGTTCTTCTCAAAAATAGCACTACATTCCTCACTAAGCGCAATGGTCTCGACCTCTCCTCTTCTTCTCTTGTTTGACATGAGATCCTTCAGGAATTTGGCAAATCTAGGCATTTGCAGAATAGCATCGATAAGAGGTACCTCTACACAAATTTCCTTAACTTTTTCTAGAAACTTGCCAAATTCTTCATCTTTCTTGAGCATTGTAAGTCTTTGAGGAAAAGGGACAGCTTTGCTCTGATGGTTCAGTGGAAGAGTTTCTTCAACCTCAATGGTACTCTCCTCATTAGCTTGAATCTGATTTGATATAGGAGGAGAGAGCTCTTCTTCTTTTTGTATCCCTTTTGAAGCAGTCACTTGGGAGTCTCCCAAGGTCCGTCCGCTCCTAAGCTCAATCCTATTGCAATGCTCCATAGGATTCACATCAGGTTTTCCTGGAAGTTGTCCTGGTGCTCTGGATGATGAGGAAGCTAGTTGGGCAATTTGACTATCCTGGATCTTTTGATGCTTTTCAGAATTATCCATTCTCTGGATGAGCTTTGCTATATCTTGCTTCATTTCATTCTGACCTGAGATAATTTCTTCAAGCATCTTTTCAACATTTGACTTTGGTAAGCCTTGAGAAGATAGATGTTGAAAATTTTGTTGCCCAGCTTGAAAATTTGGTCTTGCCCCCATGGATGGTCCTTGATCTTGATTGTTTCTGTAAGAAAAATTTGGATGACTCTTCCATCCAGGGTTATAAGTATTTGAATATGGGTTGTTCTGCCTTTGATTGTAACTCATGATTGCATCGCATTGTTCAAGTTGATTGATTTGTGCAGTGATAGCTCCCAATGGACATGAGTCATTTGAATGCTCTGAACTCCCACATACTTCACAAGATGTACTAATAGCATTGACCATATTAGCACTAGTCCCCATATTCTCAAATTTCTTTGTAAGAGCATCCAATTTTGCAGACAAAAGAGTGACTGCATCTACATCAAACTTCCCTGATGCTTTAATTGTTGGGTTTACAGAGGAATAGCTTCCACTTCTTTCATTTGCCCATTGATGATGATTTTGTGTTACACTTTCAATGATTTCTTCAGCTTCATCTAAGCTTTTGTTCATAAGTGCCCCTCCAGCAGCTGAATCAAGGGACACTTTGGTATGATAATTGATACCATTATAAAAAGTATGCAACACTAACCATCTTTCCAACCCATGATGTGGGCATTGTCTGAGCATACTATTATATCTATCCCATGCTTCAAAAAGAGATTCTGAGTCAGTTTGCTTGAAGCTTGCAATTAAATTCCTCATATGAGTTGTTTTGCTTGGTGGATAGAACTTATCAAGAAACTGTTGCTCACACTGCTCCCAAGTGGTGATGCTATTAGGGGCCAAAGAATTCAGCCATTGCTTTGCCCTATCTCTTAGAGAAAACCCAAATAACAATAATCTAACTGCATCTGAAGGAACTCTATTCATTTTCATGGTACCACATATTTCATAAAAGACCTCTAAGTGTTGATTAGGGTCCTCATGAGGTCCTCCACCGAATTGGTTCTGCTGCACCATAGATATGATTGCGGGTTTGATCTCAAAGTTATTAGCTTCCACTGAAGGTCTTGAAATACTAGATCGAAAACCTCTCTCATAGGGTGCTGCATAATCCTTGAGTGGTCTATTCGCCATTTTCAAATGTTCCTGTTCTTCAATTTGCCTTTGCAGAATTCTTCTTTTATGGAAAGTTCTATCAATCTCAGGGTCAAAAGGAAAGAATTCCCCTGCAAAGTTAGATCTTCGCATACACAAGAACAAGATAGCAGATGGCAATTCGACACAAAAAGAAAAATAGAAGGATCAAAAATGCAGAATTGAATTTGTACAAAAAGAATTAACAAGAAGTGAAAGTTATACAAGCAAGTAAAAACAGAAATCTACTGATCAGTTACAACTATGCAATATGAAAGGAAAACAAATGTTATGTTTAGTCTAACTCAATTGATAATTCCTAATATTATAGCGCAGTCCCCGGCAACGGCGCCAAAAACTTGTTACGCTCCGCAAGTAATATAAAAGATTATCGTATCCACAGGGACTGGAATAAGCACTAGAAATGTCTCAATGCGAATTAGCTAAACAACTATCCAATCGTTTCAAAAGCAAAGTAAAGGTAAACAAATCTAGTCTTAAAGATCAACAAACAAGAGTTTAGTGTTTTAGGTTATGATAAAGGGAGATTCTAGGAGTTTCGGTTTCTTTGTAAGATTTCTTGAATGTAAATGGTTCACCAATTCTTATCCCTCAATTGCCAAACATGTAGAAAGTTGTCGGTTCTCTCTTGCAATAGACAACCGGCTAAGGACTGAGAAATGTATCTAAATAGGATTAATTAGACATGAACCTACATTGTCCTTACACAGAAGCGCACCTATTACTATGCCTTCCTCGGATATCAACATAGAAGCCCACAACTCATTAATCTATCAAGATACAAGAAACTAATCACAAGATCCATCCTACTCTCTTGAATATTCCCATTTCCTCTTCAAGATTATCTCTCAAACGTCCTTACACGGGCTTGCACCTGTCACGTGGATCCCTCGGATGATCGAGTGAGAGTTTATCTTTACAAAGTCCACAAGAAATCCAAACAATCAATCAAGAATGAGAATTAAGCACAAATCACTATTAATCATTCAAGATCTAATTGATACAAGCAAGTCAATGTCATTGAAACAAGAAAATGGCAAATCCATTAGAGATTACATCAATCCATCATACAAATACTCCCTTAATCCTAGAATACAAGATCTACTCCATGAATCGAGGAAGAAAACCCGAAGAAATAGAAATTACAAGCATTTCTTAAGTCCCCAATCCAAGAAATCAAGAAGAGGGGGAAAGAGAAAACTTATCTACGAAGAAGCCTCGTCTTCGGATCCAATCCTCGCTCCGGAGTCGAAATCGTCGAGATCTCCCCTTGAATCGCCCAGAAATCCTCCCAAGATTGGGAGGAAACCACCAAATCTTGTTTTCTCCCAAAGGGGGAGAGATCCCCTTTCAATTCATGAAGAAAGGTTTAAATAGAGGAGGGAATCGGGCGCCACACGACCCCGTGACACGGCCGTGTGAGATTCACACGGCCATGTCCAGTTCCCTCTCTGCCAAAGCTGCACGGCCGTGTGACTCCACACGGCCAGAACCCTTCTGCTCTCTGGAAATGCTACACGGTCGTGTGGTGCACACGGCCACAGCCTGCTTAGTCTCTGGAAATGCTACACGGTCGTGTGGTGCACACGGCCGAAGCCTGCTTGGTCTCTGGAAATTTCACACGGCCGTGTAGATCCACATGACCATGTAAGGCTTCTGCTTGTAACGCCCACCCTTGTTACCCAACCAAAGGTGGCGCTACGTTCTTATACTACTTACGTACATGCTTTAGTTATAACAGCGGAAGAATAAAAACTTTAAAGAATTTAATTTATTAAGCATAATATCACATATTCTGATTTGTTCAAATGTGCATATATTGAACTTATAACTAAAAATATTAATTTGTCCGAATCGTTCTTGCCGAGCCACCACCACACACATCACTATCTGCTCCTCCTGCTGCTCCGTTGTACATCCAGCTTTCTCTTTTATCTGCGGTACAAGGAAAGTAAGCTATGAGCACTCATGGCTCAGTAAGTTCCTTTCCTACTCACTAAAACCGAGAATCATCGTATATCAAGAATGGATCAACATATCATCGTCTCAACTAATCATAACATAACATATCATTCTATTCAAACATATCATGCATATTTCTTATTCACATATCATTTCATAGAAGCATGAATATCATATCATAAAACAAATAAATCACAAGCATGAGACATACAAGGGTATCATATTCATATCATAATATCACATGACATTATATCATATCATCATATAATTCAAGCACATATGAATGTAGGCAATGCATCGTGAATTTGAAAACTTATACTTAATAGTACTTGAAATTATTATCATCATCATTTGGGATCCCGGTTTGTACCACATACATAATGCGTAGGTCCAAGGTAGCAAGTCTTGAGCCCTACCATGCATACATACTCGGCCCGAGTCTTACTCCATCGACCTAGGGCACTCAAAGGCCCATTACTGACGAGGCCCGAGTCTTACTCCATCGACCCCGGGGCGTTTACGGAGCCCACCCTTGGTACAAACCATAAAAATAACTTATCATGCATAACTATCATATCATGTCCTTAACAATCTCTCATGCATTTATTCTTTTTCATTTCTTTTCATTATGTATAGCATTTTCTATGCTATCACATATCATAACATAACTTCATTTCTTTTCATTATGTATTGCATTTTCTATGCTATCACATATCATAACATAACTTCATTTCTTTTCATTATGTATAGCATTTTCTATGCTATCACATATCATAACATAACTTCATTTCTTTTCATTATGTATAGCATTTTCTATGCTATAACACATCATGGCATATTTCATAATATAACTTCATTATGCATATCATTTCGTAACTAAAGCAATCATGCATTCCAACTTATTATCATATCATTTTCATACAGCATGACATAGACATATTTAATTTTTGTTCTAGGGTTTCTATGGCATCTATCCCTTCATGGCCGAACACATAATGATTCATTTAGGTCATACAAACATGTATCACATTCACACATTATCAAGTTTTCATAAGAAGTACTTTTAACCCCTTAGGTTTCATTTCCAAGGCCTCTAGGTCCTTCAAACCTTACTTGGCCGAAATTCATAGAATATAAACTTCCTTTAAGTGGCCTAAAGCATGGGAAACCTAAGTAAATTTCATAGCAAGATTTACTAAGAACATCATACACAAGGTTGGATCATAAACAAGCTAGGACTCTTGTAATCTTACATGTCATAAATCATGTAACTAATTTTCTACATTCCAATTAAACATGAGAGCATTAATCATCTTTCATAACATAATATCACAGAGGTCATTGAGCATATTAGAATTTTGTTTAAGCTTCTCTAAACTATCACCTTACCATGGCCGAAATATTAAGAGTAAGGTTCATGAGTTTCTTTCAACATACAAGTATATAACTCTTAAGAACTTTATATCATGTCATATAAGCATAGTTATTTTAAATTCAAGGTCCTCCTAACCCTAAATTCTTTCTTGGCCGAAACATGAGAGTGGGGTTCTTTTGGTTCCAATCAACTTCCAAGCAAGAAAACCATAGGAAGGTCCTTAGCATTTCATAGGGGAAAACTTGCACTAGTTTGGTTAGACAATAATTTTCCTAACCTATTTACAATATTTTTGATTGAAATTCTAGGGTTACATACGCCTCTGATCATGCATCATATATGTATACAAACATAGGGGAAAACTTTCTTTCAAGGCATAGAAAAAGAATCCGAAAATCACATGAAAGCCTTGTACCGCAGGTGAGGGGAAGCTTACCTTCTTTGCTTAAGTTTCCTAGAGTTGAGAACTTGCTTGTGGACCTTTCTTCCTTGCTTGCTTTGCTCGGCACCAATGGAGGAAGCTAGGTCTTTTGGTGGAAAGAGGGAGGAAGAAGAGACTTCTTCCTCTTGTGTTGCTCGGCAACAACAAGAAAGAAAAAGAGGGAGAGAGTGAGTTCTCGGCACCAATGGAGGAGAGGAGGAGAATGAGTTGAGGATGAAGTTGAAGTCACCCCTCCATGCCTATTTATACTAAAATGAGGGGAGGAAAACTTGACTTGATTCATCCTCCTCATTTACTTCTCCTCTTAATGAGAAAGAATATGCTTAGAGAAATGCTTCTTGAGTTTCTCTCTTTTCTTTCTCTTAATTTCTCTCCTTTTTTTCCTTTAATTATAATTCCCATCTCTCCTCTTACAATATTCACTCCTATCACACTTGGTTAACACATGCATGCATCCACAAGAGAACCAAGGATCAAATCCTTCTCCTAACATATTTTTTACTTCTTTTTACTTCCTTTTCCTTTTAAGTAAAAAAGAATCCTTTCTTATTCTTAACTACTTAGTCCTTTCTCTTCTTATCAATAATTCTCCTATCCCCTTTGATATCCTATACATGTTCCTTACAAGAGATCCAAGGTTCAATCTCTCCTCTAACATTTTATTTTCTTTTGTACATAATTACAATATTATGCATTATGCATAAATATTTCATACATATATATATTATCTCATATTTCTTTTGTTTACATTAATTCCTTGCATTATAAATCATGTATAGAACTTTATATTCTCAACTTTATTTTCTTTCATAAAGTTTTTAATCATCTAAATCCTTCCCATCTTAATATTCAACTTAGAATATTTACACCTTCTTTTCACTACCTTCAAACTCTCATTATCCTTACTTTCTTATCTATGCTTTCTAGGGGTGTTACACTGCTCTGGTTGGCTTCAAATCTTGACACGGCCGTGCGAGGTTCACACGGCCATGTCATCTTCCTCTTCTGTTGGTGCCAAACTCCACACGGCCCGAGCTCCATACCAGTGCATGGCCGTGTGAGGCACACGGCCCGGTGCTTTCTCCCTTTGTTTCCTCCAATGCATGCACAAAGATGTAGATTCTTCACCAAATCGACTCCTGTGTACAGAAAATGCACAAAAAGCAGATCTCCGAACCAAAAGAGTAAATATGCTAAAAGGAAAGCTGGAAGTATAAAAATGCATAGATCAAGCATGCTCAAAATATGTAAATGTGCGTAAAAACATGCATAAAAGAGTATATAATCTACGCACATCAGTCAGCTTGTACATCCCCTTTATTCCAAAATTTGTTCAGGTTGTCACTCTACCATACATCCTTACTTGGGATGGCTGAAACAACTCAATAATTCCAGGAAGTGAAGTCAGTAGAAGTTTGTTTATTTGTTGTACCTATTTATGGAGGATTTTCAAAGTCTAGGAGTTACGATTGTACTTCTGATGATAATGTAAAATTTTATGTCTATGTTTGATTATGCTATTTACCTTGTTAAGTGCTTCTTGCAGTCAATCGCATAGTAACTAGTCAAATGAAGGATCCTATGTATACGCCCAAACCAATATGAGTTCGATCGGGTTTCAGGGTTCTCTTCTGCACATTCGTTCAGTCGGGATTACAATAAACTAGGACCTTTTTCTTATTTACCAATTTTGTTTATTCATCTGTATTTTAAGATTCACGTGATTTTTTAAAGTTGTCTCGCTGGTAATTGATCCTTCAATGGAAAGAGAATGTTCGAAGATATGGCGGTTCAGTGTATGATTCGATTTGTTCTGTCTATCATAAATGTCCCTTCCTAGGCGAGCGACATGTATCCTTCTTTCTCCTTTTTCCAAGTAACCCCAGTAAATTTCTCGTTCATGTCTTATCACACATTCTCCTTGGTAAATCAATGACTTCTCTTTACTAAATCATTTTATTTCAACGGTGATCCTTTTATTGCCCTAAAACCCTAAGCCTTTTTTAACATTTTCACTCTTCGTCTTCTTCCAGTTAGTCCTTGGTAATTTTCTTTCCCGACCTTTCTCCACAACTCACACTCCCTCATCTTCTTCGATCTTCCTCTCCTTTAGGATTTAGTAAGCCATTTACTCTTTAAGTATTTCAGTTTTCTCAACATGGCTGAAGAATCTCTACTTTCTTGCTATGCTTAAATTTGTTCTTCCTTCACCACCGTCGATCTAACTTCCATTCACTCTCAGTATGAAATCCCTACAGAATACCATATTAGGGTTCAACCACCTGATGTTCACCCTTATTTTCCTCCTAATGATTATATCACCTTTTTTAAAGACCAACTAGTCGCGGGCTTACGCTTTCTTATTCCGATGTTCTTGATAGACATTAGTTAGTATTTTGGTATTCCTCTTCAGCAATTTGCCCCAAATGGCTTCAGATACCTATGTGGATTGTACATGGTGTTCTGCCTTTTCAGTATACCTCCTACTCCTCAAAACTTTTTTATGTTTTCTTATCCCAAGAAATAGGAACCAGGGGTTTTCCTCTTCCAATCTCGCCTGAAAATGATATTCTTTGAAGAAATGTCATCTTCCATCAAGGGTTGAGAATTTCATTTTTTTCTTTGTCAAATTTCTTAGTCATGTTGGGTGGTCTACTAAATGGCAATCTTCTCTTCCTCCTCTCCCTAAAGTAAGATGACATAACATAATATCAAAACTAAATACAAAGTACCGGAAGCATAATACAAAGTAGAATGAAAAAATAATCTTAGATGTGACGTGGGACTGACAGTCAGGAACCTCGAAGCAACTGCTTAATCATCTATCTATAATAGGAATATAAAGCAACGGGGTGAGTTCAAGAACTCAGCGGGTATCGAATTGACATGCATAGTAAGATATATTTACCAGTAATAATCATGGAGTATGGTCTCCTGATTAATAACAGGAAATGCAAAAACTAAACAACAGAAAAAGAACTGTACTCACCAGGGCCTCCTATCCTGACATAAGGGTTGTCAGACCAAATACCTCATGTCTCCTGTATGCATGTCAATCATATTCAAGCACAAAAAATGTAGCAATCATAAGCAATAAATGCAATCCATGCAATGATGCAAATGCCCTGGTCACCCCTGACGCTAGTCCGCCACCTCACATATGATGGTGAGGTCGAGTGGGTAGGGCTATTCCTACTGTACACTCTGCCATCACTACTCCTGAGTGATCGAGTGGATAGGATGCTATCGGAGTACACCTATCCTCCTATCCCAAACAGAGTGGGGGAGCTCAATGCTCTCATCTCCCTGAGTTATAGTCCAGAGGAGGGATCCCTATCCTGCTACCACGCTGCATCACCACTACCCATAAGTGGACCAGCGGAGCCCTTGACAGAACAACTTGCTGCAACACATCCTGCCTGATATACGACTAACCCATGAGTGGTTGTATGTGCAGATCCATGTAACTGGCGATGCACTCAACAATAATGGAGCTGACAATCGTTCAACATGCAATCGTGCAAAATGGTGCATGACACTAAAGCATGTAAATCCTGAAAATACCAGTCTCCTCATAATGTGTACCAAAAGGGAAACCAAGTCCATAACAATGATCTAGGTACACATGCCAGATAATAAACCTAGGTACGCATGCCAGGTAATAAAACTAGGTATACATGTTAGGTAATAAAACTTGCTACACAAGCCAGGTATATCTAGTAGCTAGACTTGTAACCGATAATGCATTATATGTCACTACATAAGTACACATGGCAAGAAATCAAGAGGACATACACATCAATGTACAACAGATAACAAAATAGGCATACTACGGGTATCAAGTAGTGACATACCAAACAGATATAAATATAATTATTACTATTAGTTATAACCTACTAAGCATATCAGAATGACAAAATCAAAAAGATAAGTCATAGGTACCCGGCTAAAAAATGGAGATCATATTCGAAATAAATTTCACGTCGTGAATCAAGGTCCTGTAACAACGTACGTATAATTAATCTAATCAAGTTTAATTCCATCATCTACTAAGCAAATCCAAACATCCAAAAAGAATCACAACCCCTCATCATAACATATTCTAAACTAATTCCAATACATTCATTGATCGGATCAATGCTTGACATGAAAACTAACCTTAACAACCTCCTTCTTCCAAATCCTCAACTGAAGCAAGATCGCCACAGTAATTCAAAAGCCCTAAATCAAAATTCAACACCTCCACTTAAAGGCATCAACCCAAACCTCAATCCATTATCTGAAACTAACAGCTTACCCTAATTGGATTGCTCCTCAGATGACTCCTGGCCAAAGAGGTTCACTATCGGAACAGGATGGCCGGAACTATGGTTCTCCAGCAAATAGTGCTAGCCGAAGCTACAAAGAACAACCAAGCATCAAATCTCCTCATCTCAATACAAAGAATAGAAAATTGATCTCCGTTTAATCAAATCTTAAGCATTCCTTACCTCAATCTAAATCCACAGATTCTTCTAGGCGAAATCTAATTGTTCCGGTGGTGATGAGCCGTGGCAGAGGAGTGGAAATGGCACTAGGGCACCATCTCGAATAAAGTTGGGAGAAGAGGATGTTGGGTTCTTCGGGCCGCGAAAACCGCTTTTCGCGTCGCGGAAACCCCGAATCACCCAAAGCCGTAGATCCGTGCAAGGAAAACCGAACGAAAATTATGAGTACGAGGTTTTAAATATCTAGATCTACTCCTAGATCTATGTGTTAAGAAGTATACCTTGAAGCGTGCCCTTTCGCGTTCCCGTTCGTCCAAGGAATTGCCGGATCTCTAGACCGTCAAGCGTCGGTCCTCTAGAAGTATCCACACGGATACGTAGATGGAGAAAACCTCACACAAAGGTGTGCTAGCACCTTGGTAAGATTCGGCCAAGCAAGGAGGAGAGGGAAAGGGAGAGCTTGAGGAAGAAGAAAGGAGTGAATGAGGCTTCAATGAAAAATTCATTTCTTTTCCCTCACCAAAGTGGCCGGCCACCTCTCCAAGAGTAACCCCCATTTCTCATTTAATGCCTCATTAAAAGAGAATGGGTATGTAACTCCCATGAGGTGGCACACCATGATGATGTGGAACATCATCATTGGTCCACCTAATGCCAACTCACCAATGAGGTGGCAAAAAGTCAAGTCAAAATTGACCTTTGGTCTTCCTTCTCAAGTCAAGTCAAACTTAACCCAATCTCTACCATGGTTGATCTAATCCAACCATTTGATTCGAGCCAACTTAATATAATGAATCTAATTCATTAAATTAAATTGATTTAATAAGTCATAATCTAAATTAGACTCATTGAATACTTGAATCAACTTGAGTCCAACTCAATTAGCCCAATTAGGATTACTTTTAATCCAATTTGATTCATCAAATGAATCTAATCCTCTTGGTTCATCATATAAACCAAATCTCCATCTAATTGTCCTTAGTGTGTGACCCTATAGGTTCTTGTAACGTTGGCAATGCCCTAAACCCATTTAGGAGCATAAGTAATGAGCGGTATCTAGCAACACATCATTACTGCCCAAGTTACAAGAATGTCGAGATCCGATATCACCTTGTGACTACTAATTGTGACTCTTCACAATATATGACAAGTGTCCTTCTATCCTAGACATCTAGATTGATCAATGTGAGGCATAGACCGTGTCATCCTCTGACCAATATAAATCTTGAACTCCAAGTAGACTCACTAAATCAAATGAGCTCAATATCCCATATTGACTCATTTGGGCATGGCCATGCACTTCGTGGTCTCACTCTATCAAGAATACCGATGTCTCTCCCGTCATATAGGAGGGATAGATCCCATCTACATCACTCACATCCCTCTGCATAATTTGTTATATACCCAGTAATCGCCTTTATAGTCCACCCAGTTACGGGTGACGTTTAACGAAACCAAAGTACATAACTCCTTATGTAGGGATCTATGGTGACTTCAGGTCTAAGGACTAGTAGTCATACTAATAGCCACATGAGAAAGTATATGACACTCATATAACGATCCATAATACTTTCTCATGGCGGGTCATTCAGTATACATTCTCTAATGTATACCCATGTGTCAACTTGATATCTCTATATCCATAACTTGTGAGATCAAGTCATCGAGTTGACCTACATGCTAGTCTTATTGCATTAACATTGTCCCTGAATGTTAATACTCGACTAGGAATGATTAAGAGTAGTGTTCCCTATATCATCTCACTATCGGTTCAACTAACCGATTGATATAAGTGAGAACCATCTACTCAAGGACATTATTATACTTAGTTTATTTGGCACCAATACAAGTATAATAACCAAAATCCAAATGCCTTTATTAATATACAAGAATATGATACAATGAGTCCATACAATCATCAAATGATTGGCTCTAGGGCTCTAACTAACAATCTCCCACTAGCACTAGTGCCAATCAGTATAGGCTCTAAGGCCTAATGACCTAGTGTGACCATCATGCTTTCTCTGTGCCAAAGCCTTGGTCAAGGGATCTGCGATGTTAGCCTCTGTGCTCTGAAATCTTCACATCTCCTCTATCGATAATCTCTCGAATGAGATGGAAGCGCCGTAGTATGTGCTTGGTCCACTGGTGTGAGCGAGGTTCCTTCGTCTATAGCTCTATTGTTGTCACAATAGAGCTCAACCGTTCAGCGATGTTAGGAACCACCCCAAGTTCATGATGAACTTATGGATCCAAATCGCCTCCTTTCGCCTCGATGCAAGAATATACTCGGCATTGTAGAATCACATCGATCCCGCTCAAACTCTTCCATTGATAGCACCACCATTAATGCAAAATACGAACCCCATTGCGATCTATAGTCATCCCGGTCGGTCTGGAAGCTAGCATCACTGTAACCCTTTACAGCTCATTGCCTCTATATATCAAGAAATATTCTTTAGTCCTTCTTAAGTACTTAAGAATATTCTTGACCGATATCCAGTGACTTTCACCTGGATCTTACTGGTATCTGCTCGTCATGCTCAAAGCATACGAGACATCAGGTCGAGTACATAGCATGGCGTACATGATCGATCCTATGGCTGAGGCATAAGGGATCTGATCCATGCGGTCTCTCTCCTCTCTAGAAGAGGGACCTTGAGTCTTCGAAAGACTCACGCCATGTGACATCGGCAGAAATCCCTTCTTGGAGTTCTGCATGGCAAACCGAAGGAGTACCTTGTCAATATATGTACTCTGACTTAGGCCAAGCAATCTCTTAGATCTATCTCTATAGATCTGTATCCCTAGAATGCGGGATGCCTCACCTAAGTCCTTCATTGAGAAGCAACTCCCTAGCCAGGTCTTGACAGACTGAAGCATAGGGATGTCCTTCTCAATGAGTAGTATGTCATCCACATACAATATGAGGAAGACAACTATATCCCCTACAACCTTCTTGTAGACACAAGGCTCATCTTCGTTCTTGATGAAACCAAACTGTTTGATTGCATCATCGAATCGAAGATTCCAGCTCCGAGAAGCTTGCTTTAGTCCATAAATGGACCTATGCAGCTTGCATACTTTGCTAGTATGCTGTGGATCTACAAAACCCTCAGGTTGTGTCATGTACACATCCTCGAGTAGGTTTCCATTCAGAAACGCGATTTTGACATCCATCTGCCATATCTCATAGTCATGGTAGGCTGCAATAGCAAGCATGATCCAAATGGACTTAAACATCGCTACTGGAGAAAAAGTTTCATCATAGTCAATACCATGAATCTGCTTGAAACCTTTAGCTACCAAGCGACCCTTATAGATAAGTCCATCCATGTCAGTCTTTCTCTTAAAGACCCACTTACACCCAATGGGTTTTACCCCTTCAGGTGGATCAACCAAAGTCCATACTTGGTTGGTGTACATGGATTCCATTTCGGATCTCATGGTCTCTAGCCATTTCTCGGAATCTAGTCTCATCACAGCTTCTTGATAGGTGGTGGGCTCATCCTCTATGAGCACAATGTCATCATGGTCAGACAAGAGAAATGAGTATCTCTCAGGCTGACGACGTACCCTATCAGACCTGCAAAGAGGTATGTCTACTTGAACCGGTTGTTGTTCCTCAACTCCTTATGGAACAACATCATCCACAACACTTTGTGGTTCTAGTTCAATTTCCATCGAGGCATCAGTGCTATTGTTCGTATCTTGAACTTCTTCAAGATCGAACGCGCTCCCACTAGTCTTTCTAAAAACAAGGTCCCTTTCTAGAAAGACCCCAGTCTTTGCCACAACTACCTTGTGCTGACTGGGAATGTAGAAGTAATATCCCTTAGTTTCCTTGGGATATCCAATAAAGTAGCACTTGTCGGATTTGGGTCCTAATTTGTCTGAGACTTGACATCTAACGTAAGCCTCACAACCCCAAATTCTCATGAAAGACACCTGGGCATCTCTCCCAGTCCATATCCTATATGGTGTCTTTATCACGACCTTGGATGGAACTCGGTTGAGAATGAAAGTTGCTGTGTCTAGAGCATATCCCCATAGATATGTCGGAAGATATGTGTGACTCATCATAGATCATACCATATCTAATAGGGTACGATTCCTCCTTTCGGATACACCATTCCACTGTGGTGTTCCAGGAGGAGTGAGTTGGGATAGAATCCCACACTCAGCTAGGTAGTCACGAAACTCATGGCTAAGGTATTCTCCACCTCGATCTGATCGAAGTATCTTAATACTCTTGCCAAGCTGGTTCTGTACTTCATTCTTGAATTCTTTGAACTTTTCAAAGGATTTAGACTTATGTGTCATCAAGTACACATAACCATATCTACTGAAATCATCAGTAAATGTGATGAAGTACCTATAACTGCCTCTAGCAGCAACATTGAAAGGGACACATACATCACTATGTATGAGTCCTAACAAATCAGTTGCTCTCTCGCTGTGCCCACTAAAGGGAGTCTTGGTCATCTTGCCTCGTAGGCATGACTCGCATATCTCATATGATTCAAAATCAAATGAGTCCAACAAACCATCCTTATGGAGTTGGGATAAGCGCTTGTCATTTATATGACCTAAGCGACAGTGCCAAAGGTAGGTTTGGTTCATGTTATTAGACTTGAACCTCTTGGTATTTACGTTATAGATAGGGCTTTCAAGGTCTAGAATATAGAGTCTGTTTATCAGAGGTGCACTACAATAGAACATATCGTTTAAGTAGACGGAACAACATTTGTTCTTTATAGTAAACGAGAAACCTTTCTTGTCCAAACAAGAAACTGATATAATGTTCTTAGTTAATGCAGGCACATAACAACAATCGACTAACTCTAGTACAAGCCCAGAGGGCAGAGATAGAAAGTAAGTCCCTACAGTAACAGCAGCAACCCGTGCTCCATTGCCTACTCGTAGGTCCACCTCGCCCTTTGTCAATGCCCTGCTATTTCTCAGCGCCTGCACATCAGTACAAATGTGAGAAGCACATCCAGTATCTAATACCAATGATGTAGAAATAGATAGATTGACTTCTATAACATATATACCTGAAGTGGAAGTCTCACTTCGCTTCTTCTTAAGATCCTCCAAGTATACCTTGCAGTTCCTCTTCCAGTGCCCGGTCTGACCGCAGTGGAAGCAGGTAGCATCCTTGGCGACCCCTCCTTTAGGCTTCAGTGCCTTGCCTTTGCTCTTGGCTTGGGACTTTCCCTTGCCTTTGGGCTTGCCTTTGCCCTTATGCTTCTGGACCATCAGAATGGGCTTAACCTTCTTAAGGTTAACCTCAGCAGTTCGTAACATACTAAAGAGCTCGGGCAGTGGCTTGTCAATCTCGTTCATGTTATAGTTCAGAACGAATTGACTATAGCTATCTGGTAAGGATTGCAAGATTAAGTCAGTGGCAGCTCTTGGCCAAGTGGGAACCCCAGTCATTGTAAGTTCTCTATGTACCCAATCATCTTGAGTACATAAGGACCTACGGGAGCCCCGTCTGACATCTTGCACTGAAACAGTGCCTTAGAGATCTCAAATCTCTCATGCCTCGCTTGTCCCTGATATAGTTGGCGAAGATGCTCAACCATATCGTAAGCGCCCATCAACTCGTGTTGCTTCTGAAGCTCAGAGTTCATGGTCGCGAGCATTAGACAGGACACATCTAATGCATCATCTTGATGCTTCTTGTAAGCATCTTTGTCTGCTCGCGGGGAATTGGCAGGAGGAGCCTCCGGAATGGGCTGCTCCAGAATGTACAGTTTACGTTCCTGGGTGAGAACTATTCTCAAGTTCCTGTACCAGTTCAGGAAATTCACTCCGTTGAGCTTGTCCTTCTCAAGGACAGATCGCAGGGAGAAGGAATTCGTGTTCGACGTCATGGTTATCTACAACAGAAAATTTACAGAAATAAATATCATATTCTTAATCATTTAATTAGGTCTTTAACTAAATGATGCTCCCACTGAATTCTATAATTCATGTGGGGCAAGATCCACATCATACTAACCCTTGAGTTAGCTTTGGCTAATACGTCCAAGACTTAGTATGATCGGTAGGTAACGATTACCAATTACATCTCTATGCAACTCTTGTTTATAAAATCAATATCCGCATTTATATTAAAACTCGAGTTAGCTTTGGCTAATACGCCCGAGAGTTAATATAGATGTGATTTTGACCTATCTTTTCCAACCGTTGGAAGAATGCCTATAGTTGACTCGATCTAACCGAGCAACTAGGAATACTCAATCTAATTGAGTTTGTATTCACCCATGCGTTGATAGGCGGGACCAAGATTGTCCCTCCGTACCCTACCAAGATAATATGTATTGCTCTGCTTTGCCAGATTCAACAATACATGTGATCGAGGTAGTGATAGGTATCACGGCACGGTTAGGCATTTAGAGTTGGTTCGATCGAGATCTAATCTAATCGAAAAATATGCATCTTGTGCACGACTTAAATCTACTCTAATCGCAAGGGTGCATCATGTGCACGACTTAGATCTAATCTAATCGTAAGGCACTAATTAATTAATTACTTATTAAACATGCATCATATACATAAGCAATTAACTAATTAATCTATTTGTGATTTAGTCATGGCTCTACTACGATCCTCTCAAGCCAATGAGAAGATCGAATGGTCAACCTAGGGTCAACAGCTTCTCCAAGCTCCTCCCTTTGACCACCTTGTGTTGCTCGTGCCCGCCTCGAAACTCCGTCTCGTGTGGACCCTCCACCGCTCCAATTTGTACATTACAATTTGAAACTCGAGTTACATTCGAGTCTAAATCTAATTTACAACCAGAATATATGAGAAAGGCACGACGCGTAGGTCGCGAAAAATAAAAACATACAACACGCGCAAACACATAACGGCACGCAGGCCGTATTATGAATTACAACACAATCCAATCATATTGGGTTTTTGGGCCATGACTATCACAAAATTAATATATAATTCAAAATTATATATTTTTCATAATTTTCTATAATTTTAAAATTAATTTTTTTACAATTTTTAAGAGTAAAATTTCCCGGCGGTCCCGTTTAGCGGTTTCCGGCGCAATCGCGGAACGGATCCCCTTGCGGGGCCAGGGGCAGCGCTCCTACCCGCGATCTAACCATCGCAAGGGTTCCTTTGCGATCCAACAGCGCCCAAACTCGCTGTCCTAAAACGATTTGGGTCGAGACATTGCCGTTTCGGAAAAATCTTCCCGGCAGGTTCGTTTTTAGCGATTTCGGGTGCAATCGCGGAGCAAATCCCCTTGCGGGGTTAGGGGCAGTACCCCTACCCACGATCTAACCATCGTGAGTTGCTCCTTTGCGATCTAATGGCACCCAAGCCCGCTGTCCCAAACGGATTTGGGGCAAAACGAAGCCGTTTAAGGAAAAACTTCCCGGTAGCCGAAGCCTACAAGTGCCGAGATACTTGTGCTTCGCTTCTACGGAAAAATTACCCATAAAAACATAAAAACTAAATTTTTACAGAAAATCACAGAAGGTTTAGTTTTCATAAAACCAAAAATTAAACTCGTACAAGCCTTGCACGTGGCTCTGATACCACTGTTGGGTTCTTCGGGCCGCGAAAACCGCTTTTCGCGTCGCGGAAACCCCGAATCACCCAAAGCCGTAGATCCGTGCAAGGAAAACCGAACGAAAATTACGAGTACGAGGTTTTAAATATCTAGATCTACTCCTAGATCTATGTGTTAAGAAGTATACCTTGAAGCGTGCCCTTTCGCGGTCCCGCTCGTCCAAGGAATTGCCGGATCTCTAGACCGTCAAGCGTCGGTCCTCTAGAAGTATCCACACGGACACGTAGATGGAGAAAACCTCACACAAAGGTGTGCTAGCACCTTGGTAAGATTCGGCCAAGCAAGGAGGAGAGGGAGAGGGAGAGCTTGAGGAAGAAGAAAGGAGTGAATGAGGCTTCAATGAAAAATTCATTTCTTTTCCCTCACTAAAGTGGTCGGCCACCTCTCCAAGAGTAACCCCCATTTCTCATTTAATGCCTCATTAAAAGAGAATGGGTATGTAACTCCCATGAGGTGGCACACCATGATGATGTGGAACATCATTATTGGTCCACCTAATGCCAACTCACCAATGAGGTGACAAAAAGTCAAGTCAAAATTGACCTTTGGTCTTCCTTCTCAAGTCAAGTCAAACTTGACACAATCTCTACCATGGTTGATCTAATCCAACCATTTGATTCGAGCCAACTTAATATAATGAATCTAATTCATTAAATTAAATTGATTTAATAAGTCATAATCTAAATTAGACTCATTGAATACTTGAATCAACTTGAGTCCAACTCAATTAGCCCAATTAGGATTACTTTTAATCCAATTTGATTCATCAAATGAATCTAATCCTCTTGGTTCATCATATAAATCAAATCTCCATCTAATTGTCCTTAGTGTGTGACCCTATAGGTTCTTGTAACGTTGGCAATGCCCTAAACCCATTTAGGAGCATAAGTAATGAGCGTATCTAGCAACACATCATTACTACCCAAGTTACAAGAATGTCGAGATCCGACATCACCTTGTGACTACTAATTGTGACTCTTCACAATATATGACAAGTGTCCTTCTATCCTAGACATCTAGATTGATCAATGTGAGGCATAGACCGTGTCATCCTCTGACCAATCTAAATCTTGAACTCCAAGTAGACTCACTAAATCAAATGAGCTCAATATCCCATATTGACTCATTTGGGCCTGGCCATGCACTTCGTGGTCTCACTCTATCAAGAATACCGATGTCTCTCCCGTCATATAGGAGGGATAGATCACATCTACATCACTCACATCCCTCTGCATAATTTGTTATATACCCAGTAATCGTCTTTATAGTCCACCCAGTTACGGGTGACGTTTGACGAAACCAAAGTACATAACTCCTTATGTAGGGATCTATGGTGACTTCAGGTCTAAGGACTAGTAGTCATACTAATAGCCACATGAGAAAGTATATGACACTCATATAACGATCCATGATACTTTCTCATGGCGGGTCATTCAGTATACATTCTCTAATGTATACCCATGTGTCAACTTGATATCTCTATATCCATAACTTGTGAGATCAAGTCATCGAGTTGACCTACATGCTAGTCTTATTGTATTAACATTGTCCCTGAATGTTAATACTCGACTAGGAATGATTAAGAGTAGTGTTCCCTATATCATCTCACTATCGGTTCAACTAACCGATTGATATAGGTGAGAACCATCTACTCAAGGACATTATTATACTTAGTTTATTTGGCACCAATACAAGTAAGTATAATAACCAAAATCCAAATGCCTTTATTAATATACAAGAATATGATACAATGAGTCCATACAATCATCAAATGATTGGCTCTAGGGCTCTAACTAACAGAGGGAGGATCGACAGTGGCTACTGTGATGCCGATCCAAGGCAAAGAAGAGCGACAACATCACTAGGGCACGACTCAAGAAGAGTGTGTTGGATTGGCACCGGTGCTAAGGCACGACACACTGATGGTGGATCCATGGTGTCGACGGTGCCAGGCAGTAGTCAGCGTCGACAGGGGAAGCTAGAGCACGAGGACAAGCCGACGATTGGTGCTGGCGATGAGTCGGGGAAGAAAGATCGTGTGAGGGAAGGGTGGCAGGAGTCAGACGAAGAAGGGAAAGAGGGCTCGAATTTTGTACTCGTGGAGAAGGGGAAGCGATGCGAGGCGGTGTTGGGTTGGGGAAGAGGAAGAGCTCGGGGAAGAGGAGAAGGAAACGACAAGGGGTCGGCATCGGGGGAACTTAAAATAAAAGGAAATATAAATAAAAGGAAAAGAAATATAAATATTTAAAGAAATTGAACATTTCCTCATTTAAATAGGTAGCTTAAACAGGCTTTCCCCTAATCCAATAATTGATTCCCTACGAGCTCCGAAAAATTCCCAAAAAATTTCTAAAAATTCTTAAAAATTTTGTTAAGGTTATTCTCCTATTAAATCTTATTATTAAATTTTTATTTGGGGTATCATATTTTACATTCGAAGCCTGTGGCAACTCATACTCCAAGGCCCACATGTAAGAGTGCTTTTGATGGACAATCACTGTAAGCTCAAGAAATCTTTACAAGATCAATTACAATTGCAATATTAAAACTAAGTTATCGACAATACAAAGATGTTGAAAGAAACGTCAATTGTCAGCGTAGCAGTTGAGCATTGTTGAAGCGTTTTGTCGCAGCACACATGAGCGCAAGTAGTCTGCTTTTTGGTTGTCTTAAAGTGCTAGCCGAGACCCCTTTTTATAGCCTCCTCAAACTTGATCCATATCCCCTGATCTCGGGATCAAGTCTTGGCTTGACCCGGATCGGTCGACCGATCCTCAGGTTTGGTTGACTGATACCATATGAATCGGTCAATCTTCCAATCTCGGTTTTGCTGCTCAGATAGAGTTTCTTCATTTGGTCGATTGATCCCGCCGTTCGATCGACCGATCCCCAGCTCATCTGGTCTGATCAACTCAGTTCAACCACATCACCGCTTATCCTCGGTTCGGTCAATCGATCTCGAGGTTCGATCGACCGATCCCTCGGTCGAACTTGGTCTGATCTCTGAAAATATGATCCTGCTATACTGGGATTTGGTCGACCGATCCAGACGTTCGGTCGATCGATAAAGGTCGAATCTAACCCTGCAATAAAGTGTTAGTCTCCTGTAAAATAGAGTTAAACAAATAATAATTAATTAAGTAAAACAACTCTTGACAGCTTTCAGACTGTCCAGTTCTGACTTCAGATTTCCTCTGAAAACCTAGGTCGAACTGACGTCTACTGTTCCCTCACAGGGGAACACGTCCTCACCTACTCCTCTCAGGAGAAGTTACCTGTTGTCAGGTCGATCCTCCAGATTGACTGGACTTTTGCTCAGCGCCCGAGACTTTCGGTCTTCATGCTGGACGTTCGCTCCATGACCCGTTCAGACTTTCACCTAGTCCCGTGACCACTAGGATTTCAACCTAGAGTCCCCAACTCTAGGATTTTGCCCGAAACGCTTGACCCGTCAAGACTTTTCACCTAGGGTTGTCACCCTCTACGACCTAGGGTTACCATCCCTAGGATTTTCCACCTGTCTAACCGCAGCTAGGACTCTTTATCACCTAAAATTACCACCCCCTAGGACCTAGGGTTACCACCCCTAGGGTTTTCCACCTGCCTATAATCCATTAGGACTTTTGCCTAAGACAACTTAGGACTTTCCTGTAAGCTCAATCAACCTTATTAGACAACAAGACATCTTAACTTTAGAATCATTTTCCATTATCAAAATACAGGTTTGATCGTCTGGTACTTCCTACACCAATAATTCTCAACCGAATTCACGTAATTGGATAACAAGTCGATAATCACGACTTGATAATGTATGCATTAAAAGCATTTCCAAGGAAAATCTTATGAGCATCTGTGGTGGAAAGTGTCTAAGGATTTGTCTTTAATTAAGTTAGATGAATTCCTTTGTGACTTTGGATTGTATGAACAAACTAACTTTATTTGAAAGGAGAAAGATATAACTTTGATTGTAAGTACGATTGATGGAGTTGAAGTAAAGCCAAAGTTTAAGTCAAAACCTAAACCCAAAGAGAAGACCGAATCAAAGTTCGAGTCTGAACCTTTAATTGACGAAGATGATCTATCTTTAGAAGTTGCAAATATCGTTAAGAGGATGATTTGAAAAAAGTTCTCCAAAAGATCATAAAGAAGGAGATCCAAACAAGGATCAAATTTATATTCTCAGTGTCTCGAGTGCAAAAAGGATACTTTAAGGCGGATTGTCCTCTTCTACAAGAATTAGGAAAAAAAAAAAGAAAAAAAAAAAGACATTGAAAGCTACTTGGGATGAGTCTTCGACTCAAATCAAGTAAACCTAGTGGCAACCAAAGAAGCATCCATATTCAAATTCAAACCCGATTTTGAGTCAACATCATAGTCAAGTCAAGGTTTGGTTAGTGACTCAGATGAGCCCACTAATGAGCCCTTAAATCAAAAAGTTATACTTTGCCATCACTTATTTAACTAAGTCATTAGCTAAATACAAGTCTAAAGTCAAGTCTCTTTTTAAGGATATTAAAGACTTTAAGGAGAAGACTAACTTTGACTTATTAACTAAGGAGATTCAAGATAGAACATTAACTCAAGTATCAAAACTTGAGGAAGAGAATTTCAACTTTAAAACAAAGTTGACGAGTTGAAGTTAATGTTGAGCAAAATCATGTTATAATCCAAGTATTTAAACATGATGTTTGTGTCTTAATAAGCTATGTAATGACCAAACTTGGGTTTAGATCAAGATAAAAATCATGCTTCATACTTGTCTTTGTTGAGTAGAAATGGGCATAACCACGCTAAATGTAAAATGACTTGGATTCCTAAATTATACTTAGTTAATCAAGTACGAAGAAATTCTTTTTAATCAACATGTTTATATCATTAATTCAACCCATGCTAGCTCGAATTCTTCTGTAGTTTCAACTCATGGCAACTCATATTCAAACCTAGGAGTTAGAAACTATTTGACAAATAGCCTCCAATGTATGGGGATTGTGCAGTGCAACTTAATTGTATATTTTTACATCAACTAGGATGAAACTTATATTAGACTCTTTCGCATGTTAATTACTATAGTTTCTTTAATTAGAAATGAACTTAACTTATAATTTATCGTAGACTGTATGCACTTATAGATTTAGTTAGTCATTGCCCCCCGAATTATGGTCCAATGACAAGAGATTTAATTAGTTTTTTAAGTATTCACAGTTTAAATCCTAGCTATGATGTACTGTAAGATAATTTTCTCTTATGGGATGAAAAATCTAGGATGTTGATTACTAGGTGAGGGCTTGCTCACATTTTTTAAATTTATCTGATGATTGATCTATGTGGTTGGATCGTCTACTTCTAAGATTAAATTGAATCGAAAGCCCAGACAACTAGATTATCATAAAAATATCATCGTATCTCATAAATATATTAGGATTAAATGTACTGAGTCTAGATCCAAACAATCACTTAAAGTCAATAATTTATTGAAACATACTTTTCATAAACAAATTAAAAACTTCACTAAGTGACCAATCTATTGAAGTCTTTTGTCTCATAGACAGTGATGCACTTATGTTGGAAATAAGTATGGGACCTTTCAAAAATATTTTAAAAATTATTTCAAAAAATTATTTTATAATTCTTTTTAGGTACTTAAATTTAAACTTTCATTAACAGAATCAACTTAAAAGGATTTAAATTAAACTTATCTACTTAGAATTTATTTCGATAAGTCATTTTTTTTGACTTTTTGGTCAACTAGCACGGTTCTAGGTGCCAGAAATCTAAATTAGTAAATGACAAAATCGATTTATCTGGATCGGGAATGCGATGGTCAGAAACCCTCCGATCATCGGATTATCAAAATTAATTATATTTGATATGATCATAAAAACCACATATCCAGTCATCCAAATTCTGACTCCGATCATCAGTCATGAACGCCTCTAGTTAGATATTTTCAGTAGATCAAAATCATTATATACAATATAATTATAGTTAATCATGATCATAATTCAATCATAATTATATTATAATTTCTTTTAAATTTATTTTTCTATTTAAGTTATAGTTTAAATTTAGATAGATGGTCAGAGGCCGCTCTCACTTGACGTTTGACAATCCGGCTATCCGTCCATAACCGACTTCTGATTATTCATCATAATCCAAAATATAATTTAACCCAAATTATAATTTGAATGAGAAGGTGAATATAAAAAGATTACAATCAATTATAATTAAATTATGATCATAATCCAATTATAATTATATTATAAATCATCTTCTAATTAATAAAAAATGGATCACAAGATCTCTGGTGCACCTTCACACTCCACCTATTCTCCATTTCCATCATCAAACCTGAGTTTTAATCCCTTGAATTCGTTTCGACTCGAGTTTCGTCTAATGACAGGTGATCAAATTGAACCGGAGCGAATTCAAAGAATTAATAAAAAAGAACGCCATGTCCTTTAAATATTTACCCTTATAAACATTTAAATCACTGCTTCATATCTATTGAGTTTTTTTCTTCTGTCTCGTCGTCGCACCGTGACGATGCAGAACGCGGAAGAAAGCGGCGCCGGTAGCAAACCCACCATGGCAATAGACAGTCATAACCCTAATCCACCTTCAATCTTTTCCCAGTCGGTCGGAGATGCGCAGCCCCCATCGGAGTGACAACCGGGGGGGTCCCTGTCTGAAGAAATTTCGGCAACATCTCCCCTATACGAGTGACAACCTGAAGCATTACTACATACAAAGTATACCTCAGCCACACTCGGCTGGAATATATATGCAAATTAGAAATAACATAACCACGCAGTTAATATACACAGCCAACCTGGCTGGACATAAATGAATAAAAACAATCACACAGTTAACAACAACCCACATGACTGGAAACATGCACAGCGGAAGACACAAAATAATACGAACGTAAAACTAACAACGGCACTAACAAAAATATCTGCAACCACCAGACTAGACTCCAAAAAATTCACATCGACTCATTGAAAAGCAAAATACACAAAATCAACATACCATCCAAACAATACTAAAACAAAACAAGAAAACTATCCTCGAGTGTGACGTGTGACTGGCAGCCGACATCTCTCCAAGCATTCATAACTCATCTACCTGTTACCTGGCGAAAGAAAACCATTTTGCGAGGTGGTGAGTATTGGAACTCAGCGGGTAAAGAAAGATAGTGCATGAACATAATGTACAAATAGAAATTGGGCCAAGAGGATACAGTCTCATAAGAGGAATAGCAGATACTACAATAGAACCAAAATAAATGCTCATACCTGAAACCATATCCTATGCTAGGTATAGTAGGTCAGAACTGATACTAATCTGCTACAGTACTGCTCATAACTATAGAGGTAATAAGCAAGGTATATACAAATATCCAATGACTAAACATTTACAATGAGAATATATCTAACACAAGTAAGTATAATAGCATATGTGAACGACAGCTGTAAATAAGCAATAACAACATATATAAACAGCAACAATCATAGCAAATATAATAACAGCGTATGCACGGATGGTCACTCCCGCCCACCTCTCCGCACCATGACCCCTGTATGGTCGAGAGGCCGGGTCAGTGACACACGAATGGCCGAGGGGACAGTTGCATAGTAGCTAACTAGCTACATCTGCGACGGGGTCCCTGCTGCTCGTACTCCAGTTACCACTCACACGAGTGGCCGAGTGCGGCACGACGGACAAGCGGCATCAACTCCAGCTACCACTCTCACGAGTGGCCGAGGATGCGGCATGCATGCAATGACATGATGCGACCAATGCAACAGTCATCATATATATATATAAGCAGAAACATGTATGCTACATGAAGCCAGCATGCTCAACATCGTACATAAATAGCAACAGTCAAATCATACAAACATGGTATCTATTATCTGCTACTGATCATGGACAACAACAAGAAACTGTATAGATATGGAAACGAATTTCTCAAAGATTGCGTGGAAGTATCAAGCGCAGGAAAAATAAAAGTGGAATCAAGGTAAACAGACCTTATCCAAAATAATTCATGCACTAAGGTCAAAGTACTAAAAGAAAACAAAGCAAGAAGTACCCGCCTCAAAACGTAGTCTGAATCCAATACCTCCTTCGTCACGACGCTCGCCTCAATCAAAGCCCTGCGTCAACATAACAAGTTTAACTAACTTCATACGAATTAGAATATCTAAACTCCTTTTTGGTCCTAACAATTGGTATCAGATAAGCCTACAGCTAAGCCCACAATGAAGAAATCCAAAACCTTAATCATACCCTGAGGTAAGTTACTCTATGTCACTTATGTGCTGGACAACAGTTACTTACAATAATTAACAGGTAAAACAGAGAACACCTATTGCTACTCAAGAAATTGTGATGCAATGCAAAACAATTTGGTCATGATACCATTAACCCGATCTACATTTAAAGGATTCATTTGGACCATCCAGATTGGACATTCTTAAGGGGACAATTTAAATCATGCTTAATCTGTCATGCTAACAATGAATAACCGTGAATACCTAAAAGAACTAGGTCATTCATTTAACATACCACCCAACCGAAAATCCATACCTAATTCACCTAGCAAACTCCAATTCTAGGTTTAAAAAGCTATAAGTCAAGAATGCTGAAGACAGATATGTAATACACAACTCCTAACACATCAAAAATTCTAGATCAGTGCACCTCCAGAAATTCGTACCGAGACCTAACAATTCGAGAAGCCAAGATTGCAACAGTACAACACCAACACCGAGAATCCATCACATAGAACATAAACCAAATCCAAGAAAACTTGAGTATAATCCTCCAAGAACCCGAAACAACACCACCAGATCTGAAGAAAACTCGAGAAACCAACACAAAACACAGCGCTGCATCGTCAACCACGCGAAACTCAAAACCTCGATCTACAGATCCAACATCCCGAAACTATAAATGCCTTACCCAATCTCGGTGTCCACAGCTTCCTCTCCGACTAGAACCCTATGGCTGGCGACGAGGGTGCTTGTGCGAGGGAGGAAGAGCCGCGGCTTTGGTGCTCGCGTGAGGAGCCGAGGTCGGCGGATGAAGCTCGACAGAGGAGGAGAGGCGACCATTGCTCAGCGGCTGCCGCCCGCGTGAGGAGATCAAGCGACGTGCGGCTCGGGGAGGAAGAGGTCCGGCGGAGGGGGAAGGCGGCGTCGCGAGGTGAAGAAGAATCGGGGTAGAGGTTTTCGGCGAGAGGAGATATAGGGCACGGGAAAAACAAAAAAAAAAAAAAAAAAAAATTAAAGAAATTAAACATTTCCTCGTTTAACTTAAACAGACTTTTTCTTGGCCCGATAATTAATCCCTTTAACTTACCTCATACGACCTTCAATTAATTTTCAAAAAATTTTTAAAAATTCTTAAAATTTTCAATAAAATTATTTATCAAATAACTTTATTATTTAAATATTATTTGGTTGCCGTATTTTATACCGCCCCGCCGCCTCAGCCAGGTCGATGCCGACCTCGCCCTCTCTCGCGCTCTCCAGGAACAGGCAATCCGTCCGACGATCTATCGCACCTTCTCGTGTACTCTTTGATCATATGTCCCCATGTGGAATGTCTTGAGGTTGGTTTGCTTGTGCAGGAGAGGGCGTACGCGATGCTGAGTATGAACAGCGTGGATGGCAGCAATTACGAGAGTTCTGACGCTGGAATCTATGATTATGAGGAGGAGGAAGAGGAGGAGGAAGATGGGGAAGGCGTGGAAGATGAACCAAACCTTGTAATTGAGGAGGGAGAGAGCATCGAGGGCAATGACTATGGAGAGGACGCCTTCGATGCCAACGACCCCGATTTAGATCCAGCGGAATTTGAAAACGACGAGGACTTTGCAAGGGCACTGCAGGATGTCCGATGATCATGGTGACCGTGGAAGTAATTCACAAGTGTGTGCTTGATTGTCTCCTCTTGGAAGTAACTGGTTTCTTCACTCATTTAAACCTATGATACTTCGAACAACAAAACAGGCCTCCTTTGGTCATTGTTTCCTTCTATGGCTATATCTTAGTATTATTGGCACTCTCCTAACGTGTTGGTCATTTTTGAGATTTCTCTTTTGGTGTAGATGTCCAACCATTTTATTAAGTTTACTAGGAGTCAGCATAGAAGAGGTAACTTGAGATTTAAATCCTGATGGAAATATGACTTTCTATTTGCTTGCTTGATGTATCACAACCTAAGAAATTTGGCTACCCAAATACATGAATAGGCGGAGAGGTCTTCTTGTCTCATCCTCTGTTTAACTCTAGTAGTTATATAAGAAGAGAGTAATTAGACAAAAAGCAAGGGGAAGAAACTATGTGAAAAATCTAATTTATTCAGTTACAAGACAAAGCAGTTGAAGGGGTATTTGACCATTACTTCCAGGATAGCAAAAGGAATTCACCACTACTTCCAAAGAGAACTACAATCAATCTTTGCCAAGTTATTTACAACAACGGTTGACGATTCTGCCTCAAATAGAGTTCACATGCACTCTATTAGAGAACAAATTAACTGTAAGTGCTCCCAACTGTATATGAGAGCATGCTGGATAGGAGAGATTTTTTGAGTATATTATGTTTAGGGTACAAATCATAGGGACGTCCTTTTTTATAGAATTGTCAAAGGAGTATGCCATTTTGATTTATTATCAAAAGAACGCCCCAACTACTTTTTCCTATCTTAAATACCCCTCTAATTTCCTGGTCCAAAATATCATACCAATTGGCCAATTGATTTAATGCCTACACCTAAGCAAACTTATCTAATGGATCAAAACTACAAGATGAAGTAAATTAAAAAAAAATCAAAAAATATATATTTTAAAAATTATAAAAAACAAAGCAATATAATTTTTAAAAATTACTATATGAAGGGGAGCCTTAGAGCAAGTTACTGCCATGTGACTTTGAGATCACGGGTTCGAGTCATAGAAATAACCTCTTATAAAATGTAAGGTAAGACGGTGTAAAATTCACCCAATGTGGTCCTACTGTATTGGCGGAGCTTCGTGCACCCTTTATTATAAGAATTATAAAATTAAATAAATAAATATATTTTAAATATTATAAATTTAAAAAAATTAAAAATGGCTATGTAGCAATGGTAACCAAAATTGTTGCATAGTCATTTTATGCTCAAATTTCAAATTTGAATATATCAATCTACTTTATGATGCTATAAGAGTACATCCATGCTTTTAAAATGACCAAACTCATGTAGCTTTTTTAATCCAAAAGGTCATTTTCAGTTCAAAATTTGAATTTAAATATATTGATTTACTTTACGAGGCTATGACTATTGAATTTTATCCATAATCAAACCAAAAAGCGTCATCTAACAGATTTGGTCCAAAAAATGATGTACACCACTTTTTGCTCAAATTTTGAATCTGATATATAAACTCATGTTTTTTTTTTTTGTTTTTTTTTTACAGTTTTGGTCACTTTTAAAGCATGATTGACTTTAATGGTCTCCTTAAGTTAATCTATATATTCAAACTGAAAATTTGAGGAAAAATAATTTTAATATTACTTTATTTTTTTATTATTATAATTACTTTTTATAATTATATGTATATTTTTAATTTATAACTAATTTAGTGTGCGTGTTAGACCGATTGCCCTACCAATATATTTTTTTGCGCAAGATGGTTTAGAAGGATATTTAGGGAAGACAATTGATAATGGATAAAAAGAGGTGACCTTTTGATGATTTAGTAAAAAGGGGTGCACTTAATCCAAATATATCATCGAAGGTTTAAAAGTCTTTGACCTACACCAGTATTTAACAAATTAAAACAATATTCTGTTCTACTTAGCCCCTATCCTAACTATATGATAAACTGACTAGAGTTACAAATAGGCTTCGATTCAAGGCCTGCTAGTGTTATAAGAACTCTAATTAGAAGTTTATCTTGGGATATTGTTAACCCAATGAACTATAAGGAAATTCACAAAAGAGTTATCATAGATGATGTAGTGGAAGACTATGATAACAAAGATTAACTGTTGATTCACACAAAATAGTTAAGTAAATCTAAAAAAATAGAAAATAGGATTAACGTGTTGATTCACATAGAATAGCTAAGAAATCTCAAAAATATAATATAATAAAACTCTCAAAATAATTTTAAGAAACTACGCATGTATTTACAGAATGAACTATATATAATAATTGAATCTAAGAAATATTTCCCAAATTGGAACTACATATTTAATGAAATAAAAATATAATATCATGCCTAAAGAATAAGGAAATCAAATCACAATCAAATTTCAATTGCTAGGTCCATTTATTTCTAATACAAAATTTTATCAAAAATAGAAAACTATGAATTTGAAGGACGAACTAAAGGAATTTGCTTGAAAATCTGTCAATTTGGATACTTGCCTTATCTGGCCTGGGGGTTATCCCAACATGTTAAAAGGCATCTTGCACCACATTATTCTACCTAGGATGGAAGGAATTCGGCCTCGAATGCCATCCTCATCAAATTACAAATCACCAACATAAGGAATCAAATAAAAGGGTCCTTAGACCACATTGGGTCTATTGTATACAACCTTTACCCTACATTACAAGAGATTGTTTCCGCAATTCGAACCCATGACCACAAGATCACATGACAATAATTTTATCATTGTGTTAAGGCTTCCCTTCAACATAAAGAATTAAATGCTTAACATTAAAGAGGTTGTGCATTCGGATATGACTTGTCAACTTCAAACGATATGCATTGGGATTAATCTTTTCAATAATCAACACTAGCCCGATCTTGCGCATGGATAAATTGTTATACTCCACCACAGGAAAATGATCCTTAGTTAAGACAACCCACATAGTCTACCACATCGATCTCCACATGTCGACAGTTCTAGTCCATTGCAGCTTTATACAAGGATTATAACAAATTAGTATGAACTTGTAATCCAGTGACAAAATTCTCAACCTTCCCATGAATACAAGCTTTGTTGGGTAGGGGAAGTAAATGGATCTGATATTGAATGTCTTGCAATGGAGGTAAAAATCTTAGAATATTCCTCTACCAAGACTATGCCAGATTCTTCAGTCTCATCTTCGAATTTTTGCAAAGATTATAGATTGACCCTTGGTTTATGACTAAAAGACTCTTTGTGGGCAACAACACCACTATCTTTTCTGATTGAAACATAAAATTATACGTTTTATTTCATCCATTATGATGAACCTGCCTGTCATATTGCCATGGTCTCTCTAATATAGTAAGTGACATGTATTCATGATTACCACATCACACCAAACCCGTTTGTAATTTGTTCCAATAGAAACTGAAATCAAAGCTTATTTAGATACTTTTACCTTATTTCCCTTTTGCAACCAAGCAAGTGTGTAAGGCTCGGGGCGATCTTTAGTCTTGATACTCAATTTTTGTATTAATTCTTTAGAAATCACATTTTTACAACTTCCTAAATCAATCACAGATATGCACACCCATTAAATATGCTTGTTGATTGAAAGATCTTGGTTCACAACCATTCATTATTAGGCCCCTTTAGTATAAGATAAGTTTGCCGCATCACCAATAATGGACCTATATTATCACTCACATACTCCTCTTCCCTTACATTATCATTATTGCCTTTGTTCTTATCATGAACATCCTTATCTGTGCCCATAATTTTTTTATGCATGCCCATCATCAGCGAAGGCCTCTTGCCAACCATTTTACAGTCTTGTACCCAATGTTCTGGATCACCACAACCACGATACATATTGCTTTTGGGTTGTTGGTTGGTAATTAGTAGGGTAATCGGAGTTGAATTGCTTCCTGTGCCACTATTACTGCATTGATCTAATACACTCCCTTGGCTAGAATATTCTATTATTTATATGTGATCGGATCTCTTCTCTATTTGTAATGCTTTCTTGTATGTCTCAGAAACAGATATGGTGTCGAATAGGTTAAGAGAATCTTGAATATTTTGTTGCAAACCCTTGATATATCGAATAACTAATCATCAGAATCTATGTGTCTAGCAAGCAAGTGATAGATGAGAAAGGAACACTCCTCGCATATGTTTTTGTAGCTTGGCTCTCCTTAAATGTTGAAGTTTGTTCAGTTGTCACCATGGACTGGCATGCCTCCTGAACTGGGTCGCCACTAATTGCACCCTACGATCTTTTGGAACCTCTTGAATCCAGTATATAATTTAGCAATCCAATCTAAAAACTTCTCAGGTTGTAGGTTGCTATGAAATTTAGGAATATTAATGTGAATCCCAGCCTCTCATCGTCCTCTCATCGTCGATTATCATCACGTCTTTGAAAAATTAAATTGCTGGTCTCCGTTTAGGTCGTCAGAGCTGCCTTACCAAAGGTGCTCCTCCTCTATCACAAGTCCCTCCTCCATATGTTGTGGACTTGGATACCTATTCAGATTTCCATGTTGTGTCGTGAGCATGTTAAATTGTTGTTGCATCTCTTGTTGCATTTGTTTGAGTTGCACCACAAGTTCTGCAATTTGGTCAGTGATATAAATTCCTTTCAGTGGTACAACTCGAATCTTTTCTAGGCGACATATTGTAGGAAGCATAGATGAACTTTGATACCAACTGATGTTAATAGTCAGGAAAATCACAAAAATATTATAATACTTGGAATTGTCATGTTTAGTGTCATGCATCATCTCGCATGATTTCATGCTGTGTGATAGTCTGCTCCATTATTGTCGAGCACATCGCCAGTTACATGTATCTGCACACACCACCACTCATGGGTTAGTAGTATATCAGACAGGTGTGTGGCAGTTCTGTTGTTTGGCTCCGTTAGTCTGGTGACTCAGTGTGGTAGTCGGCAGACAGTTCTGCTCTGTTTGGCTCCGCTGGTTTAGTGTAGCAGCGTGGTAGCTGGCAGGCGGTTGGACTTTGTTTGGCTCCGTTGGTCCGCTCATGGGTAGTGTGACGCAGCGTGGTAGCTGGCAGAGATTCCTCCCCGTCATCGTGTACCGGGAGATGAGAGTATTGAGCTCCCCTATTTATGATTTGGGGTAGGAGGATAGGTGTATTCCGACAGCATCCCGTCCACTCGATCACTCATCAGGAGCAGTGATGGCAAAGTGCACGGTTGTCACAGCCCTACCCACTCGGTCTCACCATTGTGTGTGAGATGGCTGACTGGCGTCAGGGGTGACCATGACATTTGCATCATATGCATGATGTATTTATTGCTTGTGTTTGCTGCATTTGCTTGTTACATTTATATGAATGCATATGATTGACATGCATACAGGATTTATGACACTCTCGGTCTGACGACCCTGTTATACTTATACCCTGGTCCTGGTTAGTACAGTTTTCTCCTGCTTATTTCAGTTGCATTTATCCTTCTTGTATCAGGAAACTGTACGTATGATTAGTGCTGGTTGTTATTTTCTTTATTATGCATATTAGTTGTTACCCACTGAGTGTTGGACTCACACCCTCCTCCGTTGCTATTTTCAGGTTGATGCTGTCCGGAGAGTTCCAGTCGCTAGTGTTAGGATCCTTCGTACGGAGGCTAGAGAGGGGGGTGTGAATAGCCGACCCCAAATCGTCGTTTCTTTCTACAAAACGTGTTAGCGCAGCTGAAAATAAACACAGAAACGAAAGGGAAAGAAGACAAACCTCAAACAAACCGATGTAACGAGGTTCGGAGATAAACTCCTACTCCTCGGCGTGTCCGTAAGGTGGACGAAGCCTATCAATCCGTCGGTGGATGAGTCCCCGGAGAACCGGCTAATAGATGCTCCTTGTGGGTGGAGAAACCTCGCCATAATACTTGTAACAACAAGAAAGGAGTACAAGGAAAGCAAGAAGCAAATACAAACAACAATATGAATGCAACACTCGCTTGCCTTCTCTGTCGACCGGAGGCGATGAAGCAGCAACTTCACAACCCAACTGCAGCAGCTGATCGACGACTGGAAGCTCACGCGAAGCTTCGGAAGCGAGCTCAACAAAGCTCAGAACCTCAGAGCACAGGAGCAGAAGCTTCAATCCAAGGAAGAAAAAGTAGTTACCAATGTAGAAGCTCTCAGCCTCCTTTTATACCTGCGGAGAAAGAAGCACAGAAGAAATCTAGCCGTTGCGTCGCAACGGCTAGTGCTCGATCGATGCGTGGACCGATCGGAACCCATGATCGGTCCACGATCGATCGAACTCTGATCGGTCCGGGACCGATCAGCTGATCGGTCCCCGACCGATCAGCCCTCTGCGCCTCGCTCTGTTCGGCTCGATCGACTCCGATCGGTCACCGGACCGATCGGTTATCACACGATATGCTTCGATGTGTTACGATCGGTAACCATACCGATCAGAATATTCATCGATATTCGATCGGTCACCAGACCGATCAGAATATTCACGGTATCACTGGATCGATCACCAGATCGATCCAGCTCATGGTTTTCGCCCAAACCAAGTCCAAACCAACATCCGGTCAATCTTGACCTGTTGGTACATTGCGCCTAGCATCCAGTCACTCCCTTAACCTGCTAGGACTCCCCGCTAAGTGTCAGGTCAATCCCTTTGACCCACTTAGACTTTTCTCTCCGTACCAAGTATCCGGTCAATCCTATGACCTACTTGGACTTCCCATCACCAGATGTCCGATCACCCTTGATTCATCTGGATTTTCCCTTGCCCGGCTTCACTCACCAGGACTTTCACCTAGCTTCACTCACTAGGGTTTTCACCTGACTTCACTCACCAGGATTTCCAATTGCCTGGCTTCACTCACCAGGACTTTTCCAACTGCCTGACTTCACTCACCAGGACTTTCCCGTCTGCCTGGCTTCACTCACCAGGACTTCCCACATCCGGTCCAGAGAACGAGCTCCCGAGCCCTCCCTGACACTAGTCCGGAGAACGAGCTTCCGTGCCCTCTCCGACTTCCCATGTGCCAAGCTTCCATACTTGGACTTCTCCGTGCCAAGTCTCCATACTTGGACTTTTCCCGTGCCAAGTCTCCATACTTGGACTTTTCCCGTGCCAAGCTCCCTGCTTGGACTTTTCCGAGTCAGGTCAACTCACCTTGGGTCAACCAGGTCAACCTTGACCGCGGGTTGCACCCACACTCTCCCAAGCTTGTATCCTTGTCAAACATCAAGGTACAAACATTGTCAAACATAACTCGTCAAACATCAAAACACAACTCGAGTCAAGTCAACTCGAGTCTGGTCAACCAGGTCAACCTTGACCTAAGGTTGCACCAACAATCCTTTGAGTATCCGTGCCAAGTATCCAGTCAATCCTTTGACCTACCTAGACTTTCACCAGATGTCTGGTCAATCCCTTTACCCATCTGGATTTTCCCCCTGCCTGACTTCACTCACCAGGACTTCCATTCTGCCTAGCTTCACTCACTAGGACTTCTCTTCTGCCTGGCTTCACTCACCAGGGCTTTCACCTAGCTTCACTCACTAGGATTTTCCTTTTGCCTAGCTTCACTCACTAGGTCTTTCACCTGGCTTCACTCACCAGGATTTTCTTCTGCCTGGCTTCACTCACCAGGTCTTTCACCTGGCTTCACTCACCAGGATTTTCTTCTGCCTGGCTTCACTCACCAGGTCTTTCACCTGGCTTCACTCACCAGGATTTTCTTCTGCCTGGCTTCACTCACCAGGTCTTTCACCTGGCTTCACTCACCAGGATTTTCTTCACTGCCTAGCTTCACTCACTAGGTCTTTCCTTCTGCCTAACATCCCAGTTAGGACTTCCCAGTCAAGTATCTGGTCATCCTTGACCTACTTGACTCTTCTTCAATCAACCTTGTATTGTCAAACATCGAAACCCAAAGCAAGACTCAAGCTTGGTCAACCAGGTCAACCTTGACCTGAGGGATGTTGCACCAACACAGGGGAGATGCTGCCAAAATTTCTTCGGACAGGGACTCCCCCGGGGCGTAACAATTTCTTTAGTATCAGAGCTAGGTTGGCAATACTTGTTTGTATATCATGTTACGAATTTCGAGATTTATCTGATACCAATTTACTGGTATCATTGCAGGTTACGATACCTGCTTTTGGTGTTCTGGATTTTTGGGTTAACCCAAGGTTACTAGTTAACTTGGGTACTTATTTTCGGATTTAGTATGAATTTCCGTCAATTTTCTCGTTCGAAATTTTTGAGGTTAATTTGGGGACTGGACAGCGATGGAATATCTCCAGACGGCAAATAGGTATGATATGTTATTTTATAGTTGATACTTGTAGTAATATCTGTGATATAACTTAATAGATAGGAGGAGATCTACTCACGCAGTTGCATCGAGACGTGGTGTTGGACGACCACGTACGAGGACCTTGGGATCTCTGGACTTGCCAGAGATGCCTACTGGTGTTGAGCCTGTCAGTCAGGGACAGACTCAGGATATTGCGGGCGCATCGGGCTCTCAGACCCCGATGAATTTTTTTTTAAGGTGCCTACCTCGGCTGCACCCGTGATACCCACCTCTACCGGATCTACGATACCACCACTGGCACCATCGGCGTATCCGGCGCCACCGCCACCTAGACCTACCGTGTACCCGGCACCATCGACACCCGCACCACCGATAAATTTACTCTGGTTAGATCGGTCAATAGAAGACTGATTTACGCTTGTCGACTTGGGTAGTCGTAGATCGATTTACCTTAGTTGCTAGTGGAGGATTAATGTACATTTGTTAGATTTAGATAGTCGATGACCGATTCATTTTTGGGTTGGTCCGATCAGTAGAGGATCGACTTACTCTAATTATAGAGATGCTGATCTTTGAGGTTATCCATGGTTAGTTGGATATTTTGAGCACATGTGAGTACAAGGCTTGTACCGACGTGGAAAGGACTAGAATAACCGTATAGCATTGTCGGCTCGACTAGTTTTAGAGGATCGATGTATCCTATTCCATGCAGACTTTGACTATGGACTGTATGTACCGGGTTGGATAACTTAGAAGGTAGCATAAGGAATGTCAGGTTGATTGGGTTAAATATGCTGATTATGTATATCTATGTGGTGTGTACATATGATTATAATGTGTTGTAGGAGTTCTATGATAGATGGTCTAATTGCATGTAGTGGGTGTATACTTGTCCAGTTATGATTATTGTGGGTGTCTAGTAGATTATACCCTAGTGGTTAGGCATACGTGTCTGATTGATTTATTGGAGGTATTTTATCAATTTAATCTATGTTGTGGAATGTGCACATGTGTTTGAATGTTTATTTGGAGGTATCTTATCGATTTAATCTGAGTTGTGATATGTGCAGATGTGTTCGGTGTAATATTCGAGGTATCTTGTTGATTATATTAGTTCTGTGTGTACACTCATGTCTATTATGATTTGTTGGAAGTATTATATTGATTATTCTCTTGGCATAGGTGTATATATATGTTAGGTGAATGTTGTTTGAGGTATATTGTCGATTATACCTTCGTTGATATATGCACACGGGTTCGGAATATATTTTTGGAGAATGTATTTTTGGAGGTATCACGTTGATTTATATCTGTATTATGAGTATGTTTGGTGTGTACTAATTGGAGGATTATGTCGATCATACCTATGTTGTGTGTGCACATGTTCCAGGTGCATTGTGGGTAGCATTATGATGATTCTACCTATGTTGAGTGTTTACAATATGTCATTTGTAGTATTGCTCTGTCAACTAATTCTACTATTAGTGAGTGACCCACTACAATGTTGATAGAGTTGACGATGGATTTGATATGTTTACTGGATTGTGATACCCTTGGCTACCATAGTGATATGTGGTAAAGTGATCTCATGGAGTCTCTAGTTGGATAGTTAAGTGTCTTGGTCACTTATGGGATGTTTGTGGTGGAGCGTTGCTCCCACCTATTGTGGATTGCTTGTAGCGGAGTATTGCCCCCATATATATATTGTAGATGCATATTACGGATTTGGTTGTGGTGGAGTGTTGCTCCCACATATTGAGGATTTCTTGTGGTAGAGCGTTGCTCCCACATATGTGGTATTTCCTGTGATGGAGCGTTGCTCTCACACTGAAGGATCTATTCTTTGGTGATTTATATTGTTGGTGATTAGATTTCAGAGTTATTGTCAGAGATCTTATGGTTAGGAATGTATTTAGTACGTGATGGATCGAAAGCGCTAGAGGGGGGGTGAATAGCGCTCGTGGCTATTTTAACGATTTTAAAACACAGAGTAGAAACGCAGCGGAAAGTAAAAGCAAACACAACAGACGCAGATGTTTTACTTCGTTCGGAGCCTATGGCGACTCCTACTCGAAGGCCCGCGGTCCTTGACCGCTTTCGGTGGGCAACAACTATAATATTGGAAAGATTACAATTTGAATTACAATTAATGCAATAAGTAAACTAATACCGACAACACAAAATCGAAGAGTCTGAGCTTTGGGTCGTCGACGTCGAGTTGTAGCACGTCAAGGTCGTCTCGTTGGCAGCACTTCACAGAAGAAAGCTTAGAATCTGTTGTTGTACTTAGCTGCTCCCTCGACCCTCTTTTTATATGACATTCCGGGCGCCTGGATCCCTTCCGGGCGCCTGGAGTGTGACGTGACCAACCAACCAGGATGCTCCACGTTGCGAAGTCGCGGCAGGGATAAAATTTGGTCCCGGGCGCCCGGACCTGTTCCGGGCGCCTGGACCTCCGGGCGCCCAGATCCATCCCGAGCGCCCGGACCACCTTTTTCCAGCAGGTTCCTCTCTTGCAAAACAAGGTTAGTCCGAGCAAATATCCTGCAAGACAGTGTTAGAACTTGATAAATCATAGTAAAGAAGAACTGACAGTCTTCGGACTGTCCGAGTCTGACTTCGGATTTCCAACCGGAAACCCTAGGTCGACCCGACGCCTACTGTTCCCTCTACGGGGAACGCGTCCTCACCTACTCCCCTCAGGAGAGATTACCTGATGCTAGTCCGGTCCTCCAGACTGACTAGACTTTCCACTTAGGGTTACCACCCCCTAGGACCTAGGGTTACCGCCCCCTAGGGTTTTTCTCCACCTAGGGTTGCCACCCCCTAGGACCTAAGGTTGCCGCCCCTTAGGGTTTTCCCTCACCTAGGGTTACCGTCCCCTAGGACCTAAGGTTGCCGCCCCTTAGGGTTTTCCCTCACCTAGGGTTACCGCCCCCTAGGACCTAAGGTTACCACCCCTTAGGATTTTCCCTTTGCCTAACCGCAGCTAGGACTTTCCTGAAACACTTATTCAACATGTTAGATCACCACAAACCTTAACTTTGAATCCTTTGCCATTATCAAAACTCAGGTTCGATCGTCGGATGCTTCCCGCACCAACAATCTCCCCCTTTTTGATTATTGCAATCGAAATTCAAAGTTAAGTAATAATATGCAGTAAGGTATAAGTACAAGGGAAAAAAATGGGCATTACAAACTCCCCCTTAATATGGCCTCCCCTTTGAATTTTCGTGCATTACAAACTCCCCCTTAATATGACCTCCCCTTTGGATTTTTGTTTGAATTTCTCTACTCTCCCCCTTTGTCATATATCAAAAATAAGCTAGTTTTGAAAAAACTTAACTTTTCAAGACAAAACATTGATTTAGTGAAGTTTCTAAAAAAAATTTTAAATAGAAGAGACTTAAATTTGAAAAACTTTCTGAAAAGCTGCTTAAGATGAATTTAAGGTAAAGGAGAAGCGTTAACCTTAGTGCTTAATAGTTTATAAATTTTGTTTTAGTAAGGTATCAGAGCCCTAAGGTCCAAGCATGAGTTAAGATTTGTTTTGATAAGGTATCAGATCCCTTAAGTACAAGCATGCTTAAACTTATTATTTCCTTCACCAAATGTCTAACCTTTAGTTACTTGCTGATTGCCTAGACAGCAACAGTGTTCACTTGGTTAGTCAAGTCAAGTCAATTGATCCAGTTAGATTTGACTAGGGCTGGAAGACTTGATTTGATTACTGTTAATAAAGTCTTTAACGCCCAGACTCATATTGATGCACAGAAATAAGCATTCTTGAGTCCAGGCTGTACCCTATGCATCTCACACCGTTCTATGTTTTATAAACACAACCAAGGTAAACCTAGGTGTTTGTGAGATGCTCTGGCTGAGTCCTGGGGGAGCATGATTTCTAGGGAAAAAGCTTAGGCTAAGTCCAAATTTAGAAAGTCTAGTAAAATAGGGATTTTGAAAAATCAAAATTTTGCCTAGAAATTTAGAAATGTAATTTTAAACCAAAAAGCATTAAGAGGACTGATTTGAAGATACCTATTCTACCCAACACATTCCTATTTGTCTTCTGAGTGTACTGAACTCAAGTTCAGGTAAAGGTTTTGTAAAGATGTCAGCTAGGTTTGATTTGGACTCAACGTAGTTGAGTACAATATCACCTTTAGCTACATGATCCCTTACAAAGTGGTGCTTCACTTCTATATGTTTAGTCCTTGAGTGATGAATCAGGTTTTTTGTTAGATTTATTGAACTGATGTTATCAATTGAGATTTTTGTTTTTTGATATTCAAGTTGATAGTCTTTAAGGGTATGCATCATCCATAGTAATTGAAATGTTCATTCACCTAGTGCTATATATTCAGCTTCAGTGGTAGATAAGGCAACACAGTGTTGCTTTCTGCTTGACCAACTTACTAGGCAGTGCCCTAAAAATTGACAACTGCCACTTGTGCTTTTTCTATCTAGCTTGCATCCGGCATAGTTAGAGTCAGAGTAGCCGGTCAGATCAAGGGTGCAAGATCTAGGGTACCAAAGTCCTAAGTTTAGGGTTCCCTTAACATACCTAAGGATTCTTTTTACTAGGGTTAAGTGAGACTCCTTTGCACAAGATTGGTATCTTGCACACATACCTACTGCAAAGATGATATCTGGTCGACTTGCAGTTAGGTACAGTAGACTTCCTATCGTACTTCGATAGTATTTCATGTCTACTGGTTTACCTTCTAAGTCTGAGTCAATTTTAACACTTGTAGCCATTGGTGTATTAATTATTTTTGAGTTTTCCATTTCAAATTTACTAATTAATTCCTTAGCATATTTGGTTTGATAAATATAAATTCCATCTTTGGTTTGTTTAATTTGTAACCCTAAAAAGAAATTAAGTTCACCTACTAGACTCATTTCAAATTCATTTTCCATTAGTTTGGTAAATTCTTTTAGCAATTTTGAGTTGGTTGATCCAAAAATAATATCGTCGATGTAAATTTGGGCTATAAAGATGTCGTTTTTAAAGGTTTTTACAAAAAGGGTTGGGTCTATTCACTATGTGAAAATCGACAATAGACTTCGGATATTATTCGAAGTAATAGGTAGATAATTACCGAAGTAGACGCACGTGAAGTAAAAGAGTCAATTTTTTACTTCACCACATGTTTACCGAAGTCTATCACCGGTCCAAAACCGGTTCAAAATTGGACCGTTTTCGAAGTAAAAAAACTCTATTACTTCATCGAGACCAGTAAAATGACCGAAGTAGTTGATGATATATTACTTCATAGGTTTCATTGTTTGACGAAGTAAAATAGGTATACAACTTCATAATTTTTGAATTCTGGTGTAGTAAATGATTAATTTTACTTCTACATAATTTGTTTTGGTTGAAGTATTTATTATTGTATTACTTCATCATAGTATAGAAGCAATAGAGTATATTTTACTACACAAAAAAATTCAATGTAGTGAAGTAATTTATACGAACTACTTCATAAATTTGATCAATAGTGAAGTAAATAGTTTCTTTAACTACACCACTATTTAAATTTAGTGAAGTCTTTTTTGTTGTATTACTTCATCATTTATTTATAGTATCAAAGTAATTGACCATATTTTACTGCAATTCAATTTTAATTGAAGAAAATTTATATTATAATATTTTACTACAACACAATATTTTTTACCACCAAAATTAAACAAATATATCATAAATATGTATCAAATACAATCTAAAAGTGTATTCATAAAAGACATGTCTAACCATAACCCAAAAACTTTTGTATCTATAAATCTCTAAATACATGTCTATAATGTATATCATAGCCTACACTAAGGCACCCACATAGAAGTAGACGAATTCGCTCCATTCACTTCTGACTTCATCATACTGAGATTGATTGTAATACTGTCTATTTTTTGATGCTGCAAACTGAAACATTAACAGAAGTTTGAGGATCAATAAAAAATGACTCAATATTTTATAAAGAAAATATTTCATAAATAAGAAATTCACCTTTCTCTATAATTGTGAATCTTCATCCAAGACATTCTCTTTCATGTACCGCATCATATAATATCCATATTCAACACCACCATTTTGTTTAAGATTATCCTAATGAAATTGAAAATGTCATGCAAGAAGTCACAATCCAAATAATAAAAATTATTAAATTTTGTCTAAATATATAGTCACAATACATATTGTCAATTGTTTAAAACATAGTCCTTTTAAAATACCCCTTGATGCATTGTATATCTTGACCCCACTACATTGTAAACAATAGAAAATTATTTTTACAACCTATGATGAATTGAATGCATTCAAAATTAGTATAATCTACTACTTACTTGGTCACAATAGTTTGCCAAGCATAATCTCAGTTTCTGTTACTCATAGAGTTCAATAAATATATCATATTCTTATCTTCATTAATTATAGTCAAGATCCAATGATACCTGTACAAATGAAAATATAAGGGTTATAAAGATCTTAAATAATTCAATTCAAAAAGAGGAAACAAAGCATATTAAGAAAAATATACAAGTAGATGCATGCAACAATTTCAACAGATGGCTAGATGGGCAATCATATGCATAGGCAACAAAGCATGATGGGCACAACCTACTAGATTACAATTTGATTTGCCTTAGTTATCCATGGGATAAGGGATAAAACAAAACAAATATGTATTGGAACTCTTCACATCTATTATATATCATAAAGAAAAAACTTACCATCTTCTCCAATTGTAAATTTTCACATTCAAGTATCTCTTTCATGCACCTTATCACACAATATACACATTCAACAGAACCATTTTATTTTAGATTATCCTATAATGTAATCGAAAAAGTAATGCAACGGTTACAATCCAAATAATAAGAACTATCCATTCATGTCTTAATACATAGGTATAATGCATACCGTTATTTGTTTAAAATCTGGTCCTTTAGTAATACCCTTCGAGACATTGTACATCTTGACCCCACTACGTTTTAAAAAGTAAAAAAGTTATTTTTATCATATTTATAAGTGAATGCATTCAAAATCAACATAATCTATTACATATTTGGTCACTATAGTTTTCCATGCATCGTCTTTCTATTAGATATAGAATCCAATAAATATATCATATTTTTATCTTCATTGATGATAGTCAAGATCCAATGGTACCTACAAAAATAAAAATATAATATTGACTAGTATGTAGTAAGACATTGTCTATCAATAGGCGATGCACAGAATTAAACTTTTGACAGACTGGGTGGAAAATAAAACTGATTCTTTTGACAGAGTGAGTGGAAAATAAAACTCCAAGTGATCATCATAAGTATTTGTACTACAACATAAAGAAAACTATGAGAAAAAAAAGAGTAAGATGAGGAATATTTGACAATAATCAAGTCTGTTAGAATACAAGCATTTGACAGTTTCAATTTCAGTAGGTATCATTTTGCCAAAGTATTCCAAGAGTTTTCTAGTTAACCAGAAAAAGTAGGAAAGTGTGAAACTTGATAATTATCACAAGGTTTGTTTACTTGTGTCCAAAACAAAATGTTAAACTTCTTAAAAGAAAAATGCTATATAGAAGGACCAGAGTGGAATCATCCAGGATCTCATGCAAGACTGCACTAACCAAAAATAGTGAAAATTCAACAAATTACTTAACACAACATCCCACATTCTTTGTCAAGAATTGGTCAAATCATCAATGTATAAAGCAGAAACTATTTACATCACAAGCTTGTCAAATTGATTATGGTTACATGAAACAAGAGATACTAGTACTACAAATGAACATCTCACGAGTATCTGCTAGTTTTTATGAAGAAACCAATAAACATTGAGGACTGACTTTCAGGAATGCTTCATAGCAATCTAGGAGATTAACTACCTAGAATAATACCTCATCTTTGGTAATGTACATTTTGTGAAGATGAACAATGTTGAAAGCAAAAGAATATAAGAGTATGTTTACTCACACAGTCTTGATCATTTTGACACCATTTGTGGAAAGATCAACCAACTGAGACATCCATTGCCTGAAACACAAAAACACAATTGAAAGGAATAATTCAGTTGCTACTTTATCCTTCTTAAAATGTTACTTAGTAAAATTAAAGTAGAGCCACCTATAGTTTGCATTGATAAAATATCGACACTGCTCTCAGCATAACATAGAGAGGTAGGACAACCCCAATAGCCCTCAACAACAACAGTTGAGTTTGTTTTTGATAGATGTGTAAGTTGACATTTGCTAAAATTAAGTTTTACAGCATACTATAAAGTTCAAGCAAAGACTTACTATGAAAAGCAAGACCGAGCATTCTTCAACTCCATTAGTAATAAAAGAGAGAAAATGCCATAGAATCAAAATAATCATGACCTGTAAAATAAAAAAAAACTCATTTATACTTCATAACTATCATATGAAAACTTAGGCTTCTGAAATTTCATTTACGATTGTGGCGGCTATGCGACAATAAGTAATATTTCTATCACTTGAAGTTGTGTGATCATATTTAGGTCTCAAGAAAACATGGTCAGTTTGTGTCACCATAAAATATTGTTGGTTGTGAATATTCTGACTTGAGACCTCCCAATTTCCCCTAAACCATAGAGCAGAGAATACAACCATTGCTATACTAATGAAGAATGTTTGATCAAATTAAAGAAAAATAGTTAGTCAGTACCTGAAATGCATAGGCATAGTCCTATAAAGAAATAACTTGGGAGGTGCAATATATCCTATCTTGAATTGGTGGAATGATGTTACAATCAATATCAAGAATAGAGGCAAGTTATCAGCTAGACATATCGATCACCCACCAGATAAATCAGAGAATACCTATAGGCATATCTCACAAGTAGTGTCACCTTTCTTGTTACACCACTTCTGCACATACTTTTGGCGAGCAAACTGCAAGGTGTCCACAACTTCAGGCAATTAGAGGTTATTCAAGCAAAAAAAATATTCTAACAAAAATGACATGTGAATTTGTTGATACTTTAACTTGCTACATAAGTACGCAAATAAGAGAAAAACAAAGAATGAGAAAAATAAAAAAAAAACCAAAAATACAATCGCATCGGAATCCAGTAAGAACCAAGTCCGATCCGGTCAAACAGTGGAGAGAGAGAAGTTATGGATCGATTTTGTTACCGGGATCTTTAGCTTCTTGGCCTCGACGATCGATTGCTTGTCGAGATTAGGGACCATGTGGAAGCAGCGTCAACAATTCTTGATGAAGGCACCGATGGCCCTCTTCTACTGGGGTTGCACGTCCTCTGACGGGTTCTTGTGCACCACCTTAAAGTTCCGCTTCAGGAAGCTCTCCATCCTCTCCATCTTCCTTCACATCCTCGCCTTCCTCCTTTCCTCAACTTTCCTTCCTCTGCCTCCTCAAAAGAAGCTTTCCCCCTTCTATTTATGTTCTCTAACCCTAAATCTCACAAGGCAAAGAAAGAAAAGCAAGAGATCGTCATTAGGGGAAGAGATTGGTAGTTTTTACATACCTCAAATCGCTGGAAGTCCAGAGAAAATGTATGTTGATGAATAACTCTCCTCAAAGGCTAGGGGAAGAGGGGGAAGAGATTGGCAGTTCAAAGAATTGTAGGGAAGAGGGGAAAGAGATTAGCAAAAAGAACATGGAAGAGATTGGCTTCTAGGGTTAGAGAACGGGGGTCGCGCGCTAGTAGTTTGGGCGTAAGGCATTTTGGGCGCTAATTGTATTTTGTTCCAGTAAAAATATCCGGTTCATCTTTTTACTTCAACATCTATAAATTATACTACATTTTTACTTTATCAAATATATCATGCTGAAGTAATGGGCTACCAAAAAATAAGGATGAAGCTCGCATTTTTTTAAATGCGAAGTAAAACATTCTTTTTTACTTCTCCAATATTATTATCGAAGTTATTTATTATATACTACTTCAAAATTCGTAATTACCGAAGTAATCTGTGACGAAGTAAAAAGTGAATTTTCTACTAGTGATTTGACCTTGGTTGAACCCTTTTGATATTAGATAGTTGGACAGTCGTTCATACCAAGCCCTAGGTGCTTGTTTTAGTCCGTGCAGGGCCTTTTTTTAATCTAAAGACATAATTTGGATGTTCTATGTCCTCAAATCCTGGGGGTTGACCTACGTATACTTCTTCTTTAATAAATCCGTTTAAGAATGCGGATTTTACATCCATTTGGAATAACTTGAATCCTTTGTGTGCTGCATAGGCCAATAGCATCCTAATGGATTCAAGTCTTGCTACAGGAGCATAGGTCTCGTCATAGTCTATGTCACGCCCCCAGAGGAGACCGTACCGAAAAATTTCGGCAACATCTCCCCTGTACGGGTGACAATCTGAGGCATACATACATATAATATACATCAGCCACATACGGCTGGAATATATCTAAACAACCACGCAGTTATATAAAAATATGAATCAGCCCACACGGCTATACTAAAATCAACACAGCGGAAATCACAAACAACGATCACAAAACACAAATCAACTGACTGCGAGCTGGCTCGGCTTGACACAATAATATCAAACCAAATACAAGAGAATACAAATACATATAAACAAGTACAAAACCCAAAATACAAATAATGTAGGAAATACCAAAATCGTAAGGTCGTCCTCGAATGTAACGTGGAACTGGCGGACAGGCTCTCCAGGCGACTCCATAAATCCTTTACCTGCTACCTGGTGAAATTACCAATATACGGGGTGGTGAGTATAAAGACTCAGCGGGTAATAGACTGATAGTGCATGAGTATAGTAAAGAACTAGAGATGCAAAGGTATACAGTCTCGTATGGAAATAGCAGATACTACAGTGATATCATAATAAGTGTCCATACCTGAAACCATATCCTAGGCTAGTAAGGGAAGGTAGATATAGCAAAGTCCTGCTACAGTACTGCTCATAACTACATGGTATCATGTGAGGTATATACAGGTCAACAGTAAGTAAGCCAGTGTCTAAAAAAAATATCACAGGTATAAATCTCAACCTATGTAAGCATAACAGCATAAATAAACAACAACAGCATAATCTGGCAACAGCAGCATAGATAAGCGACAACAGCATAAGTAAACAACAGTATCAGCAGGTATAATAATAACAGCGTATGCACGGATGATCACTCCCGCCCACCCCTCAAGTCCATGACCCCAGTATGGACGAGAGGCCGGGACAATGACAGACTGTACACCACTCCAGCTACCACTACTCTCGAGTGGCCGAGGGGACAGTTGCATAGTAGCTGAATAGCTACGTCTGCGACGGGGTCCCTGCTGCCCGCGACTCCAGCAAACACTACCCATGAGTGTGCGAGTGGGGGGCACGACAGGACAAGCGGCACGCTCCAAGCTACCACTACCCATGAGTGGCCGAGCGTGCGACCCAGGCCAACGACCGTCTCAACCACAAGGGAGCCAAAGTCGTCGGCTATGCATGCAATGACATGATGCGAAAATGCAGCAGTCATCATATATATATAAACAGAAAACAAGTATGCTACATGAAGCCAGCATGCTCAGCAAGGTGTGTAAATAAACAGAAATCAAAGCAGGTAAACATGGTATCAGGTGTCCATATATCCAATACCTACTATCTAATGTCTGGTATTTGGTATCCAATACCTAGAACTATAGTATCTGCTAAAAATCATCGATAGCAACGAGAGACTGTATAGAAACAGACATGAGTAGCTCAAAGATTGAGTGGAAGTATCAAGCGCAGGAAAAATAAGAGTGGAGTCAAGATAGACACAGCAACTATCTGAACATAAAGCTCATGCACTAGGATCAAAATACTAAAGAGATAAAGCAAGAAGTACCCGCCTTATGTGTCGATCGTGCCAAACGATCTCACGTCGAGACGCTCATCTCGGATCAAAATCCTGCAAAACACACGATGTACAATTTAGCTACTCACATATGTAATATCTAGCTAAACCCCAAAACCCAAACTAACTAGTGGATACCCTAATCGAAATGATTAACCTTAATTATCTCCTTTATAGATCAAATAAGATCCAACCCAATGTCAACCATCTTCAACCAATCCGTAAGACCACATCCAACTCGAATCCTACAAATATAGAATACGAGATAAAACTAAAGGTCTTATAATCGATGTGTCAACTATCAACCAACCTAAACCGATCCAAGAAAAGCATGAATTAACAATCCAACTTATCCAGTCCAATTTAATTCCATCAACAACTAAGCATCCTGAATCCAACATGCATAATTCTTCCACATGTTTCTATGTGATCTAAACAAGACGTAATCTACCCATCATCAATCAACCCAATACATCTTAGATCAATTTCTACCAATCAAATCAGTACTTAACCATAAGAGCTAACCTTAATAACTCCTGCATAAGGACAACCACTGCAGATCAAAAACTCCCAATTTGAAGGTGGCTGCGATGGCTAAAGATAGAACAGAGGAATCCTATGCAAGGAACTCGAAGCTGCTACCAACTGTGCAAAGGAAGAAATAGCCGCTGAAATGCTCCCTATAGGAATGACCAAAACTTCAACAATCGATCCAACAACTGATCATAGAACCCCAAACAACAAACCCAATCATATCTATGATAATCCAACACTAACCTGATCCACAGAGTTAGCAATGCCTCGATTGTTATCCACCTCTTCAACCTTTGAATCCAATCAGATGCATTCAAGCGCTGGCTATGGCTGATCGATGAAGCAGCAACAATCGGGAGCTAGGGCTCGGGATGAAGGAGAGCAATGATGAAAGGCACGACTAGGTGTGGACCTACGCCGGTGATGAGGAGGTGAGATCAGGAACACAGCAAAGAGACGACGGGTGAATAAGAGACAGTAATGGACCTACCCAATCTAGGATCCGGCGAAGAGCGGTGATGAAGCTAGGGCACTGACTCAGTCGGTTGAAGAAAGAAGGGCCCGGCAGTGGAGATCGACGATGGCGCTGCTCCGAGAGGCAGAACTCGGGAACCGGCACTTGAAGGCTCTCAAGAATCAGCATCAGTGAGAAGCGATCGTCCTCTGAGCGGTGGTCGGCAGCATCGCGAAGAGAAAAGGGAAGGAGAAGGAAGAACCAGCGCTGGACGGTGGCGTGTGGCGCGACTTCGGGCTGAGAGAGGGAGGCTCTGCCAGTGCGGGGTGAGCGAGGTCGACGATCTGCCGACGCCGTTGCGGGCTTCGGAGGGTGGCGCGGCATGGCTTGGTCTGGCGACAGCGCGAGAGAGAGAGGTGAAGGTGTGCGGCGGATCGAGTGAGAGAGAAGGAAAGGGAAGAGGCTCGGGTGGCTGAAGACTAGGGCATAAATAATAACGTTAAAACTTAGGTCTTTTCCAATTAAAACTTAGTTTACTTCCTCAATCAACTCCCACTCAAATGGTGTTCCAAACAGGCTTCCAATTAGCTCCACCGGTTCATCCCCTTAACACGTGTCATACGAACTCCGTTTAAATCCCAGAAAATTTCTAAAAATTCCTGAAAAATCCAATAAAATTATTTGTCCAATAACCTTATTATTTAAATACTATTTGGGTATTGTATTTTACATTCTCCCCCACTAATAAAAATTTGGTCCCCAAATTTACTGCTCAACTCAGGGATCCACATCTAAGTATAACAATCCAGCAACATACTCATATACAGTTCCATCCAAGTATCAAGAACAAATCTCCCTTCGTAAGAGATGACTCTGTGGGTTATGAGCTCACTCTGCTTCCACTACGCCCACACTTTTACCTAGCCAACTGCGGGATAAATCAAATACCTCGGAAATCCACTATCATCAGATCACCGAACATCTGTATAGGGCACTCAAACTATCCATCTGTCCAAAGGTGGAAAGCTATATCCCAATAAAGCTCAATACTCGTAGCCTACTGTAAACACTACTGGAACCATGATATGATTCACAAATCTCCATCTGGTACAATATTCCGAGATATACCCTAAAGTCCGGTGATCTCTCTACGGTATAACCCAGCTAATCGATCTAACAAATCCATCCTACAAATCGATAGCTAGGGAGCAAATTCACCAACCCAACAATGATTACCTCAAAGCATCATATCCTCACCCTGCCCTGAGTAATCACACAACAAAATCCATCATAACACGAGCTCAACTCCATTCCAGTATCCGACTCAACAGAGATAATCCTACTAATCTCTGATGTTCAGCCTCCACGTGCTGACACACAAGACATCAAGCTACAAAATTCGCGATGTCTTCCTTCATGTCAATCCACCAATAAGAATGCTCCAAATCTCTATACAACATATACCACAAATCTAAAATGAGTTGTTTCCTGCAGAACTTCTCCCGGATAAGAAGTGATACTAGAACCACACAATCCCCCATAGAGATAAAGAATCTAATTCTCATTATTCGAGAATTCTTACTACTAGCACGCAACTACTCTGCTCATGCTATGTCAGAACTGCACCAAACCCTAGGTATGATACCTCTGTGCAGAGTACAAATCCGTCTACAATCAAAAGTACCACTAAAACAAGTGTAGCAATCAGCTTCTCGATTCAACTCCTGAAGCTGATCTCATAAGCATCTATCTAGAAAAATTCCATACTCATCTTAAACAGTCCAGTCAACAACATAATAATACTAGAGAAACCCTCAACCGATCTCCGATAATATCTAGCCCGATCAAGGAAGCTGCGAGTCTCTTGATTAGACTACGACCACTCCCAACTAATATACCTCTATCTCCTGTGGGTCCACCGATATCCCTCTACCAGAGACAATGTGTCTCAAAAATCGCACACAAGATAATCGAAATACGCACCACTGAACTTCACATATAGATGTTCCCGTCGAAACATCTCTAAAACTATGCAAAACTAGTGTACGTGATTCACCTCGGATCGAAAACAGATCAACACATCGTCAATGAAGACCATGTAAAATAATCCAAACACCCTAGGAATACCAAATACATCGAGTCCATAAAAACATCTAGGGCATGGTATGCCTAAACGGTAGCACCAAGGACTCATAATATCCATACCACAGACATTCTCAACCATAAGATCCCCAACAAATCTGTGATCTGATCACCAACTATAAATTACCAAATCCATGAATATCATACAAGTACTACTCCTCATGTCCCTATCAGCATCAAATACTAAACAATAGATCATCAAATCAAATATCCACTAAGTGATGACCTGATCTCCAAAAAGCACTCTCTGCTTCTTCCTTCACGTGGTACCGAGTCACGTAAAGGTTAAGCAGCTAACTTCAACTCTCTCACGTCAGTACAAATCATATATCCAAATGTACTCTCCAACTCGTACATTCCAGTAATGGATGTATCTCATAAATGTTAAGCATGTAGCTTTACACTTATCTACATCAGTGGAGGTATGTATCCAAATGTACCCTCAAGGTCATCCTACCATGTACATACAATTCTTTGTCAAAGTCTCCATAGGATAGGATACCTCGATCATCTACAGACTAGTCCAGCCAGCAATAGTATGCAGCTAACTCCGTCAATTCTTCTACTGATCAAGTCTACAACGGTAAGTCGAACCTCTACTAACCAAACCAACAGAATAAATCAACCCTACTAAGCAAGTCAACAAGGGTACATCGGTCCTCTACTAACCGAAGCAACAAGAGTAAACTGGTCCTCTACAACCCGAAACAACTAAGATAAATCGATTCTCTACTACCCAAGCCAATAAAAGTAAATTAGTTCTCTACGAATCAAGACAATACGAGTAAATTGGTTCTCGACGAACCGAAGCAGTATGATATTTAACAGATACTAACCACTACCAACCTAGTGATAACAGACACTAATACTTCTAGTGGTATGGTACAAGAAATCCCTTGAGACTGTAATCCTTGATCTCTAGTAGGGTCAACCGTGATCAGTGATTGACCCAACACATTTGATATATGCTACAAACAACTGGACAGGTACTAACAAAAGCATACTAATACATAACATAACTAACATAACAACTATGCATGCACTAACAGAAATGTAAGATAACAATATGCAAACATACCTCCTATAGCTTGGAGAATTCTGTCGATGCCTGGTCCCAAAACCCGAAAAGTCACATCGAGAAACCAAATCGTGAAAAATTGAAATCACGAAAATAGGCCTCGTAAAACCTATGGCTCTGATACCAATAAATTGTCACGCCCCCAGAGGAGACCGTACCGAAAAATTTCGGCAGCATCTCCCCTGTACGGGTGACAATCTGAGGCATACATACATACAATATACATCAGCCACATACGGCTGGAATATATCTACACAACCACGCAGTTATATAAAAATATGAATAAGCCCACACAGCTATACTAAAATCAACACAGCGGAAATCACAAACAACGATCACAAAACACAAATCAACTGACTGCGAGCCGGCTCGGCTTGACACAATAATATCAAACCAAATACAAGAGAATACAAATACATATAAACAAGTACAAAACCCAAAATACAAATAATGTAGGAAATACCAAAATCGTAAGGTCGTCCTCGAATGTGACGTGGAACTGGCGGACAGGCTCTCCAGGCGACTCCATAAATCCTTTACCTGCTACCTGGTGAAATTACCAATATACGGGGTGGTGAGTATAAAGACTCAGCGGGTAATAGACTGATAGTGCATGAGTATAGTAAAACAAACTAGAGATGCAAAGGTATACAGTCCCGTATGGAAATAGCTGATACTACAGTGATATCATAATAAGTGTCCATACCTGAAACCATATCCTAGGCTAGTAAGGGAAGGTAGATGTAGCAAAGTCCTGCTACAGTACTGCTCATAACTACATGGTATCATGTGAGGTATATACAGGTCAACAGTAAGTAAGCCAGTGTCTAAACAAATACCACGGGTATAAATCTCAACCTATGTAAGCATAACAGCATAAATAAACAACAACAGCATAATCTAGCAACAGCAGCATAGATAAGAGACAACAGCATAAGTAAACAACAGTATCAGCAGGTATAATAATAACAGCGTATGCACGGATGATCACTCCCGCCCACCCCTCAAGTCCATGACCCCAGTATGGACGAGAGGCCGGGACAATGACAGACTGTACACCACTCCAGCTACCACTACTCTCGAGTGGCCGAGGGGACAGTTGCATAGTAGCTGAATAGCTACGTCTGCGACGGGGTCCCTGCTGCCCGCGACTCCAGCAAACACTACCCATGAGTGTGCGAGTGGGGGGCACGACAGGACAAGCGGCACGCTCCAAGCTACCACTACCCATGAGTGGCCGAGCGTGCGACCCAGGCCAACGACCGTCTCAACCACAAGGGAGCCAAAGTCGTCGGCTATGCATGCAATGACATGATGCGAAAATGCAGCAGTCATCATATATATATAAACAGAAAACAAGTATGCTACATGAAGCCAGCATGCTCAGCAAGGTGTGTAAATAAACAGAAATCAAAGCAGGTAAACATGGTATCAGGTGTCCATATATCCAATACCTACTATCTAATGTCTGGTATTTGGTATCCAATACCTAGAACTATAGTATCTGCTAAAAATCATCGATAGCAACGAGAGACTGTATAGAAACAGACATGAGTAGCTCAAAGATTGAGTGGAAGTATCAAGCGCAGGAAAAATAAGAGTGGAGTCAAGATAGACACAGCAACTATCTGAACATAAAGCTCATGCACTAGGATCAAAATACTAAAGAGATAAAGCAAGAAGTACCCGCCTTATGTGTCGATCGTGCCAAACGATCTCACGTCGAGACGCTCATCTCGGATCAAAATCCTGCAAAACACACGATGTACAATTTAGCTACTCACATATGTAATATCTAGCTAAACCCCAAAACCCAAACTAACTAGTGGATACCCTAATCGAAATGATTAACCTTAATTATCTCCTTTATAGATCAAATAAGATCCAACCCAATGTCAACCATCTTCAACCAATCCGTAAGACCACATCCAACTCGAATCCTACAAATATAGAATACGAGATAAAACTAAAGGTCTTATAATCGATGTGTCAACTATCAACCAACCTAAACCGATCCAAGAAAAGCATGAATTAACAATCCAACTTATCCAGTCCAATTTAATTCCATCAACAACTAAGCATCCTGAATCCAACATGCATAATTCTTCCACATGTTTCTATGTGATCTAAACAAGACGTAATCTACCCATCATCAATCAACCCAATACATCTTAGATCAATTTCTACCAATCAAATCAGTACTTAACCATAAGAGCTAACCTTAATAACTCCTGCATAAGGACAACCACTGCAGATCAAAAACTCCCAATTTGAAGGTGGCTGCGATGGCTAAAGACAGAACAGAGGAATCCTATGCAAGGAACTCGAAGCTGCTACCAACTGTGCAAAGGAAGAAACAGCCGCTGAAATGCTCCCTATAGGAATGACCAAAACTTCAACAATCGATCCAACAACTGATCATAGAACCCCAAACAACAAACCCAATCATATCTATGATAATCCAACACTAACCTGATCCACAGAGTTAGCAATGCCTCGATTGTTATCCACCTCTTCAACCTTTGAATCCAATCAGATGCATTCAAGCGCTGGCTGTGGCTGATCGATGAAGCAGCAACAATCGGGAGCTAGGGCTCGGGATGAAGGAGATCAGTGATGAAAGGCACGACTAGGTGTGGACCTACGCCGGTGATGAGGAGGTGAGATCAGGAACACAGCAAAGAGACGACGGGTGAATAAGAGACAGTAATGGACCTACCCAATCCAGGATCCGGCGAAGAGCGGTGATGAAGCTAGGGCACTGACTCAGTCGGTTGAAGAAAGAAGGGCCCGGCAGTGGAGATCGACGATGGCGCTGCTCCGAGAGGCAGAACTCGGGAACCGGCACTTGAAGGCTCTTAAGAATCAGCATCAGTGAGAAGCGATCGTCCTCTGAGCGGTGGTCGGCAGCATCGCGAAGAGAAAAGGGAAGGAGAAGGAAGAACCAGCGCTGGACGGTGGCATGTGGCGCGACTTCGGGCTGAGAGAGGGAGGCTCTGCCAGTGCGGGGTGAGCGAGGTCGACGATCTGCCGACGCCGTTGCGGGCTTCGGAGGGTGGCGCGGCATGGCTTGGTCTGGCGACAGCGCGAGAGAGAGAGGTGAAGGTGTGCGGCGGATCGAGTGAGAGAGAAGGAAAGGGAAGAGGCTCGGGTGGCTGAAGACTAGGGCATAAATAATAACGTTAAAACTTAGGTCTTTTCCAATTAAAACTTAGTTTACTTCCTCAATCAACTCCCACTCAAATGGTGTTCCAAACAGGCTTCCAATTAGCTCCACCGGTTCATCCCCTCAACACGTGTCATACGAACTCCGTTTAAATCCCAGAAAATTTCTAAAAATTCCTGAAAAATCCAATAAAATTATTTGTCCAATAACCTTATTATTTAAATACTATTTGGGTACCGTATTTTACAGTCTAACCCTTCTACTTGACTGAATCTTTTAGCTACTAACCTAGCTTTGTTTCTAACTATTTCACCTTGATCGTTTAATTTGTTTCTAAAAACCCATTTAGTGTCAATTATGGTTTTGTTAATAGGTTTAGGCACTAATTCCCATACCTGATTTCTTTCAAACTGGGCCAATTTTTCTTGCATTGCTATAGTCCAATCTGGGTCTGGTAGGGCTTCTTCTATAGTTTTGGGTTCAATTTTTGAAATTAGGGCTATTTGACTCTGGTTTCTATTGGATGACCTAGTTCTGACTCCTACAGTTGGATCACCCAACATTTGGTTAGATGGGTGATTTGTACTTGTTCTGGTTGGTCGTGTGTCATTTGAATTAGTGATTTGTTCTTCAGATTCAATAGGTTCAAGTTGAATTTCGTCATCTTCTTGGTTTATTGAATTAGCATTTTTTGTATTTTCAGTTTCATTTATAGTGTTTTCATCAAATTTTATATTTGTTGTTTCTTCTACTTTTAGGGTATCTTTGTTATATACTCTATATGCTCTACTAGTGGTTGAGTACCCTAAAAATATTCCCGGGGTTGTTTTTGATGTAAATTTTCCTAAGTAGTCTTTAGTATTTAAAATGAAAACTTTACACCCAAATACTTTTAAATAGTTTAAGTTAGGAATTTTATTATAATAAATTTCATAGGGTGTTTTATTTTGAAATTTGTTAATTAAAATCCTATTTTGAATGTAGCATGTTGTACTAACTGCCTCAGCCCAGAATTGATTAGATAGTTTATACTCATTTAACATGGTTCTAGCAGCTTCTTGTAAGGTTCTGTTTTTGTGTTCTACTAAACCATTTTGTTGAGGGGTTCTAGGGCAGGAGTATTCATGTTTGTACCCATTTATCTCACAAAATTTAGTGAAGTTGTGATTCTCAAATTCTCCTCCATGGTCACTCCTTATTCTTTTAATTTTGGTATCTTTTTCATTTTCTGTTAATTTGCAAAAATTACTAAATATTTCAAAGGTTTCATCTTTTGTTTTTAGAAACTTTACCCAGGTGAATCTGGAGTAGTCATCGATTATTACTAAGCAATACTGGTTCTTGCTTAGTGACTTGGCTCCATGAGAATCAAATAGATCTAGGTGAAGGAGCTCAAGTAGATAGGTAGTTCTAACTGAATTGGTTGACTTGTGGGTGGACTTGGTTTGTTTTCCTTGTTGACATGCATTACAGATTGAGTTTTCAATAACTTTTAATTTGGGCAACCCTCTAACTAGTCCATTTTGACTCATTTTTTAAATGAGTTTTGTGTGAGTGTGGCCGAGTCTTCTGTGCCACAGCTCAGTTTCCTCTTGTTGTGTTAAAAAACACTTTATTGAGGATGTTGGTAGATAAACGGTGTACACATTATCTTTCCTAGTACCCTTAAGTACGATTTTTGGATTATCAACATGTTTGACTATACATTTGGACTTGGTAAAATTGACTGAGTAACCAGTATCGCATAATTGACTTATACTTAATAAATTGAAATTAAAATCTTCAACTAATAATACTTTTTGAATAATGAAATCAGAGTTAAGTTCGATATTACCTTTTCCGATTACTTTCAGTTTTCCATTGTTGCCGAATGCAACTGATCCTAGGTTCTTTAGTTTTAGCTTAGTGAACTTTAACATATCTCCAGTCATATGTCTGGAGCATCCACTGTCCAACATCCATTGATCCAATTCCTACACATAAAGTAGTTGATGGATCAAAAGACAGTTTGATTGAAGTAAGTTCTTAATTTTACATCTTACCCAATCTGTATTGGTGTTTGTATGGTAATTTGATGTTTAATTGAGAGATTTTTAAGTTTGATTTTGATTTTGAAAATATTTAAGTTAAATTAATTTTGAAAAATATTTTAATTTGCTTAGTCATCTCACCCGATGTATGTTTTCAATCAGGGGATCCTATCATTTTGTGAGATGAATTAGTTCAATTTTTAGGGTTTAGTTTAACTTTATATTAGATTCGGGTTTAGCTTTGGGTTCAACAAGTAAGTGTTCTTTGAATAAACTTCTGGGCTATGGTGAGTCACAAAGAGCTCATTAAAGTAACCATGCCTTTGAGGTTTTCCAAATAGTCCTACCCATTGAACTTAATACTGAACCTTGGTCTAACTAGTTAGGATCCATTTAAGGGTAGCTTCGGTTAGTTTCACTTGGCCAAATGCACCAGGTCGAAGCCATATCTTCCTAGACATGCGATGCCCAAGCTTCCCCAACGTACTATCATCCAAAAACTTCACCAGTACTATGATTCAAGTTAAATCTAACCCTTTTAATCTATCCTTACTTACCCTGTCGGGTCATCTACTCTTGTTTACCAATTTCAGGTAGATTAAGTTCGGTTACCCAGTCGGGTAAATAGATTTCGGAGTTGCCAGCTATTCTGGACCCTCCTTCTATTTTGAATTTTTGAATTAATTTCGAATAATTAATTTGAATTTTGAATAAGTAATTTTGAATTTTGAATTTTGAATTTTGAATTTTGAATTTTAATAATTAATTTCAAATTTTGAATTTTAATAATTAATAATTAATTTCGAATTTTGAATTTTGAATTTTAATAATTAATAATTAATTTCGAATTTTGAATTTTGAATTTTAATAATTAATTTCGAATTTTGAATTTTGAATTTTAATAATTAATTTCGAATTTAGAATTTAGAATTTTAATAATTAATTTCGAATTTAGAATTTAGAATTTTAATAATTAATTTTGAATTTAGAATTTTGAATTTTAATAATTAATTTCGAGTTTGAATAATTAATTTCAAATTTTGAATTATGAATTTTGAATTTTAATAATTAATAATTAATTTCGAATTTTGAATTTTGAATTTTAATAATTAATAATTAATTTTGAATTTTTATTGTTTTAGCTCCCCCTGGATCATAGCCTCGATAAGGTCTAATGAGGTAATGTATTTGATCTTTAGGGACCCAATACTGTCCAAGTCCAACTTGATTGATCAGGTTGGACTTGGTAACCCATGCTTGGACTATTTTTCTATTTGTTCTTTGTATGAGAGATAGATATGACCTATATTTGTTTTTCGTTTTGTATCCTAGTCCAGTTCGATTATAGATTGCCCTTTGTGTTCCAAGAATCAAGTTAAGATTCTTGGATCCCAAGGAAAATCGTTCTAAGGTTGTCTTCAAATCCTTGACTTGACTTTTCAGGTTGGAATTCTCTTCCTCAAGTTTTTGAACTTGAGTTGAGGTTCCAGTCTGAACTGGATCAATCAAGGATTCGTTATTAGTCGTCTCTTTAAGGAGTGTTACCTCCTTTAGAAGCGACTTGATTCGAATTTTGGACTTAGCTACTTTATGCATTAAATAATTAATTATGCAATATAACCTATTTTGACTTACAAAGGGGTTTGGCCCTTCGGAAATGGATGCGGATCCGTGGCTTCTCTCGTACTCGGCTTCCGATTCGTCCTCGCTTCCGGATTCGTTGGTGTAGTCCCGGGCTGTTAATGCGAGAAAGTTAGTCTGCACTAGTTCTTCGTCGTCGGATTCCTTGGAAGAAGACTCGTCCCATGTTGCCTTCAATGCCTTCTTTCTTTTTGGTTTCTTTGGATCCTTCTGGTTCGGGCAGTTTGCCTTGATGTGCCCCTTCTGATTGCACCCGTAGCAGGTCATTTCGAATTTAACCTTCGAGCTTGGTTGGGCTTCTTTCGACTGGATGACCTTTCTGACATCCTTTTTGTTGAAGCCCTTCTTTTTGCAGAGCTTCTTTACCAAGTTGACTATTTCGATTGTAAGTTCATCGTCGTCTTCCGAATCTGATTCTTCTTCTGACTCAGGTTCGGTTATGCGCTTGATTTTTGATTCGCGCGTTCTCCCTGTTCCTGCAACCAAAGCCAACCCTTTCTCGGTCGGGTGTGCATTAGTCTGTTCGTGAAGTTAAAATTCTGCAAAAAGTTCATCTAACTTAATGGTAGATAAGTCCTTGGAGACCTTGTAGGCATCTACCATGGATGCCCACAAGGTGTTCCTTAGAAAAACATTTAAAGAATACCTTATGATGTCCCGGTTGTCTACCTTCTGTCCAATTGCATGAAGACCATTGAGCATATCTTGAATCCGAGCATGGAGTTGGGCAGCTGATTCACCTTCCTGCAATTTGATGTTAAATAATTTATTGAAAATTAAGTCTCTTTTACTTACTTTGGCGTCGGATGTCCCTTCGTGAAGTTCAATGAGCTTCTCTCACAACTCTTTGGCACTATTGAAGGGGCCGACGCGGTTGAGTTCTTCTTTTGATAGACCGCACTGCAGGGTACAGGTTGCCTTAGCATTAGCTTCCACCTTCTTAATAAGAGATGCGTCCCAATCCTCGTATGATAGTGGTTTGCCGGCGTTATCAGGTGGCAGTTGGAGTCCGGTTTTGACAATCATCCAGACTTCAAAGTAAGTCTGGAGATATGCCTCCATCCGACCCTTCCAGTACCCGAAGTCGTCTACGGTGAATAGCGGAGGGCGGGCTGTACTGTAGCCTTCTTGAAGGGCTATTTCAGATCAACCTAAAAAGAAAACAACAAAAAAAATGTTCCAGGACTTGGTCCTGGCTTAGTAGTGCGGAAGGAAGAAAATGGATCACGAACTCGGGTGGTGCTGCACCAACTCCGAGCAGAAAGCTGATTCAAGAAAAAGAATTAGAATCTAGCTATGAAGCTAAGTTCTAATCGACTCCGAAAAATATGAAAATACCATGAAAAGTATTTTGAATGGTGGTTGCACCGATTCAAAATGACCCCGCTCTGATACCAATTGATGGATCAAAAGCGCTAGAGGGGGGGGTGAATAGCGCTCGTGGCTATTTTAACGATTTTAAAACACAGAGTAGAAATGCAGCGGAAAGTAAAAGCAAACACAACAGATGCAGATGTTTTACTTCGTTCGGAGCCTATGGCGACTCCTACTCGAAGGCCCGCGGTCCTTGACCGCTTTCGGTGGGCAACAACTATAATATTGGAAAGATTACAATTTGAATTACAATTAATGCAATAAGTAAACTAATACCGACAACACAAAATCGAAGAGTCTGAGCTTCGGGTCGTCGACGTCGAGTTGTAGCACGTCAAGGTTGTCTCGTTGGCAGCACTTCATAGAAGAAAGCTTAGAATCTGTTGTTGTACTTAGCTGCTCCCTCGACCCTCTTTTTATATGACATTCCGGGCGCCTGGATCCCTTCCGGGCGCCTGGAGTGTGACGTGGCCAACCAACCAGGATGCTCGCAGGGATAAAACTTGGTCCCGGGCGCCCGGACCTGTTCCGGGCGCCTGGACCTCCGAGCGCCCGGATCCATCCCAGGCGCCCGGACCACCTTTTTCCAGCAGGTTCCTCTCCTGTAAAACAAGGTTAGTCCGAGCAAATACCCTACAAGACAGTGTTAGAACTTGATAAATCATAGTAAAGAAGAACTGACAATCTTCGGACTGTCCGAGTCTGACTTTGGATTTCCAACCGGAAACCCTAGGTTGACTCGACACCTACTGTTCCCTCTACGGGGAACACATCCTCACCTACTTCCCTCAGGAGAGATTACCTGATGCCAGTCCGGTCCTCCAGACCAATTGGACTTTCCACCTAGGGTTACCACCCCCTAGGACCTAGGGTTACCGCCCCCTAGGGTTTTTCTCCACCTTTGGTTGCCACCCCCTAGGACCTAAGGTTGCCGCCCCTTAGGGTTTTCCCTCACCTAGGGTTACCGACCCTAGGACCTAAGGTTGCCACCCCTTTGGGTTTTCCCTCACCTAGGGTTACCGCCCCCTAGGACCTAAGGTTACCACCCCTTAGGATTTTCCCTTTGCCTAACCGCAGCTAGGACTTTCCTGAAACACTTATTCAACATGTTAGATCACCACAAACCTTAACTTTGAATCCTTTGCCATTATCAAAACTCAGGTTCTATCGTCGGATGCTTCCCTCACCAACAGTACGGACATTGTGAGTTCTTGATTTTACCATTAGAGCTTGCGGAGCTTTAGATGTTTTCAGGGACTCGATGATTTCTGGTATTTCTAGGATGTTTGGATCAGTTTCCATTGTCTTTGTTGACGATGTTGTGGTCTATTTCGAAGCTGGTCTATTTCGGATCTGGGGTGAGTCACGTACACCATCTTTGCATAGTTCTAGAGATGTTTCGACAAGAACATCTATATGTGAAGATCAGTAGTGCGTATTTGGATTGTTTTATGTGAGATGTGTGGGACACACGGTCACCAGTAGGAGTATACCGTGGTTCTACAGGAGATAGAGGTTGTTACCGTTGGGAGCAGCCGAAATCAGTGTAGGAGATCCGCAGTCCTTGGGACTGGCAGGATATTATAGACCTTTTGTCGAGGGTTTCTCCCACATAGCTATGTCACTAACACGCTTGACCAGGAAGGGCGTGAAGTTCACGTGGTCCGGGGATTGCGAGACCAGCTTTCAGGAGCTGAAGTGGAGATTAGTGTCGACTCCAGTTTTGGTTTTATCTTCTGGAGAGGACGGATTCGTGCTCTATACCGACGCATCTCTTCAGGGTTTGGGCATTGTTCTGATGCAGCACAGCAGGTAGTCTCCTATGCTTCTCGACAGTTGAAGGAGCATGAGAAGAACTACCCAGTTCATGATCTGGAGTTAGTTGCCATCATCTTTGCTTTGAAGATTTGGCGACATCATTTATACTGCATTACATTTGAGATTCTCACTAATCATAAGAGTCTCAAATATATTTTTCACCCAGAAGGAACTTAATCTCCGACAGAGGAGATGGATGGAGTTCCTGAAGGATTATGATTGTACCATTAGCTATCATCCGGGGAAAGCTAATGTGGTTGCCGATGCACTCAGCAGGAAGTCTAGAGGGACTTTGGTTTACCATCGAGTTTCAGTCACAGACTTGGTTCAGGATTTCTCCGAGTGTAAAATACCGGAAAAATGGCGAATAATAATAAGGAAATTTTCCGGAATTTTTAGAAATTTTTCGAGAATTTTTCGGAGCTCGTAGGGACAAGTTTACGGGGACAAAAACGGGGCCCGGGGAAAGCCTATTTAGGCTACCCCATTTAAATGAGGAAAAGTTTATTTATTTAATTCTTTTTTCCTTTTTCATTTATTTTCCTCATCCGCCGAACTCGTGACTATTTTCCTTTCCCCGACGCCGTCCCTCTTCACTCCGACGGTTTCTTTTTCTCCCCAAAATCGTCGCGCCCTTCTTCTTCTTTCCTCGTGTCTTCATCACCGCCGGCGTTTGAGTATCACCCGAGCCTTCGCTTTTCGGGTCGGGGACAGGAGCCGAGCAACGCCGATCAAGCCGACAACTCCCTTGCCCAGTGATCTAAGTTTTTTTTCCCTTCTTCCTCTCTTTTGCCGATGTCGCCGATGCCACTGCGAGCTCCTCTGTGCCAATCACCGAGATTTCCCAGCCGACCACTCACTGTGCCCTAGCTTTCCGCAGCATCGGGTCTCCTTCCATCGTCATTCACCGAAGCTTGGAGAGATGCCCTAGTTACTACGACGTCGTGCCCTAGCAGCGATCCTTAAGGTAAGGTGTCACTGGATTTCGATTGATTAGGCTCTGTGTTGCGTTAATCCTTCTTGTTCTGGTTTAGGAAAAAGGGGTCAGATCAATTCTTGCTGTTTTCCCCTGATCGGATCTTGATCCTCTTCTTTGCTACGGATTAAGGTCACAGGATTGGAGAAACAGAGGTAAGGTGCATAATTGTTGCTGGGAATTGGTTGGCGATTGGTTGTTTTGTTGAAATATGACCTCTTCTTCTTGATCCGGTTGGTGGACAGCAACTTGATCAGGGCATTGAGTTAGGTTGTTTCTTTGATCTGTGATCTCCATCGATTGGTTCTAGTGAGGTTTTATTTTGATCAGTGAGGAGCGTTTGGGTTATTGGGCAGAGACTTAAAAGGTGGTTGCTTGATTAGTGACCTCTTGCTTGATTCGGTTGATATTGGTGAGGAAAGATTTCAGCAAGATTCTATGTTGTGGGTTGCTCTTTGATCTAGCAGCACCTTGGATTCGACAGGACCTCTTTCAGGCAGTACACGTTTTGGCTGAGTTTGAGGTATGGTTTATGTATCGAATTATGGATAAATTGGATTACTAGATGGTTAGATTTATTAGGGTTTTACCCTAATTGAGTCTCAAGGATTTTTATTTGGTTATGCATTTGAGTTGTAGCTAAATAAAAATGTATATATGTTGGTGACACAGGACTTTGACGCAAGACGAACATCTCGACGTCGGATTTGGACTTTTCACTTTTCGATTGGAGGCAGGTACCTCTTGACTTATCTTTTATGATATTGTCAATTGGATATGCATAGTATTTTATAGCTACAAGTAATGATCATGTTTGTCTTTGGTATGTCATAGTTTGATACCCATAGCATGTTCTATTTTGTCGCTTGTTATGTATCCATGTTTATACCTCGTCATTATTGCCATGAGTACCTTAGTTCCTAGAGTAAGTGACATACCATGCTTTACTGAGTTTAGGACTAGATTCTGGATTTTTATTATTTGGCATGTGTACCTATATTTTTATATCATATCTGATCTGTATACCTAGACCCTTTTGCTTTGATCCATGTATATTGTTGGTACATATTTTATGGAGGTGGATATGTTCAAGACCTAGGTTGTTATACCATAGAGGACATGTATACCCTAGATCTGTGGATTTGACTTACTGGTACTAGGGTACACATTTATATATATATATATAAATTTGGTTCAGGATATTGTTATGCTTAGTGTCATGCACCATTCGCATGATTGCATGCTGCATGATAGGCTGCTCCATTATTGTAGAGCATATCGCCAGTTTCATCACTGTTCGGTGCTCCGCTGGGACGCTCATGGGTAGTGAGACGCAGCGTGGTAGCACGCCAGATTGCTCGGTGGTGCTCCGTTGGTCTGCTCATGGGTAGTGTGACGCAGCGTGGTAGCACGCCGGGATCCCTCCCCGTCATCGTGTACCGGGAGATGAGAGCATTGCGCGCCCCCACTTATGATTTGGGGTAGGAGGACAGGTGTACTCCGACAGCATCCCGTCCACTCTGTCACTCATCAGGAGTAGTGACGTCAGAGTGCACGGTTGTCACAGCCCTACCCACTCGGTCTCACCATTGTGTGTGAGATGGTTGACTGGCGTCAGGGTGACCATGTCATTAGCATCATACGCATTGATGCATTTATTGCTTGTGCTTGCTGCATTTATTTGCTGCATTTGGTTGGATGCATATGTTTAACATGCATACAGGATTTATGACACTCTCGGTTTGACGACCCTTTTGTTCTGGATAGGAGTTCCTGGTGAGTACAGCTTCCTCAGTTACCTTTCAGTTTTGAATTTTTCCTATATATGATTAGGAAGCTATATTCCATGTTTATTGCTGTTAGATATATCTTACTAGACATGTCTATTGGTATTCGCTGAGTTGTTAAACTTACCCCCATCGACACTATCTTTTCCAGGTACCAGGTTGTTTATGGAGTCGCTTGGAGTATCCTGTCTGCTGGTCTCCACGTCACATCAGAACACCTGTCTCCGCTTGTGTTTATTTTGTTTTGCTATACGAAATTTGTGTATTTGGCTTTGTGTTCCGGTTTTATTTCCGGAGTGTTATGTTGTTGTGTGGTGTAAGCCTAGCCGGCTAGCAGTGTTTTGTTTTGTTTTGTTTTGTATGGGCTTGTATTTATGTTTTTCCGCTGTGTTGGTTTTGATTTCAACCGAGTGGGCTGATAAAAATATATATAATTGCGTGGTTGTTGTAATATTTGTCCAGCCTTGTAGGCTGAGATTATTAACTGCGTGGTTGTGTATATATTCCAGCCGCATGTGGCTGATGTATATTGTGTCTGTAGAAATGCTTCAAATTGTCACTCGTACAGGGGAGGTGTTGCCGAAATTTCTTCGGACAGGGACTTTCCCGGGGCATGACAATTTAGTGGTATCAGAGCAGGTATACGATACTTGTTATGTGTTCTGGATTTTCGAGATTTATTTGATACCAATTTATTTGGTATCAGAGCACGGTTTACGAGTTTCATATCCCGTATTTTGGATTTTGTATTTTAGTTTTCTCGATGTGACTTTTCGGATTTTGGGACCTAGCAGCAGCAGGACATCTCCAAGCTATAGGAGGTATGTTGGTATACTATTATCCTACCTTTTTGTTAGTATATGCACCGTTGACTATTACAGTTTATGACATGTATTAGCATTCTTTATTAGTACCTGTCTGGTTGTTGTAGCGCATATTACATGTGATGGGTTAGCCACTGATGATGATCGACCCTGTTAGAGATCAAGGATTACAGTTTCTGATGATTTTTCATATCATACACCAGTAGGTTTAGCTTCTGTTACTGCTAGTTGGATAGCAGATTGAGACACATACCAGCCTATGCTATTATTAGCTAGGTAGTGACTAGTAACTATATATTCTAGTTAACTCAGTCAATAGAATACCGATATACTTTAATTAGTTTTCGTCGGTAGATGATTAATGTACTCTGGTTAGATCGGTCAATAGAAAACTGATTTATACATGTTGATTTGGGTAGTCGTGGATCGATTTACCTTAAATGCTTATAGAGGATTAGTGTATTCTTGATTAGTTAGTCAATGACCGATTCATTTGTTTTGGTTGGTCCGATCAGTAGGGAATCGACTTACTCTATTTTATAGAGATGCTGATCTTTGGGTTATTTGTGCTTAGGTTGGTATCTAGAGCACATTTGAGTACATGTTTTGTAATGACGTGGAAAGACTGAATTGACTGTATACCATTGTCGATTTCGGTCAGTCTATAGAGGATCGATGTATCCTATTCCATGTGGACTTTAATTTTTGACTGTGTGTACCTAGTTGGATAACTTAGAAGGTGACTCTACCGTTTCAGAATGCAAGGTTGATTGGATTAAATATGCTGATTTTGCATATCTATGTGGTGGGTACATATGATTGTTATGTGTTGTAGGAGTGTTATGATGGACGGTCTAATTGCATGTAGTGGGTGTATACTTTTCTAGTTATGATTGTTGTAGGTTTCTAGTAAATTATACCGAGTGGTTTGATTGGTTTATTGGAGGTATTTTGTCGATTAAATCTATGTTGTGTAATGTGCACATGTGTTTGAGTGTTTTATTGGAGGTATCTTATCGATTTAATCTGAGTTGTGATATGTGCAGATGTGTTCGGTGTAATATTTGAGGTATCTTGTTCATTTTATTTGTTCTGTGTGTACACTCGTGTCGATTATGATTTGTTGGAAGTATTACGTTGATTATACTCTTGATATAGGTGTATATATGTCACGTGAGTGTTGTTTGAGGTGTATTGTCGATTATACCTATATTGATATGTGCACACGGGTTCGGTATGCATTGTTGGAGGTATCACGATGGTTTATACCTTTGTTGTGAGTATGTTTGGTGTGTACTAATTGGAGGATTATGTCGATCATACATATGTTGTGTGTGCACGTGTGCCAGGTGTATAGTTGGTGGCATCATGATGATTCTATCTATGTTGAATGTAGAATGTTGAATGTCTACATTATGACATTTGTGGTATTACTCTTTCAACTAATTCTCCTATTAGTGGGTGACCGACCCATTAGGATGATGACAGAGTTGACTATGGATTTGATTTGGTTACTGGGTTGTTATACCCTAAGCTACCCACAGTGATCTGGGGTAGAGAGATCTCGTGCAGTCTCTAGCTGGATAGTTAGGTGCCTTAGGCACTTATGTATTGTTGTGGTGGAGCGTTGCTCCCACATGTTATGGATTGTTTGTGGTGGAGCGTTGCTCCTACATATTGTGGATTGCTTGTAGTAGAGTATTGCTCCCATATATATATTGTAGATACATATTTCGGATTATTTGTGGTGGAGCGTTGCTCCCACATATGGAGGATTTCTTGTGGTAGAGCGCTGCTCCCACATATGTGGTATTTCGTGTGATGGAGTGTTGCTCTCACACTGGAGGATCTATTCTTTGGTGATTTATATCGTTGGTGATCAGATTTCCTGACTTGTTGTCGGGGATCTTATGGTTGAGAATGTCTGATTTACAGAAATTATAAGTTCCTGGTTTTTATCATTTAGGCTAATAGTGCCCTAGATGTTATCATGGACTCGATGATTTGGTATTCCTGGGATGTTGGATCGGTTTCCATTGTCTTTGTTGACAATGTTGTGATCTATTTCAGATCCGAGGTGAGTCACGTACACCATCTTCGCATAGTTCTAGAGATGTTTTGACGGAAACGTCTATATGTGAATATCAGTAGTGCGTATTTTGGTTATCTTCTGTGAGATGTTTGAGACACACGGTCACCAGTAGGAGTATACCGTGGTTCCACAGGAGATAGAGGTTGTTATCGTTGGGAGTAGACGAAGTCTATAGAGGAGGCTCGTAACTTTCTTTGTTTGGCTCGATATTTCCGGAGATACGTTGAGGGTTTCTCTCGGATTGCTATGCCACTTACATGCCTGACCAGGAAAGGCGTGAAGTTCACTTGGACTGAGGATTGCGAGACCAGCTTCCAGGAGCTAAAGCGGAGACTAGTGTCCGCTCCGATTTTGGTTTTACCTTCTGAAGAGGACGGATTCGTGCTCTATATCGACGCATCTCTACAGGGTTTGGGCACTGTTTTGATGCAGCACGGCAGGGTAGTCTCCTACTTCTCGGCAGTTGAAGGAGCATGAGGAGAACTACCCAGTACATAACTTGTGGCTGACCGCCATTATTTTGCCTTGAAGATTTGGCAGCAGCATCTGTTCGGTATTACATTTGAGATTCTCACTGACCATAAGAGTCTCAAATATCAGTTCACTTAGAAAGAAACTTAATCTCCGGCTGAGGAGAAGGATGGAATTCCTGAAAGATTACGATTTGTACAATTAGCTATTACCCGGGGAAAGCTAATGTGGTTGCCGATGCACTCAGCAGGAAGTCCAGAGGGACTTTGGCTTACCACCGAGTTTCAGTTACAGACTTGGTTCAGGATTTCTCCGAGTTAGACCTTGAGGAGCAAGGACAGACAAAGCAGGGTATTCTGGTTACCATGGTTGCTCAGTCGTCGATCAGGACGAGGATCCGAGAGGCTCAGGCTGGTGATCAGCATTTGCAGTTCATTGGCAGTCAGATAGGTTCCGGGCAGCAGTTGAAAGCTGAGCACCAGAGACCTGCCGGCTTACTTCAGCGGATTCCTATTCCCGAGTGGAAATGGGAACACATTGCCATGGACTTTGTGCTGGGTTTGCCGAGGACACGACGAGGCAATGACGTAATTTAGGTAATCGTTGATCGATTAACCAAATCGGCGCACTTCTTAGCGATCCGGAAGACTGATTCCCTGGATCAATTGGTAGATCTGTATTGCCGGGAGATCATCAGATTACATGGTGTCCCTTTGACTATTATTTCGGATAGAGACCCCCGGTTCACATCTCGTTTTTGACAGAGTCTGCAGCAGGCCTTGGGCACTCAGCTCCGATTCAGTACAGCTTTCCATCCGCAGACAGATGGGCAGTCAGAGCGGACCATTCAGACTCTAAAGGACTTGCTGAGGTCTTGTATATTGGATTTTGGAGGCAGTTGGGAGGATCATTTGCCATTGGTAGAGTTCGCCTACAACAACAGCTTTCATTCGGCTATCAAGATGGCACCGTTTGAAGCATTGTATGGTAAGCCTTGTCGGACACCCACCCTCTGAGATGAGGTTGGGAAGGCCCAGCTGTTGGGACCTCATAGAGCTCAGCATGAGGCAGATTTGGTCCGTACTATCAGACGGAGGATGTCAGAGGCGCAGGACTGCCAGAAGAGTTATGCAGATCGGAGACGCAGACCCCTGGAGTTCTCTACAGGCGACCATGTATTTCTCCGAGTTTCACCCACGAAAGGGGTGAAGAGATTTGGCCTCAGAGGTAAGCTAGCTCTGCGATACATTGGCCCTTTCCAGATCCTGGAGAGGATTGGAGCAGTAGCTTATCGGCTGGCACTACCACTGTCCCTGGCAAGCGTGCACGATGTATTCCACGTATCTATGTTGAGGAGATACGTACCCGACCTGACACATGTGCTGACAGATATCTCAGTTCCTGTTCAGCCTGACATCACTTATGAGGAGGTTCCAGTACGGATTCTAGACCGGAAAGAGCGTCAACTGCGAAACAAGACTATCCGACTGGTAAAAGTCGGATGCCAGCATCATTTGGACGAGGAGGCTACTTGGGAGCTCGAGGATACTATTCAAGCTCGATACCCCCATCTTTTCACTTGAGGTATGTGATTTAATTTACCGTTCAGCATTTATACTCTTTACCTATTGTTAGTATTTGCTGATGGTAGATAACAAAATTTGGGGATCAAATTTTTATTAGTGGGGGATAATGTAAAATATCAGAAAAGAGAGAATAATGATAAGGGAATTTTTTGAAATTTTTAGAAATTTTCTGAGAATTTTTCGGAGCTCGTATGGACGAGATTATGGGGATAAAAGTGGGCCCCGGGGAAAGCCTGTTTAGGCTACCCATTTAAGCGAGGAAAAGATTTATTTATTTATTTATTTTCTTTTCCCTTTTTCTTATTTATTTTCTTTTCCTCCCCGTTACTGTGTCATTCCTTCTTCTTCTCCGCGCGCCCGACACAGATCCTTGCCCTAACTGACGTCGCACGCGGCGGTTTTTCTTCTCCCCGAGCGATAAAAACCTAAGTCGATCCCCTCCTCTTCTCTTCCCCCTTCTTCCTTACTCCTCTGCCCGTCACCCTCGCTGTAGAGACTACCACAGCCGACGCTCCTCTTCCCCAAGCGCCGACGACGATCTGCCACCGCCGACCCACTGTCGCCCTCCCGTTGCGTCGCTCCGCTGCCGCCGCTATCACACGGAGCAGCGGCGACGCCCTACAGCCGACGCCATGCCCTAGTTCTTCAGCCGACCTTCCCTTTGCCCTAGCGTCGGCCACCCCTTTTGCAGGAGAGAACCGAGCCCTAGTTTTTAGCAGCCGTCGTCGCCTCGGCATTCAGGAAGCAACCACCGTCGGGCGTCGAGGGTGCTGCCGATCACCCAGTCCTCGTCGCTCTCACCACTCACGACGCCACTGCTAGGTCATTATCGGTGTTGATTTACACCTCACGCCGATCTCCTCTGCCACCAACGACGCCGGGCCCTAACTGTTCAAAGCGTCGCCTTTCCTCTTCTCCTTTTTACTTCTCGTGTCGCCGCCATCTGGTGTTAGATCTCTTCCTTTGTTTTGGCCAGAAGTTTCCAGACAGCTTGTACTGGCCAAACAAGCTTGATCCGGCTAGAAGAAGAGTATCGATTTAGGGGGGTAAGTAGTTGGTTTAGAGGATTCTACATTAGTAATTTAATCTAATGCTTAGCAATGGATGTAATGATTTTATTAGGGTAATTGCTTTGGGAATCCACAGCTCCACCTCGCTCCGGTTAGGTTTATTGGCAGCAACTTCGCCTAGGACTAACTACTGTGCTCCAACAGCGGATCTTCTCCGGCTGTGAGATTTGACTGAGGCATTTAACTCAGGTGAGTTTTGGTTTATTGTTGCTCACAGAATTAAATCTAAAGTTAGTAGGGGAAATGGTTGGGATCGCCTAACCTAATGGAATAAATGATAATTGGATTTGGATTTAGGTTAGCTTCTCGGGGATTTAATTTAGCTAATTAATTTATATGTAATTAGCTAAATCTGTATATCATGTTATTACAGGACTGTGGTTCGAGATGGGCATCTCGACATCGGATTGGTTCGATTCGATCTACATGGGAGGCGGGTACTTTGACTTTATGTCATTTGATATGCATAGTAATGTTTTTAACAAATAGCAATGATTGTGTTTCTTATTTGCTTCGGTTGATCACTACTCGATCGGTTACATGCTTGTTTGTTTATTTGTTATGTACATCATGTTAGTATTTACCTGATTATACATGCTTATAGAGGTAGTGACACAACCATGTTATTTATTATGTTCAGGACCTAGGGTTTTTGATACTTTATCTGATCTGTGTACCTTCGATTTGGTTCATTGTCCTATGATACACATTTTATATTTATATATGGATATTGCTATGCTGTTCAGGATATTGCCATGTTTCGTGTCATGCATCATCTCGCATGATTGCATGCTGTGCGATGGCCTGCTCCATTATTGTCGAGCACATCGCCAGTTACATGTATCTGCACACACCACCACTCATGGGTTAGTGGTATATCAGACAGGTGTGTGGCAGTTCTGCTGTTTGGCTCCGTTGGTCTGGTGACTCAGCGTGGTAGCCGGCAGACAGTTCTACTCTGTTTGGCTCCACTGGTTTAGTGTAGCAGCGTGGTAGCCGACAGGCGGTTGACTTTGTTTGGCTCCATTGGTCCGGTCATGGGTAGTGTGACGCACCATGGTAGCCGACAGAGATTCCTCCCCGTCATTGTGTACCGGGAGATGAGAGCATTGTGCTCCCCCATTTATGATTTGGGGTAGGAGGACAGGTGTAATCTGACAGCATCCCATCCACTCGATCACTCATCAGGAGCAGTGATGGCAGAGTGCACGGTTGTCACAGCCCTACCCACTCGGTCTCACCATTGTGTGTGAGATGGCTGACTGGCGTCAGGGGTGACCATGACATTTGCATCATATGCATGATGCATTTATTGCTTGTGTTTGCTGTATTTTCTTGCTGCATTTATATAGATGCATATGATTGACATGCATACAGGATTTATGACGCTCTCGGTCTGACGACCCTGTTATACCTACACCCTGGTCCTGGTTAGTACAGTTTTCTCCTGCTTTTTTTAGTTGCATTTATCCTTCTTGTATCAGGAGACTGTACGCATGATTAGTGCTGGTTGTTATTTTCTTTATTATGCATATCAGTTGTTACCCGCTGAGTGTTGGACTCACACCCTCCTCCGTTGCTATTTTCAGGTTGATGCTGTCCGGAGAGTTCCAGTCGCTAGTCCCCTGCAGTCCACGAGGACGTGTGTTGATCTTGTGGTTTTCTTTATTAGACTATGTTTAGACTTATTCTGTTTTGATACTTTGCATCTGATATGGATTTTTACTTGTCGATGGATTTTTATTCGATATGATGCTCTACATGCCTACCTAGACGGCAGAAGAGGAGAGTTGATTTTATCTTCGGATTTGAGCTTTATGGGTATAGTGGAGTAGGACATCAGTTTTGTGCTTTATGAGTGTAGTTGAGTAGGGTTGTTGTTGAGTCTTCTTATCACTGCTCTAGGTTGTTAAGTATTAACTGCGTGGGTGATTGCCTTATATTATTGTTATTGTTCCAGCCGTGCTGGCCGAGGTATATGTGGCCTAGAGGGCATTGTAGACACTTTCAGATTGTCAGTCGTACATGGAAGATGTTGCCGAAATTTCTTTGGACAAGGACTCCCCCGGGGCGTGACACCCGGACAGTTTGGAGACTGTCATTTACTATCTTTTATGTGTGCTAATATTTGTCTTGCAGGGTAGGTTATTATTTTGGAGCTAACACATCTTGTAGGTACAAAAAACCAAAGTTAAGCCTCGGATGAACAGTGTCCGAGGCACCTCCACCTCCATGGAGCTTGGAGGTGCCTTGGGTGCAAGCCGAAGCCAGCTGTCCAGAGGAGCTGGAGGCACCTCGGACGTAGCTAGAGGCGCCTTGGACCAAGGCTTGAAGGCGTCTTGAAGAGGCTTGCAGGCACCTTAAAGCAGATAAGTGCGACCAGTTCTGTGTTGATCCACACGTGCGACTCGGCAACCTGGAGGCGCCTCGGACAAGCTTGGAGGCACCTCCAGCAATGTATAAAAGAGGGGTTCGACGACTCACGAGCTATCTTCTTGCGACAAATTGCTAACGAGATGATCCAACGAAGCTGTGACTTGACGCCGACGACCCAGAGACTTAATATTATTATTTTCCTTCTGTCGTTGGTGTAAGTTTATTGTTTTCCTTGTACTTAACTTGTAATTCATTTTCGATATTATAGTTGTTGCCCACCGAAAGCAATCAACGATCGCGGGCCTTGGAGTAGGAGTCGCTCAAGGCTCCGAACCAAGTAAATCACTTGTGTTCGCGTGTGTTGTTTATTTTATTTCCGCTGCGTTATTACTCTAGTTTTGTGATTCTGAAATGAGTGAAAGCCACGAGCGCTATTCACCCCCCTCTAGCGCTTTTGATCCAACATATTGTTGGTGCAGCGGAGGCCGGCAAGAGGGGGGGGGGGGTGAATTGCCTGAAACAATAAAGTATACCCTCCTCGTGCTTTCAACTCAAAAATGCAATAGTAAAATAATAACAGATAAATTAACAGAAACGAAAAAGAGACTCGGCTATTTACTTGGTTACAACCAAGAAGGTTGTTAATCCAAGGCAGTAAGAAAAAGCGCACTGAAGAATCTCCTTCTCTCAAGGCGGAGAAGCCTTTTACACTTTGGAAGCTTAGAACTATTGCTAGGAAAGACTACACAGTTGATTGCTTGAGTTGTTGGTTATTTCCTAGCTCCAGGGGCCTTTATATAGCTCTTGGAAAGTCTATATTGAGGGTCCAAGGCGCCTCCAACAAGATTCAAGGCACCTCCAACTCAGTGTAGCGGATAGAACTCTATCCGCTGCGAACGGTCTGTTGGTGCAATATTCCTCAGGTCAAGGTTGACCAAGTTGACTGAGCTTGGACTGAGTTAAGCTCGTGTCTTGATGTTTGGGTTTCGATGTTTGACAATACATGGAGATTGCAGGTGCAATTGTTCATGTGGGGAGATTGTGAGTAAGAGTCGAGTAGATCAAGGTTGACTGGATACTTGACTGGAAAGTCCTGGTGAGTGAAGCCAGGCAGAAGGGAAGTCCTGGTGAGTGAAACCAGGCAGAAGGAAAGTCCTGGTGAGTAAAGCCAGGCAAAAGGGAAGTCCTAGTGAGTGAAGCCAGGCAGATTGAAAGTCCTGGTGAGTGAAGCTAGGAAGATTGGAAGTCCTGGTGAGTGAAGCCAGACAGATTGAAAGTCCTAGTGGGTGAAGCCAGGCAGAATGGAAGTCCTGGTGAGTGAAGCTAGGCAGATTGAAAGTCCTGGTGAGTGAAGCCAGGCAATTAAGAAAAGTCCAAGTAGGTCAATGTTTAGACCGGATACTTGGCAAGAGGAAATCCAGGAGGATCAAGGTTGATCGGACACTTGGTGGTGAAAGTCCAAGTAGGTCAAAGGGATTGACTGGATACTTGGCACGAGGAGGAAAAGTCCAAGTAGGTCAAAGGGATTGACCGGATACTTGGCACAAAGAAAAGTCCAAGTGGGTCAAAGGGATTGATCGGACACTTGGTGAGCGAGTTCTAGTAGGTCAAGGGTGATCAGATGCTAGGCATGATGTACCAACAGGTCATAGGTGACCGGATGTTGGTTTAGGGGGCTTTGGACTTGATTTTGGGCAAAATCAAGGAGCTGGATCGATTAGCCGATCGATTGGCTCATGCCCAATCGATCGGTCGATCGTTTGGGTGAGTCCCCGCGACAAGCTTCCTCCCAATCGATCGGTGGATCGATTGGGAGAGGCTCGCAATCGCACAGAACAGCGCAGGATCGATCAGCCGATCGATCCAGAGCTCCCAATCGATCGGGCGATCGATTGGGAGGTGCGATTCTACGCAATAAGCCCTAGATCGATCGGTGAATCGATCCAGGCATTTCCCGAGAGCACAGAGGTGCTCTGGATCGATTGACCGATCGATCCAAAGCCTCCCCGATCGATTGGGAGCAATCCAATCGATCGGGATCCGACCGTTGGCGCTGGATAAAGCAGTTGGCGTGCGATTCCTTCGATAGAGCTCGCACTATTCACTCCCAATTTACACAGCGATCTTCGAGGGTTCGTCTCCAGTGCTCACCGCCAGTTCTTGAAGCTTCTTGGAGCAGCGTTTCCAAGGTCAAGAGGCATCCCAAGCATGAGGAAGAAGCTAGCTAGGGTTTATTGTACACAATCTTGTAAGATTTACTTGTATTTGCTTCTTCTTCTCTTCTTATTTGTTGTGTGAGTTTGTAAAGGCTTCTCTGTTAGTTAGAGCCCTAGAGCCAATCATTTGATGATTGTTGTATGGACTCATTGTATCATATTCTTCTATATATAAATAAAGGAATTTATTTTGGTTATTATACTTACTTGTATTGGTGCCAAATAATTAAATATAATAACGTCCTTGAGTAGAAGGTTCTTACCTATATCAATCGATTGGTTGAATCGATAGTGAGATGATATAGGGAACACTACTCTTAATCATTCCTAGTCGAGTATTAACATTCAGGGACAATGTTAATGCGACGAAACTAGCATGTAGGTCAACTCGATGACTTGATCTCACAAGTCATGGATATGGAGATATCAAGTTGACACATGGGTATGCATTGGAGAATGTATACTGAATGACCCGCCATGAGAAAGTATCATGGATCATTATATGAGTGTCATATACTTTCTCATGTGGCTATTAGTATGACTACTAGTCCTTGGACCTGAAGTCACCATGGTTCCATACATAAGGAGTTACATACTTTGGCTTCGTCAAACGTCACCCGTAACTGGGTGGACTATAAAGGCGATTACTGGGTATGTAACAAATTATGCGGAGGGATGTGAGTGATGTAGATGGGATCTATCCCTCCTATATGACGGGACTGACATCGATATTCTTGATAGAGTGAGACCACGAAGTGCATGGCCATGCCCAAATGAGTCAATATGAGATATTGAGCTCATTTGATTTAGTGAGTCTACTTGGAGTTTAAGATCACGGGTAGGGGTGCTGCCCCTGACCCCGCAAGGGGCTTCGTTCCGCGATTACGTCCTAAAATCGCTAAACGGGACCGCCGGAAATTTTTACTCATAAAAATTGTAAAAATTGTAATAAAAATTACAGAAATTTATAGAAATTGCATAATTTAGAATTATATATTATTTTGTGATGGTCATGGCCCAAAAGACCCATTTAGATTGAAAAATTGTGTTGTAATTCATAATATGACCTGCGTACCATTTTGTGTTTGTGCGTGTTGTACTTTTTTCGCGACCTGCGCATCGTGTCTTCCTCTATTTTATATTTCCTGCCATAAATTAGTTTAGACTCGAATGTAACTCGAGTTTCACTTTTGTAATGTACAAAATGGAGCGGTGGAAGGTCCACTCGAGACGGAGTTACGAGGAGGGCGCGAGCAACACAAGGTGGTCAAAGGGAGGAGCTTGAGAAGCTGTTGACCTTAGGTTGACCATCCGATCTTCTCATTGGCTTGAGAAGATCATAGTAGGGCCATGACTAATCACAAAATATTTAATTAATTGTTTGTGTGTGTATATGTGATGCATGCTAGAATAAGTAATTAATTAGCACCTTAACGATTTGATTCGATCAATCGCGTATATGATACACCTCGACGATTAGATTAGATCTAAATCGCGTACATGATGCGCCCTAACGATTAGATTAGATCTAAATTGAGTATATGATACACCTCGTCGATTAGATTAGATCTTAATCGCGACAACTCGTAATGCCTATCATGCCGTGATACCTATCACTACCTCGATCACTTGTAGTTGTTGAATCTGCCAAAGCAGAGCAACACATATTATCTTGGTAGGGTACGGAGGGACAATCTTGGTCCTGCCTATCAACGCATGGGTGAGTTAAACTCAATTAGATTGAGTATAACTAGTTAAATCAAGTTTAACTGTAGGTATTTTTCTAATTGTTGGTAGATAGGACAAAATCACGTTTATATTAACTCTTGGGCGTATTAGCTAAAGCTAACTCGAGTTTTAATATAAATGTGGATCTTGATCCTATAAACAAGAGTTGCATAGAGATGTAATTGGTAATTAGTTACCTACCGATCATACTAAGTCTTGGGCGTTTTAGCCAAAGCTAACTCAGTGCATAGTATGATGTGGATCTTGTCCCACATGAATAATAGAATTCAGTGGGAGCATCATTTAATTAAAAGACCTAATTAAATGATTAATAGAATATGATATTTATTTTTCTGCATTTCTGTTATAGATAACCATGACGTCAAATACGAACTCTTTCTCCCTGCGTTCCATCCTTGAGAAGGACAAGCTCAACGGAGCAAATTTCCTGGCTGATACAGGAACCTGAGAATCGTTCTCACCCAAGAACGTAAACTGTACGTTCTAGAGTAGCCCATTCCGGAGGCTCCTCCTGCCAATGCCACGCGAGCAGACAAAGATGCTTACAAGAAGCATCAAGATGATGCATTAGATGTATCATGTCTAATGCTCGCGACCATGAACTCTGAGCTTCAGAAGCAACATGAGTTAATGGGTGCTTATGAAATGATTGAACATCTTCATCAACTATATCAAGGACAAGCGCGGCACGAGAGATTTGAGATCTCAAGGGCACTATTTCAGTGCAAGATGTCGGATAGGGCTCCCGTAGGTCCATATGTACTCAAGATGATTGGGTACATAGAGAATCTACAGAGGTTGGGATTCCCACTTGGCCAAGAGCTGGCCACTGACCTGATCTTGCAGTCTTTGCCAGAGAGCTACAGTCAATTTGTCATGAACTACAACATGAACGAAATTGACAAGCCACTGCCCGAACTGCTTAGTATGTTACGAACTGCTGAGCTCAACCTTATGAAGGTTAAGCCCAACTCTATTCTGATGGTTCAGAAACACAAGGGCAAGGGCAAGCCTAAAGGCAAGGGAAAGTTCCATGCCAAGGGCAAAGGCAAGGCACTGAAGCCTAAAGGAGGAGTCGCCAAGGATGCTACCTGCTTCCACTGCGGTCAGACCGGGCATTGGAAGAGGAACTGCAAAGTCTACCTGGAAGATCTTAAGAAGAAGAGAAGTGAGACTTCCACTTCAGGTATATATGTTATAGAAGTCAATCTATCTATTTCTTCATCATGGGTATTAGATACCGGATGTGCTTCTCACATTTGTACTAATGTGCAGGCGCTGAGAAATAGCAGGGCATTGACGAATGACAAGGTGGACCTACGCGTAGGCAATGGAGCACGGGTTGCTGCTGTTGCTGTAGGGACTTATTTTCTATCTCTGCCCTCTGGGCTTGTATTAGAGTCGGATGATTGTTGTTATGTGCCTGCTTTGACTAAGAACATTATATCAGTTTCTTATTTGGACAAGAAAGAGTTTTCATTTATAATAAAGAACAAATGTTGTTCATTTTATTTAAATGATATGTTCTATTGTAGTGCACCTCTGATGAACGGACTCTATATTCTAGACCTTGAGAGCCCTATCTATAATATAAATACCAAGAGGTTCAAGTCAAATGACATGAACCAAACCTATCTTTGGCACTGTCGCTTAGGTCATATAAATGACAAGCGCTTATCCCAGCTCCATAAAGATGGTTTACTGGACTCATTTGATTTTGAATCATATGAGACATGTGAGTCATGCCTTCTAGGCAAGATGACCAAGACTCCCTTTAGTGGACACAGTGAGAGAGCGACTGACTTGTTTGGTCTTATACATAGCGATGTATGTGGTCCTTTCAATGCCACTGCTAGAGGTGGTTATAAGTACTTCATTACATTTACTGATGACTTCAGTAGATATGGTTATGTGTACTTGATAACACATAAGTCTGAATCATTTGAAAAGGTCAAAGAATTCAAGAATGAAGTACAAAACCAGCTTGGTAAGAGTATTAAGATATTTCGATCAGATCGAGGTGGGGAATACCTTAGCCATGAGTTTCGTGACTATCTAGCTGAGTGTGGGATTCTATCCCAACTCACTCCTCCTGGAACACCACAGTGGAATGGTGTATCCGAAAAGAGGAATCGTACCTTATTAGATATGGTACGGTCTATGATGAGTCACACAGATCTTCCTACATTCCTTTGGGGCTATGCTTTAGACACGACAACCTTTATACTCAACCGAGTTCCATCCAAGGTTGTAATAAAGACACAATATAGGATATGGACTGGAGAGATGCCCAGGTGTCTTTTATGAGGATTTGGGGTTGTGAGGTTTACGTTCGACGTCAAGTCTCAGACAAATTGGGACCCAAATCCGATAAGTACTATTTTATCGGATATCCCAAGGAAACTAAGGGATATTACTTCTACATTCCCAGTCAACACAAGGTAGTTGTGGCTAAGACTGGGGTATTTCTAGAAAGAGATTTTATTTCTAGAAAGACTAGTGGGAGTACATTTGATCTTGAAGAAGTTCAAGATACGAACAATAGCACTGAAGCCTCGATGGAAGTTGAACTGGAACCACAAAGTGTTGTGGATGATGTTGTTCCACAAGGAGTTGAGGAACAACAACCAGTTCAAGTAGACATACCTCTTCGCAGGTCTGATAGGGTACGTCGTCAGCCTGAGAGATACTCATTTCTCTTGTCTGACCATGATGATGTTGTGCTCATAGACGATGAGCCCACCTCCTATCAGGAAGCTGTGACGAGACCAGATCCCAAGAAATGGCTAGAGGCTATGAGATCCGAGATGGAATCCATGTACACTAACCAAGTATGGACTTTGGTTGATCCACCTAAGGGCGTAAAACCCATAGGGTGTAAGTGGGTCTTTAAGAGAAAGACTGACATCGATGGACTTATCTATAAGGGTCATTTGGTAGCTAAAGGTTTCAAGCAAATTCATGGTATTGACTATGATGAAACCTTTTCTCCAGTAGCGATGTTTAAGTCCATTCGGATCATGCTTGCCATTGCAGCATACCATGACTATGAGATATGGCAGAAGGATGTCAAAACCACGTTTCTGAATGGAAACCTGCTCGAGGATGTGTACATGACACAACCTGAGGGTTTTGTAGATCCACAGCATACTAGCAAAGTATGCAAGCTGCATAGGTCCATTTATGCACTAAAGCAAGCTTCTCAGAGTTGGAATCTTCGATTCGATGATGCAATCAAATAGTTTGGTTTCATCAAGAATGAAGATGAACCTTGTGTCTACAAGAAGGTTGTTGGGAGCACAGTTGTCTTCCTTATATTGTATGTGGATGACATACTACTCATTGGGAAAGACATCCCTTTGCTGCAGTCTGTCAAGACTTGGCTAGGGACTTGTTTCTCAATGAAGGACTTAGGTGAAGCATCCTGCATTCTAGGCATATAGATCTATAGAGATAGATCTAAGAAATTGCTTGGCCTAAGTCAGAGTACATATATTGACAAGGTACTCCTACGGTTTGCCAAGAAGGTATTTCTGCCGATGTCACATGACATGAGTCTTTCGAAGACTCAAGGCCCCTCTTCTAGAGAGGAGAGAGACCGCATGGATCAGATCCCTTATTTCTCAGCCATAGGATTTGTCATGTACGTCATGTTATGTACTCATCCTGATGTCTCGTATGCTTTGAGCATGACGAGCAGATACCAGTCAGATCTAGGTGAAAGTTACTGGATAGCAGTCAAGAATATTCTTAAGTACTTAAGAAGGACTAAAGAATATTTCTTGATATATGGAGGCGATGATGAGCTAGCTGTAAAGGGTTACAGTGATGCCAACTTCCAGACTGACCAGGATGATTATCGATCACAATCTGAGTTCGTGTTTTGCTGGAATGGTGGTGCTGTGAGCTGGAAGAGTTCACAGCAGTTCTACGACGCTTCTATCTCGTTCGAGAGATTATCGATAGAGGAGATGTGAAAATTTACAGAGTACCCAAAGAGGCTAACATCGAAGATCCTTTAACCAAGGCTTTGGCACAAAGAAAGTATGATGGTCACACTAGGTCATTAGGCCTTGGAGCTTACATTGATTGACACTAGTGCTAGTGGGAGATTGTTAGTTAGAGCCCTAGAGCCAATCATTTGATGATTGTTATATGGACTTGTTGTATCATATTCTTCTATATATAAAAAAAGGCATTTGTTTTGGTTATTATACTTACTTGTATTGGTGCCAAATAACTAAGTATAATAGCGTCCTTGAGTAGAAGATTCTTACCTATATCAATCGATTGGTTGAATCGATAGTGAGATGATATAGGGAACACTACTCTTAATCATTCCTAGTCGAGTATTAACATTCAGGGACAATGTTAATGTGACGAGACTAGCATGTAGGTCAACTCAATGACTTGATCTCACAAGTCATGGATATGGAAATATCAAGTTGACACATGAGTATGCATTGGAGAATGTATACTGAATGACCCGCCATGAGAAAGTATCATGGATCATTATATGAGTGTCATATACTTTCTCATGTGGCTATTAGTATGACTACTAGTCCTTGGACCTAAAGTCACCATGGTTTCCTACATAAGGAGTTGCATACTTTGGCTTCGTCAAACGTCACCCGTAACTGGGTGGACTATAAAGGCGATTACTGGGTATGTAACAAATTATGCGGAGGGATGTGAGTGATGTAGATGGGATCTATCCCTCCTATATGACGGGAGTGACATCGATATTCTTGATAGAGTGAGACCACGAAGTGCATGGCCATGCCCAAATGAGTCAATATGAGATATTGAGCTCATTTGATTGAGTGAGTCTACTTGGAGTTTAAGATTTAGATTGATTAGAGGATGACACGGTCTATATCTCACATTGATCAATCTAGATGTCAAGGATAGAAGGACACTTGTCATATATTGTGAGGAGTCACAATTAGTAGTCACAAGGTGATGTTGGATCTCAACATTCTTGTAACTTGGGTAGTATGATGTGTTGCTAGATACCCCTCATTACTTATGCTTCTAAATGAGTTTTGGAGCATTGCCAACGTTATAAGAACCTATAGGGTCACACACAAAGGGCAATTAGATGGAGATTAGGTTCATTTGATGAACCTAAAGGATTAGGTCCATGTGATGAATCAAATTGGATTAAGAGTAATCCAAATTAGGCTAATTGAGTTGGACTCAATTTGGTTCATGTATTAAATGAGTCTAATTTGGACTTACACTCATTGAATCAATTTAATTCAATGAATAGAGATTCATTAAATTAAAATTGACTTGAACCAATGGTTAGATTAGATCAACCAAGGGAGAGAAGTGGTCAAGTTTGACTTGACTTGAGAGGAAGATGAAGGGTCAAGTTTGACTTGACCATTTGCCACCTCATTGGTGAGTTGGCATTAAGTGGCTAATGGTGATGTGCCACATCATCAAGGCTAGCACATGTGTGTGCCACCTCATGAGGGAGATCAAGAGTTTTTGACTCTTGAAATTCCATGGAATATATAACCCCTCATGAAAAGTGGTCAGCCACTTTAGTGCTTGTGGAGTTTTAATTTTGTTTTGTAACTCTCATCTTCTTCCTCCTCTCAAGCTCTCATCTTCTTCTCCCTCTCCTCCACCACCTTGGCCGAAACTTCTAAGGGTGCTAGCACACCTTTTAGTTATTTTCTCCATCATTTGTTCGTGTGGATACACATAGAGAAGTATCTACTTTGATACTTTCGAGATACGACGAACCTTGGACGAGCGGGATTACGCGAAGGGCTTCGCATCAAGGGTAATCTCTTCTCCTTGTAGGTCTAGGTTAGAAACTCGTACACGAAATTTTTGTTTTATAAACTTTGCACAGATCCGTGGCATGGGAATTTCGGGGTTTTCGCAACGCAAAAAGCGGTTTTTGTGGCCCGAAAAATCCAACATTCTCCGCCTTCGGTAGTTACCGTAAAGAAGTGTTTTCATAGTGGAGAGTGCTGTGTGTGTGGATCCTTGGATTAGTCACCTCATCTTGAGGTGGATACCAAGTAAATCCTTTATGCTAGTGTTGTGTTTTGTTTCTTATATTTCCGCTGCATATCATTGAAGAAACAAGCAACGACGAGCACGAGATCGCGCCGAGCTATTCACCCCCCCCCCCCTCTAGCTACATTTTGGTCCCAACAAGTGGTATCAGTGCGAGACTGCTCTTCACCGGAATCATCGTCGAAAGGGGCAAAGAACTAGAGGGTGAAGAAGTTGGAGCAAAATTCTTCAAGTCAAAGATTTCTTCAAGCTCAACTTCAACATGGAATTCCAAGGTGGACTTGGATTCGACACAAGGGTGCCTCCACCATATGTATCTACAAGCTTCGATTCTTGGAGATCAAGAATCAAAAATTTCTTTATGATGGAGATAGAGCAATGGTTTGCTCTAATGGAAGGCTTTGAGGCTCCAACAAATTCAAAGGGCAAAATCCTCAAGAAGAGCAAATGGAGCCAAGAACAAATTCAAAGGTGTGAGGCGAATAGCAACGTAACCAAATTATTGGTTAATTTATTGCCAAACATCATTCTTTGCAAAATTGGAGAATTTGAAGATGCAAAGGAATTATGGAGCAAGTTGGCCAAACTTCAGGAAGAACCCTCCATTGTACCAAATCAAGATAAATCCAAAGAGGGCGACTCATTGGAGCAAGACCAAGAGAAGGAGGACTCCGAAATTGAGAGATGCTCAACTTCCGAAAAAGAAGAAGTCCAAGAAGCTTCATCTTCAAAGGAATGCAACGAAAAGGGCAAAGAGGGTGCATACTCTTTGTTTCTTGTAGAAGATGAAGATGAAGAAGCCTCCACCTCTAGGATTGAGGGGGAGCAATTTTCAATGACACCGGATCAAGAAGAAGGAGAAGTCTCCACATCCAGGTCAAGAGAAGAAGAGGATGAAGAAGCTTCCACTTCCACAAGTCAAGTCAAATCTATTGGAGGAGCATCATTATCGGATTAAGAGGAAGCCTCTACCTCCTGATCAAAAGGAGAAGATGTCATCCCTACACATGAAGGTATAAATGTTTCAAATAAAAATAAAAATCATATCATATGTTTTGAGTGTAGGGAGCATGGGCATTATAAGAGAAAATGCCCTAAATTGGCCAAGAAAAAGAGCCAAGTGGCACAAAAGGGTAAGGAGAAGCCCAAAGAGACCGCTCCCTCAACAAAGAAGAGCAAGGAGCACAATGTGTGCTTTTTGTCCAACCAAAAGGGACATTATAGAAGTCAATGTCCCAAGGGGAAGAAAGCGGTCAAGGCTCAAGAAGGAAGCACAAGTCAAGGGGGAGCCTCCAAGGTAAAACGAAAGGTATCATTTATTGAGCCTACCCCTTTAAATAATGGTAAAAAGCATGCTAGTTCTAATTTATATCATTTTAATGTCATTTACCATAAACATAGGAAGCATGATAGCATTAAGGGAAATCATATGGATCTTCATGCTAAAACTACCACACCTAGGGTTAGGAAGGTAGATAAGAATTTAGGCAATAACTCTAAGGATTTTAGTTATAAGCATAGAAATAGAAATGCTCATGGACTTAATGATAAATCAAAAACGAAGGATTTATGGAAAGAAAATCAAGTCTTGAGGTAAAGACTTGATAAAATGGAAAAGACCCTAAAAAGGATGGAAAATATCCTAAAAGGGCAAAATGAGCAAAACCTTGGTTTAGGACAACAAAAGCCATCCAATGGCTATAAAGGTTTGAGATATAAACTTAAGGCTAAGAAGGATGTAATTTCTTATCATAGGGTTCCATATAGCTATGGAACCGAGTCTAGGTCTAAGGGTCAAGTCAAAAGTACAAGGGAAGTTATCCCTAGGAGTATTTTTGCAACTAAGGTGACTAAGACTTCTAAGAAGTCTAACAAAGTCACTAAAAAGGTCACAAGGGAAGAAATCCCTAGGGTTGACCTAGAAAAGGTGACCAAGGCTTCTAAGAAGCCAAACAAAGTCACTAGGAAGGTATCTAGGGAGGTTATCCCTAGCGAGTACCTAGAGCATCCAAGGAGCACCAATAGGTTTTGGGTTCCTAGGAGCATTTTCTCTACCCCATAGATGGACTAGAGAGTGTCAACTCAAATTGAAAGGGTAGTTAACCTAATCATGATGAAGTTGACACTCAAGGAGCATTTTCAAGGTTATTATTAACCTTTGAAAATGAAAAGGATTATCATTTACTCTTAATTGGAGTAATATGTGCTATGAGTTGAGAAGTTTTGATGTATTTTCAATGGCACAACAAAATATGAGTAAAAGAAATGTCAATTTGGGATTTTGGCATTTTCTTAGAAATTTCAGGGCAATTTAGGCCTTATTTTTAAATGGTTACTCTTGGAAGAGTAGATTGTGCCAAAATTTGAGGAATATAGTTAATTTTAATTGGCACAACAAATTAAGAGTAAAAGAAATGTCAAGTTGGGAGTTTGGCATTTTATTAGGGACTTAAGGGAAATCTAGGACTTAAATTTTAAGTTAGCCAAGGTTTTAGGATACTTAGATAGGTAATCTAGGTATTGTATTTATGCTAAAACTTGCCATGATTGTTTGCCTTTTATATGTAATGACATCATATTTATTTGCTTTGGCATTCATACCTTATTATGAAAAATATAAAAATACCATGTCATGTCATACATACATCATATAGTCATAGGAAATTTTCTTTTGAAAATTATTTTTCTTTGATGTATGCCATAACATTATCATGCATTAGTTTATTCCTTGCAATTAAGGACTAATGACATTTATTAACAAGTAACATCCTTGGTGGATGTTCATAACCTCAAAATGCCTAGGTAGATATGCATGATCCCTAGATTAGGGCAAAACCAAGACTTACATCTCACAAAGAACTATAAGGTGGCTTGTATGTGTTTTTGTACACATTAGATGCAAGTGAGATGTTAGGATGATGAACAAAACTCAAGATGTGATTTAGTGCATTCTTATGAGTTTTAGGTTCATCAAAACACATAGTTATGTGTTTTCCAATCATTGGGAAAGCTAATGTACAAGTCATGTGCATTGAACCCAAGGAACATGGTTGGATATTGGTTTTGAAAATCATTTTAAAATGCTCTTGGAAAACCTTGCTGAAGGCTATCTTTTGATAGTAATCATCATTGAATAGTTGAGCACAAACTTGAAGAAAACACTAAAGTGTTTACAAGTTTTCAAATTTGTGTCAATCTTTGAAAATATGAAGTATTTTCTTAGAAAACTATTTTTCCATGATACTATATGCCCTAAATAATGTCTACGACGATTTTTTATGATTTTTAGAATTTTGTAGATTTTTTTAGGGGTTTCTGAAATTGACTAAAATGGAATTTCTGCTTTTTCAGAGCTTCAATCGATCACCCGATCGATTGAAGGGTCTCAATCAATTGGGCGATCGATTGAGAGCAAGCTTCTCATGAATAGAAGCTTCTTGGATCGATCCACCGATCGATCCAACTCTCCTGAATTGATCAGTGGATCGATTCAAGAAGGTTCAATCGATTGGGACCCAACTCCAATCGATTGAGAATGCTGGTAAAGCTTGATTTCAACATTTTGGACCATCTTTAGTTTAGTTAACCATTCCTAACCCATCAAAACATATTTATACACATTTAAGGGGAGTTTTCATGATGAAAACAAGGATGGATTGGTTAAGGAAGACTAAGTCGAAGTTTAGGTTGAGGTTTGGTTTCATTATTGAATTTATGAATCTAAAAACTTCTAATTTTGGGTTTCCTAAAGGTTTAGGGATTCCAAGTCATTGTTGGTGAAATGGCAGAAGTTTCGTGCATGTCTTTAGGGGGAGTTACTCTTTAAGGACATGAAAAATATTTTTAATACACCTTGGAAGGAGGCTAAATTTTTTTTTTGTGAAAATGCTCAAGGTTGGGCATTTGAATATAATGGAGAGTGGATATCTTCATTATTCAAGTGGTGTCTGCTCAAGGATGAGCATTTAATGATAAATGAAGGGTATGGGACCTTCGTTATCGGGTTGTGAGCAACGAGTGAAGTTGTGAACAACGTTGGGTAACTCTTCAGGGGGAGAGTTTATTTTTTTTGATGTGTGCCAATAGGGGGAGAATGAAAGAGTTTAAGTTAGGCCTTCATTATCTAAGAGGGAGTTTGCCCTCTTAGGGGGAGAACGTAGGGTTTAACTTACGTCTTCATTACCTAGTGGCATGAAGGGAGTTGAGGCTATGAGATTAGCTTAACTTAAATGTGGTATTGTCAAACATCAAAAAGGGGGAGATTGTTGGTGCAATATTCCTCAGGTCAAGGTTGACCAAGTTGATTGAGCTTGGACGAGTCAAGCTCGAGTCTTGATGTTTGGGTTTCGATGTTTGACAATACATGTAAACAACACATGGAGATTGCAGGTGCAATTGTTCATGTGGGGAGATTGTGAAGAAGAGTCGAGTAGGTCAAGGTTGACTAGATACATGACTGAAAAGTCCTGGTGAGTGAAGCCAGGCAGAAGGGAAGTCCTGATGAGTGAAACCAGGCAGAAGGAAAGTCCTGGTGAGTGAAGCCAGGCAGAAGGAAAGTCCTGGTGAGTGAAGCCAGGCAGATTGAAAGTCCTAGTGAGTGAAGCCAGGAAGATTTGAAGTCCTGGTGAGTGAAGCCAGGCAGATTGAAAGTCCTGGTGAGTGAAGCCAGGCAGATTGGAAGTCCTAGTGAGTGAAGTCAGGCAGATTGAAAATCCTGGTGAGTGAAGCCAGGCAATTAAGAAAAGTCCAAGTAGGTCAAAGTTTTGACCGGATACTTGGCACGAGGAAATCCAGGTGGATCAAGGTTGATCGGACACCTGGTGGTGAAAGTCCAAGTAAGTCAAAGGGATTGACTGGATACTTGGCATGAGGAGGAAAAGTCCAAGTAGGTCAAAGGGATTGACCAGATACTTGGCACGAAGAAAACTCCAGGTGGGTCAAAGGGATTGATCGGACACTTGGTGAGCGAGTTCTAGCAGGTCAAGGGTGACTGGATGCTAGGCATGATGTACCAACAGGTCATAGGTGACCGGATGTTGGTTTAGGGGGTTTTGGACTTGATTTTGGGTAAAATCAAGGAGCTGGATCGATCAGCCGATCGATTGGCTCATGCCCAATCGATCGGCCGATTGATTGGGTGAGTCCTCACGACAAGCTTCCTCCCAATCAATCAGTGGATCGATTGGGAGAGGCTCGCAATCGCATAGAACAGCGCAGGATCGATCAGCCGATCGATCCAGAGCTCCCAATCGATCGGGCGATCGATTGGGAGGTACGATTCTGCGCAATAAGTCCTGGATCGATCGGTGAATCGATCCAAGCGTTTCCCGAGAGCACAGAGGCACTCTGGATCGATCGACCGATCGATCCAAAGCCTCCCCGATCGATTGGGAGCAATCCAATCGATCGGGATCCGACCGTTGGCGCTGGATAAAGCCGTTGGCGTGTGATTCCTTCGATAGAGCTCGCACTGTTCACTCTCGATCTACACAGCGATCTTCGAGGGTTCGTCTCCAGAGCTCACCGCCAGTTCTTGAAGCTTCTTGGAGCAGCGTTTCCAAGGTCAAGAGGTATCCCAAGCAAGAGGAAGAAGCTAGCTAGGGTTTATTGTACACAATCTTGTAAGATTTACTTGTATTTGCTTCTTCTTCTCTTCTTGTTTGTTGTGTGGGTTTATAAAGACTTCTCCACCTTCGGTAATTATCGTAAAGGAGTGTTTTCATAGTGGAAAGTGCTTGTGTGTGTGGATCCTTGGATTAGTCACCTCATCTTGAGGTGGATACCAAGTAAATCCTTTGTGTTAGTGTTGTGTTTTGTTTCTTGTATTTCCAGTGCATATCATTGAAGAAACAAGCAATGACGAGCACAAGATCGCGCCGAGCTATTCCCCCCCCCCCCCCCCCCCTCTAGCTACATTTTGGTCCCAACACGGTCAAATTTGACCAGGCTGAAAGCGCCTCAGTTCTTGAGGCACCTCAGACTGAGGCTCGAGGCGCCTCAGCTTGAGGCACCTTCAACATTGGTTGAAGGCGCCTCGAGCAGTCTTCTCAGCTCCGTTTCTTCTTTGCTTTGACTTCCGAGGCTCCGTTTGTTTGGGTGATTGCAGCCAACCGAAATAGGGCTCACCCGAACCCAATTTCCGGGCTTCTCCTCGAGTAGCCTTCCTCCCCGGCTTAACATCCCTCGAACGCCGCGCACGTTCTTCTCGGCCACCGGTGTACTTTTCGGCAGCTCTCTCGTCTTTCGGACGCACCAAGCCCGTCGGCTCCCTTCATGTGTCATCCTTCTCTCTAGCTGCGTCTTCCGCTCAACTTCCTGCGCTCCTAAGCTCCTGCACACTCAGACACAGGGATCAAACACAAAGCAGGACCTAACCAACTTGGTTGATCACATCAAAACACCCACGGGGTCCAACAATCTCCCCCTTTTTGATGTGCATCAATCCAAGTTCAAGTTAGGGTTAAAATAGACAAGTAGTAATTTTTAAATAAAATTACTAAACTAACATGTTAAGCATCAGTTTGCAATAAATAAAATTGCAACTACTTAATTAAGATTTAACCAAAATTTTTTAAAAATATTTTTAATTTAAAATTCTCTCCCTCTAAACTTGTACTTTTCTCTCCCCCCTTGATCACAGTAAAAACGGGGTAATAATAAGAGAATATGATTTAAAAAATATTTAGCAAATTTTAAGTTAGAAAAATTTCTAAGCAAGATGAATTTTTCAAAAAATATCTAAGCAAAAATGAATTTTTAGAATTTTTCAAAAAAAATTTCTAAGGAAACCGAATATTTAGAATTTTTCAAAATAATTTCTACGTTAAAAAAATTTTTCTAAGTAAATCGAATTTTTTTTAGAATTTTTCAAAATAATTTCTAAGTCAAAATTTTTAGAATTTTCCAAAAATGTTTGAAAAACTTTTAAAGAATTATTTAATTCTAGTTTAATGCTTTTTCAGAAAGTTAATTAAACATTGTATTTCAATATTTCAGCTTCCAGGTCGTGGCGAGGCACTAGGCCTTCTTGGTTATTGGAGCAATAACCACTTCCTTAGACAAAGCTTCATAAAGAAATTTTAACGTTTAATTTTTCTTCTGAAAGCCAAATAAAAATTTAATCTAGCAAGGATTTTGGAATCCAGTATAGATTCCTTCCTACTGGGTTATTCAAAAATTTAGGGGGGACATAATTTCTGGGGACTTTCCTATGTTGTCCCTAATGTTTTCTAATATACCAATTCAATTTTCCATAAATTCTTAATTTTGATTTTGGAAATTTATTTAAGCATGCATCATTATTCTTCAATTTCTCAATTTCAACTTTTAATTTTCCATTTTCTAGTTTTAGATTATCATACATTTCGAGTGGACATACTTTTGCTAGGTTCAATTTCAATTCAGCATTTTCTTTTTCTAATTTGAATAAGTCTTTAAAAAGAGACTTAATAAATTGAAATTATTGAGTAGGGGTTAGATTACGTACCTGCCTTACCTGACTCGGTGATGCTCCCCCTTTATCGTCGCTTTCTTCGTCTGAAGTTCCTCCCCCTTCATCTATGCTCATCTCTGAGCTTGACTCATCTACGGGAAGATGGTTGGCCATCAGCGCTAATCCGGAGAAGGCTTCGATGTTTGATCCAGAAGAAGATGAATCTGACCAAGTCACCTTCAGATTCTTGTGCTTGGAAGATTCTGGTTTCTTGTAGATTGTCTTTACCTTCTCTTTCTCCTTTTTCTTTAATTTTAGGCAGTCATATTTGATGTGCCCTTCTTCGTTGCAGTTGTAACAATGAACCGTTCTTTTTCTTTGTTGATGTCTCTTTGTCTGCAATCTAAATTTATTAGAATTAAGAAACTTATTAAATCGTCTTACCATTAATGCAGCTTCAGATTCGTTAATCGAGGCCTCAAAGTCAGAATCATTTGATCTTGCCTTTAGGGCAATGTTCTGACTAGTCTTCACTACTCCACTGGGTTTTGTAACTCGAGATTCATGAAGTTCAAAAGTTGAAAATAAATTTTCTAAAGCACTTACCTCGAAGTCCTTAGAGATGTAGTACGCATCTACTAAGGATGCCCATTCTGGAGTTCTTGGGAAGGCGTTGAGCGCGTACCAGATTGAGTCCCAGTTTGTTACTTCTCCAAGGTTGCTTAGTAGAGTTATTAACTCCTTAATCCTTGCTTGGAGTTGCGCTACCTTCTCGTCGTTGTTCATCCGAAGGTTCGTTAACTGGGTCCGGAGGATGTCGCGCCTCGCTAGCTTAGCTTCTGAGGTACCTTTATGAAGCTCCAGGAATTTTTCCCAGAGGTCTTTCGCGGAGTCGTAGCTTCCGATTCGACTTACCTCTTGTGGTGGCAGCACGCAAAGCAGGTGGAATTCTGCCTTTCCATTGGCGACAAAATTGGCTTGCTCCTTCTTGCTCCACGTGTTTTCTTCTTTATCTTTTGGAACTGCATATCCATATTTCATAATTAAGCAAATATCAAATTCCGTCTTGAAAAATACCTCCATCCAGCGTTTCCACGTCGCGAAGTCTCCGTCGAACTTCGGGGGATGAATATTCGCTCCGGCCATCATCTGGATCGTTGTGCTTCAGTCAGCGGTTAGTCCTTCTATAGTTAAACCTAAGGTTACTGTAAGAAGTTTAAATATTCAATTTCTTTGAAAGGCTTTATCTAGGAAGTGGTGGATGATCCCATACCCAAGAAGGTCGAGTGCCTCACCATGTTTAACCTGGAAGCCAATCTTTGAAATAGATATTTAATCAACTTCTGTAATATGGTTTAACTTATGAAGAATACATGAGTTGAACTTGGAGTAAAAATGTTTAAGTTCCATTTCCAATCCAAGTTTAACTTCTGTAAAACAACTTGGATTAAAAATATTAAGTTTCATTTACAATCTAAGTTTAACTTCTGTAGAGCACATGCGCTGCTAGGAAAAGTTCTGTTCTTGTATAAATTTTTGAACAAGGGAAACAGAACGGAATTCCAAGTAGCACCCAACAATTGGTATCAAAGCTAGTTTTCTGCCTCTGTGTGTTTGGTTTTCAGTTAAATTATGCACTTTTCATACATAAATTTAGGCATGATAATAGTAGGATGTGCAAATAGATTAACTCTGTGGTTGCAGGCATCCTAGTTCCAACTATTATGACCCTATTATGTTTGTGTATGATTGGACCCTCGGGCATGTCAAGCGCATTTTATGTATGTGCATGATTATAATTATTAAATACAGCGGGAGCTGTATTAGTTTTAGGATTTTACATTCTATTCGATCTAGATTACATGTACATTCCCTTGTGGAATATAGGATCGATAAATGTAAAATTTTATTTTTGTCATGGATCGTATCCTTGTGAGACGTGGTGATATTTGAGGACCAGAGGCACAGCGGAAAAGAAAGCAAGATAGACATGACGACATGACCCGTTGATAACGGCTAGGGTTGGTGACACACGGAGGACAGCTATGGATGAGGCCATAATAGTTGGAAAATTATTTTTCATATTTATTGCCATTTATGCTGTTTATATGTGCTGTGTGTGTGTGCACTAAATAAAATTCCTTGCTTTAAATAACTAAGTGGGAGAGGAATTATTTAAATTCCACGATCTCCATTACTGGTTTGTAAGTGATGCATTCAAACTTGCGCGTTGACTTTGAGTGTCTTCCTCCACATCAGATGAGTTTGTTTGGGGATCACTAGATCAAACCTCCTTTATGGATGATTATAGGAAATTATTTAGGTTTGTGTGATCTTCTCCATCTGAAGGGGCACAATCTTATTTAATGGACTAAGTATTAAGTAATGGTATACACTTAGGCGCATTTAATAGTATCCTCCCCATCGGAGTTACTACTATTATTTGTGTAACCAAAGAAAAACCAACTATTAATTTTATTTTTCATAAAGTTAGGTTGACAAGATAATAAAATTAATGGGTAAAACCCCCTCTTACAAATGTTTAAATTTCTATACGTCCACACTATCGTGGCATACAAAATTCACAGTATTTTGAGGTGTTGGTGAATTTAAATAATATTGTTTGAGGAATCAATATTATTTTAAATTCTAAAGTTTTGACCAAATATTTTGTGATTCTTAGGATTTCAAATGACTTTCAATCCTCTTGCTGTTATATTGAAAGAGAACAAACTTACTGGTCCCAATTACATTGATTGGAAACAAAACTTGGACATTGTCTTAACTGCTGAAGGTTACAAGTTCGTACTTCTTGAGGTCTGTCTTAGCATGCCTAATAGAGATTCTAGTGAAGAGGAGATTGACAAACATAGGAAATGGGTTAAGGCAGATGAGATGGCGCGGTATTACATTTTGGCTTCTAGTCAAATGTGCTACAACATCAGCATCATGCCCTACCCACTGCCTAAGACATGATGTTCAATCTCAAGGAACTCTTCGAACACCAGAATCAGGCTGCCAGACAGGAGGCCATGAGAAACTTAATGACGACCACCATGACTGAGGGGACACCCGTAAGGGATCATATCCTCATGATGATGGCTCATTTAACGGACTGTCCTCACGAAAACGAGAACAATGAAGGTGTATCTTATTCATTAGTTGTCGAAACATGTTTAGCGGTGTTATCTATTGGTAGCTGGTGTGTAGATATGGGAGCCACTAATCATGTCTACAATTCATTGCAAGGGTTCTAGGAAATCCGACGACTACATGAAGGGGAAATCACCATCTACATGGGCAATGCTATGAAAGTGGCGGTTGTTGCAGTGGGAGATATTTATTTATCTTTTGATAGGAATAAAATATTAATTTTGAGAAATTGTCTTTACGTACCATGTTTAAGAAAAAACTTGATTTCAGTTTCTAAATTATTTAAGGATAGATATTCTATTTCTTTTGATGGCAAAGTGGTTGTCAAGAAAAATAGGGAGATTATCTGTTCTGGTACGTTGGTTGACAATTTGTATACTCTAAATCCAATAACTTCCACGATACAACAATAGGAAATTTAAAAGAAAGAGATTTTAATCTTTCCTTTTTCGAATTACCAAATTCGTTTTTGGGATATGCTTTGGAAATAACAGTGTACATTCTGAACTTGATACCTTCTAAGTCAGTACCCTCTACTCCCACAGAATTGTAGAATGGGCATAAGCCTAGTCTGAAACATATTGGGATTTGGGGTAGTCCAGCACATGTGCTGAAGGTAGACACTAATAAGTTGGAATCACAAACAGAAGTTCGCTTGTTTATGGGTTATCCTAAAGGAATGAAAGGAGGTTTATTTTATAGTCCTAAAGATCATAAGGTCATTATTAGCACCAATGCCCAATTTTTAGAAGAGGACTATGTAATGAACCACAAGCCCATGAGTAAAATTGTTCTTGAGGAAATAAGAGAGGACACGTCTAATTTATTACCAACGGTATAAGATGAGATATGACAAGAAACTGTAACACGTGTCACAAATGATGCACAATTATAGGTAATGTCTCGTCGTAGTGGGAGGGTTGTTAGGCAACCTGATAAATTCATGTTTTTGGGAGACTCTTCGGACTTGATCCCTGGTGGACATGAACCTGATCTCTGGACATATGATAAAGCACTCCAATATAAAGATGCAACATCTTGGCAAAGTGCAATGAACTCTGAAATAGAATCTATGTATTCTAATCAGGTCTGGGAGCTTGTAGAACCACCAAATGGTGTAAAACTCATTGGGTGTAAATGGGTCTACAAAAGAAAAAGAGGGAAAGATGGGAAGGTGGAAATTTTCAAAGCAAGGCTTGTTGCAAAAGGGTATACTCAGAAAGAGGGAATCGATTATGAGGAAACCTTTTCACCAATAGCCATGCTTAAGTCTATCCGGATTCTTTTATCTATTGCCGCTCATATGGATTATGAGATTTGACAAATGGATGTCAAGACAACTTTCCTTAATGAAAGTCTTGAAAAAAATATCCATATGAAGCAACCAAAGGGATTCATTGTGAAGGGCAAAGAGCATCTTGTATGTAAGCTCAATCGGTCTATTTATGGACTGAAGCAAGCTTCGAGATCTTGGAACATCCGATTTATTGAAGTGATTCAGTCTTATGGATTCATTCAGTGTCCAGATGAGTCTTGTGTATACAAGAAGAGTGACAGAAACATGGTGGTATTTCTTGTACTATACGTAGATGATATTTTGCTCATTGGCAATAATGTTAAAGTATTGTCAGACGTAAGGGTATGGTTGTCAAAGCAGTTTGATATGAAGGACTTGGGAGAATGTGGACATATTCTTGAAATCAAAGTGATAAGGGACCGTAAGAAAAGAATGTTGTTCTTATCCTAAGCTTCATACATCGATACTATCCTAGCTCGTTTTAGCATGCAAAACTCCAAGAAAGGTTTTCTACCTTTTCGGCATGGAGTACCTTTATCTAAAGAGATGTGTCCTAAAATATCAAAGGAGATAGAGGGCATGAAGGTAGTTCCTTATGCTTCAACTGTAGGAAGCCTAATGTATGCAATACCATGTACGAGACTAGATATCTATTTTGCCGTTGGCATGGTTAGCAGATATCAAAGTAATCCAGGATAGGGACATTGGACTACCGTAAAGCATATATTAAAGTACCTGAGAAGAATTAGAGATTATATGCTGGTTTACGAGGTAGATAATTTGCTCCCTGTGGGTTACACGAATTATGACTTCCAATCAGATAAGGACAATAGTAAGTCGACCTTGAGGTATGTGTTTACTTTGGGAGGTGGAGCCATAGCATGGAGGAGTGTTAAGAAGAAATATGTTTCGGACTCCACCATGGAAGTTAAGTATGTGGCAGCTTCTGAGGCAGCCAAATTGCTATATGGCTCAGAAACTTCTTAATGGACTTAGATGTGATTCCTGGTTTGCCCAAATTATCACAATTTATTACGATAATAGTGATGCAGTAGCAAACTCGAAGGAACCACGAACCCATAAGGCAAGTAAACACAGAGTGCAAGTACCACCCAATACGAGACATTATATAACGAGAAGAAGATGTTGTCGCCTAGATTGCATTAGATGATAACCTGGAAGATCTTTTCACTAAGGCCCTTAAGGCAAAAGCTTTTGATGGGCATGTTGAGGGGTTGGGAATCAGATGTATGGCAGCATATATGGCAGGATAGTCTTTTAGTATAAGTGGGAGACTGTTAGGATGTATACTAAAAGCCTAGCTTTTTGTATAAACATTTATTTTGAAATGAGAATCACATTGGTCAAATGTCTACATTTAGTTAAATGCAGTTGTCCATTTAATTTATATTATAGATTACATGGTGTGTGGTGTCACACAGAAGATCATGTTATCAGTTCCTTATAAATTATAAATAGTAGCTCACAACCAAGATGGATTGGGACAAACCATTGGAATGGTTGTAGTATAATTTGGTATTAGTTTATCTTGACTAATAAATTACACTAGTACACTATGTGTGTATTGAGCAGGACCATTTGAGGTTGTTCATTTTATACTAACTGCATAAAAGAACATAACCTCTGTTATTATGGATGTGCGTACTCTTAATCCCGATATAATAACAAGCACATATACTTAGTATTTATTTCTTTAATTTATCAATGTGTGAGATTTATTCTGTAAGATTAATAGGCCCAAAATGTTGAGAAATAATATTATTTATATGGTTTATTATTGATTATAGAAGGAAACTGTGTCCTAATTATCTAGGTTGATGATGTCCCCTTGAGGAGCTCATAAGGATTATCATGTAAACCCTGTAGGTGGACTTAGTTCAGCATGATAATAAAGTTGAGTGGTACTACTCTTGGAGCTATATGTTAATTAAGTGAGTTGTCAGTAACTCATTTAATTAATGGACATTCGATATCTTAAACACAGGGAGATTAACACACTCAAGATAAGAAGAAGCCCATAATGTAATATGGGATTGGAGCGGTAATTCAATAATAAGTCTTTAGTGGTATGAGTTATTATTAATGAATTTGAGTTGGGTGTTTGAGTCGAATATAGGAAGCTCAAGTTCATCAGGAGGCCAAAACCAATTCCTCCTCTTGGTCCATGCTGTAGCCTCTATAAAGTCTCGCGTTCACCCGTTTTGATTTTGCTTCTTACACAAATGATGGGCCAGCCACATCCTTGCTTGGTGCCCAAGCAAGGGGTCAGCCAAGCCCTCTTGGTGCCCAAGATGTGGGTCGGCCAAGCCATGCTTGGGCACCAAGCAAGGGGCCGGCCAAGCCCTCTTGGTGCCCAAGATGTGGGCCGGCCAAGCCATGCTTGGTGCTCAAGCATGGGGTCAGCCATACAAGAAGAGAAAAGGAAGTTTTGTTGAAAACAAAATTTTTTTAAAATTTTTCCTTTTATAGCTTTCTACAATGGATTAAAAGAGAGATTTTAATTTTGTTAAAATCCTTCCTTTTTGTAGTTATCTACAATGGTTAAAAGAGAAATTTTAATTTTGTTAAAATCTTTCCTTTTTTGTAGTTATCTATAATGGTTAAAAGAGATATTTTAATTTTGTTAAAATCTTTCCTTTTTTTTGTAGTTATCTACAATGGTTAAAAGAGAGATTTTAATTTTATTAAAATCTTTCCTTTTTTTGTAGTTATCTACAATGGTTAAAAGAGAGATTTTAATTTTGTTAAAATCTTTCCTTTTTTGTAACCAACCATTAAATGAATAAAAGGAAGATTTTGTTTAAAACAAAATTTTGTTATAATATTTCCTTTTATAGTTATTTACAATGGTTTAAAAGAGAGATTTTAATTTTGTTAAAATCTTTCCTTTTTGTAACCATCTACAATAGCAAATAAAAGGAAACTTTATTAAAAACTTTCCTTATTAGCCGCTAGCAATGATTATAAAAGAGGAGGAGGGGAAGCTCTCTAATAACACAACCTAAGGCTCCTCTTCTAATTTCTTGTGGTCGACTCTTCCCTATTTTCCCTTTCCTCTTCATAAGGGCCAGAGGCACTTGGAGAAGGACCTTCACCTTGTGGTCGGTTGCTTGGAGGAGAGGAAGAAGAAGAAGGAGGCCTCTTCACTTTGTATTCTTTGGTGGCCGAAAGCTTGGAAAAGAAGGAGAAGGTCGGGTGTCTTCGTCTTGGTAGATCATCGCCCACACAACGTCCAAGAAGAGGAGAGGAATATAGTAGAAGATCAAGAGGTCTTTAAGATACAAGAAAGGTATAACTAGTTAATTGTTTCCGCGGTGAACTAGTTTAGTTTTTCTTTGTATATATCCTGAAATACCAACACAAGAGGCTATCGATTTTATGTTTCGATTTTGTGTTTTGATTTTGTGTTTCTATTATGGTCTCTATAGTTAAAACTAAGGTTAGTGTAAGAAATTTAAATATTCAATTTCTTTGAAAGGTTTTGTCTAGGAAGTGGTGGATGATCCCATGCCCAAGAAGGCCGAGTGCCTCGCCATGTTTAACGTAGAAGTCAATCTTTGAAATAGATATTTAATCAACTTCTGTAATATGGTTTAACTTCTGAAGAACACATGGGTTGAACTTGGAGCAAAAATGTTAAGTTCCATTTCCAATCTAAGTTTAACTTCTGAAGAACAACTTGGATTAAAAATGTTAAGTTTCGTTTGCAATCCAAGTTTAACTTCTGTAAAGCACATTGGCTGCTAGGAAAAGTTCTGTTCTTGTACAAATTTTTGAACAAGGGAAACAGAACAGAATTCCAAGTAGCACCCAACACCAAAAGGCATGGTTGTGCCCCCATACCTATGTTAATACATGTCCCGGCCATGCCTCTAGGCATGGCCGTGTGGCGGAGAACACGAGAGGGAAGGAGCTCTTGTTGGTGCGGTTAGCACTAATGATTTAACCCAGGTTTTGATGAATGACAAATCAGGTTAAGTTAGTTTGTTTTTGTCTGACACTTTGATCGAGTGTGCAGGAGAAGTCCAGACAGGTCGACGGGCTGACCAGATGTCTGGCACGAAGTCCAGCTAGGTCGACGGGCTGACCGGATAGCTGGCGAGAAGTCCAAGCGGGTCGACGGGCTGACCGGACGCTTGGCGAGAAGTCCAGCTAGGTCGACGGACTGACCGGATAGCTGGCGAGAAGTCCAAGCGGGTCGACGGGCTGACCGGACGCTTGGCGAGAAGTCCAGACGGGTCGACGGGCTGACCGGACGTCTGGCAGGTAAGCAAGGTAAGTCACTGGAAGGGAGTGACTGTGAGGACGCGTTCCCGGGAAGGGAACATTAGGCGTCGATCCGGCTTAGATCCATTTCGGATATCTAAGTCGAGATCGTGACTAGATTCCGATCTCGGAAAGACAGAATCTAAGTCATACTCTTTTAATTACTCATGAACCTTAACTAACAATTTATTTTGCAGGATATACATTTGCCTCGGACTAACTTTGTTTTGCAGGAAAAGGGAGTTTTCTGGAACAAGGTGGTCTGGGCGCTCGGAGGGGATCCGGGCGCCCGGAGGTCCGGGCGCCCGGAAGGGATCCGGGCGCCCGGAAGGCGAATTCTATCCAGCCGAGTCATCGCCACGTGGAGCATCATGGTTTGTGCAACTACGTCACATTCCAGGCGCCTGGAAGGGATCCAGGCGCCTGGAATAGCATATAAAAGAAGCCCCAGACAGGAGCTTCAGAACCAATCAATCAAGCTGAGAACTCTTCTACTGCTGGTCTTGCTGCTCTACGTTACTGTGACGCTGATAAAGCTACGACAAAGTGCTCATTCGGTTTTTAGTTTACTTCTTTGTCGGTATTACTTTGTTTCATTAGCATTTTCTGTATTCATCTTGTAACTATATTCGAATTGCTAGTGATTGCCCAACGAAAGTGGTCAAGGACCACGGGCCTTCGAGTAGGAGTCGTCACAGGCTCCGAACGAAGTAAAAAACAACTGTGTTCATTTACTTTCCCGCTACGTATTTATACTCTTGTTTTTCGAATCGATATTCACCCCCCCCTCTATCGAATCTAAACGGTCCTACAAGTGGTATCAGAGCAGGTACCGCTCTGATTTGGTGCAACCACCAGTCAGGCAAAGGGGAGACTTTTTGAAAGAAAAATTAGATATCGTTTGTCTTTAAAATAAAATACGCCTTTCGTTTTTTCCCTCCAAAATTATTTTTGAAAATTACATCGTCATCTCTTCACCATTGCTTAGTATTGACAAGATATTACATTTTCAAAAATTTGAAATAATATTTTTTATTAATATTTTAATAATATTTTATTAGTTTTTTTCGAAAATAGTGAAATATTATTTTCTTTCAGCACTGCTAATCCAAGACCAAGTCTTGGGATCTTTTGTTTGTTTCTTTGTGTGCAAGAAATTATGACTCTTCCAGAAGGACGGAACCCCTGCGAACCACCACCATATGATCATGAAGACTTCAACTACTGGAAGCGATTAATGGAATGCTTCTTAGGAAGCGTAGACATCGATTATATGTTAATTTTGAGGAAACCTTCTCAAAACTCGGAACTGAACAAAAAGGTAAGTAACATTATTTGTAATGTTTTACCTAACAATATTTTATGCAGATTAGAAAAGTACAAGAATGCATATGAGCTGTGGACCCAATTGATCAAGCTTCACGAGACGCCGATGGAGCTAGAAGATCAAGTTAAAGTCAAATATGGGCTCGAGTCAAATCCAATGGAGAAGCCTACTGAATTAGGGGTTGCGCTCAAGGTGAGTAATATTTACCAAAATACCCCTGCTAATAGTAGCTTAAATAATTAGCATGATAATAAGTATGAAATTAGTCCAAGTATGGTGCATGATAATCTAGATTTAAATGATTTAAATTCAAAATCACAAAATAATCTAGACTCTGATCAAGTCAATCAAGACTCTGATCAATTTGGCATAAACCTTGACTTGGTCAAACAGAACAATGACCAAATCAATTCAAATAATTTAATTAATTCAGAAAACTTAAAATTAGGTGAGCATTTAGACATAAATAAGTCAAACATTAAAATAAATTTGAATTTAAATGTTAAAAATGAGAAAATGGATAAAATCAATAAATACCTTGATAAAATATTTAATAATCAAGATAAAATCAGTCTAGAAAATGCTATCCAAAACCAAGATAAGTTAATTAATAAAAAATTAAACTTTAAAGATAAAACTAATCTAATAAATTCAATTAACCATATCAATTTAAAAGGCAAAGAAAATATAAGGATAAAATCAAGTACTTTGATAAAATCAAAACGGAATTTAACAAACTTAAAATTTAATGTTAAAGATAACATATTAAACAAAAATAATCTAGAAATTTCAAAATTAACAATTAATAAAAAGCTAAAAGATAAACCGTTAAGAAAATATAATTCAAGCCGTTTAGTTAATTCAAATTTAAAAATAAATAAAAACTTTAAAAATAAGCTATTAAAGAAAGATAATTCAATTAACTCAATAAAATTGAAATTGAAAGAAAATTCAAATATTAAAAACACTCTCTTAAAGAAAGATAATTTGACTAATTTAATTAATTCAAAATTAAAAACTTAAATTTAAATTATAAATTTTAACCAAAACTTAACTATAATAAACCCAGAACTAAAAACTAAATTAATGGCCAATAATTCAGGGGGAGGCTTCAGAATAGCTGGCACCTCCAAAACTAACATACCTGAAAGGGTAACCCAAACCAACCTACCTGACAGGGTATTTAGGACTAGTTAAAGAGGGTTCAAGTTTAACTTGAAAAATGGTACTGGTGAAGTTTTGGATGATAGTACGTTAGGGAAGCTTAGTCTATGCATGTCTAGGAAGATATGGCTTCGACCTGGTGCATCTGGCTAAGTGGAACTGACCGAAGCTACCCTTAATGAATCCTAATCGGTTAGACCAAGGTTTAGTACTAAGCTCCGTGGATAGGACTATTCGGAAAACCTCGAAGGGTTGGTTACTTCTAATGATGTCCAGGTGACTCACCAAGCTTAGAAGTTTATCCGAAAAAATACCTATTTGTTGAGACCAAAGCTAAACCTGAATTTAACACAAGTTAAACCAAACTCTGTAATTAAATCTACTTCATCTCACAAAATTATAGGATTCCCTGATTGATAATCTAGATCGGGTGAGATGAATAAGGATTAAATTAATTAATTTTCAAATCAAATTAAAATTAATTAAAATTAAATTTCAAATTTCAAATTGAATTTCAAATTAAAATTAAATTTCAAATTAATTAAAAATTAAATTTCGAATTAAAATTAAATTATTTTTTGAAAATTAAATTAACTTTAAAAATTATTTTAAAAATGAAATTAACTACAAAAATTATTTTAAAAATTAATTTAAAACATTTTCAAAATTACTTTAAAAAACACTTTTAAAAATCATTTTAAATACTTTAAAAATTATTTTAAAACATTTTAAAAATTATTTAAAAGTCATTTTCAAAATTTTAAAAATTCTTTTAAAACATTTTAAAAATTATTTAAAAGTCATTTTCAAAACTTTAAAAATCTTTTAAAACATTTTAAAAATTATTTTAAAAATTATTTAAAAGTCATTTTCAAAACTTTAAAAATTCTTTTAAAACATTTTAAAAATTATTTTAAAAACTCTTTTAAAAGTCATTTTCAAAATTTTAAAAATCCTTTTAAAAATCTTTTAAAAATTATTTTAAAAACTCTCTTAAAAATAATTTTCAAAACTTTAAAAATTCTTTTAAAAATTATTTTAAAAACTCTCTTAAAAATCATTTTCAAAACTTTAAAAAATTCTTTTAAAAATATTTTAAAAATTACTTTAAAACTCTCTTAAAAATCATTTTCAAAACTTTAAAAATTATTTTAAAAACTCTCTTAAAATCATTTTCAAAACATTAAAAAATTCTTTTAAAAATCTTTTAAAAATTATTTTAAAAACTCTCTTAAAAATAATTTTCAAAACTTTAAAAATTCTTTTAAAAATTATTTTAAAAACTCTCTTAAAATCATTTTCAAAACTTTAAAAAAATTCTTTTAAAAATCTTTTAAAAATTACCTTAAAAACTCTCTTAAAAATCATTTTCAAAACTTTAAAAATTCTTTTAAAAATTATTTTAAAAACTCTCTTAAAATCATTTTCAAAACATTAAAAAATTATTTTAAAAATCTCTTAAAAAATTATTTTAAAAACTCTCTTAAAAATAATTTTCAAAACTTTAAAAATTCTTTTAAAAATTATTTTAAAAACTCTCTTAAAATCATTTTCAAAACTTTAAAAAAATTCTTTTAAAAATCTTTTAAAAATTACTTTAGAAACTCTCTTAAAAATCATTTTCAAAACTCTAAAAATTCTTTTAAAAATTATTTTAAAAACTCTCTTAAAATCATTTTCAAAACTTTAAAAAATTCTTTTAAAAATATTTTAACAATTATTTTAAAAACTCTCTTAAAAATAATTTTCAAAACTTTAAAAATTCTTTTAAAAATTATTTTAAAACATTTTAAAAATTATTTTAAAAAAATCTTTTAAAAATCTTTTATAAACCATTTAAAACTTCTTTTAAACTATTGTAAATTTTTTTTAAAAAAAAATTATTCTTAAACTTTAAAAAGTATTATTTAGATTTTAAACTTTTTTTTCCTTAAACATTATTTTTCTTAAAATTATTTTAAAACTTAATTTAACCTAACTGAATATTAAAACTTAAATTAAAACTTAATATTGAAATTACAATTAAAATTTAAAAAATTTAACTTAAACTTAAAACTTAAACCTATATTAATCACTAATATTAATTTAAATCTGAAATCAAAACTGAATTGAACGTATGTTAATTGTCATTAAATAATTATAAAAATCATTTTAAAATCCTTTTAAACACTATTTTAGAAATCTTATTAGAAAAATAATAATAATAATAATTCTTTTAAATCCATTTAAAACTTAAATTTAAGACTTAATATAACTTAGAATTAAAACTTTAAATTCATATCTAAGATAAAACTTAAAACTAAAATTTTGACTTTAAACTTAATCAAGTTATTAATAAGTAAATAACTAATTCTTTAAATCTAACCTTATTTGAGAACTAAGCTTGATTTGATTAGAACCTAAGTTTAATCTTATTAAAAATATTAAAATTACTCTAAGTCATTTTTCTTAATCAACCTTTAAAATATTAATTATTTTTATTAAAACATAATTAAAGTTTGACTTAAATTGAACCTTACTTAACCTTGTTTAATAATGAGTTTAACTTCAAATTACCACCAACTTTAAACTAAGTCAATCCAACTTAAAAGGAAGTAAATGAAAAGTTAAATTATAACTAACACCTTCATCAATTAATACAAAATTTAGATTATAGCAAAATTTAATCAATAAATTATTAATATTGATCAATTATTGAATTAATAACAACTTATCTTACTTAACATTAAACTAAAGGTTAATTTATTTCAACTTAATCTAACATTAATTACGGTTAGTCAAATTTAAATGAATAATTTTATAAAGATAATTATACAATCGTCTAAAACACTTAGGTACGAAAATATGTTATGATTGTAAAATTTTATATTAAGGGGAAGTAATAAATAAGGAGGATTAATAAATTAAAGGAGTATCAAATTAAGGGGGAGGTTTATTTTTTTAATTATCTCCTTAAGTGTTATTTTTTAATCTTCTCTTTAAAATCTCTCTAGAAAATTCTACCTCAATTTAAAAAAAATATATATATCTACTTTGAATATTTTTAGCAAATATTTTCAAATTTTATGTCAGGTTCAGGGGGAGGAATTAATTAAAAATTTCCCTTTATATAAAATATTTTAAATTTTGTTTGAAAAAAATTTTCTTAAAAATTTCTTAAACCTACTTTTGAAAACTAACTCTTATAAAACTAAGTTGTTTTTAAGAATTGGGTTTTACTTTTTATTGAAAATTGATTTTGAAAATTAGATTTAACTTAGTTTTGAAAATTGTGGAAATTAGATTTTTCAAAACTTAAGTTTACAAACTAAGTTTCTCAAAATCATTTTCCTTAATTTTGAAAATCAAAGTTCAAAAATCAATCTTCAAAATCAACTTGCTTAAAATTGTGAAATTTTTTAAATCAACTCAAAATTGTTTGTTTTAAATCACAAACTTTTTATCCTTTTTACTTAGTCTTTGAAAACTCAACTTTTCAAGTATTTTAAACCATGATTTTGAAACTAGTACTTTTGAACTTTAAAATTTTAATTTTTGAAAATTAGATTTAATTATTTTACTTTATCAAAGTTAGTTCTACCAAACTCCTTTGAAAACTAAAATTAAAGTTCAAAATCAATATTTGCAAACTGAAATTTGATTTGCAAAAACTCAGTGTTGAAAATTATGAAAGTTAGATTTTTCAAACTTAAATCATTGTCAAAACTTAAGTTTTAAATTAAATCGTTTACAAACTTAGAGTTAAAAAATAAATCAGTTTTTGGAAAAATAAATTTTTCAAACTTAGTTTTGGAATTTTGGTTTTTGAAAACTTATGTTTAAAAATGAAACTATCTAAACTTAGCTAGCTTTCTAAAAGCTAAAAGCTAATGCTTTAAACAAATTTTCAAAAGCTTAAACTCCCCCAAGACAACTTGATTTTTTTTCTTGGATTTTTTCTTGAATTTTTGAACCAAACTCAGATATTTTTCAAGATCAGCTGTTTTACAGTAACTCTACACTATGTTTACCCTTGTTTTTTTTGATGAATGTCAAAGGGGGAGGGTTAGGTGGTTAAGTTAGAGCAACTAAATGCAAACTTGAAAAACTAACTTAAAAACCTCGAAAATCATGCTTGATTTTTGCATATATTTATCACTAACTTAACCAGGTTGTCATTCCATAAAAAAGGGGGAGATTGTTGGTGCGGTTAGCACTAACGATTTAACCCAGGTTTTGATGAATGACAAATCAGGTTAAGTTAGTTTGTTTTTGTCTGACACTTTGATCGAGTGTGCAGGAGAAGTCCAGACAGGTCGACGGGCTGACCGGATGTCTGGCACGAAGTCCAGCTAGGTCGACGGGCTGACCGGATAGCTGGCGAGAAGTCCAAGCGGGTCGACGGGCTGACCAGACGCTTGGCGAGAAGTCCAGCTAGGTCGACGGGCTGACCGGATAGCTGGCGAGAAGTCCAAGCGGGTCGACGGGCTGACCGGACGCTTGGCGAGAAGTCCAGACGGGTCGACGGGCTGACCGGACGTCTGGCAGGTAAGCAAGGTAAGTCACTGGAAGGGAGTGACTGTGAGGACGCGTTCCCGGGAAGGGAACATTAGGCGTCGATCCGGCTTAGATCCATTTCGGATATCTAAGTCGAGATCGTGACTAGATTCCGGTCTCGGAAAGACGGAATCTAAGTCATACTCTTTTTAATTATCTGTTGAACCTTAACTGTGCTGACAATCTGTTTTACAGGATATACATTTGCCTCGGACTAACTTTGTTTTGCAGGAAAAGGGAGTTTTCTGGAACAAGGTGGTCCGAGTGCCCGGAAGGCGAATTCTATCCAGCCGAGTCGTCGCCACGTGGAGCATCATGGTTTGTGCAACTACGTCACATTCCAGGTGCCCGGAAGGGATCCAGGCGCCTGGAATAGCATATAAAAGAAGCCCCAGACAGGAGCTTCAGAACCAATCAATCAAGCTGAGAACTCTTCTACTGCTGGTCTTGCTGCTCTACGTTACTGCGACGCTGATAAAGCTACGACAAAGTGCTCATTCGGTTTTTAGTTTACTTCTTTGTCGGTATTACTTTGTTTCATTAGCATTTTCTGTATTCATCTTGTAACTATATTCGAATTGCTAGTGATTGCCCAACGAAAGTGGTCAAGGACCACAGGCCTTCGAGTAGGAGTCGTCACAGGCTCCGAACGAAGTAAAAAACAACTGTGTTCATTTACTTTCCCGCTGCGTATTTATACTCTTGTTTTTCAAATCGATATTCACCCCCCCTCTATCGAATCTAAACGGTCCTACAGCTCCTTCCTATAAAAGGGGATTTTTCTCTCCTTTTCACTCATCTTTGATTTGGAGCTCTGCCCCCATTCCTAGAGGAAGGATTCTCTCCCTTGGGAGAGCCCTAGATCTTCCATCACTACCAATTCATCCACCTCTGGAGTAAGTATTGCAAGAAAGAAGACCAGTGACACATTGATAAGCTTTCTCCTCTCTTTATCTTGTTTATTGAGTTATAGATTACTATTTTCTTGTCTCTGGTTTGTAATACCTTCACAATGGAGTGGATCCTCTAATTCTTAGGATGTATAGAGTATTAGTGATGCGATGTTGATGTATAAACTATGTACTTGCTTGTTTTCTTATTTAATGATATGTTTATGACTTGTTCTTGTGTATTGTGCTTTGTACATATTTGATGAAATGTGTGTGTGGTATATACATATGCATTGTGGTGGATTTGTCACCTTATAGAAAAGAAATACTAGATTGCATGACCATGGAGCCCTGTGATAGGGGGTAACCTATTAATAAATGTTCTAGGATGATCCTCTTACAAGGAGTCTAATTCACTACAAAGGAGTATCTAATTAGAGTTTAGAGGGTTTCTCTCAAATTAATATTACGAAGTGACTTGTGTAATCTAAAGCTATATGACTGGGGGCTCTATGATAAAGGGTAACCCTTTAACTAGACTTTATATGTTACCTCTTCTACTTAATTGCACTAATCTACCATTAAGAAGTAAATTTGATAAATATAGGATTGTATAACCAAGGGGCCTTAGGGTAATCCTTTAACTATACTTTCTAAAGTTGCTTCTTTACTTAATAGAATTATAACTTGGGTAAATTCTCTGGCGTGATATTCGTAAGGTTGAGCTAAATTTTAGTTAGAAATCTTACAAAGTGTAGGCATGGAAATAAGGAGATAAGTAATGCATAGGGACATTAACTAGCATCATAGTGAAACCAAACTCCTAGAATCATTCCCCAATCACTCTCTCTCTCTCCCAACTCTCTCTCTTAATCACTTTCCTTCAAGCTCTTAATTGACCTTTTGATTCCCTATATAACTCATCATGTAAAGTTAACTAATATTTAATCAACAGTTCCTGTGAGAACGATATATTTATTACTTGTGACAACCGTACACTTTGATGTGTGCATTTCATATAGGTTTTCTATCATAGTTTGACATACTTACTATCCCATTTTATATGCATATATTTCATGTTTTCATCTTTGTGTGCTTCATTTTGTTACTTTTAATTCATAGAGTTGCTCTATGAGATTGAAGCTAAAATAGAGCATTGAACATCAAGCCAAACAAATGAAGTGTCCATGAAGAAAAAGGATTTAAAAGCTCATTAATGAAGTTTTGAGCAAGGAACATGTTTTAGCAATGTCTCATGAAATAAATGTGTTCATATGAAAAAATGGGCGCAAAACAACCCCAAAACACCTCCCAACAGAGCCCACCCTAGGCACTTGTGCTGTTAGGCATGGTCCGTGGTGGAAATGGACATTTTACCGACCTGAACACGGGCGCCCGTGGTGGGTGCCGCAAGCTAGGATGGGTTCTATCTAAACTACAGACCGAATTTTAAATGGCAATTACTTTTTGCCTAGCTCGAGTTATAAGTTGAACTAAATATCAAGATATAGATAACTTGAAGATATACAACTTTGCTTCATGGTTCAACTCAATAAAATCATATATAATGGTCGAAACTGCTTGTTTGGAGGAGCCATATAAATCTAGCAAATCTTCCTTGCTCGACCCAAATTGCAAACCAAACATCAAAGGACCATAATGATGTGTATAATCTGCAAGTGCACAATTATAGACAATTAATAAAATATCGATCCCACAGGGACTATTGATTAAGCAGTAGTTAACTTCACACAATGAATTATCTAGACAATTGAAAGTTTATTCAGTCACTAACACTTGAGAAGAGAGAGGTTTAAAGAAGAGAGAGAGAGAGAGAGAGAGAGAGAGAGAGAGAGAGAGTAAATAGTAGAGAGAGGGAGCATAAGTGAGTGAAGGTGAAGTTGGTTGGGGGGATGATTCTAGGAGTTTGGTTTCATTATAATGCTAATTAATGTCCCTATGTATTGTTCATCGCCTTATCTCTATTCTTATGCATATGTAAGAAGTCTAACTAAATATCGATACTATCCCATGATAATACTGTCAGAGTGTGCTCCTTATTGGCATCTGATGCCACTATAGAAGAGGTAACTTAGCAAGTTCAGTTAGAAGGATACCCTTGTCACTAGGGCCCCCGGTCATACAATCGCTAGATTACGCAAGACACTTATTAACATATGATTAGAGATAACTTATTAATCCTAATTAAATGATTCTTTGTGGAGAATTATCCTCCTGTTTAAAGAAATACTCTAGATGTCTGGATAAAGGGATACCCTTGTCACTAGTGCACCTCAGTTATAAAATTTAGAGTATCACCTCTGCGGGGTGAACAATCAATACACATCTACATATTTATACCATTCACACATTTCATCAAATGCATAGAAGGTACAACACATATGGAACATGACATGAACACTTCATTTAATAAGAAAACAAGCAAGTACATAGTTCACACATCAACATCGCATCACAAATACTCCCTATATATAAAGAATCAAAGGATCTACTCCATTGCAAGAGAATACAAATAAAAGGTAATAAAAATAACAAACTATAACTCAATATATGGAAATAGAGAGAAGATAGTACTTATCCTTGAAGCTCGGTGTCTTTAGAGCCCTTGATCCGAAGGTTGACAGATCATTTGGATCTGTGGAGATGGAAGCTCTAGGATTTTTCTCTAAGGGGAGAACCCTTCCCCAAAGAGAGAGATGAAGTCTAAAACTCAAGATGAGTCAAAGAATGGATTTCTTGACCCTTTTATATGAGACTGGATCCTCTGGTACACTTTTTATGGACCAAGGGATGGTCTACAACCCAATTATAGCTAGATCGTGATCGTAATTCGACCATAATTAGTTGTGATCCCCCTGGGCTCACCTTCTCATTTAGGTTGTAGTTTAGGTTGGGGTATGTGGTTAGACATCGTCCAAAGACTGCCCCTCACTTGGCGCCAAGTAACCTAGCCACTTGCCCACCGCAGCATCCTCTAGACGGCCTTCGTTGTTTGTCCTGACCCAAAATACAACCTAGGTGGAAAGGTGAACCCAGGGAGATCATCACTAATTGCAGTTGGATTGGATTACAACTATGATCAAGCCACAATTGGGTCGTGGACCATTCCTTGGTCCACAAAAAGTGGACCAGAGGATCCTCTCCCCTTTTATACCTCCTCCAAACTATACAGATTAACCAAGATTATGGGGGTTTGATAAACCAAAATTTTCACCCCTTAATTATAGTTTTCTCATGTTTGACCCTAAACCAAAGTTGTAGAACTTAAAATTATCTATATTTTGATATCTTGATTGAGCCCTGGCTCCAACTGAACCAAAATTTATTGTGGTTTAAACTTTGGTCTACAATCCGGGTAGAGGACCCGATGTAGCCACGACTGGGAGGCACAGCTATGCCTTTTAGCATGACTAGATCATGATTTCATCTATTAAACCTAAAGTAAAGTTATAGATCTTAAAGTTATCTATATTTTGGTATAACTAATAAATCATAACTCCAACTGAGTGAAAAGTTATGGTCATTTAAAAATTAGTCTATAGTCTGTCCAGATTCAACACAACCCTATTTTCGCATGACACTGCTCCCTTTTTTCTCCGCCATGGCCATGCCTTTTGGCATGAACTGAGGGTGAATAGCCTTGGCTGGAGAGGCATGACTGTTGGTTGATACTAGGAATATCGTACCATTTCCCCTATACAAAAATTTTGTACAAGTCCTGAACCTTTCCTAACAACCTATTATGTTCTTTAGAAATTAAATTCAGAATCGCAAACATAACTTAACATTATTGATTCCAAATTTAACTTATCTGTTCTTAGAGGTTTAGACTTGGATCGCAAAAGATACTTAACATTATAGATCCAAATCCACTCATGTTACAAATTCAATTAAATATTTATTTCAGAGATCGGCTCCCAGGTCAAACATGGCGAGGCACTTGGCCTTCTTGGGTATGAGTTTTAGGATGTATACTAAAAGTTTAGCTTTTGGTATAAACATTTATCTAGAAATAAGAATCACATTGGTCAAATGTCTACATTTATGATAAATGTAGTTGTTCAATTAATTTATATTGTAGATAACATGGTGTGTGGTGTCACACACAGAGGATCATGTTATCAGTACCTTATAAATTATAAACAGTAGCTCATGACCAAAATGGAAAGGAACAAACCATTGGAAGGTCGTAGTGTAATTAGGTATTAGTTTATCTTAACTACATAATTACACTAGTACACTTAGAGTGTATTGAGTAGGACCATTAGAGGTCGTTTCTTTTTATACTGACTTTATAAAGGAACAAAGACCTCAGTTATTATGGAAGTGTGTGCTCTTAATCCTAATATAATAACAAGCACATATATTTGATATTTATTTCTTTAATTTATCAATGGATGAGATTTAGTTCGATAAATCAATAAGCCCGATAAGTTGGGAAATGATATCACTTATAGTGTGTGTTGTTGATTATAGAAGAAACTGTGTCCTAGTAATCTAGGTTGAGAATGTCCCCAAGAGGAGCTCATAAGGATTGTCATGTTAAACCCTGCAGGTGGACTTAGTCCGACATGATGATAAGGTTGAGTGGTACTACTTTTGGACTAAGATATTAATTAAATGAGTTGTCAGTAACTCACTTAATTAGTGGACATTCGACATCTTAAACACAAGGAGACTAACACACTCATAATAAGAAGGAGCCCAAAATGTAATTTGGGATTGGTGCAGTAGTTCAATAATAGTTCTCTAGTGGAATGAATTATTATTGATAAAATTAAGTTGTGTGTTCGGGGCGAACACGGGATGCTTAATTTTATCGGGAGACCAAAACCAATTCCTCCTCTCGGTCCCTATCGTAGCCTCTTGTATATAGAGATTTATACCCACCACATACCCACCTTCTTACCCATCCAATGGGGCCGGCCAATCTAGCTTGGAACCCAAGCTAGGGCCAGCATGACCAAATGGATGAGCCAAGTTGGTGGCCGGCCAAAGCTTGGGTCCCAAGCTTAGGTGGTCGGCCACTAGAATATTAAAAAAGATTTTTTATTAAAATTATTTCTTATGTGGATATCATGGTTTTAAAAGAGAGTTTAAAAAATTAAAAATTTCCTTTTATAGCTTTCTACAAAAGATTAAGAGAAGAGATTAATCTCTTTCCTTATTTGTAGATTAAAAGGATGGTTTTAATTTTTGGTAAAAATTTTCCTTATTTGTAAATCATCTACATGATTAAAAGAGAGTTTAAAATTTGAAATCTTTCCTTATTTGTTGATTAAAAGGTGGATTTTAAATTTTAAAAAAACTTTCCTTTTTAACCATATTCATGATTTAAAAGAGAGTTTAAAAATTAAATATTCTCTTTTATAAGTTTCTATAAGAGATTAAGAAAAGATTTGATATCTTTCCTTATTTGTAGATTAAAAGAGATTTTAATTTTTAGAGATAACTTTCTTTTTATCCACATGTTTAAAAGAAAGATTTTAATTTATTAAATTTCCTTTTTATAAACCAATCATGAAGGGATAAAAATTATTAGAGAAATTTTATTTTTCCGGAAACAAATTAGGAAGGTTTTAATTCTTGATTGAATTAAATTTCCTTTGCTTAGATTATTGTGGCCGGCCATGTTGATTAATAAAAGAGAAATTGATTTTATATCAATTAAATTTATTTTTCATGGCAAAGGAATTAAGGATGTTTTTATTAAAATTTCCTTATTTGCCAAGACCAAGGATTATAAAAGAGGGGGTAGAGGTGCCTTCATGAGAAGAACTCTATTCTATTTTTCTCCCTCTTTTTCTTCCTTGGTGTGGCCGACCATCCTCTCCTCATCTCTTCTCTTTGATGGCCGAACCTCATCCTTCTTGTGGAGATTCATATGGTGGTCGAATCAAGTTTAGAGAAGAAGAAGAAGAAGGAGAGAAAGAAAGCTTTGATGGATCGAAAGCGCTAGAGGGGGGGGGGTGAATAGCGCTCGTGGCTATTTTGTACGTTTATCGAAATCGTAAAACACTCGAGTAAAAACGCAGTGGAAATGAAAGAAACACAAGCAGATGAACACAGTGGATTTACTTTGTTCGGAGCCTTGATCGACTCCTACTCGAAGGCCCGCGATCCTTGATTGCTTCCGGTGGGCAACAACTATAATTCGTAAAAGTTACAATCTAAATTACAATTAAGGCAATAAGTGAACTAATACCGACAACAACAGATCGAAGAGTCTGAGCTTTGGGTTGTCGACGTCGAGTAGTAGCACTTCAAGGTCGTCTCGTAGGCAACACTTCACAAAAGAAAGCTTAGAAGATTGTTATATTGAAGCTGCACCTCGACCCTCTTTTTATATGACATTCAGGGCGCCTGGATCCTTTCCAGGCGCCTGGAGTGTGATGTGGCCAACCAACCAGGATGCTCCAAATGGCGAAGTCATGCAGGGGATAAAACTTGGTCCCGGGCGCCCGGACCTGTTCCGGGCGCCCGGACCTCCCTTTTTCCAGCAGGTTCTTCACCTGCAAAACAAGGTTAGTCCGAGAAAAATACCCTGCAAGACAGCGTTAGAATCTGATAAAACATAGTAAAGAATAAACGACAGTCTTCGGACTGTCCGGGTCTGACTTCGGATTTCCTAACCGGAAACCCTAGGTCGACCCGACGCCGACTGTTCCCTCTACGGGGAACGCGCCCTCATCTACTCCTCTCAGGAGAGATTACCTGATGCCAGTTCGGTCCTCCAGACCGACTGGACTTTCCGCCTAGGGTTACCACCCCCTAGGACCTAGGGTTACCGCCCCCTAGGGTTTTTCTCCACCTAGGGTTACCACCCCCTAGGACCTAAGGTTACCGCCCCTTTGGGTTTTCCCTCACCTAGGGTTACCGCCCCCTAGGACCTAAGGTTACCACCCCTTAGGGTTTTTCACCTGCCTAACCGCAGCTAGGACTTTCCTGAAACACTCATTAAACATGTTAGGTCACACACTAACTTAACTTTGAATCCTTTGCCATTATCAAAACTAAGGTTCGATCGTCGGATGCTTCCTGCACCAACAATCTCCCCCTTTTTGATAATGGCAACCGAAATTCAATGTTAAGTAAAAATATGCAGTTATATATAAGCACAAGAAACAAGATAGGCGTGATAGCAAAATAAGCATAAACATTGCTCCCCCTTAATACAAGCTCCCTTTAAAATAATTTCTCTACTCTTTCTTTGAATTTGAATTTCTATTTTTATTTCTTTCTTTGAATTTCTCTACTCTCCCCCTTTGCCATATATCAAAAATAAGCTAGTTTTGAAAAAAAACTTGACTTTTCAAGACAAAACTTAGCAGAGTTTGTTTGAAAAACTTAGGTAAGGAGCGAGGTAACATAGCAATATTTTTCAATTTCAGAAATTTTTCAAAAAAAATTTTCAACTTCAAGTTCAGAGTCTTTAAACAAAGTTTTCAACTTCAAACTAAATTTTCAAATTTAGAAATTTTATAACAAGATTCTCAACTTCAAAAATTTTTAAAATTTTCAAATTTAGAAATTTTCTAACAAGATTTTCAATTTCAACAATTTTCTTGAAAGAAAATAATCAGGTTTAAAGAAAATTTCCAAGGAAAAAAAATTTTAAAATTTTAAATAATACTGGTTTAGAAATTTTTAACTTAAAAGTAATACTTGAAAGTTTTAAATTTGGAGAAGGTTTTTGAGAAAGCTGCTTAAGGAATGTTTTTGAAATGTATTTCAAAAATACTTAAGGCAAGGGAGAAGCGATAACCTTATTTCTTAACAGCTTGTTATTAAGTTTTAGTAAGGTATCAGAGCCCTAAAGTCCAAGCATGAGTAAAGATTTGTTTTGATCAGATATCAAATCCCTTAAGTACAGACATGCTTAAACTTATTATTTCCTTCACCAACTGTCTAACCGTTTAGCTACTTGCTGATTGCCTAGAGGGCAACAGTGTTCACTTGGTTAGTCAAGTCAAGTCAATTGATCCAGTTAGATTTGACTAAGGCTGGAAAACGTGATTTGATTACTGTTAATCACATATTTAACGCCCAGACTCATATTGATGCACAGAAATAAGCATTCTCGAGTCCAGGCTGAACCCTATGCATCTCACACCGTTCTATGTTTTACAAACACAATCAAGGTAAGCCTAGGTGTTTGTGAGATGCTCTGGCTGAGTCCTGGGGGAACATGATTTCTAGGGGGAAATCCTAGGCTAAATCCAACTTTTGAAAGTCTAGTAAAGTAGGGATTTTGGAAAATCAATTTTGCCTAGAAGTTATAAATAAAATGTGACTAAAAGACTAATCTATTAGATTAAGGTATAGTCAATCAAGCCTGAAGTAAATCAATCTATTAGATTAAAAAGTCGACATAGATAAAAGAGTCATAATAGAGCTGCTACAAGCTGTACTAGAGTCATAATAGAGCTACAGTAGAAGCTACTGAGATGATGAGGGAGGTGGTCCGGAACCCAGCGACCGGAGTAGTGTCAGGAGCTCAGTGTGATGAGCCCGATCGTCCTCTCGTAGATCTCGGCGCATGTCGGAGAGCTCCTGACGTACGTCTCGTCGTAAGTCGGAGACCTCCTGTCGGACCTCTCGTCGAAGATCGGAGACCTCTCGCCGCATGGACTGATGAAACTCGGAGCTCTCGTGCTGGAGACTCGACATAGCCCTCTCTAGTCCGGAGACTCGATCAGCGAGAGTGCGGGGAGCTGGGTGTGGTGCTCGAGGTGGTGGTGGGGCAGGAGCAGCCTCCTCAGGAAATAGTGCCAACATGAACTCATCATGCTCCGCGTCCTCCGCCTGCTGGTGCTGTGCCCCCCTACGCCAGGACATGGTACCCTCATCGTCTATATGGATATTTGCTAGAGAAAAGTTCCTAGCTCCTATGATGTCAAACTCGGTCATGTGACGGATGTCACCTCCGGTGACATCAATGTGCAATGAGGACATGTAAGCTGTCAGTATGTGACAGTAAGGCATATGTACTCGTCTGCTGGTCACGTATCCAGATGCATAAATAATAGTGGAAAAGATGTGTAGGCTGATGTCTATGTCTAACCTATGACATATGACATAGAGAAGAAAGGAGTGAAATGGACGCATCACCGCAATGTCGTGAGTGGTCAGCGGTAAAATGCAAAGTACTAGAACCCTATAAAGGGCGTAGTCCTGAATTCTAAGGTTAAGGGACCTAAACTGAGTCTCAATGGGATCACGCTGGTCCTCAAAGAAATACGAATAGATCGTATCCAGGGTAATATGTGAGTAGGGATCTCCAAAAGGTAGCTCCCTAGGAGGATAGCATAAAAAGGTACAGGGTGACTCTCGTAACCCTAGAAACTCACGAATGGTAGTGGGAGATAATGTGATATCCGTGCCAGCTGCCCTAGTGGTATAGGAGTAGTCGTCTACTTTCACTAGTTGTTGTAAAATTCGGCACATAAACTTATGTTTACTGGGCTGGTGCAGCACTCAACAAGGTTTCGCAATCTATAGTGATTTATGACCTCGGAGACTGGAATACAAGAGCGTAGAAAGAACGATCTATCTATACATTTGTTTCTAATGGTCATGTAATTGGTTGACATAACTTAATCCTAAGTTCGTCGGTGGGAAACCTAGGGTCAATGCTAGGTGTAGAGGGTCCAGCACTAGATTTAGTATGCTTCCTAAATTTGAAACTAATATTATACTTAAGAAAAGAAAAAGAATTATAAGAGATAAAGTTTAGGAGGGGATAGAAATTTTACTGAGGAGCCATTGTAATAATTTTTTAGAACTGACGACCTCGGTTGAGTCACGACTCCGTATCAACCGCGAAAAATTTTAATTTTGAAAGTCTTCACAGGTAAGCTAAGAAGCTTTAAGGAGGAAGACTTGGGTGCAAGGGTAGGGGGCGCCTCCTGCCCCCTATATATAAGGGAGTCCGGGCGCCCGGACCTGTTCCGGGCACCCGGACCTGTTCCGGGCGCCCGGGGTCGTGTGAGGCGGGGCACCCGGTTTCGCTGCGAGCGCCCGGGGTCTGAATACCGGGGGTGCTCGCCCCCGGTTTTTTATCTCTGTATATTTTATTAATTTTTTTTTGTTTTAATGTTTTAATTAAAGATGCTTAAGTAAACTGATTTAAAGCATGTTTAATTGAGAATTAATTCAATTTGAATTTGGTTAAGTTAATTTGAATTAAAATTTAGTTTAAGTAATTTTGGATGAAAATTTTAATTTTGCTTAGTCATCTCACCCGATGTATGTTTTCAATCAGGGGCTCCTATTATTCTGTGAGATGAATTAGTTCAATTTATAGGATTTTGTTTAACTTTATGTTAGATTCGGGTTTAGCTTTGGGTTCAACAAGTAAGCATTCTTTGGATAAACTTCTGGGCTATGGTGAGTCACAAGGAGCTCATTAAAGTAACCATGCCTTCGAGGTTTCCCAAATAGTCCTACCCATTGAGCTTAATACTAAACCTTGGTCTAACTAGTTATGATCCATTTAAGGGTAGCTTCGGTTAGTTCCACTTGGTCAAATGCACCAGGTCGAAGCCATATCTTCCTAGACATGCGATGCCCAAGTTTTCCCAACGTACTATCATCCAAAAATTTCACCAGTACTGTGCTTCAAGTTCATCTTTAACCCTTTTTAATCTATCCTTATTTACCCATTTCGGGTAGATTAAGTTCGGTTACCCTGTCGGGTAAATAGATTTCGGAGTTGCCAGCTATTCTGGACCCTTCTTCTATTTGATTTTTGAATTTTAATATTGAGTTTAATATTAATTTCGAATTTTTAAGTTTGATAATTAATTTTGAATTTTAATTATTTTAGCTCCCCCTGGATCATAGCCTCGATAAGGTCTATTGAGGTAATGTATTTGATCTTTAGGGACCCAATATTGTCCAAGTCCAACTTGATTGATCAGGTTGGATTTGGCAACCCATGCTTGGACCACTTTTCTATTTGGTTTGTTTATTAAGGATAGGTAAGATTTATATTTCTTTTTATATCCTAGTCCAGTTCGATTGTAGATTGCCCTTTGTGTTCCAAGAATCAAGTCAAGATTCTTGGATCCTAAGGAAAATCGTTCTAGGGTAGTTTTTAAATCCTTTACTTGACTTTTCAGATTGGAATTCTCTTCCTCAACTTTTTGGACTTGAGTTGAGGTTCCAATCTGAACTTGATCAGTTAAAGATTGGTTATTATGCGTTTCTTTAAGAAGTGTTACCTCCTTCAGAAGCGCTTTAATTCGAATCTTGGACTTTGCTACTTTATGCATTAAATAATTGATTAAACTGTATAAACGACTTTTACTTACAGAGGGGTTCGGCCCTTCGGAAACGGATGCGGATCCGTGGCTTCTCTCGGACTCGGCTTCCGATTCGTCCTCACTTCCGGATCCATTGTTGAAGTCCCGGGCTGTCAAGGCAAGAAAGTTCGTCTGTTCTTGTTCTTCGTCGTCGGATTCCTCGGACGAAGACTCGTCCCATGTTGCCTTCAATGCCTTCTTTCTTTTGGGTTTCTTTGGATCCTTCTGGTTCGGGCAATTTGCCTTTATGTGACCCTTCTGATTGCACCCGTAGCAGGTCACTTCGAATTTAACCTTCGAGCTTGGCTGGGCTTCTTTAGACTGGATTGCCTTTCTGAGATCTTTCTTGTTGAAGCCCTTCTTTTTGCAGAGCTTCTTAACTAAGTTGACTATCTCGATGGTAAGTTCATCGTCGTCTTCTGAATCTGGTTCTTCTTCTGACTCAGGTTCGGTTCTCCGCTTGATTCTTGATTCACGAGATCTACCTGTTCCTGCAACCAAAGCCAACCCTTTCTCGGTCGGGCGTGCATTAGTCTGTTCGTGAAGTTCGAATTCTGTAAACAATTCGTCTAATTTAATGGTAGACAAGTCCTTGGAGACCTTGTAGGCATCTACCATGGATGCCCACAAGGTGTTCCTTGGAAAGGCGTTTAGAAAATACCTTATGATGTCACGATTGTCTACCTTCTGTCCAATCGCATGAAGACCATTGAGCAGATCTTGAATTTGGGCATGGAGTTGTGCAGCTGTCTCATCTTCCTGCAATTTGATGTTAAATAATTTATTAAAAATTAAGTCTCTTTTACTTACTTTGGTGTCGGATGTCCCTTCGTGAAGTTCAATTAGCTTCTCCCACAATTCTTTGGCGCTGTTGAAGGGGCCGACGCGGTTGAGTTCTTCCTTTGACAGGCCACACTGGAGGGTGCAGGTTGCCTTTGCATTAGCTTCCACTTTCTTGATCAAGGATGCATCCCAGTTCTCGTACGGTAGTGGTTTGCCGGTGGTGTCAGTTGGAAGTTTGAATCCGGTTTTGACAATCATCCAGACATCAAAGTGAGTCTGGAGATATGCCTCCATCCGACCTTTCCAGTACCCGAAGTCATCTCCGGTGAATAGTGGAGGGCGGGCAGTACTGTAGCCTTCTTGAAGGGCCATTTCGGTTTTACCTAGAGTGAAAAATAACAAAAGAAATGTCCCAGGACTTGGTCCTGGATTAGTAGTGCGGTAATAAAAAAATGGACCACGAACTCGGGTGGTGTTGCACCAATTCCGAGAAAAACCGATTCGAGCGAAAAAGAATTAGAATATAGCTATGAGGCTAAATTCTAATCGACCCCCAAAAAAAATAAAAATACCACGAAAAATTATTTTGAACGGTGGTTGCACCGATTCAAAATGACCCCGCTCTGATACCAATTGATGGATCGAAAGCGCTAGAGGGGGTGAATAGCGCTCGTGGCTATTTTGTACGTTTATCGAAATCGTAAAACACTCGAGTAAAAACGCAGCGGAAATGAAAGAAACACAAGCAGATGAACACAGTGGATTTACTTCGTTCGGAGCCTTGATCGACTCCTACTCGAAGGCCCGCGATCCTTGATCGCTTCCGGTGGGCAACAACTATAATTCGTAAAAGTTACAATCTGAATTACAGTTAAGGCAATAAGTGAACTAATACCGACAACAACAGATCAAAGAGTCTGAGCTTTGGGTTGTCGACGTCGAGTAGTAGCACTTCAAGGTCGTCTCGTTGGCAGCACTTCACAAAAGAAAGCTTAGAAGATTGTTATATTGAAGCTGCACCTCGACCCTCTTTTTATATGACATTCAGGGCGCCTGGATCCTTTCTGGGCGCCTGGAGTGTGACGTGGCCAACCAACCAGGATGCTCCACGTGGCGAAGTCGTGCAGGGGATAAAACTTGGTCCCGGGCGCCCGGATCCATCCCGGGCGCCTGGACCTCCCTTTTTCCAGCAGGTTCTTCACCTGCAAAACAAGGTTAGTCCGAGCAAAATACCTTGCAAGACAGCGTTAGAATCTGATAAAACATAGTAAAGAATAAACGACAGTCTTCGGACTGTCCGGGTCTGACTTCGGATTTCCTAACCGGAAACCCTAGGTCGACCCGACGCCTACTGTTCCCTCTACGGGGAACGCGTCCTCACCTACTCCTCTCAGGAGAGATTACCTGATGCCAGTTCGGTCCTCCAGACCAACTGGACTTTCCGCCTAGGGTTACCACCCCCTAGGACCTAGGGCTACCGCCCCCTAGGGTTTTTCTCCACCTAGGGTTACCACCCCCTAGGACCTAAGGTTACCGCCCCTTTGGGTTTTCCCTCACCTAGGGTTACCGCCCCCTAGGACCTAAGGTTACCACCCCTTAGGGTTTTTCACCTGCCTAACCGCAGCTAGGACTTTCCTGAAACACTCATTAAACATGTTAGGTCACACACTAACTTAACTTTGAATCCTTTGCCATTATCAAAACTAAGGTTCGATCGTCGGATGCTTCTTGCACCAACAAGCTTTGTTTCTAGCATCCCTTGGAGCATGGTGGTGGTGGCCGAACCTCTTCATCCTAGGAGAAGTTTTGATGGTCGAAACTTGCAAGGAAGAAGAAGATGCTTGGTGGTTCTCGTCTCGGAAGATCGTTGCCCACACAACGTCCGGGATTAGAAGAGGAATACGGTAGAAGATCAAGAGGTCATTAAAAGTTCACAAAGGAAGGTATAACTAATATAGTTTTCCGCATCATGTTAGTTTTATCTCCATGTAAAAATACTAAATACAAGAGGCATGTGATTCTAGTATTTCGAATTTGTTTTCGATGTTGTGTTCTTTTGTTTTTCTTTTCCTTGTGATTTGATTGTTCTTTTCGGTTGACCTAAAGTTATTTAAGGAAATTAAATATTAGCTTTCCTTAAAAGGCTTTGTCTAGGCGGTGGTGGTTGTTCCCATATCCAAGAAGGCCATGTGCCTCGCCATGCAGTCCTGGAAGCCAATTTTGGAAATTAATATTTAATGGAATTAATAACCTAGGTGATTTGGATCGAAAGTGTTAAGTTCCGCAGGAGATCCAAGTCTAAATCTAAAAGAACAAATAAATTAAACTTTGGATCAAACGTGTTAAGTTCCGCAGGCGATCCAAGTTTAATTTAAAAGAATACATGGTAGCTAGGAAAAGGTTCAGACCTTTGTATAGTGGAACCATTAGGTTTTCTGAGTAGCGACCAACAATTGGTATTAGAGCTAGGGTTTTGCCTCTGTGTATTTGGTATTAGTTTAATTATGCACATGTCATGCATAATTTAGGCAGGATAATAGTAGGATGTGCTAACTTTGTGGATGCAGGATCCAACTATTATGGCTTATAGATATTGTGTGTGTGATTGAACCCTTGGACATGTCAAGGGTATTTTATTGTGTGTGCATGATTGTATTATAAAATACAACAAGAGCTATATTTAGTTTCATTAGGATTTTATTTTTGATCTAGATACATGTACATTCCTTCGAGGAATATAGGATCGAAAAATGTAAAATTCTATTTATGTCGCGGATTGAATCTTGCAAGGCGTGGAACCTTTTGAGGACCAGAGGCGCAGCGGAACAAGGAGCAAGATGGATGCGACAACTAGACAGATGGCAGCAGCTAGGGTTGGCGACACACGGAGGACAGCGATAGATAAAAGCCATAATAGTTGAAAATTAGTTTTTCTATTTATTGCTTTTTATGCTGTGTTGTATGTGCTTGTTAGTATGCATGCTAAGTAGGCTAGCATAGTCAAAATTCCTCACTTTAAATAACTAAGTGGGAGAGGGATTTATTTTTTAAATAAATTCCACGGTCTCCATTACTGGTTTATAAGTGATGCAACAAGCTTGCGCGTTGGCTCTGAGTGCCTTCCTCCATATCGGATGAGCTTGTTTGCAGATCACTAGCTTAAACTTCCATTTTGGATGACTATAGGAAGTTAATTAAGAGCGTGTGATCTTCCCCATCGGAAAGGGCACAATCTTATTAATGGACTTAGTGTCAAGTAATGGTATACACTTAGGCACGTCTAATAGTATCCTCCCCATCGGAGTCACTGCTATTATTTGTGTAGCCAAAGAAAACCAACTATTAATTTGTTAAATAAATAGGTTGACAAGATAATAAAATTAAAAATTCCTCTTACAAATGATTGATTTTGTATACGTCCACACTATCGTAACATACAAAATTCAACGGTGTTTGAGGTAATTTTATTTTGTCATAAAGATTTATTGATAAGATAATTAATGGGTAAAACCCTCCTCTTACAAATGTTTAAACTTTGTGTACGTCCACACTATCGTGGCATGCAAAATTTATGGTATTTGAGGTGTTGGTGAATTTAAATAAAATTGTTTGAGGAATCAATGTTATTTTAAATTCAAAAAGTTTTGACCAAATATTTGATCAAAGACAGATCAACTATTAATTTTATTCATCATAAAGTAAAGTTGACGAGATAATAAAATTAATGGATAAAATATCCTCTTTGATTTTGTATACGTCCACACTATCGTGGCATACAAAATTCATGGGGATTTTAAAGAATTGATCTTGACCAAATATTTTCGTGATTCTTAGGATTTAAAATATTTGTCAATCCCCTAGTTGTTATACTATAGAAAAGACTTAGTAGTCCCAATTGTAATGATTGGAAATAGGACTTGGACATTAAGGTAGACTGTCTTCTTAGAACTAAGAACAATATAGGTGTATTTAATTCATTAATTGAAACATGTTTAGTGGTGTTATCTACCAGTACCTGAAGTGTAGATACAGATATCACTAATCATGTCTGCAATTCATTGCAGGGTTCCAGGAAACCCGACAACTATATGAAAAGGAAAACACTGTCTGCATTGGCACTACTACAAAAGTAGCAGCTGTTGCAGTGGGAGAGGTTTATTCTCTAATAGGAATAAAATATGGATTATTAGTAATTGTCTTTACGTACTAAGTTTAGAAAGAACCTGATTTCAGTTTCTAAACTATTAATAGATATAGTGTCTATTTTGATAACAAAGCTGTTATCAAGAAAAATAGAGAAATTATCTATTCTGGTATGTTGGTTGACAATTTATAATCCAATAACACCCACGATGCAATAAATAGAAATTAGTAACACATCTTCTAACTTTAAGAGAAAGCAACCTTCGGAAATGAACCAATTATATCTTTGGCATCTAAGGCTAGGTTATATTAACTTGAGTAGAATTCATTGGTAGCTAATGAACTTTTGGGTTCATTGGTAGTGGAAATCTTTCCAACCTGCGAGTTTTACTTGGAAGGAAAAATAACCGAGAAGCTTTTAAGTATAAGGGGTATGGAGCCAAAGATACATTGGAATTGGTTCATTCTGATTTGTGCGATCCTATGATTATCCAGACAAGAGGTAGTATCGTATCGAATATTTCGTCTGTTTTATAGACAACTATTCAAGATACAAATACATTTACTTAATGTACCGCAAGACTAAGTGCCTTGATTAGTTCAAAGAGTACAAGGCTGATGCGGAGAAACGTTAAAGTAAAAGTATCAAGTCACTTTGGTAAGATCGTAGTGGCAAGTACTTCTTGGGATAATTTAGGAGTCACTTATCAAAAAGTAGGGATTTAATCACAACTAACTGCACCTGGTACACTCCAACAGAATGGTATAGTAGAAAGAAGGTATAGGACTCTTATGAAATAATTAGATTGATGATGAGTTATTCAGAAAATTACCAAGTTCATTTTAAGGATATACTCTGAAAAAGAAAGTGAACATAGTACCTTCCAAATTCATAACTCTCTACTCATATAGAATTGTTGAATAGGCGTAAGCCTATTTTGAAGCATATTCGGATTTGGGAAGTCTAGCACATATGCTGAAGAGAGATAATGATAAGTTGGATAGGAATTCACTTGTTTGTGGGTTATCCTAGAGAAACGAAAGTAGGTTTATAGTCTTAAAAATCATAAGGTCATTGTTAGCATCAATGACTGTTTTTTTTAGAATAAGACTATATAATGAACCACAAGCCCATAAGTAAATTTGTTCTTAATAAAAGACACGTCTAATCTAGTACCAACTGTACAAGATAAAATATCACAAGAAACTGCAACACGTATCATAATTGATACATAATTATAGACAGTGCATCATCATAGTGGGAGGGTTGTCAAACAACCTAAAAGATTCATGTTTTGGAAAAATCTTTGGACTTGATCCCAAATGAACATGAGCTTGATCTCGGACATATGATGAAGCACTCCAAGATAAAGATGCAGCATCTTGGCAAAGAGCAATGAATACAGAATTAGAATATATGTATTCTAATAAAATCTGGAAGCTTGCTGAACTACCAGATGGTGTAAAAGTCATTGGGTGAAAATAGGTCTACAATAGGAAAAGATGGATAGACAGGAAGGTGGAAACTTTCAAAGCAAGGCTTGATGAAAAAGGAAACTTTTTCACTGGTAGTCATGCTTAAGTCTATCCGGATTCTTTTTGGCAAGTGGATGTCAAGACAGCATTCCTTAATGGAAGTCTTGAAGAAAGCATCCATATAAAGCAACCAGAAGGGATCATTGCAAAGGGCAAAGAGCATCTTGTGTGAGCTCAATCAGTCTATGGACTGAGGCAAAGCTTCAAGGTCTTGGAACATCCGGTTTATCAAAGTAATCCAGACCTATGGATTTATTTAGTAACCAGATAAGTCTTGTGTATACAAAAAGTGTGATGGAAACGTGGTGGTATTTTTTGTACTATACGTAGATAACATTTTTGGTAGTTGGAAACAATATCAAAGTGTTGTCAGAAGTAGACTCTATTAGTCAAAACTTTTCCGGTGCATGTGATTTATGATTATCCGCTAGTAGACTCTATGGATTTTGTAGGATTATATTTTTTTATGATCAAAGTGTAGGGACTTGCATAATAGAGACCAAGCCCTAAGAATCACCTCTTTTAGTCACTCACCCACCAGAGCTAGAACCTAGCCTAACTACACATGAAACCTTGTTTGATGATTTACTCACTTTGATGATTTATGTAGGTAAAATTTCATTTGATATATTTGAAGCTACTAATCAATATTTTCTAGAGCATGTTTTTGGTAGGGCATATTTTTCATAGTAACCACATAGACAATTTCATGGGAACCATTTGAAGATGGGCATATTCAATGATGGCCTAAGACCTAGAGCAAGCAAGTAACTTACTCCTCCAGGAGCGAAGTTTAAGACAGATGCAGGGCTAGGAACCCTTAGCAATAGGGTTCTAAAGGAGAGGGCCGGGGGGGGGGGGGGGGGGGGGGGAATATCATCCGATTAAAAACTTTTCTTTAAAGAAAACTTATCGAGTATGCAATGAAAATTGATATAAGAAATTTAAAAGAAAAATGGAACTTTTGATTTTTACTTGGTTTGGAGCCCAATCGACTCCTACTCCAAGTACCCATGATCCGCTGGATCGTATCGATGAGTAAATTCACTATATATTTATATTGTACAACTAAAATGTGTAGTTACAATAGTATGCAAGTATAATAAATATATCGACAAAGAATGAATGCAATGAAGTATTGGTTGTCAGAGAGTCGAAGTAGTTGGAGCTTGCACATGCAGTAGAAGTACAAACAGATACAGCATGGTGAAGAATTGTCATACCTAACTCGAAGCTCGAGATCTTATTTTATAGGAATTGTTCAATCGACTGAAACCATGTTCGGTCGACTGAACCTATCAATTGACTGAACCTATTATTTGATTGAACCTTATACTGATTGACTGAACTTTGTACCCTTCCTTCTTTGCCTAGATATGATCTATCCAATCCCATAAATCATGGGGTTCGGTTGACTGATCTAGCTTATTAGTTGACTGATCCTCAATTCTACCTTTTCTACATTGATTCAATCTAATCTCCATCATTTACCAAAATTAGATCGATTGACTGAACAGCTTATCCGATCAATCAATAATTCTATGTTTACAACTTTTTAGAACATGATCATACAAATAGGTCAATCAAACTGCCTTTTCAGTCAATCGAACACTTAGTCAACTCAAACTTTGTTCAATCTACAAAATAAAGTTAGTGCAATATAATAATATATTGGAGATTGTATGACCGTCTAGAAGGGAGATTGGATAGATGGTGCCCCTAAGTTGATCACTTCCTACGTATTCGTTGGTGCACAGCAGAAAATAAATAAATATGAATACAAATACAAATATAAAATCTAAAGACTAAGAAAAAAATGGAAACCGCTAACACGTTTCCTTTAACGTGGTTCAGAGATTAGGGCTCCTACTCCATGATTGTCTGTAAGGTGGACGATCCCTCAATCCTTCAGTTTAGTCCCCGGCAAACTCTAGCTATTTCAAGTCTCCTTGTGGGTAGAGAAATGGGTGGAGAAACCTCACCACAACTCCAACCAATACCTCTTGGATACAAAGAAAACCTTGAGCACTTAGTAACAACTAATTAGGGTTAACCACATCTAATTTCGTCAACTTTGGCCAACCATCCCAAGCTCCATTATATAGAGCTTTGAAGAAATAGCCTTGCTATTTTTACCGTTACCAGTCAACTGGTTCTTGCACCAGTCAACTGGAACTTGGCCAACGACTCTCCGACAGCTCTATAATGACTGATTCCTGCCATTCGGGCATAGAAATTGTCTGTGCTCTACCCCAATCGATTGGTCCCAATACCAATCGACTAGTAAAGACCTAAACATAGGGTTTTCCTTCCCGATCACATTTCTCTTGCACTCAGACCCTCATGACTCACTTAACTCTTCTTCACAGTTTAAACCTCTTGCCTTCAAGCCTACTTCCTTTGGCTTTCATCCCTCAAATGCAATCAAGCTCGCGGCTCGTCCCCAATGTCATCCTTCGCGTATGCCTCAAACTCGCTTCCCTCGGCCCTTATCTTTGCAGCCTTATCCATAGTTCCTCGGATGCTCTATCCTTCATGAGACCCGAAGCCATCACGCTGAGTCATATGTGTATTCTACAAACCTACACACTCATATACACATATCAAATACAAGGGTAAACCTTAACCTAAACCATTTGCCCAAACATCAAAACACATGGTCACACGGACCATTAGGATTACTCCAACATAATAGTCCTGTAAAACATAGTTAGATAGATATGAAAGTTCATTAATGAGATAGTTAGGACTATCTTGATCTCAACTTAAAAACCTCCATTTGTTTCTTTAGTTGGCTCAACTACTAAGGTTTGTCCCTATTCGGACACGACCTTACCGTACTCCCTCCAAGAGCTTACCTCACTCACCTACCAAACATCTTGTAAAATACCGGAAATAGGCGAATATTAATAAGGGAATTTTCTGAAATTTTTAGAAATTTTTCGGAAATTTTTCGGAGCTCGTATGGACGAGTTAACGGGGATGAAAACGGGGTCCGGAAAAGCCTGTTTAGGCTACCCTGTTTTAATGAGGAAAAGTTTTAATTTTTTCTTTTCCTTTTCTTTTTCTTTTTTCTTCTTTTTCTCTGGTTTTCTCCGACGCTGAACCCGCGTGCCGACTTCTTCCTCTTCGCGCGCCCGACGCCACCGAGCCCTAACCGCTCGAGGCGATTCTTCATCCCCTCTCCTCTCCCGAGCCGATCTTCACTTCTTCCCTCTTCTCATCTTTCTCTCCTTCTCTGCCGAGCCGGTCGAGCCACCACCCGTCCACCTCTTTCGAGCGCCGGCAGCCGACCTTCCCCACTGCTCTCGGCCGACACCGTTCAACAACGCCAGCGTTCATTGGGTTGTGCCCTAGCGCCGCTGCCTCCCTTGCCCTATTGCGTTTTCCGGTCGCCACAGCCGATGCCGACGGACCAGAGCAACACTGTGCCCTAGATTTGCAGCGCCGCCGACCCACTCTGCCCTAGTTATCTCCGACACTGCCCTCTTGCAGTGTGCTTCGCTCGCCACCGCCCTTATGATCTAGTGCTGGTCGGCCAGCCGTCGAGTGCCAGTAGCCACCTTGTTATCGGCTTGAGTGTCTGGCACTAGGGTTTCCAGCAGCAGCCTTGTCCGGTCCTTGGTCGTTGCAGGCAGTAAAGGAAGAGGTAAAGTGCTCAGGTTATGTTGGAAATTAGGGTTGTGGTTTGATTCCTGTGGTTGATCTCAGTTCTTGATTCTTGCTTGGACAGTTGGTGGAGTTTCCTGCTTGAGCAGCAACCTCTGTCTCCAGCAAAATCTTTGGTCCAACAATCCTAAGGTAAGGGTTTGGAGTGTGGTTGATTTGGCACGTTCTTGATACATGTTGTTTTAGGTATGATTGTTTTGGTTGTAGGTGAATTATACTGGATGGTTAGGTTGATTAGGGTTTACCCTAATTTAGCCTTAAGGATTTTAATTAGCCATTTATTTGGATTGTAGCTAAATAAAAGAAATAATATACACATTGATACCACAGGACTTTGACGCGAGACGATCATCTTGACGGCGAATTGGGACCGATTTGGACCTTCCGATAGGAGGCGGGTACCTCTTGACTTATCTTTTATGATATTGTCTTTGGATATGCATAGTATTTTATAACTACAAGCAATGAACATGTTTGTCTTTGGTATGTCACTGTTTGATATCCATAGCATGTTAGGTTTATCGCCTGTGACGTATCCGTGCTTATATCATGTGATTTATTGCTGTGAGTACTGTATTACCATAAGTATCTTAATTTCTAGAATAAGTGACATACCATGTTTTACTGAGGTTAGGACTAGGTTCTGGACTTTTGGTTTCAGTCATGTGTATCAAGATTGTCTGATACTTAGGTTTTATGCCATGACTGGCTTGTGTACCTCTATTTGTATATCATATATTATTCGTGTACCTAGACCTTGATTCTTGATATGTGCATATTGTTGGTACGTATGTTATGGAAGGAGATATGTTTAGGATCTAGGTTGCTATACCATAGAGGACCTATATGCCCTAGATCCGTGGATTGACCTACTGATACTGCAGTACCCATTTTGTATATATGGATATGGTTATGTTGATCAGTTTTTGTTATGCATAGTGACATGCATCATGATTGCATGCTGTGCGATTGTCGGCTCCACTATGGTTGAGCCCATCGCCAGTTACATGTACTGCACACACCACCACTCATGGATTAGTGGTATATCAGACAGGTGTGTGGCGGTTCCTGCTTGTTTAGCTCCGGTCCGAGGAATCGGCGTGGTAGGCGAGCCCGCCTGTTTAGCTCACGGGCATTTAAGAGTAATGTAGTAGCCGTAGACGGTGGACTCTGTTTGCTCCGTTGGTCGTGACTCGGCGTGGTGGCAGCAGAGATTTCCTCCCGTCATCGTGTCCGGGAGATGAGAGCATTGAGCTCCCCCATTTATGATTTGGGGTCACAGGACAGGAGTACTCCGACAGCATCCCGTCCACTCGGTCACTCATCAGGAGTAGTGACGACAGGGTGCACGGTTGTCACAGCCCTACCCACTTGGTCTCACCATTTGTGTGTGAGATGACTGACTGGCGTTAGGGGTGACCAGGACGCATCATTAGCATCATATGCATTGATACATTTATATTTTTATGATTGTGTTTGCTGCATTTGGTTGTTGCATTTTGGTTGGATACATACTTTTGACCTGCATACAGGATTATTGACACTTTCGGTTTGACGACCCTTTTTGTCTGGATAGGAGTTCCTGGTGAGTACAGCTTCCTCAGTTACCTTTCAGTTTTTGCGTATTCCCTATATATGATTAGGAAGCTGTATTCCATGTTTGTTGCTGTTAGATATATCTTACTACTCATGTCCATTGGTATTCGCTGAGTTGTTGAACTCACCCCCGTTGATATTATCTTTTTCAGGTACCAGGTTGGTTTTGGTGTCGCTTGGAGTATCCTGTCTGCTGGTCCCCATGTCACATCAGAGGACTTATCGATTTCACGTATGTTTTGTTTGTTTATGTATCAGTTTGTTTAGCTCTGTACTCCGGTTTTGTTTTTGGAGTGTTGATGTCGTTATGTGGTATTTTGTATTTGTTATTGGTTGTGTAAGCCTAGCCGGCGCGGTTTGTGTTTTGGTTTTGCACAAGTGAGTGGGTGCTTTATTTTAATGCGTGGTGGTGTCGACGGAATTTGATATTAAGCTCGTGGTGTTTGTTTTCTTTTATTGTTATTATTCCGGCCGCATGTGGCTGGGGTATATAGTGCTTGTAGAAAAGTTTGATTGTCCGTCTGGGGAGATCTTGCCGAAATTTCTTGAGACGGAGACTCCTCAGGCGTGACAATTAGTGGTATCGAGCGGTATCGATACTTGCTATGTGTTACGGACTTTAGATTTATCGATTTCAATTTATTTGGTATCGAGAGATCGACTTACGTGTCTTATTTTCGGTGTTTGATTTTGTGTTTTGGTTTTCTCGATGTGACTTTTCGAGACTTGAAGGACATCTCCAAGCTATAGAAGGTATGTTGGTATACTGTTATCCTATTATTTAGTTAGTGTATGCATTGTTGACTGTGATAGTTATGACACTTTGTATCTGGTATCTGTCTGATGTTGTAGCCATATTATATGTGATGGGATAGTCACTGATCTTGATCGACCTTAATAGAGATTAAGGAATATAATCTCTGTTGATTTTTCATATTTTACCATTAGTAGTATTAACTTTAGTTACTACTAATTGGTTATGAGATGGAGGCACATACCAGCCTCTGTTGTTATTAGTGTGTAGTAGATAGTACCTTCATATTCATGTTGACTAGTCAGTAGAATACCGATATACTTTAGTTAGTTTTCATCGGTAGATGATTATTGTACTCTGGTTAGATCGGTCAATAGAAAACTGATTTACACATATTGACTAGGGTTAGTCGTGGGTTGATTTACCCTAGACGCTTGTAGAGGTTTTATTGGTTCTTGATTAGTTAGTAGATGACCGATTAGTTTTGTTGATCCGATCAGTAGGGGATTGGCCTACTTTACTTTTAGATGTTTGAATCTTGGGTTATTCGTGCTTAGTTGGATAACTTGAGCACAACGAGTACCTAGCTTATACTGATGTGGGAAAGGGTTGAACTAGCCATATACTATTGATGATTTGGTCAGTCGATAGAGGATCGATGTATCCTATTCCATGGGTACTGTAATTTTAGACTGTATGTACCTAATTGGATAACTTAAAAGATGACATAGGGTTTATGTGGTAGATTGGATTAAATATGCTGATTTTGCATATCTATGAAGTGTGTATATGATTGATATGAGTGGAAGAAGTTCTATGATGGATAGTTCATTTGTGGATAGTGAGATATTCCCATCTAGATATGGTTATTGTAGATTTCTTGTGGATTATAGCTATTTAGTTAGTTGTACGTGCCTGATTGACATATTTGAGGTATCTTGTTGATTATGTGTGATTTGTGAATGCACCTGGGTTTTAGTATGCCTTATTGGAAGTATATGTTGATTATACTCTTGGCATATGTGTATATTTGTCATGTGAGTGTTGTTTGAGGGGTATTGTTGATTTTACCTACGATGGTATATGCACACGGGTTCGGTATACATTGTTGGAGGTATCACGGTGATTTATACCTATGATGTGAGTATTTTTGGTGTGTACTAATTGGAGGAGTATGTCGATCATACTTATGTTGTGTGTGCACGTGTGCCAGATGTATGGTTGGTAGAATCATAATGACTATACCTATGTTGAATGTAGAAGGTTAAATGTCTACATTATGATATTGGTTGTTTTACCCTGTCAACTAATTCTCCCATTAGTAGGTGACCGACCCACTAGGAGGATGATAGAGTTGACTATGGATTTGATTTACTTATTGGGTGGGTTATACCCTAGGCTACCCGCAGTGATCTGTGGTAGAGAGATCTTGTGCAGTCTCTAGCTAGATAGTTAGGTACTTTGGGCACTTTTGTATTGTTGTGGTAGAGCGTAGCTCCCATATGTTATGGATCGTTTGTGGTAGAGCGTAGCTTCCACATATTCTGGATTTCCACATATTATTGTTTGTTTGTGGTGGAGCGTTGCTCCCACATATTACGGATTGTTTGTGGTAGAACGTTGCTCTCACATATGTGGTATTTCGTGTGATAGAGCATTGCTCTCACACTCGAGGTTCTATTCTTTGGTGATTATATATCGTTGGTGATCAGATTCCTGATTTGTTGTTGAGGATCTTGTGGTTAGGAATGTCTGTGATACGGACATTATGTGTCTTGGTTTTACCATTAGTGTTTGTGGTGCCCTAGATGTTATCATGGACTCGATGATTTGGGTATCCCTAGGATGTTTGGATTGGTTTCTATTGACTTTGCTGACGTTGTGGTGATCTATTTCTGATCCGAGGTGAGTCACGTGCACCACCTTTGCATAGATCTAGAGATTGTCTCGACGAGAACATCTATATGCGACGATCAGTAGTGCGTGTTTTGGGTGTCTTCTGTGAGATGTTTGAGACACATGATGACCAGTAGGAGTATACTGTGGTTCCACAGGAGATCGAGGTTGTTACCGTTGAGAGTAAACGGAGTCTATAGAAGAGGCTCGCAACTTCCTTTGTTTGGCTCGATATTTCCGGAGATACGTTGAGGGTTTCTCACGGTTAGCTATGTCACTGACACGCCTGACCAGGAAAGGCGTGAAGTTCATGTGATCCGAGGACTACGAGACCAGCTTCCAAGAGCTGAAGCGGAGATTAGTATCGACTTCAGTTTTGGTTTTACTTTCTGGAGAGGACGGATATGTCCTCTACACCGACGCATCTATTCAGGGTTTGAGCGCTGTTCTGATGCAGCACGATAGAGTAGTTTCCTATGCTTCTCGTCGGTTGAAGAAACATGAGAAGAACTACCCTGTACATGATCTGGAGCTAGTCGCTATTATTTTTGCCCTGAAGATTTGGCGGCATTACCTGTATGATATTATTACATTGAGATTCTCACTGACCATGAGAGTCTCAAATATCTGTTCACTCAGCAAGAACTTAATCTACGACAGAGGAGATGGATGAAGTTCCTGAAGGATTACGATTTGTACCATTAGCTATCACCCGAGGAAAGCTAATATGGTTACCGATGCACTTAGCCGGAAGTCTAGAGTGACTTTGGCTTGCCACCGAGTTGTGGTCACAGACTGGTTACCATGGTTTCTCAGTCGTCGATCAGGACAAGGATCCGAGAGCCCTATGCTGTATTTGCGGGTTATTTGCAGCCAGATAGCTTCCGGGTAGCAGACCGAGTTTATACGAGACGAGGAGGGTATTATATACTTCCGAGGTAGATTATGCGTACCTCAATCTCATCCGGTTTTATAAGAGTTACTTCCGGAGGCTCATCGCTTATGATTTGCTGTCCACCCAGGCGGTACCTGCGTGTACCAAGATTTGAGGTGTTTCTATTGGTGGAACGACATGAAGGAAGACATCATGGATTTTGTAGCTAGATGTCTTGTCCGTCAGCAGGTGAAGGCCGAGCACCAGATACCTGTCGGTTTATTTCAGTGGATTCCTATTCCCGAGTGGAAATGGGAACATATTACCATGGACTTTGTGGTGAGTTTGCCGAGGACATGATGAGACCATGACGCGATTTGGGTAATCTTTGATCAATTACCCAAATCCGCGCACGTTTTGGCTAATCGGAGGACAGATTCCCTGGATCGATTGGTAGATCTGTTTTGTCGGGGGATCATCAGATCATGTGGTGTCCCGTTGATTATTATTTCGGATGGAGACCCCGATTCACGTCTCGTTTTTTTGACAGAGTCTGCAGTAGGCCTTTGGGCACGCAACTCTGTTTCAGTACAACTTTCCATCCGCAGACGGATGGACTGTTAGAGCGGACCATTCAGACTCTAGAGGACTTGCTGAGGTTTTGTGTATTGGATTTTAGGGGCAGTTGGGAGGACCATTTGCCATTAGTAGAGTTCGCCTACAACAACAGTTTTCATTCGCCTGTCTAGATGACACCGTTTGAGGCGTTATATGGTAGACCTTGTCGGACACCCAACCTCTAGGATGAGGTTGGGGAGGCCCAGTTGTTGGGACCTCATAAAGCTCAGCAGAACGAAGAGTTGGTCCGTATTATCAGACGGAGAATGTTAGAGGCGCAGGATCACCAGAAGTGTTATGTTGATCGGAGACGCAGACCCCTAGCGTTCTCTATTGGCGATCATGTATTTCTGCGAGATTCACCCACGAAAGGAGTAAAGAGATTTGGCCAGAGATAAGCTAGCTCCGCGATACATTGGACCTTTCCAGATCTTGGAGAGGATTGGAGCGGTAGCTTATCGTTTGATACTACCATCGTTCCTGTCAGGTGTTCACGATGTATTCCATGTGTGGTATATATCCAACTCGACAGATTTGTTGGCAGATATCTCAGTTCCTATTCAGCCTGACGTCACCTATGAGGAGGTTCCGGTACGGATTCTCGACCGGAAAGAGTGTCAGTTGCGGAACAAGACTATCCGGCTGGTTAAAGTCGGATGGCAGCATCATTCGAACGAGGAGGCTACTTGGGAGCTCGAGGATACTATCCGAGCTCGATATCCTCATCTTTTCACTTGAGGTATGTGATTTGTTTACCGTTCGGCATTTATACTTTATATATGTTGTTAGTACTTGCTGATGGTAGAAACGAAATTTGGGGACCAAATTTTTATTAGTGGGGGAGAATGTAAAATACCGAAAATAGGCGAATATTAATAAGGGAATTTTCCGGAATTTTTAGAAATTTTTCGGAAATTTTTCGGAGCTCGTATGGACAAGTTAACGGGGATGAAAACGGGGTCCGGAAAAGCCTGTTTAGGCTACCCTGTTTTAATGAGGAAAAGTTTTAATTTTTTCTTTTCCTTTTCTTTTTCTTTTTTCTTCTTTTTCTCTGGTTTTCTCCGACGCTGAACCCGCGTGCCGACTTCTTCCTCTTCGCGCGCCCGACGCCACCGAGCCCTAACCGCTCGAGGCGATTCTTCATCCCCTCTCCTCTCCCGAGCCGATCTTCACTTCTTCCCTCTTCTCATCTTTCTCTCCTTCTCTGCCGAGCCGGTCGAGCCACCACCCGTCCACCTCTTTCGAGCGCCGGCAGCCGACCTTCCCCACTGCTCTCGGCCGACACCGTTCAACAACGCCAGCGTTCATTGGGTTGTGCCCTAGCGCCGCTGCCTCCCTTGCCCTATTGCGTTTTCCGGTCGCCACAGCCGATGCCGACGGACCAGAGCAACACTGTGCCCTAGATTTGCAGCGCCGCCGACCCACTCTGCCCTAGTTATCTCCGACACTGCCCTCTTGCAGTGTGCTTCGCCCGCCACCGCCCTTATGATCTAGTGCTGGTCGGCCAGCCGTCGAGTGCCAGTAGCCACCTTGTTATCGGCTTGAGTGTCTGGCACTAGGGTTTCCAGCAGCAGCCTTGTCCGGTCCTTGGTCGTTGCAGGCAGTAAAGGAAGAGGTAAAGTGCTCAGGTTATGTTGGAAATTAGGGTTGTGGTTTGATTCCTGTGGTTGATCTCAGTTCTTGATTCTTGCTTGGACAGTTGGTGGAGTTTCCTGCTTGAGCAGCAACCTCTGTCTCCAGCAAAATCTTTGGTCCAACAATCCTAAGGTAAGGGTTTGGAGTGTGGTTGATTTGGCACGTTCTTGATACATGTTGTTTTAGGTATGATTGTTTTGGTTGTAGGTGAATTATACTGGATGGTTAGGTTGATTAGGGTTTACCCTAATTTAGCCTTAAGGATTTTAATTAGCCATTTATTTGGATTGTAGCTAAATAAAAGAAATAATATACACATTGATACCACAGGACTTTGACGCGAGACGATCATCTTGACGGCGAATTGGGACCGATTTGGACCTTCCGATAGGAGGCGGGTACCTCTTGACTTATCTTTTATGATATTGTCTTTGGATATGCATAGTATTTTATAACTACAAGCAATGAACATGTTTGTCTTTGGTATGTCACTGTTTGATATCCATAGCATGTTAGGTTTATCGCCTGTGACGTATCCGTGCTTATATCATGTGATTTATTGCTGTGAGTACTGTATTACCATAAGTATCTTAATTTCTAGAATAAGTGACATACCATGTTTTACTGAGGTTAGGACTAGGTTCTGGACTTTTGGTTTCAGTCATGTGTATCAAGATTGTCTGATACTTAGGTTTTATGCCATGACTGGCTTGTGTACCTCTATTTGTATATCATATATGATTCGTGTACCTAGACCTTGATTCTTGATATGTGCATATTGTTGGTACGTATGTTATGGAAGGAGATATGTTTAGGATCTAGGTTGCTATACCATAGAGGACCTATATGCCCTAGATCCGTGGATTGACCTACTGATACTGCAGTACCCATTTTGTATATATGGATATGGTTATGTTGATCAGTTTTTGTTATGCATAGTGACATGCATCATGATTGCATGCTGTGCGATTGTCGGCTCCACTATGGTTGAGCCCATCGCCAGTTACATGTACTGCACACACCACCACTCATGGATTAGTGGTATATCAGACAGGTGTGTGGCGGTTCTGCTGTTTGGCTCCGTTGGTCTGAGGAATCGGCGTGGTAGCTGGCAGACAGTTCCGCTCTGTTTGGCTCCGCTGGCATTTAGAGTAACAGTGTAGTAGCCGGCAGACGGTGGACTCTGTTTGGCTCCGTTGGTCAGGTGACTCAGCGTGGTAGCCGGCAGAGATTTCCTCCCCGTCATCGTGTACCGGGAGATGAGAGCATTGAGCTCCCCCATTTATGATTTGGGGTCACAGGACAGGAGTACTCCGACAGCATCCCGTCCACTCGGTCACTCATCAGGAGTAGTGACGACAGGGTGCACGGTTGTCACAGCCCTACCCACTCGGTCTCACCATTTGTGTGTGAGATGACTGACTGGCGTCAGGGGTGACCAGGACGCATCATTAGCATCATATGCATTGATACATTTATATTTTTATGATTGTGTTTGCTGCATTTGGTTGTTGCATTTTGGTTGGATACATACTTTTGACCTGCATACAGGATTATTGACACTTTCGGTTTGACAACCCTTTTTGTCTGGATAGGAGTTCCTGGTGAGTACAGCTTCCTCAGTTACCTTTCAGTTTTTGCGTATTCCCTATATATGATTAGGAAGCTGTATTCCATGTTTGTTGCTGTTAGATATATCTTACTACTCATGTCCATTGGTATTCGCTGAGTTGTTGAACTCACCCCCGTTGATACTATCTTTTTCAGGTACCAGGTTGGTTTTGGTGTCGCTTGGAGTATCCTGTCTGCTGGTCCCCATGTCACATCAGAGGACTTATCGATTTCACGTATGTTTTGTTTGTTTATGTATCAGTTTGTTTAGCTCTGTACTCCGGTTTTGTTTTTGGAGTGTTGATGTCGTTATGTGGTATTTTGTATTTGTTATTGGTTGTGTAAGCCTAGCCGGCTAGCAGTTTGTGTTTTGGTTTTGGTACAGCCGAGTGGGCTGCTTTATTTTTAACTGCGTGGTGGTGTCAGCCAGAGGCTGAATTTGATATTAACTGCGTGGTGTTTGTTTTCTTTTATTATTATTATTCCAGCTGCATGTGGCTGAGGTATATAGTGCTTGTAGAAAAGTTTCAGATTGTCCGCCGTACAGGGGAGATGCTGCCGAAATTTCTTCGGACAGAGACTCCTCTGGGGCGTGACACATCTGGTCCTCCAAACATATTTAGACTTTCTCTGCTCAATGTTTGATTGCTTGATCCACTAAGACTTTTTGTACAATACTAAATTAACACAACAACAATAATAGTAATGTAAAATAATGTTAGTAAAATTATGCAAAATATCTTATCTTCTAACCATTCAATCATACGTGCTTAGAGTTCACTCCTCCAAGGCTTCTCATTACCTAGGGTTACCTCCCCCCAGGATTTTTCATTGTCTAACTTCATTCACCAGGATTTCACTACCTAACTTCACTCACTAGGGCCTAGATTCACTCACTAAGAAGTTTTCTTGGAGTCTATTCCTCCAAGACTTCTCATTATCTAGGGTTATATATCCCTAGGATTTTCCTCTTTCTAAGTATCAGGCCACCTTGACCTACTTGGACTTGCTAATCACTCGATAGACTACTCACCCTTACAGTCACTCGGTAGACTACTCACCATTGCAGTTACTTAGTAGACTACTCACTATTTATCAGTCATCTGGTCAAACTTGACCTGAGTAGGCTTCTCACTTGATTAGGTCAACCTTGACAAAGCTCTATTAAACATATTATCATACATCAAAACCCTAGAACTCGATTGTACCAACACAAATATGGAGTTACCATAAAATTACAATGTCATATCACCCTAATACTAGTGGCAATGGAGTTATCAAATAGAGAAATCAAGAATATCCTAGAGAAGACTGTGCTATATCCAAAAAGATTAGTGATGTGCGTAGATTTTATATACTTTTATGCATGTTTTGATGCACATTTACATACTTTGAGCATGCTTGATCTATGCATTTTTTGTACTTCCAGTTTTCCTTTTAGCATATTTACTCTTTTTGTTTGGAGATCTGCTTTTGTGCATTTTCTGTACACATGAGTCGAATTTGGGTAAATATTCTACATTCTTGGACAAATTCATGAGCTAAGCATGGGAGAAAGCACCTGGCCGTGTACCAGACACGGCCCTGCATTGGTAGGGAGCTCTGGCCGTGTGGAGTTCAGAGGTCGTGTGGCAGCAACAGCAAAGGAAGAAGGCCTGGGCGTGTGAACCTCACACAGCCGTGCCAAGTTTTGAAGCAAATCAGAGTTCAATCCTTACATGGCCGTGTGGATCTACATGGCTGTGTAAGGTTTCCAGAGACCAAGAAGGCCCTGGCCGTGTGCATCACACGGCTGTGCAGGGTTCCCAGCGCTTAAAAGTGTTCTGGTCGTGTGCACCACACGGCCGTGCCAGGATTCCAGAAGCTGGGGCAGTCCAGGCCGTGTGGATCTACACGGTCGTGCTTGGAGGTCTTGATGGGAGTTGTCCACGGCCGTGTACCACACATGGCCGTGTATAGATGGTAGAGAGGGGAAAGGCTCTGGCTGTGTGAACCTCACACAGCCATGCCTCGGGGCCGTGTGGCGCCCAAAAGCCTCCCTCTATTTAAAGCCTCCTTCGAGATTTAAAAGGGGATCTTCTCCCCTTTGGGAGAAAGCAAGATTTGGTGGATTCCTCCCATTCTTGGGAGAATTTTTAGGCGATCTACAAGGAGATCTTGGCGAATTCGACTCTGGGAGCGAGGATTGGATCCGAAGATGGAGCTATATTGTAGATATAGTCCTTTCTTTCCTCTTCTTGGATTGGGACTGAAGAATGCTTGTAATCTTCTTATCTTTGGTTTTCTTCCTTCGTTTTATGGAGTAGATCTATTTGTTCTAGGATGGAGGGAGTATTTGTGAGATAAATTGATGTAAATCTTGTGGATTTGTCATTTCTTTATTTCTATGATGTTGCCTAGTTTGTATCGATTGGATCTTGAATGATTAATTGTGATTAGGGCTTAATTCTCATTCTTTATTGATTGTTTGGATATCTTGTAGACTTTGTAAAGATTAACCCTCACTCGATTTTCCGAGGGATCCACGTGACAGGTGCAAGCCTGTGTAAGGACGTTTGAGGGATCACCTTGAAGGGGAAATGAGATTATTCAAGAGGGTAGGATAGATTTTATGATTCAATCCTTGTATCTTTATAGGTTAAGAAGCTATGAACTTCTATGTTGGTATCCGAGAGAAGCATAGTAATAGGTGCAATCCTGTGTAAGGACAACGTAGGTTCATATCTAATTGATCACATTTAGGTACATTTATCAATCCTATGTCGGTTATCTATTGCAAGAGAGAACCGGCAACCTTCTACAAATATTAGACAATTGAGAAATAAGAATTGGTAAACCATATACATTCAAGAGATTTTACAAAGAAACCAAAACTCCTAGAACCTCCCTTTATCATAACTCAAACCCCAAACTCTTGTTTCTTAATCTTTCATTTTAGATTTGTTTTTCATCTTAGCATTTGAAACCAATTGATTAGTTGTTTAGCTAATTCGCTTTGAGATATTTCTAGTGCTTATTCCAGTCCCTGTGGATACGATAATCTTTTATATTACTTGCGACATTTCCGTACACTTGCGGAGCGTAACAAGTTTTTGGCGCCGTTACCGGGGACTGCACTATAACATTAGGAATTATCAATTGAGTTAGACTAAACATAACATTTCTATTTCTTTTCATTTGCATATTTGTAACTAATCTCTAGTTTTCTATTTTCATTTTCCTGTATACTTTCTAACTTCTTGGAAATTCTTTTGTAGCAATTTTAATTCTGCATTTCTTTTGTTTTCTAACATTCCAATCTTACCTTTCTCTGTTTTAATTTCTTTGTTTGATTTAGTTTCTATTGCAATCTTGTTCTTGTGTATGCGAAGATCTAACTTTGCAGGAGAACTTTTTCCTCTTGACCCTGAAATTGATAGAACATTTCATAGAAGAAGAATTCTGCAGAGAAAAATTGAAGAACAAGAGTATTTAAACATGGCTAATAGACCATTAAAGGATTATGCAGCACCTTATGCTAGGGGTTTTCGATCTAGTATTTCAAGACCCTCAGTTGTAACGCCCGAAAATTCTCAAAACTATTTTAGAAATATTCTAGGATTTTTCTGGAATTTTTAGATATTTTTCCCGGAATTTTCCGAGTAGCGGAAGTAGCAAAAAGAAATATAAGCGTAAAACGGCCTAGGCGGGGATTGAACCCGAGACCTATGATTTAGAGGGACAATGTCATAACCAGTTGACCCAGCAGGGCTGTGCTGAAAGAGGAGGGGAACGATTATATTTAAGTTGGGTTTAGCCGAATTAACCACTTAATATAAATAGAAGGTTTAAGTGGGTTTGGTTTATTTTTGCTTGGTTCGGCAACCTTCTCCCTCTCCAAACCCTCAACGCCGACTCCTCTCCCTCCTCTCCTTCTTTCGGCGCCACACCAAGGAGAACCTAGGGTTCTTCTCCTAGGGTCCCAAGATCACTTTCCGGCGACGATTTCAACACAAGGACGTTCCCCTCCGCGAGTAGAGCACGTGGACGCGAGCGAAACGTCGAGAAGTCGTCTCCACCGGAATTCCTAGCGATTAGAATCGTAAGAAATTACGATCAAGAGGTAAGAGACCCCTCACCTGCGGTATAATAGCTCCGTTTGGTTTTCTACGCATTGGTTTTAGCTATATGCAGGTTTTTCGGCACGTAGGGTGTGTTTAAACCCTCCTCGAGGATGTAGGGATCTAGTTGAACACCTCTAGACGGGCCGGACGCGTTGTTCTCCTTTAGTTGGAGATTCTAGACGTTGTCGGGTGCCTAGAGGTGATCTCCCGATTAGAGGAGAGAGTTGAAGCACGCCAAGTGTTCGGTAAATTGTTGGTGTAGCTAAATACCACTTCAGTTATGTTTAATAGCTCAGTTAAGTGCATTAGGAGCACTTAAAACAGTACCTTAGTTTAGTTCAGCTTATTATATCTTATATGGATCAGATATCCAATGGGTGGGCTCCCACAGTCGCCTCTAGGTTCAGATAACCTAGCTCTAGGTTCAGATAACCTAGAAACAGCATGTTATATCAGTTAGCTATAGATATCAGTATTTTATTTTCAGTGGCACTGTACTGGATCAGATATCCTAGTAAGGTTCAGATAACCTAGTCGCTAGGTTTAGATAACCTAGTAGACCCTACTAAATTCGGGACTTGCAAACCCGGGTCTAGTTAGGGATGCGCGCACAGCAAGTACAGTTGCCGGGCCCAACAGTATGTTTATTATTTTCACTTATTATGTACTAGTTTTCCAAACTCAAAATCAGTTATGTTAGATGAGTTGAGTTCAGCTTCAGTTTAGTTTAGTTTAGCTCAGCATTATGCTTCAGTTCAGTTCTCTATGTTGGCTTTATAATTAGTTTGTATGCTATGCCATGATTGGTCTTAACCGTTATGCTTGTGTGATCATATGCCATGCTTATATGTTATGCTTTATGACTCCAGTACTCCATGTCTTAGCGAGTTCAGTGCATATTTTCAAATAGCATGATTTAAAAGCATATTGCATCGAATGCATGATTTTGTGAGGTAGATGGTTTCTTACTAAGCTTGTTAGCTTACAGATACTACTTTTCTTATACTGCAGATAAAGGTAAAGGAAAAGTGGACTAGCAGTGGGGGCTGGAGGGCAATGCGAAGGTGGTGTGTGTGTGTGGAACTGGAATGAAAGATCTTAGGGATCTAACGAGCTTCATTTATACATTAGAACTCTTTAGCATTTACTTTCAGCACTTTCAGTTTATTAGTTTGATACTGTCGTTTTCATGCACGTTAAGTTGTTAAAATGTGTTTTAGTGAGTGAAATGCCATGAACCAGTTTAGAATTGTCACTACCTGTTATTAGAATAGTTTATTAGGCAGTAGGTAGTTGTTGGATTGTATTTTGGCACACCGGAGTCCTGAAATCAGAGCTCCCGGCCGAAATCAGACACTGATCGGTCTCCAGACCGATCAGTGCCTGAGCAGTGCCACTGGATCGGTCAGCCGACCGATCCAGATGAATACAGTACGCTACTGTATCCTCCTGGATCGGTCAGCCGACCGATCCAGCACGAGACAGTAGCGTCCCAGGAGATTTCGAGTGCCTGGATCGGTCTGACGACCGATCCAGACCTACCTGGATCGGTCTGTCGACCGATCCAGCCACACCTGGATCGGTCTGCCGACCGATCCAGCTGGGGACAGAAGCGATGTAGCTGCGGATCGGACAGCCGACCGGTCCAGGGTCTTGTGACCGTACCAGTATCAGCAGATCGGCCTGTGGATCGATCCGGAGGGTGTTACCAGTTGTAAATCCCTCCCCTAGCATGTGTACGACTCCGAGTTACACCCTTTAGCATGTATAGAATCAAGAAAAGTAACAGCTTAGCAAATGTTAGTGTCAGAGTTAACATTAACCAGATAATTAGCAAAATTTTTAATCGACCCAGCTTTCCGCACAGTATAGCTTAGCAGTATTGTAGCGATTCGCCTTACAGCTTAGTACCCAGAAGGCGGGTCGTTACAGAGTGGTATCAGAGCAGTGTTCCATACTTCCTACACACACATCAGCATTGCACCTGCAGCTTCCAAGTAAGAATACCTCTACTCTCTTTATTGTTCTTGTTTATATTGACAATTCATGGTATATGCTTCTTGCTTATAGTTACAGTTCATGTTATATGCTTATTGCTCGTTAGTATGTGATAGGTTAAACATGATATCAGAAACTATATAACCGTGATAGTATTAGTTATACATATGTTCCTTATGTCATTAGAAATGGCACGAGGACGCCCATCTAGAAGGGCACTAGCCAGTGAGCCCCAGCAAGAGGCAGGCAGTTCAGTGCCTCCTCCAGATCTTACAGCATTAGTGGCTCAGTTACAGCAGCAGCTAGCTGAACAGCAGCAGGAGATAGCCACCCTCAGGGCTAATCAGCAGCAGGAGCAAGTCCTCACAGAAGCTAAAGGTCAAGGAGGCTCATGCACTCGGAAACAGCAGGGCCATAGCTCTCACGGCTCTAACCGGAAAGGGAACTCCAGCAACAAGCGCAAATCAGGAGGTTACCCAAAAGGAGGACCAGCCAGCAAGCAGCCCAGATATCCAAAGTGTGCTACTTGTGGGAAATTCCATCTTGGAGTTTGTCGTAAGGGCACACGAGGATGCTTTGAATGTGGACAAGAAGGGCACATGGCCAAGCAGTGCCCGAACAAGACCGGTCTTCCGTATGCAGGCCAGTCAGCTCAGTTACATCAGATGCAGGCCGCTCTAGAAGGTCCACTTATCAGCCAGGGCAGATTAGAAGCCCCTCCAGCTTTAGCGAATGCGAGGATCTACGCACTCACCAGAGAGGACGTAGCCAATGCCTCGACGGTTGTCACAGGTCAGATTAGCATTTTTCAGTATAGTGTTACTGTTTTATTTGCTGGGGCAACCCATTCATATGTAGCCAGGATGTTCTCCGAAAAATTAGAGGTACCTCGGAGATACTCTTTTGACGCCGTTACCTTCAGGAGAGATCATGGCGTCCACGCACTGGCTCAGAGCAGTGCCGGTCATTATAGCAGACAGGGAGCTCTTTTGCGATCTGATAGTGCTAGAAATGACCGACTATGACATTATCTTCGGAATGGACTTTTTGGTCAAATACGGTGCCTCTATCGAGTGCCGTAAACAGAAAGTCACGTTCCAACCTGAAGCGGAAGCACAGTTCGAATTCGTCGGGGAACCAAGGAGAAAGGCCAAGAGGTTTCTCTCAGCTATGAAGGCACGGAAGTTACTGGATTCAGGATGCACGGATTCCTAGCACACAGCCAGGACAAGAGACCAACAGCTAGCAGTGGTCCGAGTCGTTTGTGACTACTCAGCAGTCTTCCCTGAAGAGCTACCAGGCTTAGCACCAGACAGGGAGATTGAATTTAAGATAGAGCTTATTCCGGCACAAATCCAATTTCCAAGGCACCATACCGCATGGCTCCAGCAGAACTGAAGAGCAATTATAGGAGCTTCTTGACAAGGGTTTCATACGCCCGAGTCACTCACCCTGGGGAGCGCCTGTACTGTTCGTGAAGAAGAAGGATGGAAGCATGCGGCTATGCATAGACTACAGAGCACTGAATCAGGTCACGATCAAGAACAGGTACCCTCTTCCCAGAATAGATGACCTGTTCGACCAGTTAAAGGGAGCAGCTGTGTTCTCTAAGATTGACCTCAGATCAGGATATCACCAAGTCAGAGTCAAGGAGGGTGATATACCGAAGACAGCATTCAGAACCAGATACGGACACTACGAGTTCGTAGTCATGCCCTTTGGCGTGACCAATGCTCCAGCTACATTCATGGATCTCATGAACAGAGTATTCAGGGAGTATTTAGATAAGTTTGTTATTGTGTTTATCGATGACGTTCTTATCTACTCAGGATCTCAGGAAGAACACACGGAGCACCTGAAACTAGTATTACAGACCCTTCAGCAGAACCAGCTATACGCCAAATTCACGAAATGTGAATTTTGGCTAGATCAGGTGTCCTTTCTGGGTCACATCATCTCAAAGGATGGTATTATGGTGGATCCCAGCAAGATAGAAGCAGTAAGTAACTGGAAGCAGCCAAAGAACGCCAGTGAAATCAGGAGCTTTCTGGGATTAGCAGGATATTACAGGAAGTTTGTAGAGGATTTCTCCAGGGTAGCCTCCCCACTGACAGCTCTTACCAGAAAGAACAGGAAATTCCAGTGGACAGAGGACTGTGAGAACAGCTTCAGCGAGCTAAAAAGGAGATTGACCAGTGCTCCCATTTTGGCTCTACCAGACGACACCAGCAGCTTTGACATCTATAGTGATGCCTCTAAGTTGGGACTAGGAGCAGTACTGATGCAAAACGGCAAGGTGATCGCCTATGCCTCCAGACAACTCAAGGATTATGAGAAGAATTACCCTACTCATGACCTTGAGCTTGCAGCAGTAGTGTTCGCTCTCAAAATTTGGAGACATTACTTATATGGAGCTCAGTGCAGAGTGTATACAGATCATCAGAGTCTGAAGTACTTCTTCACTCAGAAGGATCTGAATATGCGACAGCGCAGATGGCTTGAGCTGGTCAAGGACTACGATATAGACATCCTCTACCATCCAGGGAAAGCCAATAAGGTAGCAGATGCATAGCAGAAATCGGTGCTACCTTATTGTCTCTTCACCCATGTCGCCGCCCCTACGTAGGAGATCGTGGATTTCGGTCTCGAGCTCATCGTGGGACAGCTCTACTATGACCTTAGAGTCTACCTTGCTTGGTGATATTCAGTCAGGGATCGGGATCCCGAAATTCGAAAAATCAAGCAAGGGCTAGCGTAATCGTAAAGTGGAGAATTGAGTGTCCGACGTGGGTGTTGTATTTTGGCGATGCACTACGTGTTCCAGACGGGAGGAGCTACGAGAGATTTTAGATGAGGCTCACAGGACTTCTATGCGATGCATCCAGCTCCACCAAAATGTATCAAGACCTGAAGAAGCGTTTTTGGTGGCCCGGATGAGCGAGACATCGCCAGATATGTTAGCATCTGCCTCACCTGCCGAGGGTCAAGGCAGAACATCAGCGACCAGGAGGAGTTCTGCAGCCTATACAGATTCAAGAATGGAAGTGGGAGGATATCTCGATGGACTTCATAGTGGGGCTACCCAGAACCACAAATGGTTTTGATGCCATCTGGGTAATAGTCGATAGGTTGACTAAATCAGCCCACTTTTTAGCTATCAAGATATCCTACTCCATGGAGAAGCTAGCTCATTGTATCTCCGTGAGATTGTCGGACTACATGGAGTCCCACGAACCATCATTTCGCAGAGACAAGAGAGTTACATCACACTTCGGAAGTGTGTTCACCACTATGGGCACCAGTTAAAATTCAAGACGCCTTTCCATCCTCCGGATGGTCGACGGAGCGAGTAAATCAGGTACTCGAAGATATGCTCCGAGCTTGTGCCCTAGATTTCGGGAAGTTGGTGCAAATATCCGAGTCTAGCGAATTTGCATACAACAACAGCTATCGGCCACTATCGGCATGGCACCTTATGAGGCACTCTATGGGCGGAGGTGCAGATCACCAATCTGTGTATGAGAGTGTGAATGTATGAACTAGAGCTGAAGAGGAATTGTCAACTAAGAAGGCCATACCAATCTGATTAGAGAGACAGGACAGAGCCGGCAGAAGAGCTATGCCGATACACGCCGCAGACCCCTAGAGTTCTCAGTTGGGGATACAGTTTTCCTCAGAGTAGCTCCCATGAAGGGAGTCATGCGTTTTGGGAAAAAGGGCAAGCTAGCTCCCAGATATGTGGGACCATACCTTATCACGAAGAGAGTGGGCAAGGTAGCATATGAGCTAGAGCTACCTCAGGAGATGTCAGCTGTCCACAATGTATTTCATGTCTCTATGCTGAAGAAGCATATCCCAGACGCCACCTGTGATTGAGCCCCAGTTGGTACAGGTCCGTGATGATCTCAGCTATGACAGTCGGCCTATTCAGATAATAGACCGAGCAGTAAAGAAATTACGGAACAAGGAGGTACCATTAGTCAAAGTCAGCTGGCAAAATCACACAGCAGCAGAGGCGACTTGGGATACAGAGGCCAGCATGAGACAGAAGTATCCAGAATTGTTTTAAGTTCGGGGACGAACTTTTTATAAGGTATGGGGGATTGTAACGCCCGAAAATTCTCAAAACTATTTTAGAAATATTCTAGGATTTTTCTGGAATTTTTAGATATTTTTCCCGGAATTTTCCGAGTAGCGGAAGTAGCAAAAAGAAATATAAGCGTAAAACGGCCTAGGCGTTGAATTGAACCCGAGACCTATGATTTAGAGGGACAATGTCATAACCAGTGACCCAGAGGGCCGTGCTGAAAGAGAGGAGAAACGATTATATTTAAGTTGGGTTTAGCCGAATTAACCACTTAATATAAATAGAAGGTTTAAGTGGGTTTGGTTTATTTTGCTTGGTTCGGCAACCTTCTCCTCTCCAAACCCTCAACGCCGACTCTTCTCTCTCCTCTCCTTCTCGCACGCCACACCAAGGAGAACCTAGGGTTCTTCTCCTAGGGTCCCAAGATCACTTTCCGGCGACGATTTCAACACAAGGACGTTCCCCTCCGCGAGTAGAGCACGTGGACGCGAGCGAAACGTCGAGAAGTCGTCTCCACCGGAATTCCTAGCGATTAGAATCGTAAGAAATTACGATCAAGAGGTAAGAGACCCCTCACCTGCGGTATAATAGCTCCGTTTGGTTTTCTACGCATTGGTTTTAGCTATATGCAGGTTTTTCGGCACGTAGGGTGTGTTTAAACCCTCCTCGAGGATGTAGGGATCTAGTTGAACACCTCTAGACGGGCCGGACGCGTTGTTCTCCTTTAGTTGGAGATTCTAGACGTTGTCGGGTGCCTAGAGGTGATCTCCCGATTAGAGGAGAGAGTTGAAGCACGCCAAGTGTTCGGTAAATTGTTGGTGTAGCTAAATACCACTTCAGTTATGTTTAATAGCTCAGTTAAGTGCATTAGGAGCACTTAAAACAGTACCTTAGTTTAGTTCAGCTTATTATATCTTATATGGATCAGATATCCAATGGGTGGGCTCCCACAGTCGCCTCTAGGTTCAGATAACCTAGCTCTAGGTTCAGATAACCTAGAAACAGCATGTTATATCAGTTAGCTATAGATATCAGTATTTTATTTTCAGTGGCACTGTACTGGATCAGATATCCTAGTAAGGTTCAGATAACCTAGTCGCTAGGTTTAGATAACCTAGTAGACCCTACTAAATTCGGGACTTGCAAACCCGGGTCTAGTTAGGGATGCGCGCACAGCAAGTACAGTTGCCGGGCCCAACAGTATGTTTATTATTTTCACTTATTATGTACTAGTTTTCCAAACTCAAAATCAGTTATGTTAGATGAGTTGAGTTCAGCTTCAGTTTAGTTTAGTTTAGCTCAGCATTATGCTTCAGTTCAGTTCTCTATGTTGGCTTTATAATTAGTTTGTATGCTATGCCATGATTGGTCTTAACCGTTATGCTTGTGTGATCATATGCCATGCTTATATGTTATGCTTTATGACTCCAGTACTCCATGTCTTAGCGAGTTCAGTGCATATTTTCAAATAGCATGATTTAAAAGCATATTGCATCGAATGCATGATTTTGTGAGGTAGATGGTTTCTTACTAAGCTTGTTAGCTTACAGATACTACTTTTCTTATACTGCAGATAAAGGTAAAGGAAAAGTGGACTAGCAGTGGGGGCTGGAGGGCAATGCGAAGGTGGTGTGTGTGTGTGGAACTGGAATGAAAGATCTTAGGGATCTAACGAGCTTCATTTATACATTAGAACTCTTTAGCATTTACTTTCAGCACTTTCAGTTTATTAGTTTGATACTGTCGTTTTCATGCACGTTAAGTTGTTAAAATGTGTTTTAGTGAGTGAAATGCCATGAACCAGTTTAGAATTGTCACTACCTGTTATTAGAATAGTTTATTAGGCAGTAGGTAGTTGTTGGATTGTATTTTGGCACACCGGAGTCCTGAAATCAGAGCTCCCGGCCGAAATCAGACACTGATCGGTCTCCAGACCGATCAGTGCCTGAGCAGTGCCACTGGATCGGTCAGCCGACCGATCCAGATGAATACAGTACGCTACTGTATCCTCCTGGATCGGTCAGCCGACCGATCCAGCACGAGACAGTAGCGTCCCAGGAGATTTCGAGTGCCTGGATCGGTCTGACGACCGATCCAGACCTACCTGGATCGGTCTGTCGACCGATCCAGCCACACCTGGATCGGTCTGCCGACCGATCCAGCTGGGGACAGAAGCGATGTAGCTGCGGATCGGACAGCCGACCGGTCCAGGGTCTTGTGACCGTACCAGTATCAGCAGATCGGCCTGTGGATCGATCCGGAGGGTGTTACCAGTTGTAAATCCCTCCCCTAGCATGTGTACGACTCCGAGTTACACCCTTTAGCATGTATAGAATCAAGAAAAGTAACAGCTTAGCAAATGTTAGTGTCAGAGTTAACATTAACCAGATAATTAGCAAAATTTTTAATCGACCCAGCTTTCCGCACAGTATAGCTTAGCAGTATTGTAGCGATTCGCCTTACAGCTTAGTACCCAGAAGGCGGGTCGTTACATCAGTGGAGGCAAATAATTTTGAGATCAAACCTGCGATTATTTCTATGGTGCAGCAAAATCAATTTGGTGGAGGACCACATGAAGACCCTAATCAACACTTAGGGGTATTTTATGAAATATGTGGGACAATGAAAATGAATGGTGTTCCTTCAGAAGCAGTGCGGTTATTATTGTTTGGGTTTTCTTTAAGAGATAGGGTCAAGCAATGGTTGAATTCTTTGGCTCCCAACAGTATCACCACCTGGGAACAATGCGAGCAACAATTCCTTGATAAATTCTATCCCTCAAGTAAAACTGCTCATATGAGGAATTTGATTGCAAGTTTCAAACAAACTGACTCAGAATCTCTATTTAAAACTTGGGATAGATACAATAGTATGCTCAGACAATGCCCTCACCACGATTTGGAAAGATGGTTAGTGTTGCATACTTTCTATAATAGTATTAATTATCATACCAAAGTGTCCCTTGATTCAGCTGCTGAGAGGCACTCATGAATAAAAATTTGGATGAAGCTGAGGAAATCATAGAGAGTGTAGCACAAAATCATCATCAATGGGCAAATGAAAGAAGTGGTGGTCATCCTTCAATAAACCCAATAACAAAAGCATCAGGAAAGTTTGATGTTGATGCAGTGACTTTATTGGCTGCAAAACTTGATGCTCTTACAAAAAAATTTGAGAATATAGGGAACTAGTTCAAATATGGTAAATGTCATTGCTATATCTTGTGAAGTATGTGGGAGTTCAGAACATTCAAATGACTCATATCCATTGGGAGCTATCACTGCACAAATTAATCAATTGGAGCAATGCGATGAAATCATGGGTTTCAATCAAAGACAGAACAACCCATACTCAAATACTTACAACCTTGGATGGAAAAATCATCCAAATTTCTCTTACAGAAATAATCAGGATCAAGGACCATCTATGGGGGCAAGACCAAATTTTCAATCTAGGCAACAAAATTTTCTGCAACAATCTTTTCAAGGCTTTCCTACATCCAAAATTGAAAAGATGCTTGAAGAAATTATCTCCAATCAAAATGAAATAAAGCAGGATCTAGTAAAGCTTACTCAGAGAATGGATAATTCTGAAAAGCATCAAAATATTCAGGATAGCCAAATTGCCCAGCTAGCTTCCTCATCTTCTAGAGCACCAGGACAACTTCCTGGAAAACCTGATGTAAATTCTATGGAGCATTGCAACATAATTGAGCTTAGGAGCGGACGGACCTTGGGAAATCCCCAAGTGACTACTCAAAAAGGAATGCAAAATGAAGAAGAGCTCTCTCCTCCTACACCTAATCAGATTTTTGATAATGAGGAGAATACCATTGAGGTTGAAGAGACTCTTCCACTGAACCATCAGAGCAAAGTTATCCCTTTTCCCCCAAAGACTCAATATGCTTAAAAAGGATGAAGAATTTGGCAAATTTTTGGAGAAGGTTAAAGAGATATGCGTTGAAGTTCCTCTTATAGATGTTATTCTTCAAATGTCAAAGTTTGCCAAATTCCTGAAGGACATCATGTCAAATAAAAGAAAGATAGGAGATGTAGAGACCATTGCACTAACTGAGGAATGCAACGCTCTTTTGGTGAAGAACACTTCCTCGAAATTGAAAGATCCAGGGAGCTTTTATATTCCTTGTAATATAGGAACAGAATTCATTGAAAAAGCTTTTTGTGATTTGGGGGCAAGTGTTAGCCTCATTCCCTATTCAATTTGTAATAAGTTAGGTCTCTAAAATATTAAACTTACTACTATGACACTACAACTTGCTAATCATTCTTGCAGGTACCCTATGGGTATTATTGAAGATGTGCCAGTAGAAGTTGGTGGGAGTATTATTCCCACATATTTTGTTGTGTTGGACATGGAAGAGGACCCCAAAATTCCTATCATATTATGAAGACCATTCCTTGCTACAGTTGGAGCAATTATTGATGTTAAAAATCATAAGTTGGCATTGGTAATTGGTAAGGAACGGTTGGAGTATGATTTATCTAATGTCTCTAACCATGTTTCTTCTTTTTTAAATGTTTGTAGCAGGGCAAGCATTTACAAACTTGAGGAATGAAATTTTCATCCTCATGAGAGGCCACCTAATGAAAAGAACAATTTGGTGGAGGATGTTGGGAGGAGAACTCCCAACACAAATGAAAAATATATCTGCCCTCCAAGGGCAAGGAAACGAGAAGAATAAGTTGGATTGGTCGAGCTAAAGACCCTAAACAAGCACTTCTTAGGAGGCAACCCAAGGGTTCTTTTTGTTAGTTGTATTTTGTATTTTCATCTTTAGTTTGTTTTCACTATGTTTTAGTTTTGTTTTCAGGTTGAAATCTACTTCCATGAGCTGGCCATGACTTCTTCATGGGCATGGAAGTATTGGAGAAGTGGATTAGGAGAATAAACATCAAATGGAGTAAAATAGGGCATGGTCGTATACTGTACACGGCCAGGCAAAGGATGCAGAGAAGGAAAAGGATCTGGCCGTGTCTACCAGAGACGGCCGTGTGAAGTCTGCAGAGAAGGAAGGGAGCAAGGCCGTGTCCCAGACACGGCTGTGTGAAGAATCCAGAGAAGGAGAGTTCTTCGGCCGTGTTCCAGACACGGCCGTGGAGAAATCAGAGCAAAGCTTGCATCGGTCGTATTCTAGACACGGCCATGTGCCAAATCCAGAGAAGAGAACTCAGAAGGTCGTGTCCCAGACACGGCCGTGTTAAGAAAGCCGAGAAGAAGAAGGATGTGGTCGTGTCCCAGACACGGCCGTGTGAGTGAAGCCGAGGAGGAAAAGGAAGAGGCCGTGTAGATCTACACGGTCGTGTGGAGAAGCTTTTAAGAGGCCGTGTTTTCCTTACACGACTAGATTTTGGCCGTGTCACACACACACACACCTCTCTTAAAACATCTTCTTTTCTCTCAATCTCTTTAAAATCCCTCTTTTCTTCAACCTTTTCCACAAACTCTCTTAGATCCAGATTCTTTTCCTCTCCAACACTCAAGATCTTTGTTCTCCTAACCTCATATCTTTGAGATCTTACTTCTCTAACCCTAAATAGTCCCTTCCCTCATCTAAACTCAACAAGATGTCCAATCTTTTGAAGAAACTTTGCAAAGGAGGTGGTGGATCTAGTGGAGACAAGGAGAAGGGACCATCTAGGGATAAGGGAAAACAACCGATGAAGGGCAAAGGAAAGAGGACATCACGCAACGAAGGTAATGACAATGAATTCAATATTATATTTAGAAATGATGATCAAATTACTAGATTTGTGATTCTTGTCAATAGAAAGACTGTGTGTACTCGGTATATGGACCCAACTGTTCTTGATATGCTTGGAATTAGGGAAGATGTAGATTTATTGATTGGGTTTTTAGAATGGGGTGATATTATGTACACACATTGCCTAGATATCCTCGTCTTGTTTGGAGTTTTTAAGTTCATTAGATGTCCATTTTACTAACGAGGATGATTATATTGGAAAATTTTCATTTAGATTGATGAATCAAGAATTTCAATGGACATTTAGTGATTTTAATTCTTGTTTTGGATTGTCTACCGGTAGCCCTCGTAGGTTTGATTCAAGGTTTAATTGGAATAATTTTTGGAATGCATTAACTGGATTGGATCAACCTTATAAGCCTTCAAGAGCTAAGGCTTCTCATATGCAAAACCCCATTTTTAGGTACCTACATAGAATTATGAGCAAAACTATTTTTGGTAGGGGAGAGAGTGATGGGGTAGTTAAAAAGATATATCTTTATGCTTTATGGGCCATGCTTTATAAGGTCGATTTCGATTCTGGTTTTCATTTTGTACAAACCTTGTTAAGAGCCGCAAGGGCATCGTCGGGATCAATTGTCTTTGGTGGATTGATTACCCCGAATAGCTTATAATTTAGATCTTGATTTAGATGGGTTGGAAATAATTCATGGCAATGATATGATAGACATTGATGCATGTCTTGCCATGAAAATGATTGTTCGGGATGAGAATGGGTTTGCATTTCCTAGGAGGAATGGTTTTCCTCTACCTCTCCCTTGTCCCGGACGAACGTCTATTTGTAACCTTGCTAATTGGGTAATCACCGATATTGATCCCGAATATGTTCCCTCTATATCCGGAGACACAGAGCCACACATTGAACCCTCAATATCTGGATACTCGCAGCCTTCCGGACATCCGGATCCTGCTAGGCATTCTTTTGCTTACGGTACGGGTTCCTCCAGATTTGATTTTTCTGATTTCCGTACTTCTCTAGAATCGCTCCACAAGAAGCATGATGCCCAATGAAGAATATTGGAAGGCCGCTTCTCTTTATCAGATAATCAGTTTAGAGAAGTACAAGAGCACTTTCAGTTCACAAGGAATTTTCAGGGTCAAGTGGCCGAATTTGTCCAGGATTATGATACTGATCAAGCTAGAATGAGAGACTTTATGCAAAGCATGAGTGTCACTAGCCAACAAGTTGATGCTTTGTTTGAGTATCATATAGTCCTGAGTGAAACTCCAGGTTTCCCTAGTTTTCCCGTTGGTCAGCCACGTTGTAGGCACCCTTTTCCTCATCCCCCTCCACCTCCACCTCCACCATATTGATTTCATCGGGACGATGAAAAGTTTGAGTCTGGGGGGGTGTCAAACCTGATTTCTTTTTGTTTCAGTTTTTGATTGTTTTCTTGTCTTCTGCATGTGTAGTTTTTGTTTTGCATTCTATTTTGATTGTCTTGCTTGAGTGTTTGTTTTGATAGTCATTTGATTATCTTTTAAAATAATTTTGGCAAACATCTTGAGAACATCAATCTTCACTTTTATGCTTTCTTGTCTTCAAGATAAAATGTTAGCACGTTCATTATCTAGATTCATGATGTTGTAAATGATGCTAGTAGTAACCTTTATGTACTTCTTTTCTCTATCTTGGGTAGCATGAAATAAGCTAAGAATCATATGGAGATGAGTTTTGGTCTTGACTTGACCTTAAGAATCTTACTTTCACTACACTTTGACTTGATGCTTGAATGGTTGATATCATTGAATTGTCATGATTAATCTTGTTTGCTTAGTACTTGGTTTCATGGTGATTTTTCAAACTTCATTTTGGTTACTGGATGAGGCTCAACTCATGAAAGCTCATTTGGAAAAATAAAAATATCCCAACATTTGTGCTAAAAGTGCACTTGTGAAATAAGATTTGCACAATGCAAATGCTTATGAAAAAAATTTTGAAAAAAAAAGCAATGAAAAAAATGAATATGGGATATAAAAAACAGTTGTCGTGAGTGGAATCTAGCAAGTCATCCCTTTGAAACCGAGTTAGGTTACTGGGGAAATGACTGCTTAGCTTCTCTTGAGATTGAGCACACCTTTGAGACCTTGGGTTGGTTGAGAAATATGAACCAAGTGAGTGGCAAGTAAGTGTCTATCACTGGTTACTTGTCTTTCACCGGAAACATTAGGAATTCAAATTTGATGACGACTTGACTAGGACATAGATTGAAACTTGAAGGGTTTTTGAGTTACTTTTACACTGTACACAGGATACTTAAGCTTGAGCCATACTTGATTTGTTTCCATGATTATGCTTGTTAGTGCAACTCTTTAATAGAGTTAGGAAAGTGCATTAGGATTTATGAATGCATTGTAGAACATATGAATTTAGATTGCAGCATTTTGCTTGAGGACAAGCAAAGGTTTAAGTCTGGGGGTGTGATGTGCATTGATTTTATATACTTTTATGCATGTTTTGACGCACATTTACATACTTTGAGCATGCTTGATCTATGCATTTTTTGTACTTCCAGTTTTCCTTTTAGCATATTTACTCTTTTTGTTCGGAGATCTGCTTTTGTGCATTTTCTGTACACATGAGTCGAATTTGGGTAAAGATTCTACATTCTTGGACAAATTCATGAGCTAAGCATGGGAGAAAGCACCTGGTCGTGTACCAGACACGACCCTGCATTGGTAGGGAGCTCTGGCCGTGTGGAGTTCAAAGGCTGTGTGGCAGCAACAGCAAAGGAAGAATGCATGGCAGTGTGAACGTCACACGGTCGTGCCAAGTTTTAAAGCAAATCAGAGTTCAATCCTTACATGGTCGTGTGGATCTACATGATCGTGTAAGGTTTCCAGAGACCAAGAAGGCCCTGGCCGTGTGCATCACACGGCCGTGCAGGGTTCCTAGCGCTTAAAAGTTCTCTGGTCGTGTGCACCACACGGTCATGCCAGGTTTCCAGAAGCAGGGGCAGTTCAGGCCGTATGGATCTACACGGCCGTGCTTGGAGGTCTTGATGGGAGTTGTCCACGGCCGTGTACCACACACGGCCGTGTATAGATGACAGAGAGGGGAAAGGCTCTGGCCGTGTGAACCTCACACGGCCATGCCTCGGGGCCGTGTGGCACCCAAAAGCCTCCCTCTATTTAAAGCCTTCTTGGAGATTTGAAAGGGGATCTTCTCCCCTTTGGGAGAAAGCAAGATTTGGTGGATTCCTCCCATTCATGGGAGGATTTTTGGGCGATCTATAGGGAGATCTTGGCGAATTCGACTCCGGGAGCGAGGATTGGATCCGAAGATGGAGCTATATTGTAGATAAGTTTCCTTTTTTTTCCTCTTCTTGGATTGGGATTGAAGAATGCTTGTAATCTTCTTATCTTTGGTTTTCTTCCATCGTTTTATGGAGTAGATCTATTTGTTCTAGGATGGAGGGAGTATTTGTGAGATAAATTGATGTAAACTCTTGTGGATTTGCCATTTCTTTGTTTCTATGATGTTGTCTAGTTTGTATCGATTGGATCTTGAATGATTAATTGTGATTAGGGCTTAATTCTCATTCTTGATTAATTGTTTGGAGATCTTGTAGACTTTGTAAAGATTAACCCTCACTCAATTTTCCGAGGGTCCACGTGACAGGTGCAAGCCCGTGTAAGGACGTTTGAGGGCTAACCTTGAAAGGGAAATGAGATTATTCAAGAGGGTAGGATAGATTTTATGATTCAATCCTTGTATCTTTATGGGTTAAGAAGCTATGAACTTCTATGTTGGTATCCGAGGGAAGCATAGTAATAGGTGCAATCCTGTGTAAGGACAACGTAGATTCATATCTAATTGATCACATTTAGGTACATTTATCAGTCCTATGTCGGTTATCTATTGCAAGAGAGAACTGGCAACCTTCTACAAATATTAGACAATTGAGAAATAAGAATTGGTAAACCATATACATTAAAGAGATTTCACAAAGAAACCAAAACTCCTAGAACCTCCCTTTATCATAACTCAAACCTCAAACTCTTGTTTGTTAATCTTTCATTTTAGATTTGTTTTTCATCTTAGCATTTGAAACCAATTGATTAGTTGTTTAGCTAATTCGCTTTGAGATATTTCTAGTGATTATTCCAGTCCCTGTGGATACGATAATCTTTTATATTACTTGCGACATTTCCGTACACTTGCGGAGCGTAACAATTAATCTTGAAAATATGGATGATACTCTATGGGCATACATAATAGCATATACAACTCCCATTAGTATGACCTTGCTTGTTTCAATTAGTTTATGGGAAATCTCATCATCTTCTAGTAGAGTTAGAGAATAAGACTTATTGGGCAATCTAATGATTGAACTTCGACTTAAAGACAATTGGATAAAAGATAAAGGTCCACCTGAATGAATTAGATGAAATGAAGATGAATGCTTATGAGCATGTAAGGTCATACAAGCAAAGAACCAAACGGTGGCATGACAAACACATTGTGCAAAGGGATTGAAGGAAACCTAGTTTTTCTCTTCAATTCAAGGCTAAGGCTTTATCTAGGAAAACAGAAATCATAGTGGCCAGGAACTTTTAAAATTCAAAAAGTATATCCATATGGAGCATAGACATCTAAAGCAAGGAATCAGGATTTTTCAAAGTGCATGGGCAAATATTAAAGAGATATTTATTTTACATGCCCATTGAGAGAGAAGAGGAGCAAGACTTCCTCAAGCTAAGCACTTTGGATTATTATAGACAAGGGTCAAACAATGACCTAAACCAAGCATTTCTTAAGAGACAACCCAAGTTCTCTTTCATTCTTGCTTTAATTTTTATAATTCTAACTTTCATTTTGATTTCTTTTAGGGCTATGAGTACTTACAAACTAGATGTAGCAATTGAAATGAGTGTGGGAGGTGACTGAGAGAATAACACAGTTTGGTCGTATCGCTGGGTATGACCATACCAAAACACGTAGAAGGAAACACGACTTGGTCGTGTGCTAGGCATGGTCATGCCAGCGACAACAGAATGAGACACACCATGGTCGTGTTGCTAAGCATGGTTGTGTTCCCAAGTGCATATTTTAGCACAGCTTGTCCATGTTGGCAAGCACGTTCATGCTATCTAAGCACTACTATACTTGAACATATCCTTCCCCATCCCTAGTCATACCTAACATCAAATCGACAATGTATATAGTTGGCACAAGCTATTAAGTAATCTCTCTCAATTACCTAAATTTCCTCCTCATCTTTTGTACTAGATTTTCATTAGGACAATAAAAAAATTTAAGTTTGGGATATATATATATATATATTTGTTAGTTAGTTTTTAGCTTAGATTGATTAGTTTTGTTGGGTTTCTTTTTGAATCAAAGTTTTTTCCTTTTTGACCATGCTTACATATCATCATTACTTGTTTCAAGCATTACTTGTTTGTTTCTTATAGCATGACATTAGCATGATAAACTTTATGTTCTTGTGTAATTTTCTAGTATGCATAGGATCTCTTTTTATCTATCAGCAATAACAAGACTTGAGCAATTTTTTTCCATTAGAGTATTAGTGTTGGCCTAATTATTTAGGATCTTTATTCACACATCATGCTTGATTTTGATAGTTAATATATCTAAAAAATAGTCATGATTCATAAAAGTGGACTAGTAGTCTTATTTCCTAAGTAAATCCCTACTATATTTTGGTAACTAGAAAGCTCAGATCATAGTATTCATTGAGAAAAAATCAAAATCCCATAAAAAAGGAAAAGATCGTATTGAAAAAAAAATATTGCACACTGTAAAAAAATAAAGAGAGAAATAAAATATGGGATAAAAAATTAATTATCGTGCATGGAAACAAATAAGGTCTCTTTTCGAAACTGAGTTAGGTTATTAGAGAAATATCTCCCTATCACACGACTAGGTTGTGGCTTCTAGGAACAGCCATGGCGTGCTGATTTTGCCCCAATAGTTGGGTTATTTCCAAGATTTTTTTTTTTACAGTTGGAAGAGCTATAAAAGACCAAAACTCCACTGGACCAAGGGAGGAGGGTTTTCCTTACCATAGGAAACCCTAGAGTCATCATTCCAAATAGTTGTCGAAGTGATCCATCCAACTTTGGAGCTTGGAGGATTCATCCGAAGACACCGACATCAATTAACTAAGCTTCCTCTCCTCTCCTCTTTCAATTTTTAGATTGTAGATGTTTAATTTCATGTCTTTTGGTTGTAACTCCATCTCTATGGAGTAGTTCTCTAAATTTTGGAATAAGGGAGTAGTCCGAAGTAATTGTTAACTGTTGGTTGCTACTCGGAAAACCTAGAGGTTCCACTGTACAAAAATTTTGTACAAAGGTCTGAACCTTTTCCTAGCTACCATGTGTTCTTTTAAATTAAATTTTGGATCGCCTGCGGAACTTAACACGTTTGATCCAAAACTTAATCTATTCGTTCTTTTAGGTTTTGACTTGGGTCTCCTGCGAAACTTAACACGTTCGACCCAAATCACCTTAAGTTATTAATTTCATTAAATATTAATTTTCATAATCGGTTCCCAGTACTGACGTGGCGAGGCACATGGCCTTCTTGGATATGGGAGCAACCACCACCGACTAGACAAAACCTTTTATAGAAAGCTAATATTTAATTTCCTAAAATAACTTTAGGTTAACCTAAAAGAACAATCAAATCACAAGGAAAAGAAAAAACAAAAGAACACAATATCGAAAAACATATTCGAAATTCTAGAATCGTAAGCCTCTTGTATTTGGTATTATTTCCAAAAATAACTAGTATGATGCGGAAAGAAAAATTACTAGTTATACCTTTTAGAAAGACCTCTTAATCTTCTACCGTAATCCTCTTCTAACCTCGGATGTTGTGTGGGCAACGATCTTCCGAGATGAGAAACCACCAACCACCTTCTTCTCCTCCTAGCTAGGTTCGGCCACAAAGGAAAAAGCTTCACCAAGGAAGAAAATCAAAACACTAACCAAGCTCCAAGAGATGCTCGCTTCCTCTCCTTCTTCTTCTTCTTCTCCAAGTAGTATCCGACCACCACAAGAGCTCCAAGGAAAGAGAGGGGTTCGGCCACCACAAGAAGAAGAGAGGGAAAGGATGGTCGGCCACACCAAGGAACAAAAGAGGGAGAGAAATAAAATAGAGGTTGTGTCTCTTGAAGGCACCCTCACCCCTTCTTTTATATTCCTTGGCCTAGGCAAATTAGGAAATTTAATTACAATAAAATTTCCTTAATTTCCTTGACATGATTTAATTGAGAAAAAATAAAATAAAATTTCCCCAATTAAATTCAAGTGGTCGGCCACATCATGAAGAACAAATTGGACAAGTTTCAATCAACAATTAAAACTTCCTAATTTGTTTCCGGAAATTTTAAAATTAAAATTTCTCTTCAAAAATCTCTTCATGGTTGATAAAAAGAAATTTCCATAATTTTAATTTTACAACATGTGAATAATTTTTAAAGAGAAAATAAAATATCTCACCAATCTACAAATAAGGAAAAAGATCTAATTTCTTTCTTTAATCTATTGTAGATCTTTTACAAGAGAGATATTTTAATTTTAAATCTCTTTAATAAATTATATCTTCCACATAATAAAAATTAAAATTAAATTTCTTTTTTAATTTAATTTGAACGGCCCCCACTAGCTTGGGTTCAAGCTAGGGCCGGCCACTTAATCTTATACCTAGGCCGGCCCTAGCTTGGTTCCCAAGCTAGCTTGGCCGGCCCCCTATTGGTGGGTATAGAAGGTGGGTATAGGTGAGTATAGTACTCTATAAATAAGAGGCTACGATAGGGACCGAGAGGAGGAATTGGTTTTGGTCTCCCGATAAAATTAATCATCTCGTGTTCGCCCCGAACACACAACTTAATTTTATCAATAATATTTCATTCCACTAGAGAACTATTATTGAACTACCGCACCAATCCCAAATTACATTTTTGGGCTCCTTCTTATTATGAGTGTGTTAGTCTCCCTGCGTTTAAGATATCGAATGTCCACTAATTAAGTGAGTTACTGACAACTCATTTAATTAATATCTAAGTCCAAGAGTAGTACCACTCAACCTTATTGTCATGTCGGACTAGGTGCACCTGCAGGGTTTAACATGACAATCCTTATGAGCTCCTCTTGAGGACATTATCAACCTAGTATCTCTAGGACACAGTTTCCTTCTATAATCAACAACACACACTATAAGTGATATCATTTCCCAACTTATCGGGCTTATTGATTCATCGAACTAAATCTCACCCATTGATAAATTAAAGAAATAAATATCAAATATATGTGCTTGTTATTATATTAGAATTAAGAGCACACACTTCCATAATAACCGAGGTCTTTGTTTCTTTATAAATTCAGTATAAAAGAAACGACCTCAAATGGTCCTACTCAATACACTCTGAGTGTACTAGTGTAATTATACAGTCAAGATAAACCGATACCTAATTAACTACGACCTTCTAATGGTTTGTTCCTTTCCATTTTGGTCGCGAGCTACTGTTTATAATTTATAAGGTACTGATAACATTATCTTCTGCATGTGACACCACATACTATGTTATCTACAATATAAATTAATTGAACAACTACAACTAAATATAGACAATTTGACCAAATGTGATTCTTTATTCATAATGAATGTTTACAAAGCTTAGGCTTTCAGTATATACTCCAACATTAACATGCTTTTATGAATCTATTTTCCTTTTCCTTATTGCATGGTATGTTTGTTTCTGTAACAACCCAGCCCTTTGGCCTCTTGGGCGGCCCTTGTGGCAGCCAACTAGCGGCCCTTATGTCGTCGGCCCATTTGACAACCTCTAATGTCGTCGACCGACGACCCTTGGCCGTGCCGTTACTCACTAGGACTTTGCACCCCTGGCCGAATGAGCCGACAACATAAGGGATGCCAGTTGGGCCACCACAAGGGCCGCCCAAGAGGCCAAAGGGCTGGGTCATTACAATAAAAAGGCGCCTTTTTATTGTAACGACCCGGCCCTTTGGCCTCTTGGGCGGCCCTTGCGGCGGCCCACTGGCGGCCCCTTATGTCGACTCTAATGTCGTCGACCGACGACCCTTGGCCATGCCATTACTCACTAGTGAGCGGCTCACTTGGCTACCAGGATTCATAAACTCTACTACTTAGCCTAGAGGTCTAGAGTTCGAATCCTAGGGAAAGCAAAAATCCACTGCCAGGGGTGAAAAGTCCTAGTGAGTAATGGCATGGCCAAGGGTCATCGGTCGACGACATTAGAGGTCGCCAAATGGGCCGACGACATAAGGGGCCGCTAATGGGCCGCCGCAAGGGCCGCCCAAGAGGCCAAAGGGCCATGCCCCTCTTCATTACGGCCAAGGTGACACGGTTGTGTGGAAGCCACACGGCCATGCCCTGCTCCAGCAGGGAGGACCTTACACGGCCATGTGGCATACACGGTCATGCCCTACTCCAGCAGGGAGGACCTTACACGGTCGTGTGGCACCCACGGCCGTGCCCTGCTCCAGCAGGGAGGCCCTTACACGGTCGTGTGGCACACACGGCTGTGCCTAAACTAGGGCTCAATAAGGCTACATGGCCGGTCATCACCACACTTGCCAAATCCTCAAGCAGTTCTAAATTTCATCTTAGCTCTATTTCGCTCCCAAAACATGACTTAACAGTCGGAGCAAGTTCGGAGTAGATCTTTGAACCAAACAGTGTACATATAATAAGGTCCTTAGTAGTATGGAAAGACGTAACGTCCGTGGCTTGAGTTAGGGTTAAGAAGTGCGGTCGTTACAATAGTGGCAAGGGCCGCCCAACAGAGATTCTGGTGGTCTGGACTCAAGAGAGATGTTGTTAAATATGTCAGTACATGCCTGACATGCCAGAGAGTCAAAGCGGAGCACTAGAGACCAGGAGGAGTCCTACAACCTCTTCCAATACCGGAGTGGAAATGGGAGGAAATATCCATGGACTTTATAACAGGTCTTCCAAGAACCACTAATGGAGATGATGCAATATGGGTGATAGTGGACAGATTGACCAAGTCTGGCCATTTTCTAATCATCAAAGTGTCCTACTGTATAGAACAGCTGGCACAGCTATATATTAAGTGATCAGACTTCATGGAGTTCTGAAATCTATCATTTCTGATAGAGATGGGCGCTTCACCTCTCATTTTTGGGAGTGTGTTCAGAATGCACTAGGCACCAAACTCAAGTTTAGAACAGCCTTCCAACGGCAGACTGATGGACAAACAGAATGAGTCAATCAGATTTTAGAAGATATGCTCAGGATTTGTGCATTAGATTTTAAGGGCAGTTGGTGTAAGTATCTATACTTAGTTGAATTTGCCTACAACAATAGCTATCAAACCACTATTAAGATGGCACTGTATGAAGCGTTGTATGGTAGGAAGTGCAGTTCAACCATCTACTAGCAAGAAGCAGGTGAAAAGAAAGAAATGGAAATAGAGTTGGGCATTCAGACTGAGATGATAGATGAGACCACTCAGGCTATCCAGAAGATCAGACAGAGAATTGAGACTGCCAAAGTAGGCAGAAAAGCTATGCAGACACACGCCGTAGGCTACTTGAATTCCTAGTAGGGGATTCGGTCTTTCTCAAGGTCGCTCCTATGAAGGGAGTGATGAGATTTGGCAAAAAGGGCAAGTTAAGTCCTCGCTACGTAGGACCCTACCTAATTATAGAGAGGATTGGGAAAGTAGCTTACAAGCTGGACTTACCACAAGACATGTCAATAATACACAATGTATTTCATGTCTCCACGCTAAAGAAGTACGTCCACGACCCCGCTCAAGTGATTCAGCCTCAGTCAGTGCAGATCCAGGAGGATCTTAGCTATGAGAGCAGACCTACACAGATAGTGGATAGAGAAGTTAAGACACTCAGAAACAAAGAAGTACCACTAATGAAGGTCATTTGGCAAAATCAGAAGCATGAGGAAGCTACTTGGGAGCGTGAGGACAGTATGAGACAAAAATATCCAGAATTATTCTAAGTTCGAGGATGAACTTTTATAAGGTATGGGGAATTGTAACACCCTAAATTTCCTTATTTTGAGTTCAAAAGTGCTTATAAATATTTAGAAATTCTTTAGAAATATTCTAGAGACTTTTAGAAATTTTTAGAGTATTTTTATAGAATTTTCGGAGGTCGTTTGGCATTTTTACCAAAAGAAATAAAGTTGCGGCAAAAAATTGTCAAGCCGAGATTCAACCCCGGAACCCCTTAGTAAGCAAAGTCTTAAGAATGTCAGGACAACAAGGGTATGCTGAAAGAAAAGAGAGTAGAATAATTTTATGCAGAGAAAAGTTAATAAATACCCTTAGGTATAAATAGAAGAACTTAAGTGAAATAAGGGGATTCTCGACCTAATTTCGCCTCTTTCTTTTGTGCACTGAATTCCTCCTCGGCTTGGGCGGAAAAAAAAAGAAGCCTAAGGATTCTTGTGGTGGCCGGCTAGGACAATTTCGAGGGAGCTTTTGGATATTTTCCGACTAGTCTCGACGAGAGGAACGCATGGACGTAAGCAAAGCGCGAGGATCTCAAGTTTCACCGGAATCCTTGATGTGCATAGATTTTATATACTTTTATGCATGTTTTGACGCACATTTACATACTTTAAGCATGCTTTATCTATGCATTTTTGTACTTCCAGCTTTCCTTTTAGCATATTTACTCTTTTTGTTCGGAGATCTGCTTTTGTGCATTTTCTATATACAGGAGTCGAATTTGGTGAAGATTCTGCATTCTTGGACAAAACTTATGAGCAAAGCAAGAGAGAAGGCACCTGGTCGTGTACCAGACACGGCCCTGCATTGGTAGGGAGCTCTGGCCGTGTGGAGTTCAGAGGTCGTGTGGAGTTCAGAGGTCATATGGCAGCAACAGCAAAGGAACTTGGCCTGGCCGTGTGAACCTCACACGGCCGTGCCAAGTTTTGAAGCAAATCAGAGTTCAATCCTTACATGGTCGTATGGATCTACATGGTCGTGTAAGGTTTCCAGAGAGCAAGAAGGCCCTGGTCGTGTGCATCACACGGCCGTGCAGGGTTCCCAGCGCTTAAAAGTGTTCTGGCCGTGTGCACCACACGGTCGTGCCAGGTTTCCAGAAGCTGGGGCAGTCCAGGCCGTGTGGATCTACACGGTCGTGCTTGGAGGTCTTGATGGGAGTTATCCACGGCCGTGTACCACACACGACCGTGTATAGATGGCAGAGAGGGGAAAGGCTCTGGCCGTGTGAACCTCACACGGCCATGCCTCGGGGTCGTGTGGTGCCCGAAAGTCCCCCTCTATTTAAAGCCTCTTTGAAGATTTGAAAGGGGATCTTCTCCCATTTGGGAGAAAGCAAGATTTGGTGGATTCCTCCCATTCTTGGGAGGATTTTTGGGCGATCTAAAGGGAGATCTTGGCAAATTCGACTCTGAGAGCGAGGATTGGATCCGAAGATGGAGATATATTGTAGATAAGTTTTCTTTCTCTCCTCTTCTTGGATTGGGATTGAAGAAATGCTTGTAATCTTCTTATCTTTGGTTTTCTTTCTTCGTTTTATAGAGTAGATCTTGTTGTTCTAGGATGGAGGGAGTATTTGTGAGATAAATTGATGTAAACTCTTATGAATTTGCCATTTCTTTATTTCTATAATGTTGCCTAGTTTGTATCATTTGGATCTTGAATGATTAATTGTGATTAGGGCTTAATTCTCATTCTTGATTGATTGTTTGGATATCTTATAGACTTTGTAGAAATTAACTCTCACTCGATTTTCCAAGGGTCCACGTGACAGGTGCAAGCCCGTGTAAGGACGTTTGAGGGATAACCTTGAAGGGGAAATGAGAATATTCAAGAGGGTAGGATAGATTTTATGATTCAATTCGTGTATCTTTATGGGTTAAGAAGCTATGAACTTCTATGTTGATATCCGAGGGAAGCATAGTAATAGGTGCAATCTTGTGTAAGGACAACGTAGGTTCATATCTAATTAATCACATTTAGGTACATTTTTCAGTCCTAAGTCGGTTATCTATTGCAAGAGAGAACCGGCAACCTTCTAAAAACATTAGACAATTGAGAAATAAGAATTGGTAAACCATTTACATTCAAGAGATCTTCCAAAGAAACCAAAACTCCTAGAACCTCCCTTTATCATAACTCAAACCCCAAACTCTTGTTTGTTAATCTTTCATTTTAGATTTGTTTTTCATCCTTAGCATTTGAAACTAATTGATTAGTTGTTTAGCTAATTCGCTTTGAGATATTTCTAGTGCTTATTCCAGTCCCTGTGGATACGTTAATCTTTTATATTACTTGCGATATTTCTGTACACTTGCGGAACATAACAATCCTAGAGAGGTTTCATGTTAGTAAGTTCAAGATAATACGGTAAGTACTGCTCACCTGCAGTAAGAGGTGTTTTCCATTGATTTCTCGTCATAGAAATATTGTATGTGCAGATTTCTTTTGTGTTCTCTGCATGATTGTGTGTTACCTAGTTAGTTTTACTTATAGATGTATATGGAAAAATACCCTATCAGTATTTTGAGTTTAAGAAAAGTATAAGAAAGATAAAGAAAAGAAAGAAAAAGGCCAAGGCCTAAGTAGATCCCAAAGTCAAGACTTTAGGGATTTTGGCACACAAGGTGCTTGTTAAAATGCCAAGGCATTTAAAGAAGAAGTAATTAAGATATTTTACTTTGAAAGGTCAGTACCCAACTTCCAAGGTTGTCGTAAATAAATTCAGGTGTCCAATTCCGAGGTCTTGGCCCTGGTAGACCAAGGTCTGCTCTTTTAGGATTGGTGGCTCGCTACCCCAACCTATTAGGGAACGCACATAAGATGGTACTTACGCCTTAGGGATCCCAAGTGAAGATATTTATGTTCAAGTATATGTTTTAGCAAAGTTTTCAAGTTTAAATAATTTTCAAGTTTCAAGTTAAGTTATGAAAAAGCGAGTTTAAGGAAATCAAATGCTTGTTGCCTTGAGTTAAACATGTTTTAGTTCCTCTATTGGTACAAAAATAATTACGCATGTTTATCTGTACTATCAATGTAAGTAATAGTAAAGATTCTAGCTTGAAAAGTATTTTAAAAGCATGTTTGCACATTTCGAGATTTTTTTTCTTTGTGAGCTAGATAGTACTTACTAAGCCTTGTTGCTTACTAGTTGCATTTCCTCTTACTGCAGATAAAGGAAAAGGAAAACAATAGTGAAGGAAGGCAACAAGGGAATGCGTGATGGTGTGTGTGTGATGCCTGTACTATGGAAAGCCTTGGGAATTCGTTGGGAGCGTATTAAGATTTCTTTTAAAATTGCTAGTAAAAATTTTAGAGATTTTACTTTTTAATTATTGTTAAGAGAATGTCATAAATTGTTAATTTTGCATGGGTCGAGTGTCATCTAGTATTTCTATTATTAATGATTGAATAGACTAGTTTTGGTGGATGGTTGCTAGATATTATGATTCCATATTTTCCTGAGATTGATGTTTTTGGCACATGAGGTATACTGTTTGATACATTGTATGTAGATTAGTTTTAAAGAGTGCAAGAAATTCATTATGGCCCTTTGCATGCAATTATAGTTAGCGATACTTTAACTGCTTTAGAATCATAAGTTGAGTGTTGAAATGAATCACTTACGTCCTTTATGTGTTGCATGTTTAGTAAGAATGTATTAAGAAGCTAGTGGTACTTATGCTACTTAACTGCATGTTATGATGTCACTCACCGTAAGAACAAAATTAGTGGAAAAGTTCTGCATCTAAGTTTGGAAAATTTTATGTACTATTATCATTAGCATAAGCAACACTGGTTAAGTAAAGTTCATAGATAAGTATCGTTCACCCTAGAGAGCACTAGGAGGGTGGGTGTTACAGGTTGGTATCAGAGCTTCGAGAGATGTCTTTGTTGTCATTAGCATTGCCACTGCAGAAGGAATTGTCAGACTTTAGAGTTGAAGTTATTTATGGGCAACTCTCTGCATTGACCTTAGAGTCAACCCTGCTTGAGGATATACAGAGAAAGCAAAATGAGGATCCAGATATCCAAAAGATCAAGCAAGGGATACAAAAAAAAGAAAATTCAGAGTTTCGAGTATCAGACAGTGAAATCCTCTATTTGGGAAGCCGCCTTTGTGTCCCCAATGATGAGGAACTGAGAAAGAAGATTCTAGAAGAGACTCATAGTACACCTTACTCCATGCATCCTGGTTCCACCAAGATGTATCAAGATTTGAAATAGAGATTCTGGTGGTCTGGACTCAAGAGAGATGGTGCTAAATATGTCAGTACCTGCCTGACATGCCAGAGAGTCAAAGCGAAGCACCAGAGACCAGGAGGAGTCCTACAACCCCTTCCAATACCGGAGTGGAAGTAGGAGGAAATATCCATGGACTTTATAACGGGTCTTCCAAGAACCACTAATGGATATGATGTGATATGGGTGATAGTGGGCAGATTGACCAAGTCTGCCCATTTTCTAGCCATCAAGGTGTCCTACTCTATAGAACAGTTGGCACAGCTATATGTTAAGGAAGTGATCAGACTTCATGGAGTTTCAAAATCCATCGTTTCTGATAGAGATGGGCGCTTCACCTCTCATTTTTGGGAGTGTGTTCAGAATGCACTAGGTACCAAACTCAAGTTCAGGATAGCCTTCCATCCTCAGACTGATGGATAGACAGAACGAGTAAATCAGATTTTAGAAGATATGCTTAGGGATTGTGTATTAGATTTTAAGGGTAGTTGGTGCAAGTATCTGTACTTAACTGAATTCGCCTACAACAATAGCTATCAAACCACTATTAAGATGGCACTATATGAAGTGTTGTATGGCAGGAAGTGCAGATCACCCATCTGCTAGCAAGAAGTAGGTGAAAAGAAAGAAATGGAAATAGAGCTGGGCATTCAGACTGTCACGCCCCAAAGGATTCCCTGCCAGACAAAAATCCGGCAGAGTCTCCCCTGTACCAGTGACAATATGAAGCATCACTACAAGCAAAATACATCAGCCACATGCGGCTGGAATATTTATATACACAACCACGCAGTTATAATAACAGCCCACATGGTTGGAATGAAACAATCACAACCACGCAGTTATATATACAACAGCCCACACGGCTGTACTAAAAACCAACACAGCGGAAAAACGAAAACGGAAAGCCCACACAAGACAAATAGATACAATGCATGCCGGCACGGCTTAAACACAAATACAACACCAAAAGAATAAGATAGCCACATGGCTAAACACAAATACAATGTCACGAATAAGAAAAGAATATACAATAGAAAACGAACACAGTCTTCGGATGTGACGTAGGACCCGGCAGACAGGATACTCCAAGCGACACTCCAACCATCTACTTGAAAACATAAAGATATACATGCGGTGGTGAGTATAGGTAACTCAGCGGGTAATAGAAAGGACAGTGCATGGTCCATAAACATGGAGATCACAAGTATACAGTCTCAGTAGGGAATAAAGAACATGATCATACTATCATAATCAATGCACCTAAACATATCTGACATAATAACCTGACATATAAACTGTACAAACCACAACTAATATAATGACATATACATACCCAATCTGGAATCGACACATGGTACAATGATCAGTAAACTCACCGGATCTGCAACAGATATACCCGTGACACCTGTGCAATATAAGTACGACTGCATATACATGTAAAATAAATGACATGTATGCAGTATGGCAACCAAATGCAACAACCATATCTCAAACAAGTGCAACAACGACAATCACATGCAACTAGTATCTACTAGGCATGTATACAGATGCACCGCGCATCAAATGCAAGAATAATAACTGCGTATACATGCTCCATGGTCACCCCCGCCACCTCTCCAGACACCACGACCCCTGTATGGCCGAGAGGCTTGGGTCTGTGACGACTGTACTACCCTCCAGCCCACTATATAGTGGTCGAGGCGGACAGTCCGCTAATAGCTATCTAGCTAAATAGCATCAGGGTCCCTGACTGCTCACAACGCCGGATATCACTAAACCTCGTGACCGGGTGGCACGACAGGACTAGCAGCAACTGCTCCAACTACCACTACCCATGAGTGGCCGAGTGTGCGGTGCTAAACCAAACCAACTGATGACTCTCTCAATCACAAGGGAGACAACGGTCATCAGATGCAATGAATGATGAACATGATATATATATATAATCATCATCCATGCAACAACCCCAAACCTCATAAATACCTCCAACATGAGTATAATCGTCATGATAGCTCCACGTATCCCACCAAACATATGTACACACTACACATGTATAATCAACCAAACATCTCCAATAATCCCACCAGACACATGTACACAGAATATAAGTACAATCAACATGTATCCTCCAGTAAAAACACAACAGACATGTGTGTATACCCCAAACATACAATCAACACAACTCCTCCAAAAGTACATGACAAATATGTATGTACACACCACATGTAAATGCACGGTCAACAAGATGACTCCTATAACACATACCCACCTATGTACAATCCACGTCATATACCCAATCAGCATGGGAATACCAACAACCCGACAATCCCTACAAGACATACTCTACACGTGTAATCACAACAGAGTAGATATCAAGAGTGTAGACTGTATATGAATTAAATAGATCATCACAAGGGTCAAGCATAAGTATCATGCAGGAAAAACAGCAACCGATCATGATATAAGATAAAGCAGCCTAAACCATCACATAATAGCCATGCACTAAGATCAAGAAAAACTACGTAGAGACCAAGGAAGGAATACCCGCCTTAATACGTAGATCGTGTCCGGAAATCCCACGTCGAGACGCTCGTCCCGAATCCAAATCCTGCAACCATCAATATGTTTATATTTTATTTAGCTAAATTCATATGAATTAAATAGTTAAATAAAATCCCTAACCCAATAGGTTCACTCCAATCAAATCCGATCTCGGACTAATCCCCCAAATCAACACATCCTTTAATCCAATAACAAATCTATCTCTCTAATATCACTTCATCTCATAATGATATCAACCCACAATAACCTATCACAAAAATCAAATCTCCATCATAAATCCACAACCACCTAACATCATCATCAATAATTAACCCAACCACCACATCTGATAACCTAATCAATAATCAATCCAATGATCCAAAGAATGATCACATAACAATCTATATCGACAAATCACTATCTCAATACAAACCCCACAACCCATAGAAAACCTAATTTAACATCGTACAATAGAATACTCAAGGCACATCCCTAGAAAAGTACTGACCTTGAGGCGTGGCAGCAACTCCAGTAGCTCAACAACCTTACAACTCACTGCCGAGAAGCTACAAAGAATTCCCAGAACCAATTCTTCAAAGAATCAATCCATAAATCCAATCATATAGCAAAAGCTTTGTTGAAAACCTAATTCACAGCACTAACTCACCTCAACCCAGATGCCACCAACCAATGATTCGCTGTTGGAGAAGAGTGCTGCCGGAAATGTTGGCCGGAGCTAGGGCATGGCTACATCCAGTCTGCCCCAATGATGGAAAGGAAATGGAGATTAGGTCGCTAGAAAAACTGATACAAGCCTTACCTTACTCCCATTCCTGCATCGGCAATCAGTCCACACTAAAGATCAGTAGCTGAGCAATGCCAATGAGAAAGAGGAACCAAAATCCAGTGAAGTGGACCTCCCTGATCCAAGCTCCGACGACAAGGAGACGCTGGACATCTACCAGAGGCAACTAGGGCTCGAATCTCCCCTCCCTCACCGAGCCCTAGCCCAGCCGTGCCCTAGCCTCGCCGTGCCCTAGCCGCTGAGGAACAGCCGATCGCGAGCAAGAAACCGTTGAAGATGCAATCACACAATCAGAGATGGCGATTACCGTCAAGATCCGACGCCACTTCCTCTCCGACGGCGCGTGAAGGCGAGATCGTGGTGGAGCACCCTCCGTCGATATCGGGTTATCCACGCGCGAGACAGAGAGAAGAAGAAGAGTTGCGCCGACGGTGAAGAGGAGAAGAGAGGTAGGAGGGAAACTCGGTCGATGGTGCATCGGCTTCGGCGATCAGAGGAGAAGGGCGGAGGATCGAGCTAGAGGAAGGAAGGTTCGGCGGTGAATCGCAAGGAAGAAGAAGGCTCGGCGAATTTGGGAAGGAAAAATAGAGGAAATAAAAAGGAAATAAAAACCTAGGTTTAAGTTAATTAAACCTTAAGTTAAATCCTAAATCAACTCCTACTTAAATGGTGTTTCAAACAGGCTTTTACTGTACCCCGAATTCATCCCATCAAAACGGGTCATACAGACTCCGTTTAAATCCCGAAAAATTTCTAAAAATTCCAAAAAAAAAAAACCAATAAGATTTTTCGTCCAATAACATTTATTTTAAATTTTCCAATATCTTACACAGACTGAGATGATAGATGAGACCACTCAGGCTATCCAGAAGATCAGACAGATCATTGAGACTGCCAGAGTAGGCAGAAAAGCTATGATGACACACACCGTAGGCCACTTGAATTCCGAGTAGGGGATTCGGTCTTTTTCAAGGTCTCTCCTATGAAGGGAGTGATGAGATTTGGCAAAAAAGGGCAAGTTAAGTCCTCGCTACATAGGACCCTACCCGATTACAGAGAGGATTAGGAAAGTAGCTTACAAGCTGGACTTACCACAAGATATGTCAGCAATACACAATGTATTTCATGTCTCCACGCTAAAGAAGTGCGTCCACGACCCCAGCCAAGTGATTCAGCCTCAGTCAGTACAGGTCCAGGAGGATCTTAGCTATGAGAGCAGACCTACACAAATAGTGGACAGAGAAGTTAAGAGACTAAGAAACAAAGAAGTACCACTAGTGAAGGTCATTTGGCAAAATCAGAAGCATGAGGAAGCTACTTGGGAGCATGAGGACAGTATGAGACAAAAATATCCAGAATTATTCTAAGTTCGAGGACGAACTTTTTATAAGGTATGGGGAATTGTAACACCCCAAATTTCCTTATTTTGAGTTCTAAAAGTTCTTATAAATATTTAGAAATGCTTTAGAAATATTTTAAAGATTTTTAGAAATTTTTAGAGTATTTTTATAGAATTTTCGGAGGTCGTTTGGTATTTTTACCAAAAGAAATAAAGTTGCGACAAAAAGTTGTCAAGTCGAGGTTCCACCCTAGAACCCCTTAGTAAGGGGAGTCTTAAGAATGTTTAGGATAATCAGGTGCCCAAACAGGGGTGTGCTAAAAGAAAAGAGAGCAGAATAATTTTATGTAGAAATAAATACGTCCCTAGGCATAAATAGAAGAACTTAAGTGAAATAATGGGATTTTCTCGACCTAGTCTTTCCTCTTCCTCCCGTGCGCCGACTCCTCCTTGGCTTGGGCGAAAAAAAACAAAAGAAGCTTAGGGCTTCCTGTGGTGGCTGGCTAGGACGAGCTTCAAGGGAGCTTTTGGATATTTTCCGACTAGTCTCGACGAGACGAACGCGTGGACATAAGCAAAGCGCGAGGATCTCAATTTTCACCGGAACTTAGAGAGGTTTCATGTTAGTAAGTTCAAGATAATACGATAAGTACTACTCACCTGCAATAAGAGGTGTTTTCCATTGATTTCTCGTCGTAGAAATATTGTATGTGGAGATTTCTTTTGTGTTCTATGCATGATTGTGTGTTACCTAGTTAGTTTCACTTATAGATGCATATGGACAAATACCCTATCAGTATTTTGAGTTTAAGAAAAGTATAAGAAAGATAAAGAAAAGAAAGAAAAAGGCCAAGGCCTTAAGTAGATCCCAAAGTCAAGACTTTAGGGATTCTGGCACACAAGGTGCTTGTTAAAATGCCAAGACATTTAAAGAAGAAGTAATTAAGATATTTTACTTTGAAAGGCCAGTACCCGACTTCCAAGGTTGTCGTAAATAAATCCAGGTGTCCAATTCCAAGGTCTTGGCATAAACTCTACTACTTAGCCTGGAGGTCTAGAGTTTGAATCCTGGGGAAGGCAAAAATCCACTGCCAGGAGTGGAAAGTCCTAGTGAGTAACGGCACGGCAAGGGTCATCGGTCGATGACATTAGAGGTCTCCAAATGGGCTGATGACATAAGGGGCTGCTAGTGGGCCGCCGCAAGGCCCACCCAAGAGGCCAAATGGCCAAGTCGTTACAAGATTTATAGGAAAAAAAGTAAGAGAAAGAGAAGAGGGAAGAGGGAAGAGAGAGAATGGATCTCAAGAGGGGTTGAGCTAGGAGGATGGAGGATGGAGGATGATAGATTCTAGAATTTTGGTTTCCTTGTAATGCTAGGCGATGTTACATAGATTGCTTAGTTCATATCCTCTATGTTCATGCTCTTGTAGGAAGTTAGATTCATTACTGACTCTCTCCTGCAGTGGATAAGTCGGCATGATCTCCTACTCTATGTCCTATGCTACTAAATGGAAGTGACTCCTATGAAGTCCGTTAGCGGGGCAGCCCTGTCACGACACCCCTCAGTCATACAACATAGAAACATACTAACACGCAATAACATAGAGATAGAAATAGTGATTATGTCGGATCCCCTACTTCCTTGTGGAGATTTTCTTCCCCTTTCAAGGTGATACCCTAGACGTCCGTTAGCGGGGCAGCCCTGTCACAACGCCCCTCGGTCATACGATCTAGGGTATCCCCCTACAGGATTAACAATTCTACATAACCATTTGATAAAATATGTAAAAGATATATATAAGCATTCACACACACACATCATCAAACATGAACAAGTCATTGAATAGAAACATGACAAATTTACATAGTTTTACATCTCCATCATATCAAAAATACTTCCTACATCCTAGATCTGGAGATCTACTCCATTGCAAAGGAAGAACAAACCCAAAACATAAAATAAAGCATACTTACAACCCTAGATTCTATAAGAAGGGGAAGAAGAGATGCTTGTCGATGATTCCGATGTCTTGGGGATGCCTCCTTGCTCCGGAGATGGACAGATCATGAAGGAATGGAGGAGAATGAAACTCTAGGGTTTCCCCCTAAGGGTAGAACCCTTCCCCAAGGATAAGGATGAAGTCTCAAACCCAAGATGAGTCAAAGAATGGGGATCTTGACCCTTTTATACCTCCTCCAAGCTGCCCAAGAAAACCAGGATTATAGGGGTCTAGTAAACCAGATTTTTCACCCATTAAATAAGGTTTTCTCGTGATTCAACCTGAACAAAAGTTGTAGCTCTTGAAATTATTTTCAATCTGATACTTGGATCGAGCCCTGGCTCCAACCGAGCTTAAAGTTATGGTGGTTCAAAGTTTGGTTACAATCTAGGCGGAGGTCCAGTTGAACCCGCAGTTGGGAGGCACGACCGTGCTATTTATCATGGGAAGGAGGTGCTATCTCTCTGTTGGATCTGAAGGAAAGTTGTAGATCTTGGAGTCAGCTACGTTTCAGTATAAAGAACATCCCGAAACTCCAACAGAGCACAAATTTATGGCCAATTACGTCGGTTTACAATCTGCCCAGAATTCAGCACAGCTCTGTTTTGCCGTGGCACAGCCCATGTTCTTTGTCACACGGTCGTGTGGAATCCACACGACCTCACACGACTTCCTCTCGGGTTGAGTCACATGGTCATGTGGCTCACACAGCCGTGGCATTCTTCTTATTTGCCAAAGTCACACGGCTGTGTGGATTCACACGGTCGTGGCCTTCCTCGCCATTGGAAACTTAGCACGGTCATGTCATTTGGCACGGCCGTGTGCTGCTTGGACACAGGGAGCTGACACGGCCTCTGGAGAAATGGCACGGCTTTGCCATTTGGCACTACCTTGCCTTGCTCTGCCTCTAGATTGTTGACACGGTCGTGATCCTCCTTGCCTCTGGAACATTGGCACGGTCGTGCCAATTGGCACGACCAAAGCAAGATAATGGCCACACAGCCATGTGGCATACACGACCCAACTGGATTTCCTCCGGAGTTTCTCCTATGTGCATTTTTGCTCCAAATAGCATCCTGCCAATCAAAACAATCAAAGAGCATATCTCCGAACAGAATATAATGAAAGTATGATATTCTAATGAAATAGTGTCCAATAAACATAGATTATGCTAATGAAATACAAGTAGATATGTATCCAAACATGCATAAAAGTGTATATAATCTATGCACATCAGTCGTCTTATCATAAGAAGACTTAGAGCTGCTAATAATGACCCGAGTGCAAATGGTCGAAAACCACTACCACATCCGGAACTCCCTAAAAACTCCCACCCGAATCTTCGCTAGTCTAAAAAGAAAGAGCAGTGCGGGAAGTGGATCAATCACTACCTGAAAGGCATAGATATTTTTGTGACTACCATCAATCTCCTCATCATGCTACCAGTAAATATCATCAGTATGCCAAGAGGCTCCATCGAATGACTGAGTCAAGAGAAGTGAATAAAGGATCATCCTCGCTCTCCCAACGATCTCCTTCAACATAGTAGGAATAGCCTAGCAGACGCTCAGATCAGACATCCAATTGGCATTTGCACATAAAGTATGATTGGCATCCTCAAGTAGGAGTCGATTGAAAATTGAAATCTGAGTGGCAAATTCAATCGGCAGCTCGACCATATCCAGCGGCTCATCTATCCCTCTGCGGTAGCTTAAAATTATCCACTCAAGTTAGCTTAAAATTATCCGATTGGATTTTATATTTTAAAGTTCAAAATATATCCCTATTTTTAGAAACGCAGAAACTCTAGTTCTCCAAGGCATTCAAGTTATACACTAAGCCTCCACTCTCTAAGGTATTCGGGTCATACACCGTGCCTCTAGACTCTTGAGCCTTCTGACTGAGTTATAAGCGAGCATGCTCTCACATCTGTGTTCTAGATTCTTGTGCATCTTGGTCGAGTTATAAGTGAGCCTGCCCTTGTATCCAAATTCTAGACTCTTGTCTCTCACGGCTAAGTAATAAGTGAGTCTACTCTCATGCCCAAGTTCCATACTCTAGTGCCGCTCGACCGAGTTATAAGTGACCCTACTCTCGTGCTCAAGTCCCAAAAATTTATGTTGGTGGGCTGAGTTATAAGCGAGCATATCCTCGTGCTTAATTTCTAGACTCTCGTGCCACTTGGTCGAGTTATAAGCGAGCCTGCTCTCGCACCCAAGTTCCAGACTCTTGTGCCAATCAGCCAAGTTATAAGTGAATTGGCTCTTGCGCCCAACTCCTAGACTCTCATGCTGTTTGACCAAGTTATAAGCAAGCATACCCTCGTGCTCATGTTCCAAGGCATTCATGTTATACACTGTGCCTTCTGTCTAAGGCATTTGGGTCATACACCGTGCCTTTAGACTTATATGTCGTTTGACCGAGTTATAAGCAAGTATGCCTTCACGCCCATGTTCCAAGGAATTCAGGTCATACACTGTGCCTCCAGACTCTTGTACTATTTGGTAGAGTTATAAGCGAGTATGCCCTTGCGCCCATGTTCTAAGATATTTAGATTATACACTATGCCTCCACTCTCCAATGCATTCGTGGAATACATTGTGCCTCCAGATTCTCGAGCCATTCGGCCGAGTTATAAGAGAGCATGCTCTCATGCCTATGTCCCATACTCTCGAGCCAATCGACTGAGTTTTAAGCGAGCATTCTCTCGCACTTGTCCTAGACTCTTGTGCCACTTGGCCAAGTTATAAGTGAGTATGCACTCACGCCCATGTTCCAAGGTATTCAGGTTATACACTGTGCCTCCACTTTTCAAGGCATTCGGGTCATACACTGTGCCTCCAGACTTTCGACCCATTCGACCGAGTTATAAACAAGTTTGCTCTCGCGTATATATCCTAGACTTTTGAGTCGTCCGGCCTAGTTATAAGAAAGCATCATCTCATGCATATATCCTAGATTCTCAATTTATCCAGTTCAGTTATAAGCAAGCATGCTCTCATGCCTATATCCCAGACTCTCAAGCTGTCCGGTCGAGTTATAAGTGAGCATGCTCTAGCTCGTATGTCCTAGACTCATAAGTTGTCCGGTAGAGTTATAAGCGAACCTACCCTCATGCCTGTGTCCCAAACTCTCATGCGGATCTCCCAAGTTATAAGTGAGTTTTCCCTCATGCCTATGTCCTAGATTCTCTAACCGTCCGACCAAGATATAAGCGAGCATACTCTCGGGCCTATATCTTAGACTCTCGAGCCGTTTGACCGAGTTATAAGCGAGCATTCTCTCTTGCCTATGTCCCAGAATCTTGAGACATCCGACCAAGTTATAAGTGGTCATGCTCTCGTGTCTATATCCCAAACTCTCGAGCCTTCCTACCTAGTTATAAACGAGCCTACACTCGCGCCTATATTCTATATTCTTGTGCCACTCAGCTAACTTATATGAGAGCATTCCCTTATGCCCAAGTTCTAAACTCTTGTGCCACACGACCAAGTTATAAGAGAGCCTACCTTCGTGCCTGTGTTCTAGACTCTCGTGTTGCTCAATCGAGTTATTAGTGAGTCTACCCTCACGCCCAAGTCCCATACTCTAGAGTTGTCCAATCGAGTTATAAGTGAGTGTGCTCTCGTTCATATGTCCCAGATTCTTGAGTCATCCTGCTGAGTTATAATCAAACATGTTCTCGCGCTTATGTTCCAGACTCTAGAGTTTTCTAGCCGAGTTATAAATGAGCATGCACTCGTACCTATGTCCCAAACTCTCGAGCCATCCAGTTGAGTTATAAGCGAGCTTGCCCTCGTGCTTGTGTCATAGACTCACATGCTGACCGACCAAGTTATAAGTGAGCCTTCCCTCATGCCTATGTCCCATACTCTCGAACCATTTAGTTGAGTTACAAGCGAGCGTACTCTCATGCCTATATCCCAGACTTTTGAGCTATACGACCAAGTTATAATTGAGCATGCTCTCGTGCCTCTGTCCCAGACCCTCAAGCCATCTGATGAAGTTATAATCAAGTATGCTCTCGCGCCTATGTCCTAGACTCTCGAGTCGTTCGGTCGAGTTATAAGTGAGTCTGCCAGCGCACTTATGTCTCAAACTCTCGTGTTGACCGACTGAGTTATAACTGAGCCTAACCTCATGCCTATTTTCCAGACTCACATGCCGCTTGGTCAAGTTATAAGCAAGCTTACCCTTGCGCCCAAGTTCCAGACTCTCATGCTGCTCGGCCGAATTATAAGAGAGTCTGCCCTTATGCCTGTGTTCTAGACTCTCGTGCCTCTCGGCCGAGTTATAAGAAAACCTGCCCTCACGCCTGTCTTATAGACTTTCTTGCTGCTCGACCAAGTTATAAATGAGTCTGCTTTCATGCCCAAGTCCCAGACTCTCATACCGCTTGGACGAGTTATAAGTGAGCCTTCCCTGACCCCTATTTCAGACTCTTATGTTGACCGTCTGAGTTATAAGAGAGCATGCCCTCACACCCATGTTCCAAGGCATGTAGGTCATACACTGTACCTCCACTCTCTAAGGTATTTGGGTTATACACCGTGCCTCTAGGCTCTTGTGTTGCTCGGCCAAGTTATAAGCAAGCCTGCTCTCGCTCCCAAGTCCCAAACTCTCGTGTTGCTTGACCGAGTTATAAGCGAGTCTGCCCTCGCGCCTGTCTTAGACTCTCATATTGACCGACTGAGTTATAAGTGAGCATGCCCTCATGCTCATATTCTAAGACATTCAGGTCATACACTTGCCTCCACTCTCTAAGGCATTTGGATCATACACTGTGCCTCTAGACTCTTATGCCACTCAACCGAGTTTAAACACGCCTACTCTTGCGGCCAAGTCCCAAACTCTCATGTCGCTCGGTCAAGTTATAAGTGAGTCTGCTCTCACACTTATCCCAGAATTTCATGCCGACCAACAGAGTTATGAGTGAGCATGTCCTTGCGCTCATGTTCCAAGGCATTCAAGTCATACACTACCCCTCCATTGTCTAAGGCATTTGGGTCATAAATCGTGCCTCCAAACTCTCATGTCGCTTGTCCGAGTTATAAGCGAGCCTGCCATCTCGCCCAAGTCCCAAATGTTAGTCCCGGTGTGCCTGTAAAGAGGGGGTGAATTGCCCTAAAATAAGAGTTAAAAACTTTCTTTTGCTTCTCGAAGTTAACAAATACAACACAAGTTAGTTGACCAAAAATTAATTAACATAAAATAAAAGAAGAGGTAGGATTTACTTGGTTACAACCAGAGAGGTTATTAGTCCAAGACTTTGAAAGCTCCACTAAAAATCTCCTTCTGGTGGAGTAGCCTCTTATAATAATTAAGTACAGAAAAGAAGTAAACAATAGAAGCAAGTGTTTCATCTTCGAGTGTTGTATTGAACTCTTAGGGTCAGAGCTCTATTTATAGATCGCTAGTCAAAATAGTTGTTTTGATGATGTGTTACTTCCGGGTGCCTAGACTTGATCCGGGCGCCTCGAATGGTGCAAGTTTATCAGCTTTGTTAATGTCTTGGAGATAAAACTTTATCCCTACCTGAGTGCCTAGACTCGTCCGAGCACATAGAGTTTTGTTAACGTGGACCCAAGACCAATCACAGTGCAACGACTCGAAGAGGCACCCTCCGCTAACCTAGGGTGATCTGGGCACATGGAGTCTGTGAGCCTAGGCTTGGTCCAAGATCCTAGACAAGTCAACTTCGCATTGACTTGTCTAGCTTCTGCTTCGATCGCTTGGGTGATTCTATGGTCATTTCGAGTTGAGCTCACCCAAACCCAACTTCAGCCTTCGCTCCTCAAGCATTCTTCTGCTCTAGCTTCTCGTCCCTCGGAGATGTCGCGTGTGTCCTTCTCGTTCATCGGTGCACTTTTCTACAGCTTCTCGTCCCTTGGATGCACCACACTCGTCGACTAACTTCCCATCTCATTGTTCTCATCCACAGTGTTTCCGCTAGTCTTCTTGTGTTTCTATGTCCCTGCACACTTAGACACAAGGTAAAAACACAACAGAACGTAACTTGACTTGGTTGATCACATCAAAACCAATCCTAGGAACTTACACCAGATTCTTGCGCCGCCCAGCTGAGTTTTAAGCGGGCTTGCTCTCGTGCATATTCTCAACTTTTGCCACAACTATGAACTATTTGAATGGACAATGCTCCTAGCATAAAACTCGAATGGCAGAAATAGGACCGAGCGCCCAAGCCAATGACACTAAATAACACAAGTGTTTAGTCAGTCGATCTTGCAAACTCCTTCGACTAGACTTTAAAGGGAGGCATGTGATGCAGTAAATAAGATGGGGCACCCGATTTGGGTCAAAGTCCAGGAGGCCGATTGACATGGAGGTAAATGTCAAGGAAGGGTTAACAATCGGGGACAGCATGGTTGGGCCGAGTGGTTATCGGACCCTTGGGTTGGTCGAATCCCGAGTCCCTCAGTATTAGTGAAGCCTTGAGTTGAGTCAGTATCTTCTAGAACCAAATTTTCTTCATCACTCGGGGATAATATGATCAATTATTTTGGCCAAGTAATCTAACCGATTAGACTTATCATCTGACTGGACAAACTAGACACTTGGTCCGACCGGAGCGGCAAGCGAAGGATGAGTCCCCAATAACATTTCTCAAATCTAACCTAGTCATTCATGTGAGTGACAATCGATCGATTTACTAGCTAACCATATTAAGGTTGCCTCAACCTAATGACCTCACATTCCTTTTTCGCGTTTTGTACCATGGATGACAGAGAATAATCCATATACAAGTTTTACTCTAGAAGCTTCTACTCTGTCAAATGTAGAGATTGTGAGTCTATTTTAGAAAAGGTGCCAGAGCATCTTTATGGTCTATTCTTTTTCAGAAATACTTTGAGATTTATACATAGAAAAACATTAATATTATAAAAGGGGGCCTCCATCTACAAGTGCAGGTACGCTTACATGACGCAAACGCTATACATAAGCTATATTACATATCCACTATTCATATACTATTTATGACTTCGACCGGTCACTGACTTGAGCATTAGAGTGTCTGCGTCGGAGACCTCCTCCCTGACCCGATTGTTGACAATCTTTTTAACACACAGGGCGGCTCGGAGTCATTTTTGCCAGCTTAGAGTCTTCACTCAGTCAACATCAGAGCCACATATCTGATACGCCATCTCCACCGATTTAGACATGATTAACCACTAATCTACAAAATTTTATTAATGGAAAAATTTCAACTAAATACATCCATTGCTGAACAAGAAAATTCTCAAACATCCTCCATGAAACAAAGTTTCACCACATGTTAGGAAAAAAAAGAATGATTAACTAAGCTGGGTAATATCGATCCTAGGATGATAGGTCTAGCCCCATAGATGTTTCCACTGACTACCAGGATAAATTTGGAAGCACTTGTGACAAACGACCCAGAAGCCTAGTATCCCTAGGTTGCAAGTCCCATTTGAAGGGAAAATCCCTACAAATATGTTGTAGCTGGTATTGGATCGAAAAGAATTTAGATATCTCCACAATAGTATGATATTGTCCACTTTGGGCCTGGACCCTCATGGCTTTACTTTTGGGCTCTCCCCAAAAGGTCTCATGCCAATGGAGATATCTTTTCTCTAATAAAACCATGATCTTTCTCATGTGTTTTCAATGTGGGACTATGTTTACAACCTTGCAACCCCAACAATCCCCCCCCCTCTCAAACAAAGGACCACAAGCTTCCCAAGTCTGATCCTCGACCCACCAGGTCTTTCTGCCCCTCGGTCCACCCGACCTACTAGGACTTTCTTGCCTAGCCGCAACTAGGGCTTCCTGCCTGGTGTGTGGTCCTCTTGATCCGAACATAGGAGCTCCCACTTTCTTTGTTCGAGGTCAATATTGTACTCACATGGCTCAATCATACCATAGCTCTTGTGCACAGTCAGTGGTTAAACCTTCTGGCAGTCCGGACTCTGATACCAATTGTTAGATCGAAAAGAATTTAGATATCTCGATAATGGTATGATATTGTCCACTTTGGGCCTAGACCCTCATGGCTTTGCTCTTGGGCTCTCCCCAAAAGGCATCTTGCCAATGGAGATATCTTTTCTCTTATAAACCTATGATCTTTCCAATGTGTTTTCAATGAGAGACTATGTTTGCAACCTTGCAACCCCAACAGCTGGAAATTAATCCATGAGTGCCTATAAAATAATTGAGCATGCTTACTGCTACACCATAGCCCTGGGGGCTAAAATGATTAACCATGCTGGATAATGTTAAGTCTGGGGTAACCACCAAGTCCCAAGGAAGTTTTCCACTAGCCACCAGGGTAAATCAGGAAGCACTTGTGGCGGGCGGCCCAGAAGCTCAGCATCCCTTAGTTGCAAGTCTCATTTGGAGAAAAAATTTCTACAAATATGTCATAGCTAGGAATCAAACCGTAGGTGCGTAGGAGACAACTGAGCGCTCTTACCGCTGCACATAGCCACGGGGGAGAAATGACTAACTAGGTTGGGTAACATCGAGCCTGGGGTGACTAGCCTGGCCCCACGGAGGTTTTCCACCGGCCACCAAGGTACATTGGGAAGCACTTCTAGCAACCCTTAAGCCCAGCATCCCTTAGTTGCAAGTCTTATTTAGAGGAAAAATCCCTACAAATATACTATAGCTGACAATCAAAAAGTGGGTTCCTGAGAGATAACTGAGTGCCCTTACCACTGCATTATAGCCCTAGAGGCCTTACTGCTACACCATAGCCTTGGGGACCAAAAAATGATTAACCAAGCTGGGTAACTTCGAGCCTCGGGTAATTGGCCTGGTCGCACGGAAGTTTCCCACTAGTCACCAGGGTACATCGGGAAGCACTTACGGCGGGAGGCCTAGAAGCCCAGCATTCCTTAATTACAAGTCACATTTGGAGGAAAATTCCCTACAAATATGTCATGCTAGAAATCAAACCGTGTGAGCCTAGGAGACAATTGAGCATCCACCATAGGCTCGAGGGCAAAAATGATAAATCTAGCTAGCCCGAGGGGTGAAAAATGATTAACCAGGTTGGGTAACGTCGAGCCTGAATGACTGGCCTAACCCCACGGAAGTTTCCATCGGCCACCTGAGAAAATTGGGAAGCACTTGCGCCGAGCGGACCAAAAGTCCAACATTCCTTAGTTGCAAATCCCATTTGGAGAAAAATCCCTACAAATACATCGTAGCTGAGAATTGATGTAGCCTTCAGATACCCATGGGTCAATCCTTAGCTATGATGTATTTGTAAGGACTTTTCTTCCAAATGGGACTTGCAATTGAGGGATACTGGGTTTCTAGGCCGCCCGTCACAAGTACTTCCTGATTTATCCTAGTGGTTGGTGAGAAACTTTCATAGGGTCAGGCCGGTTATCCCAGACTCGACGTTACCCAGCCTGATTAATCATTCACCACATGTTAGAAATGTGACAAAAAAAAAAGGTGATTCGTTCGCCTCCAGCGTCCCCCGTCAACCTATCCTTAGTCTAACACGGAAGAGGTAAATCACGGATGATTATTAGTTATTAGTGCAAGTGGCTAAGAGATTAGGAAAGATATACTCAGACGTATGGGTTTTGACCCCAAGACATGGTACCGCCCTAAGGGGATTCACCATATGTTAGAAAGAAACTAGAGAAGCTTGCCGTCCAAATTTATTTGCCAATTTAGAATCTTACCGTAACTCGATAAAAAAAAAAATCTTCGATATGGATTAGGTAAGTTGCTAAAAGATGCTTACCTGTGGACTATTCAAACTCCTTAATGCATCTGTAACAGCTTGAACATTGACTTGGACATCAGCTTTGACAATAATAGACAACTGTACCCTTTTTGATACGTCTTCTTCAGTATCAGGAGTGTCTATGTGCACTTCACTGACCTTGAGAAGTCTATCTTTCTCAACTTTCTTCTTCCTTCTAGCACTAAGCATGCGTGCTCTCTCTTCTGAATGCACCGCGATAATGTCATCTCCAGCCATTGGAAGCCCCCATAGTCCTTCAATCTCAATTGGCAATGCAAGCTGACCTGATTCTGTCACCTTTCCAAACATATCCCTAATAGCCCTTATTCTCCCCCACTCTTCCCCAACAGCAATATGTTGACTGCAAGACAAGGTCCCACACTTGACTATGGCAGTAGCCAAGGGTCCCCTGCCCCTGTCAAGTCTGGCTTCAACTACATAAGCCTGAGCAGGCCCATCAATTCTAGCCTTCAGATCCATCATCTCAGCCTGAAGTATCAAAGGCCTCCAACCTATCTAATCCAGCTTTAGTAGCAGCAGAAACTTCAACAACTAGCACAACACCACCCATATCTTCCAAGTGTAATCCCTCAGACCCATGTTGAATCTTCACTCTCTCAGGATCACCTGACGGTTTATCACACTTATTAATCTTATTTATAGCTACAACAATTGGGGCATTGGCTGCTTTTGCATGGGAAATAGATTCAAGAGTTTGTGGCATAACACCATCTTCTGCTGCTACTACAAGCACAACAATGTCAGCAACAGCAGCACCTCTAGCACGCATAGCACTGAAGGCAGCATGCCCTAGGGTGTCAAGGAATGTTATTGATTCTCCTGAAGGCATCTCTACAACAAAAGCACCCGAGTGCTGGGTAATCCCACCAACTTCCCTAGCTGCAACTGAAGTTCGGCGCAGAGCATCCAAAAGGGATGTTTTGCCATTGTCCAAATGACCCATGACTGTCACAACTGGAGGTCGTGGTTGAAGAACTCCACTTTTATCACAATGTAATCTTCTCACATTCACACCAACTTCCTGAAGCAATAGAAAGCATTAAAATAAATAATCCAAGCATAGTATATCATTAAAGAATAAGTGAAGTATATCATATATTTAAACTAAAGAGAACCTCAAGACATAGTTTTATTAAATGGCAGGAAAAACCCTGCCCATAAATGTTAATAACTTTACCAATTAGTGTCAGTATAGATATTCCCATTAGAGTGATATTTCTGCACAATTTGCAATAACAATAATTTGAATACTAAAACGCATTAATAAGGATATGAGCAGGGGCGTAGCCACCTTAAGGAGAAGGGGTGCGACCGCCCCCTCTCATATTTTATTAAAAAATAATATATATATATTATTTGGAAGTTTTTATCATCACTTTAAATAATTGATTCATCATCATTCAATGTCGAAAACTAAAATTGATCACATATTTGGAAAGTTCATGATCTAAGTTATCTATTGGTACCACTTCTATGAGGAAATATCACGATTTAAAATGTTAAGTATTGAATTTTAAAAATAAAATATATAATAATAAATAGATGAACTAAATCGTAGGGCGCAAAGTAAGGAAACTAAATTAAAATTGAATCGAGTTTGAACTAAATTCAACGGGTAGATATGAAGATAAGAATTATGTTGGTTCAAATTGGAATTGATTTGAAGTTGAATTATGACCGAACCAAGTTTAATGTCTAAACGAGTTCGAACGATTTAAAAAGAATTAGGATATTCTTGATGAAACCTTTTATTTTTTTCTCTCCCTCTTCTCCCTTTGCATGTTACATCCCAACGTCCCGTATGCCACCCCTTTGCTCATTCCTCTCTTATTTTTTTCTTCCTCTTCTTCCTCATTTGCTTCTTCTCCTTCTCTTCTCCAACGTTAGGAAACCTACAACTTTTTCCTCTCCTCTTCTAAAGCACACGAGCTTTTTTCTTCTTCTTTCTCTTCTCCAGCAAGCAAGAAATACAACACCAGTTGCTGCCCTCTTCTAACAAGATCAAGCAGCCATCAACCCCCTTATCTTCTTCCTCTTCTGGTATTTTTTAGGATTTTATTGGCATAGCAAAATAGTCTTATTTTGTCTTACCTTGCTCTCTTTGTGTTATTGTCGAGCTCACCGAAACTAGTCACGGTTGCTAACAAAGAAAGTAAAGTTCTCCTTTTTCTACTTCTTCCTCTTTATTTGATCTTCTCTATTTTTCTCAAAAACAATGATCTTCCAAGAGTTGTAAGTTATTCCTTTCTCGTTTCATGAATTTTTGAAAATTACCCCTCCTAATTGAAAATCCTGACTACGCCCCTGGATATGAGTAGATACACACAAGCCGCACAGCACAAAATAAAATATTCTTTAAGTTCACTTTGTCAACAATAATATGATCACTGAAACTCATTCATTTTACAATATGGAGAGTGTTACAACCATTTGCATACTATTGCACAATGTCTAGTTCTCTAGTTCACATATTAAGCATTGTATCCCTGATGATTCTTCTGACTAACCCAAGAGCAAGGAGTTTCACTCATCCTACATGTAGTACAGCGTGGACACCCGAACAACATAATGACAATGCACCACTAGGACAAAAGGCACCAGTAGCGTCTAAGTCCTGATCAAATACTCAAACTACATAGGATCATTGCACATAAAATTTCTAATAGTGTATGGTATAAGGAGTGAAAAGAAAATGCATCAAGCCACCCTGGTTGAACACAATCGTCAAATGTCAGTCCACTGTTAATATGCAACAAGATTAAGTAATTGAATTCTATCCTTGACTTCTCTTCTTCACCATTATGATGTAATTCAACAAGTCTTGGAAAATGATTCAAAAGACAAACCACTAAATAAAGCGCACACAGGCCACAGCAGAGATGGAATCTTGCAAAAGTCCCATAATCAACAATTAATAAAAGTCACGAGCACCTAACACAACTTAGTGGTAATTCACAAAAATGAAAACAGATAAAGATAATGAACTTCTTGAAGTCAACTTTGCAAATGGACACATCATTTGCTAACCCAACAAGGAGTCGGATCTTGGTCTTGGTCACTGTTGTTGCATAGGATGTACCAATCTCCAGCACAGGGACAAGGCTCCCATGCCCAACTAGGGCAAGTCACACTGTGCTATCAGCATAGATTCCAACAATTATCATTGCTCTTACTATCATTCCTTGTAAAACTACTTCTAGTCAAAGGATGATCACTAGGACAATCAATGAAAAATCTCAACTTGTTAGGTAGACACTATCCATTAAAAACATATAAAATAGCAAAATGAATCTTCAATTACAAAGTAATTTGGGTGAGTTATATCTAATTAATGCACTTCTTGAAGTCAACTTTGCAAATCGACACATCATTTGCTAACCCAACAAGGAGTCGGATCTTGGTCTTGGTCACTGTTGTTGCATAGGATGTACCAATCTCCAGCACAGGGCAAGGCTCCCATGCCCAACTAGGGCAAGTCACACTGTGCTATTAGCATAGATTTCAACAATTATCACTCCTACTATCATTCCTTGTAAAACTACTTCTAGTGAAAGGATGATCACTGGGACAATCAATGGAAAATCTCAAGTTGTTAGGTAGACACTATCCATTAAAAATATATACAACAACAACAACAACCAAGTCTTTTCCCACTAGGTGGGGTCAGCTGTATGAATCCTTTTACGCCATTGAGCTCTATCTTCTATTATATCATCATCTATATTTAAATAAATTTTATCTTATTTTATTGTTACTAACCAAGTCTTTTTTGGTCTTCCTCTTCCTCGTTTGATATGCATGTTTATCATAGTTTCACATCACCTAACTGGAGTATTTATTAGTCGTCTAAGTGCATGTCTGTACCATCTTAAATGTGTCTGTCGAAGTTTTTTCCTCAATAGATGCAACTCTGACTTTCTCTCTAATACTCTCATTTCTTATTTTGTCCATCCTTGTATGTCCATACATCCACTTTAACACCCTCATCTCTGCAACTCTCATCTTCTACTCATGTGCTCGAGTCATAGCCCAACATTCAGCTCCATATAACATAGCAGGTCTAACTGCGGTTTTATATAACTTACCTTTAAGTTTAAGAGGTATTTTACGGTCACATAAAACACTCAACGCTCCTCTCCATTTCACCCATCCTACTTGTATTCTATGTAAGACATCTCTCGCAATTCCTCCATCGTTTTGCATAAATGATCATAAATATTTAAATCTCTCGGATCCGGGCAACTCGTCCTCTCCTATCTTAACAATTGTTTCATTACTTCTAATCTTGCTAAACTTAAATTCCATATACTCTGTCTTTAATGTACTAAGCTTAAAACCTTTCCCTTCTAGTGTTCCCCTCCAAGGTGCTAGTTTAGCATTTACTCCTTCACGTGTTTCATCTACCAAAATAATATCATCTGCAAACAACATACACCACGATACTGTGTCTTGAATGTGTGCAGTGAGTTCGTCCATAATTAGTGTAAAAATATAGGGACTTAGAGCTGATCCTTGATGTAACCCTATCTTTACAGGAAATGCTTCAGTTACTCCGCCTGAAGTCTTTACTCTGGTCGTTACATCCTCACATATCCTTAATTGTTTCAATATATGTTATGCTAATACCTCTCTTTTTTAAAATTCTCCATATAATTTCTCTTGGGACTCTATCATAAAATTTTTCTAAGTCAATGAATACCATATGTAGATCTTGTTTTTGCTCTTGATATTTTTCAATTAATTGTCTAAGAAGATGTATAGCTTCTATTGTCGACCTTCCAGGCACTAACACAAATTGATTTTCTATCACTGTGGTCTCTGGTAGCTATCCAAATTAATGCCATAAATAAACTCCCAAATTAATGTTATGATCGAAAACCCACAACTACATAAGGAAATGTTTTAGTATAAGGCTCGAGTCAAATTTTTCGAGGATTATGCTAGAAACGTGCTTGTTTTGGATTAAGAACACTCTTTTTGTGTTTTCTAATTATGAAATGTGGATTGGCATTAAAATAGAAATATTAGACTAGTAATGAATGTGCAAACACTAAATCTACTTACTGCAGAAATAAAGTTTCACTTAACAAGAGATAAAACTCCACAAAATCACACTTACAATGAATTCGACTCAACTTAATTGCAAGAATCAAAACTACAGATTCTGAATTGATCGAAAACAACTAGAGAACTAGTATAAACTACCAAAAATTAATACTAAAACTAAATCTACTTAACCAACTAAACTTACCTACTGAAAACAAAATTGCAATGTTCCAACTCAGTGCATTGAAGAGCAGAAACCTAACAAAAGCTCAACACTACATCTAACTAGTCACACTAGCCATTAATTAAGCTATTAAATTGAATTAAATCTATTAAGCTAACTAACTTATCAGCTAATGAATCGTTTAAACTAAGTTGTAGCAAAAATTGTCGAACCAACAGATTATGAAATAGAACACACAAGAACAGAGCTGACAAAAACAGATTCTTGTAGAAAATGAAACTAAAAACAATTCTAAGTTATGAACTAACAAATTCAGAAACAATAGTGCAGAAATAAGAAAGATCTATACTAGAAATCAAATTACAAAGAAACCTAACATCCCTACAACCCAAATCTCAGTCCCAAATTGTCTTCTCCTTGCTGTCGCACAAGGAACCAACAGAGAACGCTCCAACCGGTGTCGGAATGGTGTTCTCGAGCTTCAAGACGAACTCAGATTCACCTAGAATTCCTCACAAATCTTCAACAAGTTCAGGATGTTGATATTCTTCACTGTCGCGCATTGGATTCACTGGCGCTAGAATCGCGAGCTGGTCGAAGAGCTATGAAGGATGGATTACTGTCAGAAATGGTCTAGGACCACCGGAGGAACGCCGCCGATGATTCTGGAGAGGAGTGGGAGCTCAAACCAGAGGAACGCCGCCGAACTGAGGACAAAATTGTGATCCACAGCTACAGTGCCCCGTCCGCCAAATCCATTCGCTGAAGACGAACAGTGATCGGAAGCTGGTTGCCGGAAGCTGAAACCTCACCGCCAATGAGGACAAGCTGGTTCGCAGATCTGGATGCAGGGTGGAGCAAGCGTCCATGCCTCAAGAGAAACAACATGATGAACAGTAGCACAAACTCACTGTTCACCGTGCCAGATTTTCCCTTATATACTTACGGTTTAGCTCAATTGAGGTCTAGGTTCGGTTAAACCCACATGTGAATTTGCACAGCTTCATTTGGTTGAATAGACCAAGTCTTCATTTAAATAATGAACCCCTTTAGTACCCTACCCAATCAAATTCAAATAATGAGGAATAAATCATGCATTAACAAGAAAAACATCATAAAGCTCATAAAAATCTTGTTTGGGAAATATGATCAAAATTGGAAATTAAAATATGCAAATATATAAAGATCACCACAAATTAACCAAAAAGTAATGTATCAATTCATAGCTTATCAAATCTCCCACACTTATTCTTGCACGCCTCGTGCAAGTGAGATAATTAAAATACCAACTAAAATGGTACCTCCTCCTAACTATTCTAGATCATGTTCAAAAGTGTAACACCCACAAGATTATGAGATAAGTATATGGGTGTTATTTGCTTTAGAGCCTAAAAATATGAAGAATCAAATAAAAAAAAAAAGAGATAAGAGAAATAAAAGAAGAGGTGAAGGTTTGAACCTTGAACCTCTCACAAATGATAGAAATAAAATTATGTATGATAACCACTAGGATAATGAATAATATGTGAATGGGAAATGATGGGAATTGTAGTTAAATGTAAAGATAAAATTTAGTGAAGGAACAAAGGGAAAATCAAGTGGCTTCTTTCTCTTGTTTACCTCTTGGTTAAGGAAAAAGAGTAGCAAAAGACAAGTTGTCCTTCTCCCTTTCCTTCTCTATTTTCGTGGGGTTTAAGCGGATAATAAAGAGAAGAATTTAGGGAAGGGAATGAGGACATATTCTCATTAAGAAAATACATGCATGAGATAAGGAGGAAGGGAAGCAAAGTTCATTTTGGTAACTTCCACCTACTTAGCATAAAAAGGAAAGGAACTAAAGGTTTTCATTTTTTTTTCCTTCTCCCTCACCCTTGCCGAGACTCTAAGCCTCCTCCCTCATCTCCACAAGCCAAGTTTAGGTTTCTCCCTAAGAGAAAACTAAACTACAAGAAGGAGCCTTCAAGGTGTACCCTTCCAAGCAAGAGAAAATCAAAAGGAGTGCTAGAAGAAGAAGCCCCTACTTCCTCTTCACCAAGGGTACCATTTCTTTAAAGATTAACAAGTGATTACTAGGTAAGCTTCCCCTCACCTGTGGTACAATAGTTTGTATGGTTTTTCATGGAGTTAGATCGCTTAAAAACCTAGGACTTGCCTTAAGAAAATTCGGCCAAAAGAAGAAGAAGAGTTTAAGAAAGTTGTAATTAGATAGCTTACTATCTTTCTTGTGATATGTATTTTATGTAAAAGGTTAATCTAAGGTTTCCATGCTAGAATAAATGATGAAAACTTAGATCCATAAGCTTTAAACTCTCGGCCAAGCATGAACAAGAAGACTAGGTAAGTTTAAGACTCAAACTAAGCATGTTTCCTTATTCTTGAGTTATGTACCCTATGATAATGATGTTGTTAACTTTTTCTCCTACTTGTATATTGTTGAAACTCCATTTTTCATGCCCATGAGTATTCGGCCATGTAAGAAGTAAAGGCTTAAGAGAGTTTTAAATCTAGGGCTAAGCATGCTAAGATTGTTCCTAAGACAAGGTATGAAGTTTTATGCCATGATTGTATGTTAGTTATAAATCTTATTTCATGCTTATAAAGGTTCGGTTATGATGAGATTTGAAGTCTAGGAAAGTTTAAACCAAGGCTAGAAAGCTCATGACTTTCTTGATAAAATAATATGGAACTAGTAGATGTTTTTTTTTTTACTAAGTTTACTAATGTTGTTCCTTGTTATGATGTCATGAAAATTGTGTAGTTCCATGATTTATATGTTTCGGCCACCTTTGGATTTAAGGACTAGGAAAACTTAGAACCCAACTTATATATGTTCATGATGCTCCTTGTGGTAAGTACTATGAAATGTAGTTGTGGTTCCATGCTCTTATGCCACTAGAAATGTAGTTCATGCTTGTTAGGGTCGGGCCAATACTAATGCAAAGGCCTAGAGAAATTTTGAAAGCAACTTACATTTGTTCATGATGTTTTTGTGATAAGTACCATGAAATGTAGTTGTGATTCCTATGCTCTTATGTCACTAAAAATCTAGTTCCATGATTTATATGTTTCGGCCATTACAAGTTTAAAAGCCTAGAGAAAACTTAGAACCCAACTTATATATGCTTATGATGTCTTGTGATATATGCTATGAAATGTAGTTGTGGTTACCATGCTCTTATGCCACTAAAAACCTAATTCCATGAGTTATAGGTTTCGGCCACCTTGAGTTAAAGGGTCTAGGAAGTTTGGAATTTAAAACAAATATGCTTATGTTGTTTCTCATGAAAATGTATAAGATATTGGCTTAAGGTTCAATACTTCCATGCTACTTGTAACCTAGAAGGAGACATGTTAGGGTTCGGCCATGATAAGTTTGAGAGCTTAAGGAACTTAGAACCCAAACTAAATATGCTTAAGTGGTTCCTTATGAAATATGATATGATATGAGCTTAGGGTTTACATGTTTGCATGTTATTTAGAACTTGTTTGCTCTACATGAAAGGTTTCGGCCATGAAGAATTTGAAACCTAGGAGGGCTTAAAAATTTAGGTTAACATGCTTATGACCTTTATTATGCTAGTATGTGAAGATATCATGAGATTTTTATATTTGTATGTTGTCTAGATATCATGCCTCTATTCATGACTTTCGGCCATATGGGTTTAGTGACCTAGATGTACCTCACATGTTATGAAAGAATCAAGAGATGTTATTTAATGATTCCATTAAGGGTTATGTCTTTTAGGATAAGTGATATACTCTCTTATGTATGCTTATGATCCATGTATGTGCTATGTGCTCAATCATGCATGCTTTAGGATATGATAAAAATGATATGTTCATTATGCAAGCTTATGATTCATGCATGTGCTGTGTGCCCAAATATGCATGCTTATGATATGCTAAGTGATATGTTCATGATGTATGCTATGATTCATGCATATGCTGTGTGCCCAAAAAAATTCATGTTTTATGATATGTCAAGAAACATGATATGCATGTAAGAATAAGAACTACGATATGTATGACATGCTACTTTACTTTATGTATGGCTTGTACCAAGGGTGGGCTCCATAAGCGCCCCGGGGTCGATGGACTAAGAAACGGGCCTCGTTAGGGATGGGCTCCTAAGTGCCCCTAGGTCGATGGACTAAGAAACGGGCCTAGTATGTATGCCTTGTAGGGTTCAAGACTTGCTACCTTGGACCTACATAGGACGCGCGTATTTATGTATGTGGTACAAGCCGGGGCCCTAATCATGTTGAGATTATGTTTAAGTATGTATTGTATAAGTTTTCAAAAGACATGTTGCATATGTTGCATGATATATGTTTAGGAATTTACCATGCTTATACTTTATGATTATGCCATGATACTTTATGTTATGTTATGATATGCCATGATATGCTCTTGACATGATACATTTGTCTTTATGCCTTATGACTTATGTTTTTAATATGCTTTACGGTTTTTGTGAGTAGGAAAGGAACTTACTGAGCCATAAGTACTCACAGTTTACTTTCTTGTACCACAGATAAAGGCAAGAAATGGATGTACTAGGGGAGCAGCAGGAGGGGCTAGAAGGATGTGTGCGGTAGTGAACTGGCTAAAAGAAATGACCTGCTTTTATTTAATAAGAAATTTACCATGCTGATGTTTTTACCTTATGACTCCATGACCTTAAGTATGTGTTTGGGTATTTAAGACTCAAAAATATGATAGGTATGCTATGTGGTTCTTTTATATCTATGGTGAATTTTTAAGTAAGAAAATGTTTTTTTTTATTCTCTAAGTAAGACTTCCGCTGTGTTAAGTATGTATGTGTCGCAAGTAACCCCCGTCGCCTTAGCAGGAGGGGCGGGGTGTTACAAAAAGATAGTAAAAGGAAGTTACCTAAAATTATCAAGTTTCATAAACTCAACATTCATGCACTCCATTCTTACCTTGGTTCAACACCAAACAATTTCATTCATCATGAATAAAATGATAATGATAACATTTCTAAGTCTCACAAGGTAATTTGAAGCGGCTCTCATCCTAATCTCAAATCTTGCAAAGGTGGAGATCACTCAAGCTACTCATAGAAAATCCACTACCATAAGCTTGCTTCTCATCTAATTTACCTCCATCACAGATATCAAGATGCACAATCATGAAAATTTATAACCATTGGAAAGGAGAGCAAATTCAGATGTAAATTAAGGAATCAATTCTGATCAAGCAAACAAGAAGACAAGTTTCAACTTGAGGTGGAAGCCATGGAACTAGAATACTATGTGATGTTTAATTTCAGCCATGACATACAATTCTGCATTCCTCATTTCATTACATCCTGTTACTGATTTAGTCTGAAAACATACCAATTTGCATTCGTCCTATAATTCCAACTTCATTTCTGGCATTCAGCTTTTCCATTCAGTGCAGATCAGAGAGCATTTTCCATCTTCAACTCCTCAATTGCAAAACCAATCTCTCTTCTCTTGTTTCCGTTAGCAAGTAAATTCTGTTTTGCAATTCTTGACTACAGATTCTTCAAAATTCCCAATTGAATTAGAAATTTCTTGATTTGGTTCATCACATGCTCCTAATTCATCCATTTCTGATCAAAAATATCAAAATCCTGATAATTTATAACTTCTGCATAGTGGTATTATGAATCTGTTCTTAGTTTGCTGATACTGATTCTATTCCAATACATTTCAGCCAAATTTCCCTAGCTAGTACTCTTGGAAGATAGCACATTTAATAATGAATCAAAATAGATCAAATTCCATTCCTTTCAGATTCAAATAGCAAGAAAACCTTACGAAAATCAACAAATTATCCATTGCATAAAACTAATATACATTTAAATCAGGATTTAGTTCCATTTGCAGGTGCACACTTCCTTTGTCTTAACATCCTCTTCTACAAATTGACCGGTTGCAAAACTTAACAACCTCTTTTCCTACAATGGCACAAAAATTCAGCTTGAATTTTAACTTCCTTCTACTGTAATAACAGTACAGATCCAAAGCTACAGATTTGGTTCAGTCTTCAATTTCCAACTTTGTTTTTCTGTTTGGTATCAAATTAATTGTCTAAAAGTCTTGTAAACTCTGGAGAATAAAAGTAACCATTTACCAATATAAATTAGCAGCCGGGCTTCAAGTTTTTCTATGAACCAATAGCCCCTTGAACTCCATTTTGCACAGCAACTGCTGATTTCAATTTTTTCTTCAATTCTGGACTTTGTATCAATCTGTCACTGTTTAGCCACAAGAAGTTTCAATACTTCTTCATCTCATCTCTTAAGACTCTTTACAATGCATAATGAGACTTAACCTCTCTCCAACAACTCTAGCTCATTACCATTCTCCTCCCAATTTGGCATAGAAATGTCAACTTCATTCCTGAAGAATCTGCATTTTTTTTTGAATTTCTGCACTATGTTAATTTCTGTCATTTCAGCAACATTCCCGTTATTTTCATTGTTCCATTTCAGATCTAAAATTCCATTTCCTTGTAACAAGTATCATTCCACACTTGGAATCCACCTTTACCTTCTTTATTTCTTCTCATGCATCCAGTATCATCCTTCACTGCTGTAAAGTGTTATTGTTATTTCATCTTTGCAATAAAATTCAACTTGTAGAAGTCAATGATACTCGAATTCCATTTGTTGCTTCACTTTACAAAATTTCATCTGAGCTTCTCCTTTCTTTACTGTCATTTCTGAATTTTTGATACTCCATTCATTTCAAATTGTCTGAATTTTTTAGAATTGCACAATTCTGCATCTCACAGAATTCTGAATTACAGATTTGTACACTTGATATCTTCATCTGATGTTACTGCTTCCTCACTTCAAGCTTGAGCAATTTATTCCCATAGAACTTTTTTTCAATCATTAAATCAAATAATAGCTTGAATTTCCATCTTGTCACAGCTTATGACATCAATTAGAAAGTTTACTGCAATTCAGAATTTCAGCAATTTGATGCTATCAGAATTCTTCCAGCAAGTTTGTAAAGAATGCTATCAGGATTTAAACAACAATTGCTGCTTGAATTTCCAGAGTTTCAATTAATTCTCAAGGATTTCAATGGCTAGTGATGAAAAATTTGCACACACTTGATACAAATGTACTGAATTCTGTTTCTAGTATTTTAAAGTACCCATTGTTGCTTTTTTTTTCCTTTAACTTTTCATAGTAAACAATGTTATACTCAAGTGCTTCGTTGATGAAATATTAACCACCAATTGGATTCCCCATTATAGTCCATTGTGATCATATTTCAATAGCTACAAATGTTCAATTAAGCTTCCCTCATTTGAATATTGCATTCCAAATCTTGATACAAATCTGATACAGAATGCATCTCATTTTGCAGCTCTGCACTTCAATTTCCAGCTCTATAAAAGTCTCTGCACTTCAATTCTGCAGATTTCCACAGCTCCCGGAATTCCAAGCTGTTCCCAATACTCCTTCTCACAACCAAATGTATCAATTATTGGAACAATGACACATAGCCAATAACTTCCATTGTGCTCCCTCTTTTTTTTCAGAATTCACTTCTCCACCAACAAAAGAAACTCAATCAAAGACTAAACCTCCCCCACACTTAATCTATTGTCCGCCCCAACCAAAATAAAATCATTACATAATATCCAAGGTAACCGCATCCAAAGAAATGAGACATGAGAAAAGAATAAAGATATGATGATTCATGACAAGAAAAATAGCAAAGATAGTTGTGGGCAATAGGATAATGGAGTAAACTTCACAAAAATGACCCAATACTGTTATAGTGGTATTAAACAGATTTAAAGCAAGTTATAAAGTGAAATAAGCCACAAGTGCATCACTCAAATAGGCGCAAACCTCACTAGGTAAATAAAAGTTATCATATCATTCCATCAATCAAGAATCTATCACTAAATGTTCACCTCATGCAATCCTAGAGTTCATGCATGTCATAAAGTCTCTAAACTCAACAATCAAATTTAACATTCTTTTTAAAATCCCTAAAAATGATACAAAGAATTGTCAAAGAAGGAAGTACCATTCATTCCAAAATATAAACCTAAAGTTCGAAATAAAAACCATGCAAGAATAAAAACTACAAATGAAACTCAAAATTTATTAATGCAAAGAGAGAATTCAAAATGATACCGAAAGCTTATCTAAAGAAATAAAATGACTACTAGATCCCTAAAATTTATTCATCTTCAAAGAAAAAGAGATAGAGTGAGACTCCCCTTTAGCTCGGGTAGATGGCATCAATATGGTCCATTTCCTCCACCACTAGACCATTAACTCCCTCATGAAACTTCTTAAGCCTATGTCCATTCACTCTAAAAATCCGGCCTGTAGACATTTCCTAAATCTCAACCACTCCATAAGATAAAACATTAGTAACACAAAAAGGCCCTTCCCATCTAGATTTCAACTTACCTTTAATCAATTTGAGACAAAATCGATAAAAAAGTACTTTGTCACCAATTTGGAATTCTTTCACCTCAATTTGTTTATCATGAAATCTCTTGGTCTTTTCTTTATAAATCCGTGAGTTCTCATAAGCTTCCAACCTAATCTCTTCGAGTTCTTGAAGTTGCAATTTCCTCTATTCTCCAACCATGTTGCTATCAAAGTTGCATGCTTTAACTGTCCAATATGCCTTATGCTCAATCTCCATGGGTAGATGACAAGTTTTTCCATACACAATCCTGTATGGAGACATTCCTATAGGGGTCTTGAAAGCAATCCTATAAGCCCACAATGCATCTTCAAGTCTTTTGCTCCAGTCCTTTCTATCTGGTCCCACAGTCTTTTCAAGAATTGCTTTAAACTCCCTGTTAGACACCTCTGCTTGCCCATTTGTCTGAGGGTGATAAGATGTAGAAACTTTGTGCGTAACCCCATACTTATGTAGCAAAGCTTTCATGTGTCTGTTACAAAAATGAGACCCTTGATCACTTATGATCGCCCTAGGTACTCCAAATCTGTAAAATATGTGAGACCTGACAAAACTAACAACAACAGAAGAGTCATTAATCCGAGTGGGAATGACCTCCACCCATTTAGAAACATAATCAATTGCCAATAAAATATATGCAAATCCCAAAGAGACAGGAAATGGACCCATAAAGTCAATAACCCAAACATCAAAAACCTCACAAAATAAAATGAATTGTTGAGGTATTTCATTTCTAAGTTCTATGTTTCCAATTCGTTGACACCTATCACATGATCTATAAAAAGCATAAGCATCAGGCCAGTACAAACCACATTCTAAAATTTTCCTAGCAGTTCTTTGTGGTTCAAAATGTCCCCCACACTCAGAAGAATGACAAAAAGTAAGTACAGACTTAAACTCATAATCAGGTATACATCTTCTAATGATCTGATCACTATAAAATTTCCATAGATAAGGATCATCCCAAACATAGAATTTTGAATCACTTTTTAATTTATCTTTTTTAGCTTTTGAAAATTGTTTGGGATAAACATGTGCTACCAAGAAATTAACTAGATCCGCATACCATGGTGACTCACCATGCAGCTGTAAAAGCTGCTTATCTCTGAAATCATCATCAATAACCGAATGATCCAAGTGTCCTTCAATTCTGCTCAAGTGATTTGCAACCAAATTCTCCTTCCCGCTCCTATCACGTATCTCTACGTCGAATTCTTGAAGCAGAAGCATCCATCTGATTAACCTAGGCTTTGCATCAGGCTTCTTGAGGAGATATTTCAAAGCTGCATGATCAGAAAACACAACCACATGAGAGAAAAGTATATATGATCTGAACTTATCTAAAGCAAAAACAATAGAAAGAAGCTCTTTTTCTGTCGTGGTGTAGTTTGCTTGAGCTGAATCTAAGATCTTAGAAGCATAGCAAATAACGTGTGGAGCTCCATCCACTCTCTGGGTAAGTACAGTTCCCACTGCATAATCTGAAGCATCGCACATCAACTCAAAAGGTAAGGACCAGCCTGGGGGTCTGATAATAGGTGTTGAAGTAAGAGCCTCCTTCAATCTGTCAAAAGCCTTTTTACACTTCTGATCAAAATGAAATATAACATCCTTCTGAAGCAACTGAGATAAGGGAAAAGCAATCTTACTGAAGTCCCTAATAAATCTCCTGTAGAATCCTGCATGGCCAAGAAAAGCTCGAACATCCCGCACGCATGCAGGGTAAGATAAAGAAGATATAGCGCTAACTTTAGCAGGATCTACTTCAATGCCCTTCCTAGAGACTATATGACCTAAAACAATGCCATGCTCTACCATAAAATGACATTTTTCAAAATTAAGCACCAAGTCTGTCTCAATACATCTATCTAAAACCCTAGACAGATTTTCCAAACATGCATCTGTTAGGATGTATACTAAAAGTCTAGCTTTTGGTATAAACATTTATCTAGAAATAAGAATCACATTGGTCAAATGTCTACATTTATGATAAATGTAGTTGTTCAATTAATTTATATTGTAGATAACATGGTGTGTGGTGTCACACACAGAGGATCATGCTATCAGTACCTTATAAATTATAAACAGTAGCTCACGACCAAGATGGAAATGAACAAACCATTGGAAGGTCTTAGTGTAATTAGGTATTAGTTTATCTTAACTATATAATTACACTAGTACACTTAGAGTGTATTGAGTAGGACCATTAGAGGTCATTTCTTTTATACTGACTTTATAAAGGAACAAAGACCTCAGTTATTATGGAAGTGTGTGCTCTTAATCCTAATATAATAACAAGCACATATATTTGATATTTATTTCTTTAATTTATCAATGGGTGAGATTTAGTTCGATAAATCAATAAGCCCGATAAGTTGGGAAATAATATCACTTATAGTGTGTGTTGTTGATTATAGAAGGAAACTGTGTCCTAGTAATCTAGGTTGAGAATGTCCCCAAGAAGAGCTCATAAGGATTGTCATGTTAAACCCTGCAGGTGGACTTAGTCCGACATGACGATAAGGTTGAGTGGTACTATTCTTGGACTAAGATATTAATTAAATGAGTTGTCAGTAACTCACTTAATTAGTGGACATTCGACATCTTAAACACAGGGAGACTAACACACTCATAATAAGAAGGAGCCCAAAATGTAATTTGGGATTGATGAGGTAGTTCAATAATAGTTCTTTAGTGGAATGAATTATTATTGATGAAATTAAGTTGTGTGTTCGGGGCGAACACGGGAAGCTTAATTTCATCGGGAGACCAAAACCAATTCCTCCTCTCGGTCTCTATCGTAGCCTCTTGTATATAGAGATTTATACCCACCACATACCCACCTTCTTACCCATCCAATGGGGTCGGCTAAGCTAGCTTGGAACCCAAGCTAGGGCCGGCCAAGACCAAATGGATGAGCCAAGTTGGTGGCCGGCCAAAGCTTGGGTCCCAAGCTTAGGTGGCCGACCACTAGAATATTAAAAGGGTTTTTTATTAAAATTATTTCTTATGTGGATATCATGATTTAAAAAGAGTTTTAAAATTAAATTTTCCTTTTATAGCTTTCTACAAAAGATTAAGAGAAGAGATTAATCTCTTTCCTTATTTGTAGATTAAAAGGATAGTTTTAATTTTTAGTAAAAATTTTCCTTATTTGTAAATCATCCACATGTTTAAAAGAGAGTTTAAAAATTTGAAATCTTTCCTTATTTGTTGATTAAAAGGTGGATTTTAAATTTTAAGAAAATTTTCCTTTTTAAACATGTTCATGATTTAAAAGAGAGTTTAAAAATTAAATATTCTCTTTTATAAGTTTCTACAAAAGATTAAGAAAAGATTTGATATCTTTCCTTATTTGTAGATTAAAAGAGATTTTAATTTTTAGAGATAACTTTCTTTTTATCCACATGTTTAAAAGAAAGATTTTAATTTATAAAATTTCTATTTTATTAACCACCATGAAGGGAAAAATTATTTGAGAAATTTTTTATAAATTTCCGGAAGCAAATTAGGAAGTTTTAATTCTTGTGTGAATTAAAATTTCCTTGATTAAGGGATTAAAGGTGGCCGGCCATTATCATGATGAAAAGAAAATTATTTTTAATTAAATAAATTTTCCTTTTCATGGCAAAAGAATTAAGGAAGTTTTTATTAAAATTTCCTTATTTGCCAAGACCAAGGATTATAAAAGAGGGGGTAGATGTGCCTTCATGGGTGAACAACTCTATTATTTTTCGCCCTCTTTTCTTCCTTGGTGTGGCCGGCCCTTCCCTTTCTCTTCTCTCCATCTTTGTGGCCGAAACCTTCTTTTCTCTTGGAGATCAAGTGGTGGCCGGATCTTAGCTTGGAGAAGAAGGGGAGAAAGCTTGCATCCCTTGGAGCTTGGTTGGTGGAAAAGGATCTTCTTCCTTTGAAAGTCTTGCTTGGCCGAAACTTGAAGGAAAGAAGAAGAAGGTGGTTTGGTGGTTCTCGTCTCGGAAGATCGTTGTCCACACAACGTCCGGGATTAGAAGAGGAATACGGTAGAAGATCAAGAGGTCTTTCTAAAAGGTATAACTAGTATTTTTCCTTTCCGCATCATACTAGTTATTTTTGGAAATAATACCAAATACAAGATGCATGCGATTCTAGTATTTCGAATTTATTTTCGATGTTGTGTTCTTTATTTTTTTTCTTTTCCTTGTGATTTGATTGTTCCTTTCGGTTAATCTAAAGTTATTTTAGGAAATTAAATATTAGCTTTCCTTAAAAGGTTTTGTCTAGTCGGTGGTGGTTGCTCCCATATCCAAGAAGGCCATGTGCCTCGCCACGTCAGTACTGGGAACCAATTATGGAAATTAATATTTAATGGAATTAATAACTTAGGTGATTTGGATCGAACGTGTTAAGTTCCACAGGAGATCCAAGTCAAAACCTAAAAGAACAAATAAATTAAACTTTGGATCAAATGTGTTAAGTTCCGCAAGCGATCCAAGTTTAATTTAAAAGAACACATGGTAGCTAGGAAAAAGTTCAGACCTTTGTACAAAATTTTTGTACAATAGAACCATTAGGTTTTCTGAGTAGCAACCAACAGCATCAAAAGATGAGTCATAAATAGAAAAGTCATCCATAAACACCTCCATGCAATGCTCTAATAACTCACCAAAAATACTCACCATGCATCGCTAGAAAGTCCCTAGAGCGTTGCACAGTCCGAATGACATCCTACGATACGCGGATGTACCGAAAGGGCAAGTGAAGGTAGTCTTCTCCTGGTCCTCTGGGTCGATGCAAATCTGAAAATAACCAGTGTAACCATCAAGGAAGCAATAATATGACTTGCCTGCTAGCCGCTCTAACATCTGATCAATGAAAGGAAAAGGATAATGGTCCTTTCGACTCGCTTGATTTAACTTCCTGTAGTCCACACAGACACTCCAAGAATTCTTCACTCTCATGGGCACCAGTTCATTCTCTTCATTAGCTACCACTGTCACTCCTGATTTCTTCGAACCCACATGAATGGGACTTACCCATTTACTGTCAGAAATTGGATAAATAATATCTACCTGTAAGAATCTAGTCACCTCCTTCTTTACCATGTCTAAGATCAAAGGGTTCAGTCGTTTCTATGGCTGTCTCACTGGCTTCACATCCTCCTCCAAATAAATCCTGTGCATGCAAATAGAAGGATTGATCCCAGGAATATCTACCAGAGTCCATCCAATGGCTTTCCTATGTTGTCTCAGAATCTCTAATAATCTTTCCTCCTGATCTGGTTCCAAATTCTGAGCTATAATGACAGGTAGCTGCTTATTCTCTCCTAAATAGGTATACTTCAAATGTTGAGGTAATGACTTCAACTCATCCTGTGTCTGGTCAACAGAAGGCAATCCTAGGGGTAGAGCTTTTCCTAAGCAATCCCCTACGCATAATTCTTCTTCTCTAAGCGATTCTAGGGGTAATGCTTCTCCTAAGCAATCCCCTACGCATACACCTGAACTAACATCTGCTCCCATATCTACGATATCCTCTAACAATGAAACAAATTCATCTCCTTGATCAACATCTGTAGTATCCGAATCTGTATCCATTTCTGACAAAAAATCCATGCCATCCAGCTCCTCCGAAATATCCAATCTAAGAATAGAATGATCCTCTCTTGGATGCTTCATAGCCTCGAAAATGCTGAATCGAACCACTGTGTCTCCTATTTCCATGGAAAGAGTTCCTGCATGTACATCAATCTTGGTTCTAGCTGTTTTCAAGAATGGACGTCCAAGAATAAGTGGAGATCTGTTTGCAAGCACATCACCCTCCATATCTAAGATGTAAAAGTCTGCAGGAAAAATTAGCTCCCTCACTTTTACCAATACATCTTCTATCACTCCAGCTGGGTGTGCTTGACTTCTGTTAGCTAATTGAATCACCACACCTGTAGGTTGTAGAGGTCCAATTCTTAATTACTGGAAAACTAACTTAGGCATCATATTGATAGAAGCTCCAAGATCTAACATTGCATCCTCAAAAATACAATCTGCAATAACACATGGAACCATGAAAACTCCTGGATCTTTACATTTCTGAGGAATTGGCTGAAGTAATGCTGAGACATTTTTCCCCATACTAATCAATTCATTTCCTTTCAATTTCTTCTTATGCACACAAAGATCCTTGAGGAACTTGGCATATTTCAGAATCTGTTTGATCATGGTTAGCAATGGCATATTCACTTCAACCTTGCTAAATAATTTCACCAAATCTTGATACTCTCTAGCCTTTTCTTCCTCCATCTCTTTTCTTGGTTGTATACTTCTTCGAGGGAATGGTAGAGGAATAGAGGGCTCAGCTCCTTGTTGGTTAAGATTTCTGTCCAGATTCTGTACTGCATTTGAAGCTGAATTGTTGGCTGCTGTTGGATTAAATTCCAAGTTGAAATATACTCCACCAGATTGTGTAAGTTCTGAAGCTGCAGGGTGATTAAAATGTACCCGATCAGCTTCAGTAATGCCATTCTGTGCTACATCTGTTTGCTCTAAATTTGCTGGAGAATTCTGAAACCTTTGTGAAGTTGAATCTGAAGCTGTTCTGGGTGAATTCTGCTGTGCTGGTAAATTTTGGAATTGTTGTGAACCAGAATATGAATTCAGAATTGGATCTGAAGTTGTTTTACCACTTTGAAGAGTTAATGCACTCACATTTCCCTTAGGATTTGGAGTGGGTTGTGAAGGCAATTGACCAGATCCTTGGTTCTGCATCTGATTAATGTTACTAGCCAGCTGCCCAATCTATCTTTCAATGTTTTGCAATGTTGTATCAGTCCTCTGCTAATGTTGTTGTTGTTGTATCATTTGCTGCTGCTGTTGCAACATTTGCTGCATCAAATCTTCTATTTTTGAGCTGCTTCTATTGTTCTGAAATTGCATTGATCTCGGGCTTATAGAAGATGGTAGTGCATACTGGAATTGGTGCTGGTTTGCATTACTTGCCTGCTGGAAATTCTGCACAGGTTGCTGAATCTGTTGGAAATGTGTTTGTTGATTCTGTAGGTTCTGAAATTGTGGTTGACTTGCAACATTCGACTGCTGGAAATACTGGAATGGTTGAAATTGCTGATTTTGGCTGAAATTTTGCTAAAATTGTGGCTGCTGATATTGATGAAACTGTTGAGAATGAACTGCTGGATGTCTCTGAAAATAATGTTGATTCCGATAGGATCTTTGCATTAGTCTAGAGGGGGGTGAATAGCCTTTCTTCCAATTTGTTACCTACAATTCGTTAGCAGAAGCACAAAAAGAGATAAAATTGAAAAACAATAAGAAGACAATGCTAACTCCTCGATTTACTTGGTCTCCACCTCCTTGAGGTGACTAATCCAAGGCATGCACACACCTAATCAAGCTTCACTATGATCTTCTCCTTTTCGATGCAAGAATGAAGGTGAAAAAACCTTTACAAGCTTATCTCTTCCTCTCACAAGATTAAAAATGAGCTTAGGAAGAAGAGAATGACAGTATTAAGTCTTGAAGGTCACTTGGAGAGCTTAAACAGTAATTTTGAATCAATTTTTTTTTGTCTCTCGAAGCTTCAAACCTTAGATACAGGTTACTAAAAATCCCGATACCAGTCGACTACTGAAACATGCAGTCGACTAGTAGCACACAACGGCTACTGTGCCGTTCAAATCTGTGGGGATTCTGTGCGTCATCATCTCAACGGCATTATACCAGTCGACTGATAAAACATGCAGTCGACTGGTGCTTGTGAGCTGAGCGAACATAACCATTTTGTTCGCTCCCAGTCGACTGTATCAGTCGACTGGTGTCAATGTACACACTCTCACTCATCCTCTCCGGAGTTGCTCTTGAAGTCTTCCTCCTCAGCCTTTGTCCCTCAGATGCACTCAAGCCTGTAGCTCTTTTTCATGCCATCCTTCACGTTTGCCTCAAGGTTCACTTCCCTTCACTCAGTTGCTCCTTGTCTGTGGTCCCTCGGATGCACCATCCTTTGTAGGATTGAAAAGAATTTAGATATCTCCACAATGGCATGATATTGTCTACTTTGGGCCTAAGCCCTTATGGTTTTGCTCTTGGGCTCTACCCAAAAGGTCTTATGCCAATGGACATATCTTTTTCTTATAAACCCATGATCTTTCTCATGTGTTTTCAATGTGGGACTATGTTTGTAACCTTGCAACCCCAACAATCCCCCCCCCCTCAAACAAAGGACCACAAGCTTCCCACATCCGATCCTCGACCTACCAGGTCTTCCTGCCCCTCAGTCCACCCGACCTACTAGGACTTCCTTGCCTAGTCACAACTAGGACTTCCTACCTGGTGTCTGGTCCTCTTGATCTGAACATAGGAGCCCCCACTTTCTTTGTTCGAGCTTAATATTGTACTCACATAGCTCAATCGGACCATAGCTCTTGTGCACAGTCGGCGGTTAAAACTTCTGGCAGTCCGGGCTTTGATACCAATTGTAGGATCGAAAGAATTTAGATATCTCCACAATGGCATGATATTGTCCACTTTGGGCCTAAGCCCTTATGGTTTTGCTCTTGGGCTCTACCCAAAAGGCCTCATGCCAATGGAGATATCTTTTTCTTATAAACCCATGATCTTTCCCATGTGTTTTCAATGTGGGACTATGTTTGTAACCTTGCAACCCCAACATCCTTCACCAATCTTCAAAGACCTGAGTCATAAGATGAGACTTTCCAAGCTTGTGTAATTTACCAAGTCCTGCACAACTTAAGTATATATTAGATCCAATATAAAACCTAACTAAAACTCTTTGACACACACATCAAAAACAATGATCGCCCTAATTAATCCTAGGTCGATTGTATCAACAGATTCTGCTGATGCTGAAATGATGGATGAGTAATCTGATTTTGTGGTGGTTGTTGATAAAATGTGTTCTCATACCTCAAATTAGGGTGATCCCTCCATCCTGAATTGTAAGTTGAAGAATTGGGATCATATTTGTGTTGTTGATATTGAGGTCTTGAAATGGCTGCAACATATCCATCTTAATGTAAATTAGGACAATAATCTGAAGAGTGATCTTGGCTTGAACAAATTCCACACAATTTCATCATTGGTAAAGGAAAATTTAAAATTTGACAAGAATTTTGCAATGTCATTTGCTTCACTAGAGAGGTCAACTCCTGCAAGTTGTTTTTGATTTCTTATTGCTCAGTTGAGACCAAATGAGTTTCATTAACCACTCTAGTACCAAGAGCTCTACTTCCAAATTGCTGTGAATTTTTTGCCATATTTGAAATAAGTTCTCTTGCTTGATTTGGAGTCTTATTCACCAACGCTCCTCCAGCTGCTGCATCTATCATGCTCCTATCCATGGGAAGTAGTCCCTCATAAAAGTATTGAACAAGAAGCTGATCACTAATTTGATGTTGTGGACAACTAGAGCACAGCTTCTTGAATCTCTCCCAATAATCATAAAGATTCTCTCCCACTACTTGCTGAATACCACAAATGCTTTTTTGGATAATTGCAGTCCTAGAAGCTGGGAAAAATTTCTCCAAAAATACTCTCTTCATATCAATCCAACTTGTAATGTATCCAGCTGGAAGGCAGTATAACCAGTCTTTAGCTGCTCCCGTCAAAGAGAATGGAAAAGCCCTTAACTTAATGTCTTCTTCTAAAATCCCCTGTGGTTTCATGGTCGAACAAACCACATGGAATTCATGTAGATGCCAGTTGGGATCTTCTCCTGATAAACCTTGAAATTTGGGAAGCAGATGAATAAGTCCTGATCTGAGTTCAAAATCTCCTGCCAAATCTGGATAAGTGATGCATGAATACTTATAAGCCACATCTGGAGCTGCAAGCTCTTTCATTGTTCGATTACTTTCTGTTATCTGATTGTCCATGGTTGAAGAACTGCTTTCAAGAGGTCTTATTGATCTAGCTGCTACCTCGAGGCCCAAAAGGTCCTCTCAATCTCCGGGTCAAGCTCAAGCAATGTTGCAAAGGAAGATCTAGTCATGCAAGTAAATCAATAATCAAAATTCAGTAAATAGTCAATAAAATCAGTGAAATTAAAACTAAGAAAAAAAAAATTATTCACAATCCAAAACAAACAAACAATTCTGACAAGGTGTGATCTCTGGCAACAGCGCAAAAATTTGGTAGCTATCTAAATTAATGTCACAAATAAACTCCCAAATTAATGTTATGATCGAAAACCTACAACTATATAAGGAAATGTTTTAGTATACGGCCCGAGTCGAATTTTTTGAGGATTATGCTAGAAACGTGTTTGTTTTGAATTAAGAACACTCTTTTTGTGTTTTCTAATTATGAAATGTGGATTGACATTAAAATAGCAATATTAGACTAGTAATGAATGTGCAAACACTAAATCTACTTACTGCAGAAATAAAGTTTCACTTAACAAGAGATCAAACTCCACAAAATCACACTTACAATGAATTCGACTCAACCTAATTGCAAGAATCAAAACTACAGATTCTAAATTGATCAAAAACAACTAGAGAACTGGTCTAAACTAACAAAAATTAATACTAAAACTAAATCTACTTAACCAACTAAACTTACCTACTGAAAACAAAATTGCAGTATTCCAGCTCAGTGCATTGAAGAACAGAAACCTAACAAAAGCTCAACACAACATCTAACTAGTCACACTAGCAATTAATTAAGCTATTAAATTGAATTAAATCTATTAAGCTAACTAACTTATCAGCTAATGAATGGTTTAAACTAAGTTGCAGCAGAAATTGTCGAACCAACAGATTACGAAACAGAACACACAAGAACAGAGCTGAAAAAAAACAAATTCGTGCAGAAAATGAAACTAAAAACAATTCTAAGTTATGAACTAACAAATTCAGAAACAATAGTGCAGAAATAAGAAAGATCTATACTAGAAATCAAACTACAAAGAAACCTAACATCCCTACAACCCAAATCTCAGTCCCAAATTGTCTTCTCCTTGTCGTCGCACAAGGAACCAGTAGAGAACGCTCCAACTGGTGTCGGAATGGTGTTCTCGAGCTTCAAGATGAACTCGGATTCACCTGGAATTCCTCACAAATCTTCAGCAAGTTCAGGATGTTGATATTCTTTACTGCTGCGCACTGGATTCACTGGCGCTAGAATCGCAAGATGGTCGAAGAGCTATGAAGGATGGATTACTGTCGGAAATGGTCTAGGACCACTGGAGGAACGCCGTCGATGATTCTGGAGAGGAGTGGGAGCTCAAATCAGAGGAACGCCGCCAAACTGAGGACAAAATCGTGATCCACAACTACAGTGCCCCATCCGCTAAATCCATTCGCTGAAGATGAACAGTGATCAGAAGTTGGTCGCCGGAAGCTGAAAACCTCACCGCCGATGAGGACAAGTTGGCTCACAGATCTGGATGCAGGGAGGAGCAAGAGTCTGTGCCTCAAGAGAAACGGCACGATGAACAGTAGCGCAAGCTCACTGTTCACCATGTTAGATTTTCCCTTATATACTTAGGGTTTGGCTCAATTGAGGTCTAGGTTCGGTTAAACCCACATGTGAATTTGCACAGCTTCATTTGGTTGAATAGGCCAAGTCTTCATTTAAATAATGAACCCCTTTAGTACCCTACACAATAAAATCCATATAATGAGGCATAAATCATGCATTAACAATAAAAACATCATAAAGCTCATAAAAAAACTTGTTTGGAAAATATGATCAAAATTGGAAATTAAAATGTGCAAATATATAAAGATCACCACAAATTGACCCAAAAGTAATGTATCAATTCATAGCTTATTAGTCTCCTCCTTAAGATTTTTTCTATTATTTTTTCCTAAGGTTTCATAGTATGACTCATTAGTTTAATACCCCTATAGTTTGCACAATTTTGTATGTCTCCCTTGTTCTTATATAAGGGAACTAGAGTACTTATCCTCCATTGATCAGACATTTTTTTCATTTTCAATATCATGTTAAATAATTATATAAGACATTCAATACCTTGTTTCCCTAAGTACTCCCATACCTCTATCAAAATATCGTCTGGTCTAACGGCTTTTCCATTGTACATCTCATTCAAAGTTTGTTTTACTTCTGAAGTTTAAATTCTACGATAAAAATTAAAATTTCTATGCTCATTTGACCTACTTAAATTACCTAAGTTAAGTTGGTCACCTAAACCATCATTAAAAAGTTGACGAAAATACATCTTCCACCGCTCTTGTATTTCTCCATTGTTTACTAATACCCCATTACATTCATCTTTAATACATTTTATTTGGCTAAGATCTCTTGTTTTCCTTTCTCTCACTTTAGCTATTCTATAAATGTCTTTTTCCCCTTCTTTTGTATCCAATTTTTGATATAATCGTTCAAAAGTTTTGTTTTTTTCTTCACTCACTACTTTCTTAGCTTTCTTGGTTATTGTATATTTTTTTAAGTTTTCCTCGTTCTTACAAAATCCCACAAGTTTTAATAGTAATTCCTTTTGGAGCTCAATTACTGGTTTAAGTGAACCCTATGACCCTTTTAGATCTAAAGCTTCTCATATGCAAAATCCCATTTTTTGATACCTCCACCATGGAATGAGTAAGACTATCTTTGGTAGAGGGGAAAGTGACAGGGTAGTTAGAAAGGTAGAGCTCTATTCTTTTTTGGTCATACTTCATATAGTCAATTTTGATATCGGGTTCTTCTTTTTTTAAACACTTGTGAAATCTAGGAAAGTAACCTTAGGATCTATTGTTTTTAGAGGTTTAATAACCCAAATCGCTATAAATTTGAATTGTGAACTGAATGGTTTGGAAGTTATTCATGGCAATCATAAAATCAATCTTGATACATGTTTTGCCATGAGAATGATATGCCAAGATGAGAACGGTTTTGCCTTTCCTAAGAGGGATGTATTTCCATTACCTCTACCTTGCCCCAAGCGTACTACAGTTCACAACCCCGCCAACTAGGTAATCACAGACATAGCTCTCGAGTTTGCCCCCACCCCTTTAGAGTATACTGAGCCCTCATCATTTGGACACCCGTAACTGTTTGAATATCTGAAACCTGCTAGGCATTCTTTTGCCTATAGTACGGGCCCTTCTAGATTTGATTTTTTGGATTTCTGTACCTCTCTAGATTCACTTCATGAGAAGCATAAAATCCAATAACACATGTTGGAGGGTCACTACAAATTGTCTGATAACCAATTCTATGAGGTATATGACCACTTCCAATTCACAAGGAACTTCTAAAGCCAAGTGACTAAATTTATTCAAGACTATGACACTGAGCAAGGGAGGATGGATAACTTTAGGCATACCATGAACATTACTAGTCGACAAGTGGCTAATCTTTTTCAATACCATGAGCATATTAGCTAACATCCTGAAATGCTTAGATTTCCTCTTGGACCACGTATTGCTTGGTCTGGTGATCCAGCTCCCTATCCTTACCCTCCCCCACGAGGTCCTCCTTTTCCACCCCCTCCTCTATATTGATTTCATCTGGGCGATGAAAGGTTTAAGTCGGGGAGGGGAGTTATTGTACATAGTGTTATTTTCTTTCAGCTTAGTTTCATTTTGCTTGTTTTCATGTCAGTTCTTGTTTTGAGTGCAGCTTTTCTTCAGTTGTTTTGATTGTCTCTTTGATTGATTTTCTAGTTGTTTTATGGCATATTGAGAACATCAATCTTTACCTTACTGTTGACTTGTCCAATAGCAAAATTGTTAGCACATTTATATCTATATTCAAATTGTTAGAACATCAATTTCTGGTTGACTTGTTAGCACTGTTGACTTGGATCAAACGTGTTAAGTTCCGCAGGAGATCCAAATCTAAACCTAAAAGAACATATAAGTTAAACTTGGAATCAAACATGTTAAGTTCCGCAGGAGATACAAGTTTAACTTAAAAGAACACATGGTAGCTAGGAAAGGTTCAGATCACGTACAAAATTTTTGTACAGTGGAGCCATTGGGTTTTCCGAGTAGCAACCAACATTTGGTATCAGAGCTAAGGTTTTGCCTCTGTGTATTTGGTATTAGTTTAATTATGCACATGTCATACATAATTTAGGCAGGATAATAGTAGAATGTGCTAACTTTGTGGATGTAGGATCCAACTATTATGGCTTATAATTATTATGTGTGTGATTGGACCCTTGGACATGTCAAGGGCATTTATTATGTGTGCATGATTGTATTATAAAATACAGCAGGAGCTGTATTTAGTTTTATTAGAATTTTATTTTTTGATCTAGATACATGTACATTCCTTTTATGGAATATAGGATCGATGGATGTAAATTTTATTTTATGTTCGATCTAGTTTACATGTACATTCCTTCGAGGAATATAGGATCGAAAAATGTAAAATTCTATTTATGTCGCGGATCGAATCTTGCAAGGCGTGGAACCTTTTGAGGACCAGAGGCACAGCGGAACAAGGAGCAAGATGGATGCGACAACTAGACCCGGTGGCGGTGGCCAAAGATGGCAGCAGCTAGGGTTGGCGACACACGGAGGACAGCAATAGATAAAAGCTATAATAGTTGAAAATTAGTTTTTCTATTTATTGCTTTTTATGTTGTTTTGTGTGTGCATGTTAGTATGCATGCTAAGTAGGCTAGCATAGTCAAAATTCCTCACTTTATTGAGTAGGACCATTAGAGGTCGTTTCTTTTATACTGACTTTATAAAGGAACAAATACATCAGTTATTATGGAAGTGTGTGCTCTTAATCCTAATATAATAACAAGCACATATATTTGATATTTATTTCTTTAATTTATGTGTGTTGTTGATTATAGAAGGAAACTATGTCCTAGTAATCTAGGTTGAGAATGTCCCCAAGAGGAGCTCATAAGGATTGTCATGTTAAACCCTGCAGGTGGACTTAGTCCGACATGACGATAAGGTTGAGTGATACTACTCTTGGATTAAGATATTAATTAAATGAGTTGTATGTAACTCACTTAATTAGTAGACATTCGACATCTTAAACACAGGGAGACTAACACACTCATGATAAGAAGGAGCCCATAATGTAATTTGGGATTGGTGCGGTAGTGCGGTAATAACTCTCTAGTGGAATGAGTTATTATCGATGAACTTGAGTTGTGTGTTCGGGGCGAGCACGGGATACTCGAGCTCATCGGAAGGCCAAAACCAATTTCTCCTCTAGGTCCCTGTTGTAGCCTCAATAAAGCCTCAAGTCCATCCAAAGAAAAGCCTATCTTGGTGTCCAAGAAGGGGTCGATTCATTGCTTGGTGACCAAGCAATGGTCGGCCACATATTCTCTAGAAGTGGTCGGCCCTTGCCTTGGGCAAGGGGGTCGGACGCAATATTTAAATTAGGAAGGTTGTTTTTGAATTTTTTAAATTTCCTCAAATATTTACAATTTGTAAAAAGAGAGATTTTAAAAATTTATAAAATTTTCCTAATTTAAATTAGGCCACAAGGTTTTAAAAGAGAGTTGTAAAATTTATAAAACTTTCTTTTAAAAAAAATATTATTAGAGATGTTTTAAATTTTAAAACTTGGTTTTAAATTTTAAAACTTTCCTTTTAATATCCACATTAGAAAAAAAAAAAAGAGTTTGTAAAATTTTATTAGAAGTTTTCTTCTTTTAAAATTTTATAAAATTTTTTTCTTTCTTTCCCTTTTAATAAGTGGTTGGCCACCTTGCTTGGTGCCCAAGCAAGGAGCCGGTCAAATAATTAAACATCAACAAATAGTTGTTTAATTAATAAATCAATCTAGGATTGATTAATTAAAAGGAAAGAAAAAAAAATTAAAAGGAAATAGGAATGAGTCTAATTTTTTATAAAACTCTTTCCATAATTTTTCGTTGGGAAACTAATATAAAAAGGGGGGAAGGGGAGGCCTTCAAAAACATAACAATTGATATTGTGTTGTTGGAGATCATCAAGCGGTCGGCCCCTCTCCCTCTCTTCCCTTTGCTCTCTTTTGCTCCTTTGTGGTGGTGGTGGCCGAATTCTAGAGAAGGAGGAGAAGCTTTCCGGCTGGTGTTCGTCTTGGAGGATCGTCGCCCACACGACGTCCAAGAGGAGGCTAGGGATATGGCAGAAGATCTCGAGGTTTTAGCATACAAGGAAGAGGTATAACTAGTATTTAATTTCTGCATCATACTAGTTAATTTTTCTTTATATAAATACCAAATACAAGAGGCATTCGATTCTTGTTTTTCGAATTTAATTTCGATGTTGTGTTCTTTTTCTTTTTCCTTGTGATTTGATTGTTCCTTTTAGAGTTATATAGGGAAATTAAATATTAACTTTCCTTAAAAGGCTTTGTCTAGTAGGTAGTGGTTGCTCCCATATCCAAGAAGGTCAAGTGCCTCGCCATGCAGTACTGGAAGCTAATTTTGGAAACTAATATTTAATTGAATTTATAACCTAGGTGATTTGGATCAAACGTGTTAAGTTCCGCAGGAGATCCAAATCTAAACCTAAAATAATATATAAGTTAAACTTGGAATCAAACATGTTAAGTTCCGCAGGAGATACAAGTTTAACTTAAAAGAACACATGGTAGCTAGGAAAGGTTCAGATCACGTACAAAATTTTTGTATAGTGGAGCCATTGGGTTTTCCGAGTAGCAACCAACAACTAGTATGTTTGGTAAACTCCGTTTCTCTATCTCTAGTAGCACGAAGTGAGCATCATATTGTAATAAGATAAATCTGAGTGTCGGCCTAATTTTAAGGATTTTATTTTCACTTTGCTTAATCTTGAATAGTAGATAACTCTAGAATAGTCATGATTCATCCTATTTATTTAGTACTTAGGTTTCCATGGTGATTTCTTAGACTACATTTTGGTTACCAGATGATGCTCGTATCATGTAAGCTTGTTTAGAAAAATCTAAATATCCCTTTGATTGTTAGTGCTACATTTAAAGCACCCAAAAAAAAGAAAAAAAAATCAAGTGTTGCACAATGCAATCACTTTGAGAAAAAAAAAAGAGAAGAATAAGGGACAAAAAATAGTTTCGCAAGTGAAAACTTGGAAATTACCCCTTTGAGACCGAGTTAGACTACTAGGAAAATAAATGTTATATTTCTCTTAATGTTGAGTACACATTTGATGTTAGTATTAGCCCTAAGAGTCAATTATAAGATGATTAGGATTTTTGGGTTACTCATTGAGTTAGACTCAATCCAATCCACTCAATGGAGTGAGTCCAATCCGAATTAGACATATTGGATTAATTGGTTAGACTCAATGGGTTATTGGATTAATGATTAATCTAATATAATAATCCAACTCATTAAGAGGAATACAAAGAGACAAAAACCCTTGGTATTCATTGAATAAATATAAATAGGTTTTTTGATTAAATTTTTCATAAGATGAAAAAGTGAGACTCTTCATCTTCTCCTTTTTCCTCCTCTTCTTCCTCTTGGCCGAATTCTTGCTCTTGGTTGAACCATCCTTGTGGTTGCTAGCATAACCTTGTTTGGTTTTCTTCTCCACTTCTCGAGTTCATGAGATGGGTGAAAGACGTGTTTGTGTGGATACCATAGAGGTGCGAACATTTAATCGCGTTGAGATCTGCATCCAAAGAAAAGTTACTGTCAAGATTACGAAGAGCGCGCAACAACAGTATAACTCCCTCTCATCTAACTTAATATATGTGTTTTTCTCCTTTGTATGGATCTTCTAGAAAGGATCTAGTAAGTTGTTCTGCTGCGCTTTCTACGTATTTACCACCTTAGATCCTAACAGTGGTATCAGAGCTACTTACGAATGTGTATACTAAGTTGTAGTTAGAGTTTTATATGTGATATAGAAATTGCATTGTTGGTGCGGAAGCACTAGACGATCGAACCTGTGTTTTGATAATGACAAAGAGTTTAAAGTTAAGTTGTCTTGTGATCTAACAAGTGTTGAACCAAGTATGCAGGAAAGTCCTAAGTGTACTTAGGCAAAAATTCTAATGGATTCTAGGTAGGTAAAAAATCCTAGGGGGAGGTAATCCTAGATCCTATGGGGTGGTAACCCTAGGTGGAAAGTCTTGGCAGGTTGAGCACTTTGGGCGAAACCCTAGAGTCGGGCGACTCTAGGTAAAAATCCTGGTGGTCGCAAACTAGGTAGAAGACTAGACGGGTCGGGGATCGGACGTCCAGCAAAAAATTCCTGAAGACTCGGACGTTGAGAAAAAGTCCAATCGATCTGGAGGACCAGTCTGGCAATAGGTAAACTCTCCTGAGAGGAGTAGGTAAAGACGCATTCCCCAAAGAGGGAACAATAGGCATTGGTTCTACCTAGAATTTCAGTAAAACTCAAAGTCAGAACCGGACAGTTCAGAGACTGTCAAAATAATTTATTATTTTATATTTTATTATGCTAACTCTATTTTGCAGGGTATGTTTAGTATTTTAGACTAACGTATCTTATAGGGAGCAAAAAGGGCTTAAAAAACTTGGATGAACAGTGTTCATGGCGCCTCGGGCATCCTGGCTACAGCTACGTAAGAAGCAGGACAGAAGACGCCTTGAAGGAGCTTGAAGGTGCCTTAGATGCTGGATGGAAGGCACCTTCCATAGAGCTTAAAGACTCTTTCGGATGGATAAATAGTGCAGACTTTGGAAGCTATCGTCTCCGACGCGGAAGGGATAAAATCCCTGCTAGAGGCACCTTCCATGGAGGTTGAAGGCGCCTTTAGCAGGCCATTTAAGCTAGTCTTGAGCAAATGCACAATAATAACTCACTCTTGCGATCATTCTATGGTGTGTTGCTCTAAAGATCCTACGACTCTGTGACTCAACTTTGGCAATCGAGCGACGCGACGCGACTCTAACGACCGAAAGTACTACCTTCCAGATCCTCAAAAGTCATCGGTATACTTACTTGTTCACTTAACTTAATACTTTCATTGTAATACATCCTTGTACTTATTTCCGAATATATAGTGATTGTCTAACGAAAACGATCGACAATTGCGGGTCTTGGAGTAGGAGTCCTCACAGGCTCCGAACCAAGTAAATTCTACTTGTGTTTGTGATTGCTTTTTGTCTCTATTTCGCTGCGTTTATTCTGTGTTTTCTGAAACGAGTGAAAAAACTACAAGCGCTATTCCCCCCCCCCCCCCCCTCTAGTGCATCTCGATCCTACATGCATGAGATATTTACTATGATTTGCATGAGCATGAGTTAGACTTCGGCCAAAGGTCTCGGCCAAAAATTGTTGTGAATAGCAAGGTCTCGGCCAACAACTATAGTAAGATTTCGGCCAAAGATTTTGTGGGTAGCAGGGTCTCAGGTATGACAACAACTCATATAATAAATATGCAAAATAATTTTGGCATTGCAGCTCATAATTCTTTGTTGCAATTATAGTAGATTTTATGTCATAAAAATATTATGAATGTTATATGACATGGTGTATGATTATGACCTTTAGTCCCAATGAGATTGGATCTACGTATATGTTGTAATTCATAATATTGCCTGCGTGTCGTGCCACTCTTATTTTTAATTCTGATTGTAAATTTAGACTACCATCAAATATAACTCGAGGTTTCTTTAGATTTTATAATGTATAAATTAGAGAAAGAACTAGTCTACTGAACAATGGTGAAAAGGGGAGAAGGACAACAACACACGACGATCAAGGAAACACTTGGAGAAGATGTTTTAACCTAGGTTGACCTTCTGATCCTCTCATTGGCTTGAGAAGATCATAGTTGATGGGGGCATAACTATGTCACATTTTATTTAGCATATATGTTGATGTATACTATGATATGTCATGATTATATGTGATACATGCATAGTTTAATTGAAATTAGGTCCTTTTCATATGTCTACCAAAGTTTGGTACTCACTACTACCTCGATCATCTGTAGTTAGGTTTATCAAAGTAAAGTGACTCATTTTATCTTGGTAGAGTATGATATGGCAATTATGATATCCGACTATTGAATTTTGGGTGTGACTTGTTGACCTCCGCAAGTGTACGGAAATATCACAAGTAATATAAAAGATTATCGTATCCACAGGGACTGGAATAAGCAATAAGAATGTCTCAAAGCGAGTTAGCTAGACAATAATTCAATGAGTTAACAAGTACAAAGTAAATCTACCAAACGTAAAGATGCAAATGAAAAGTTAGGAAACAAGAATAAGGGCAATGATAAGGGATGTTCTAGGAGTTTTAGTTTCTTTGTAAGGTTACTCAATGTAAATGATCTACCCAAATCTCATTCCTCAATTATCCATCATTTGTAGAAGGTTGTCGGTTCTCTCTTGCAATAGACAACCGACTTAGGACTGAAATCTACACCTAGATTGATCAATTAGGAATGAATTTATGTTGTCCTTACACGGGCTTACTTGTCACGTGCGTCCCTCGGATAATCAACAAAAGAATTCATCTCTCATCAAACTCATCTAGATATAAAGATTAATGCACAAATCTATCCTGCCCCCTTGAATAACCTAGTTTCCTCTTCAAGATAATCCCTCAAACGTCCTTACACGGGCATGTTCCTGTCACGAAGATCCCTCGAAAAATTGAATGAGAAATTACCTCTACAAGATCCACAAGATATCCAAACCCTCAATCAAGCATGGTAATTAGGCACAATTACAACATTCCACACAAGATTAAATAGATACAAAACAGGATAAAATCATAGAAACAGGAAATTAGCATATCCACAAGAGTTTTACATCAAGATTTCCTTACAAATACTTCCTCCATCCTAGAACAAAAGATCTACTCCATAAATCGAAGAAAGAATCCGAAAGAAAAAAATATTACAAGCATTCTTAATCCCCCAAATTCAAGAAAAGAGAGAAAGAAAACTTATCTACGAGGAAGAATTGTCTTTGGATCCAATCCCATGATCTTAGAGTCGAAATGGTGAAGATCCTCCTTAGAATCGCCAGAAAATCCCTCCAAGATGGAGGAAAATCGCCCAAATCTCGCTTTCTCCCAAAGGGGAGAAGATCCCCTTTCAATTCATGAAGGAAGTCTTATATAGAGGGAAGGTTTGGGCGCCACACTGCCCCATGGCACGGCCGTGTGAGGTTCACACGGCCAGAGCCACTCTCCTCTCTGCCAACCTTACACGGCCGTGTGTGAGACACGACCATGCCAAGAATCTACCATGACCCTCCTGCACGGCCGTATAGATCTACACGACCTAAGCTGCCTCTACCTCTGGAAACCTGGCACAGTCGTGTGGTGCACACGGCCAGCACTCTCTTGCCCACTGGAAAACTCACACGGCCGTGTGGTATACACTGCCGAGGCTTCTCTAGTCTCTGGAAAACTTACATGGTCGTGTGGTGTACACGGCCTAGGCTTCATTGGGCTTCAAAACTTGGCACGACCGTGTGAGGTTCACACGGCCAAGCCATCTCCCTTCTCTACTGCAGCTACACGACCTCTCATCTCTACATGACCTGGGCAACCCCCCATGGCAAGGTCGTGTGTGGTTCAGGTAAGGTGTCTTCTTCCATTGCTTCGCTCACAGATTTAGCCTTGAACATGCATTCTTCACCAAATTCGACTCCTGTGTACAGAAAATGCACAAAAGCATATCTCCGAACAAAAAGAGTAAATATGCTAAAAGGAAAGCTGGAAGTACAAAAATACGTAGACAAAGCATGTGCAAAATATGTGAATGTGTATCAAAACATGCTAAACAAGTGTATACAATCTACGCACATCACACCCCCAGACTTAAACTTTTGCTTGTCCTCAAGCAAAATGCTGCAATCTAAATTCATATGTTCTACAATGCTCTCATATCCCTAATACATTCTCCTAACTCTATCAAAAAGTTTCATCAATAAGCATGATCATGGAAACAAGTTAAGTATGACTCAAGCATAAGTCTCTTGTGCACAGTGCAAAGTAACTCAAAACTCTTCAAGTTTCAATCTATGTCCTAGTCAAGTCGTCATCAAGTTTGAATTCCTAATGTTTCTAGTGATAGACAAGTAACCAATGATAGGCACTTACTTGCCACATACTTGGTTCATCTTTCTCAATCAACCCAAGGTCTCAAAGGTGTGCTCAATCTCAAGAGAAGCTAAGCAGTCATTTCCCCAGTAACCTAACTCCGTCTCAAAGGGGTGACTTGCTAGATTTCACTCACGACAACTGTTTTTTATATCCCTTATTCACTTTTTTTTTCTATTTTTCACACTCTTTTTTTCATAAGTATTTGCATTGTGCAACACTTATTCACAAATGTAATATGGTGGAGGAGGTGGAGGTGGAGGTGGAGGAGGACGAGGAAGAGGATGCCTACGACGTGGTTGGCCAATGGGAAAACTAGGGAAACCTGGAGTTTCGCTCAGGATTATATGATACTCAAACAAAGCATCTACTTGTTGGCGAGTGACACTCATGCTTTGCATAAAATCTCTCATTCTAGTTTGATCCGTATCATAATCCTGGACAAATTCAGCGACTTGACTTTAAAAATTCCTCGTGAATCGAAAGTGCTCTTGTACTTCTCTAAACTGATTATCTGATAAAGAGAAGCGACCTTCCAACATTCTTCGTTGGGCATCATGCTTCTCATGAAGCGATTCTAGAGAAGTACGAAAATCAGAAAAGTCAAATCTGGAGGGACCCGTACCATAGGCAAAAGAATGCCTAGCAGGATCCGGGTGTCCGGAAGGCTGCGGGTATCCAGATGTCGAGGGCTCAATGTGTGGCTCTGTGTCTCTGGATATGGAGGGAACATTCTCGGGGTCTACATCAGTTACTACCCAATTAGGTAGGTTACGAATGGAAGTTCATTCGGGACAAGGAAGAGGTAGAGGAAAACCATTCCTCCTAGGAAATGTGAAACCGTTCTCATCCCGAATAATCATTTTCACGGCAAGACATGCATCCATGTCGATCATATCATTGCCATGAATAACTTTCAACCCATCTAAATCAAGTTCCAAGTTAATTTCTATTTGAGTAATCAACCAACCAAGAACTATTGATCCCGAAAACACCCTCGCAGCTCTCACTAAGGTTTGTAGAAAATGAAAATCGGAATCAAAATCAACCTTATGCAACATAGCCCATAAAGCATAAAGTTCTACTTTCTTAACGACTCCATCACTTTCCCCTCTACCGAAAATAGTTTTGCTCATGACACGATGTAGGTATCTAAAAATAGGGTTTTGCGTGTGAAAAGCCTTGGCTCTAAAGGGATCATAGGGATAATCTAATCCGGTGATAGAATTCCAAAAATTGTTCCAATTAAACCTAGAGTCAAACCTTCGAGAGCTACCGAAAGACAATCCAAAACAAGTGTTGAAATCACTAAATGTCCATTGAAATTCTTGATTCATTAATCTAAAGGTTATCTTGCTAACATAATCATCCTCATTGGCAAAATAGACATTTAGTGAGCTTAGAAACTCCAAAACAAGGCGAGGATAAGTACGTAGATGTGTGTACAACATATCACTCCAATCTAAGAACTCAATCATCCAATCTATATCATCCCTAATTCCCATCATATCTAAAACAGTTGGGTCCATATACCTAGTACACACAATCTTTCTATTAACAAGAATTGCAAATCTAGTAATTTGATCATCATTTCTAAATATAATATTGAATTCGTTGTCATTACCTTCGTTGCGTGAGGTCCTCTTTCCTTTGCCTTGCGCCGGTTGTTTCCCTTTATCTTTGGATGGCTCCTTCCCTTTGTCTCCACCACTAATCCACTACCACCCTTGGAAAGTCTCTTCAAAAGGTTGGACATATTGTCAAGCTTGAGTGGGGAAGGATACTGTTTAGGGTTGGAGGAACTAGATCTTGAGGAAATATATCTTAGGGTTATGAAAGTGGAGATCTTGGATCTAGGAGAAGAAAAGAATCTAGATCTAGGTGAAGTTTGTGAAGAAGAAAGGGTTTTAGGTTTAGATCTGAAAAGGTTTGGGAGAAAGGTTGAATAAGAGAGGAATTTTGGAGAGAAGAGAGTGTTGAGATGAGGTGGGTGTGTAGGGGGCACGGCCTGGATCTGGCCGTGTATAGGAGACACGGCCTGAATAGGTTTCTCCACACGGGTCGTGCAGATCTACACGGCCCCTGCCTTCTCCTTCTCGGGTATCTTTGCACGGCCGTGTCTGGGACACGGCCTCACTAGCCTCCTTCTCTGGAATCAGCACACGGTCGTGTCATATAACACGGCCAGTGCATGCTTCTTCACTGGTTCCTTCACACGGTCGTGTGTGAGACACGGCCAAGAAGTTCTCCTCCTCTGGATTCTTCACACGACCATGTGTGAGACACGGCCATGCACCATTTCTTCTCTGGAGACTCCACACGGCCGTGTCATGTAGACACGGCCCAAGCATCTCCCTTCTCTGCACCATAAGTCTAGCCGTGTACAGCACACGGGCATGCTCTATTTTGCTCCAATTGATGATTTTTCTCCCTTCTAACTCTTCCAACACTTTCATGCCCATGAAGAAGTCATGGCCAGCTCATGGAAGTGAAATTTCAACCTGAAAACAAAGCAAAAAGTAAAGTAGAAACACCACTAATGAACAACAAAGACATGGAATGAATCTAAATAAAAAGAACTCTTGGGTTGCCTCCCAAGAAGCGCTTGTTTAGGGTCTTTAGCTCGACCAATCTTGATTACTCCTCTCTTTTCTTTGCCCTTGGAGGGCAGACATATTTGTCACTTTTGTTGGGAGGTCTCCTCCCAACATCTTCCACCACGTTATTCTCTTCGTTTGGTGGCCTCCCATGAGGATGGAAATTTCATTCCTCCAATTTGTAAATGTTTGCCCTGCTGCAAGCATTTAAGAGAGAAGAGACATGGTTAGAGGCTTTAGATAAATCATATTTCAACCATTCCTTACCAATCACCAAAGAAAGTTTATGATTTTTAACATCTATAATAGCTCCTGCTGTAACAAGGAATGGTCTTCCCAATATGATAGGGATTTTTGGGTCCTCCTCCATGTCTAATACAACAAAATCGGTGGGAATTATACTCCCACCTACTTCTACCGACACATCTTCAACGATACCCATAGGGTACCTGCAGGAGTGATCAGCAAGTTGTAGTGTCATAGTAATAAGTTTAAAATTTTTGAGACCTAATTTATTATAAATAGAATAAGGAATGAGGCTAGCACTTGCCCCCAAATCACAAAAAGCTTTCTCAATAAATTCAGCTCCTATATTGCAAGGAATATAAAAGCTTTCGGGGTCTTTCAACTTTGAGGAAATGTTCTTTTCAAAAAGAGTGTTGCATTCCTCTGTAAGTGCAATGGTCTCTATGTCTCCCTTCTTTCTCTTATTCGACATGATGTCCTTCAGGAATTTGGCAAACTTGGGCATTTGAAGGATTGCATCAATGAGTGGTACTTCAACACATATTTCTTTTACCTTCTCCAAGAATTTGCCAAACTCTTCATCCTTCTTTAACATAATAAGTCTTTGAGGAAAAGGGACTGCTATACTTTGATGGTTAAGTAGAAGAGTCTCTTCAACCTTAGTGGTACTCTCCTCATTATCTTGAATCTGATTTGGTGTTGGAGGAGAGTGCTCTTCTTCCGTGTGCATCCCTTTTGGAGCAGTCACTTGGGGATCTCCCTGTTGGTGCAATATCCCTTAGGTCAAGGTTGACTGAGTTGACCAAGCGTGAGTCTTGGTCATAGTTTCGATGTTTGACAATACATGTAGACACAATGGACAATGCAGGTGCAGTTGTTCATATAGGGAGATTCTGATCAGGGACTGATCAGGGTGAATGAAGAAGAGTCAAGTAGGTCAAAAGTGACCGGATACCTGACTGGGAAGTCCTAACTGGAAGGTTAGGCAGATGGAAAGTCCTAGTGAGTGAAGCTAGGTAGAAGGAAATCCTGGTGAGTGAAGTCAGGTGAAAGTCCTAGTGAGTGAAGCTAGGCAGATGGAAAACCCTAGTGAGTGAAGTTAGGTGAAAGCCCTGGTGAGTGAAGCCAGGCAAGGGAAAATCCAGATGGATAAAGGATGATCGGACATCTGGTGTTGGGAAGTCCAAGTAAGTCAAAGGATTGACTGGATACTTGGCACGAGGAAATCCAGATGGGTCAAGGTTGACCAGACATCTGGTGGAAGTCCAAGTAAGGTCAAGGGAGTGACCGGATACTTGGCACGAAGAGAAAAGTCCAAGTGGGTCAAAGGGATTGACCAGACACTTGGTGGAGAGTTCTGGCAGGTCAAGGGAGTGACCAGATGCTAGGTATGATGTACTAGCAGGTCAAGGGAGTGACCAGATGCTAGCTATGATGTACCAACAGGTCAAGGTTGACCGGATGTTGGTTTGAGAGGCATGGGACTTGGTTTTGGGCAAAAACCAAGAGCTGGATCGATCAGTGGATCGATCCAGCCTTAGCCCCACATACAGAGCCGATGGATCGATCCAGAGGTCCCAATCGATCGGCCGATCGATTGGGATCGCGCGATAAGCGCCGGATCGATCCGTGGATCGATCTGGGTTTCTATTTCACATCGATCCGATCGATCCAAAGCCTCCCGATCGATTGGGAGTTTGAATCGATCGGGATCCGACTGTTGGCGTATTTGCAGGCGGGCGTCTCCTTCAGCATCTCTTCACCGATTCATTTCATATCTTCACAAGCTTCTCCACAGCTCTTCTCAAGCTCGAGATCGCCAGTTCTTGAAGGCTCTTGGAGGTTCTTCCAAGTCAAGAGGCGGATCAAAGCAAGAAGAAGAAACTAGGGTTAGGGTTTTTGCTCTCATTGTAAGCTTGTAAGCTTGTATTTCATTACCTTTCCCTTTCTTCTTGTATTGAGTCTTGTAGGGCTTCTCCGCCCTTGGTAGTTACCATAAAGGAGAGTTTTATTAGTGGAGGGTGTGTGTGTAGGTGTGGATCCTTGGACTAGTCACCTCTTGTGAGGTGGATACCAAGTAAACCAACCTTGTTAGCGTTGTGTGATTTGTTTCTGTATTTTCCGCTGCACATCTTCGAAGAAACAAGCAACGCCGAGCAACGAGCACGCGACGAGCTATTCACCCCCCCCCCCCTCTAGCTACTTTTTGGTCCCAACAAGTGGTATCAGAGCCAAGCCTCTCTTCACCGGAATCATCGCCGGAAGGGTCAAGTATAACAAGAAGAGCTAGAGGGTGAAGAAGTTGAAGCAAAATTGTCAAAGTCAAAGAAATTTAAAAGCTCAACTTCTACAATGGAATTCCGAGATGGGCTCGGATTCGACACGAGGGTGGCTCCACCATACACTTCCACGAGCTTCGATTCTTGGAAATCAAGAATCGAAAATTTTCTTATGATGGAGATAGAGCAATGGTTTGCTCTTATGGAAGGCTTCAAGACTCCAACAAACTCAAAGGGCAAAGTTCTCAAGAGGAGTAAGTGGAGCCAAGAGCAAGTTCAAAGATGCGAGGCCAATGACAAAGTGACCAACCTTTTGGTCAATTTATTGCCAAGCACTATCCTTTGCAAAATTGGAGAATTTGAAGATGCAAAGGAATTATAGAGTAAGTTGACCAAACTTCATGAAGAGATCCCCTCCACTGTACAAGAGCAAGAAGAATCCAGAGAGGGTGACTCTTTAGAGCAAGACCAAGAGGAGGACTCCGAGGTTGAGAGATGCTCAACCTCCGAAGAAGAAGTCCAAGAAGAAGCTTCATTTTCAAGGGAGTGCAATGAAGAGAACAAGGAGGGAGCATACTTCTTGTTCAATGTACAAGATGATGAAGCCTCCACCTCTAGGATTGAGGGGGAGTGTAGATCAATGAACCCGGAGCAAGAAGAGGCCTCCACATCCGGGTCAAGTGAAGAAGAAGAAGATGGTGCCACCTCCAAAATTCAAGAAATATCAAATGGAGGAGCAAGTGCCATCCCTACACAAGAAGGTATAAATGTTTCAATTAAAAATAAAAATCATATAATATGTTTTGAGTGTAGGGAAAGTGGGCACTACAAGAGCAAGTGTCCCAACTTGGCCAAGAAGAAGGGTCAAGTGACACAAAAGGGCAAGGAGAAGCCCAAGGAGACCACCACCGGGACAAAGAAGAGCAAGGAGCACATTGTGTGCTTCTTGTGCAACCAAAAGGGGCATTACCGAATTCAATGCCCTAAGGGGAAGAAGGTGGTCAAGGCTCAAGGAGGAAGCTCAATTCAAGAGGGAGCCTCCAAGGTAAAAAAGAAGGTAACTTTTATTGAGCCTACTCCCTTAAATAATGGTAAAAAGCATGCTAGCACTAATTTATATCATTTTAATGCTATTTATCATGAAAATAGGAGGCATGATAAAATTAAAGAAAATCATGTAGCTTATCATGCTAAAATCACTACACTTAGGGCTAGGAATGTAGGTAAAAGTCTAGGCAAGAACTCTAAGGATTTTAGCTACAAGCCTAGAAACAAAAATGCTCATGGATTTAATGGGAAACCAAAAACTAAGGACTTAGTGATGAAAAATCAAGTCTTGAGGTCAAGACTTGACAAACTAGAAAAGACCCTAAAAAGGATGGAAAATATCCTGAAAGGGCAAAATGAGCAAAATCTAGGTTTATGACAACAAGGGTCATCCAAGGGCCATATAGGTTTGGGATACAAACCTAAAATCAAAAGGGATGTACCTACTTACCATAGGGTTCCATATAGCTATGGAACCAACTCTAAGTCTAGAAGTCAAGTCAAGGATACAAGGGAAGTCATCCCTAGAAGTATCTTTGCAACAACCAAAGTGACTAAGACTTCTAAGAAGTCTAAGAAAGTCACTAACAAGGTCACAAGGGAGGCTATCCCTAGAGTTGACCTAGAAAATGTGACCAAGGCTTCCAAGAAGCCAAACAAGGTCATTAGGAAGGTATCTAGGGAAGTTATCCCTAGTGAGTACCTAGAGCATCCAAGGAGCACCAATAGGTGTTGGGTTCCTAGGAGCATCTTCTCTACCCCATAGATGGGTTAGAGAGTGTCAACTCCGATCAGAAGGGTAGTTAACCCAACTTTGAGAAAATTGACACTCAAGGAGCATTTTCAAGGTTTTTGTTAACCTTTGAAAATGAAATGGAATTACTATTTACTCCTTGAAAGAGAAATATGCCTAATGGTGAAAAATTGATTTTATCTTAAAATGGCATAAATTGGGAAAACCAAGAGAAGTACCAAGTTGGGATTTTGGTACTCTCTTAGAACCTTAAGGCAATCCGAGCTTTAATTTAAAGTGCTACTCTTGAGGAAAAATGGTATATGGCAACATTTGAGGATATGCTTAATTTTTAAGTGGCATAAACAAATCAAGAGAAATAGAAATGTCAATTTGAGTTTTGGCATTTTTTTTAAGCATTTATGGCAATCTAGATTTACCATTTTAAGTTAAAACAAGTGATATATTTTGAGTTAGCTAAGTGGTTAAGGATACTTAGATAGGTAATCTAGGTATATTTTGTTTATGCTAAACATTGCCATGATTGTTTGCCCATGATATGCCATGACATCATATTTAGTTCTGTATTTTGCATTCATTCCTTTATTGTGAAAAATACAAAAATACCATGTCATGTCATACATACATCATGTAGCTATAGGACTCTTTCTTTTGAAAGATATGTTATATTGATGTATGCCATAACATTAATCATGCATTTAGTTTGATTTCCTTAAAATTAAGGACAAATGTTTTTACCAACAAATGGTATAAACAAATGGAATTTATATACAAGTTATACCAATAAGTGGAATCAACAAGTAACATCCTTGGTGGATGTTCACCACTTAAAATGCCTAAATAGAGATGCATGATCCCTAGATTAGGGCAAAACCAAATTTACATCTCACAAAGGCCTATAAGATGACTTGTATGTGTTTTAATGCACATTAGATACAAGTGAGATGTTAGGATGATGAATAAAACTCAAGATGTTGATTTAGTGCATTCTTTAGAGTTTTAGGTTCATCAAAACACATAGTTATGTGTTTTCCCATCATTGGGAAAGCTAATGTACAAGTCATGTGCATTTAGCCCAAGGAAAATGGTGGGATATTGGTTTTGAAAAATATTTTAAAAAAAAAACTTTTGGAAAACCTTGGTGAAGGCTATCTTTTGATAGTAATAACCATTGAATAGTTAGACACAAACTTGAAGAAAACACTAAAGTTTTTGCAAGTTCTCAAGTTTGTGTAAATTTTTGAAAATATGATGTATTTTCATAGAAAACTATTTTTCCATGATAAAGTATACCCTAAACAATGTCTACACGAAATTTCATGATTTTTGAATTTTTGTAGAATTTTCTAGGGGCCTCTGAAGGTGACTGAAATCATTTTTCAGCAATTATCAGACCTCAATCGATCCACCGATCGATTGAGGGTCTCAATCGATCAGTGGATCGATTAGGAGCAAGCTTCTCGCGAACAGAATCTTGCTGGATCGATCAGTGGATCGATTCAGAAAGGTTCAATCGATTGGAACCCAACTCCAATCGATCCAAGGTGCTGATTTTGGCTGGGAAGGCCTGATTTCAGCATTTTGAACCTGTTTAGTCTACGTAACCATTCCAAACCCCTCAAAATACATTTGTATACATAAAAAGGGTGTTTTCGTGTTGAAAACAAGGATGGATTGGTTAAGGAAGACTATATTGAAGTCTAAGTTGAGGTTTGTTTCAAATTTTGAATATTTGAACCTCAAAGCTTCTAAATTTGGGTTTCCTAAAGGATTAGGGATTCCAAGTCATTGTTGGTGCAATGACAGAAGTTACCACCATGTCTTTAGGGGGAGGGACTCTTTAAAGGCATGAAAATTTTTTTATGAACCTTGGAAGGTGGTTAACCTTCCGTTAAGTGGATAATGCTCAAGGATGGGCATTTGCCTACATTGAGGAAGAATGTAGGGTTAAGGATAAATGAAGGGTATGAGACCTTCATTTGGGTCATTAGACCATGTTAATGCTCCAGGGCGAGCATTGGTTGAAAATGAAGGGAATGAGTCCTTCATTATCGTGTTGATCACAACGAGTGAAGTTGTGAACAACGATGAGCAACTCTTCAGGGGGAGAGTTTTCAACAATGGGGTATTTGTTGAAGTGTGCCCAAAATTGAGATATGGGTTGATGTGTGCTCAAAGATGGGTTGATGTGTGCCAATAGGGGGAGAATGTGTGGTTTAAGTTAGGCCTTCATTACCTATGGGGAAGGTCATAGGGGGAGAATGAAGGGAACCAACATTCATACTTTGGCATGAATGGAGTTAAGGCTATGGGATTAGCTTAACTCAGAATGGTCCAAACTTAAAGGTATTGTCAAACATCAAAAAGAGGGAGATTGTTGGTGCAATATCCCTTAGGTCAAGGTTGACTGAGTTGACCAAGCGTGAGTCTTGGTCATAGTTTCGATGTTTGACAATACATGTAGACACAATGGACAATGCAGGTGCAGTTGTTCATATAGGGAGATTCTGATCAGGGACTGATCAGGGTGAATGAAGAAGAGTCAAGTAGGTCAAAAGTGACCGGATACCTGACTGGGAAGTCCTAACTGGAAGGTTAGGCAGATGGAAAGTCCTAGTGAGTGAAGCTAGGTAGAAGGAAATCCTGGTGAGTGAAGCCAGGTGAAAGTCCTAGTGAGTGAAGCTAGGCAGATGGAAAATCCTAGTGAGTGAAGATAGGTGAAAACCCTGGTGAGTGAAGCCAGGCAAGGGAAAATCCAGATGGATCAAGGATGATCGGACATCTGGTGTTGGGAAGTCCAAGTAGGTCAAAGGATTGACTGGATACTTGGCACAAGGAAATCCAGATGGGTCAAGGTTGACCAGACATCTGGTGGAAGTCCAAGTAAGGTCAAGGGAGTGACAGGATACTTGGCACGAAGAGAAAAGTCCAAGTGGGTCAAAGGGATTGACCAGACACTTGGTGGGGAGTTCTGGCAGGTCAAGGGAGTGACCAGATGCTAGGTATGATGTACCAGCAGGTCAAGGGAGTGACCAGATGCTAGCTATGATGTACCAACAGGTCAAGGTTGACCGATATTGGTTTGAGAGGCATGGGACTTGGTTTTGGGCAAAAACCAAGAGCTGGATCGATCAGTGGATTGATCCAGGAGCTGGATCGATCAGTGGATCGATCCAGGCCTTTCCTAGCGAACAGAGAGTCTCTGAATCGATCAGTGGATCAATCGACGCTGTTGCTTCGTGCGATAAGCGCTGGATCGATCCGTGGATCGATCCAGGCATTTTTCCAGAGCACAGTGGCGCTCTGGATCGATCCGTGAATCGATCCAAAGCCTCCCCGATCGATTGGGAGTTTTCGAATCGATCGGGATCCGACCGTTGCGTCGTATTTGAGCTGCAGGCGGGCGTCTCCTTCAGCATCTCTTCACCGATTCATTTCAGATCTTCACAAGCTTCTCCACAGCTCTTCTCAAGCTCGAGATCGCCAGTTCTTGAAGGCTCTTGGAGGTTCTTCCAAGTCAAGAGGCGGATCAAAGCAAGAAGAAGAAACTAGGGTTAGGGTTTTTGCTCTCATTGTAAGCTTGTAAGCTTATATTTCATTACCTTTCCCTTTCTTCTTGTATTGAGTCTTGTAGGGCTTCTCCGCCCTTGGTAGTTACCATAAAGGAGAGTTTTATTAGTGGAGGGTGTGTGTGTAGGTGTGGATCCTTGGACTAGTCACCTCTTGTGAGGTGGATACCAAGTAAACCAACCTTGTTAGCGTTGTGTGATTTGTTTCTGTATTTTCCGCTGCACATCTTCGAAGAAACAAGCAACGCCGAGCAACGAGCACGCGATGAGCTATTCACCCCCCCCCCCCCTCTAGCTACTTTTTGGTCCCAACACTCCCAAGGTCCGTTTGCTCCTAAGCTCAATTCTGTTGCAGTGCTCCATGGAATTGACATTAGGCTTGCCAAGTAATTGTCCTGGTGCTCTAGAAGATGAGGAAGCTAGTTGGGCAATCTGACTTTCCAAGATCTTTTGATGTCTATCAGAATTATCCATTCTCTGAGTGAGCTTTAAAATGTCTTGTTTCATTTCATTCTGACTGGACATAATTTCTTCAAACATCTTTTCAATTTTAGATGTAGGAAAGCCTTGAGAAGATTGTTGCTGAAAATTTTGCTGCCCGGATTAAAAATTAGGCCTTGTCCCCATGGATGGTCCTTGATCTTGATTATTTCTATAGGAAAAATTGGGATGACTTTTCCATCCAGTGTTGTAGGTATTTGAATATGGGCTGTTCTGCCTTTGATTGAAACTCATGATTGCATCACATTGCTCTAATTGATTGATTTGTGCTGTGATAGCCCCCAATGGGCATGATGTAATACCCCGGTTCTATGATTCTGGTTAAGTATGACTTAAAAGGTTAGATGGTACTATCCATATCACCAAGGTGCACCTTCCTTTTCGGAAGCCCAAACTTAAGAACTCCAAAGTTAAGCGTGCTTGGCTTGGAGAAATCTGAGGATGGGTGACCTCCTGGGAAGTTTTCCAGGGTGCGTGCGAGTGAGGACAAAAACACGCTGAAAGGACCTCCGGTGGTCTGTGGAGCTAGTCATCAAACCGATAGGCAATTCTGGTGTCGTTCCTGGTTCGGTCCGGGTGGGGCCCGCCCGGGCCGGGGCGTTACAGATGGTATCAGAGCGACCTTGCGACCGTGAGTGCGCCTGTGGCAGGAGCACCCAAGGCACCACCTAGCGAGGGAGATTCTGGGATTTGTTTGTGGTGTGATTTATGGTTACATAACGAGGACGTTGTGTCTTTAAGTGGGGGTGATTGTAATACCCCGGTTCTATGATTCTGGTTAAGTATGACTTAAAAGGTTAGATGGTACTATCCATATCACCAAGGTGCACCTTCCTTTTCGGAAGCCCAAACTTAAGAACTCCAAAGTTAAGCGTGCTTGGCTTGGAGAAATCTGAGGATGGGTGACCTCCTGGGAAGTTTTCCAGGGTGCGTGCGAGTGAGGACAAAAACACGCTGAAAGGACCTCCGGTGGTCTGTGGAGCTAGTCATCAAACCGATAGGCAATTCTGGTGTCGTTCCTGGTTCGGTCCGGGTGGGGCCCGCCCGGGCCTGACCTTGCGACCGTGAGTGCGCCTGTGGCAGGAGCACCCAGGGCACCACCTAGCGAGGGAGATTCTGGGATTTGTTTGTGGTGTGATTTATGGTTACACAACGAGGACGTTGTGTCTTTAAGTGGGGGTGATTGTAATACCCCGGTTCTATGATTCTGGTTAAGTATGACTTAAAAGGTTAGATGGTACTATCCATATCACCAAGGTGCACCTTCCTTTTCGGAAGCCCAAACTTAAGAACTCCAAAGTTAAGCGTGCTTGGCTTGGAGAAATCTGAGGATGGGTGACCTCCTGGGAAGTTTTCCAGGGTGCGTGCGAGTGAGGACAAAAACACGCTGAAAGGACCTCCGGTGGTCTGTGGAGCTAGTCATCAAACCGATAGGCAATTCTGGTGTCGTTCCTGGTTCGGTCCGGGTGGGGCCCGCCCGGGCCGGGGCGTTACACATGAGTCGTTTGAATGTTCAAAACTTCCACATACTTCACAAGAAAAAACAATGACATTGACCGTACTTTAGCTAGCTCCTATATTCTCAAATCTTTTTATAAGAGCATCCAGTTTTGCAGCCAATAAGGTCACTGCATCAATATCAAATTTTCCTGATGCCTTTGTTGTTGGGTTCACAAAAGAATAGCCACCACTTCTTTCATTAGCCCATTGATGATGGTTTTGTGCTACACTTTCAATTATCTCCTCGGCTTCATCCAAGCTCTTATTCATAAGTGCCCTTCCAGCAGCTGAATCAAGGGACATTTTTGTATGATAATTAATGTTGTTATAAAATGTATGTAGCACTAACCACCTTTCCAAACCATGGTGTGGGCATTGTCTGAGCATACTATTGTATCTATCCCAAGCTTCAAATAAAGATTCAGATTCTGCTTGCTTGAAGATTGCAATAAGATTCCTCGTATGAGCTGTTTTACTTGGAGGATAAAATTTGTCAAGAAATTGATGCTCGCATTGCTCTCATGTGGTGATGCTATTTGGAGCCAAAGAATTCAGCCATTGCTTGGCTCTATCTCTCAAAGAAAACCCAAATAATAGTAGGCACACTGCCTCTGAAGGAACACCATTCATCTTCATTGTCCCGCATATCTCATAGAAGACCTCTAAATGTTGGTTCGGGTTTTATGCGGTCCTCCACCAAACTGATTTTGCTGCACCATAGATATAATTGCAGGTTTGATCTCGAAATTGTTTGTTTCAACAGAAGGCCTTGAAATACTAGATTGAAAACCCCTAGCGTAAGGTGCTGCATAATCCTTTAGTGGTCTATTCGCCATGATAGAATGTTCTTGTTCTTCTTGTTATCTTTGTATAATTTTTCTTCTATGAAATGTTCTGTCTATCTCAGGATCTAAAGGAAGAAGTTCTCCTACAAAGTTAGACCTTCGCATATACAAGAACAAGATAGCAAGATATGTTCAAAAGAAAAGAAAGAAGAACGAAACTGAATTAAAAACAAGAAAAACAGAGAAAAGTTAGGTTAGAATGTTAAGAAATAAAAAGTGAAGAATTAGAATTACAAAAGAAACAAGATATAACAAAGAATACAAGAAAAAGTTATGAAAACAGAATTCTAACAATTAGGTTCAACTATGCAAATGAAAAGAAAAGTTATGTCTAGTCTAACTCAATTGATAATCCCTAATGTTATAGCGCAGTCCCCGGCAACGGCGCCAAAAACTTGTTGACCTCCGCAAGTGTATGGAAATATCGCAAGTAATATAAAAGATTATCGTATCTATAGGGACTGGAATAAGAACTAAGAATGTCTTAAAGCGAGTTAGCTAGACAACAATTCAATGAGTTAACAAGTACAAAGTAAATCTACCAAAGGTAAAGATGTAAATGAAAAGTTAGGAAACAAGAATAAGGGCAATGATAAAGGATGTTCTAGGAGTTTTGGTTTCTTTGTAAGGTTACTCAATGTAAATGATCTACCCAAATCTCATTCCTCAATTGTCTATCATTTGTAGAAGGTTGTCGGTTCTCTCTTGCAATAGATAACCGACTTAGGACTGAAATATACACCTAGATTGATCAATTAGGAATGAATTTATGTTGTCCTTACACGGGCTTGCCTGTCACGTGCGTCCCTCGGATAATCAACATAAGAATTCATCTCTCATCAAACTCATCTAGATATAAAGATTAATGCATAAATCTATCCTACCCCCTTGAATAACCTAGTTTCCTCTTCAAGATAATCCCTCAAACGTCCTTACACGGGCATGTTCCTATCACGAAGATCCCTCGAAAAATTGAATGAGGAATTACCTCTACAAGATCCACAAGATATTCAAACTCTCAATCAAGCATGGTAATTAGGCACAATTACAACATTCCACACAAGATCAAATAGATACAAAACAAGACAAAATCATAGAAATAGGAAATTGGCATATCCACAAGAGTTTTACATTAAGATTTCCTTACAAATACTTCCTCTATCCTAGAACAAAAGATCTACTCCATAAATCGAAGAAAGAATCCGAAAGAAAGAAATATTACAAGCATTCTTAATCCCCCAAATTCAAGAAAAGAGAGAAAGAAAACTTATCTACGAGGAAGAATTGTCTTCGGATCCAATCCCACGATCTTAGAGTCGAATCGGTGAAGATCCTGTTGGAGGATCGGTGGCCGGCTTGAAGGGGGGTTGGATAGACGGCACCCCCAAATCGTTAGCTTCCTACACTATTGTTAGCTTGCGCAGCGGAATACAAATAAAAACAAACAAGCTAAACTAAATACAAGACAAAGAAAGGAAATGCAAACCAAACCGCTAACACGATTGTTTACGTGGTTCGGAGATAACTTGCTCCTACTCCACGGCTGTCCGTAAGGTGGACGATCCCTCAATCCGTCGGTGGATTAGTCCCCGGAAACTCCGGCTAGCACAATCCTCCTTGTCGGTGGAGAAACCTCGCCACAACTCGATCAAGACACTTGGATTGCTAGAGCACTAGATGACTACTAATTAGGCTTTAACCAAGTCTAATTTCGTCAAGTTGGCCGGCCATCTCAAGCTCCTTCTTATAGAGCTTGGGGAAATCAGCCTTGCTGATTTGCCCGTTACCATTCGACTGGTCCATGCACCAGTTCCAATGGCACTCCAACGACTATCTATCAGTCGACTGGTCCCATGCCGTTTTGGGCACAGAAAGCTTATGTGCTCACACCCAGTCGAATGGTTCAAGTACCAGTCGACTGGTACAACCCTAAACTTAGGGTTTCCCATCCCGAGTACATTTCACTCGCACTCGGACCCTCACGACTCACTTGACTCTTCTTTGCAGCCTTGACCTCTTGCCTTCAAGCCTACTTCCTTTGGCTCTCGTCCCTCGGATGCATCCAAGCCCGCGGCTTGTCTCCAATGCCATCCTTCGCGTATGCCTCGAAGTCGCTTCCCTCGGCCCTTGTCCTTGCTGCCTTGTCCACGATCCCTCAGATGCATTCAAGCCCGCGGCTTGTCCTCAATGCCATCCTTCATCGGACCCGAAGCCGTCAACCTGAGTCACATGTGTCACCTGCAGTCCTGCACAACTCAAGTACACATATCAAATAACGAGGGTAAACCTAACTTAAACCCTTTGCCCAAATACCAAAACACATAGTCCCGCGGACCATTGGGATTGCTCCAACAATCTCCCCCTTTTGGGTGTTTGGCAATACGTTTAAATTAGGAAAAACAAATAGCAAATAAACATGCTAATACAATGGACTTACGATGCCAAGGCTACACACTTGGACTTACTCCGCCGAATGGACTTACGATGCCAAGGCTACACACTTGGACTTACAACGCCGAATGGACTTACGTTGTCAAGGCTACACACTTGGCAACCGCCGAATGGACTTACGTTGCCAAGGCTACACACTTGGCAACCGCCGAATGGACTTACGTTGCCAAGGCTACACACTTGGCAACCGCCGAATCAATGCACCAAGCATTGGAACCTATCACAAGGCTCCCCCTACACCTAAGCTCCCCATTGAGCTAGGATTTTTACAACGGCCTTTTTAAGAACCTATCCCAAGGCTCCCCCTACACCTATGCTCCCCAATGAGCTAGGATTTTTACAACGGGCTTTTTAAGAACCTATCCTAAGGCTCCCCCTACGCAAAGGCACTAAAGGTTTTCCCAACTAAACCTTACTTCTCCCCCTTTGCCTAACATCCAAAAAGTTCTCCAACAATATCCCAATTGTTGAAAACTTATCATCCAAACTGACCCTAAACTCATGTATTAATCCCCCTTGAATCTCATACATCTAAGCGAGTTGACATGGTCACAAACCAATGTTGAAAACAGTTTCAAACTGGTATCAGTCGACTGCCCTAAGTGTCAATCGACTGCCCCCTTCGACACAACCTTACAGAACCATTCTGTGGTCGAAAAACACTGTTACCAGTCGACTGGCCTTTTTAGGCCAACTTCAGAAATGCACCAGAAATTCCCTAGACCTCCAAAAATTCCCAAATTTTGTGGAGAGGTCTATTGTACCCTTGTCTACTTGGGAAAAATATATATAAAAATATATCTATCACCAATCCCAAGATTGACACAAAATCCAAAACTACCTACATTGTTCAATTGAACCTTGACCTAAAGTCCTAGTTTTGGCTTCCTCTTGATGTATTTGCCCATACCAACCCAAAATGCATCCCTAGCATTGGTTTATATGGCATCTATACATCCAAAACCATTTATCATGCAATATGACCCCAATTGTCATATTTCTTGCATGAAACACAAACCATGTGTGCCAATTCCCTAGGTTTGAGACTCAAGTTCGTCTCTAAACCACTTGGCACACTTCATGGCTCCTCTAGACCCCCAAGTAGAACCCACCTGAGATCCATTGGCCATGGGTCCCAAATTGACTCTTGGAGCTCCCCCTAGAGCTCTTTACCTTAGTCACCTCCCTAGGTGACTCATCTATTGTGACCAAACCACAATGATGTCCCTTAGAAGATCTCCTTATCTTCTTGACCTTGGACACATCATCCTTGCCATAATCATATGCAACCCTAGCATATTTCTTTTTATTGGCCTTGGATGACTCTCCCTTGCCCTTATCATGTGCCACCTTAACACATGGTCTTCTTTTAACCTTAGAGACACTAGATCGGTATCCCAAGCCCGATCTATCATTGTTGGGTTTTTGGCTACCCAACACCATATTCAATTCCTTAGATCCAACATTGAATCTCTTAAGGAATTGGTCTAATTGATCAAGCTTTGCCTTCAAAGCTTGATTTTCCCTTTCTAGGTTTCTAACCCTAGAATTAACTTGTCCACATTGGACATTCCTAGACCTACCCTTTCTAGGCATGTGTCTCCCCTTTTTGGGATTAATGCCTTGGTTCTCCATTACCTTCTTCTCCTTAGGTAATGAGAATTTAACGTGTCTAGGTCTATCATGCATAGGTCTCCTAGAGTTATCTCTAATATTTACCCTATTCCTATCATGATATCTAAATCCAAAATTTTACATGGGTAAATAATAAGAATTATTTCTAACATGCATGGAGGAGTTTAAATTTGACTTCAAATTTAAATTAGGGTTTACCTTACCCTTTACCTTTGGAGCTCCCCCTTGACATGAGCCTCCATTCTTCCTCCACTTCTTTTCCCACATCCTTAAATGCCCCAACCTTTTGAGCTCTCTCTTCCTTGGGCATTTGGTGTGGTAGTGCCCTATTTCACCACAAGTGAAGCATCTAATGTGCTTCTTCTCGTTCTTCTTCTTGGCACCATCATTCCTACAACCCAAATTAGTATCTAAAATAATTTGAGTGGGCTTAGGAGTTACCTTCTTACCCATTGGACACCTACTCTTGTAGTGTCCCTTCTCATTGCATCCGAAGCACACAGTGTGGTTCTTTGACTTTGCTTCAGTGGAGGTGCTTGCTAGATTAACCACTTCCAAGACCTCTTCTTCTTCTTCTTCACTTGCCTTGGAATTTTCTTCAATTATTGAGGATGTAGATGATGCCTCATCTTCCTTCTCCTCCTCGGATGTTGAGCATGTCTCAACTTCCGTTTGCTCCTCCTCCTCTTCTTGAGCTACTAAGCTCAACTCCTTGGGCTCCACATCCGATTGGTCCTTCTTCTCCTCTTGGACCACTTCATCACTTTCTTCGGATTTTTCTTCTTCTTCTTGTGTAGGCAAAAATTCCTCCCATGGAAATTTCTTCACTTTGCTCCACAAATCATGGGCGTTCTTATACTCACCTACACCATTTATCACATTAGGAGGCAATAAATCAATTAGAATTGCTATTACCTTTGAGTTTGCCTCCGATCATGAGGTTTGATCCTCTGTCCAATGTCGTGTTCGGAGCTTCTTTCCTTTCTTGTCTCTTGGGGCTTCAAATGGTTCTTCGACGACCATCATTGTGTCCCAATCCGTGTCGAGGAAGCTCTTCATCTTCACCATCCAAAAGGTGATGTCCCCAAGGCTTCCTCCTTCAAATTTTGGAGGGACAATAAACCCGGCCATCTTATGCGTTGCTCTTCTCGGCGGTTAGTCCGATGAAGTGCGTCCTCGCTCTGATACCACTTGTTGGAGGATCGGTGGCCGGCTTGAAGGGGGGTTGGATAGACGGCACCCCCAAATCGTTAGCTTCCTACACTATTGTTAGCTTGCGCAGCGGAATACAAATAAAAACAAACAAGCTAAACTAAATACAAGACAAAGAAAGGAAATGCAAACCAAACCGCTAACACGATTGTTTACGTGGTTCGGAGATAACTTGCTCCTACTCCACGGTTGTCCGTAAGGTGGACGATCCCTCAATCCGTCGGTGGATTAGTCCCCGGAAACTCCGGCTAGCACAATCCTCCTTGTCGGTGGAGAAACCTCGCCACAACTCGATCAAGACACTTGGATTGCTAGAGCACTAGATGACTACTAATTAGGCTTTAACCAAGTCTAATTTCGTCAAGTTGGCCGGCCATCTCAAGCTCCTTCTTATAAAGCTTGGGGAAATCAGCCTTGCTGATTTGCCCGTTACCATTCGACTGGTCCATGCACCAGTCGACTGGTGCCAGCCCAACGGTACTCCAACGACTATCTATCAGTCGACTGGTCCCAGCTCAGTACCACTCGACTGGTACAACCCTAAACTTAGGGTTTCCCATCCCGAGTACATTTCACTCGCACTCGGACCCTCACGACTCACTTGACTCTTCTTTGCAGCCTTGACCTCTTGCCTTCAAGCCTACTTCCTTTGGCTCTCGTCCCTCGGATGCATCCAAGCCCGCGGCTTGTCTCCAATGCCATCCTTCGCGTATGCCTCGAAGTCGCTTCCCTCGGCCCTTGTCCTTGCTGCCTTGTCCACGATCCCTCAGATGCATTCAAGCCCGCGGCTTGTCCTCAATGCCATCCTTCATCGGACCCGAAGCCGTCAACCTGAGTCACATGTGTCACCTGCAGTCCTGCACAACTCAAGTACACATATCAAATAACGAGGGTAAACCTAACTTAAACCCTTTTCCCAAATACCAAAACACATGGTCTCGCGGACCATTGGGATTGCTCCAACAGATCCTCCCTAGAATCGCCAGAAAATCCCTCCAAGATGGGGGAAAATCGCCCAAATCTCGCTTTCTCCCAAAGGGGAGAAGATCCCCTTTCAATTCATGAAGGAAGTCTTATATAGAGGGAAGGTTTGGGCGCCACACGACCCCATGGCACGACCATGTGAGGTTCACATGGCCAGAGCCATTCTCCTCTCTGCCAACCTTACACGGTGGTGTGTGAGACACGGTCGTGGCAAGCATCTACCATGACCCTCTTGCACGGTCGTGTAGATCTACACGGCCTAAGATGCCTCTGCCTCTGGAAACCTGGCACGGTCGTGTGGTGCACATGGCCAGCACTCTCTTGCCCACTGGAAAACTCATACGGTCGTGTGGTATACATGGCCGAGGCTTCTCTGGTCTCTGGAAAACTTACATGGTCGTGTGGTGTACATGGCCTAGGCTTCATTGGGCTTTAAAACTTGGCACGGCCGTGTGAGGTTCACACGGCCAAACCATCTCCCTTCTCTACTGCAGCTACACGGTCTCTCATCTCTATATGGCCTGGGCAACCCTCCATGCAGGGTCGTGTGTGGTTCAGGTAAGGTGTCTTCTTCCATTGCTTCGCTCACAGATTTAGCCTTGAACATGTATTCTTCACCAAATTCGACTCTTGTGTACAGAAAATGCACAAAAGCAGATCTCTGAACAAAAAGAGTAAATATGCTAAAAGAAAAGCTGGAAGTACAAAAATATGTAGACAAAGCATGTGCAAAATATGTGAATGTGCGTCAAAACATGCTAAACAAGTGTATACAATCTACGCATATCATGACTTAACTAAGTTACCTTAATTAGATTGAGAACTTAGAGACTACGAGTCTCTAATTCTCCGACATAAACTCCCTCCTAAAATCAGATGGTCATTAAAGTTTTAATCGATATGGAGGCCCATAGCAAGACCCACACTTCAAAGAAGATAAAGAGAACAACAATTGCGACAACATTTTGTCAGTCGAAGCAGCTAGCGAGGTTGAGGTCACAAGATGATGTTTGTTTGATAAAATCATCAATTTGGATTAGGTCGTCGAATAGATCCATTCCGCTAATGATTTAGATTGATTGAGTTGAAATTTATTAACTCATTTAAAGATGAACCAGACAAGCCAATGTGTGAATGAACCCAGACAAGCCAATCCACATAGATTGCAAGCCCAAGTAGGTCGTTGAGGATGAGTTCACAGTCGAGAGGAAAAAATTGAAAACATCAAACAAGTTATAATTTAACGATTAAACGAAAGTCTTCTCAAATCTCTCTCAAAAAATTGGAAAACCCTTCATCGTCCGTATGTATCCCATATTTCCAAATCCCATTTCCCCATTTCCCATTTCCAACCACATTAAACAAGTTAGCCCTTACTACATGAAGCACTAAACAAGGTAAATTGAAAATCTGTTTATACTCAGTTATATTTTCATGGATGATAATGTTCATTTAAATTCCATTGCAAGTTATACCGTAGATGAATCTAATATCTTGAGATTAGAGCTACTTTTTTTTTTTTTTTTTTGTTTAGAATAGTGAATGTATAGACTTGAATGTTCCTTATATTTGTGTGAATACGATTTGACGTTGTAACTTGTAAGTTATGTAATATGGTTAATTTAGACTTCTGGATTGCCATTGGATTGGTTTTCTTTGCTCATATGCTATCTTTGTTTAATTAATAACGGTGATTAAATATGTGGGGTTATCGTGGACTGATCCGTCTAACCCATAATTCATCTTGTCTAGAGTTGAATTGGATTTTGTAGTCTGTCGAGATGATGAATTAGGCCGTCCCATCCTATCAAATGTTGAATTTTTAATGGATCAACGTGTACTACCATAAATTAGCGCATTGGACACCTCTATTGGCCCGGAAGCAAAAGTGAAGTTTGCCCATTATAATTTGAACAATGCGATGGCACGGCCTAGGAGCGCATGATGAATAGGCCTACCTACTTCTTGTCCCTATGCCTATGGGCGTATGAGATTTCCCTCTATAAGCTTTCATGGGGGCACCCCACTCGAGTCCATTACTCAACTCAGCTCAGCTGGAGGGGGGGAGCTCAAGTAGTGGCCCAATCATCCCGTTCACTCCATAGTAGACGGATTCAGCCATGCATCCCCTTCCTAACAAATCGACAAGTGTTTTTTTTAACGAAAGGCAATCTCAGTGTGGACAAGGCTAGCAGACCATGATGGGAGAAGACCGCAGCAGGACATGGCCTGCCCTAACCTTCTTGGACGCGCCTTATCGGTAATGGCCAAGTGACCAGATAGCCTGAGGGGCCTCCGGCCATCCGCTCCAACCCAATTACAACCTAGGAAGACGGTGAATTTAGGAAAGGATCTTTACTAATTACGATCGAATCATGATGACAATCCAATCGTAATTATAAATAATTTATCTATTAATTTATTTTTATGAATCAAAAGATCTGGACTCTATCTCTAATTCTCTTTCCTTTTCAAGAGTTTGTTTTTATCAGAAGCTGAGGTAAACATCTTTATCGAACTCAATTGGTGCCCTATTAACTTTGTTATTCCACATAGGTTGCTCAACGTCATCGTCAGAAATCTTATCAACAATGTACACCTAGGAGGTAAATTTTATGGATCAATTATCACGAGAACCAAAGATTAAATTGTAGATAGGATATGAGAAAAAGTAAAGAAAAGCCTAGTGGTTATCATCCAGTTTCTTTTTTTTTAGTTACCAAAGTTATATAATTTTTTTTTTTTCATTTAACAAAGAGTTTTGATAGCCGATAACGCACTGGAACCAAATCTTCTCGATTATTAATTGGCAAATAACAAATAAGGAGAAGCAAGTACGATGAAAAGACATTTTAAAGAATCGATACGCCTTTCAAAATTTATAAACCACTCTTTAATCATGTAGCAAAGTTCAATGCCCCCAAGATTGATATTGATAGTATTTGAATTGTCCTTATGAAAAAACTAATTTATTTTATAACTCATGAGTTATTTCTTGAAGAAACTCTTGAACTAGATCTTTTTATTTTTCTCCATTGGATATTACATAAAGAGATATACCAACATGAATTGTCAAACACATTCTAGATGGGAAACGCAACACTAAAAGCACAGGAATGACCTGAGATGGAGGACGAGCTAACTCACTGTAAACAAGTTTAAAGACAATTAACATTAGGAAATCAATATTTACACGTCCCGTTCTAAGTCACAAGTCGATACTGATAGCCATACTCAATTCTGAATCGCAAGTTAACATTGATAATCACACTGAGATGCGGGCATTACTTGTACAGGTATCTTTCATGTAACTGGCGATGCTGTACAAGATTACATACTTGGAACTTAAAGAAAGATAAGTCATTTTTCTTCAGCAACACCACTTAGTAAAAATATTAGAGCAACCTTCTGCTAGCCACAATAGTTTCTGTGACAAGAACAAAATGCTTGAGATAACTAACAGGATGGCAACATGGATTGACAAAACTTACATCTACACAAGCTATAATCAACTGAGCATGGATGGATGCCCAGTCTGTAGCATCCTCTTGAGAACATCAGCATGCCAACCGAAGGAAGAGTCTGATGCACTGTGGAACATGTTGAGAAAAGGTGTCACCTGGAGATCGAGATATGTGTAGAATTTACTTCACATAATATGCATGCTGAAGTGAGAGATTAGAAAATATAAAGATGAATAGTCATGAATTTACTTCACATTATATGCATGCTGAAGTGAGAGATTAGAAAATATAAAGATGAATAGTCATGCATATTTCAATGTAAAAGGCACCTTGGGGTTGAGATCTCATATGGAAATGAAATGATTTCAGAGTTCTGAACTGGAGGAATGTGGTCTTTCTTCTCATTCACAAATCTTATTATTTGAAATAGGACTTCTCGTAATGATGATTCTAAAGCAGTGCGTCTTGAGCTGCCTTCTTCAGATGTGTTCTCTGGAATCATATGATATTCAAGATTAAACAAATGGATCAAAAAGGGGGGAAACTCGTTAATTTTAGCAAAAGAGCATCCCTACCTCCGGTGCTTAATGGTGCTTTCGAATTGTGAGGTTTAGTATGTGATTTAGGGTTTAAGACATGCAAATTAATATACCACTGCTCCCAATAAAAGCGCTCAGTTCTGTTTCCAAACCATGAAGCATGCTTGTTTTTGACTTCATAGAAAGACAAGCATATCTGCACCAATACACATCAAAGTTTAAGAAATTAACCCAATTCCAAATTAAACAGCAAGTAACATTTATCTACCTCCTAGAAAAGAAATTGTCTTTAAACCAAGAGAATACTTGGCTTTATAAGCTCTTCCAAACATTTATGATTTATTTTCTGATATTTTGTTTGCTTTGGCTCCTTTTGGTTATCTTATCTAACTGAATTTTGATTTGATTTTTTATATTGTCAGGGTCATAATCCACTGGGAAAAAAAAAGACTGGGGCTTCAACTTTTCAAATAACATAGAAGACATGCCGGAAGACACCTTCAGATATGTGACATGGATAGGTAAATGGTTAAGAACCCATAGCTGCAAGTAAAATCAAAATAAAAATGGAAAGATCCAGAATAAATTTTAAATGCCAAAAATAAATAGCTGGCAATCTCCTGATTTGCATTGTCCTTCCTCACATTGAAAAAAGAAACTAATAAAGGTATATATACTAGCTCATGTTTCCACATAAAACATGGATAAGAAGATTATGGAAAGATCAAGAAACTATTTATCATGTATTTCAATAACCAAAAAGTCAAAATGAAAAGTGAGAATAGCACTGCAGTAACTGTAATTGACAAGCACAGCTCGCTACAAAAGAAACCTGGCTTTTTTTGTTTGGGTGTTTCTCTACCCAAGCAATGAGTTGGTCCGTCTTTTCCTCTATTTTCTTATCTAGTTCATGATCTCCACATTGAACCTGTAAGAAAGCTTCCATAAATTAAATTATCTGCAAAACGTGATCCTCACTAAGCTAAAAGGCAGACAAATCCAGTAAAAGCACAAGATGATGTACATGTGTGCAACACAAGATGTCAACTTAAATGATAACACAATGGCAAGATTCAAAGAAAAGAGAGCGAGACAAGAAATCAGGGGCCTATTCCAATTGCATGCTACAAATAGAGTTCCTCTTATTGGTGTAACATTATTAAGGCCAAGTGCTATAACATGATTTATTTCTCTTGATACTCGTTCCCACAAGTTCAGTAGTTCTAGTCCTTCCACCAATAGACAGATGGTTCCTTCATTAGCTGACGCTTAATGTAATCATTGACCTACTGCAACTATGAGGAAGAATAGGTCTAATACATTATAAGATGAAACCATAGTTTGAAATCTTATGTTGTGTCGCGGTAAGATTACACATACACCATTCTGATAAATAATTGAAATCTGATCCTGATATTGATGGACACAAGTAATCCCTCTTATACCACACATGTTGATTGTATTGATGAATACCTTACCATACCATTCTGATACTCAAGATGCTTTGACACAGTTCAACATGCACCCAGATGAATTTCAATAATGTTTGTTAACTTTAAGTAGCTTATTTCTCCAAAATCATTGTTCGACTATTTGTTAGATTCTCAGCCAGTGTTAAAACTATGACAAATATTCAATGAATGGATCAACTAAACTATTATACTAATGCTAGGTTGTTCCTCGGAACGAACGTATTGCAAGGTCCGACTGTAAGGTCTCGACAAGGACCGCTACATCTCTAGAATTCGGGTGTAGTACTAAACATACAAGAGTTCGCGTTGTAGAGTCAAACTATAACGTATCGGCAATGACCACTATATTTCCATGAGAACTTGGGTGCAGTATTAACAGACAAGAGTTCTCACATCATAGATTGGATAAGAATAAATATGATAGGAAAACTAATAATCTAATATTTGGAACATGGAACATAGGAACCCTCACTGGTAAATCAATAGAGATAGTAGATACGATGATCAGGAGAAAAATTAATATTTTGTGTGTACAAGAGAAAATGGGTAGGCGAGAAGGTAAAACTGATAGAGAACTCAGGTTTTAAGTTATGGTATACAGAAAAGAGTAAAGTAAGAAATGGAGTGTGTATTGTTGTATATAGTTCGTTAAATGATAAAGTTATAAGAATAGTTAGAAAAGGAGATAAAATTATAACCCTTAAGATAATAGTGGCGAAAGAAACTATGAACATAATTAGCGTATATGCACTGTAAGTATGATTAGATTAAGCTACTAAATTAAGGTTTTAGGGCAACTTAGATGAAATATTACAAAACATTCCGCTAAATAAAACGATTTTAATAGGAGGTGATCTAAATGAACATGTTAGAATGAAAAATGAGAAATATGAAAAGGTACATGGAATTATGAGTTTGGAACGAGAAATGAGGAAAGGAAAACTATATTAGATTTTGCGATAACATATGACTTTATATTATCTAATACGTTTTTTTTTAAGAAAAGAGAAGAACACCTAGTCACGTTCAAAAATGAAAATAATAAATCGCAAATTGACTTTCTTATGGTTAGGAAGAAGGGTAGAAAGATTTGTAAAGATTGCAAGGTCATCTTTGGAGAAAGCTTAACTATCCAGCATATATTAGTAATGTTGGATATACATCTCAAATATAATATCAATAGAAAGAAAATATATACGACTCCTAAAATTAAGTGGTGGAAGTTAAAAGATAAGAAGCAAAATATATTTAAAAAGAAGGTAGGAGTACGAGCATTAGGTGAAATATACAGTGGCTCTAATACGACATGGGAAAAGATGGTATCAAAATTGAAAATAGTAACTAAAAATATACTCGGTGAGTCAAATGGACATGCACCACTAAGTAAAGAATCTTGGTGGTGGAATGAGCAAGTATAAGAGAAAATGAAAGAAAAACAAATAGCTTATAAGAAATTATATATTTGTAAGAACGATAAAAAACTTAAAAAATATACAATAACCAAGAAAGAAGCTAAGATAGTAGTGAATGAAGCAAAGAATGAAATTTTTGAACAATTATATCAAAAATTGGATACAAAAGAAGGGAAAAGAGACATTTATAAAATAACTAAAGTGAGAGAAAGGAAGACAAGAAATTTTATCCAAATACAATGTATTAAAGACGAATGTAATAAGGTACTAGTAAATGATGGAGAAATAAAAGAGTGGTGGAAGAGGTATTTTCATCAATTTTTTAATGAAGGTTTAGGTGATCAACTTAACTTAAAAAATTTAAGTAGGTCAAATGAGCATGGAAATTTAAATTTTTATCGTAAAATTCAAACTTCAGAAGTATAACAAGCTTTAAATGAGATGCACAATGGAAAAATCATTGGACCAAATGATATACAGATAGAGGTATGGAAGTATTTAGGGAAACAGAATATTAAATGGCTTACAAAATTATTTAACATTATATTGAAAATGAAAAAAATAACTAATCAAGATAAGTACTCTAGTTCCCTTATAAAAGAAAAAAGGAGACGTACAAAATTGTGCAAACTATAGGGGTATTAAACTAATGAATCATACCATGAAATTTAGAAAAAAAGTAATTTAAAAAAATTAAAGGAGACGACCAAAAATCAATTTGGCTTCGTGTTTGGAAAGTCGACAATAGAAGCTATACATCTTAGACAATTAATTGAAAAATATCTCAAAAAAACAAGATCTACACATGGTATTCATTGACTTAGAAAAAGCTTATGATAGAGTTCTAAGAGAAATTATATGGAGAATTATAGAAAAGAGAGGTGTTAGCGTAACATATATTGAACTGATTAAGGATATATGCAAGATTGTAAAAACCAAAATAAAGACTTCAAGCGAAATAATTGAAGCGTTTCTAATAAAAATAGGTAAGTCCCTATCTTTTTACACTAATTATGAGCGAACTCACTACACACATTCAAGACAAAGTACCATGGTGCATGCTGTTTGTAGATGATATTATTTTGGTAGATGAAACACGTGAAGGAGTAAATGCTAAACTTGAATCATAGCGGAAAACACTAGAAGGGAAAAATTTTAAACCTAGTAGAATAAAGATAGAATATATGAAATTTAAGTTTAGTAATATTAGATGCAATGAGACAATTATTAAGATATGAGATGACGAGTTGCTCGGAACTGAAAGCTTTAGATATTTAGAATCATTTTTACAAAACGATGGAGAGATTGAGAGAAATATCTTATATAGAATACAAACAGAATGGTTAAAATGGAGAGCATCGGGTGTTTTATATGACAGTAAAACATCTCTAAAATTTAAAAGAAAGTTCTACAAAACTTAGACCTACTATATTATATGGAGTTGAATATTAGGCTATGACTCGAACACATGAGCAGAAGATGAGATGAGCAAAAGATGAGAGTTGCAGAGATAAGGATGTTAAGGTGGATGTGTGGACATATGAGGATGAACAGAATAAGAAATGACAGTATTAGTGAAAAAGTCAATTGCATCTATTTAAAGAAAACTTCGAGAGACACGTTTAAGATGGTATAGGTATGTATTTAAACGACTAATAAATGCTCTAGGCGATGTGAAAACACGCATATCAAATGAGGAAGACCAAAAAAGACTTAGCAATAATAAAACAAGATAAAATTTATTTAAGTATAGATGATGATATAGTAGGAGATAAAACTCAATGGTGTAAAAGAATCCATATAATCGACCCCACCTAGTGGGATCAGACTTGGTTTTTGTTGTTGTAGCAGCTATAATCTTCACAAGTCTCGAGTGAACAAAAGACTATAAGAGTAAAACTTATATCAAATCACCTTATAACATATTGAAGTAAAAAGTGAGCGAAACTATTTTTTAATTCAGCTATATAATTCAATTGACATGTAGGCATGTTATAACATGAGCGAAACTATAAAAAGTAAAAAAAAACCTAAGTGAAAGTTAAATGAGTAAAATGGCATGTTATAACACATGCTGAAGTTGCGTATAAGTACATTACGATACAATAAAAATTAAATTCAATTGACATCTAATTACTAGTATTACTTTTAGAAATAAATAAACTGTGAAAGATTATTATGAGTAAGACTTAATTAAGTTTACCTCACCATGTTTGTCAACACAACATAATGCCGAAATTGTACAATTCCATTAAAAAATTGAAGCTTCAGCACAGAATCACTATAAATCTTAAATGAGATAAAAATATGTTCGAAGTTGTAAAAGATAATTATAGTTATAAGATTTGAATCAACTCCGATGGAGGGGGAGGGGGACCAAAGAATATTTTGGACAATGAAATAAAATTTTATTTACTTGATGTGAATATTACTGCTACGTTTTATGAGTAAGACTTAATTAAGTTTACCTCACCATGTTTGTCAACACAATATAATGCCGAAATTGTACAATTCCATTAAAAATTGAAGCTTCAGCACAGAATCACTATAAATCTTAAATGAGATAAAAATATGTTCGGAGGTGTAAAAGATAATTATAGTTATAAGATTTGAATCAACTGGAGGGGGAGTGGGACCAAAGAATATTTTGGACAATGAAATAAAATTTTATTTACTTGATGTGAATATTACTGCTACGTTTTAGATGCTAAGTTTCAATGGTAAAAACAATGCATCATTCATAGAAAAGGGAGTGAGTCAAGACATCAGGATCCAATGGCATGATTGTTGGATTTTGAAAGATGCCCTAAGACAATTGCCTTATAGTTTTTACTATTTATTTGATAAATATAGATTCATTATTTGAGTGCGTATTCTCTATGTGTATGATTGGATCTTAAACTCCCATACTGAATGTCCGCGATACAATTCATAGCATGAGAGAACTTGTGATTGGATCCTTGTGAGTATCTTTACATGTGCAATTATGAATGTATTGGAATATTCCCTAGTCGATGAATTGATGAGTTCGGACATCATCGATTCTGATAGACTAACACGGGTTATATTCCCTGGTTCGGTCAAGCGGCTATTTTCTCACAGGCTGGAGACATTGGGATGTCGAGAGTTAAACGTGGATGCTAGTTGTGGTAACTAGTTCATTGGAATAACCTGCTGTAAGACTTCATATGATTCTCTACGTATATAGATATGTCAATGAAGCACTTACTACAGCTCGAGTGCAAGTTTCCTTCAACTTGAGATATACAAGTTACCTTGGTCATGGAGGCTTATACTTTGACATCTTAAACAAGCATCTCATTGAGGTGTAGACCCAGGGTGATTGGATATAAGTCGAAGTGCCCAAAGATGTTTGGATAGCCCACAGAGGATTCACCGGTCCTTGCGAGGAGACATAAACCCGATGACGACTCGTTAGGATTATTACTCAAAGTCTTTGGTCAAAGCATCACATATTAAGAGTACTAGACTCGTAGACACATGTCGAAGTAATTTAAATCCGTAGAACGAGGAAGTATTACTTGGGCTAAGTGTGACGTAATCAAGCCTAATGGGAACTGACACATAGACTATGTCCTGAACCAAGTGGGTATAAGACGAGTGAAAGGAGCATAGCACGACTTACTGTAGCTACTGAAAGATTTGGAAGTGGTTCCGAGATCAACCTATGATTTTTCGGTTAATTGGAGATCATGATGTACTACTAGGTGTCACTATGATCGTTCCATAATTCATGGTTAATTATGAACGATCAACATAATCGGAAACTTATAAGGTCACACGCACTACGAGTTTATCTTAGAGACATAAAACAAGTTTGAGAATTGAATTCTCAGATCGAGAGGGATTAAGTTTGGTTAGACCAGACAAAGGGCAAATATTGAATCAGAATGATGCAACGAAAGCACGGATGAGTCACGTATTTTGAAGACGAGTTGGACACTCTAGTTAATTAATGAACTAAATTGGTTTGGTTCTTAATTAAAAGAGATTTGGTTATCAAACCATGAGATTTGGTTTTGAACCAAACATAGTTTGGTCTTGAACCAAATTTGAGGCTTATAATATGGATTGCAGGTTAACGGATATGCGTTTGGATTTGATCCAAATTCAATAAGAAAATTATATATATATAAATTGTTATATACATATATAAAGGGATACATATAGAAATATATATAAATATATTGATATTTATATATAGATATATATGTATGTTATATATATATATATATATATATATATATATATATATATATATGTATATATAGAAGAAAAAAATGCACAATGAGGAAAAAAAGATTTTCTCGCACGCATTTTTTTTCTCTTCTTCGTTCTCACACCGCCAATGAAAGGAAAAAAAAAAGAGGTTTTATCCTTTTTGCATCGCCACCGCCACTCAACTTCACCCGCCACTGAAGCAGGCCGCTGGAACTCCGGAGCAACGTCGCTGACCCCAAGCCGCCGACTGCAGCCAAAGAACCAACGAACAACAGCCTATGGTTGCTGTCCCGCGGGTGTAGCCACCGCCGTCGGGCTTTGCTACTGTTGTCCAGGGGAGATCGTCGCCTATTTGAGGTTGCTGAACCTTTGCCAAACTTGTTGCTATAGAGGTACCACCGTCCATAGCTCCTGTCGCCGCCTGAGGAGCAACAATTAGTTGCTGCCACTGATCACACCTTTAGTGCTGCTGGCAAAGTGTTGCTCTGCCCGAATCTTGTTGTGCCACCGTTGCCCAAAGTCCCTGTTCCGGCCAGCAAAGATTGCTGCCAGAATCTGCCATCGCTAGACCTATTGTCGCTTGCCGGCGGAGAGGTTCCAGCCTCCGGACAAGAGCCACATGGTTGTTGTCCATCTCATTTGGTATCGCCTGGTTGCTTCAAGCCGCCGAATACCAAGTTGAGTTGTAATCCCTCTCTCGGATCGAACCGTCTCCCACCTTTAGCTAGTACCGAAGCGGAGATAGGACTTGGACTTATTGAAGTCGTCTCGAAGATAGCTCGGCGTAAATACAAGTAGAGGCGAGGCTCATGCGTCGCTTGGTTGATCTTCGTCCCACTCCGGATCATCCGATGGAATCTTCTACGCATCATCCGTTAGGTATACTTAGTGTAAATTTACTTTCTGTAAAATTTTAATTATGCGATTATGTCTGGCATGTTGTATCCTTGTATGCGTGTGGTGCGTGTGATGTAATAATTAGGAATTATTATTGTTTTTATTTTCTGCTGCGCATGTTTACGAAACGTGTTTTAACACGCACCCGCATCGAGCATATCCTAGTATCAAAGCCTGATCATGTTTCGACATGATCGTAAAATTATTTTACGGTTCGTAATTAGTGTTGTAATTAATTTTGAAATTTTTTTGGAATCATTAAGAATTTTCTATTTTTGGAAGTTTACTAAATTGTTAGAAAATTCCTTTTTTAAAAAGTTTCTGAAATAATTTTAGAAAATTAAATTTAGAAATATTTTGTTACTTTAGAAATTATTATTTATAGAATTTTAAGAAATATTTCATTTTTGAAAATTTTCCTAATTTGTTAGGTAATACCAAATTTCGAAAAATTTCGAAATTTCTTTAAAATTTAGATTTGATATATTCTGAATTAAATTATAAAAATTATCTTTTCTAAAATTTTTGGATTTATTAAAATATTTCATTTTTGGAAAATTTCCTAAATTGTTAGGAAATACCAAATTTGGAAAGATTTAAAAAATCATAAAAAATCCTGATTTGAATTATTTTATAATAAATCAAGAAATATTAATTATTTATTTCATAAATGGTTAGAAAATTAATTAATTTAAAAAATTATTTCTAAAATAATTAAAGATTCTTGATTAATAGAAAGATTCTAAATAAGATATGTAATTAAATTTAGAAATTGGTTTTCTAATTTAATTAAATAAATCTTGATTTATTTAAATCAGATTTATAACATATTTTTATTTCCAAAATAGAATTATAATATACGTAAATTTATGTCACGTTCATGTCATATTATATGCCATGTAGATGCATTAATTATGATAGGATTAGATTTTGTCATGTATGCGATGTGATTAGATCTTGCTATATGTGTAATGTGTCATTCTATGTTATACGTGCGATGTGTCATGTTATCATTTATGTCATGCGTGTGATGCCATGTAGTTAGTAGATTTGCATGATGATGATAAGACCTAAATCTCTTACATCAAAATATTGAAACCTACACCTTCTGTTAATATGATAAGAATCAAAGTTTAAGTTCTTTTTTGAGTTGTTGGTCAAAGTCAATCTCAACCTGAAATTAAATATGATCAAACCATAGAGATACATTTTCATGATTAACGGGTCGGTTTCAAACTTGAAACGTCGATTTATTGTGCCAAAGCCATGATCAATGTGGATAGAGGTGAAGCTGGGTGATATGCATTTGATGTATACTTATTAATGGGTTAACAATCCGATGTTTATGCGAAAATCAATCAGTTGCTAGCATAATGTGATAGTTGCATATAAGTAATATGCAAACTTGTTACCTACCGCTATAGCTAAGAATGACTTATTGGCCAAAGTCGAGGTTATTCTTATCTATAGTGGATATCAACCACTTGGAGAAAACTTACCATCTCTCGAATTCATAGTAAGGGCTGTTGAATTCGAAAAGTAAATGGATTTCGTATTTATATGTAAATTGTTTACATTTACGAAATAAAATCATCTTTCTTAAACATGCTCGATTGTGTATTTCTAGATTATTAGAGTTAGAATGTTTTCTTTGATTTTGCGCTCAACTATGGAAATAAACAAATTGACTGGGCTAACTCCAAAGGACCCATATTACCATTGTGGTAAGATGTGACATTGGAGAAGAAACAGCAAGATTTATTTAGAGTCCATGAAGAAGAGAAAAAGACATCCAATGTCCTATCTCCTATCTTCGAGATTGGATCTCATAGTATTTCTTTAAACACTTAGGTATTGGATACCGAATATGCTTCACATATATGTAATGACATAAGTATTGGATACCGAATATGCTTCACATATATGTAATGACATAAGTGAGCTAAAGAATAGTAAACGATTAGATAATCAATTAGCTTCCTAAATGTGGTATTGTCATCTTAGTCATATAAGTAAGAAACACGTATCCGAATTACACTAGTATGTAATTTTTGGAATTATTTGAATTAGATTTATTTAATACAAGTGTTTCATGCTTAAAAGGCAAGATGACATAATTATATTTTATTTGAAAAGGATGAACAAGAGTATGATGGATTAGGCCTTGTATATACCGATGTCAACTCATGCACAAGGAAGTTATAACTACTTCATCACCTTCATCGATGATCACTCACGATTTGGGTATATGTATTTATTGAAATACAAGTCTGAGGCTTTGAAACGATTAAAGGGTTTAGAAATGAAGTTCATTGTGGGTCGATTCCTGGACTCCAAGACGGTGATCAGCCAAGTTCAGGAGCTTCAGGTGATCTTGCACAAACTCCACTCAAAAGGGATGGTTCTGAATGAAACCTTCCAGGTGGCTGTTATCATTGAGAAGTTGCCTCCCGGCTGGAAGGACTTCAAGAACTATCTGAAGCACAAGCGGAAGGAGATGAATGTGGAGGAACTCATTGTTTTGACTTCGCATCGAAGAAGACAACAAGAGTTTAGAGAGAAAACTATTCTCTCAGGTTACTATGAAAGTCAACGTGGTCGAGCACGATCAAAGCTCGAAACGGAAGAACCAAAGGAGGCATCAACAAAAAGTTCTCTGGGAAGTGCTTCAACTGTGACCGAGTGGGTCACAAATCTTCGAAGTGCAAGAAGCCGAAGAAGAAGCAGGAGGTCAACCTAAACGAGAGACCAGAAATGGACGACCTTTCGCAGTGGTCTCAGAACTGAACCTGGTCAGTTCAAACCTGCAGTAATGGTGGATCGATACTAGAGCCACCAGACATGTGTACTGCAACAAGGAGCTGCTCCACAACTTCGAAGAAGTCACTAGAGACAAACTGTTCATGGGGAACTCAGCAACCTCGGACATCATGGGTCAAGGAAAGATGGTGCTGAAGATGATCTCGGACAAGGACCTTACTCTGAACAATGTGTTGTATGTTCCGAAGATTCGGAAGAATCTAGTGTCCGAATCACTGCTAAGCAAGCATGACTTTCGCATTATTTTTGAGTCGAACAGAGTTGTATTGTCCAAAAATGGAGTGTTTGTAGGAAGGGGCTATGTATCTGATGGGATGTTTAAGCTTAATGTAATGGTGATTAGGCCTAAGATAAATAAAACTGAAAGCTCTTCCATTTATATGCTTGAGTCTTCGTGTTTGTGGCATGGTAGACTAGGACATGTTAACTACGATGTGTTGTGTAGATTAATTAATATACAAATCATACTTACATTTCACCTTGACCCAAAACACAAGTGTTAGATTTGTGTTGAAGCGAAAATGACAAAGTCATCCTTTCAACATATTGAAAGAAATAACGAATCACTTGACCTAACTCACACTGATGTGTGTGACCTAAAAGGTACGCCAACACGTGGTGATAATAAATACTTCATCACTTTTGTAGATGATAACACAAAATACTGTTATGTGTATCTTCTTAAAAGTAAGGATGAAGGTATAGAAAAATTTGCTCTCTATAAGACTGAGATTGAAAACCAACTTAATAGAAAAATTAAGGTGGTTCGAAGTGACCAAGGCAGTGAATATGTATCACCGTTTGCTGAATTATGTGCTGAACATAGGATCAGACACGAAACAATAACTCCTTATACTCCTCAGCAAAATAGAGTTGTTGAGCGAAAGAATCGAACTCTAAAGGAGATGATGAATACTCTTCTATTAAGCTCTGGAGTGCCAGAGTCTATGTGAGGGGAAGCTGTGTTAACAACTAATTACCTTTTAAATAAGTTGCCCAGGAAGAAAATAGATAAGAGCCCTTATGAGTTGTGGAATGAAAGACCACCGTCCTACAAATATTTACGAATGTGGAGGTATCTTGCTAAAGTGTTGGTGTCTGATCCGAAAAGGATTAAGATAGGACCAAAGACTGTTGATTGCATATTTATTGGATATGCACAAAACAGCACTGCGTATAGATTTTGTGTGTATGAGTCACACATACCGAAGATACACAAGAACTCGATAATCTAATCGAGAAATGCCTCATTCTTTCAGAAGCTGTAGGCTCTTCTGATGGACCTCACTGGAGAGAGGCAATTGCATCTGAGATAGAATCTATCTTGCAAAATCACACTTTGGAACTTGTGGATCTTCCTCCGAGAAGTAAACCACTAGGTTGCAAGTGGATTTTCAAGAAGAAAATGAAGTCAGATGCCACGATTGATAAGTATAAGACCAGATTGGTAATCAAAGGATACCAACAACGGGAAGGCCTTGATTACTTTGATACGTATTCTCGGTGTCGAGAATAACTTCCATTAGAGTATTGTTGGCTATTGCCACTCTATGGAATCTCGAAATACATCAAATGGATGTAGAGACTGCCTTTCTAAACGGGGATTTAGAAGAGGAAATCTACATGGAGCAACCTGAGGGATTTTCTGTGTCAGGACAGAAAAACAAGGTATGTAGATTGGTGAAGTCATTATATGACTTGAAACAAGTACTAAAGCAGTGGCATGAAAAATTTGATAATGCCATGAAGGAATGTGAATTCAAGATCAATGAATGTGATAAATGTGTCTACATGAAAGTCATAGAGAATGACTATGTCATCTTATGCCACTATGTAGACGACATACTTATCATTGGAAGTAATGATAAGATAATAAAATCCATAAAAGGTATGTTGAGCTCAAGATTTAATATAAAAGACATGGGCCTAGCTGATATAAAATCCATAAAAGGTATGCTAAACAAACTCACAACTAAAGGCAGTCTCGACTAATCCATTTAAGATATGGGCTAGTTAAACCCTCAGTCATCTTATTTAAAGCTATGAGGTTGTCCTTCTTATGTGAAGAGAACTGTATCAAAGTAGCTAAATGCTAAGTCTGATAAGTGTCTATTAATTGGATTACCTTAAGGAAACTATGGGTTACCAATTCTAAGATCCCTTGAAACAAAAAGGATGTTTATTTCAAGGCATATTGTATTTCTAGAGAAATGGTTTCTCTTGCAAGAAAACAAGTGGGAGTGAGGTTGAACTAAGAGTAGTTTAAGTGACTCCAATAGACACAAAAGAGACGCTTAAATAAGACCCACAGCTGATTACTCATTGTTGAACCTGTTAATACACCGCCACTTCATAGATCTAGTAGGGCACGTCTAATTCCCGAGAAATATGGATTTCTCATAAGTGAATCGAGAGGCCTGTCACTTATTGTGGATGAGGAGTCTGCTAGTTATAAAGAAGTTCTGAAAAGTTCAGAAAGGGACTCGTGGTTAAGAACCATGAAATCGAAAAAAATGGATTCCATGTATAACCAAGTTTGGAACTTGGCGTATCCACCCGAAGGTATAGTACCTATTGGATGCACAAGAGTTTTTAAGATGAAAAACTGACATGGATGAGAATTTGATATCTCATAAAAATTCATACGAACATTGTGTGTATATAAAGGTTAGTGGAGTGTAATCATGTTACTAGTATTATATGTTGTTGACATATTATTTATAGGAAATGATATGTCCATTATAGTTAGTTAAAGTTTGGTTATCCAAGACATTTTCCATGAAAGACATGAGAGAAACAACCTATATCCTTTGGATTTAGATATATAGAGATTGATCGAACATGTTGCTTAATCTTTAGCATGTGGGAATCCAAGAAAGGTCAAGATTCACCTTTTGAAGTCTATGTGCCTAAGCACATAAGACGAGAGGATTCATATGAGTTAGATCCATTGGCACAAGCTATAGGATCAATCATGTGTACTATGTTACGTACGAGACCCGGTATATCGTATGCTCTAAATGTCAAGAGCAGATATCAAGCGGATCCATGTATGGATTGTTGGGTGACTGTCAAGATAATCCTTAAAACTAAGGATTTAGTCTTGGTATATGGAAGAGGTGATATGATTATACATAGGTATACTGATACTAGCTTCCATATACACAAGGATGATTCCAAGTCCAAGCATGGACATGTATTCACCTTAAAATGTAAACGTAATAAATTGGAAGGGTTCCAAGCCAGAAACGATCTAAAGATGTGCTTCGTCGCTATCATATGATCAAGAGATCATGAGTAGGAATAAAATACAAATTGAGAGAAATTCCCACCTAACAGAACCTAGTGGATCCTTTCATTAAACCTCTACCTCAAAAACGAGTTTTAAGAGTCATGTAGAGACCTACGGTGTTTGGATACCATGGCGATTGACATTAGGCCAAGTGGGAGTGTTGAATTTTGAAGGATGTCCTACGACAATCGGCTTATAGTTTTTGCTATTTATTTGATAAATATATATTCACTATTTGGGTGCACATTCTCTATGTGTATGATTGGATCTTAAACTCACGTACTAAATCTTCGCGATACAATTCATAGCATAAGAGAAGATTGGATCATAACTTGTGAGCATCTTTACATGTGGAATTATGAATGTATTGGAATATTCCCTAGTCGATGAATTGATGAGTTCGGGCATCATCGATTCTGATAGACTAGCACGGGTTATATTTCATGGTTCGGCCAAGCAGTTATTTTCTCACAGACTGGGATGTCGAGAGTTAAACGTGGATGACTGGATGCTAGTTATGGTAACTAGTTCATTGGTAGGGATGGCAACAAGTCCGGGTTGGGGCTGGTTTGACCAAATTCGAAACCCGCCCCACCTCCCTTTGCACCCGCCTCGCCCCGTCCCGTGAACCCGGCAGGGCTGGTCTAGGTTAGACCCGCTAGACCCGTCATATTTAAAATATATTTATTTTAATATTAAAATATTATAAAATAAAATTTTAATTATTAAATATAAGAAAAATTATAATTATATTAATAAACTATATATTTATTATAGATATATGGGTCCGGGGCGGGTCCTGGGTTGTCATCCCTATTCATTGGTGCGATCATTGGTGTGATCTGCTGTAAGACTTCATATAGTTCTCTACATATATAGATATGTCAATGAAGCTCTTACTGCAGCTCGAGTGCAAGTTTCCTTCGATTTGAGATATACAAATCACCTTGGTCATGGAGGCTTATACTTTGACATCTTAAACAAGCATCTCATTGAGGTGTAGACCCAGGGTGATTGGATATAAGTCGAAGTGCCCAAAGATGTTTGGATAGCCCACAGAGGATTCACCGGTCCTTGCGAGGAGACATAAACCCGATGACGACTCGTTAGGATTATTACTCAAAGTCTTTGGTCAAAGCATCACATATTAAGAGTACTAGACTCGTAGACACATGTCGAAGTAATTTAAATCCGTAGAACGAGGAAGTATTACTTGGGCTAAGTGTGACGTAATCAAGCCTAATGGGAACTGACACATAGACTATGTCCTGAACCAAGTGGGTATAAGACGAGTGAAAGGAGCATAGCACGACTTACTGTAGCTACTGAAAGATTTGGAAGTGGTTCCGAGATCAACCTATGATTTTTCGGTTAATTGGAGATCATGATGTACTACTAGGTGTCACTATGATCGTTCCATAATTCATGGTTAATTATGAACGATCAACATAATCGGAAACTTATAAGGTCACACGCACTACGAGTTTATCTTAGAGACATAAAACAAGTTTGAGAATTGAATTCTCAGATCGAGAGGGATTAAGTTTGGTTAGACCAGACAAAGGGCAAATATGGAATCAAAATGGTGCAACGGAAGCGCGGATGAGTCACGTCTTTTAAAGACGAGTTGGGCACTCTAGTTTAATTAATGGTTTGGTTATTAATTAAAAGAGATTTGGTTATTGAACCATGAGGTTTGGTTTTGAACTAAACATAGTTTGGTCTTGAACCAATTTTGAGGCTATTGGTATGGATTACGAGTTAACGGATATGTGTTTGGATTTGATCCAAATTCAATAAGAAAATTATATATATATAAATTGTTATATACATATATATAGAGGGATACATATATATATATAGAAGAAAAAAACGTACGATGAGAACAAAAAAGAAGGTTTTCTCGCACACGTTTTTTTTCTCTTCTTTGTTCTCACGCCGCCGACGGAAGGGAAAAAAAAAAGGGTTTTGTCCTTTCTGCGCCGCCGCCGCTCAACTTCACCGGCCACTGAAGCAGGTCGCTGGAACTCTGGAGCACCGTCGCCGACCCCAAGCTGCCGACTGCAGTCGCAGAACCAACGAACAGCAGCCACAGGCTGCTGTCCCATGGGTGTAGCCACTGCCGTCGGCCTCCGGGCTTGCTGTTGTCATCCAGGGAGATCCTGTTCGAGGTTGTTGAACCTTTGCTGGACTTGTTGCTATGGAGGTACCACCATCCATAGCTCCTGCTGCCGCCCAAGGAGCAGCAATCAGATGCTGCAACCGATCACACCTTCAATGCTGCCGGCGAAGTGCTACTCTGCCCGGATCTTATTGTGCCACCGTCGCCCAAGTCCCTGTTCCGGCCAGCAAAGATTGCTGCCGGAATCTGCCATCGCTGGACCTATTGTCGCTTGCCGACATCGAGGTTCCAGCCTCCAGACAAGAGCCACATGGTTGTTGTCCATCTCGTTTGGTATTGCTCGATTGCTTCAAGCCGCTAAATACCAAGTCGAGTTGTGATCCCTCTCTCGGATCGAACCGTCTCCCACCTTTGGCTAGTAGCGAAGCGGAGACACGACTTGGACTTATTGAAGTCGTCTTGAAGATAGCTCGGCGTAGATACAAGTAGAGGCGAGGCTCGTGCGTCGCTTGGTTGATCTTTGTCCCACTCCGGACCATCCGATGGAATCTTCTACGCATTATCCGTCAGGTATAGGGTTTTGGGTTTAGGGTTTAATTTACTTTTCGTAAAATTTTAATTATGCGATTATGTCTGGCATGTTATATCTTTGTATGTGTGTGGTGTGTGTGATGTAATAATTAAAAATTATTATTGTTTTTATTTTCCGCTGCGCATGTTTACAAAACGTGCTTTAGCACGCACCCGCATCGGGCATATCCCAACAATGATATTACAAAAAAGGTTCTCTTATTAGCATAATATTCCTAAGGACAAATATTCTAACATGATTTGTTCCTCTTAAACCTTGTTCCCTACAAGTTCAGTGGCTCTGGTGCTTCCACCAATAACTAGATGGATAATTGACTTATGAGGGAAAAGAGGTTTAGACTATAGTATATAACAAAATAAGAAGAAAAAACTTGAGATCATTTGGATATGATGACAAATTACAAGAGTTGAATCAATAGTAGGAAGTAAGCAAGACCAAAGAATAAATTAGATAATTTAATAAAAACTATTTAATTGATTTGGATTTTACTAGTGGTTTAACGTTGTACAGATATCAATAGAGGTGGTTAAAATTCATGTAGTCAATCTCAAGTAGTTGTAATAAACATAGTTGGCTTGATAATGATGACAATGATGAACAAATGCCCTAAGGGAGTTTTAGGCTGATCCCTGACCTGTTAGAGGTAGAACGGTGAGTACCTCCATTTATATGAATTTGAAATATTAGTCTATTGCCATCAGCAAATCACTTAAGAGGCTGCTGAAGAACCAACTATAGAATTCTAAAGCATGTAGCCTTTATATCATAAGATGTCTCAACTATGATCTCTTGTAAATTTGTCTTTGATGTCTTAGTTAACATTTAGTATTAATAAATTAGCAAACCTATGAAATTATAAAATTATACATCTTTCACATCCCACATAGAATAGAAAATTGACTTGTTAACTTGCGAGGAACAACCATGGGTACAAGATAATTAATAATAACTCCTCTGTCTAAGCTTATGAATTCCTTTATTAGCCTATAAGTCATCATCAAAGTCTCCCTCGCGTAAATTTGACATTCGTTATGATCCAAAGTCTAACTCAACCAAGAATCATCCCTAAAGAGCATGTGAGACTAACTTTGTTACCAACTAGTACAACCCATATAGATGAGAAAATTGATGAATAGTTTGTCTAGCCAATAGCTTAAAATGCTTAACCCAAGTCAATAAGAACTTACCTATCAAATTGTCAGAATGTTATATTAGCCCACAACTTGAAGAGCACTAACAAAACCAACCTTACATACCTCTTCATATTGATGTAGAACAAACAAAACCACCCTCACACAGAGTGAGAAAACAAAGTGGAATTTTTACTAATTTTAATTTGATCATCAAATGACACACTGCGACATGTTTATAGACTTGATCCTACGAATCTAGGAATAAGAAAATTAGAAAATGCAATAATTACCATTGATTAAGACATTAAGTATCCAAAAAAGGACTAAATACAAAACAATTCAAATTGTTACCAAAAAACTAAAATTGAGTTCAAAATTCAAATTTTGAATTGATTTCCTGATTTGCATCACAACTCCCCAAGTGGGACTAAATCAAAGCACCCACATTACACCCACAAAATTTGATATAAAAATATAGAAACTCAATTTAATAAATGATGGAAGGATGCAATTAGCCATACATATAAAAATAAGAGAAGATTATGTAGTAATAGAAGAGATCACAATATATGTCGAGCTAATGTGCCAACAATCTATCATAATGCTATTGTACTTATTCAGATGTAACAACCAAGTAGTTGAATTCCTACATATTCTTCAGTAGTTTGCAAAAGATCTCTCTTCAATTAGCTTAACAAATAGGAAGGATAGCAAAAATACTCTAGCAATTAAACAACTCAGATAAAATGCACAAACTTACATATGTGATCTCAAAAAGTTCACACTCAATATCCTTGGGTCGAACAAGTCCCAATGCTCTATGGAAGACAATAGTGTGTAATAAACCTGAAAAAGTATATAATAAATCATACAAGACACCTTCAAATGCTGGCAAATAAAAGATGAACGGACAGAAGCGAAACAAATTGTACATATTACAATTTTATAGTTAGTAACATTAGAGTGGCTACAATATTCTCATAGCACAGAATAGAATGTGGTATGGTGTTGATGGAAACCCTATAGTCAAAATAAATCAAAATAAAAAGAGATACTCTCTTTCAACATCTTACCCTAAGACTCTTTGTTACATCAAACCACAGTTGAAAATATCAGTATCAGTCAACAACAATAACAACAAGCATTATTCAACTAGTTGGAGTCGGCTATATAAATCATTCTATACTATTGGGCTCTATCTCCTATTATATCATCATTTATATTTAATTAAATTTTAAATATCAGTATTAGTAAAAAGAAAAAAGAAAAAAAATTCAGACCATGGCCTTATCCTGCATATACATGAGCATACAAGCAAGTATATAGCATTAGTAGTAATATGTGCCTTGAAATTTGCAACATTGGTCCATATCCCTTGTCAAATGACAATCATGTATCCTGTATCTAGAAATTTTTTGAACTACACAGATAGAGTTAATACACTGAAACCAAATTGTACTTGTGCAGCACTATTCCTGGAGTTAATTAAACAGCGCAGATTCTATCGCATAAACTGAGAAGTTAGTAACTTACAGCGAAGCACCTCTCGGATCTCTAGCGGCTCCACCACCTGAAACCATCATGATTTACAGTTCAAAATGAAAGAATTCTAATAAAAGCAATATCAAACAAAAAGAGGCAAATATTTTACAGATCCCTTAAACAAACGACGGAGGAAAAGTTGATCTGAAATCAAGGGCGACCAAATCAGAGCAAATATGTGAGAAAACTGAGGGTCGTTACAAGTTAACTGATACCAACATGCCGGATGGTTAGAGTCAGACAACTGAATCCAAATTAGGTCAAGATGAAAAAGGGCTAACCAGTTCCTTGAGTTGGAAAGTTTCGCAGTTCATGAGACCTCTTCTTCCACTTGATGTCCGACACGCAGAGGGTACAAATTGGAAGCCAGAACGGAGCAATCGAAGACGATCGGATTTCGTCGTCGCCTGTAGGTTTCCAAAAGATGAAAGGAAATAAAGAACGAAGGATTGATTATATCTCCACGCAATAATTAAAATTAAAATTCGATACAAATACAAAATATACAAACATTATAACTAATATCTAATAAATTTCAATTTTTTAAAAATAAAAACAATATTCTATTTTTCATTCAAAAATATTTTTATTTTATATTATTATAGTGACTTTATCCAAACAGCTACAATAATGTTAAAATAAATTTAAATAATTTTAAAAAACATTTTAATATTATATATGTAACAATTTTAATTTATATTATAATAATTTTAGTTAAAAAATTATGAAAGTATAAAATCAAATTACTTTCAACATGAAAATTGAGATGATGCATTTAATATTTTAAAATTAAAATGTTCTTTTGATTTTTACTCTTATTTATTTTTTTTATATTTTACAAATAAATGTTTAAATCTTTATTGTGCATCCTTTTTAACCCATCCTGTTTCCCAAAAAAGAAAAAAATTGTTTAAAAAATCATGGGAAAAAACTACAAAATAGATTCTATATGATTACATGAATTCAAATTTTAAATTTTTATTTATTAAAATTATAGATAAAAGATTAGTGAAAATTATATTTCAAAAGAAAATTAATTTTTAAAAAAATCGTATTTAAATTTTATTGTTCGAGTTTTTCATTCGAATTATCTCAAGGAGATATATAGAAAAGCAGTAAACATTTTCAATGTGCTTTTCTTCTATTTATAAAAAGCTAGAAAGAAAGTGGGAGGAGAGAATTCTCTACCATAATAGGAAAGATATAATAAAGGTTACATATGATGAATTAGTGTTGGATAGTAAGTACAATTTTTTTAAAAAAAAAAAATCTTTTGTAAAATTACGGTATGTAACATAATAAAGTGAAATGAGAAAGATAAAAAATAAATCTACTTTTTATTTAGTTTGGAGCATTTGATTACTTCTGCTTTAAGATTAATGATAGTCTATCATTTTTATTAGGCAATCCACTAAATGATAAAGTGATATTACAAATATGAATATAATGTGTAACTAAAATAAATATACTGATAACAATGAATATAAGAAGCGTAGGTTATTAGAAGCCTCCCGGTGTTGTAGTAATCGCAGTTTGCACGAGTAGTGAATCAGCGTAGTAGAAAATCAGAAAACCGAAGTTGTTTATGGTCGGGAGCTCGTGGGCTTCATTTATAAGTCTCGTTCCTTCGACTGATAAAGGATTCCGTCAACTAACCTATCCGTCGACTGATCACTATATCTGTCGACCGATCATCTGTTACTACCTTGTTTGATGTGATCTGATCAATTTGATCATGGAAATCTCGTTGTTCCGTCGATGGAACATAATCTTTTCGTCGACTGAACCTTGCTTTCCCTTTTTGCTCAGATTTGATCCGCCCAATCCATGAGATCACATTATTTCATCGGTTGATCAAACTTTATTCGTCGACTGAATAATTTTTCCTTTTATGCTCTAATTCAAATTTTACTATTCTAATATTTCATTGATCCGTCGACACATGTGTTCCATCGATGAAACCTCATTTTCTGCAAAATAATGTTAATAACATAAACACTAATTACCCTGCAAACAAAATTAGAACATAAACTTACAAAGTAAGATTAATGCACATATAGTATACATGAATGAGACAATAATGACTGTCTTGATCTCAACTTAGAAACTTCCTTTGGTCTCTTCAGTTGGATCAGTACCTAAGGTTTGTCCCTAATGGGGCACAACCTCATTGTACTCCCTCCAAGAGCTTATCTCACTCACTTGCCAAACATCTGGTCATCTAGACCTATTTAGACTTTCTCTACTCAATGTCTGATCGTCTGATCCACTAAGATTTTTCCTGCAATACTAAATTAGCACAACAACAAATAATAGTAATGCAAAATAGTATTAGTAAAACTATACTTAGATTTATCAAAATTTGTTGGTCCAATCGACTGCGTAGATAGATCGGAAACCATTCGGTTACACATAATTGGAGTTCACTTCTCCAAGGCTTCTTATTACCTAAAGTGTTAGTATCAACCCTAAAATTAATTATAAGATGATTGACAAGGGACATATTATATCATATATTATTAGTAAAAGACAATGTTTATAGTTATTATATTACTTCATATCTGTGCTAGTTGAATAAATATAATAATATTTTAGGGTAGTAAGTTTTAGTCTACATCATATCATATATATATAATACTATTCTTAACTATTTTTAGTTAAACATTTATATACAAAGGCAATATTAATGTGTTGAGACTAGTATGTAGGTTAATTGATGACTTAATCTCACAAGTCATGGATACAAGACATCAAGTGGACACATGAGTATATATTAGAGAATATGTACTAAATAGACCTGCCATGAGAATGCTTTATATATCATTATATAAGTCATAAATATTCTTATAGTGACTATTAGTATAAATAGTCCTTAGACCTGAAGTCTCTACGGTTTCCTACATAAGGAGTTGTGTATTTTGATATCAACAAATGTCACATATAATAATATGGACTATAAAGTTGATTATTGGGTATGTAATAATTTATGCGGAATGATGTTAGTGATATAGATGGAATCTATTCCTTCTATATGACGGAAGTGAAATTTGTGGGTCCCTTGATTAAGTAGGACTACTAAAATGCATTGTCATGCTAAAATTAGTCAATATGAGATATTGAGTTCATTGCTTAAGTCAGTCTATTTGGATATCAAGAAACACAAAGATTGATAAGAAGATGATACGGTCTATGCATCATAGATCAATCTAGATATCGAGCATAAAATGATTGAGTTATATAAGATAATAGACACAGACAGCTTAGGTCGGATCTCGACATTCACATCACTTGAGTAGTAATAATACATTAATTGCTAGATGTCGCTTATTCCTTATGTATCTAAAATGATTTTAGGAGCACTGCCAATGTTATGAAAACCTATTGGGTCACATATAAAGAACATGTTGACTTGGAGATTAATTTATTGTAGTTTAACAAAAATTATATGTATTTGAGCCTTAATTCTAAAATTGGTTTTGAACCTTATTATGACCCAACCTACTTATAGAACCCACTAAGATAAACACTAATAGTCATCGAAGAAGATGAAAAGTTCATTGGATAAGATGAAGAGTTAGTGTTTTCTCTTCTTTTAATGTCACCTTAAATAGCCATAAAGAGGCCAAGAAGGTGAAGAGATATCTGTGTCTCTTAGATTGCCATGGTATATATCATTCTAGCAAGATGATGAATGGTATGTGACTATTCATTCTTGCTCTTCCATTTTCTTGTGTGAAGAGTGAGCTCTCTAATTTTTTACTTGCTCGTGTGGGTACCATAGAGGCGCGGACATTCTAATCGCGTTGAGATCTACTGAAGCATAAGTGTTTCCATGATTATTCTGTTTACACAATAAAAGTAACAATTTGATCAAAATGTATATTCTGCATTTGCTTGGATCTCTGGAGGAATCCTTTTTTTTCACTGTGTTTTTAATTTGTTTATCATTAAAGATCCATATAGTGGTATTGGAACCACTTGCAAATACATTCTACATCTTCTTTAATATTTGATATAAATTAATGAATATGTGTTTATTATGATTTACTCAGAATGATTTATGGATGGTTTTGACGGGTGTTATTTTTTATTTATCTATAATGAAACAGTTTATGTTGATCAAACTATAGTGATTGTGGAATCTTCATATTAAATATAAATGCTTGCTATAATTTAGTTTCATTCGACGAATCATAAATCTTAGGACCCTATATGGTTTTGCCATATAAATCGTTAATCGGAATGATAATAAAATGATGTATAGATCTTTTACATGTAATGTTTGCCATGGTGAATGGTTATGACTCATTACCCAATTTGATTGGATTATATGTATGTGTTGTAAATTCATAATATGGTCTACGTGTTATTGTTGGGTTATTCGGACCACGAAAATCGCTTTTTCGCGTCGCGGAAACCCCGAAACCCCGCCACCGGATCCGTGCGAAGATTAAAATTTCAAAAACATTACGAGTACGAGTTTCTTACACTAGTTCTAAACTATATCTACAAGGAAGAAAGGTTATACCCTTGATGCGAAGCCCTTCGCAATCCCGCTCGTCCTCGGTTCGCTGGATCTCGAAAGTGTCAAAGTAAACACTTCTCTATGTGTATCCACACAAGCAAGAGATGGAAAAAAATCTCTAAGGATGTGCTAGCAACCATAGAGATCAGTAATAGAGGAGAGGGAGAGCAAGAAGAAAACTAGAGAGGAAGAAGATGGGAGTTACCACAAAAAAATGAAACTCTCCACATGAAATCAAAGTGGTCGACCACTTTAGTGGAGGTTGTAACCTCCATGGGATACCAAGAGTCACAACTCTTGGTAACTCCCATGTGGTGGCATCTCACTTAAGTAACTATGATGATGTGGAGCATCATCATTGGTCCACTTCTTGCCAACTCACCAATGAGGTGGCAAATGGTTAAGTCAAACTTGACTCTTCATCTTCCTCTCAAGTCAAGTCAAACTTGACCACTTCTCTCCCATGGTTGATCAAATCTAACTATTGGTTCAAGTCAATTTTAATTTAATGAATCTCTATTTATTGAATTAAATTGATTCAATGAGTCTAAGTCCAAATTAGACTCATTCAATACATGAACCAAATTGAGTCCAACTCAATTAGCATAATTTGGATTACTCTTAAACCAATTTGGTTCATCACATGAACCTAATCCTTTAGGTTCATCAAATGAACCTAATCTTCATCTAATTGCCCTTTGTGTGTGACCCTATAGGTTCTTATAACGTTGGCAATGCTCCTAAATCCATTTAGAAGCATAAGTAATGAGCGGTATCTAACAACACATCATTACTACCCAAGTTATAAGAATGTTGAGATCCAACATCACCTTGTGACTACTAATTGTGACTCCTCACAATATATGACAAGTGTCCTTCTATCCTAAACATCTAGATTGATCAATGTGAGGCATAGACCATGTCATCCTCTGACCAATCTAAATCTTGAACTCCAAGTAGACTCACTCGATCAAATGAGCTCAATATCTTATATTGACTCATTTGGGCATGACCATGCACTTAGTGGTCTTACTCTATCAAGAATATCGATGTCTCTCCCGTCATATAGGAGGGATAGATCCCATCTACATCACTCACATCTCTCTGCATAATTCGTTACATATCCAGTAATCACCTTTATAGTCCACCTAGTTACGGGTGACGTTTGACGAAACCAAAGTACATAACTCCTTATGTAGGGAACCATGGTGACTTCAGGTCTAAGGACTAGTAGTCATACTAATAGCCACATGAGAAAGTATATGACACTCATATAACGATCCATGATACTTTCTCATGGCGGGTTATTCAGTATACATTCTCCAATGCATACCCATGTGTCAACTTGATATCTCTATATCCATGACTTGTGAGATCAAGTTATCGAGTTGACCTACATGCTCGTCTTATTGTATTAACATTGTCCCTGAATGTTAATACTCGACTAGGAATGATTAAGAGTAGTGTTCTCTATATCATCTCACTATCGGTTCAACTAACCGATTGATATAGGTAAGAATCTTCTACTCAAGAATACTATTATACTTAGTTTATTTGGCACCAATACAAGTAAGTATAATAACCAAAACAAATGCCTTTATTTATATAAGAATATGATACAACAAGTCCATAATACAATCATCAAATGATTGGCTCTAGGGCTCTAACTAACAATCTCCCACTAGCACTAGTGTCAATCAGTGTAGGCTCTAAGCCCCAATGACCTAGTGTGACCATCATGCTTTCTCTGTGCCAAAGCCTTGGTCATGGGATCTGCGATGTTAGCCTCTGTGGGTACTCTGCAAATCTTCACATCTTCTCTCTCGATAATCTCTCGAATGAGATGGAAGCGTCGTAGTATGTGTTTGGTCCGCTGGTGTGAGCGAGGTTCCTTCGCCTGTGCTATAGCTCTATTGTTTGTTAGGACCGAAAAGTAGCTAGAGGGAGGGGGGGTGAATAGCTTCGCGTGTGCTCATCGTGCTTCGTTGCTTGTTTCTTCAAAGTGATGCGCAGCGGAATACAAAGAAACAAAACTACAACAATGCTAACAATAGGATTTTACTTGGTATCCACCTCACAAGAGGTGACTAGTCCAAGGATCCACGCACACACACACACCTCCACTAATAAACACTCCTTTTCGGTAACTACCGAAGGCGGAGAAGCCCTACGAGACTCTCAATACAAGTAGAAGAAAGGGTAGTAAAGAATAAGCAAAAGCTTACAAGAGATGCAGTAAAAACCCTAGCTTCTTCTTCTTCTCGTTGCAACTCGCCTCTTGACTTGGATGAACCTCCAAGAACCTTTAAGAACTGGCGTTGAGGAGCTTAGAGAGTGCTGGGGAGGAGCTGTGATGAATCTGGAATGAATCGGTGAAGTTCTGCTGAAGGAATCGCACGCCAACAGCTATAAACGACGCCAACGGTCGAATCCCAATCGATTGGATTGCTCCCAATCGATTGGGGAGGCTTTGGATCGATCCAGAGTGCCTCTGTGCTCTGAAAAAATGTCTGGATCGATCCACGGATCAATCCAGCGCTTATCGCGCGAAGCAGCAGCGTCCCAATCGATCCACTGATCGATTGAGACCTCTGGATCAATCCACTGATCGATCCGGAAGCTTTCTGTTCGCTGGGAAAAGCCTGGATCTATCCACTGATCGATTCGGAGGCCTGGATCGATCCACTGATCGATCCAGAGGCTTTCTGTTCACTGGGAAAAGCCTGGATCGATCCACTGATCGATCCACTGATCGATCCACTGATCAATCCACTGATCAATCCACTGATTGATTCAGCTCTTGGTTTTTACCCAAAACCAAGTCCCAAGCCTCCCAAACTAACATCCGGTCAACCATGACTTGTTGGTACATAAAACCTAGCATCCGGTCACCCTTGACCAGCTAGGACTCTCTCACCAAGTGTCCGGTCAATCTCTTTAACCCACTTGGACTTTTTTCTTCTTGCCAAGTATCCGGTCAATCCCTTTGACCTACTTGATCTTTTCTTCCTTGTGCCAAGTATCCGATCAATTCCTTTGACCTACTTGGACTTTTCACCAAATGTCTGGTCAACCTTGACCCATCTGGATTTCCCTTGCTTGACTTCACTCACCAGGACTTTCATACTGCCTAGCTTCACTCACTAGGACTTTCTCTTCTGCCTGGCTTCACTCACCAGGACTTTCCAACTGCCTGGCTTCACTCACCAGGACTTTCACCTAGCTTCACTCACTAGGACTTTCCTCGTCAAGTATCCAATCAACTTTGACCTACTTGACTCTTCTTCATCCACACTGATCAGTCCCTGATCAGACTCTTCCCACATAGACAACTGCACCTACATTGTCCATGTGTCTACCTGTATTGTCAAACATCGAAACCATGACCAAGACTCAAGCTTGGTCAACTAAGTCAACCTTGACCTGATGGATATTGCACCAACAATCTCCCCCTTTTTGATGTTTGACAATACCACATGTTGAGTTAGGAAATTAGACTAATCTCATAGCCTCAACTCCCTTCATGCCAATATATGAATGATGGTTTCCTTCATTCTCCTCCTTTTCTAGAGGGCAAACTCCCCCTTTAGGTAATGAAGACCTAACTTAACCATACATTCTCCCCCTATTGGCACACATCACAAACATGCCCCCATCTATGGGCACACATCAACAACTTAACTTGTTGAATAACTCTCCCCTTTGAGACTCTCCCCCTGAAGAGTTGCTCATCGTTGTTCACAACTTCACTTGTTGTGATCAACACGATAAAGAAGGTCTCATACCCTTCATTTATCCTAAAATCTACATTCTCCCCAATGTAGTCAAATGTCCATCCTTGAGCATTTTGAACGTGTCACAACTTGTAACCACTTGAACAATGAGGATATGCACTCCCCATTAAAGTTCTAACGCTCAACCTTGAGCATTTTTTTTTTAAAAAAAGGTTAACCACCTTCCAAGGTTCATGAAAAATAATTTTTCATGTCTTTAAAGAGTCCCTCCCCCTAAAGACATGGTGGTAACTTCTGTCATTGCACCAACAATGACTTGAAATCCCTAAACCTTTAGGAAACCCAAATTTAGAAGTTTTGAGGTTCTAATGTTCAAAATTTGAAACAAACCTCAACCTAAACTTCAATTTAGTCTTCCTTAACCAATCCATCCTTGTTTTCAACATGAAAACACCCTTTTTATATATACAAATATATTTTGAGGGGTTTGGAATGATTACATTGACTAAACAAGGTTCAAAATGCTGAAATCAGGCTTTCTCAGCCAAAATCAGCATCTTCGATCGATTGGAGTTGGGTTCCAATCGATTGAACCCTGCTGAATCGATCCACTAATCGATTCAGTCTTCTTGGATCGATCGGCTGATCGATCCAGCGAGCTTCTGCTCATGAGAAATGCCTTCTCAATCGATCGGCTGATCGATTGAGGCACTCCAATCAATCCACTGATCGATTGAAGGCCTGAAATTGCTGAAATTCAATTTCAGCCAATTTCAGAAACCCCTAGAAAATTCTACAAAATTCCAAAAATCGTAAAAATTTGTGTAGACATTATTTAGGGTATAATTTATCATGGAAAAATAGTTTTCTATGAAAATACATCATATTTTCAAAGATTGACACAAACTTGAGAACTTGCAAAAACTTTAGTGTTTTCTTCAAATTTGTGTTTAACTATTCAATGGTGATTACTATCAAAAGATAGTCTTCACCAAGGTTTTCCAAAATCATTTTAAAAACATTTTCAAAACCAATATTCCACCATGTTCCTTGGGCTTAATGCACATGACTTGTACATTAGCTTTCCCAATGATGGGAAAACATATAACTATGTGTTTTGATGAACCTAAAACTAAAAAAAATGCACTAAATCAACATCTTGAGTTTTATTCATCTTCCTAACATCTCACTTGTATCTAATGTGCACTAAAACACATACAAGTCATCTTATAGTCCTTGTGAGATGTGAGATTTTGGTTTTGCCCTATTCTAGGGATCATGCATATCTATCTAGGCATTTTAGAGATATTAGACATCCACCTAGGATGTCACTTGTTAATAAGTGTTGTTAAATGTCATTTGTCCTTAATTACAAGGAATTAAACTTAATGCATGATTATGTTATGACATACATCAAAAGGAAATAATTTTCAAAAGAAAATATCCTATAACTACATGATGTATGAATGTCATGACATGGTATTTTTGGATTTTTCATAATAAAACATGAATGCAAAAATAGACATGATGTCATGGCATATGATGGGCAAACAATCATGGCAAGGTTTAGCATAAATAAAATATACCTAGATTTCCTTTTTAAGTATCCTTAACCACTTAGCTAACTCAAAATATACCACTTGTTTTAACTTAAAACGTTAAACCTAGATTGCCCTAAATACTTCAAAGAAATGCCAAGACCTAAATTGACATTTCTATTTCTCTTGATTTGTTTATGCCACTTAAAAATTAAGCATATCCTCAAATGTTGGCATATTCCATTTTTCCTCAAGAGTAATCACATAAATCAAGGTCCGGATTGCCTTAAATTTCTAAGAGAATACCAAAATCTCAACTTGGTATTTCTCTAGGTTTTCCCAATTTATGCCATTTTAGGATAAAATCAATTTTTCCACCATTAGGCACATTTTACTCTTTCAAGGAGTAAATAATAATTCCATTTCATTTTCAAAGGTTAACAAAAACCTTGAAAATGCTCCTTGAGTGTCAATTTCCTCTAAGTTGGGTTAACTACCCTTCTAATCGGAGTTGACACTCTCTAACCCATCTATGGGGTAGAGAAGATGCTCCTAGGAACCCAACACCTATTGGTGCTTCTTGGATGCTTTAGGTACTCACTAGGGATAACTTCCCTAGATACCTTCCTAGTGACCTTGTTGGGCTTCTTAGAAGCCTTGGTCACATTTTCTAGGTCAACTCTAGGGATAGCCTCCCTTGTGACCTTGTTAGTGACTTTCTTAGACTTCTTAGAAGTCTTAGTCACTTTGGTTGCAAAGATACTTCTAGGGATATCTTCCCTTGTATCCTTGACTTGACCTCTAGACTTAGGGTTTGTTCCATAACTATATGGAACCCTATGATAACTAGGTACATCATTTTTTGCTTTGGTTTTGTATCCCAAACCTCTATGGCCATTTGATGGCTTTTGTACCCCTAAACCTAGGTTATGCTCATTTTGCCCTAATAGGATATTTTCCAATCTTTTTAGGATCTTTTCTAATTTATCAAGTCTTGACCTCAAGACTTGATTTTCCCTCACTAAGTCCTTAGTGTTCTTGCCCAAATGTCTATCTACCTTCCTAACCTTAGGTTGGGTAGTCTTGGCATGTAGGGCCACATACTTTTCCTTAATGCCCTCATGCTTTCTATTCTTATGGTAAATTGCATTAAAATGATAAAAATTAGAACTATCATGTTTTTTACCATAACGTAAAGGGGCAGGCTCAATAAATGTTATCTTCTTCTTTACCTTGGAGGCTCCCCCTTGACTAGTGCCTCCTTGAGCCTTGACCATCTTCTTCCCCTTGGGGCATTGACTTCGGTAATGCCCTTTTTGTTGACACAAGAAGCACACAATGTGCTCCTTGCTCTTCTTTGTCCCGGGGGTGGTCTCCTTGGGCTTCTCCTTGCCCTTTTGTGTCACTTAACCCTTTTTCTTGGCCAAGTTGGGACACTTGCTCTTGTAGTGCCCACTTTCCCTACACTCAAAACATATTATATGATTTTTATTTTTAATTGAAACATTTATACCTTCTCGTGTAGGGATGACACTTGCTCCTCCATTTGATATTTCTTGAATTTTGGAGGTGGCACCATCTTCTTCTTCTTCACTTGACCCGGATGTGGAGGCCTCTTCTTGCTCCAGGTTCATTGATCTACACTCCCCCTCAATCCTAGAGGTGGAGGCTTCATCATCTTGTACATGGAACAAGGAGTATGCTCCCTCTTTGTTCTCTTCATTGCACTCCCTTGAAGATGAAGCTTCTTCTTGGACTTCTTCTTCGGAGGTTGAGCATCTCTCAACCTCGGAGTCCTCCTCTTGGTCTTGCTCTAAAGAGTCACCCTCTCTGAATTCTTCTTGCTCTTGTACAGTGGAGGGGATCTCTTCATGAAGCTTGGCCAATTTACTCCACAATTCCTTTGCATCTTCAAATTCTCCAATTTTGCAAAGGATGGTGCTTGGCAATAAATTGACCAAAAGCTTGGTCACTTTGTCATTGGCCTCGCACCTTTGGACTTGCTCTTGGCTCCACTTGCTCCTCTTGAGAACTTTGCCCTTTGAGTTTGTTGGAGTCTTGAAGCCTTCCATAAGAGCAAACCATTGCTTTATCTCCATCATAAGAAAATTTTTGATTCTTGATTTCCAAGAATCGAAGCTCGTGGAAGTGTATGGTGGAGCCACCCTCGTGTCGAATCCGAGCCCATCTCGGAATTCCTTTGTAGAAGTTGAGCTTTTGAATTTCTTTGACAATTTTGCTTCAACTTCTTCACCCTCTAGCTCTTCTTGTTATGCTTGACCCTTCTGGCGATGATTCTGGTGAAGAGCGGCCTCGCTCTGATACCACTTGTTAGGACCGAAAAGTAGCTAGAGGGGGGGGGTGAATAGCTTCGCGTGTGCTCGTCGTGCTTCGTTGCTTGTTTCTTCAAAGTGATGCGCAGCGGAATACAAAGAAACAAAACTACAACAATGCTAACAATAGGATTTTACTTGGTATCCACCTCACAAGAGTTGACTAGTCCAAAGATCCACGCACACACACACACACCTCTACTAATAAACACTCCTTTTCGGTAACTACCGAAGGCGGAGAAGCCCTACAAGACTCTCAATACAAGTAGAAGAAAGGGTAGTAAAGAATAAGCAAAAGCTTACAAGAGATGCAGTAAAAACCCTAGCTTCTTCTTCTTCTCGTTGCAACTCGCCTCTTGACTTGGATGAACCTCCAAGAACCTTCAAGAACTGGCGGTGAGGAGCTTAGAGAGTGCTGGGGAGGAGCTGTGATGAATTTGGAATGAATCGGTGAAGTTCTGCTGAAGGAATCGCACGCCAACAGCTATAAACGACGCCAACGGTTGAATCCCAATCGATTGGATTGCTCCCAATCGATTGGGGAGGCTTTGGATCAATCCACGGATCGATTCAGAGCACCTTTGTGCTCTGAAAAAATGTCTGGATCGATCCACGGATCAATCCAGCGCTTATCGCGCGAAGCAGCAGCGTCCCAATTGATCCACTGATCGATTGAGACCTCTGGATCGATCCACTGATCGATCCGGAAGCTTTCTGTTCGCTGGGAAAAGCCTGGATCGATCCACTGATCGATCCGGAGGCCTGGATCGATCCAGAGGCTTTCTGTTCGCTGGGAAAAGCCTGGATCGATCCACTGATCGATCCACTGATCGATCCACTGATTGATTCAGCTCTTGGTTTTTACCCAAAACCAAGTCCCAAGCCTCCCAAATCAACATCCGGTCAACTATGACTTGTTGGTACATAAAACCTAGCATCCGGTCACCCTTGACCAGCTAGGACTCTCTCACCAAGTGTCCGGTCAATCTGTTACGCTCCGCAAGTGTACGGAAATGTCGTAAGTAATATAAAAGATTATCGTATCCACAGGGACTGGAATAAGCACTAGAAATGTCTCAATGCGAATTAGCTAAACAACTATCCAATTGTTTCAAATGCAAAGTGAAGGTAAAGAAATCTAATATTAAAGATCAACAAACAAGAGTTTAGTGTTTTAGGTTATGATAAAGGGAGATTCTAGGAGTTTCGGTTTCTTTATAAGATTTCTTGAATGTAAATGGTTCACCAATTCTTATCCCTCAATTGCCAAACACTTGTAGAAAGTTGTCAGTTCTCTCTTGCAATAGATAACCGGCTAAGGACTGAGAAATGTATCTAAATATGATCAATTAGACGTGAACCTACGTTATCCTTACACAGAAGCACACCTATTACTATGTCTTCCTCGGATATCAACATAGAAGCCCACAACTTATTAATCTATCAAGATACAAGAAACTAATCACAAGATCCATCCTACTCTCTTGAATATTCCTATTTCCTCTTCAAGATTATCTCTCAAACGTCCTTACACAGGCTTGCACCTGTCACGTGGATCCCTCGGATGATCGAGTGAGAGTTTATCTTTACAAAGTCCACAAGAAATCCAAACAATCAATCAAGAATGAGAATTAAGCACAAATCATCATTAATCATTCAAGATCTAATTGATACAAGCAAGACAATGTCATTGAAACAAGAAATTGGCAAATCCATAAGAGATTACATCAATCCATCATACAAATACTCCCTTAATCCTAGAATACAAGATCTACTCCATGAATCGAGGAAGAATACCCGAAGAAATAAAGATTATAAGCATTTCTTAAATCCCCAATCCAAGAAACTAAGAAAAGGGGAAAGAAAACTTATCTACGAAGAAGCCTCGTCTTCGAATCCAATCCTCGCTCCGGAGTCGAAATCGCCAATCGCTCAGAAATCCTCCCAAGAATGGGAGGATACCTCCAAATCTTGCCTTCTCCCAAAGGGAGAGATCCCTTCAATTCATGAAGGAGGGTTTAAATAGAGGAGGAAATCAGGCGCCACACGACCCATGACACGGCCGTGTGAGATTCACACTGCCATGTCCAGTTCCTTCTCTGCTAAGGCTGCAGTACTGTGTGACTCACACGGCCGGGACCCTTCTCTCGAAATGCTACACACCGTAGTGCACAAGGCCACCACCGCTTGGCTCTGGAAAGCCACACTACTGCTGTAGATCTACACGCCATGTAAGGCATCCGCTCTAATTTCTTCAACAAGACACCAGCGTGTGAGATTCACACGGCCATGTCCTCTTCCTTCCCTCTGTTAAAACTACACTGCAGGTGTGTGGTACACTACTGATGCTCTCTCCCTTCAATTCCTTCCAAGCTTGCCCGAGGACGCATAATCTTCACCAATTTCGACTCCTGTGTACAGAAAATGCACAAAAAGCAGATCTCCGAACCAAAAGAGTAAATATGCTAAAAGGAAAGCTGGAAGTATAAAAGTGCATAGATCAAGCATGCTCAAAGTATGTAAATGTGCGTAAAAATATGCATAAAAAAGTATATAATCTACGCACATCACACCCCCAGACTTAAACCTTTGCTTGTCCTCAAGCAAAATGCTGCAGTCTAAATTCATATGTTCTACAATACATTCATAAAACCTAGTGCACTTTCCTTACTCTATCAAAAAGTTTCATTAACAAGCGTGATCATGGAAACAAGTAAAGTATGGTTCAAGCATAAGAATCTTGTGCACGGTGTAAAAGTAACTCAACACCCTTCAAGTTTCAATCCATGTCCTAGTCAAGTCGTCATCAAATTTGAATTTCTAGTGTTTCCAGTGAAAGACAAGTAACCAGTGATAGACACTTACTCACCATTCACTTGGTTCATATTTCTCAACTAACCCAAGGTCTCAAAAGTGTGCTCAATCTCAAGGGAAGCTAAGCAGTCATTTCCCCAGTAACCTAACTCGGTCTCAAAGGGGTGACTTGCTAAATTCCACTCATGACAACTGTTTTTTATATCCCTTATTTTTTTTATAAGTGTTTGCATTGTGCAAAACTTATTCACAAATGTACTTTTAGCACACATATTGGGATATTTTGATTTTTCCAAATGAGCTTTAATGATTTGAGCCTCATCCAGTAACCAAAATGAAAGTTGAGAAATCACCATGGAAACCAAGTACTAAGCAAACAAGATGAATCATGACTATTTCAATGACATCAACTATTCAAGCATCAAGCACAAGTGTAGTGAAGATAAAATCCTTAAGGTTGAACCAAAACTAAAACTCATCACCATAAGATTTTTAGCTTATTAATGCTTCCCAAGATAGAAAAAAGAACTACACAAAGTTTACTACTAGCATCATTCGAACATCATGAATCAAGACAATAATCGTGCTAACATTTCACTTGAATCCAAGAAAGCATATAAGTGAAGATTTGATGTTCTCAAATTTTTTTTTTTTTTGCCATGATTATTTCAAAAACAAGCACAATAAAGCAACAAGCAATGGAAATAAGAACCAACATGAAAAACTAACAAAAACTAAAAACTGAAAACCAAACTAAACAGTACATGACACCCCCCCAGACTTAAACTTTTCATCGTCCCGATGAAATCAATATGGTGGAGGAGGTGGAAAATCAGGAAAATCAGGGAAGAAAAATGCAAAATCTTTAACAAACCATTTAACTTCGTTTCTGAAAAAATTATGATACTCAAACAATTTATCAATATCATCCTGCACAAATCTCATAAAACCTCTAAGATCTTCATGAAATTCCATTTTAGCCTTATAAGCATTCATCATTTTAGAAATCTTATCACACAATTCTCTTTCACTCTTAAAACAATCTTGTAGCTTTTTAAATAGTTCCTCCTCCATAAGCTTCTTATTCTCAAGAAATTCATTAGTTGAATCTAAATCACTATGAATATTCTTTAAAGCAGAATTAAGTTCTTGAAACATAAAACTATGAATCTCTTGGTTACCCTTAGAAACATTTCTTGGAGTAAAAGATGACAAAGCTCTAGATTGTTGCCTAGCTAACTTTAAACACCAATTCTCTTTATTATGAATTGTAGTGAAATCATGATTGGGCAATTTTAAAGGGAAACCATTTTTAATGAATAAACTAAATCCATGCTCTTCATGCTTAATCATTTTCATTGCTAAACATGAATTCAAATCCAATGTACAAGAACTCTCCACCACCTCTAATTCACTCAAATCACATCCTAATACTAAGGCCAATTGAGTAAGTAATCCCCCCAAAATAATAGGTGTGGTAGAATTCGATTTCCCTAATTTTGCCAAATGTTTAAGAAAGAAATAACCAGAATTAATTTGAACATTTTCGACCATTGCCCACAAACAATACAAATTTATAAGTCTTACTGATCCCTCTTTGTCCTCCCTTCCAAATATAGTGTTTTTCATGAATAAGTAAGTATATTTAAAAATAGGATTGATAATTTGGAAAACTCTGGAATTATGAGGATCAAGTAGCGGTTGTTCAGAAATTTGTCGCCAAAAATGTGAATTCTCAAATTGGGGCAAAATCACACACACATCATTCTTTGGCAATTCATAACAAGTATTAAAATCTCCCAACGTCCATTCATAACTTTCATTAAACAAACGAAATTTAACCTTCCCCCCACCTTGAACATTATCAACCTCTATTGAGCTTAAAAATTTAAAAACAATTCTAGGATAAGTAGGATATTTTATGTTCACTAAACCACTCTATCCTATCCTTTCAAATAACCAAACTAAATCATCCTTAAACCCCAAAGTTTCTAAAGTTTCAACATCAAGAAACCTAGTGCCTAAAAGAGGTCGTTTACATAAAGAAGAATATCTATATCGTTGCTCATCATTAGAGAAAACAATACCAAAGTCATTAGAAATACCTTTAAAGCAAACATTCCTCTCCTTTCTTGCAACCACCTTCTCCTTCCCTTTTCTTATGGCCGAAATCTCCTCAATCACGTTTTCCATGGAAGAAAATCAAATCTCCTTAAGAAGAATGAGAAAGAAAAATTAGAAGAAGTAGTTTAAACCTTTAGAAATGGGAAAATAGGAAAGAGGAACGAGCGGCGGTACACGACCGTGTGCCGCCCACACCCAGTGCCCTAATTCCCTAAAAAGATGTGGATCAGGCCGTGTGATATCACACGGCCATATTCATTTCTCATCGCACGGCCGTGTCTGTGACATGACCCCCTTCTCTTTCTTCTCTGGATTCCAGACACGGGCCGTGTCTGGGACACGGCCTAAACCTCTTCTTTCACGGGTTTCTTCGCACGACCGTGTTTGGGACACGGCCTAGATCTTTTTCTCCTCGGGATATCTTACACGGCCGTGTCTAGATGACACGGCCCAAACACCTCCCTTGAATGTCATGGCTTAACCTGAAAACAAAATTAAAAACAAGTAAAAACCAACAAAATGAATTTATACTAGCTAAAAGAATTCAATCTGGAGGGCGAGGTTCAGAAAAATACAACCTTTGTACCTCTTCTATTTTCGTACCATGAATATATTTTTTCAAACGTTGACCATTTACCTTAATTATCCCAAAATCTTTGTTCCAAATATCTACAGCTCCAAAAGGATAAACATTCTTTACCTCATATGGACCCATCCACCTTGACTTAAGCTTCCCAGGAAAATGTTTTAATTTTGAATTGAACAACAAAACCAAATCTCCTACATTAAAGTCTTTACGAAGAATGTGCTGATCGTGCCATTTCTTCGTCCTTTCTTTGTAAGATTTAGCATGCTCATATGCATCCATCCTTAATTCATCAAGTTCGTTCAACTGAAGCTTCCTTTTCTCCCCTGCTTCCTTTAAATCCATATTCAAATTTGCAATTGCCCAATAAGCCTTATGTTCTAGTTCAACTGGAAGATGGCAAGGCTTACCATAAACTAATCGAAATGAGGTCATCCCAATAGGAGTTTTATAAGCAGTTCGATATGCTCATAAAGCATCATCTAATTTCAATGCCCAATCCTTTCTTGAAGTGGATACAGTCTTTTCCAATATGGACTTAATTTCCCGGTTAGATATCTCAGCTTGCCCATTAGTTTGAGGATGATAAGGTGTTGCTACTTTATGCTTCACTCCATATCTTCTAAGTAAGTTTTCAAACTGTTTCTCTATAAAATGTGATCCTCCATCACTAATGACTGCCTTTGGCACCCCAAATCTTGGAAAGATAATACTCCTAAATAATTTGATAACTGTTTTCGCATCGCACGTAAGAGATGCCACAGCTTCTACCCATTTGGACACATAATCTACCGCCACAAGAATATACCTATTCCCATATGAAAGAGGGAAAGGTCCCATGAAATCAATTCCCCAATCATCAAATAACTCAACCTCAAGAATGTAATTTAACATCGTTTCATTTCTTTTAGTTATATTCCCAGTTCTCTGATATTGATCACAAGACTGAACAAACAACTTAGCATCCCTGAATAAGGTTGGCCAATAAAATCCTGCTTGAAGAATTTTCGTAATCGTTTTTGAACTACCCAAATGCCCTCCATAGGACTAAGAATGGCAATGAAACAAGATATTTCTAACTTCTTCTTCAGGTATACATCTTCGATAAATCACATCATTGCACTTCTTATACAGGAGAGGTTCATCCCAAACATAATTCTTAACTTCTGAAAAAAACTTTTTCCTTTGTTGATGAGAAAAATCCGGAGGTAACACTCCACTAGCAAGGAAATTCACAAAATCTGCGTACCAAGGAGTTTTCACACTTGATAAAGCTAATAAGTGTTCATCCGGGAATATGTCATCAATAGGTAAATCAAAATCCACCTCATTTTCTGACTTTTGAGATATTCTAGACAAATGATCTGCTACTACATTTTCAGCTCCTTTCTTATCCCTAATCTCAAGGTTGAACTCTTGCAAAAGTAAAATCCACTTGATTAACCTAGGTTTAGCGTCTTTCTTTCCAAGTAGATACCGAATAGCTGCATGATCAGTATATACTATTACTCTTGATCATACTAGATAGGATCTAAATTTATCAATAGCAAATACCACTGCCAATAATTCTTTTTCTGTAGTAGAATAGTTTATTTGGGCTGCATCAAGTGTTTTACTTGCATAATGGATTACATGTAAAATCTTATTTCTTCGTTGTCCCAAAACTGCTCCTATAGCAAAATCACTAGCATCACACATTATTTCAAAAGGAAGATCCCAATCAGGTGCTTGAATGACTGGAGCTGTTGTAAGAGCACTCTTGATTTTATTGAAGGCTTCAATACATTCGCTATCAAAACAAAACTCAACATCTTTAATCAACAGATTAGTTAATGGCTTGGAAATATTTGAAAAGTCCTTAATAAAACGTCTATAGAAACCAGCATGTCCTAAAAAACTCCTAACTCCTTTTACATTGATGGGTGGGGGTAATTTGTCTATTACTTCCACTTTTACTTGATCTACCTCAATACCATGCTCTGAAATTTTATGCCCCAAAACTATTCCTTTCTTAACCATAAAGTGACATTTTTCCCAGTTCAACACTAGGTTTGTATCTTCACACCTTTTTAGAATAGTAGAAAGATTTGACAAACAAGAATCAAAGTCATTTCCATAAACTGAGAAGTCATCCATGAAAACCTCCATAATTTTTTCTATTAAATCTGAAAAAATTGCCATCATGCATCTCTGAAAAGTGGCTGGAGCATTACAAAGCCCAAATGGCATCCGACGATAAGCAAAGGTACCATAAGGACAAGTAAAAGTAGTCTTCTCCTGGTCTTGAGGATGAATTGGAATTTGAAAAAATCTAGAATATCCGTCCAAGTAACAAAAGTAGGAATGTTTAGCTAATCTTTCAAGCATTTCATCAATAAATGGTAAAGGGAAATGATCCTTCCTTGTTTCTTTATTCAACTTCCGATAATCAATGCACATTCGCCACCCCGTCACTGTTCGTGTTGAAATTAGCTTATCTTCTTCATTCTTGATAACCGTCATTCCTCCTTTCTTTGGAACCACGTGGACCGGACTCACCCATTCACTATCCGAAATTGGGTAAATAATCCCTGCATCAAGAAGTTTAATCACTTCCTTCTTTACTACCTCTTTTAAATTTGGATTTAGTCTCCTTTGATGCTCAATTGAGTTCTTGTACCCCTCTTCAAGTAAAATTCTATGCATACAGAGAGATGGACTAATCCCTTTTATATCATCAATTGTATATCCAATGGCCTTTCTATGTAACCTTAACTCATCCAATAGTCTCTTTGTTTCAAACTCATTTAACTGAGCATTAATTATAACTGGATAAGTAGAATTCGGCCCAAGAAATTCATACTTAAGATTTGGTGGTAATGGTTTAAGTTCAAGTTGAGGTGGTACTATTTCTGGTAAAACTGGCTCTTGTTCTATCAACATAGTCTCCTCCTTAGCCAAGCTTTCTTCTAAAAACTCTTCATTATCTAAAGACAGATCATCCTCCTTATGATCACCAAGACATACCCCTTTTCTGTTGAAAATGCTTTTTCACCAAACATTTTTGATAATGATTCACAACACCAAGGAAATAATGTTTGGAAATCGTTTTGATTCAAGATAAGCCCTTTTTCAACATCATCCTTTTCTCTAATGATATCCATTGTTAAGAATGAGCTATCTTGCTCTGCCCAATCATTGGAATTTTGCGTAATTCTGCCAACTATCTCAAAAGTTTCTTCTAGACTTTTTTTCAAAAATGATCCTCCAGATGCTAAATCCAGTTGATTCTTATTTGAGAAAGAAAGCCCAACATAGAACAAATGCATAATTAACCATTTCTCAATTCCATGATGTGGACATAACTGCAGAAGAGAAGAATATCTTTCCCAGGCTTGGTATAATTTTTCTCCATCCAATTGCTTAAAATTTAAAATTTGACTTCTCAAATAAGTAGTTTTCCTTGGAGGGAAATATTGGTCAAGGAATTTTTGCTCTAACTCATCCCATGTTTTGATACTTTGAGACTTTAGAGAATTATACCATCTTTTTGCAGCATCCTTCAGACTAAAAGGAAAAGCAAGCAACTGAACAATATCAGATGAAACTTCTTCATATTTCAAAGTATAACAATATCTATAAAACTCCATCAAATGGGAATAAGGGTTCTCAATCTCCAATCCTCCAAACTGAGTTTTCTGAACCATGGAAACAAAAGATGGTTTGAGTATAAAATTTCTTGCTTGTATGTTAGGGTAAACAATTGCTCCCATTTGTTTTGCAGACTTCGGAGCTCCATAATCTCCTAGTGACTTGCACACCATGTTTAGATATTCTTGTTCTTCTATTTGCCTTTGCAGAATTCTTCTTTTATGGAAAGTTCTGTCAATCTCAGGGTCAAAAGGAAAGAATTCCCTTGCAAAGTTAGATCTTCGCATACACAAGAACAAGATAGCAAATGACAATTCAACAGAAAAAGAAAAATAAAAGAATAAAAAATGCAGAATTGAATTTGTACAAAAAGAATTAACAAGAAGTAAAAGTTATACAAGAAAGTAAAAACAGAAATCTAATGATTAGTTACAACTATGCAATATGAAAGGAAAACAAATGTTATGTTTAGTCTAACTCAATTGATAATTCCTAATGTTATAGCGCAGTCCCCGGCAATGGCGCCACGCAAGTGTACGGAAATGTCGCAAGTAATATAAAAGATTATCGTATCCATAGGGACTGGAATAAGCACCAGAAATGTCTCAATGCGAATTAGCTAAACAACTATCCAATTGTTTCAAATGCAAAGTGAAGGTAAACAAATCTAATATTAAAGATCAACAAACAAGAGTTTAGTGTTTTGGGTTATGATAAAGGGAGATTCTAGGAGTTTCGGTTTCTTTGTAAGATTTCTTGAATGTAAATGGTTCACCAATTCTTATCCCTCAATTGCCAAACACTTGTAGAAAGTTGCCGGTTCTCTCTTGCAATAGATAACCGGCTAAGGACTGAGAAATGTATCTAAATATGATCAATTAGACGTGAACCTACGTTGTCCTTACACAGAAGCGCACCTATTACTATGCCTTCCTCGGATATCAACATAGAAGCCCACAACTTATTAATCTATCAAGATACAAGAAACTAATCACAATATCCATCCTACTCTCTTGAATATTCCTATTTCCTCTTCAAGATTATCTCTCAAACGTCCTTACACGGGCTTGCACCTGTCACGTGGATCCCTCGGATGATCGAGTGAGAGTTTATCTTTACAAAGTCCACAAGAAATCCAAACAATCAATCAAGAATGAGAATTAAGCACAAATCACCATTAATCATTCAAGATCTAATTGATACAAGCAAGACAATGTCATTGAAACAAGAAATTGGCAAATCCATAAGAGATTACATCAATCCATCATACAAATACTCCCTTAATCCTAGAATACAAGATCTACTCCATGAATCGAGGAAGAATACCCGAAGAAATAAAGATTACAAGCATTTCTTAAATCCCCAATCCAAGAAACCAAGAAAAGGGGAAAGAAAACTTATCTACGAAGAAGCCTCGTCTTCGGATCCAATCGCTCCCGAGTCGAAATCGTCAAGAACTCCTTCGATCAGAAATCCTCCCAAGAATGGGAGGATACCACCAAATCTTTCCTTCTCCCAAAGGGGAGAGATCCCTTCAATTCATGAAGGAGGGTTTAAATAGAGGAGGAAAGCGCACCACACGCCCCATGACACGACTAGTGAGATTTACACGCCATGTCCAGTTCCTTCTGCTAAAGCTGCACGGCCGTGTGACTCACACGGCCAGGACCCTTCTGTTCTCCTGGAAATGCTACACGGTCGCAGGGTGCACACGGCCACCACCGCTGCTCTGAAACCTCACACGGCCGTGTAGATCTACACGGCCATGTAAGGCATCTGCTCTAATTTCTTCAAATCAAGACACGACCGTGTGAGATTCACACGGCCATGTCCTCTTCCCTTCCTGTTAAAACTACATGGCCGTGTGTGGTACACGGCCTGATGCTCTCTCCCTTCAATTCCTTCCAAGCTTGCCCGAGGACGCATAATCTTCACCAATTTCGACTCCTGTGTACAGAAAATGCACAAAAAGCAGATCTCCGAACCAAAAGAGTAACTATGCTAAAAGGAAAGCTGGAAGTATAAAAGTGCATAGATCAAGCATGCTCAAAGTATGTAAATGTGCGTAAAAACATGCATAAAAGAGTATATAATCTACGCACATCACAATCTCTTTAACCCACTTGGACTTTTTTCTTCTTGCCAAGTATCCGGTCAATCCCTTTGACCTACTTGGTCTTTTCTTCCTTGTGCCAAGTATCCGATCAATCCCTTTGACCTACTTGAATTTTTCACCAAATGTCTGGTCAACCTTGACCCATCTGGATTTCCCTTACCTGGCTTCACTCACCAGGACTTTCATACTGCCTAGCTTCACTCACTAGGACTTTCTCTTCTGCCTGGCTTCACTCACCAGGACTTTCCAACTGCCTGGCTTCACTCACCAGGACTTTCACCTAGCTTCACTCACTAGGACTTTCCTCGTCAAGTATCCAGTCAACTTTGACCTACTTGACTCTTCTTCATCCACACTGATCAGTCCCTGATCAGACTCTTCCCACATAGACAACTGCACCTACATTGTCCATGTGTCTACATGTATTGTCAAACATCGAAACCATGACCAAGACTCAAGCTTGGTCAACTAGGTCAACCTTGACTTGACGGATATTGCACCAACATTGTTGTCACAATAGAGCTCAATAGGGTCAACGATATTAGGAACCACCCCAAGTTCAGTGATGAACTTGCGGATCCAAACTGCCTCCTTTACTGCCTCTGATGCAGCAATGTACTCGGCCTCTGTTGTAGAATCAGCGACTGTGTCCTGCTTCAAACTCTTCCAGCTCACAGCACCACCATTTATGCAAAACACGAACCCTGACTGCGAACGATAATCATCCTGGTCGGTCTGAAAGCTAGCATTACTGTAACCCTTTATAGCTAGCTCATCATTGCCTCCATATATCAAGAAATATTCTTTAGTCCTTCTTAAGTACTTAAGAATATTCTTGACCGCTATCTAGTGACTTTCACCTGGATCTGACTGGTATCTGCTCATCATGCTCAAAGCATACGAGACATCAGGTCGAGTACATAGCATGGCGTACATGATAGATCTTATGGCTGAGGCATAAGGGATCTGATCTATGCGGTCTCTCTCCTCTCTAGAAGAGGGAGCTTGAGTCTTCGAAAGACTCACGCCATGTGACATCGGCAGAAATCTCTTCTTGGAGTTCTGCATGACAAACTGAAGGAGTACCCTGTCAATATATGTACTCTGACTTAGGCCAAGCAATCTCTTAGATCTATCTCTATAGATCTGTATCCCTAGAATGCGGGATGCTTCACCTAAGTACTTCATTGAGAAGAAACTCCCTAGCCAGGTCTTGACAGACTGAAGCAAAGGGATGTCCTTCCCAATGAGTAGTATGTCATCCACATACAATATGAGGAAGACAACTATATCCCCTACAACCTTCTTGTAGACACAAGGCTCATCTTCATTCTTGATGAAACCAAACTATTTGATTGCATCATTGAATCGAAGATTCCAGCTCCGAGAAGCTTGCTTTAGTCCATAAATAGACCTATGCAGCTTGCATACTCTGCTAGTATACTGTGGATCTTCAAAACCCTCAGGTTGTGTCATGTACACATCCTCGAGCAGGTTTCCATTCAGAAACACGATTTTGACATCCATCTGCCATATCTCATAGTCATGGTAAACTGCAATAGCAAGCATGATCCGAATGGACTTAAACATCGCTACTGGAGAAAAGGTTTCATCATAGTCAATACCATGAATCTGCTTGAAACCTTTAGCTACCAAGTAATCCTTATAGATAAGTCCATCCATGTCAGTCTTTCTCTTAAAGACCCACTTACACCCTATGGGTTTTACCCCTTCAGGTGGATCAACCAAAGTTCATACTTGGTTGGTGTACATGGATTCCATTTCGGATCTCATGGCCTCAAGCCATTTCTCGGAATCTGGTCTCATCACAGCTTCCTGATAAGTGGTAGGCTCATCCTCTATGAGCACAATGTCATCATGGTCAGACAAGATAAATGAGTATCTCTCAGGCTGACAACGTACCCTATCATACCTGTGAAGAGGTATGTCTACTTGAACTGGTTGTTGTTCCTTAACTCTTTGTGGAACAACAACATCCACAACACTTTGTGGTTCCAGTTCAACTTCCATCGAGGCTTCAGTGCTATTGTTTGCATCTTGAACTTCTTCAAGATCGAACGTGCTCCCACTAGTCTTTCTAGAAACAAAGTCCCTTTCTAGAAAGACCCCAGTCTTTGCCACAACTACCTTGTGCTGACTGGGAATGTAGAAGTAATATCCCTTAGTTTCCTTGGGATATCTAATAAAGTAGCACTTGTCGGATTTGGGTCCTAACTTGTCTGAGACTTGACGTCGAACGTAAGCCTCACAACCCCAAATTCTCATGAAAGACACCTGCGCATCTCTCCCAGTCCATATCCTATATGGTGTCTTTATCACGGCCTTGGATGGAACTCGGTTGAGTATAAAAGTTGCCGTGTCTAGAGCATAGCCCCAAAGGAATGTCGGAAGATCTGTGTGACTCATCATAGATCGTACCATATCTAATAGGGTACGATTCCTCCTTTCGGATACACCATTCCACTGTGGTGTTCCAGGAGGAGTGAGTTGGGATAGAATCCCACACTCAGCTAGGTAGTCATGAAACTCATAGCTAAGGTATTCTCCACCTCGATCTGATTGAAGTATCTTAATACTCTTGCCAAGCTGGTTCTGTACTTCATTCTTGAATTCTTTGAACTTTTCAAAGGATTCTGACTTATGTGTCATCAAGTACACATAACCATATCTACTGAAGTCATCAGTAAATGTGATAAAGTACCTATAACCGCCTCTAGCAGCGACATTGAAAGGGCCATATACATCACTATGTATAAGACCTGACAAGTCAGTCGCTCTCTTACTGTACCCACTAAAGGGAGTCTTGGTTATCTTGCCTAGTAGGCATGACTCACACGTCTCATAAGATTCAAAATCAAATGAGTCCAGCAAACCATCCTTATGGAGCTGGGATAAGCGCTTGTCATTTATATGACCTAAGCGACAGTGCCAGAGATAGGTTTGGTTCATGTCATTTCACTTGAACCTTTTGGTATTTATGTTATAGATTGGGCTTTCAAGGTCTAGAATGTAGAGTCCGTTCATTAGATGTGCACTACAATAGAACATATCTTTTAAATAAACAGAACAACATTTGCCCTTAATTATAAAAGAGAAACCTTTCTTGTCCAAACAAGAAATTGAAATTATGTTCTTAGTTAATGCAGACACATAACAACAATCATCCAACTCTAATACAAGCCCAGAGGGAAGAGATAGATAGTAAGTTCCTACAGCAACAACAGCAACCCGTGCTCCATTGCCTACTCGTAGGTCTATCTCGCCCTTTGTCAATGCTTTGCTATTTCTCAGCGCTTATACATTAGTATAAATGTGAGAAGCACATCCGGTATCTAATACCCACGATGAAGAAATAGAGATGTTGACTTCTATAACATTTATACTTGAAGTAGAAATCTTATTTCTCTTCTTCTTAAGATCTTCCAGGTATCCTGTGAAGTTCCTCTTCCAGTGCCCTGCTTGTCCTTGATACAGTTGACGAAGATGTTCAACTATATCATAAGCAGTCATCAACTCATATTGCTTCTGAAGCTCAGAGTTCATGGTTGTGAGCATAAGACATGACACATCTAATGCGTCATCTTGATGCTTCTTGTAAGCATCACGATCAGCTCGCGTGATAGTGGCCGGAGGTGCCTCGGGAATGGGCTGCTCCAGGACGTACAGTTTACGTTCCTGGGTGAGAACTATTCTCAAGTTCCTTTACCAATCCAGGAAATTTGCTCCGTTGAGCTTGTCCTTCTTAAGGATAGAACGCAGGGAGAAAGAGTTCGTATTCGACGTCATGGTTATCTACAACAGATAAATGCAGAAAATGAATATCATATTCTTTTAAATCATTTAATTAGGCCTTTAACTAAATGATGCTCCCACTAAATTATATAATTTTTGTAGAATCAAGTGAGTGATGTGGTCAAACCACAGTTACTAGATTCTAACCAACTAGTTATAATTCGTGTGGGACAAGATCCACATCATACTACGCCTTGAGTTAGCTTTGGCTAAATCGCCCAAGACTTAGTATGATCGGTAGGTAACAATTTACCAATTACATCTTTATGTAACTCTTGTTTATAGGATCATTATCCGCAGTTATATTAAAACTTGAGTTAGCTTTGGCTAATACGCCCAAGAATTAATATAAATGTGATTATGTCCTATATTCCAACCGTTGGAAATATGCCTATAGTTTTACTCGATCCAATCGAGTTAACTAGTTACTCAATCTAATTGAGTTGTACTCACCCATGCGTTTATAGGCGGGACGAAGATTATCCCTCCGTACCCTACCAAGATAATATATGTTGCTCTACTTTGGCAGATTCAACAACACAAGTGATCGAGGTAGTGATAGGTATCACGGCATAGTAGGCATTTTAGAGTTGACGCGATTTAGATCTAATCTAATCGACGATGTGTATCATATACTCGATTTAGATCTAATCTAATCGTAGAGGAGGTGCATCATGTGCGCGACTTAGATCTAATCTAATCGTCGAGATGTATCATATACGCGATTGATCGAATCGAATCATTAAGGCGCTAATTAACTACTTTACTAGCATGCATCAAATACACACACACAAGAAATTAATTATACTATTTGTGATTAGTCATGGCCCTACTACGATCTTCTCAAGCCAATGAGAAGATCGGATGGTCAACCTAAAGTCAATAGCTTCTCAAGCTCCTCCCTTTGACCACCTTGTGTTGCTCGCACCCTCCTCGTAACTCCGTCTCGAGTGGACCTTCCACCGCTCCAATTTTGTACATTACAATTTTTGAAACTCGAGTTACATTCGAGTCTAAACTAATTTACAACAAGAATATATAATAGAGAAAGGCACGACGCGCAGGTCGCGAATCAAATGTACAACACGCACAACACAAATGATGGCGCGCAGACCGTAATATGAATTACAACACAAATCCAATCAGATTGGGTCTTTTGGGCCATGACTATCACAAATTATACATAATTCTAAATTATGTAATTTCCATAATTTTCTGTAATTTTAATACTAATTTTTATAATTTTTACGAGTAAAATTTCCCGGCAGTCCCATTTAGTGGTTTTTGGGCGCAATCGCGGAACGAATCCCCTTGCGGGGCCAGGGGCAGCGCCCCTACCCGCGATCTAACCATCGCGAGTTTCCCTAAGCGATCCTACAGCATCTTAGTCCACTGTCCCAAAAAGTTTTGGGGTGAAACCTTGCCGTTTCGGAAAAATCTTCTCGGTAGTCGAAGCCTACAAGTGTATAGACACTTGTGCTTCGCTTCTACGAGAAAATTACTCATAAAAAACCATAAAAACTTAAATTTACAGAAAATCACAGAAGTTATATTTTTCATAAAAATCAAAATAAACTCGTACAAGTCTTCGCACGTGGCTCTGATACCACTGTTGGGTTATTCGGGCCGCGAAAACCACTTTTTTGCGTCACGGAAACCCCGAAACCCCGCCACCGGATCCGTGCGAAGATTAAAATTTCAAAAACATTACAAGTATGAGTTTCTTACACTAGTTCTAAACTAGATCTACAAGGAAGAAAGGTTATACCCTTGATGCGAAGCTCTTCGCAATCCCGCTCGTCCTCGGTTCGCCGGATCTCGAAAGTGTCAAAGTAGACACTTCTCTATGTGTATCCACACAAGCAAGAGATGGAGAAAAATCTCTAAGGATGTGCTAGCAACCTTAGAGATCAGTAATGGAGGAGTGGGAGAGCAAGAAGAAAACTAGAGAGGAAGAAGATGGGAGTTACCACAAAAAAATGAAACTCTCCACATGAAATCAAAGTGGTCGACCACTTTAGTGGAGGTTGTAACCTCCATGGGATACCAAGAGTCACAACTCTTGGTAACTCCCATGTGGTGTCATCTCACTTAAGTAACCATGATGATGTGGAGTATCATCATTGGTCCACTTCTTGCCAACTCACCAATGAGGTGGCAAATGGTCAAGTCAAACTTGACTCTTCATCTTCCTCTCAAGTCAAGTCAAACTTGACCACTTCTCTCCCATGGTTGATCAAATCTAACCATTGGTTCAAGTCAATTTTAATTTAATGAATCTATATTCATTGAATTAAATTGATTCAATGAGTCTAAGTCCAAATTAGACTCATTTAATACATGAACCAAATTGAGTCCAACTCAATTAGCATAATTTAGATTACTCTTAAATCAATTTGGTTCATCACATGAACCTAATCCTTTAGGTTCATCAAATGAACCTAATCTCTATCTAATTGCCCTTTGTGTGTGACCCTATAGGTTCTTATAACATTGGCAATGCTCCTAAACCCATTTAGAATCATAAGTAATGAGCGGTATCTAGCAACACATCATTACTACCCAAGTTATAAGAATGTTGAGATCCAACATCACCTTGTGACTACTAATTGTGACTCCTCACAATATATGACAAGTGTCCTTCTATCCTAGACATCTAGATTGATCAATGTGAGGCATAGACCATGTCATCCTCTGACCAATCTAAATCTTGAACTCCAAGTAGACTCACTCGATCAAATGAGCTTAATATCTCATATTGACTAATTTGGGCATGGCCATGCACTTAGTGGTCTCACTCTATCAAGAATATCGATGTCTCTCCCGTCATATAGGAGGGATAGATCCCATCTACATCGCTCACATCCCTCTGCATAATTCGTTACATACCCAGTAATCGCCTTTATAGTCCACCCAGTTACGGGTGACGTTTGATGAAACCAAAGTACATAACTCCTTATGTAGGGAACCATGGTGACTTCAGGTCTAAGGACTAGTAGTCATACTAATAGCCACATGAGAAAGTATATGACACTCATATAACGATCCATGATACTTTCTCATGGCGGGTCATTCAGTATACATTCTCCAATGCATACCCATGTGTCAACTTGATATCTCTATATCCATGACTTGTGAGATCAAGTCATCGAGTTGACCTACATGCTAGTCTTATTGTATTAACATTGTCCCTGAATGTTAATACTCGACTAGGAATGATTAAGAGTAGTGTTCTCTATATCATCTCACTATCGGTTCAACTAACCGATTGATATAGGTAAGAACCTTCTACTCAAGGACGCTATTATACTTAGTTTATTTGACACCAATACAAGTAAGTATAATAACCAAAACAAATGCCTTTATTTATATAAGAATATGATACAACAAGTCCATAATACAATCATCAAATGATTGGCTCTAGGGCTCTAACTAACAGTTATGCCTTTTAACTTCATACTTCAAGTTATAAAAGGATTTCTCTTCTCACCAAACTCACCTTGAATATAACTCGATGTTTCTTTTCTTTGTAATATATAAATTATAATAGTGCTAGTATAATATTGGATGACGATTGAAAAAGAGGCCAACAATACATCACAACCAAGAAAGTATTTGGAGAAGATGCAATCCCCTAGGTTGACTTATCAATCCTCTCATTGGCTTGAGAAGATTGTAGTAGACGAGCCATAACCATGTCACGTTTATTTACTTATTTTGTATATATGTTGATATATGTCATACTTGAATGTGATGCATGTATAATTATTAGTTTTACCATAATTAGGCCAATTTAATATGCCTACCAAAGTTTAGTACAAACTACTACCTTGATCAATTGTAGACATGTTTGTCAAAGTAAAGTGACTCAATTTATCTTGGTAGAGTACGACAGGACAATTGTGATATTCAACTATTGAAATTTAGGTGCGACTTAACTAAGTTACCTCTATAAGATTTAGAACTTAGAGGCATATGGTTATTTGATGAGCAACATAACAAATAATCTTGTTCACCTAACTATCCAAGAGTTGCATACGATGTAATTGGTAAAATTTACCTACCTAATATATCCAAATCTTGGGCGATTAGCCAAAGTTAACTCAAGATGCAGTACAATATGGATCTGTCTCTCTTGAATGTTATTGCTATTGGGGTTTAGAGTTAGTATTGTGGGTAGACTATGGTTACCCACATCCATGACTTTCTCCTACCAAGCTTTACATTTTAGTGGGAGAATAATTTAATTAAAGGTCTAATTAAGTAATTTAAATATGATACTTATTTATGCATTTATTATTATAGATCACCATGTCAACACACACATCTAATACCCTCTCACTATGATTTGTCCTTAATAAGGACAAGCTCAATAGAGATAATTTTCTAGATTGATATAAAAACTTAATAATTATTCTCAAGCAAGAGATAAAATTATACGTCAGCCTATTCCTGAACCACCCGCCTCTAATGCTACTTGTGCTGATAAGGATGCTCATAAGAAGCATTAGGATGATGCTTTGGATGTGTCATGCCTTATGCTTGCCACCATGAACTCCAAGCTCCAGAAGCAACATAAGAACATAGATGCTTACGATTTGGTTGAATATCTTAGACAACTATATCAGGGGCAGACAAGGCATGAAAGATTTGAAATATCTAAGGCTTTATTTCAATGCAGAATACAAGAAGGAAGTCCCGTAGGAATTCATGTACTAAAAATGATTGGGTACATTGAGAACCTTGAGAGATTGGGATTTCAATTGAGCCAAGAATTAGCCACTGACCTTATTCTACAATCATTGTCAGAAAGCTATAGTCAATTTGTCATGAACTATAACATGGATAAAATTGGCAAACCATTACTTGAGATGTTAAATATGTTAAGAACTGCTGAACTTAATCTTAAGAAGATAAAGCCTAGTACCATTTTAATGGTGCAAAAGGGAAAAAGAAAATAGAAGCCCAAGGTAAGGGTAAGCCCCAAGCCAAAGGCAAGACCAAATCTCATGAACTGAAACCTAAAGGTGGGGTGACGAAGGAAGGAATCTGCTTCCACTGTTGTGAGACCAGACACTAGAAGAAGAACTACAAGTTGTACTTAGAGGAAGTAAAAAAGAAAAAGAGTGAGACTTCTATCTCAAGTATATATGTTATAGAAGTCAATCTATTCACTTTCTCTTCATGAGAATTAGATACCGGTTGTACATCTCACATTTGTACTAATGTACAAGAGCTAAGAAAGAGTAGATCATTAACAAAGGGTGAAATGGACTTATGAGTAGGCAATGACGCAAGAGTTGCTACTATAACTGTAGGAACATATTTCTTATCTTTTCTCACTGGGCTTGTTTTAGAACTTAAGGAGTGCTATTATGTGCTTGTTTTGACTAAGAACATAATTTCTATTTTACTTGGATAGGAAAGGATTTTCATTTATAATAAAGGACAAATGTTGTTCTATTTATTTAAATGACATGCTCTATTATAGTGCATAATTAATAAATAGATTCTATGTTCTAGACCTTAAAAACTCAATCTATAAAATAAATACAAAATGATTAAAATCTAATTTTTTAAACAAAATATATCTCTAGTATTGTCTCTTGGGTCATATAAATGAGAAACGTATACCAAAACTCCAAAAGAATGGACTTTTGGACTCATTTAATTTTGAATCATATGAGATATGTGAATCTTGTCTACTAAGAAAAATGACAAAAACTCCTTTTAGTGGACATAGCGAAGGAGCTAATGATTTGTTAGAACTAATACATAGTGATGTACATAGTTCTTTCAATATAGCAGCTAGAGAAGGCTATTAATAGTTCATTACTTTTACTGATAATTTCAGTAGATATAACTATGTGTATTTAATGAAAGACAAGTCAGAATCCTTTGAAAAGTTTAAAGAATTCAAGAATGAAGTATAAAACTAACTTGACAAAAGTAAAAAAGATACTTTGATTAGATCAAGGTGGTGAATACCTAAGCTAAGAGTTTTGTGATCATCTAGTTGAGTTAGGAATCCTATCCCAACTCACTCCACCTAGCACACCATAGTAGAATGATGTATCAGAATGGAGAAATTGTACTTTAGTAGATATGGTACGATTAATGATGAGTCAGAGGGATCTTCCTTCTTTATTTTAGGGGCATGCTTTAAAGATGGTTGCATTCACACAATTGCATTCCATCTAAGACAATCACAAAGACACCATATACGATATGGACTAGGTAGAGTGCCAATATGTCATTCATGAAGATTTGGGGTTGTAAGACTTATGTTCGACGACAAATCTCAGAGAAACTAGGACCCAAATCTAATAAGTGCTATTTTATAGAGTTTCCCAAGGAAATGAAAGGATATTACTTTTATAATCCCATATAAGGCAAAGTGTTTGTCACTATAAATGGTATTTTTTCTAGAAAGAGAATTTATTTCTAAAAAAACTAGTGGGAGAAAAGTAAATCTTGAAAAAATTTGAATTAGCCCTGAGGCCTTGATAAAAATTGAACAGGTATTACAAAGTATTGTAGATCATGACTCTGTTACACCACAAGAAGTTATGGAGCAACAACCTGTTCGAGTAGAATAAGTTCTACATAGATCTAATATAATATGTTATCAACCTAAGAGATATTCATTTATCCTGTCTGATAAAAATGATATAATGCTTGTTGATTTGAATGAACTAACATCCTATCAGGAAGTTGTGATGAACTCAGATTCTTAGAAATAGCTAGAGGTCATGAGGTTCGAAATACAATACATATATTCCAACCAAGTATGGACTCTGTTGACTTACCTGAAGATATCAAACCTATTGGGTGTAAATGGATTTTTAGAAGAAAATTAACATGGATGGCCAAGTGTGTACATATAAAGGGTAATTGGTAGCTAAATGATTCAATCAAATTCATGGTATAGACTATGATAAAATATTTTTACCAGTTGTAATGCCTAAGTCTATTCGGATCTTACTTGCTATTGCAACTTACTATGATTATGAGATTTGGTAGATGGATGTTAAAATTATATTCCTTCATAGAAGTTTACTCGAGAATGTGTACATGACACAACCTGAGGGTTTTATAGATCCAAAGGATGTTGGAAAGGTATGTAAGTTGCAAAGGTCTGTTTATAGAGTAAAGCAAGCTTCTAGAACCTAGAATCTTCAATTTGATGATATAATTAAAGAGTTTGACTTTATTAAGAATGAAGATAAATCTTGTGTCTATAAAAGGATTAGTGGGAGTACTTTTATCTCTCTGATATTATATGTAGATGACATACTTCTCATTGGAAATGATATCCCTATCCTATAGTCTATGGAGACTTGGTTTGAGAATTGTTTCTCAATGAAAGACTTAGGTTATGCATCCTATATTTAAGGTATTAAGATCTATAGAGATAAATCTAAAATATTACTTGGCCTAAGTTAGAGTACATATATTAACAAAGTGCTTAATCATTTTACCATGTAAAATTTAAAGAAGAGATTTCTACTAATGTCACATGAAGTGAGCCTTTCAAAGGCTCAATGCCCCTTTAGTAGGGAGGAAAGGGATAACATAGATAACATTCCTTATACATCTGCTATTAGATCGATTATGTTTATCATGTTATGTACTTGTCTTGATATCTTGTGTGCATTAAGCATGACAAACAGATACCAGTCAAATCTAGGTGAAAGTCATTGAACAACAATCAAGAATAGTCTTAAGTACTTGCGAAGAACGAAAGATTATTTCATGATATTTGGAAGCGATGAGGAGCTCCATGTAAAGGGTTACAGTGATGTAAGCTTTCAAACAGATAAGGATGATTTTAGATTATAATCAGGATATGTATTTTGCATAAATGATGGTGTTGTGAGCTAAAAGAGTTCAAAGCAAGACATAGTTACTGATTCGACTACAGAGGCCGAGGATATTACTGCTTCTAGTGTAGCAAAAGAGTTTATTTGGATTTAAAAAATTATTATAGAGCTTGGTGTAGCTCCTAGCATAGCGAATCCAATTGACCTCTATTGTGATAATAATGGGGCTATAGCACAGACTAAGGAACCTCACTCTCATCAGCAATCCAAACACATACTACGATAGTTTCATCTCATTCGAGAGATCATCGATAGATGAAATGTGAGACTATGTAGAATGCCGACTGTTTCTAACATTATGGATCCTCTGACTAAGGTTTTGGTACAGAGGAAGTATGATGGTCACACTAGGTCACTAGGTATTATATATGTTAGTAATTGATACTAGTGCTAGTGGAAGATTGTTATTATCAGCCATAAGAGTCAATTATTAGATGATTGACAAAGGATATATTGTATCATATTTTATTAGTAAAAGATAATGTTTATAGTTGTTATACTTACTTCAGATATGTGTTAGCTGAATAAGTACAATAATATCCTAGAGTAGTAGGTTCTAACATATAGTATATTAATTTGTTGAATTGATAGTGGAAGAATATATATATATATATATATATATGATTATTACGCACTGTAAGTATACGGTTACGTCGTCGGTAATAAAAGAATATCAAATTCATAGGGACTGGTTATAATCACTAAGGATGTCTCAAAAGCGAATTAGCTAAACAATCAAACAAGAGATTATATGACCTAAGAAATGACTAAGAATTAGAAGTAAAGGTTAAATGCAGAAATTTAGTTTTGTGAAGGTTCTAGGAGTTTTGGTTTCTTTGCGATATTCACTAATGTAATGTAACCTACCAATTCCCTATCCTCAATTGCAATATATTCATAAGAAGTCCTCGGTTATCTCCTGCAGAAAACACCGGTCAAGAACTCTCATCTAAACCTTAAGCAATCAAAGAGTTATGATTCCTATGGAGTCCATTAGCGAGGCAGCCCTATCACGATACCCCTCGATCATACAATATAGAAACACATCACTAATTAATTCACATTAAGATATAGAATTTAGAACATCAATCCATCCTACTTCTTTGTAGGTTCTTGTTTCACCCCTCAAGGTGATCCCCTAAACGTCCGTTAGCGGGGTAGTCTTGTCACGATGCCCCTCGGTCATATAATTTAGAGAATTCCTCTACAAGAATCCACAAGAAATACAAACAACCAATCAATAATGGTAATTAGGTACAAAACACAACAATCCATACAAGATTAATTGATACGAAACAAAACAACATCATTGAATCAAGAAGATGGCAAATCCTTGAATCTTACATCAATTTATATCACAAATACTCCCTCCATCTTAGAACAAAAGGATCTACTCCATAGAATACAAGAAAAGAACCGAAGATAAGAAGATCGTCAACATTTCGATCTTAATCAAGAAGATAGAATAGGAATGCTTATTTCAATACGACGAGTGGTCTTCAGAACCAATTCACCGCTCTTGGAGTCGAATCTTGGACGAAAAACTACTCTTAAATGCTGGAAATCGCACCCAAGAATTGATCTCCCCAAAAGGGAGAGCCTCCCCCTTTCAAAGAGGAAGAAACCCTATATATCGAAGAGGGAATTTGGGCGCCACGCGACCCAGGACACGACCGTGTGAGATTCACACGGCCTTAGCATTCCCCTTCTCGGCCAAGATCACACGGCTGTGTGAACCTCACACAGCCGTGCCAAGCTTTATCCTTAGCTGGCTTGCATGACCGTGCAGATCCACATGACCTAGTTAGTTTTCGTCTCTAGAAGTGTCACACGACCGTGTGGCACACACGACCATGTCACTCTTTAGCTCTAGAAAGGCTACACGACCGTGTAACCATACACGGTCGTGTACTGGTTGACTTGAAAAGGTGGCACGACCGTGTCATCTCCACATGGCCAAGGCATTCCCCTTTACTGTTGATGCTGCACAACCTTGTCATCACCACACGGCCAGGGCCATTTCCCTTGGCATGATCGTGTAGCCCTCATAGCTAGTGTCAACTTCCTTCATTTTGATTGTTGAATTGATTACGAGCACCAATTCTTCTCCAAATTTGACTCCTGAAAATAGAAAATGCATAAGAGCAGATCTCTGAACAAAGAAGAGTAATTATGCTAAAAGTTAAGCAAGAAGTATGAAAGTGCATAGACAAAGAATGTATAAAATATAAAATGTGCGTCAAAACATGCTAAACAAACATATAAAATCTACGCACATCACACCCCCAGACTTAAACTTTTGCTTGTCCTCAAGCAAAATGTCGCAATCAAGATTCATGTATTTAATAATGCATCATAATCATTAATGCACTTTCCTAACTCTATTTACAAGTTTCATTAATAAGAATGATCAGAGAAATAACCCCAGTATGGCTTAAGCATAAGTCTCTTATGCACAGTGCAAATATATAACCCAAACCCTTCAAGTTTCAATCTTAGTCCTAATTAAGTCGTCATCCAATTGAGTTCCTAATGTTTCCGGTGATAGACACTTACCTACCACACACTTGGTTCATACTTCTCAATCAATCCAAGGCCTCAAAGGCGTGCTTAATATCAAGAGAATCATAGCAGTCATTCCCCCGGTAACCTAACTCGGTCTCAAAGGGGTGACTTGCTAGTTTCCACTCACGACAACTATTTTTTATATCTCATTTTTCAACATTTTTTTCATTCCACTTTTTCATTCACTTTTTTTTTCATTCATTAAGTGATTGCATTGTGCAACACTTAAACACATAAGTTCATAAGCACATAAGTTGGGATATTTTGATTTTTCCAAATGAGCTTACAAGATTTGAGCCTAATCTAGTAACCAAAATGGAGTTTGAGAAGTCATCATGGAGACAAAGTACTAAACAATAGGATGAATCATGACTATTTCAATGATATTAACTATTCAAGCTAAAGTTATGTGAAGTGAAGGTAAGATCCTTAAGGTTAAGTCAACACTCAAACTTATTTCGATATGATACTCAGCTCACAACATGCTACTCAAAATAGAGAAAAGAGGTACACTAAACATACTAGCATCATTTACAATATCATGAATCAAGATACAAACGTGCTAACAATTTGCTTTGGACAAGTAAGCATAAAAGTGAGGATTGATGTTTCTTCAATAGGGATGCCACAAAACACTTTAAAAGACAGTCAAATGACTGTCAAAAATAATCCAAACAAACATAACAAATGCAAGACAAGAACAAAAATGCAAAAACGTAAAAATGCAAAAAAATTTCAGGTTACAAACCACCCCTCAGACTTAGACTTTTCATCGTCCTGATGAAATCAATATTGTAGTTGAGGTGGACGAGAGAAAGGAGGTCCGCGTGGATGACCAATAGGAAAACTAGAAAAACCTAGAGTCTCACTCAGGATCTTATGATATTCATAAAGGGCATCCACTTATTAACTAGTAATGCTCATGCCCTGCATAAATTCTCTCATTCTAGCTTGATCAATATTATAGCCCTGAACAAATTCGATCACTTGCCCTTGAAAATTTCTTGTAAACTGAAAATGATCTTGTTCTTCTCTAAACTGATCATCTGATAAGGAAAAGCGACCCTCCAACATTACTCGTTGGGTCTCCTGCTTTTTATGAAGCGAGTCTAGATGTAACACCCGTAAATTTCCTTTCCTCCAAAAAAGCAAAAAGAAATAGAAGAATAGAAAAGAAATAAAAAAATATATATAATATAAATGACCCGGGCTGGGATATGAACCCTAGACCTTTGATTTAAGATTAGTTTAAGTAGCTATTAGGTGGTGGTAAAACATCACATTTGAAATAGGAAACTATTCATTATATGTAGATTATATGAGAAGAGATGCGTTAACTTCCATTTAGTATAAAAAGAAAAGAAAGAGACTAAAACAAAACACCTAACTCTTCATTTCCTTTCTCCCTCTCTAGCCGAACCCCCTCTTCCCCCTCTTGTAGTTTTTGGCCAAGAACCCTAGGGTTCCAAGTTTTAAAGCCTTTCAAGGGGAGAATCTAAGAGGAGGGTTTCTCCCAAGGAAGTAGTACGCGTGTGAGGAGATATCCAGAGAGTAAGGCATACAAGAGAGGACGTTCTCCCTAAACCCTAACGGTGTAAGAGTAAGAAATAGTAAAAGGATGTAAGTACTACTCACCTGCAGTATAAGTTATTTCGATAATGCATGTGGTGTTATGTTTTTATGCATGTAAGGAAGATACATGTTGGGTTATGTTTAATGCACGGTAAGGAAGGTATAAGTTATGATATGTAGGATATCCTCTGAAGTTTTGGGACTAAGAGCATGTTTAGAGTATCTTGAATTGCTTCCCATTTAGTTTTGGGACTAAGAAGCGTATTCAAGTGCCCTAAAGTGCTTCCCTATAAGTGTGAGGGGATTAAGCGCACATAAGGTGTTTGTTTAAATGACAAACAAGTGCAAGTACAAGAAAGCGATATTTAAAGGAAAGTATTTTACTTTAAAATGGCATGTACTGGACACAAGCTCCATGGGTGGGCTCCTAGATCGCCCCTAGGCCCTAGATCACCTAGTAGTACCTTAATAAGTTCGGGATTAGCTACCTCAGATCTTATTAAGGATGCGCACAAAGTGGTACAATACCGGGCCCAAGCAAATTTATTATTATTTTCACTAGTTATGTAATACAAAGTTTTCAAACTTCGTTGTTTGTCTTAGTGAAAGTTTTCCTAAGGTTGAGAACCTGAGTTATAAAGTGCAACATTGATGAACTCTATAATATGCTAAGATTCTTGTTTTCATTACATTACTAGCATGCTTTTAAGTTGATGTTTTGCATGATAAATCTGTTTAAAAATACATGTCATGCACATATTTCCGAATTATGCGTTTTAGCGTGAATTACTGTCAAGTGCATGTTTGTGTTTTCCCCAAGCAATTTGAAAAGCATGTTTCCATTGTTTTTGTTTTCCCCAAGCAATTTTGAAAAAGTATGTTTCCCTTTTAATACTTGTTTTGTGAGTAGATGATACTTACTAAGCATTCGCTTATAGATTTGCATTTCCTTATACTGTAGATAAAGGAAAAGGAAAGCTCGAGTAGGAGGAGGCAACAAGAGCAGTGTTTTGTGTGTGTGTGTGTGTGACAGAACAGTGGAAGGAGATCGAGAACTTGTTATTATATGGAACATGTCAGAATTTGGTGTTAAAGTAATTTCTTCTTTTCTCTCTACATGAAATACTATCACTAATTGCCTAGGATGAAGTTGTTAGTTTGACAGTATAAGAGAAGGGAGCTCTAGGGTCTCCCCAAAGGGGAGAACCAACCCTTTTGTAGAGTAGGGTGTGACCTCCACACGACCCGTGTAATGGCCGTGTGGATTCACACGAACCCCTACTTCCTGCTCTCTGCCAAGGTGACACGTCCGTGTGGATTCACACGACCGTGCATCTCTTCCTCTCGGCCAAGGGGACACGGTCGTGTGGATTCACACGGTCGTGCACCTCTTTCTCTCGGGCAAGGGGACACAACCGTATGGATTCACACGGCTGTGCACCTCTTCCTCTCAGCCAAGGGGATACGACCGTGTGGATTCACACGGCCGTGCACCTCTTCCTCTCGGCCAAGGGGTCACGGCCGTGTGAATTCACACAGCCGTGCACCTCTTTCTCTCGACCAAGGGGACATAACCGTATGAATTCACATGGCCGTGTAGCTCTGCTTGGCTCCAGGTCATGTCTTATCAATCGAAGCAAGTTAGAATAGATCTATGGACTGAGCAGTACATAATGTACAAGAATGCCAAAAATTTAGATATGGAAAGGGTAACGTTTGTCCTAATAGGTAAGGGTGTGAAGGGGCGGGCGTTACAGTTTGATATCAGAGCAAGTTCCACCCTTCCACCACACACACATCAAGCATTGATCCTGCAGCTTCCAAGTAAGAAAGTACTTTCTCACAACTTTTACGCATTTTATTCCTATTATGATTAGTAAGAACTGTTTGTTAAGATTAAGCATGTTTTTACATGAAAGTATTAAGGGCAGCAAGTAAGAATGATGATGGGCTGACGTATGTCTCACTGGTTGGGTTATGAATATGTAGATGACTAGAGGACGACCGACTAGGCAACTGAGAGTTAATGAACCTCAACCAGAGATAAATGAGTCTGCACCACTGTCCAACCTTTTAGAACTAGTAACTCAGCTGAGAGACAAGTGGCAGAACAACAATAGGTTATAGCCACCCTGACGGCTAACCATCAAGCTTCTCTAGTAGTCCCACCAGAAACTAATGTGGTGGCACCAATTACGCCCGAGGTTCTATCAGTTACACCTGCAACCCCTGCAAGGGTAGTGAGGCAGGAAGCATACCTTATCCAGTGGCAGAAACTGAAACCAGAGAACTTCTCTGGCACCAACGAATCATGGGATGCTCAAGCATGGTTCAAAACCCTAGAGAGTATAATGGAGTTGCTGGACTGGCCAGAAGTAGAAAAGATAAAGTACGCTTCCTTCTGCCTCACTGGTGATGCAAGAATGTGATGGGAATGAGTCAAGGTGAAAAGAATAGTGAATCAAATGACCTGGTCTGACTTCGAGACTGAGTTCTTCAAAGAGTTCTTTCATATGCGGGTCACAAACAAACATTACGATGAGTTCACGGAATTCCGACAAGGAAGTTTATTAGTGGACGAAGCTGTGAAGAAATTCAATAGGTTGGCTTGCCTATGCCCTGAGCTGGTAAGCACAGAACGAGAAAGGGTAAGACTAATGCTCAAGATGCTGAGGCCAGAGATAGCTTTGAATGTAGCGTGCGGAATTAATAGACCGCAGACTGCAGAAGAGCTGATTAGTAGTGCCCTGATCACGGAACATTACCTAAATAGTATCAAGTAGCAGAAGCCAGTACTGATTGAGAATAAAAGTCAAGGGAGTTCTGGCACTCAAAAACCCAGAGCCATAGTTCAACCTGGAAGGGGAGCTCCAAGAGAAAGCAGTGGAGCAATAAAAAGGGAGGATCCGTAAGCAAGCAGCCTAAGTATGTTACGTGTCCCATGTGTGGAAAGATGCATCCTGGAATCTGTGGCAAGGGCACTAGTGGTTGTTATACGTGTGGTCAAGAGGGGCATATAGCCAAGTATTGCCCGACCAAGATCAACCTACCTCCAGCACCACTTGTTCAGTATGGAGATAAGCAAGCACAGTTACACCAGATGCAGGCCACATTGGAGGGTCCTTATATTAGCCAAGGAAGATTGGAGGCTCCGTCAAGTTCTACAAATGCTCGAGTTTTCTCCCTTACCAGAGAGGAGGTAGAAAGCGCCTCCACTGTTGTCATAGGTCAGATACGCATTTTTAGTCTATATGCAACTGTACTATTTGATACTAGGGCAACCCATTCATTTGTCTCCATAGCATTTACAGAAAGAATAGGTATACCCCCGAAGGTCCTATACGGACAATTCTTGATGACACTACCCTCAGGAGAGATAATGACGTCTACACACTGGCTACGTGTTGTGCTAGTCAAAATTTCAGACAGAGAACTGTACAGTGATCTGATAATACTAAACATGTCTGATTATGATGTTATTTTTAGGATGGACTTTCTGAGCAAGTATGATGCTTCCATCAAGTGCCGTAAGTGAAGAGTCCTATTCAACCCGAGGCAGAGTCTAAGTTTGAGTTCATTGGAGAATCAAAGAAGAGAACCCGGAAATTCTTATCGGCCATGAAAGCTCAGAAAATGTTAGCTGATGGATGTGTTGGGTTTCTAGCTCATGTGGTTAATACCCAGCAAGAAAGAGACCAAAAGCTAGAGGAAGTTAGAGTCATATGTGACTACCCAGAAGTGTTTCCGGATGAGTTGCCAGACTTAGCTCCGGATAGGAAAATTGAATTTGAGATTGAACTCATCCCTGGTACCCATCCAATCTCAAAGGCACCCTACCGTATGGCTCCGATAGAATTGAAAGAGCTTCAGGGACAACTACAGGAGCTACTCGACAAGGGTTTTATTCGCCCTAGACAATCACCATAGGGAGCTCCGGTGTTGTTTGTAAAGAAGAAGGATGGGTCCATGCGAATGTGTGTGGACTACCGAGCGCTGAACAAAGTAACAATTAAGAATAGGTATCCTCTACCTAGAATTGATGATCTATTTGATCAGTTAAAGGAAGCCACAATCTTTTCCAAGATAGACTTACGGTCCGGATATCATCAAGTGAAAGTGAAAGCGGATGATGTACCAAAGATGACATTCCGAACGAGGTATGGGCACTACGAGTTTGTAGTTATGCCTTTTGGAGTGACGAACACTCTTGCTACATTTATGGATCTGATGAACAGAGTGTTCAAAGCATATTTGGATAAGTTTGTAATCGTCTTCATAGATGATATCATTATATACTCCAGAACCCAGGAAGAACATGTTGAACAGCTGAGGACAGTATTACAGATTCTTCAGTAGAGCCAGTTATATGCAAAGTTCTCCAAGTGCGAGTTTTGGCTCGATCAAGTGTCCTTCTTAGGTCACATTATTTCCAAAGATGAGGTTATGGTGGACCCGACAAAAATAAAAGCTGTGAGTAACTGGAATAGACCTAAGAATACCAGTGAAATCAGGAGTTTCCTTGGGTTAGCAGGCTACTACAGGAAATTTGTAGAGAACTTCTCAAGGATCGCTTCCCCATTGACAGTACTTACCAGAAAGAGCAGAAAATTTGAGTGGACAGAGGATTGTGAGAAGAGTTTCACTGAACTGAAAATGAGACTGACCAGTGCTCCAATCTTAACTCTTCCAGAAAATAGCGAAAGCTTCGATATTTACAGTAATGTAAAATACCGGAAAAATGATGATTTTTAATAAGGGGATTTTCCGGAATTTTTGGACATTTTTCGGGAATTTTTCGGAGCTCGTACGGACGAGTTGACGGGGATAAGAACGGGGTCCGGAAAAGCTTGTTTAGGCTACCCAGTTTTAATAAGGAAAAATTTTATTTTTTCTTTTCCTTTTTCCTTTTTCTTTTTCTTTTTAATTTCTTTAAAACCTTCGTTTCTTCCCCCTCCTCACACCCGAGCTCGACGCCGTCTCCCTTCTTCCTCCTTGCCCTAACCGCCGGCGGCGGTTACTTCTCCCGAGCCTCTTCTCTTCTTCTCCGGCCCTGCCCAAGCGCCGGCGAGCGCAAGCCATTGCCGGCGATCCATCCTCTGCCCTAGCCTTGCCGTGGAGTTCCTAGCGCCGTCGCCGCAAATCACCGCCGCCCGACCGCCTGCCCTAGCCCTGGCTGACCCGCGGTTCCTTCTCTTCTTCGGTTTTCTCCGCACGGCAGAGCACCCCGACCAAGCACCATCTCATCTAATCAGAAACCGTGCCCTAATCTCCGACTTCTTCATCGGTTTCGCACCTCAACGCCGCTGTCTCTGCCCAAACCTCCAGCTGTGTGCCCTAGTCGATCTTGGAGGTAAGTTGTTGGAGTTAGGTTTGTTTGGCAGTAGTCTTCACTCTGTTCTTGATCCTCTTGATGTGGATCAAGATCACGAGATTTGAGAGGAAGCAGTGAGTGGTATTCTTTCTTTGGAGTTCAACGATTCACTAATTTTAGATGATTGGTTGTCTGGTTAATCAGTGAATCCCCTCTCCTTGAATTCTGACAGTGAAGTTTCCAGCAGGGGGTCTTGTTGTGGAGTATTTTTAGTCCAGCAGCCATCCTGTGTCCTGCAGCCACGATCCTTGTTGTTGATCAACAAGAGGCAGTGAATTGAGGTGAGGTGTAGAAAATGGATTTCGTAATTAGTTGTACATGTGTAATAAAATTAGGTTTATATTATGTGTTATTTAGGGTTTGCCCTGTTTTTAGTGTTAAAGATTTTTATTTAGCTATTTCATTTGGATATTAGCTAAATAAAAATGTATATACATTGGTGATATAGGATTTTGACGCGAGACGAGTATCTCGGAGTCGGAATTGGACCACTTTATTGGAGGCGGGTACTTTGACTTATGTCTTTTGATATGCATGATAATATGTTTAACATATAACAATAATTGTGTTATCTGTTTGTTTCGGTTGGTCGCTACATGATTAGTTACATGTTTGTTTGTTTATTTATGCTGCACTGCATGATATCTACCTGATCACATATGCTTTAGGTAGTGAACCAACCACATGCTATGATATGTTCTGGATCTAGGGTTTATTTGATACCCTATTTGATTGGTGTACCTTCTATTTGATACTTCTTCCAGTGGTACACACTTGTATCTAGTTATATGGACTATGCCATGTTTTTAGTGTCATGCATTATGATTGCATGCTGTGCGATTGTCGGCTCCACTTTGGTTGAGCCCATCGCCAGTTACATGTACTGCACACACCACCCATGGATTAGTTGTATATCTGGCTGGAGTGTGGCGGTTCTGCTGTTTGGCTCCGTTGGTCTGAGGACTCAGCGTGGTAGCCGGCAGTCAGTTCCGCTCTGTTTGGCTCCGTTGGCATTTAGTGTAGCGGCGTAGTAGCCGGCAGATGGTGGACTTTGTTTGGCTCCGTTGGTCAGATGACTCAGCGTGGTAGCCGGCAGAGATATCCTCCCCGTCATTGTGTACCGGGAGATGAGAGCATTGAGCTCCCCCATTTATGATTTGGGGCCAGAGGACAGGAGTACTCCGACAGCATTCCGTCCACTCAGTCACTGTCAGGAGCAGTGATGTCCGAGTGCACGGTCACCATATGCATTTATTGCATTTTATTGTTGTGATTGCTGCACTTATATGCTGCATTTGTATGGATGCATTTGATTGACATGCATACAGGATTATGATTTCTTCGGTCTGACGTCCTGTTACCTTTGTACCTTGATCCCGGTTAGTACAGTTATCTCCTGATTTCGTTCCAGTTGCATTTATTCCTTCTCGTATTTCAGGAGACTGTACACATTATTAGTGTTGTCTGTTATTTGTTTTATTATGCATATCAGTTGTACCTGCTGAGTGTTGGACTCACCCCGCCTCCATTGTTGATATTTTCAGGTTGAGGCTGTCCGGAGCAGTTCCAGTTGCTGGCCCCCCATATGCACGTAGAGCCAGTTCTCTACTAGTTCGTTATTTGTTTTATTTTTAGACTTTTTCTATATCAGACTTTGTTTTAGTATTGTCTTTGGATTTTTCCTATGGATATTGTATGGAGTGATACCTTTTGATGGATTTTTGATATGATATTGGATTTCATTCTACTACGTGCCTGCCTGGACGGCAGAAGAGGTAAGTTCGTTGGATTTGAGCTTTACGAGTGTAGTGGAGTAGGGTGGATTTCGAGTCAGAGTCCTATTGTTATTGATTACTATTATTAACTGCGTGGTTGTGACAGCCAGAGGCTGAATATCTTTATAAACTGCGTGGTGTTTGTTTTTATTTTATTGTTATCATTCCAGCCGCCTGTGGCTGATGTATATGTGATATGTAGAAAGTTTCATATTGTCCGCCGTACAGGGGAGATGCTGCCGAAATTTCTTCGGACAGAGACTCCTCTGGGGCGTGACAGATGCTTCTAAAGTGGGGCTCGGAGCTGTACTGATGCAGAATGGCAAAGTCATTGCCTATGCCTCGAGACAACTCAAGAATTATGAAAAGAACTATCCTACTCATGACCTTGAGTTAGCAGCGGTAGTCTTCGCTATCAAGATTTGGAGACATTACTTATATGGAGCTCAGTGCAAGATTTACATAGATCACCAGAGTCTTAGGTATTTCTTTACTCAGAAAGACCTGAACATGAGACAGCGGAGATGGCTGGAGCTGGTCAAAGACTATGACTGTGAAATCCTCTACCATCTAGGGAAAGCGAACAAAGTGGCAGATGCACTAAGTAGGAAATCTTGTGCAACGTTATTGTCTATATCTGCTATATCCCATCCCCTACAGAAAGAAATAGTAAATTTTGGGCTTGAAATTATTACTGGGCAGCTCTCCACTTTGACACTAGTGCCAACCCTGCTTGACGATATATAGAAAGGGCAAGATGAAGATCCTAATATTCAGAAGATCAAGCAGGGAATACAGGAAGGAGAAAATGGGGGGTTTCGAGTATTAAACTATGGGATACTATATTATGGTGATCGCCTCTGTGTCCCTAACCAAGAAGCATGCTCCCGATGTAAACCAAGTGATTGAGTCACAGTCGGTACAAGTTCAAAAGGATCTCAGTTATGAAAGTCGACCTATACAGATAATAGATCGAGAAGTTAAGAAACTGAGGAACAAAGAGATACCATTAGTGAAAGTGTTGTGGCAAAGTCAACAGTATGAAGAGGCGACATGGGAACATGAGGATGATATAAGACAGAAATATCCACAATTGTTCTAAGTTCGAGGATGAACTTTTTATAAGGTATGGAAATTGTAACACCCGTAAATTTCCTTTCCTCCAAAAGAGCAAAATGAAATAGAAGAATAGGAAAAAAATAAAAATATATATATAAATGACCCGGGCTGAGATTTGAACCCTAGACCTTTGATTTAAGATTAGTTTAAGTAACCATTAGGTGGTGGTAAAGCATCACATTAGAAATAGGAAACTATTCATTATATGCAGATTATGTGAGAAGAGATGCTTCAACTTCCACTTAGTATAAAAAGAAAAAGGAAGAGACAAAAAAAACCTAACTCTTCATTTCCTTTCTCCCTCTCTAGCCGAATCTCCTCTTCCCCCTCTTGCAGTTTTTGGCCAAGAACCCTAGGGTTCCAAGTTTTAAAGCTTTTCAAGGGGAGAATCTAAGAGGAGGGTTTCTCTCAAGGAAGTAGTACGCGTGTGAGGGGCTATCCAGAGAGTAAGGCATACAAAAGAGGTCGTTCTCCCTAAACCCTAACGGTGTAAGAGTAAGAAATAGCAAGAGGATGTAAGTACTACTCACCTGCAGTATAAGTTATTTCAATGATGCATGTGGTGTTATGTTTTTATGCATGTAAGGAAGATACATGTTGGGTTATGTTTAATGCATGGTAAGGAAGGTACAAGTTATGATATGTAGGATACCCTCTGAAGTTTTGGGACTAAGAGCATGTTTAGAGTATCTTGAATTGCTTCCCATTTAGTTTTGGGGCTAAGAAGCGTATTCAAGTGCCCTAAAGTACTTCCCTATAAGTGTGAGGGGATTAAGCGCACATAAGGTGTTTGTTTAAATGACAAATAAGTGAAAGTACAAGAAAGCGATATTTAAAGGAAAGCGTTTTACTTTAAAATGGCATGTACTGGACACAAGGTCCATGGGTGGGCTCCTAGATCACCCCTAGGCCCTAGATCACCTAGTAGTACCTTAATAGGTTCGGGATTAGCTACCTCAGATCTTATTAAGGATGCGCGTAAAGTGGTACAATGCCGGGCCCAAGTAAATTTATTATTATTTTCACTAGTTATGTAATACAAAGTTTTCAAACTTCGTTGTTTGTTTTAGTGGAAGTTTTCCTAAGGTTGAGAACCTGAGTTATAAAGTGAAGCATTGATGAATTCTATAATATACCAAGATTCCTGTTTTCATTACATTACTAGAATGTTTTTAAGTTGATGTTTTGCATGATAAACCTGTTTAAAAATACATGTCATGCATATATTTTCGAATTATGCATTTTAGCGTGAATTACAGTCAAGTGCATGTTTGTGTTTTCCCCAAGCAGTTTGAAAAGCATATTTCCATTGTTTGTGTTTTCCCCAAGCAGGTTTGGAAAAGTATGTTTCCCTTTTAATGCTTATTTTGTGAGTAGATGGTACTTACTAAGCATTCGCTTATAGATTTGTATTTCCTTATACTGCAGATAAAGGAAAAGGAAAGCTCGAGTAGGAGGAGGCAGCAAGAGTAGTGTTTTGTGTGTGTGTGTGTGACGGAACAGTGGAAGGAGATCAGGAACTTGTTATTGTATGGAACATGTCGGAACTTGGTGTTAAAGTACTTTTTTCTTTTCACTCTACATGAAATACTATCACTAATTGCCTAGGATGAAGTTGTTAGTTTGATAGTATAAGAGAAGGGAGCTCTAGGGTCTCCCCAAAGGGGAGAACCAACCCTTTTGTGGAGTAGGGTGTGACCTCCACACGACCCGTGCCATGGCCGTGTGGATTCACACGACCCCCTATTTCTTGCTCTCGGCCAAGGTGACACGGCCGTGCACCTCTTCCTCTCGGCCAAGGGGACACGGTCGTGTGGATTCACACGGCCGTGCACCTCTTTATCTCGGCCAAGGGGACACAACCATGTGGATTCACACGGCTGTGCACCTCTGCCTCTCGGCCAAGGGGACACAGCCGTGTGGATTCACACGGTCGTGCACCTCTTTCTCTCGGCCAAGGGGACACGATCGTGTGAATTCACATGGTCGTGCACCTCTTTCTCTCGACCAAGGGGACACGACCGTGTGAATTCACACGGCCGTGTAGCTCTGCTTGGCTCCAGGTCATGTCCTATCAGTCGAAACAAGTTAGAGTAGATCTATGGTCTGGGCAGTACATAATGTGTAAGAATGCCAAAAATTTAGATATGGAAAGGGTAATGTCTGTCCTGATAGGTAAGGGTGTGAAGGGCGGGCGTTACACTAGAGATGCATGAAAATAAGAAAAGTCAAATCTAGAATCACCCGTATCATAGGCAAAAGAGTGCCTAGCCGGTTCTGGATATCCGGAAGGCTGCGGGTGTCCAGATGACGAGGACTCAAGGTGAGGCTCAGTGTCTCTGGATATGGAAGGAACATTCTCAGGATCCATATAAGTGATTACCCAATTAGCAGGGTTGCAAATAGAGGTCCTCTCGGGATAAGGAAGGGGTAATGGAAAAGCATTCTTCCTCGGAAAAGCAAAACCATTCTCATTCCGACAAATCATTTTCATAGCAAGACATGTATCAATATCGATCATGTCATTTCCATGAATGACCTCCAACCTATCTAGATTAAGATTTAAACTTATAACTATTTGAGTAATCATACCACCAAAAATAATCGATCTCGAGGATGCCTTCCCAGCTCTTACCAAAGTTTGCAAAAAATGAAAACCGGAATCCAAGTCAACCTTATGTAACATAGCCCATATAGCATAAAGATCCACTTTCTTAATGACTCCATCGCTTTCCCCTCTACCAAAAATAGTTTTACTGATTACACGATGTAAATGCATAAAAATGGGGTTTTGCATATAAGAAGCTTTAGCTCTAGAGGGCTCATAAGGTTGATACAATCCAGTGATCAAATTCCAAAATTGATTCCAGTTGAATCTCGAATCGAACCTGCGAGAGCTACCGGTAGACAATCCAAAATAATTATTGAAATCACTAAATGCCCATTGAAATTCCTGATTCATTAATCTAAAAGTTATTTTGCCAATATAATTATCTTCATTGGCAAAGTGAACATCTAGTGAACTCAAAAACTTCAGTATAATACGAGGATATGTAGGTAGATGTGTGTACATGATATCATTCTAATCAAGATACCCAATTATCCAATCTATATCATCCCTGATTCCTAACATATCTAAAATAGTTGGGTCCATGTAATGCGTGCACACAATCTTTCTATTGACAAGAATTTCAAATCTAGATTTATGATATTCATTTCTAAAAATAATATTGAATTCATTGTAGTTACCTTCGTCGCGTGCTATCCTCTTTCCTTTGCCCTTTGTTGGCTGCTTTCCTTTTTCCTTTGTTGGCTCCTTTCCTCCACTTGATCCACCGCTTCCCTTGCAAAGTTTCTTCAAAATATTAGACATATTGTTAAGCTTAGGTGGGGAAAGGTGTTGTTTTGTTGGAGAAGTAAGATCTTGTAAGAATAGATCTAAAAAAAAAAACAAGATTCTTGGAACAAGGAGTTGTAGATTTTGGAGATAAGAGAGGAGAAAAGAGTTGTTAAGATCTAAATCTCGATAAGTTTATGGAGACAAATGAGTTTAAGATCTAGATCTGAGAAGATTAGAGGAAAGGTTGAAGAAGAGAAGAGTTTGCGATAGAGAGGTGACTTGAGGGTATGGGGGTGTATGGCCGACACGGTCTAGGTATGGTCATGTCTTCTAGACACAGCCAAGGCAAATCACTCCACATGGGTTGTGTAGATCTACACGGTCCTAACCTTCTCCTTCTCGGGTTAGTCTGCACGACCATGCTGATTTACACGGCCACAGCAATCTTCCTCTCGATCTTGTTCACACGGCCATGTTTGGGACACGACCTTGTCCTTCTTCTTCTCAGGTAATTCTGCACAGCTGTGCTGAATGGCACGGGCAGAGCAGATTCCTTCTCTGGATTTTTACACGGCTGTGTGTATTACACGGCCAGGCACATCTCCTCCTCTGGAATCATCATACGACCGTGTGTGGAACATGTCCGAACAGTTCTTCTTCTCGGGTAGGATTACACGGCCCGTGCAAGTCACATGACCATGTACCTATTCTTCTCTGTAAACTTTACACGGTCGTGTCAGACACACGATCGATCTCTGTTTTGCTCAATATTGGATAATTTTACTCCTTCCTGACTTCTCCAATGCTTCCATGCCCATGAAGTTGTCATGGCCAGCTCATGGAAGAAAAATTACAACCTGAAAACAAAAATATCAAAAATTTAAAAGTGCTAACTAATGAAAAGAAAACCTAAACTGAAAAATACTAAGGAACTCCTGGGTTATCTCCCAAGAAGCGCTTGTTTAAGGTCATTAGCTCGACTGATCTCCTTAGTCCTTTTCTCTTTTTCTTGCCCTAGGAGGGTAGATATATTTTTCATTCTTATCAGGAGGCCTCCTCCCAATATCACTTGTCGGATCATGTTCTTCATCTGGTGGCCTCCCATGAGGATGGAAGTTCCAATCCTCTAGTTTCTAAGTGTCAACATCACTGCAAACACTCACCAAGAAAGAAGAGACATGGTTAGAAGAATTTGATAAATCATATTCCAACCTTTCCTTACCGATTACCAATGAAAGCTTATGGTTGTTAACATCAATGATTGCTCCAGCTGTAGCAAGGAAGGGTCTTCCTAATATGATGGAAATTTTTGGATCTTCAACCATGTCAAGTACCACAAAATCTGTGGGAATTATATTCCCACCAACCTCTACTGGCACATCTTCAATAATGCCCATAGGATATCTGCAAGAATGGTCAGCTAATTGTAGTGCCATGGTAGTAAGTTTAAAGTTTTTGAGACCTAATTTACTACAGATTGAATATGGAATGAGGCTAACACTTGCCCCCAAATCACAAAAAACTTTTTCTATAAATTTAGATCCTATATTGCAAGGAATATAAAAGCTTCCTGGATCTTTAAACTTTGGGGAAATGTTCTTTTCAAACAAATCCCTACATTCCTCAGTGAGTGCTATGATCTCAATATCTCCTCTTCTTCTTTTGTTTGACATACTGTCCTTTAGAAATTTGGCAAATTTTTGCATTTGTATGATTGCATCAATTAGAGGAACTTTGACACAAATTTCTTTAACTTTTTCCAAAAATCTGCCAAACTCTTCATCCTTCTTTAACATATCTAGACTACTTGACTTTGAGGGTTAGGTGGAAGAGTCTCTTCAACCTTAATGGTACTCTCCTCTTTATCTTGAATCTTATTTGGTTCACGTGCTGGAGGAGAGAGCTCTTCTTCAGTTTTCATCCCTTGTAGAGCAGTCACTTGAGGATCACCCAAGGTCCATTCGCTCTTAAGCTCAATTCTATTGCAGTGCTCTATTGGATTAATATAAAGTTTTCCAGGAAATTATCCTGGTGCTCTTGAAGATGATAAAGCTAATTGGGCAATTTGGCTATCTTGAATCTTTTGATGCTTGTCGAAATTATCCATCCTCTAAGTTAGCTTCAAAATATCTTGCTTCATTTCATTTTGATTAGAGATAATTTCCTCAAGTATCTTCTCAATTTTAGAAAATTGAAAGCCCTGAGAAGATTGTTGTTGTTGTTGAAAATTTTGTTGCCCGGATTGGAAATTTGGTTTACCTCCCATGGATGGTTCTTGTTCTTGATTATTTCTGTAGAAAAAATTTGGATGATTCTTCCACCCAGGGTTATATGTGTTGGAATAGGGATTGTTCTGTCTCTGATTAAAACCCATGATAGTATCACATTGCTCTAATTGATTTATTTATGCAGATATAGCTCCTAAAGGACATGAGTTTGGAGAATGTTCAGAACTTCCACAAGTTTCACAAGCACATATTAAGGCATTTACCGTGCTAGAATTTGTTCCCATATTCTCTAGCTTTTTAGTAAGAGCATCCAACTTTGAAGTCATTAAGTTAACTACATCTACATCAAATTTTCCTGATGCTTTTGTTGGGTTTGTATAAGAATAACCTCCACTTCTTTCAGTTGCCCATTGATGATGATTCTGTGCTACACTTTCAATGATTTCTTCGGCCTCATCTAAACTCTTGTTAATAAGTGCCCCTCCAGCTGTAGAATCAAGGGACACCTTAGTATGATAATTGATGCCATTATAAAATGTGTGTAACACCAACCATTTTTCCAATCCATGATGTGGGCATTGTCTAAGCATACTATTGTATCTATCCCATGCTTCAAATAAAGATTTCGAATCTGATTGTCTAAAGCTTGTAATAAGATTTCTCATATGAGCAGTCTTACTTGGAGGATAGAATTTGTCTAAGAATTGTTGCTCACATTGTTCCCAAGTGGTAATGCTATTAGGAGGTAAAGAATTCAGCCATTGTTTAGCTCTATCTCATAAAGAAAACCCAAACAGTAATAGTCTCACTGCTTCTGAAGGAACACTATTCATTTTTATGGTATCACATATTTCATAAAGACTTCCAAATGCTGATTAGGATCTTCATGCGGTCCACCTCTAAACTGATTTTGCTGAACCATATTGATTATTGCAGGCTTAATCTCAAAATTATTTGCTTCAACAGAGGGTCTTGTAATACTTGAACGGAACCCTCTGGCATAAGGTGCTGCATAATCCTTAAGTGGTCTATTCGCCATATTTGAATGTTTTTGTTCTTCTTGATGTCTATGTAAGATTTTCCTTCTATGAAATGTTCTATTAGTTTCGGGATCAAGAGGAAGTAATTCTCCATGTGAGGATCAAGGACATCATCAACGGGCTCCACCTAATTGTCCACCAATTAGAGAACAAAGATATTATAAGGTATGCCCTAAACTCATTTCCTCGAAATGTATTATAGACATCTATTATGGACACCTATAAAATTTCCTGGAATTTTTCAAAATTAAAACTAGATGAATTATTCTATGAACTAGAATTACATGAGCAAACTAACTCCAAATAGATTGAGAAAGATATTACTTTCTTTGTAGGATCCTCAAAAGAAATAAAATCTAGAACCAAACTTGAACTAGAAATTGAATTTGCCTCAGATGATGAAGAACACCTAGTGAATTTGGTAAGAAAAATATTCACGGGGAGAAAAATGAACTTCACCAAAAAGGATTTGCAGAACATGGTAAGGTCTATGTAACAACCCAAATTTCCTCATTCCGAATCCTAATAGTAATTAAAAATATTTAGAAATACTTTATAAATATTCTAGAGATTTTTAGAAATTTTTAGAGTATTTTTATGTAATTTTTGGAGTTCGTTTGGTATTTTTACCAAAAGAAACAAGTTACAAAAATAAAGAGGTTGAGCCGAGGTTCGAACCGGAGACCTCCAGTTAAGCAAAGCCATAAGTTGTCTCGGATGAGCAGGAACCTAGCAGGGTCGTGCTGATTAAATATATAGAGAAATAAACTTAAGCAGTAATAGAAAACAAAAAATATTAAGTATAAAAGAGTTTCGGCCGAGATTCGAACCCGCGACCTCCGACTCGGTCCAAGACTTAAGTGAAGCGCGATGGCCAAGCGCCCAAGTGGGCGGTGCTGAGCAAATATCGGGCGAAATTAATTTAAGCAGTGGTATGGAACAAAAATACCTAGTTATAAAGAGAGAACTTAGGTATTTGCGGTGACCTAATTTCTTTCCCTTCTCCTCTTCGGCATGCGACGGCTGTGCTCGGGTGGAAAGCAAGGAAAGTTAGGGCTCATCTCCAGTGGCCGTCCAAGGGTCCAATCCGAAGGGTTTCTTCACTATCACGATCTCCTCATCGGAGAGAGTTCGTGGGCACGAGGAGGAGTCGGAATCTTGAGCTAGCTGAAACCCTAGGAGCCTTCTTCTTCGGTAGCGAGTCCAAGAACGCAAGGTAAGTTGCTTCTCACCTGCGGTAGGAGTGGTTTCAGATCTTTTTCTCCTTGAATTCGAAGCATGTTGTAAGATTTTTTTAGTTTTGAAATTTCTGCTGTGAGTTTCAAAGGAAGAACATGAAAAGGATAAGTATGTGGAGTATTTTTCTTCTTTTAGTTTTATGTCGTGGCACTGAACAGGAGAAATTATTTGTGGTTTTAGTTTGTATGGAAGCTAGGGATTTTCGATTTTTCTTTTGTTGCCGTGGCACATAGCATGAAGAAGAAATGATGTTTTAGTTTTCAGTAGTAAATCTTTGTAGCATTGAGCATGAAGAATTGATACTTTCTCTTTAGTTCCTAGTAGCAAATTCTTCCTCTAGTTGCATTTTGTATAACTGCTATATACATTTGATGATATGCATGTGTACAGATTTAATGTATTTTTTTTAGCGTGAAGTATTGATATGCATGTGTACAGAATTGAGCATGAGGAATTGATTTGCATTTTGGTTCGGTTTGGTTATGCTTCCTTGCTACATTCATTCAAGTGTACAGATTTAAATCTTTTTATTCTAACATGTGGTTTAGATATGCTTCCTTGTTACCACTCATTCTAGGATCCAGGTTTGAGTTCCTTTATTCTAGCATGAGGTTTAGATATGCTTTCTTGTTACATTCATTCTAGGATACAGATTTGAGTTTCTTTATTCTAGCATGAGGTTTAGATATGCTTCCTTGCTACCATTCAAATAAGCATACAGATTTAAGTTCCTTGTTATCTCAATATGCATGAACGATTTTATTTATAAGCATGCAGTGTTTGATATCTCAGTTGTAGACTTCAGTTTTATATTTTTGTATCTGGAGTCAATTGTTGTAAGAATAGCTTCTTATCTTGCTCCGGATTTTTGTACATATACCTTTATGAGTAATTATAAGTAAATGAAGACTAAGGTCTTAATTTTGTTCCCAAATTCCAGCATTTGAGGATCAGCAGTACGTCTAGTGCTTGAAGAAATGCCGAGGCATTATATACTAGAAGTACTAAAAGATAAAAGTTATTTTATTTGAAAAGGCTAGTACCCGACTTCTGAGGTTGTCGTTAAACAAATCCAGGTGACCAATTCCGAGGTCTTGGCCCTGGTAAGACCAAGGTCTTTACCCTCGTAGGACTGGTGGCTCGCTACCTCAGTCCCTATTAGGAAGCGCTTTGGTACAACGCCCGAGCCCAAGAAAGAATTGATTATTATTTTGAAGTATTAAAGTATAAGATTTTAAACAAATGAAATAAGCTTCACATAAGTTTAAAATTCAGCAAGTTTAGTTTTCTTATATGTTGACATGTTGTTTAGATTTGCTTACATGTTTAGTATTTCAGTATGCTATGTTTCTTTTGCTATTAGATGAGCATAAGTAGTATTTCTTTCTGAGCATTCAGTTTTAGATTTCTTCCAGTTACATGCATATTCGAGTTTTGTGAGTTAGATAGCGCTTACTAAGCAATTTTGCTTATAGTTGCATTTTCCTCTTACTGCAGATAAAGGAAAGGAAAAGTTTTAGCGAAGGAAGGCGATAAGGAGGTGCGGATGGATGTGTGATGCCTGGACTATAGAAGTCTTGGGACCTAGTTTAAAAATTTATTAAGATAGCAATTTATTCATGCTGATGATTTTATTATCAGAGTGACTTTATGTATTTTAGAGTTCTTTCTTTTAATTGCTATGTATAATAATTCCATTGTTTGAATTGTAGTATTATTGCATGCATGTTCTGATTATTAGATATGTTTTTAGCATGTATACACAGATTGATATGTTTTAGTTGTTATATATGCTGGAGTAGAATGTAGAGATAAGCTATTCATGTTTCCGCTGTCACTAATTGCATGTTTAGAGAGTTTTATGTATTGATAATTACATGTGAACAACTCTAATTAAGTATAGTTAGTAGTCCAGTAGCGCTCCACCCTCACAGACTAGTAGGGAGGAGGGTGGGGTGTTACAAGTTGGTATCAGAGCAGTTCCTATTCTCCAGCATCACACATCAACACCAGCTTTACCGTCTTCAAGTAAGAATTTATTTATACTTTCTTTTATACTTTTCCTTTATTATTTATGTGCAGATTTCTTTTGTGTTCTATGCACGATTGTGTGTTACCTAGTTAGTTTCACTTATAGATGCATATGGAAAAATACCCTATCAGTATTTTGAATTTAAGAAAAGTATAAGAAAGAAAAAGAAAAGAAAGAAAAAGGTCAAGACCTTAAGTAGATCCCAAAGTCAAGACTTTAGAGATTTTGGCACACAAGGTGTTTGTTAAAATGCCAAGTCATTTAAAGAAGAAGTAATTAAGATATTTTACTTTTAAAGGCCAGAAATAGCACTTAACATGAGTAGTGGAACTCATCGACCACAGACTGGCGAAGAGCTGGTCAGCAGAGCATTAGTCACTGAGCACTATCTGAATAGCATCAAGGCACAACAAACGCAGTTCAAGCCAGTCAAGACAGAGGACAAGACAGCAGGGAGTCAGAAACCCCAGACAAGTAAGCAGCACTGGAAGGGCAAAGATAACAAGAGGAAGCGATGGAGTACAGGAGGTAGCCAAAAGGGAGGTCCAGCAGACAAACAGGCCAAGTTCCCTCCCTGTCCCAAATGTGGGAGACTACATCCAGGAGCCTGTCCTGTGGGTATGACTGGATGTTATTCGTGCAGTCAAGAAGGACATCTGGCTAAAGCGTGCCCTAACAAGTTTAAGGCACCTCAACAACAGGCAGAGCCATACGGGAGCAGGCCTCAGTTACACTACATGCCTATAACTCTGGATGGACCTCATCTTAGTCAAGGGAGGTTGGAAGCCCCACCAGTTCCAGCCAGTGCCAGAGTATTCTCCCTCACTAAAAAGGAAGTTGCTAGTGTCTCCACGGTCGTAACAGGTCAAGTAGTTATCTTTTAGCATTTAGCTACGGTACTGTTTGATACCAGGGCGACCCATTCTTTTATATCAGTACCCTTTGCCAAAGAGCTTTGGGTACCTACAGAGAGCATGAACTCCAAGTTCTTAACAACTCTACCTTCTGGGGAAGTCGTGGAGTCCAACCAGTGATCCGGGCTGTACTAGTCAGAATTTCAGACCGAGAGCTATATGTCGATCTAGTAGTCCTTACGATACAAGATTTCGATGTCATTCTGGGCATAGATTTTAGAGCGCTGAACAAAGTAACAGTTAAGGACAAGTACCCTCTTTCCGGAATAGATGATCTATTTGATCAGCTAAAGAGGGGCAATAGTGTTCTCTAAAATAGACCTGCGCTCTGGGTACCATCAGTTGAAAGTGAAAGGAAGTGATATACCTAGAACAGTTTCTAGGACTAGATATGGACACTACAAATTTGTAGTCATGCCATTTGGTGTGACTAATGTACCTGCGACCTCCAAGGACTTTATAACAATTCTTCCAAGGACCACTAATGAGCACGATGCGATATGAGTGATAGTGGATCGAGAAGTTAAGAGACTAAGGAACAAAGAAGTACCACTAGTGGAGGTCATTTGACATCAAAAGTGCGAGAAAACTACTTGGGAGCGTAAGGACAGTATGAGACAGAGATATCCGGAGTTATTCTAAGTTCGAGGATGAATTTTTTATAAGGTGTGAGGAATTGTAACAACCCAAATTTCCTCATTTCGAGTCCTAATAGTAATTACAAATATTTAGACATGCTTTAGAAATATTCTAGAGATTTTTAGAAATTTTTAGAGTATTTTTATGTAATTTTTGGAGTTCGTTTGGTATTTTTACCAAAAGAAACAAGATGCAAAAATAAAGAGGTTGAGCCGAGGTTCGAACCGGAGACCTCCAATTAAGCAAAACCTTAAGTTGTCTCCGATGACCAGGAACCTAGTAGGGCCATGCTGATTAAATATATAGAGAAATAAACTTAAGCAGTAATAGAAAACAGAAAATATTAAGTATAAAAGAGTTTCGGCCGAGATTCGAACCCGCGACCTCCGACCCGGTCCAAGATGTAACGACCCAATTTTCCTCATTAGGAGTTTTAAAAGTTCTTAAAAATATTTAGAAATGCTATAGAAATATTCTAGAGATTTTTAGAAATTTTTAGAGTATTTTTATGAAATTTTTGGAGTTCGTTTGGTATTTTTACCAAGAGAAAGAAGTTTAAAAAAAAATAATAATATATATTGAAGCCGGGTTTTGAACCCAAGATCACGGGCCTGAACCCAAGTCTTAACGAACTCAGCCCAACCATCTGGTCTACGGGTATTTTGTTAATTATATATGGAGCGATATATATTTAAGTAGTAGTTAGGAACAGTAAAATAATAGGAAATAAAATGGTTGCAGCTGGGATTTGAACCCACGAGTTGGGCTTTAAGCAGAACGCAGCCCACCAAGTGAACCAGCCATCAGTTTTGTTTAGAAAAGGTAAGAAAATTTATTTAACAAGTTAACAGAATATGGAGATTATAAAAGAGGAGAACTTAGGGCTTGATTGATTACCCGTGACCTAACCTTTTCCCCCCCTCCTCCTCCCTTCTGCGCGCGACAGCGTTTCGGCTTGAGCGAAGGCGAAGCCGACGAAGCTAGGGCTTCGATCCGGTGGTCGGCCAAGGTTCCCCGAGGAGTTCCTCCATCTCCTTAAGCTCTTCTCGACGAGGAGGAGTCGGGAGCACGAAGAAGAGTCGGGATTTCGAGCTCGCCGAAAGCCCTAGAAGCCTCCTTCTCGGTTGTAAGTCAAGGAAACAAAGGTAAGTTGCTACTCACCTATAGTAGGATAGCTCTGAAGTATATTCCGTACTCCTCTCCTTGTTTCCAAAGTTTAGAGTAGCTATGGAGTTGTTTTTTGTTTCTTGTTAGATTCTGGTTTTTCCGAAGAATGAGGTATAGAACGGAGCTTTGAGGTTTTATGCTATGACCATTAATTCCGAACCTGCTAGGTTGAATATGAGATCACCGAATTTGCTGTGGCACTGATCATCTTTGAGTTGCCTGCATTATGCTTGATGATAAAGTTAAATACTTGAAGTCTAAAAAGCAAGATGTCGATGGAGCTTGTATATTCCTTCTTTGTATGTGGGATAATTCCTTTAAGATGCATGTAGTTCACAAAAAAAAAAAGAAATTGGCCTTCTTTCTTAGTTTATAACTGCAGTAATGGCCATATTAGGAGCACATGTAACAAGTCTATAGATCAAGCAAAATCTGATGGTAAATGTATGTACTATAACAAAAAAGGAAACATGATAGATAGAGTTTCTAGTTTTTCCTTTGTTGTTTGAACTTACCTTGCTGAGCATGTTTTGTTTTCATTTACCCTTAGTTGATCATGTGCGGATTTCATTAAGTTATAATGTAGAATTTTATTAAGCATTTTTATTGAGCTTAAGTGCAGATTTTTATAAGTATAGTATGCAATGTTTCAATTATTTTTAGTTCTTTTTAGTATGAGATAGTTCTATGCTTTTAGGTTGCTTGTGACCTTAAACAGATTCAGTTTTGTTGGTTTAGCTTTGGAATAGCTAGAGATTTTTGAGTAGCATGCATTCTTTGCTCTCTTTCTTTACCTCTGTTGTAGCAAGATTTAAGTTTTAATTCCAACAAGTTTTAGATTTAGTTTAAGCTTGTATGATATGCAGACTTTCGTAAGTATTGCTTTTAGATTTTAGATAAGCTTAGTATGTAGATTTGTTAAGCTTAGTATGCAAATTTTAGATAAGCTTAATATGTAGATTTTTGTTAAGCTTTGCATACAGATTTATGTTATGCTTTGTATACAGATTTTTGTTTAAGCATTTCAGTGTTAGAATTTGTTTAAACATTTCAGCTTTGTAAGAGACATTCTTTTATAAGAAAAGTATAAGAAAGATGAAGAAAAGTATAAGAAAGATAAAGAAAAGAAAGAAAAGGCCAAGGCTTTAAGTAGATCCCGAAGTCAAGACTTTAGGGATTTTGGCACACAAGGTGCTAAAGAAAATGCCGAGGCATTATATAGAAGTATTAAAAGATAACAAGTATTTTACTTTTATCAGTGGCACTGTGTTGGACTCTCTGTCCTTGGGCTGGGCTCCCATAGTCGTCCCTAGGTTTAGATAACCTAGTAGTAACGGCTCGGCCGACGGTCGACGACCATAGGGTCGCCAAATGGGCCGCCGAATGGGTCGGGTCGTTACAAAAGTAAAAGCACAGTCGCCGGGCCCAAGAAGAAGTTGATTATTATTTTGAAGTATTATAAGTATAAGTTTTTTTGAAAGTTTTACATAAGTATAAAGTATTAAAGAATAAGTCTTTAAACAAGTGGAATAAGATTCAGAAGGTGTTTAGAATTCAGTAAGTTTAGTTCTTTATTCTACCATGTTTATCTAGTGGATGAGTAGTTTTCATGTTTAACTATTAGATGAGTAGCATGATTAGTGATTAGAATTACATGAGTAGATTTCTTAGCTTTTCTTTGCTATTAGTTTGACATGAGCAGTTATGTTTATGCTTTATTTCTTTTTAGAGCATATAGTTTTTAGTTCTTTTCGTATACATGCACATTCGTGTTTTTGTGAGTTAGATAGCGCTTACTAAGCAAATTTTGCTTATAGACTACACTTCCTCTTACTGCAGATACAGGAAAGGAAAAGATATAAAAAGGAAGGCGACAAGGTGGCGCGGATGGTGTGTGATGCCAGGACAATGGAAGCCTTGGGACTTAGTTTAAGAATTTACTAAGATTGCCATTTATTAAGAATGTATTAGATGAGTCATTTAGTCTTCCGCTGTTAGTTAATTGTATGCTTTTATTTTGTTTCCGCTATTCATTACTTGCATGATTTGATTTCATTAAATTGCGTGGTGATGTTATTCCTTTTGTGTGTTTGATATGTGTTCCAGCCGCCTGTGGCTGTGTATATTATGTTATGTATGTCAGTTTAAGGTCATCGGTACAGGGGAGACTCTGCCGAAATTTTTCGGTAGGGTTTCCATGTGATTTTTAATCATACCGGTTAAGTAGAGTTAGTAGTTAAGTAACGGTCATCCTTAGAGAGTAGTAGTAGTAAGAAGGGTGGTCGTTACAGTTGGTATCAGAGCAGTTCCCATTCTCCAGCATCACACATCAGCACCATCTTTGTCGTCTTCAAGTAAGAAAGTATTTAAGTTTTCCTTTTATGCTTTCTTTATTATTTACAGTATGAAGTAATTGTTTATCTGCACTTTGGTAAGATAGAAGTTTTGTTTCTTTTATATTCATATATATAAGTATGTTTAGAAAGGATAGAGAAGATATCAAACCTTCAAAGGACCACTAATGGGTACGATGCAATATGAATAATAGAGGACCGAGAAGTTAAGAGACTAAAGAGCAAAGAGTACCATTAGTGAAAGTCAATTAGAACTAGAAGCACGAGGAAGTTACTTAGGAGCGTAAGGACAGTATAAGACAGAGATGTCCAGAATTATTCTAAGTTCGAGGACGAACTTTTTATAAGGTATGGGGGACTGTAACGACCCAATTTTCCTCATTAGGAGTTTTAAAAGTTCTTAAAAATATTTAGAAATGCTATAGAAATATTCTAGAGATTTTTTAGAAATTTTTAGAATATTTTTATGAAATTTTTTGAGTTCGTTTGGTATTTTTACCAAGAGGAAGAAGTTTAAAAAAAAATAATAATATATATGAGAGTAGTAGTAGTAAGAAGGGTGGTCGTTACAGTTGGTATCAGAGCAGTTCCCATTCTCCAGCATCACACATCAGCACCATCTTTGTCGTCTTCAAGTAAGAAAGTATTTAAGTTTTCCTTTTATGCTTTCTTTATTATTTACAGTATGAAGTAATTGTTTATCTGCACTTTGGTAAGATAGAAGTTTTGTTTCTCTTATATTCATATATATAAGTATGTTTAGAAAGGATAGAGAAGATATCAAACCTTCAAAGGACCACTAATGGGTACGATGCAATATGAATAATAGAGGACCGAGAAGTTAAGAGACTAAAGAGCAAAGAGTACCATTAGTGAAAGTCAATTAGAACTAGAAGCACGAGGAAGTTACTTAGGAGCGTAAGGACAGTATAAGACAGAGATGTCCAGAATTATTCTAAGTTCGAGGACGAACTTTTTATAAGGTATGGGGGACTGTAACGACCCAATTTTCCTCATTAGGAGTTTTAAAAGTTCTTAAAAATATTTAGAAATGCTATAGAAATATTCTAGAGATTTTTAGAAATTTTTAGAATATATTTATGAAATTTTTGGAGTTCGTTTGGTATTTTTACCAAGAGGAAGAAGTTTAAAAAAAAAAAATAATATATATTGAAGCCGGGTTTTGAACCCAAGATCACGGGCCCGAACCCAAGTCTTAACAAACTCAGCCCAACCATCTGGTCTACGGGTATTTTGTTAATTATATATGGAGCGATATATATTTAAGTAGTAGTTAGGAACAGTAAAATAATAGGAAATAAAATGGTTGCAGCTGGGATTTGAAGCCACGAGTTGGGCTTTAAGCAGAACGCAGCCCACCAAGTGAACCAGCCGTCAGTTTTGTTTAGAAAAGGTAAGAAAATTTATTTAACAAGTTAACAGAATATGGAGATTATAAAAGAGGAGAACTTAGGGCTTGATTGATTACCCGTGACCTAACCTTTTCCCCCCCTCCTCCTCCCTTCTGCGCGCGACAGCGTTTCGGCTTGAGCGAAGGCGAAGCCGACGAAGCTAGGGCTTCGATCCGGCGGTCGGCCAAGGTTCCCCGAGGAGTTCCTCCATCTCCTTAAGCTCTTCTCGACGAGGAGGAGTCGGGAGCACGAAGAAGAGTCGGGATTTCGAGCTCGCCGAAAGCCCTAGAAGCCTCCTTCTCGGTTGTAAGTCAAGGAAACAAAGGTAAGTTGCTACTCACCTGCAGTAGGATAGCTCCGAAGTATATTCCGTACTCCTCTCCTTGTTTCCGAAGTTTAGAGTAGCTATGGAGTTGTTTTTTGTTTCTTGTTAGATTCTGGTTTTTCCGAAGAATGAGGTATAGAACGGAGCTTTGAGGTTTTCTGCTATGACCATTAATTCCGAACCTGCTAGGTTGAATATGAGATCACCGAATTTGCTGTGGCACTGATCATCTTTGAGTTGCCTGCATTATGCTTGATGATAAAGTTAAATACTTGAAGTCTAAAAAGCAAGATGTCGATGGAGCTTGTATATTCCTTCTTTGTATGTGGGATAATTCCTTTAAGATGCATGTAGTTCACAAAAAAAAAAGAAATTGGCCTTCTTTCTTAGTTTATAACTGCAGTAATGGCCATATTAGGAGCACATGTAACAAGTCTATAGATCAAGCAAAATCTGATGGTAAATGTATGTACTATAACAAAAAAGGAAACATGATAGATAGAGTTTCTAGTTTTTCCTTTGTTGTTTGAACTTACCTTGCTGAGCATGTTTTGTTTTCATTTACCCTTAGTTGATCATGTGCGGATTTCATTAAGTTATAATGTAGAATTTTATTAAGCATTTTTATTGAGCTTAAGTGCAGATTTTTATAAGTATAGTATGCAATGTTTCAATTGTTTTTAGTTCTTTTTAGTATGAGATAGTTCTATGCTTTTAGGTTGCTTGTGACCTTAAACAGATTCAGTTTTGTTGGTTTAGCTTTGGAATAGCTAGAGATTTTTGAGTAGCATGCATTCTTTGCTCTCTTTCTTTACCTCTGTTGTAGCAAGATTTAAGTTTTAATTCCAACAAGTTTTAGATTTAGTTTAAGCTTGTATGATATGCAGACTTTCGTAAGTATTGCTTTTAGATTTTAGATAAGCTTAGTATGCAGATTTGTTAAGCTTAGTATGCAAATTTTAGATAAGCTTAATATGTAGATTTTTGTTAAGCTTTACATACAGATTTATGTTATGCTTTGTATACAGATTTTTGTTTAAGCATTTCAGTGTTAGAATTTGTTTAAACATTTCAGCTTTGTAAGAGACATTCTTTTATAAGAAAAGTATAAGAAAGATGAAGAAAAGTATAAGAAAGATAAAGAAAAGAAAGAAAAGGCCAAGGCTTTAAGTAGATCCCAAGTCAAGACTTTAGGATTTTGGCACACAAGGTGTTAAAGAAAAAGCCGAGGCATTATATAGAAGTATTAAAAGATAACAAGTATTTTACTTTTATCAGTGGCACTGTGTTGGACTCTCTGTCCTTGGGCTGGGCTCCCATAGTCGTCCCTAGGTTTAGATAACCTAGTAGTAACGGCTCGGCCGACGGTCGACGACCATAGGGTCGCCAAATGGGCCGCCGAATGGGTCGGGTCATTACAAAAGTAAAAGCACAGTCGCCGGGCCCAAGAAGAAGTTGATTATTATTTTGAAGTATTATAAGTATAAGTTTTTTTGAAAGTTTTACATAAGTATAAAGTATTAAAGAATAAGTCTTTAAACATGTGGAATAAGATTCAGAAGGTGTTTAGAATTCAGTAAGTTTAGTTCTTTATTCTACCATGTTTATCTAGTGGATGAGTAGTTTTCATGTTTACCTATTAGATGAGTAGCATGATTAGCGATTAGAATTACATGAGTAGATTTCTTAGCTTTTCTTTGCTATTAGTTTGACATGAGCAGTTATGTTTATGCTTTATTTCTTTTTAGAGCATATAGTTTTTAGTTCTTTTCGTATACATGCACATTCGTGTTTTTGTGAGTTAGATAGTGCTTACTAAGCAAATTTTGCTTATAGACTACACTTCCTCTTACTGCAGATACAGGAAAGGAAAAGATATAGAAAGGAAGGCGACAAGGTGGCGCGGATGGTGTGTGATGCCAGGACTATGGAAGTCTTGGGACTTAGTTTAAGAATTTACTAAGATTGCCATTTATTAAGAATGTATTAGATGAGCCATTTTGTCTTCCTCTGTTAGTTAATTGTATGTTTTTATTTTGTTTCCGCTATTCATTACTTGCATGATTTGATTTCATTAAACTGCGTGGTGATGTTATTCCTTTTGTGTGTTTGATATGTGTTCCAGCCGCCTGTGGCTATGTATATTATGTTATGTATGTCAGTTTAAGGTCACCGGTACAGGGGAGACTCTGCCGAAATTTTTTGGTAGGGTTTCCATGTGATTTTTAATCATACTGGTTAAGTAGAGTTAGTAGTTAAGTAACGGTCATCCTTAGAGAGTAGTAGTAGTAAGAAGGGTGGTCATTATACAAGACTTAAGCGAAGCGCGATGGCCAAGCGCCCAAGCGGGCGGTGCTGAGCAAATATCGGTCGAAATTAATTTAAGCAGTGGTATGGAACAGAAATACCTAGTTATAAAGAGAGAACTTAGGTTTTGCCGTGACCTAATTTCTTTCCCTTCTCCTCTTCAGCGTGCGACGATTGTGCTCGGGCGGAAAGCAAGGAAAGTTAGGGCTCGTCTCCGGTGGCCGGCCAAGGGTCCAATCCGAAGGGTTTCTTCACTATCACGATCTCCTCGTCGGAGAGAGTTCGTGGGCACGAGGAGGAGCCGGAATCTTGAGCTAGCCGAAACCCTAGGAGCCTTCTTCTTCGGTAGCGAGTCCAAGAACGCATGGTAAGTTGCTTCTCACCTGCGGTAGGAGTGGTTTCAGATCTTTTTCTCCTTGAATTCGAAGCATGTTGTAAGATTTTTTAGTTTTGAAATTTCTGTCGTGGGTTTCAAAGGAAGAACATGAAAAGGATAAGTATGTGGAGTATTTTGCTTCTTTTAGTTTTCTGCCGTGGCACTGAACAGGAGAAATTATTTGTGGTTTCGGTTTGTATGGAAGCTAGGGATTTTCGGTTTTTCTTTTGTTGCCGTGGCACATAGCATGAAGAAGAAATGATGTTTTAGTTTTCAGTAGTAAATCTTTGTAGCATTGAGCATGAAGAATTGATACTTTCTCTTTAGTTCCTAGTAGCAAATTCTTCCTCTAGTTGCATTTTGTATAACTGCTATATACATATGATGATATGCATGTGTACAGATTTAATGTATTTTTTTTAGCGTGAAGAATTGATATGCATGTGTACAGAATTGAGCATGAGGAATTGATTTGCATTTTGGTTCGGTTTGGTTATGCTTCCTTGCTACATTCATTCAAGTGTACAGATTTAAGTCTTTTTATTCTAACATGTGGTTTAGATATGCTTCCTTGTTACCACTCATTCTAGGATCCAGGTTTGAGTTCCTTTATTCTAGCATGAGGTTTAGATATGCTTTCTTGTTACATTCATTCTAGGATACAGATTTGAGTTTCTTTATTCTAGCTTGAGGTTTAGATATGCTTCCTTGCTACCATTCAAATAAGCATACAGATTTAAGTTCCTTGTTATCTCAATATGCATGAACGATTTTATTTATAAGCATGCAGTGTTTGATATCTTAGTTGTAGACTTCAGTTTTATATTTTTGTATCTGGAGTCAATTGTTGTAAGAATAGCTTCTTATCTTGCTCCGGATTTTTGTACATATACCTTTATGAGTAATTATAAGTAAATGAAGACCAAGGTCTTAATTTTGTTCCCAAATTCCAGCATTTGAGGATCAGCAGTACGTCTAGTGCTTGAAGAAATACCGAGGCATTATATACTAGAAGTACTAAAAGATAAAAGTTATTTTATTTGAAAAGGCTAGTACCTGACTTCCGAGGTTGTCGTTAAACAAATCCAGGTGACCAATTCCGAGGTCTTGGCCCTGGTAAGACCAAGGTCTTTACCCTCGTAGGACTGGTGACTCGCTACCTCAGTCCCTATTAGGGAGCGCGCTTTGGTACTACGCCTGGGCCCAAGAAAGAATTGATTATTATTTTGAAGTGTTAAAGTATAAGATTTAAAACAAGTGAAATAAACTTCACATAAGTTTAAAATTCAACAAGTTTAGTTTTCTTATATGTTGACATGTTGTTTAGATTTGCTTACATGTTTAGTATTTCAGTATGCTATGTTTCTTTTGCTATTAGATGAGCATGAGTAGTATTTCTTTCTGAGCATTCAGTTTTAGATTTCTTCCAGTTACATGCATATTTGAGTTTTGTGAGTTAGATAGCGCTTACTAAGCAATTTTGCTTATAGTTGCATTTTCCTCTTACTGCAGATAAAGGAAAGGAAAAGTTTTAACGAAGGAAGGCGACAAGGAGGTGCGGATGGATGTGTGATGCCTGGACTATAGAAGCCTTGGGACCTAGTTTAAAAATTTATTAAGATAGCAATTTATTCATGTTGATGATTTTATTATTAGAGTGACTTTATGTATTTTAGAGTTCTTTCTTTTAATTGCTATGTATAATAATTCCATTGTTTGAGTTGTAGTATTATTGCATGCATGTTCTAATTATTAGATATGTTTTTAGGATGTATACACAGATTGATATGTTTTAGTTGGTATATATGCTGGAGTAGAATGTAGAGATAAGCTATTCATGTTTCCGCTGTCACTAATTGCATGTTTAGAGTCCAGTATAGTTAGTAGTCCAGTAGCGCTCCACCCTCACAGACTAGTAAGGAGGAGGGTGGGGTGTTACAGTCTACCTCTAACAGCAAAGCCAATGTCACGTACTATAGTTGCAATAAAAAGGGGCACTACAAGCACGAGTGTCTAAACATCAAGGAAGACAAGCCAAAGAAATTCAAGAAGAAGAAGACCCTTAAAGCGACCTGGGATGAGTCATAAAGTCGGACAACAATGAACCAAAGTAGAACAACTACCTTGCACTCATGGTAACTGAATCGGAGTCAGAAAGCCAGTCAGATCAAGACAACAAATCAAAGTACGAGTCAAGCCATGAGTCTGTACTAGTTTCCAAATGTTCTGACAAGGTAAATTCTAACTTAACTGCTAAGTTTTTAAAAATTATTGCATGCATGAATAAGAAATTATCTTAATATGAAAAATAAAATGAAACAATCCTTAAAAAAAATCAACACCTTAGGGAACAACAAAACTCCAAAATTGAAAACACTAACTCAACTCAAGTCAAAAGACTTAAGGAAGAAAATTCTAAACTAAAAACTGAAATAACATTTAAAAGAACTATTATAAAAATTCACCACTAGATCCAAGTACCTAGATATGATATTTAGATCTCAATGAGTCATATACAACAAATTCAGACTTAGATACAATTCTAGCGCAATAAATAAAACCTTTATTTCACTAATAAGTCAAAATAAAAATCAAACTAAATCTTGGATCCCAAAAGCTTGTCTAACCAATCCAGTAGGACTAAACTAATATTATATACCCAAAAAATAAAATCTATTACCTAAAAACAAAAAAGACAAAATTAATAACTCAAATCTAAAAATTAACCACAAACTCAAATCTAACAAATCAAATCAAAACTTAAAATCTAATAAATCAAATCAAAACTTAAACAACAAATTCTAATCAAATCCAAACTTAAAGTATAAATTTAAATCAAATCAAAACTTAAACAACAAATTCAACTCAAATCCAAACTCAAACTATAAATTCAACTCTAACAAATAAAATCCAAACTCAAGCTATAATCAAGTCTACTATGACTACAAATCAAATCGACATAAACCTTAAATTTAATCCAAGTTCAATAATTCAGGGGGAGACACCAAACTAGTTGGCACCTCCAAAGTAATAGTCTATCCAATTGGGTAATTAGGTTTAGATTAAAAAGAAAGTTGACTCTTGCCCAAGTATAGTACCAGGGTGGGAAAAGATGATAGTATGTTAGGAAAACTTGGTCAAGGGAGTCAAGTAGGGTAAGATGTACCCTATTTGGTCTAAAACTAACTAAAGCTATCTCTCCATATCCTAGACTAATTTGACTAAGATTTATCAATAGGAAGATTAAATGTTCAATTTCTCAAAAAGACGTTGTCTAGAAGTGGTCATTGCTCCGATACCCAAGAACGCCCCTATGCCTTGCCACAGCCTGGAAGCTAATTTTTAAAATGTGCATTTAATTAACTGACAGTTAAACTTGAATCTAACATAAGGTCAAAACTTAACTTAAAATTAAATTAAAATTTAACTTAATTTAAACTTAATTAATTTAACACCTAATTTAAACTTAAACTCAATTCAAATTTAATTTTGACTTAATTGAAAATTAATTAAAACTTAATTTAGTAATTAATTAATCAAACTTTGTTTAAAACCTAATTACATTTAACTTAAACTTAGAGTCTAATCATAAATCCTAATTTTTTTTAGGAATCTAAGTGGATCTTGGATAGTGGTTACTCCAGACACAGGACTAGGGATCATACTAAATTCATCAAGCTAAAATATAAAATCCTAGGAACAATTGCCTTTGAAAATAACGGCAAACTTACGGTAATTGGAATATGCAACATTGAACTTGAGTTTAATTTCTTTATTCGCAAAGTATTAATTGTTGAAATTTTCAAATTTAATTTGCTTAGCATTAGTCAATTGTGTGACTCTAGCCATAAGGTTATGTTCTTATCATCTGAATGTTTAGTTAAACACATAAAAAATCCTAACATAAAATTAAAAGGATTTAGGCATAATAATATTTACATAATTAACCTAGCCATCTCTTCACTTAAATATCACTTGGCACAAAAAGAGAAAACCTGGCTATGGCATAGAAGACTATCCCATACTCACTTTAGAAATATCACAAGATTAAATGGCTTAGTTAGAGGTTTACTAAAATTACCTAACCTTGAGCCAACTATTTGCAATGTTTGCTAACAAGGAAAATAAACCAAATCAACTCACAAACTGGCTAATTAAACTCAAACCAATTCTATGCTAGAATTACAACACTTAGATTTATTTGACCCATATGGAATTAAGTCAATTAATGGTAGCATATATTACTTAGTAATAATTAATGACTATTCAAAATTTATCTGGATAAAATTCTTAATAAATAAAATATTTAGTAATTTTTGTAAACAAAATAAAAATGAAAAAGAATTAAAAATCAAAATAATTAGGAGAAATAATGATGGAGAATTTAAAAACCATAAGTTTACAAAATTTTATTTAGAGAAATCCCATCACCAAGATTTTTCATGCCTCAAAACACCTCAACAAAATAGAGTAGTTGATAGAAAAAATATGACTCTACAAGAATCCACTAGAACAATACTTAATGAATATCAACTACAAAATACCTCTGGCCTGAAGTTGTGAGTACAGCTTGATATGTCCAAAATAGAACAGTGATTCACAAAATACATAATAAAACTTCCTATGAAATTTATTATAATAAATAATCCAACATTAATTATTTTAAATTATTTGGATGTAATGTTTATATTTTAAATATAAGAGAACACTTAGAAAAATTTACATCAAAAATTAAAAATAGAATCTTGGTAGAGTACTCACTAAATATTAAAGCCTAACGAGCATACAACAAAAGTACCCTAAAAATTGAGGAAACGACAAATATACAATTTGATGAAACCTCTAATCCTAAAGAACCTGACCAAAGTCAAACCCAATTTAAACCAATTGACTTTGTCAGATCTAGCTTTGATCAAGGGGAAGATAGTGAAAATCTAAATCAAATAGAAGAACAAGAAATGAACTAGCTCACCCAGAAGAAAACCAAACAGCACAAACTGATTCTAGAATAATTAGAGTTAGCCCAGTTCATCTAGTGGACTAAATAATAGGAGACCCAGATTTAAGGATTCAAACTAGATCAACGTATAGAAACCTAAGTCAAATTTTCTTAATTTCTAAGATTGAACCCAAAACTGTTGAAGAATCCTTACTTGACCCAGATTAGATCTTAGCCGTGGAAGAGAAATTGACCCAATTTGAAAGAAATGAAGTCTGGAACTTAGTCCTACTACTCAAAGGAAAAAAGTTTATAGAAACAAAGTGGGTTTTAGGAACAAACTAAATGAAAAAGGGGAAATCATTAGAAATAAAGCTAAGTTAGTAGCTAAAGGGTTTATTCAAGTAAAGGGACTTGACTATGATGAAGCCTATGCCTCAGTAACTAGAGTTGAATCTATGAGAATGTTACTAAGCTATGCATCCCATAAATGATTTAAACTTTACCAAATGGACGCAAAATCTTCCTTTCTAAATGGACTAATCAAAGAAAAAGTCTACGTAGGTCAACCACTGGGGTTTGAGAGTTTAGACCATCCCAACCAAGTGTTTAAACTAAAGAAAGCACTATATGATCTAAAGCAAGCTCCTAGGGTCTGGTATAAATGACTATTCACCTATTTGATCTCTAAGGATTTCAATCAAGGTTGAGTTGACTCAACCTTATTTCTAAAAACTTTTGAGACAGACATTTTTATAGCTCAAGTACATGTAGACGATATAATTTTTGGATCAACAAATTTAAAATGTTTACAAGAATTTATTACCATAATGGAACAAGAGTTTGAAATGAGTTTAGTAGGTAACCTAACATATTTCTTAGGTTTACAAGTTAAACAAACAAATAAAAGAAATTATATTTATTAACAAAAGTACACAAAAGAATTACTTAGAAAATTTGTAATGGAAAACTCTAAAGAAATAAAAATACCGATGGCCACTAACATAACTTTAGATAGTGATCCAAATGGAAAGATAGTTGATCTAAAATATTATAGAAGTGTCATAGATAGTCTATTATACTTAACTATAAACTAACCTGATATTTTATTTATAGTTAGTATGTGTGCTAGATATCAAATCTGTGCTAAGGAATTTCACCTAGCTAATGTGAAAAAGAATTTTTAGGTACTTAAAAGACACAGCTAATGTAGGAATTTGATTCCCTAGAACAACTAGTTTTGAACTCATAGGTTACTCTGACTCAGATTATGCCAGTTGTAAATTAGATCAAAAAAGTATAAGTGGTGGATGTTAACTCCTTGGACCATCACTTATAGCTGATTTAGTAGAAAACAACATGTGTTGCCCTATCTAGTACTGAGGCAAAGTACATAGTAATGGGGAAATGTATAGCATAGTTAGTATGGATGATGCACACTTTAAAAGACTTTAACCTACACTATAAAAATGTAAAAATATTTATTGATAACATTAGCTCAATTAACTTAACCAAAAATCCAATGCATCATTCAAGAACCAAATACATTAAAATTAAACATTACTTTATCAAGGATCATATGGCTAAAGGAGACATTGAACTCAACTACATTGAATCTAAGTCAAATCTAGCTGACATCTTTAGCAAACCACTCCATGAATCTAAATTTAGCAATTTATGCCAACAACTAAGAATGTGCATGATAGATTAGGACTTAATCTCTTACTTCATTCTTACATGTCAAGTAATTTTTTCAACTTCTAGGCTACTCATATTTTTACATTTTCTCCAAACCCCCATTTTTCTAGTTTTTCTCAACCTGTTATCGAGTTAGCCTAGCTTTTTTCCTTATACAGTATGATCCTATAGATTTAGGCAGTAAGCATCTCACAAGCACATTAGAACTACTTTGCATGTGCATTCAATAACATAAAAAAGATGTAAGATGCATAGGGTAATGCTTAGACCTTAGATGCTTATTTTAGTGCATCAATAAAAGTCTAGGCGAAAAATATCAAGCTGTATTGATCAAGTTAAGTAATCCTTCTAGGTGAACAACTAGCTAGAAAATTTTATTTAACTTGACTAACTAAGTGAACACTACTATCTTCTAGTAGTTAGCTAGTTAATAACTAAAAGTTTGATATTTAAAGATAAATTTTTATATAATTATTTTCAAAATAATATCAGGTTAAGAGGTAGGATCTATTTTGAAAACTGATTATTTTGAAAACTTTTCCTAATTTTTGAAAATATTTGAAGACTCTTGAAAACTATTTCCTTGAAAAAACCATTGCTTTAAAAATTATTTTTTTAAAAAAAAAATACTTGAATTATTTTTTAGGTTGCTTTGAAAACACCTTGAAAAATGTTGTGAAAAATACTTACAAATTTTTATATGTGAAAACTATTTAAAAATACTTGAAAAAATATTTTTAAGAAAATGTTTTAAAAATGGTTTTGAAAATTACCTTAAAAATATTTCCAAACTGCTTGAAAATTATTTTTGGGAAAATTTTCTTTCAAAATTAATTATTTTGAACGATGGTTTAAAAAATATCTTCTATATTACTTTGAAAAATTTTCTAAAAATTATCATTTGAAAACTATTTTAATTAGAAGATATTTTTGAAAATTTTCTTTGAAAAGTCACTTTAAAAATTACTTTACAAAATTTGCTTTGAAATTTTTGAAAGGTATTTCAAAATTGACTAATTATTTGCTTTGAAATTTTTAGGAACACACATTTGAAACTAAACACAATTTTTTTATAACTTAGAAAGTGTTTTTGAAACATGCCTTAAAATTATCGTCAAAAGTGTCTTCGATACATTGAAAAACTTTGAATAAATACTTTGAAAACATTTTTAGCATATTGTGTTAAGCATTAAAATCCTTGAAACCCCTTTCTAAAATAGACCTGAAAACCTTTAGCATTTTACAAGTTTACTTGTTTTATTTACATGTTTTATACTTTTTGTGGGACTTATTTACATATCCATTTTTTATGAATGTCAAAAGGGAATGGTAAGGGTTTAAGTAAGAAAAAAATAATTAAAGTAAGAAATTCAGAAAAACTTAACCCTAAAAATGATTTAAAGAATGATTTTGCATTTTTCATATTTCTTTCTTATGTATTTTTAACTTAAACCCAGGTTATCATTGCATCAAAAAGAGGAAGATTGTTGGTGCAATTAGTACTAATGATCAAACTCAGATTTTGATGAATGATAAATGGATTAAAATTAGATATTGTGTGATCTAACCTTGTTACCAAATGTGCAGGACTTGACGGGTCTAGAAGACCTGACACCAAGTTGAAATCCAGTTAGGCTTGTTAAACTGGATAACTAGTGGAAAGTCCAGATAGATCAAGGAGTGACTCAATATCTAGCAGGAAGTCTGACTGGGTGACAACTAGCTGAAGTCCAATTGGGTCTACGGACCTGACAGCTAGGAGGAAAACCTGGTAGGTCAAAGGAGAGTCAAACGATTCTGCATGGTAAGGGAGGTAAGTCACTAGAGGAGAGTGATCTAGTGAGGGCGAGTCCCAATTAGGGACTTTAGGCACTGGTCCAGCTTAGATCTATTTTAGAAATCTAAGCTGAGATCATGACTAGATCTTGGTCTCGAGAAGACATGATCTAATTAATAATTATTTTATGTTATTATACTAACTTTGTTTTACAAGTTAATTTTTATTATTTAGACGAACATGAATTGCAAGAGTTAGTGTGCAAAAATCAACCTCGGATGAACAGTGCCCCAGGTGTTAGTTAGAGCCCTAGAGCCAATCATATGATGATTGTTGTAAGAACTCGATGTATCATATTCCTATATATTTATAAAGGCATTTCTTTATGGTTATTATACTTACTTGTATTGGTGTCAAATAACTAACTATAATAGCGTCCTCGAGTAGAAGGTTCTTATCTATATCAATCGATTGGTTGAATCAATAGTGAGATGATATCGAGAACACTACTCTTAATCATTCATAGTCAAATATTAACATTCAGGGACAATGTTAATGCGATGAGACTAGCATGTAGGTCAACTCGATGACTTGATCTCACAAGTTATGGATATAGAGATATCAAGTTGACACATGGGTATGCATTGGAGAATGTATACTGAATGACCCGCCATGAGAAAGTATCATAGATCATTATATGAGTGTCATATACTTTCTTATGTGACTATTAGTATGACTATCAATCCTTGGACCTGAAGTCACCATAGTTCCCTACATAAGGAGTTGCATACTTTGGCTTCGTCAAACGTCACCCGTAATTGGGTGGACTATAAAGGCGATTACTGGGTATGTAACAAATTATGCGGAGGGATGTGAGTAATGTAGATGAGATCTATCCCTCCTATATGATGGGAGTGACATCATGATTCTTGATAGAGTGAGACCACTAAGTGCATGACCATGCCCAAATGAGTCAATATGAGATATTGAGCTCATTTGATTAGAGTAAGTCTACTTGGAGTTCAAGATATAGATTGATTAGAGGATGATAAGGTCTATGTCTCAAATTGATCAATCTAGATGTCAAGGATAGAAGGACATTGTCACATATTGTGAGAGTCACAATTAGTAGTCACAAGGTGATGTTGGATCTCAACATTCTTGTAACTTAGGTAGTAATGATGTGTTGCTAGATACCGCTCATTACTTATGTTTCTAAATGAGTTTAGGAACATTGCCAACGTTATAAGAACCTATAGGGTCACACACAAAGGGTAATTAGATGGAGATTAGGTTCATTTGATGAACCTAGAGGATTATGTTCATGTGATGAACCAAATTGGATTAAGAGTAATCCAAATTAAACTAATTAAGTTGGATTCAATTTGATTTATGTGTCCAATGAGTCTAATTTAGGTTATGACTCATTGAATCAATTTAATTTAATGAATAGAGATTCATTAAATCAAATTGACTTGAATCAATGGTTAGATTTGATCAACCATGGGGAATTTAAGTCAAGTTTGACTTGACATGAGAGGGAAGATGAAGGGTCAAGTTTGACTTGACCTTGACTTGACCAAAGTCAACTCATTTGTGAGTTGGCATAGGGCCGGCCAATGATGATGTGCCACATCATCAAGGCCACTTCATGGTGTGTCACCTCATGAGGAAAACCAAGAGCCATGACTCTTGGTATTCCATGGAGGTTTAAAACCTCTCCTTTAGTGGTCGGCCACTTTAGATGTGATTAAATGCAATTGTGTGCTCAATTCAAGAGGTCATCTTCTTCCTCCTCTCTTCTTCTTCTTTCCCTCTCTTCCTCCATTGCCGAGACTCCTTGGGGTGCTAGCACACTCTAAGGTTTCCTCTCCATCTCTTGTTCGTGTGAATACTTCTAGAGGTGTGTACACTTGAACACACTTGAGATCCGACGGACCTTGGACGAGCAGGATTTGCGAAGGGCTTCGCTTCAAAGGTATACTCCTTAACATGTAGATCTAAAGTAGATCTAGAGTAGAATAACAAACATGTACATGTAAAATTTTATATATATATCTTCGCACGGATCTGTGGCAAGACTTCGAGGTTTTCGCAACGCAAAAAGTGGTTTTTGCGGCCCGAAAGTCCCAACAGTGGTATCAGAGCCATGTGCGAAGCGTGTACATGTTTCGTTTGTATTTTTATGAAAAATATAAGATTTGTAAGTTTCTGTAAGTTTATGTTTTTTATGGTTTTTATGAGTATTTTTCTCATAGAGGCGAAGCAACGAGTGCTAGGACACTTATAGGCTTCAACTACCGAGAAAATTTTTCCGAAATGGTAAGTTCTCGCCCAAATTATTTTGGGACAACGGCTTAAGGTGCTGTTAGATCGTAGTAGGACACTCGTGATACTCATTTCATGAGAAGGGGCACTGCCCCTAACCCCGCAAGGGGCATTGTCCCGCGATCACTCCCGAAAATCGCTAAACGGGACCGCCGGAAAATTGTAACTCATAAAATTGTAAAAACAGTAGTAAAATTACAGAAATTTATGTAAAATACATAATTTAGAATTATGTATGATTTTGTGATGGTCATGGCCCAAAAACCCAATTTGATTGGACAAAGTGTGTTGTAATTCATAATATGGCTGCGTGTCATTTTTGTGTGTTGTGCGTGTTGTATTTGTTATATGCGACCTACGCATTGTACTTCTCTTTTTATATTCCTGTTGTAAAATAGTTTTAGACTCGAATGTAACTCGAGTTTCATATTTGTAATGTACAAAAATGGAGCGGTGGAAGGTCCACTCGAGAAGGAACGACGAGGAGGGTGCGAGCAACACATGGTGGTCAAAGGGAGGAGCTTGAAGAAGCTGTTGACCCTAGGTTGACCCTCCGATCTTCTCATTGGCTTGAGAAGATCGTAGTAGGGCCATGACCTAATCAAAATTTAATTATTCATTGCTTGTGTGTATGTGATGCATGCTAGTGTAGGATAATTAGTGCCTTGATCCGTATAAGATACGAATCCACCATTACATTAGATCTTAATTAAGTCAACTCGATATGCCTACCAAGTTTTGATACCCATCACTACCTCGATCATTTGTTGTTGTTAAATCTGCCAAAGCAGAGCAACGCATATTATCTTGGTAGGGTGCGGAGGGACAATCTTGGTCCCGCCTATCAAGGCTCGGGTGAGTGCAAACTCAATTAGATTGAGCATAACTAGTTAACTCAATTGAATTGGGTAAAACTATAGGCATTTTCCAATGGTTGGACGATAGGATAAAAATCATATTTATACTAAATCTTGGGTGATTTAGCCAAAGCTAACTCAAGTTTTAATATAAATGAGATTTTTGATCCTATATACAAGAGTTGCATAGAGATGTAATTGATAATTCGTTATCTACCGATCATACAAAGTCTTGGGCGATTTAGCCAAAGCTAACTCAAGATGTAGTATAATGTGGATCTTGTCTCACAAGAATTATAGCTAGTTGGAAGAATGTAGTAAATGTGGTTTGACCACATCCATGACTTGATTCTACAAAAGGTTCTATAATTCAGTGGGAGCATCATTTAATTAAAGACCTAATTAAATGCTATTTGGAATATGATATTTATTTTCTGCATTATTTCTGTTGTACATTGCCATGTCGACAAACACGAACACCTTATCCCTGCGTTCTGTCCTTGACAAGGACAAGCTCAATGGAGCTAATTTTTAGGACTGGTACAGGAATCTGAGAATTGTTCTCACTCAAGAGAGAAAACTATATGTCCTGGAGCAACCCATTCCGGAGGTACCTCCTACCACTGCCACGCGAGCTGATCGAGATGCTTACAAGAAGCATCAAGATGATGCATTAGATGTGTCATGTCTTATGCTCGTAACCATGAACTCTGAGCTTCAGAAGCAACATGAGTTGATGTCAGCTTATGATATGGTTGAACATCTTCATCAACTATATCAAGGACAAGCAAAGCATGAGAGATTCGAGATCTCCTAGGCACTGTTTCAGTGCAAGATGCAAGATGGGACTCCCATAGGTCCATATGTGCTCAAGATGATTGGGTACATAGAAAACCTACAGAGGTTGGGATTCCCACTTGTCCAAGAGCTGGCCACAGACTTGATCTTGCAATCCTTACTAGAGAGCTACAGGCAATTTGTCATGAATTACAACATGAACGAAATTGACAAGCTACTGCACGAACTGCTAAGTATGTTGAGAACTGCTGAGCTAAAACTTAAGAAGGTAAAGCCCAACTCTATTTTGATGGTGCAAAAGCATAAAGGCAAGGGCAGGCCTAAAGGTAAGGGAAACTCCCAAGCCAAGGGCAAAGGCAAGGCACTGAAACCTAAAGGAGGGGTTGTCAAGGATGCTATCTGCTTCCACTGCGGTCAGACCGGACACTAGAAGAGGAACTGCAAAGTATATCTGGAAGATCTCAAGAAGAAGAGAAGTGAGACTTCTACTTCAGGTATATATGTTATAGAAGTCAATCTATCTATTTCTGCATCATGGGTATTGGATACGGATGTGCTTCTCACATTTGTACTAATGTGCAGGCGCTGAGAAATAGCAAGGCATTGACAAAGGGCGAGGTGGACCTACGAGTAGACAATGGAGCACGGGTTGCTGCTGTTGCTATAGGGACTTACTATCTATCTCTGCCCTCTGGGCTTGTACTAGAATTAGCTAAATGATGTTATGTGCCTGCTCTTACCAAGAACATCATTTCAGTTTCTTGTTTAGACAAGAAAAGTTTTTAGTTTATAATAAAGAACAAATGTTGTTCCGTCTATTTAAACGATATGTTCTATTGTAGTATACCTCTGATGAACGGACTCTACATTCTAGACTTAGAGAACCTCATCTATAACATAAGTACCAAAAGGTTCAAGTCAAATGAAATGAATCAAACCTATCTCTGGCATTGTTGCTTAGGTCATATAAATGATAAATGCTTATCCCAGCTCCATAAAGATGGTTTGCTGTGTTGGGTTCGTCGGACCGCGAAAACCGCTTTTTCGCGTCGCGGAAACCCCGAGTCACCCAAAGCCAAGGATCTCGTGCAAGGAAAAACCGAAGAGAATACGAGTACGAATTTTGAAAAACCTTTTAGATCTACTCCTAGATCTACATGTTAAGAATTTTACCCTTGTTGCGTAGCCCTTCGCTTTCCCGTTCGTCCAAGGTGTTGCCGGATCTCTAGACCGTCAAGCGTCGGTCCTCTAGATGTATCCACATGGACACGTAGGTGGAGAAAATCTCACACAAAGGTGTGCTAGCACCTTGGTGAGATTCGGCCAAGGCAAGGAAGAGAGGGAGAGGGAGAGCTTGAGAGGAAGAAGAAGGAAGAATCACCACACTTGAATGGAAAAATGAATTCTAATTCATTCTCAAAGTGGCCGGCCACATTCTCCACAAGAGTAACTCCCCATTAAATGCAATTAATGTGGAGTTAATAAGAAAATGGCTTTGTAACTTCCATGAGGTGGCACCCATGATGATGTGGAACATCATTATTGGTCCACCTAATGCCAACTCACCAATGAGGTGGCAAAAGGTCAAGTCAAAATTGACCTTTGGTCTTCCTTCTCTAGTCAAGTCAAACTTGACTCAATCTCTACCATGGTTGATCTAATCCAACCATTTGATTCAAGCCAATTTAATATAATGAATCTAATTCATTAAATTAAATTGATTTAATAAGTCATAATCTAAATTAGACTCATTAAATACATGAATCAACTTGAGTCGAACTCAAGTTAGCCCAATTAGGATTACTCTTAATCCAATTTGATTTATCAAATAAATCTAATCCTCTTGGTTCATCATATGAACCTAATCTCCATCTATTTGTCCTAAGTGTGTGACCCTATAGGTTCTTGTAACGTTGGCAATGCCCTAAACCCATTTAGGAGCATAAGTAATGAGCGGTATCTAGCAACACATCATTACTACCCAAGTTACAAGAATGTCGAGATCCGACATCACCTTGTGACTACCAATTGTGACTACTCACAAAATAATGACAAGTGTCCTTCTATCCTAGACATCTAGATTGATCAATGTGAGGCATAGACCGTGTCATCCTCTAATCAATCTAAATCTTGAACTCCAAGTAGACTCACTTGATCAAATGAGCTCAACATCTAATGTTGACTCATTTGGGCATGGCCATGCACTTAGTGGTCTCACTCTATCAAGAATACCGATGTCGCTCCCGTCATATGGGAGGGATAGATCCCATCTACATCACTCACATCCCTCTACATAATTCGTTATATACCCAGTAATCGCCTTTATAGTCCACCCAGTTACGGGTGACGTTTGACGAAACTAAAGTACATAACTCCTTATGTAGGGATCCATGGTGACTTCAGGTCTAAGGACTAATAGTCATACTAATAGCCACATGAGAAAGTATATGACACTCATATAACGATCCATGATACTTTCTCATGATGGGTCATTCAGTATACATTCTCTAATGCATACCCATGTGTCAGCTTGATATCTCTGTATCCATGACTTGTGAGATCAAGTCATCGAGCTGACCTACATGCTAGTCTTATTGTATTAACATTGTCCCTGAATGCTAATACTCGACTAGGAATGATTTAGAGTAGTGTTCCCTATATCATCTCACTATCGATTCAACTAATCGATTGATATAGGTATGAACCTTCTACTCAAGGACGCTATTATACTTAGTCTATTTGACACTAATATAAATAAGTATAATAACCAAACAAATACCTTTATTAATATACAAGAATATGATATACATGAGTCCATACAATCATCAAATGATTGGCTCTAGGGCTCTAACTAACAATCTCCCACTAGCACTAGTGCCAATCAGTATAGGCTCTAAGGCCTAATGACCTAGTGTGACTATCATGCTTCCTCTGTGCCAAAGCCTTGGTCAAGGGATCTGCGATGTTAGCCTCTGTAGGTACTCTGCAAATCTTCACATCTCCTCTATCGATAATCTCTCGAATGAGATGGAAGCGCCGTAGTATATGCTTGGTTCGCTGGTGTGAGCGAGGTTCCTTCGCCTGTGCTATAGCTCTATTGTTGTCACAATAGAGCTCAACTGGGTCAACGATGCTAGGAACCACCCCAAGTTCAGTGATGAACTCATGGATCCAAATCGCCTCCTTTCGCCTCGATGCAGAATATACTCACCTCTGTTATAGAATCACCATCGTGTCCGCTTGAACTCTTCCACCACAAGACCACCATTTAAGCAAAACACAAACCCCGATATTGCGATCGGTAATCATCCCGATCGGTTTGGAAGCTGGCATTGTAACCCTTACAGTTAGCTCATCATTGCCTCCATATATCAAGAAATATTCTTTAGTCCTTCGTAGTACTTAAGAATATTCTTGACCGCTATCCGATGACTTTCACGGATCGACTGGTATCCGCTCGTCATGCTCAAAGCATACGAGACATCGGGTCGAGTACATAACATGGTGTACATGATTGATCCTATGGCTAAGCATAAGGGATCCGATCCATGCGGTCTCTCTCTAGAAGAGGGACCTTGAGTCTTCGAAAGACTCACGCCATGTGACATCGGCAGAAATCCTTCTTGGAGTTCTGCATGGCAAACCGAAGGAGTACCTTGTCAATGTATGTACTCTGACTTAGGCCAAGCAATCTCTTAGATCTATCTCTATAGATCTGTATCCCTAGAATGCGGGATGCCTCACCTAAGTCCTTCATTGAGAAGCAACTCCCTAGCCAGGTCTTGACAGACTGAAGCATAGGGATGTCCTTCCCAATGAGTAGTATGTCATCCACATACAATATGAGGAAGACAACTATGTCCCCTACAACCTTCTTGTAGATACAAGGCTCATCTTCGTTCTTGATGAAACCAAACTGTTTGATCGCATCATCGAATCGAAGATTCCAGCTCCGAGAAACTTGCTTTAGTCCATATATGGATCTATGCAGCTTGCATACTCTACTATGGATCTACAAAACCCTCGGGTTGTGTCATGTACACATCCTCGAGTAGGTTTCCATTGAAACGCGGTTTTGACATCCATCCGCCATATCTCATAGTCATGGTAGGTCGCAATAGCAAGCATGATCCGAATGGACTTAAACATCGCCATCGGAGAAAAGTTTCATCATAGTCAATACCATGAATCTGCTTGAAATCTTTAGCTACCCTTATAGATAAGTCCATCCATGTCGGTCTTTTCTTAAAGACCCACTTGCACCCAATGGGTTTTACCCTTGGTGGATCAACCAAAGTCCATACTTGGTTGGTGTACATGGATTCTATCTCGATGTCATGGCTTCTAGGCATTTCTCATGAGCTGGTCTCATCACAGCTTCTTGATAGGTGGTAGGCTCATCCTCTATGAGCACAATGTCATCATGGTCAGACAAGAGAAATGCGTATCTCTCAAGCTGACGACGTACCCTATCAGACCTGCGAAGAGGTATGTCTACATGAACCGGTTGTTGTTCCTCAACCCCTTGTGGAACAACATCATCCACAACACTTTGTGGTTCCAGTTCAATTTCCATCGTGGTATTAGTGCTATTGTTCGCATCTTGAATTTCTTCAAGATCGAACGCGCTCCCACTAGTCTTTCTAGAAACAAAGTCCCTTTCTAGAAAGACCCCAGTCTTTGCCACAACTACCTTGTGCTGACTGGGAATGTAGAAGTAATATCCCTTAGTTTCCTTGGGATATCCGATGAAATAGCACTTGTCGGATTTGGGTCCTAATTTTTCTGAGACTTGACGTCGTACGTAAGCCTCACAGCCCCAAATCCTCATGAAAGACACCTGGGCATCTCTCCCAGTCCATATCCTATATGGTGTCTTTATCACGGCCTTTGATGGAACTCGGTTGAGTATGAAAGCTGCCGTGTCTAGAGCATATCCCCATAGATATGTCGGAAGATCTGTGTGACTCATCATAGATCGTACCATATCTAATAAGGTACGATTTCTCCTTTCGGATACACCATTCCACTATGGTGTTCCAGGAGGAGTGAGTTGAGATAAAATCCCACACTCAGCTAAGTAGTCACGAAACTCATGGCTTAAGTATTCACCACCTCGATCTGATCGAAGTACCTTAATACTCTTGCCAAGCTGGTTCTGTACTTCATTCTTGAATTCTTTGAACTTTTCAAAGGATTCAGACTTATGTGTCATCAAGTACACATAACCGTATCTACTGAAGTCATCAGTAAATGTGATGAAGTACCTATAACCGCCTCTAGCAGCGACATTGAAATGGCCACATACATCACTATGTATGAGTCTTAACAAATCAGTCGCTCTTTCGCTGTGCCCACTAAAGGGAGTCTTGGTCATCTTGCCTCGTAGGCATGACTCGCATATCTCATATGATTCAAAATCAAATGAGTCCAGCAAACCATCCTTATGGAGCTGGGATAAGCGCTTGTCATTTATATGACCTAAGCGACAGTGCTAGAGGTATGTTTGGTTCATGTCATTTGACTTGAACCTCTTGGTACTAATGTTATAGATAGGGCTCTCAAGGTCTAGAATATAGAGTCCGTTTATTAGTGGTGCACTACAATAGAACATATCTTTCAAATAAATAGAACAACATTTGTCTTTTATTATAAAAGAGTATCCTTTCTTGTCTAAACAAGAAACTGAAACTATGTTCTTAGTAAGAGCAGGCACATAACAACAATCATCTAAATCTAGTACAAGCCCAGAGGGCAGAGATAGCTGATAAGTTCCTACAGCAACAGCAGCAACCCGTGCTCCATTGCCTACTCGTAGGTCCACCTCGCCCTTTGCCAATGCTCTGCTATTTCTCAGCGCCTGCACATCAGTACAAATGTGAGAAGCACATCCAGTATCTAATACCCATGATGTAGAAATAGATAGATTGACTTCTATGACATATATACCTGAAGTGGAAGTCTCACTTCGCTTCTTCTTAAGATCTTCCAAGTATACCTTGCAGTTCCTCTTCCAGTGCCCGGTCTGACCGCAGTGGAAGCAGGTAGCATCCTTGGCGACCCCTCCTTTAGGCTTCAGTGCCTTGCCCTTGCCCTTGGCGTTGGACTTTCCCTTTCCTTTGGGCTTGCCTTTGCCCTTGTGCTTCTGGACCATCAGATAACCTTCTTAAGGTTAATCTCAGCAGTTCGTAACATACTAAGGAGCTCGACAGTGGCTTGTCAATCTCGCTCATGTTATAGTTGAGAACGAATTGACTATAGCTATCCGGCAAGGACTGCAAGATCAAGTCGGTGGCTAGCTCTTGGCCAAGTGGGAACCCTAGTCTTTGTACCCAATCATCTTGAGTACATAAGGACCTACAGGAGCCCCGTCTGACATCTTGCACTGAAACAGTGCCTTCGAGATCTCAAATCTCTCATGCCTCGATTGTCCCTGATATAGTTGGCGAAGATGCTCAACCATATCAAAAGCGCCCATCAACTCATGTTGCTTCAAGCTCGAGTTCATGGTCGCGAGCATTAGACAGGACACATCTAATGCATCGCCTTGATGCTTCTTGTAAGCATCTTTGTCGGCTCATGGGGCATTGGCGGAGGAGCCTCCGGAATGGGCTGCTCCAGAACACGCTCCTGGTGAGAACTATTCTCAAGTTCCCGTACCAGTAATTCGCTCAGTTGAGCTTGTCCTTCTCAAGGACAGATCGCAGGGAGAAGGAATTCGTGTTCGACGTCATGGTTATCTACAACAGAAAAATTTGCAGAAATAAATATCATATTCTTTAAAATCATTTAATTAGGCCTTTAATTAAATGATGCTCCCACTGAATTCTATAATTCTTGTGGGACAAGATCCACATCATACTAACCCTTGAGTTAGCTTTGGCTAATACGCCCAAGGCTTAGTATGATCGGTAGGTAACGATTACCAATTACATCTCTATGCAACTCTTGTTTATAGAATCAATATCCGCATTTATATTAAAACTCGAGTTAGCTTTGGCTAATACGCCCGAGAGTTAATATAGATGTGATATTGACCTATCTTTCCAACTATTGGAAGAATGCCTATAGTTGACTCGATCCAACCGAGTAACTATGAATACTCAATCTAATTGAGTTTGTATTCACCCATGCGTTGATAGGCGGGACCAAGATTGTCCCTCCGTACCCTACCAAGATAATATGTATTGCTCTGCTTTGGCAGATTCAACAATACATGTGATCGAGGTAGTGATAGGTATCACGGCACGGTTAGGCATTTTAGAGTTGGTTCGATCTAGATCTAATCTAATCGAGAAGAATGCATCTTGTGCACGACTTAGATCTAATCTAATCGCAAGGGTGCATCATGTGCACGACTTAGATCTAATCTAATCGTTAAGGCACTAATTAATTAATTAATTATTAAACATGCATCAAATACATAATAATTAATTAATTAATCTATTTGTGATTTAGTCATGGTTCTACACGATCTTCTCAAGCCAATGAGAAGATCGATTGGTCAACCTAGGGTCAACACCTTCTCAAGCGCCTCCCTTGACCACCTTGTGTTGCTTGTGCCCGCCTCGGAACTCCGTCGTGGACCCTCCACCGCTCCAATTTTTACATTACAATTTGAAACTCGAGTTACATTCGAGTCTAAATCTAATTTACAACAAGAATAAAAGACGAGGCACGACGCGCAGGTCGCGAATAATAAAATAAATACAACACGCGAAAACACATCACGGCACGCAGGTCGTATTATGAATTACAACACAACCAATCATATTGGGCTTTGGGCCATGACTATCACAAATTAATATATATAATTCAAAATTATATATTTTCATAATTTTCTATAATTTTAAAATTAATTTTTACAATTTTACAAGTAAAATTTCCCGGCGGTCCCGTTTAGCGGTTTCGGGCGCAATAGCGGAACGGATCCCCTTGCGGGGCCCAGGGGCAGCGCCCCTACCCGCGATCTAACCATCGCGAGGGTTCCTTTGCGATCCAACAGCGCCTAAACCCGCTGTCCCAAAACGATTTGGGCCGAGACATTACCGTTTCGGAAAAATCTTCCCGACGGGTTCGTTTTTAGCGATTTCGGGTGCGATCGCGGAGCAAATCCCCTTGCGGGGTTAGGGGCAATACCCCTACCCACGATCTAACCATCGTGAGTTGCTCCTTTGCGATCTAATGGCACCCAAGCCCGCTGTCCCAAATGGATTTGGGGCAAAACGAAGCCGGTTTTGAAAGATCTTTCCGGTAGCCGAAGCCTACAAGTGCCGAGACACTTGTGCTTCGCTTCTACGGAAAAATTACCCATAAAATCATATAAAAACTAATTTTTACAGAAAATCACAGAAGGTTCTATTTTTCATAAAAATAAAAACAAACTCGTACAAGCCTTGCACGTGGCTCTGATACCACTGTTGGGTTCGTCGGGCCGCGAAAACCGTTTTTTCGCGTCGCGGAAACCCCGAGTCACCCAAAGCCAAGGATCTCGTGCAAGGAAAAACCGAAGAGAATACGAGTACGAATTTTGAAAAACCTTTTAGATCTACTCCTAGATCTACATGTTAAGAATTTTACCCTTGTTGCATAGCCCTTCGCTTTCCCGTTCGTCCAAGGTGTTGCCGGATCTCTAGACCGTCAAGCGTCGGTCCTCTAGATGTATCCACACGGACACGTAGGTGGAGAAAATCTCACACAAAGGTGTGCTAGCACCTTGGTGAGATTCGGCCAAGGCAAGGAAGAGAGGGAGAGGGAGAGCTTGAGAGGAAGAAGAAGGAAGAATCACCACACTTGAATGGAAAAATGAATTCTAATTCATTCTCAAAGTGGCCAGCCACATTCTCCACAAGAGTAACTCCCCATTAAATGCAATTAATGTGGAGTTAATAAGAAAATGGCTTTGTAACTTCCATGAGGTGTCACCCATGATGATGTGGAACATCATTATTGGTCCACCTAATGCCAACTCACCAATGAGGTGGCAAAAGGTCAAGTTAAAATTGACCTTTGGTCTTCCTTCTCTAGTCAAGTCAAACTTGACTCAATCTCTACCATGGTTGATCTAATCCAACCATTTGATTTAAGCCAATCTAATATAATGAATCTAATTCATTAAATTAAATTGATTTAATAAGTCATAATCTAAATTAGACTCATTAAATACATGAATCAACTTGAGTCGAACTCAAGTTAGCCCAATTAGGATTACTCTTAATCCAATTTGATTTATCAAATAAATCTAATCCTCTTGGTTCATCATATGAACCTAATCTCCATCTATTTGTCCTAAGTGTGTGACCCTATAGGTTCTTGTAACGTTGGCAATGCCCTAAACCCATTTAGGAGCATAAGTAATGAGCGGTATCTAGCAACACATCATTACTACCCAAGTTACAAGAATGTCGAGATCCGACATCACCTTGTGACTACCAATTGTGACTACTCACAAAATAATGACAAGTGTCCTTCTATCCTAGACATCTAGATTGATCAATGTGAGGCATAGACCGTGTCATCCTCTAATCAATCTAAATCTTGAACTCTAAGTAGACTCACTCGATCAAATGAGCTCAACATCTAATGTTGACTCATTTGGGCATGACCATGCACTTAGTGGTCTCACTCTATCAAGAATACCGATGTCGCTCCCGTCATATGGGAGGGATAGATCCCATCTACATCACTCACATCCCTCTACATAATTCGTTATATACCCAGTAATCGCCTTTATAGTCCACCCAGTTACGGGTGACGTTTGACGAAACTAAAGTACATAACTCCTTATGTAGGGATCCATGGTGACTTCAGGTCTAAGGACTAATAGTCATACTAATAGCCACATGAGAAAGTATATGACACTCATATAACGATCCATGATACTTTCTCATGACGGGTCATTCAGTATACATTCTCTAATGCATACTCATGTGTCAGCTTGATATCTCTATATCCATGACTTGTGAGATCAAGTCATCGAGCTGACCTACATGCTAGTCTTATTGTATTAACATTGTCCCTGAATGCTAATACTCGACTAGGAATGATTTAGAGTAGTGTTCCCTATATCATCTCACTATCGATTCAACTAATCGATTGATATAGATATGAACCTTCTACTCAAGGACGCTATTATACTTAGTCTATTTGACACTAATATAAATAAGTATAATAACCAAACAAATACCTTTATTAATATACAAGAATATGATATACATGAGTCCATACAATTATCAAATAATTGGCTCTAGGGCTCTAACTAACATGCTGGACTCATTTGATTTTGAATCATATGAGACATGCGATTCATGCCTACTGGGCAAGATGACCAAGACTCCCTTTAGTGGACACAACGAGAGAGCGATTGACTTGCTAGGACTTATACATAGTGATGTATGTGGCCCTTTCAATGTCGTTGTCAGAGGTGGTTATAGGTACTTCATTACATTTACTGATGACTTCAGTAGATATGGTTATGTGTATTTGATGACACATAAGTCTGAATCATTTGAAAAGTTCAAAGCATTCAAGAATGAAGTACAAAACTAGCTTGGCAAAAGTATTAAGACTTCGATCAGATCGAGGTGGTGAATACCTTAGCCATGAGTTTCGTGACTATCTAGCTGAGTATGGGATTCTATCCCAACTCACTCCTCCTGGAACACCACAGTGGAATGGTGTATCTGAAAGGAGAAATCGTACCCTATTAGATATGGTGCGATCTATGATGAGTCACTCAGATTTTCCTATATCTCTTTGGGGCTATGCTCTAGACACAGCAGCCTTCATACTTAACCGTGTTCCATCCAAGGTTGTGATAAAGACATCATATAGGATATGAACTGGGAGAGATGCCCAGGTGTCTTTTATGAGAATTTGGGGTTGTGAGACTTACGTTCGACGTCAAGTCTCAGACAAATTGAGACCCAAATCTGATAAGTGCTATTTTATAAGATATCCCAAGGAAATGAAGGGATATTACTTCTACATTCTCAGTCAACACAAAGTAGTTGTGGCTAAGACTGAGATATTTCTAGAAAGGGATTTTATTTCTAGAAAAACTAGTGGGAGTACATTCAATCTTGAAGAAGTTCAGGATATAGACCATGGCACTAAAGCCTTGATGGAAGTTGGACTGGAACCACAAAGTGTTGTGAATGATGAGATTGTTCCACAAGGAGTTGAGGAACAACAACCAGTTCAAGTAGACTTACCTCTTCGCAGGTCTGATAGGGTACATCGTCAGCCTGAGAGATACTCATTTCTCTTGTCTGACCATGATGACATTATGCTCGTTAAGAATGAGCCTACCTCCTATCAGGAAGCTGTGATGAGCCCAGATTCTGAGAAATGGCTAGAGGCCATGAGATCCGAGATGGAATCCATGTACACTAACCAAGTATGGACTTTATTTGATCCACCTGAAGGAGTTAAACCCATTGGATGTAAGTGAGTCTTTAAGAGAAATACTGACATGGATGGACTTATATATAAGGGTCGTCTGGTAGCTAAAGGTTTTAAGCAAATTCATGACATTGACTATGATGAAACTTTTTCTCGATGTAGCGATGTTTAAGTCCATTCGGATCATGCTTGCTATTGCAGCATACCACGATTATGAGATCTGGCAGATGGATGTCAAAACTGTGTTTCTGAATGGAAACTTACTCGAGGATGTGTACATGACACAACCTGAGGGTTTTGTAGATCCACTGCATACTGGCAGAGTATGCAAGCTGCATAAGTCCATTTATGGACTAAAGCAAGCTTCTCGGAGCTGGAATCTTCGATTCAATGATGCGATCAAATAGTTTGGTTTCATCAAGAATGAAGATGAACCCTGTGTCTACAAGAAGGTTGTTGAGAACATAGTTGTCTTCCTTGTATTGTATATGGATAACATACTACTCATTGGGAATGACATTCCTTTGCTGCAGTCTGTCAAGACTTGGCTGGGGAATTATTTCTCAATGAAGGACTTAGGTGAAGCATCCTGCATTCTAGGCATAAAGATCTATAGAGATAGATCTAAGAGATTGCTTGGCCTAAGTCAGAGTACGTATGTTGACAAGGTATTACTACAGTTTGCCATGCAGAATTCCAAGAAAGGATTTCTGCAGATGTCACATGGTGTGAGTGTTTCGAAGACTCAAAGTCCCTCTTCTAGAGAGGAGAGAGACTGCATGGATAAGATCCCTTATGCTTCAGCCATAGGATCTATCATGTACGTCATGCTATGCACTTGTCCTGATGTTTCGTATGCTTTGAGCATGACGAGCAGATACCAGTTAGATCCAGGTGAGTGTTACTGGATAGCGGTCAAGAATATTCTTACGTACTTGAGAAGAACTAAAGAATATTTCTTGATATATGGAGGCGATGATGAGCTAGCTGTAAAGGGTTACAGTGATGCCAACTTCCAAACTGACCAGGATGATTATAGATCGCAGTTTGGGTTCATGTTTTGCTTGAATGGTGGTGCTGTAAGCTGAAAGAGTTCGAAGCATGACACAGTTGTTGATTCTATAACAGAGGTCGAGTATATTGCTGCATCAGAAGCAGCAAAGGAGGCAGTTTGGATCCGCAAGTTTATTACTGAGCTTGGGGTGGTTCCTAGCATAGCTGATCCTATAGAGCTCTATTGTGACAACAACGGAGCAATTGAACAGGCTAAGGAACCTCGCTCACACCAGCGGACCAAACACATACTACGACGCTTCCATCTCATTCGAGAAATCATCGATAGAGGAGATGTGAAGATTTGCAGAGTACCCACAGAGGCTAACGTCGCTGATCCCTTGACCAAGGCTTTGGCACAGAGAAAGCATGATGATCACACAGGTCATTGGGTATTAAACCCTACACTGATTGACACTAGTGCTAGTGGGAGATTGTTAGTTAGAGCCCTAGAGCTAATCATATGATGATTGTTGTATGGACTCGATGTTTCATATTCCTATATATTTATAAAGACATTTCTTTATGGTTATTATACTTACTTGTATTGGTGTCAAATAATTAAGTATAATAGCGTCCTTGAGTAGAAGGTTCTTATCTATATCAATCGATTGGTTGAATCGATAGTGAGATGATATAGAGAACACTACTCTTAATCATTCCTAGTCAAATATTAACATTCAGGGACAATGTTAATGCGACGAGACTAGCATGTAGGTCAACTCGATGACTTGATCTCACAAGTCATGGATATAAAGATATCAAGTTGACACATGAGTATGCATTGAAGAATGTATACTGAATGACCCGCCATGAGAAAGTATCATGGATCATTATATGAGTGTCATATACTTTCTCATGTGACTATTAGTATGACTATCAGTCCTTGAACCTGAAGTCACCATAGTTCCCTACATAAGGAGTTGCATACTTTGGTTTCGTCAAACGTTATCCGTAACTGGGTGGACTATAAAGGCGATTACTGGGTATGTAACAAATTATGCGAAGGGATGTGAGTGATGTAGATGTGATCTATCCCTCCTATATGACGGGAGTGACATCATGATTCTTGATAGAGTGAGACCACTAAGTGCATAACCATGCCCAAATGAGTCAATATGAGATATTGAGCTCATTTGATTAGAGTGAGTCTACTTGGAGTTCAAGATATAGATTGATTAGAGGATGCCACAGTCTATGCCTTAAATTGATCTATCTAGATGTCAAGGATAGAAGGACATTGTCACATATTGTGAGAGTCACAATTAGTAGTCACAAGGTGATGTTGGATCTCAACATTCTTGCAACTTGGGTAGTAATGATATGTTGCTAGATACCGCTCATTACTTATGTTTCTAAATGAGTTTAGGAACATTGCCAACGTTACAAGAACCTATAGGGTCACACACAAAGGATAATTAGATGGAGATTAGGTTCATTTGATGAACCTAGAGGATTAGGTTCATGTGATGAACCAAATTGAATTAAGAGTACTCCAAATTAAATTAATTGAGTTGGACTCAATTTGATTCATGTGTCCAATGAGTCTAATTTAGGTTATGACTCATTGAATCAATTTAATTTAATGAATAGAGATTCATTAAATCAAATTAACTTGAATCAATGGTTAGATTTAATCAACCATGGGGAATTTAAGTCAAGTTTGACTTGACATGAGAGGGAAGATGAAGGGTCAATTTTGACTTGACCTTGACTTGACTAAAGCCACCTCATTTGTGAGTTGGCATAGGGCCGGCCAATGATGATGTGCCACATCATCAAGGCCACTTCATGGTGTGCCACCTCATGAGGAAAACCAAGAGCCATGACTCTTGGTATTCCATGGAGGTTTAAAACCTCTCCTTTAGTGGCCGACCACTTTAGATGTGATTGAATGCAATTGTGTGCTCAATTCAAGAGGTCATCTTCTTCCTCCTCTCTTCTTCTTCTTTCCCTCTCTTCCTTCATTGTCGAGACTCCTTGGGGTGCTAGCACACTCTAAGGTTTCCTCTCCATCTCTTGTTAGTGTGGATACTTCTAGAGGTGTGTACACTTGAACACACTTGAGATCTGACGGACCTTGGACGAGCGGGATTTGCGAAGGGCTTCGCTTCAAAGGTATACTCCTTAACATGTAGATCTAAAGTAGATCTAGAGTAGAATAACAAACATGTACATGTAAAATTTTATATATATATCTTCGTACGGATTTGTGGCAAGACTTCGGGATTTTCGCAACGCAAAAAGTGAATTTTGCGGCCCGAAAGTCCCAACACCAGGCATCTTAGAGGTGCTCAGAGGCACCTCGAAACGACGCTTGAAGGCACCCTCAAGGAGATTAAATTGGCAGATAAGACTTCATGGCACAAAGGCACCCTAGAGGCGTTGGAGGTGCCTCGGAGGCGCATTGAAGGTGCCTCAGATCAACGCTTGGAGGCACCATCAAGAAGATTAAATTGGCAGATAAGACTTCATGGCGCGAAGGCACCCTGGAGGCGTCTCAGAGATGCATTGGAGGCACCTTAGAGAGCTTGGAGGCACCCTCACACAAATAGAGACTGCATGTGTCAAAGTTTATCAAAGTCGAAGTTTTCGAGATAATTTTTGTGGTTAGAGACACCTTGGAGGCGCCTTCAACACTCTTTAAATGAGCCATTAGACCAACACTTTATACATAACTCTATACGCAATCTTTCGAGATTCTAACTGCTCTGACTTCATCCTCCTGCTATGTTGCAATGCTGCTACGCCCTATTACTACTAAAAAGTCGTCCAATATTAAGCTTGATCCGATAATCTTTACGTGTTGGGTAACAAAATTTTCAATTAAGCTTTGAATTACTACATAAAAGAAAGTGCAGATTACTATTATATTCAATTCACTCTTCCAACGATTTAGAATGAGATTTTTATTAGATTACCCGTCGATACAATCTGAGAGATCATGGGTCTTGGAGTAGGAGTCGTTGAAGGTTCTGAATCAAGTAACCGATTGTGTCTTGATTTTCTTTTCTGATATCTTATTTAATTATATTGCCCACTTTGTTTTTGTTTTTTTTTTATTTTTTTTTTTAAAAAGATTGATTTTAAAATCACGTTATTCTTCCCCTCTATCATCGATCATCATTCCTCATCATTTAATATAATACCTTAATGCAATCATTTTTAATATTTCAAGATCTTTTATTTTCCCCTCTCCCACACTTTTGTTATTTTATAAATATTTTTTATTTTATTTTCAATTTTTAATATAAATATTCAAAATTTTTATTCTTGCCTTCATTTACAACTTTCTTAACTTCTTTTTTAGTTACAGAATACTTCTAAAATTTTTAACATTTTTACAAGTATTTATAGATGGTTCATTTTTTATGCATATATACTTTTTCATTCCAAACTAAAATCCTTTATTTGGTGGCGCACACCTCTTTTACTCATGCACTCTTAGCCACTATTTTTATATATTAATCAAATGAAAAAAAAACCTATAAGAAAATCAAAGAAGATTAAAGACAGCTACTTGGGAGCTTTCCATGAACGCCCTACTGACAGTTCTATCATTTTTCTTGGAAAATAACAAAGAAAGTTCACTTTTGCTGGAAAGATCGACACACCTATGCACACAAGTTCCATAATATTATCTCTAGATTCACCAAAAAGAGTAATAAATGGGAATCAACACAATTTAATAACATATTTCATAGAGAAGTTTGTTTCTTTCCTATTGAGTTTGTGTAGTCATGATGAGAAGAATCTACTTACATTGCATCCCATAAAAAAGAAAAATAAATAGAATTGTGTATTACAGTTATGAAAGATCAATTATTTGGTATTCTTCTTTCACCCGTTCTACTGCAAGGAGCTGCAGTTCAGTTGTTCCACTGAGGATGTCTTTAGAAGCGACCGCTGAGGTTGAGGCAACAGTGGCTGCTACTGGTAGAACTTCAGAATCAGAGCCTTGTGCCAAACCTTTTTGATGAATTATGAAATGTCACCTGCAGAAGTTGGGTCATGAATTGGGTGCATAGCTACTGCCTTTGGACTTCCAGGGGGGCTTGCATTTGGTGAACCCTTTGGGTTCTTTTTCTTCATGGCTGTTTGATGCCATTTCTTGATTGCCTTGGATGTCTGCTCATCGAAGATGGATATTTTCATTTGCGAACCCATCTGAAACCAATGGAAGAAAAAGAAAGAAAGTGATGTCAGCATTAGTATCAATGACTAGATAAACTAGCATTAGTCAATGAAATTGTTAAAATATTCAATAATTTTTTATATATTTTTTCAAAAGTTTTTTTTTAAATTTTAATAAGGCCAGTTCACTTTTTTAGGTAAGTTTGTTATGAAAAATAAGTCGTGTCATAAATGTCTAAAAGGTGTTAGGATCCCATGTATTAGTTATGATTTTGAGAGTGGATACAATGTTAATTCTTATCATGGTATCAGAGCTAGTTTCTTTTCCCTAAATCCTAAATTTGACTGCCACCTCTGCCTCCATCTCTAAGCACCATAATTCGCACCATCATCACTGCTTCCGCAAGAATTGCATCTACTACGCTTCTGAGTCGCTCGTCTGCGGTGCAAGATTAGATCATTCTGTCTCCACCACCATCATCTACAATTGAAAATGAATTACCAATCTACAGTTGATCCCCTCACCAAGTAGATCGTCTATGCCACCATCATCATCTTTCAACAAAGATTAATTTGAAATATTATAAATTAGCAAGAAATGTGAAGCTTCCTTTATGTTTTCTCGCTATTGACCCGATCGGAGATCACAAGACTAAGCAAAATCAATCAGACAAATCTACATACAAGTGCACTCATTGCAATCAAAGAAATCATTCAACAAGTCATTGCTTTAAACTTATTGGATATCCAGATTTGTGGGACTCAACACGACATCACAACTTCAAGCGACCACTTACTATAATGATTGGTCAAACAAAGGAAGATGATACCACTCCTACATCATCAACATTGGTACTACAAAACTGAAGGTAAGGTCTTAAATACTTCTACACCTGTTTTGAATAGTGCATGGATAATTGATTCAAGTGTTATTGATCATATGACATTTGATGTTTAGACAAATCACAACCCTTAACCCATCCTCTAAAAATTGTATTTCCACAGCTAATGGCAAAACCGCCCCAGTTGTTAGGGAAGCGTCATCACATCTTACTAATACTTACACCTTGATTCAATGTTAATTGTTCCCTCTTTAAATTATAACATTTTGTAAGTCTCTCAAATCACTACCTTATCTTGTGTTATTATTTTTTGAATTGATTATTGTGTGTTTAAGGACATTCAGACTCGACAAAACGATTGGTTATGGCGTTATGAGGGGGAAATTGCATTATTGAACTTAGAGTCAAATACTTCTAGTAGTTCACAACAAGATTTAGCAATAGAGAGCACTGATTTACCAAAAAGGAACTATGACATCGACAGCTAAGACATGCCTCATTTGTTTATTTATAAAGGTTATTTCCTAAAATTTGTCTAGTTGTAATTGTGAAATGTGTGAACTTGCAATAAAAGTCATAATGCTTCATTTCCTTTTTAATTTTAAATAAAAGTCCAACTCCTTTTATGGTTATTCACTTTGATGTTTGGGACAATCTAGACTTCAGGGTGTTCACATTGGTTTGTCACCTTCATAGATAATTATACTTGGATGACTTGGTTATATCTAATAAAATCTAAATTAGAAGTTACATTATTGTTTCAAAAGTCTTATAACACCGGTAGTGTTGGTGCTAGAGCACAACTTTTAACCTAGAGTTTTGATATAGGATTAAGATTAGAGTCAGGTTTGTTGTGATCTAATAAGTTAATGTCAAGTGTGTAGGTGCACGTTACTCAGTATTGTAAATGACGGTAGACGGTGGTAGGACGATTGGTGATCGCCAACCGCCTAGGCATGCCTAGGCAATTGAATTTTTTTTACTATTTTTTATATATAATATTATAAATAATCATTATTCTTATATTTACTTTAAATAAAATATATTAATTAAAAATAAAATTTTAATCTAAATATTTAAAAATAAAAAATAAAAAATAAAAAATAAAAAATAAAAAATAAAACATTTTTTAAAATATACATATATTTAATTATTGAGATAATTTTATTAGGATTTAATTAAGTCTATTTAAATTATCTCAATCGTAGTTAGGAGTTGATTAAAATTATCGAACTAAAGTTTAATTAAATCGCATACCCTATTTCGGTCGAGCAACGAGCCCAATGTGTCGCCAAGACCGCACCATGCGATCGGACGTGTCGCCGGCCTGGGCAACGCGTCCAGGCCGTCACCGAGTTCAGACGATGAGTCCAGGCTCGTCGCTGGAATCGAACGACACATCCAAGCTTGCGTGACACATCCAAACTCGCCATTGGGCCCATGCGGCTCGTCCAGACACGTCGCGATGGTGAAACAATAGCTATGGCAGTTCCAAGCACGACCGTGGCGGTTCTAGGCATGATAATGGCGAAAGGAGGTGAGTTATCACCTAAAGCACCGCCTTTGCTTGAGGCGATGCAGTTGATATCGACCTCCCGCTTAGGCTACCACCTCAACCCCCATTAAAAACATTGATGTTACTTGACTGTGATGAAGTCTTGATTGTGAGCTAGACTGTGACTAAGTCCTAGTGGAATTAGGCAACTGTCAGACAAGAGCTAAGTCTTGGTTTAAACCAAGCAAGAAAGTCCTAGCTGGTTGCTAGGTGAATTAAGTCCAAATGGCGAAGACTTAATAAACAAAAGTCCAAGCTGAGAGCTAGGTGAATCAAGTCGAGGTGGAGTTAACTGGAGCTGAAGGTTTGACAAACAAGTCCAAGTGGAAGCAGCTGGGAGCTGTAACTTGGCAACTTGGTCTAGATGAGTTGGAGGATGAGTGTATAGACCAACGTAAGAGCGAGTTACTTTAAATTTTGTATTCTACTCATTACATGTAACTACTGTAGGAAAACATGTTCGATGGTTGTAGACTACCAGAGAGTCGAGGCGACTAGCTGGTGATAACTCTCGACAAAGGGATTTAAGAGGGTCTAGATCATCAAAGGATACGGGCAACCAAAGTAGTTTCTAGGCGACTAGGAGATGACGTTATCAATAATCCAAGAAAGTTAGGTCAAGATTATATTTGACCTCTATCCAGGTGACTGGAGGGCTTCAAGTAAAAGCTTCATTAACGTTATCTAACGGATAAACATTGTAGTCACGTCAACAATAATACATGCGACCGGAGGAGTGCTATAAAAAGAGGATCAAGGCAGAGCTTAGAAATCACTCATTCACACATTCTCTTAATCTCTTGTACTCGTGCTCTTGTGCTTTCTCATCTTCTGTGCTGCAACACGCTACGACTTGTGCTTCATTTCTAATCAACAACACCTAGAGTAACATTTCATTTGTTTTTGTGTTGCCTCATATTTGTTATTGTGCTTAACTTTTTAGATTCTCTCTCCCATCTCCAGAGGCTTTCTAAAAAAGGATAAATTAGAAATAAGAATTGTATTTTATAACTACTACGTGTTTCTATACTTCTAGTTTGGTTGATCATCTACTTGCATGCTTAATTTGTAGTTAAGTCCTTTCCATGCTTACATTGATTTGCTAATGAATCTATTTAAGTAATTTATATTTCCGCTGTGCTACTTTGATTGATTCAATTATTTTTGTTACTATCTATTTAAAAAATTCTTAATGCTATTCATCCCTTTCTCTCTCTAGTGTCAAGTTTGATCCTACAATTAGTACATAGTATAATACTCGAATACAAGTGTTACGAAGTGACAATGGTAGAGCATATCATAGTTTCGAACTCTAAATATTTTGTTGACTCTCATGCTTCAATTCATCAAACTAGTTGTCTAGATACACCTCAATAAAATAGTATGGCTGAAAGCAAAAATATACACTTATTTGAGATTGTTTGCACTTCCCTAATAAAAGCTCACATGCCCTTATGCTACCGGGGGTGAAGCTCTCCTCTCTGTTGTATATCTCACCAATCGTGTTTCATCTAGTTCTATCAACTTCAAAACGCCCTTTCAGACACTTGTAGAAATTGATGTTGTTCCAACAGTTCCAATCTACCCCCTCATGTTTTTGGATGTGTTGCCTATGTGCATCTTCACAAACATCAAAGAAGTTAATGCCTCGAGCCTATGTCTTTATTGGATATGCTATCAATTAAAAAGGATACAAATTCTATCATCCCCCAACTAAACATATGTTTGTTATTATGGATGCTTTCTTTCATGAAAATATTATGCATTTCTCCAAGTCTAACTTTCAGGGTGAGTATCTTGAGGAAATTCAGATCCTTCTATACAATCATGAAGAAGATATGGTGGAAATATTTGATCAAAATATTAGTGATTTCGATCCTAGTGGATAAAATTTGGATTTAAGTGTCAATATCATTCAACACAATAAGCGTAGAAGTGGATAAGATGGAACCTAGTGATTAAAACGTGGATCTAAGGGGTGATACCATACACAACGACACAATAAACATAGAAGAGGATGAGATGAAACCTAGTGACACCAAAGAAGTCAAGAAATTTTTGAAACCGAACTTGAGCCCCTCCAAAATGATACACTAAAGCAATCGTTGTATGCGGATATTACTTACACACTACAAGATAGCCATCTAAGAGACAATTATCATAATGTCTTTCCAGAGGTATTCCAAAATCTACATACAAACCTCAATTGTCTAGTAGAGTAAGATATCCCATTAGCCATTATATGCCTACACATCTCTTGTCAAAAGAAAATCAGTCATTTGTTATATCTATACCTTACACTGTGCAGGAAGCCTTATCTGATTGAAGATGGAAAGCCGCGATGATGAAGAGATGGACCTCTAATCATCCTATATAAAAAGTTGGATGCCGATGGATCTTTACTGTGCAAGATCGGTAGCAAAAGGATACACCTAAACATATGGAATTTGTTAGTGCAATTGACCTTTAGGGTTTTGATATTTTGGTTTGAACAATATGTTCAATGAGAACTTGGTTAGGATTGATCAAGTTAAGTGAAGAGTCCAAACAAGTTAAAGTGGAGGACGCATGGAAGTAAGTGAGAAGTTCAAGTAAGACCACATACTTGACAATTGGCGAAAAGTCCTATGGGACTAGCAATGTAAATCCTAGTGTGGCTAGGCAGTGTAAGTCCTACTTGTTAGTGCGAGAAGCATCCGACGATCGAATCTGAGTTTTTGATAATGGCAAAGGGTTCAAAGTTAAGGTTATTTGTGGTCTAACATATTTGAATGAGTTTGCAGGAAAGCCCTAAGCGTACTTAGGCAAAAGTCCTAGCTACGGTTAGGCAGGTGGAAAACCCTAGGGGGTGGTAACCCTAGGCGGAAAGTCTTAGCGGGTTGAGAGTTTGGGGCAAAAACCCTAGAGTCGGGGACTTTAGGTGGAAAGTCCTGGTGGTCGCGGACCAGATGAAAAGATTGGACGGGTCGTGGAGCGAACGTCCAGCAGAAAGTCCTGGAGACTCGGGTGCTGAGCAAAAGTCCAGTCGGTCTGGAGGACCGGTCTGGCAACAAGTAAACTCTCCTGAGTGGAATAGGTGAGGGCGCATTCCCCGGTGAGGGAACAGTAGGCGCCGGTTCGACCTATGGTTTCCGGAGGTGAAATCCGAAGTTAGAACGGGACAGTCCGGAGACTGTCAAAACAACTTATTATTTCTTATATATTTGTACTAAACTCTGTTTTGCAGGATATGTTTTGTATTTTAGACTAACACATCTTGCAGGGAGTGAAAAAGCCTTAAAGCCTCGGATGAACAGTACCCGAGGCGCCCTCCATGGAACTTGGAGGCGCCTCGGGTGCAATGTTAGAAGGCTCCGCGCAGCAGAGCAAGAGGCGCCCTGGACGCTGGGTGGAGGGCGCCCTCCATGGGCTTAGAGGCGTCCTTGGGCAGATAGGCTGCGGGCGAAACAGAGCTTATTCACGCTGTGGATCCGACAGGGTTGGAGCCGCCCTCCATGCGGTTGGAGGCGCCCTCAACGGGCTATATAAGCCTATCTCGAGTAGCAACAAAGTATACAACTTGAAATCATAATCTTTCAATTGTGCACTGCTCAAAGGACGATCCGACAAGCTCGACGACCCAAAGCTTCGAATTTACTGTTTTCCGTTGTCGGTATAATTTTTATTACTGCTTTAATATTGTACTTCAAACTGTAAAGAATTTCTGAACTTATGGTGATTGCCCACCAAAAGCGATCAACGATCGCGAGTCTTGGAGTAGGAGTCACCACAAGCTCCGAACCAAGTAATTCCTTGGTGTGTTCGTGTGTTATTTCTTTTATTCCGCTTCGTAACGTTTACTCCGATCGATTGTTTTAAAATGAACGTGAAAGTCACGAGCGCTATTCGCCCCCTCCCCCCTCTAGCGCTTTCGATCCTACAATTGGTATCAGAGCAGGGTCGTTTCGAATTGGTGAAACCACAATTCAAGCAATTTTTTGTGGTAATTTTTGATTTTACGAAGTTAATTGGAATCGGTAAACTTGCCGCCTTCCGATCTGCTTTATCGATCGAGTTTTTCTCGTTTCTCGAAGTCGGTGCAACCACCGCTCGAGTTTATTTATTTATTTATTTCTCACTTAATCCCGCACTACTAATCCAAGACTAAGTCTTGGAACAAAGTTTCCTGTTTTTGTTTGTACGAGATTGTACTTCTACAATGGCCCATCAAGAAGGCTACAGTACAGGCCGCCCGCCGCTCTTCTCCGGCGAAGACTTCGGCTACTGGAAGAGCTGAATGGATTCCTACCTCCAAACCCAATTCGACATGTGGATGATCATCAAAATTAGCATCTCACTTCCACTCGACGGCACGGGAAAACCAGTATCATGCGAGAACTGGGACGCAAGTATAATAAAGAAGGTCGAGGTCAACGTCAAAGCAACATGTACTCTTCAATATAGTATAACAAAGGAAGAGCTGAACCGAGTTGGCCCATTCTCAAGCGCGAAAGAACTATGGGAGGAGCTGATCGAGCTGCACGAAGGCACCTCCGATACGAAAGTAAGTAAGCGCGATCTAATTTTAAATAAGTTATATAACATAAAAATGCAGGAAGGTGAGACGGCTAGCCAACTTCACGCGCAGATACAAGATCTACTGAACGGACTCCACGGGGTCGGACAAAAGATAGAGAATTGAGACGTAATAAGGTACACACTCAACGCCTTTCCTAGGAATACTTTGTGGGCATCCATGGTAGATGCTTACAAAGTATCCAAGGATCTTTCAGCAATTAAGTTAGATGAGTTATTTTCAGAATTTGAATTGCACGAACAGATTAATGCACGTCTAGCCGAGAAAGGTATTGCATTGATTGCAGGTACAAGCAGAACCCGGGAACCAAAAGCAAAGCCAAAACCGAACCCAAGTCCGAAGACGAATCAAACTTAGAAGATGACGACGACGAGATCGCAGCCGAGATCGTCAACCTAGTACGTAAGCTCTACAAAAAGAAGAAAGGTTTTACTAAGAAGGACATCAAGAAGGTGATTTAGTCCAAGACGGTGCCAGCCAGTCCAAAAGCCAAGTTTGAAGTAACCTGCTACGGCTGCAACCAAAAGGGACACATCAAAGCCAATTGTCCAAACCAAAAGGAAGCAAAGAAGCAGAGGAAGAAGAAAGCACTAAAAGCAACATGGGATGAGTCTTCTTCAGATGACTCCGACGAAGAGCTCGAACAGACGAGTTTCCTTGCGCTGACTGCCCGGGAACAAGTTGACGAATTGAAGACCGAGAGCGAATCGGAAGCCGAGTCCGAGAGAAGCCACGGATCTGTATCCGTTTCCGAAGGCCCTAACCCTAAGAAATTCACTATATAATTTAGTTAATTATCTAATGCGCAAGTTAGCTAAATCCAATGTCCGGGTCAAATCACTTCAAAAGGAGGTAACAACCCTTAAAGAAGTGACTAACCCTAGCTCCTTGATTGACCTCGTTCACACTGGAACCTCCACTCAAGTCTAAAAGCTTGAGGAAGAGAATTCTAACCTGAAAAATCAAGTCAAAGAACTAAAGGACACGTTGGAACGATTCACCTTGGGTTCCAAGAATCTTGACCTGATTTTTGGAAAACAGAGAGCCGTCTACAACCGATCCGGACTTGGATTTAAGGCTAAACGAAAATACAAGTCTTACCTATCAATTATAAATAGAACAAATAGAAAAGTAGTCTAAGCATGGGTTCCCAAGTCCAACTTGATTAATCAAGTTGGACAATATTGGATCCCCAAGGATTAAATCCACTACCTTGATAGACCCTATCGAGGCTATGATCCAGGGGAGTCAATAGAAAAACCATTTTTATAAATAGAATTGTTTGATGCTTATCTTACTGCTTTTATTATACATGCTTAGATTAGGCTAGATAAGGATCTAGGCATGATTTACACTTGACTAGTTAGACCTAGGGGTTACAAAAGGAAAATTAAATATCTAATTTCTTGGAAAGGCTGTCTAGAAGTGGTGGATGATCTCATACCCAAAAAGGCCTAGTGCCTCGCCATAGCCTGGAAGCCAATATTTGAAATGAATATTTTAATTGACTAATTGAAAAACCTGAGTCTAATTCAAATGTAAATTAATCCTTAGATGATAACCTAAAATCAAAGATTAAATTAACCATCTCATAAAAACCTATAAGGCTCCTGAGTGATAACTTAGAAGAGGGTGATATGGACTTAGGTAAGATTTAGACCTAACTTAACCTAATTAATTAATTAACATAACCTAATTAATTAACTTAACCAATTAATTTACTTAACCTAATTAATTAACTTAACCTAATTAATTAATTTAACTTAACCAATTAATTAACTTAACCTAACTAATTAATTAACTTAACCTAATTAATTAACTTAACTTAACAAATTAATTAACTTAACCTAACTAATTAATTAACTTAACCTAACTAATTAATTAACTTAACTTAACCAATCAATTAATTAATTTAATTAATTAACCTAACAAATTAATTAACTTAACCTAATTAATTAACTTAAGTTAACCAATTAATTAATTAACCTAACATAAACCTAATTCTTAACTTAAACTTAACTCAATTAAATCTAATAACTAATTAATAACTCTTAAGACAAATCAATTCAATTCCAAATTAATGTAACTTAATCAAATCAACACAAACTTAAAACTTAACTCAACTAAACTTACTTAAAACTAATTTAAAATTACTTTAAAATTAAATCTAACTTAAAATTAAAACCAACTTAAAATTAAACTTAAACTTAATTAAAAACCTAAAACTTAACTTAAATAAAAATAAAAAAAATAATAAAAATAAATAAAATAAAAAAAATATCGTAGGGCGCCTCCAAATGAAGGAGGCGCCCCCGGGAGCGACGAGAATATTCCCGCCAAAAGGTATGGAGGGTGCCTCCCACCAATAGGAGGCGCCCCCCATAACGCATTGAGGGCGCCCTCCATGCGATTGAGGTCACCCTCAATACTGATTTTTCCAGCGAACAGAGACTCTTCTATTCGCCTGTTTTACACGATTCGAGTCACGCCGAGGCGCCTTTTCAGCTCGATTTTCTCCCCTTCAACCCCATTAACACCTCAAGATGCCTCCTAAGTATACCCCATTTGATTATACTACTTCTGTATGTATTTTCTGTGCATTTTTTATATATGTGTGTGTATACATATAGGAAAAGACGGAACATAGACCCTGCTTCTAGTAGTACCCCATCCACCGATGCTAGATTCCCTATTGAGCGACATAGGCTAGAGTTCATTAGGCATACATTTTCTCCATTAAAGTGTAGATATTTGAGCAGATCCTTTTTTACTAGATATTGTACACCTATTACCCAGATGATTGAGCATTACCAGCTAGATAGGCTGGTTTACTGCAGCCATGCAGTTAATCACGACTTGTGTGCTCAGTTTTATAACAACCTAGATAGAGTAGATGATCTGACTTACTCCACCAGAGTTGGTGGAAAGGATTTTCAGTTTTCTCCCACCCTCCTATACACTAGTCTAGGACTTAGGCTATCCACATGTTCATTTTTGTGTTACCCTAGTAGGGACCTGCCATTTGGTTACTCCCATATTACCTTAGATACTATCTATATGTATCTTTTTTTTTTAGGGGGGGGGGGGACCACTTGTAGTGACTGACTTCAGATCACTCTCTTTTAGGGTCCAGGACTATATCATGTATCGGGTCCTGACTGCCTGCATTTTGCCGATCGCGTCTCGGAATGTTCCGACGATGCGACCTTCTCACTCCTTTTTGTATGCCCTCTGTCAGCATTTAAATATAGATATAACTTTGCATATGTTTCATAACATTATACGTGCATCCGGTCTTGTCACTAGACTCGAGGTCCATATGCCCTATTGTCATATTTTGACATATAGTTTTTCGACCTTAGAGATAGACACGACCCAGGGGAGGGTTACTTCCCTTAGTCCGTACGATGAGTTCGGTCAGTGTTAGTTAGCCTTAGTGCATATAGACATTACCGCTCAGGGGATCCTAGCCTGGAGAGGTGGGTCGTAGCCACCTGCTCGAGGATGAGTTTTTTGCTCCAGTCGAGGACGTTGATCCAACCAAGGGAGCCGCTCCAGCCACGAGAGATGAGTTTCATGTCCTAACCGAGGGAGAGGAGTGGTTAGAGATTACGAAGACAAAGATCTTTGGGCATCTTCCTTCTCTGGCACAACCCTCAACCTCGACCCAGCCCTCGACTTCACTGTCCGTTGAGGATCGACTCACTCGTCTTGAGGAGTCCTCTGCGCAGTTACAGCGATCAGTCTCGGATGGTTTCAGCGCACTCCGGGGGGAGATGACTGCTCTCCGAGATGACATGACTACCAGACTTGAGTAGATCCTTCAGACTCTGCAGCCCCTGAGCGACCACTAGCACCACCTATTGACGATGATCAGACTTGATCAGACTATATACATTCCTATGCATTGTATATGATTGACATGGTATTTATAGACAGTTTGTTTTGGTTTGTTTGATGAGCATGCTTATGTAAACTAGAGTTTACTTTCAAAATTAGTTCTTTAATTGCTATTTCAAAGTTATAATCTTAGTTTTAAATTCTAGGAAAAATATCTTCAAAATTCCAATTTTGTAGTTTTCAAAAATTGTATTTAGCCTAGATCTCTACCCCCTAGAAAGCATGTACCCCTAGGTCTCAGCAAGAGCATCTCACAAGCACACTAGGATTACCTTGCTTGTGTATGAAAACCACTTAGAATGGTGTGAGATGCATAGGGTACTGCCTGGACTTCAAATGCTTATGTATGTACATCAACATAAGTCTGGACAATACATACCAAACTCAAATTAATCAAATCAAGTTATCCAAGTTTAGTCAAACTAACTGGAACACTTAATCTGACTAACCAAGTGAAAGTTATTACCTCTTGGTAAAATAGCTAGTAACTAAAGGTTAGATATTTGTTTGAAAGTAGATCTTGTTACTCATGCTTGGACTCTAGGACTTTAATTTTTTTTTAACAAAACTTGGCTGCCATTAATCAAGGGGGAGTAAAAGAAAGATTTTTCAAATTAAGCCACGTTCATGTTTTTAAAAGTATTTTTCAAATAGAAGGTTTTTAAAAGTATTTTTCAAACAGAAGGTTTTTAAAAGTATTTTCAAACTTAAAATTATTTTTAAAACTTGATCATTTGTTTTTAACTTAGCGTTAGAATTTTTTGGTGTTAAAATGAAATTCTTTTTCGTGTTTAAACAAATTATTATTAAGCTTAATGTTGAATGAAAATTAGTTTTTAAGCTTAGTGTTTATCAAAAGTTTGTTTTAAATACTTGACTAAGCTAAAGCTTTTATCAGCATCTCTAAGTACTGAAGTACTTTTAGAGCTACGTTTTTTAATCAACTTCTTTTAAAGCTTGAACTTACCTAAGTTTAAATTACTTTAAAGCTAAGTTAGTTTTAATATTTAGTTACAGTTTCTTTCAAATTTTTGGTTCTTCTTGCAAAATCATATTTTTCAAGTAAGAACTACCTTTCAGGGGAGCTAAATATTTCCTATCTTTCTATTTTTTTCTTTGTTTTTTAAGTAATATTTTTGATCTATGGTAAAGGGGGAGAGGAAAGTGAAAGTTAAGTGATTAAGAGGGGAGATACAACAAGTTGCAACTAAATGTTTGTTTTTTGCACCTACATATTTTTTCACTTGTTTGCACTTGAATCTTGATATTATGCTTGTACGCATTTATACTAATTTCATATTTTACTTAACTTTGAATTTTGTTGTCATAATCAAAAAGGAGGAGATTATTGGTGCGGGAAGCATCCGACGATCGAACTTGAATTTTTGATAATGGCAAAGGGTTCAAAGTTAAAGTTATTTGTGGTCTAACATGTTTGAATGAGTTTGCAAGAAACTCCCAAGTGTACTTAGGCAAAAGTTCTAGCTGCGGTTAGGCAGGTGGAAAATCTTAGGGGGTGGTAACCCTAGATCCTAGGGGGTGGTAACCCTAGGCGGAAAGTTTTGGTGGGGCGAGGGCTTCAGGCAAAAACCCTAGAGTCGGGAACTCTAGGTGGAAAGTCCTGGTGGTCGCGGACCAGGTGAAAAGACTGGAAGGGTCATAGAGCGAACGTCCAGCAGAAAATCCTGGAGACTCGGGCGCTGAACAAAAGTCCAGCTGGTCTGGAGGACCGGTCTGGCAACAGGTAAACTCTTCTGAGTGGAGTAGGTGAGGACGCGTTCCCCGGTGAGGGAACAGTAGGCGTCGGTTCGACCTAGAGTTTCCGGAAGTAAAATCCGAAATCAGAACCGGACAGTTCGAAGACTGTCAAAACGACTTATTATTTCTTATATATTTGTGCTAAACTCTGTTTTGCAAGATATGTTTTGTATTTTGGACTAACACATCTTGCAGGGAGTGAAAAAGTCTTAAAGCTTCGGATGAACAGTACCCGAGGCACCCTCCATGGAACTTGGAGGCGCTTCGGGTGCCATGCTTGAAGGCTCCGCGCAACAGAGTAGGAGGCGCCTTGGACGCTGGGTGGAGGGCGCCCTCCATGGGCTTGGAGGCGCCCTCGGGCGGATAGGTTGCGGGCGAAGCGGAGCTTATCCACGCTGCGGATCCGGAGGGGTTGGAGGCACCCTCCATGCGGTTGGAGGCGCCCTCAACGGGTTATATAAGCCTATCTCGAGCAGCAACAAAGTATACAACCTGAAATCGAGCACTGCTCAAAGGACGATCCGACAAGCTGTAACAAGACTCCGACGACCCAAAGCTTCGAATTTATTGTTTTCCATTGTCGGTATAATTTTTTTACTGCTTTAATATTATACTTCAAATTGTAAAGAATTTCTGAACTTATAGTGATTGCCCACCAAAAACGATCAACGATCACAGGCCTTGGAGAGTCGCCACAGGCTCCGAACCAAGTAATTCCTTGGTGTGCTCATGTGTTGTTTCTTTTATTCCGCAGCGTAACGTTTCCTCCAATCGATTGTTTTAAAACGAACGTGAAAGCCACGAGCGTTATTCTCCTCCCCCCCTAGCGCTTTCGATCCTATACTACTCAGACTAGAGGCAGAGCAATGCCTAGTTGAGAACTAGGTAGTATAAGTTCCAGTGGGGCTAGGCAGTACAAATCCAAGTTAGGAACTAGGCAGTGAAAGTCCTACTTGGGAAGCATGCAACAAAAAGATCTAGTTGGGAACCAAGCAGTGAAAATCCGAGTGAGACTAGGCGGTGGAATACCTAGTTAGGAACTAGGCAGACCTATTTGGAAACTAGGTGGTGAAAGTCAAGGTGAGTGGAGCTGAACACTTGGCAAAAGAAACCTAATAGGTTAGGTAAACCAAAAACTAGGTTTTTGCATGTTGTTTATGTGCAAGAAGTAGGACTAGACGAAGGCTTGGACTACTAAAGTGTGCCCGGAGGTCGGACTAGTTAGGAACTGGTCTAGTCAATCGGAAACACTTGGCTTCATCCACTCCGAGTGAGGCAGTCAACGGATGAAGTTTGAACATGCTCCATGCAACCAAAAGGGTTCTAAGTTATTGGAAATCACAAAAGTCGCCTAATCCATAGTCGAAGTGGATGCAGTTTACAACCGAGTCAACAGAGGTCTAGTCAATCGAAAGGGTTCCATGGGAAGAGTGCCGATTAATCTCTATAAAATGGGAGTTGAGGCAGCTATTTTCGTTAACAAGTGAAAAACAATTGCAATCAAAGCTCTCATATTCAAGTGCTCTAATTCTTGCTCGTGTGGTCCGGGAAGCGCTAAGAGGAGTCTCGTGATATTAAGAGTATCTAGCCAGATCAAACACAAGTTTGCTTTTCTTATATGCTTATATTGTTTATTATTTACTTGTGGTTATGCCTCTTATATGCTTATATTGTTTAACACTCCAATAGAGGGCTTGTAGTTATGTATTGAGGCAAACTAGGTATTTTGAGGTATCTAAAATCATCTATGGAAAAGGGAATTCTATTCACTAAAAATACAAACAAGCAAAATATTGAAAAAAAAGGTAGATCTGCTACCTTAGCAACCCTCCTAGTGTCGGTCTCACGGATATACAAGAAGGTAAATGCAGGTACACAGGTCATAGGCGCATGGTGGGATAAACCCTAGGTTGTCAGTTCTTGAGAATCGACCCCTGACCATTACTCAAGAGATGCCATGCGCCCACCGTCTACGCTACGTCCTGGGGCAACAAGCAAGATATTTAAGTATATATAGATGTTGATTGCGTCGGAGCAATTGATGATAAATGATCAACTTCAAAACTTCACAATACCTTTCCTTTATAAGTGGGAACTTAGTTACTTAGAAAAACAAAAAACAAAATGTTGTTCAACGATCTAGTGCATAAGATGAGTATAAAAGGGATGCACTTAGGAATATGTGATGCATTATGGTTGAAATTTCTTTTACAAGATCTAGGCTATTAATTGGAGAAATCAATTTAGTTATATTGTGAGTACAAAATAGCCCATAATCAGTTCAACACGATCGTACAAAGCTGTTGAGATAGATAGGTCTTTATTAAAGAGAAACTAGATGAAAAAGTTGTGGAATTACCAAGGATTTAGGCTTACCAAAGCAGTATGGAATTGGGTGCTCATAGAGTTCCAAATAAGTTGGGCATGTACGATATTTATGAGCCAACTTGAGGGGGAGTGTTCAAATATTAAATAATTTTTTATGTATTTTTTCAAAAGTTTTTTATTTTAGTAAGGCCAATTTAGTTTTTTAGATAAGTTTGTTATGAAGAATAAGTTGTGTTATAAATATATAAAAGGCGTTAGGATCCCATATATTAGTTATGATTTTGAGAATTAATACAATTTTAATTCTTATCAGAAACCATACACCATAAGTTTGAGTGAGACTATGGAAGTGTGTCTACATGATATATGACCTATAAGTCACACAAGAAAGGACCATGTCACAAATCTTTGAGATGCTTTTGAAGCTATAAGAGAGCTTGTCAGACTAAATCTAAAAAAGTGTGCATTCAAGGTTCGTCGGTCAGATTACTTTTGGGTTTATTGTTAGTTAGACAAGCATTTGCAACTTAAGGAGGCAAGTTTTGGCCAATATAGGACATGATTACCTCTTAGGAGGTGCAAAAATTGACTCACAGAAGAGCATCTCTGAGCCAACTCCTCTCACAGATAGTTGATAATTGCTTGCCTTTTTTTTTTCAAAAATACAAGTTTAAAATCAAAGAGTCTTCGCAGCATATTGCATTTAACAAAACCTTTCAAGAGTTGAAAACATATCAAAGCTAACCATTAGTGCTGGCATGCCTCTCGACCAGAGATGTTCTCCTATTTTATTTAGCAGCAACTTAATAAGCAATGAGCTCATTCCTAGTGAAAGAAGAATAAAGTGCAAAGGTACATCAGCCTGACACTTAAAGATGTAGAAATGAGGTACCTCCAACCCGAGATACTAAAATTTTCTTTGATCGTGACAGTTGGAAGCGCTAGCCCCACATACAATCACATAGAATTGTGGTTCTAACCAACCACCATTATAACAAACCTTGCCAAACCAGACTTAGCCAAGAGTATTTTAAGTGATTGATTGAGAATTTTACATCAGATTTTGCTCTTGTGCTTCGAAGATATAGCATGTTTGGTAGATTTGCTCTTGGAATTTTTAAAAGAATACCGAAGTTTAATAATTGGAGAATGAGAAACATACTGATGCCACTTGACTATTAATTGACGGAGAGTCCAATTCAAAAGTAGGAGCAAAAAGTCCAACTCAAGAGGTGGGCTTCGTGTTTCTAACCAAGGTTTAAAATTTAGACACGTGCAGAGGTTTCGGTCTCAGACTGAAACGTTGCGGTTTCAGTATTGTATCGTGTCATGCCAATATATATAATAATTATTAAAATTAACTATTTATTCATTTAAATAATTATTAATTTAAATAATATATATTTAAAATAAAAAATATCAAAATATCAATTAAACAATAAAATAGTGAAAAAATACAAAATAATAAAAATATTATTAGAATATAGATTTGATTTATTATAATTTTTTATAATTTTTAAATAAAATTTAAAATAGTAAAAATAATTTCAAAATATCAATTAATAAAATTTATTAATTTTTAAAAAATTCTAAATATAATTTTTATATATTTTATTGGGATAATTTAATTAGGGTTTATAAATATCTCTTCGAAATATCATACTTAAGTTGGGAATTATATGAATTAAATACATTGCAATTTTAATTTTGAACAGTAGTATCGCCGGTAGGCACAGCCGCAAACGCTTCTAGCAATGCCAGAGGCGTCCGACGACACCTGTAGCATCTGGCGGCACTAGAAGTGTCCAGTGATGCCTCCAACACCGCTAGAAGTGTCCCGCAACACATCTGACACTAGAAGAAGGGATCCCACAATACTTCTGGTGCTGCCGAAGCGTCCAGTGTCACTTTCGGCTGCGTAGGAGGCGTCAGACGACGCCTTCGGGACACCTCCGACCCACTTCTGTCACATGACCCTAATGCGTGGCGCACGGATGACACATGCAAAATTGGGGAGCATGCCAGTTTCGCTCCCCCTATGGAACAATAAAAACTGTCCGTGTCGCCTAACACAGGACTGTATTTCAATCCTTGTTTCTAATCACTGAGAAACAATGTCTAGAATATACACTCTGCTTTGATATTTACAAATAATCTAGAGAGCTGAATCCATGATAAAAGGTATTAAGTTTGGATAAAGAGATGTCTTCGTTAATGCTCAATATTTTCAGTGGTTTCTTATAGGCCATCATTAATATTTAATGAAGAATTTGAGATTTGACAACCTGATCTCTACAAGTAGGATGAAGCGACTTGGACACTAATGACAAGCTTGGCCCACCATGCTTCATATGCCTCAAGAACAAAATTCTTAATCCAGTGACATTCTCGGAGGAATGATAACTTCAATTTCTCGATCGACGAGTACCAACATTACAAAAAAAAGTGTATCAATGACAAAAAATGTCACTAAATCTAAATATTGTCACTGAAAGTTTGGTGGCAAACATTTTCTTACTAGATTGGTAGGCCTAAGTTTCAGAGTTAAAACTTTTAATGGATCCATCACTATCACTAAATGTTATACTAGTAACACCTTTTTTGTACAATCTATTTTATAGTGTCATCACTAAATGATAGAATTGCGAAAGAATTTTATTAAAAATCTTTTGTTACATATATAATCCTTATACACGACTTAGTTACTGAAAATACCTTTAGTGACAACTATTTAATCTTAGTTATGGCTAAAACCTCAGCTTTTTAGTGCGAGTTAGAGTAACCTTGCTAGTGGTATTCAAAGTATACAATGATCAATGCATTGGACCTAGGAAGTGTTACGAAGCAAAAGGGAAACTTCAGAAAATGGTGACCAAGCAAGGAAGATTTAATGTGAGTTGATGAACTCCAAGAGAAGGTACATCTTAGAAGCATCAGTTCTAAAGAAGAAATTACATGATACTATAATCATGGAATTCAATCATCTATAAGCACCAAGGAAAAGGCACAACTTATAATAATAAATTCTAAACAAACAACAACAAGATAGTATGATCGTAAAATCCTAAGAAAGGGGGATTTGGTCCTAAAAATGTGGAAGCTAGCTGTCCAGAGGCAAGCAAAACTAGAACCAACATATGGCCCATACAGAGCAAGAGAAAGGCAGGATTCTGAGGACATGGAATGCATATAATTTAAAGAAGTATAAACTATAGTAGAGTCTATATCAAATTGTTTCCTAGTTACTATTAACTAGTTAGCCTTCGATCCTTTCAATGATCATGCTCTCCACTTAGCATCTGATTTTCTGAAGGTCACTCTCTCCACTTAACCTCTGTTTAGCCTTCAAACTTCTGTGAATCATATTTTCTGAATACTATCCAATCTTCGTAAGGTAATGCTCTCAGTTTAGCCTTTAATAATTTCTCAAATTATGCACTCTCCTTAGCCTCTGATCATACTTAAGATTACACTCATTGTTTAGCCTCTATTCCTGAGAATCTCTTAGCTTATCCTCTAACCCCTATGAGGATCATGCACTCCAATTACACTAATCCCTTCAAGGCTATGCTATCTGATTAGTCTCTCTGCCTTCTGAGGGAGGGTTATGCAGTGTGACTAAATTAGCCTTCAATTAATCCATGACTTCTAAGAATCATACTGCTAGGATACTTTCAAGTCTCTTTTTGAGATCACGTTCTCTTAATAGCCATTGGTCCTTCTAAGGATCATATTTGCTTTTCGGTCCTAAAATACAATAAAGATCATATTTTCAGACCAGATCCTTGCTCAAATTCATAACATAAAATAGATTAAAAATCCAGAAAGGCAAAATTATATTCAGCCAGATAGACATGATTGAAGGAGAGCTTTGGCACAACAATAAAGTTGTTGCTTTGTAACCAAAAGACCACAAGTCCGAATCCTGGAAATAGTCTCTTACAAAAAGCAAGGTAAGGATGCGTACAATGGATCCTTCCCAGGGACCCCGCATGGCGGGAGCTTCATACACTTAGCTAGATAAACATGATAACAAAAATACAACAATAATAATCAAATCTTTCTCCTACTAAGTGGGGTTAAACAAATGGATCCTCTTACACCATTAGGCTCGATCCCTTATTATATTATCACCTATATTTAAATAAATTTTATCCTGTTTTATCGTTGTTAACCAAGTCTTCTTGGGTTATCTTCCTTGATTAATATGCGTATTTGTCATGATCTTATATCACCTAATTGAAGTATTTATTTGTCGCCTAAGTACATATCATATCATCTTAAATGCATCTCTCAGATTTTCTCTCGTTGAAACCTTAACTTTCTCTTTAATATTCTCATTTCTTATTCAAATCTTCAAAGGTCTACACATCCACCTTAATATTTTTATCTTTGTGACTCATCTTCCACTTGTGTTCGACTCATAGCAGAATATTTAGCTTTATATAATATAGCTATCATTATTTTGTAAAACTCTCCTTTAAACTTTAGAAGTACCTTACGATCATCGAGACACCTGATGCCCTCCTTCATTTCAATCATCCTACTTTTATCGTATGTAAAACAATCTCTATCCACAATCCATCCTTTTGCAGAAACAAATCTAGATACTTAAAGCTCTAAGTTATAGGTAACTTATCATTTCCTATCTTAACAATTACTTTGATTTATATACTATTGTAAAACTTCCATATATTCTATTTTTACTATACTAAACCTAAAAATTTTTCCACCAAGATTTGTGCTTAATATTTACTCTTTCACGCGTCCCATTAACACAAACAATATCATTTGCAAACAACATGCATCTTGGTAACGCGTCTTCGATATAATGAGTTAATCCATAACTAGTGTAAAAAGATATGGAAACTTATCCTTGATGTAGCCTTATCTTTATAGGAAACATTTTAGTTAATCCACATAGAGTCTTCACTCTAATCATTACATCCATATATCCTTGATGATTTCAACATACGCTACGTTAACACTTTTTTTTTCTAGAATTCTCCACATAATTTTCCTCGGGACTTTATCATAAGATTTTTTTGAGGTATTGAATACTATGTGATTTTCCTAATATTTTTCAATTAGTCGTTTGTGAAGATATAGTTGAGTTTCAGGCTTGATTCTAAATACCTAATAAAACAAAGTCAAAAATACTCACTGAGCACTCTTATCAATCTAGTTCATTAACTTTAGATCAATGATACTGGTAACACCATTGTTCAAGGGACTAACTCGCCCTTGGATATAGCTTGGTCAAGAATTGCTAGCTTAAGATTTGTGGTTGAAAAGTCTACATTGGACATAGGAGTGATTAAAAAATTAAAGGAAGAGGATTCATCAAACAACCTATTGGGTTACACGACACCTATTCAGAGCCTGAGAAAATCCATAATTTCATAGCCTGCCATCCATTGGTTCTCAAAAAGATGAAAGTATCCCTGAATATCAAGATTTGGATGGGTTGCACAACAACTATTCAGAGTCTGAGAAAATCCATAATTTCATAGCCTCCTAAAATGCTATCCATTAGTTCTCAAAAAGATGAAAGTATTCCTGAAAAATGATTTTGAATGGACTTCAGTTATGATTAATTGGTCCCTAAGTTTTCTTCATCTCTAACTCATTAAAATCTTTGAGATTTTTGTCAATTCTCAGAGGTATTTATATCCTTTAATTGAATTCCATTTTAGCTTGGGACTACATGAGAAAGAAAGTTCTATAAAATGACATTTACACCTACTATATCATATGGAACTGAATGTTGGGACTACACAAGAAAGATGAGTCACATAAATGACGATGTTAAAGTAAATGTGACGACATATGAGGATGGATAGATAAAAAATGAGAACATTACAGAGTTGAGATTGTATCTATTGAGAAAAAATTCTAAGAGATGCATTTAAGATGATACGAACATGTACTTAGATAACCAATAAATGTTTCAGTCAATCAGTGTGAAATTATAAAAAATACTCTCATTAAATAAGAGGAAAACTTAGTTAGTAATGACAAATTACAATAAAATTTATTTAAATATAAATAATGATATAGTAGAGGATAAAGCCCAATGGCATAGGAGGATCTATATGGGATAAGATTTGGTCATTGTTACTTTTGTCTATTGAGAAAATCTTTACTGTAGGTATTAAAGGTCCTTTCTTATTACATTCACAAAAATACATGAAAGAAATAAATGATGACCACAAAATAGAGGTTGAATGTTGGTGCAATCGACCTAGATTTTGATGTGTGTGTCAAAGAGTTTAAGTTAGACTTTCATATGTATTTGATATGTGTTTGAGTCTTGTAGGACTTGGTGAAACACATGAGGGACTTGGTGCGGCTAGGTGTGGGAAGCTCATCCAAGGGCTCGGATCGTTGAGTCGGTGAAGGATGGTGTGGAAAACATCCAAGGGACCGCTGGACGAAGAGCAATGGAGTGGAGCCGAGGGAAGTGGACTTCAAGGCAGCGTGAAGGATGGCACGGAGAGGAGCCGCGGGCTCGGGTGCATCTGAGGGACGAAGGCCGAGGAAGAGGACTTCAAAGGCGACTCCGGAAAGGATGAGAGGAGTGAATATACTGAACCAGTCGATTGGTAATGGGACCAGTCGACTGATCCAGCTTCACAGAATGCACAGAAGCATTTTGTGCTTGTCGGCTACGGGACCAGTCGACTGGTACATAGCCGTTGGAAGAATTTGGCTTTCTGCAGAGAGTCGTTGGCTGGGTCCAACGGCACACCAGTCGACTGGTGCTTGGACCAGTCGACTGGTGTCGGGGTTTGAGTTGATTTGTGATCAACTCTCTCCTCTTATTTAAGGAATGCTTTGGGGCTTGAAGAGGGTTACTGGTGCTAATTGTAAACCTTCTCAGTCTTGCCCAAAGCTTCCAAGTTCAATTCTCTTCCTCCCAATCTAAACTCCATCTTGTAAAGAGGAAGAGATAATTTTGTGGGAGGTTTGCTCCACCGAGAAGGAGAAGCTTTAGCCGGAGATTGTCGGGGACTGATCCACCGAAGGATCAAGGGCTCGTCCACCTCAAGGACACGTCGTGGAGTAGAAGCATCATCTCCGAACCACGTTACATCGAGTGTGTTAACGTTTGTATTCTTATTTGTTGCTAATTGCTTTAGTTTTTGTATTTCCGCTACGCACTAACCTTTTGTAGAGAAGAAATCGATTTGGGGGTGGCCTAGCTATCCAACCCCCCCTTCAAGCCGGCCACTGATCTCCCAACAATTGGTATTAGAGTGAGAACGCCCTTCAACGGACTAATCGCCGAGAAGAGCACTTCATCAAAATGGCCGGCTCAAACATTCATCCACCGAAATTCGAAGGGGACTTCTCATGGTGGAAGAAGAAAATGGAGGTATTTTTCAATATCGATTTTGACATTATGCTAATCATGAGAAGTGGTTTTGAAGAACCCAAGGATGAACGCAATGAGACAATCGACATAACAAGATGGACCAAAAGGCAAAAAGAAGAGCATCTAGCAAATTCCAAGGCAATGCATCACCTACTACATGTTCTTTCACAACAAGAAGTAACAAGAATTGGAAACTATACAAGTGCCAAAGATTTGTGGGAAAAGCTAGTGGAGCTTCATGAAGGGACATCGGAAGCAAAATTAGCAAAAAGAGACCTCCTTCGAACTCAACTCAATAATATCAAGCTTGAGAAAGGAGAAAAGGTATCAATTTTACATTCTAGAATTAAGGAAATTATTAATGGGCTAACAAGTGTAGGTGAGACACTTTCAAATCGAGATATGATGATGAAAGCCCTAAATGCTTTCTCAAGAACCACAACTTGGAGCTCCATTGTAGATTCATACTACATATCAAAGGATCTAGAGAAATCCTCTCTAGATGAACTCTTCTCAACAATGGAGCTTCACGAAACAAGAGTTGAAGGATTAGATGGAGAAGCTCATAGATCAAGAGGAGTAGCCCTTGTGGCAAACAAGGGAAAGGGAAAGAAGAAGAAATCTTCATCACCACCATCTTCCGACTCCGAAGAATCAAGTGCCTCAATGGATAGCGATCAAGAGGTATATATGGTAAGGAAGATGAGAAAGGCATTTAAATCTTTTTTTTCTAACAAATCTCGTGCTAGGAAAAGTTCTAGAAGCAAAAGTAGGATAAGGAAGATCATTTGCTATAATTGTCAAGGAGAAGGACACATAAGAGATGATTGTCCTCTCTTGAAGAAGAAGGAAGGGAAGAAGAGGGAGGAGAAGAAGACAAAAGAAAAGGGGGGGGGGGGGGGGGGGGAAGAAGGCACAAAACCTAAAAGCAACATGGGATGATCCTTCATCATCATCGGAGGAAGAAGAGCACCATGTAGTCAATTTTGCGCTAATGGGAATTGATGATATAGCCTCCACCTCATCCGAAAATGAAGAGGGAAAGAGCTCAAGTGAAGATGAAGAGGGGAGCTCAAGTGAAGGGGGAGGTCAAACTTCGGATTCAGACTTCTCGGTAAGTGAGGTACATAATCTTCCTCCTCATATTTTAATTAAAATTATTTCAAGCACAAATGATGACTTGTTTAAGGCAAAAAGGAAAAATAAATCCTTGAAACATGATATTATGTGTCTTGAAGAAAAATTAGAATCCATGTCTTCTAAGGACAATGATATGCATGCTTCTTCTTCTTCAAGTTCAAATGATTCATGTTTAGAAGAGGAAAATAGAAAATTAAGGGAAAAGGTAGAATACCTTACCAATGCCCTTAGGAAATTTGAAATTGGCTCTAAAACCCTAAATATGATCATTGGGAGTCAAAGGGCAAGTTTTAAGAAAAATGGGATAGGATACAATGAACCAAACAATGAAAAGACCTATCATTGTCTACTTGCTAGGGGGCAATCCAAGATAAAGACCATAGATAGGAAATGGATCCCCAAAGAGTACTTGGTCAACCCAATTAGAAAGAATTTCTATTGGGTGCCAAAATCAATCCTCAAGGGTTAGAGGATTTTGGGTTAAGTCAACCATGGAAATCATAATTCAAATCCTTGAAAAATGATTGACTTGAGACCTTAAGGGGGAGCACTTAGCATTGCTAGAAATTCATGATGAAGAGGGCTAAGTAGAAGTTACCTTTATCTCACAATGACTTGTCTTCTTTTCTAACCGTAAATGTGAGATATTAGGATGATACAAATAATTCACATATGCTTATGGCATTTTGATGAGTTATGTGATGTATCAATTTTTAGTGATCATAGACCAACTATGGGGAAAGCAAATGTTTAATTAATGGACATCTTGCTCATAGATCATAGTTAGATATTTTAAATGTTTTGAAAACATTTCTATGTTTTATTTATTATGGCATAGCTATATTGAAACATATGAGTGCAAAACTGGATTTTAAATTAATACAAACTTACATGCTTTTGGAATTCTTGAGACTTGGTCAAAATTTCAAAAATGGGTTGACTTTCATGAAAACATATTTTTCCTAGTTAAAGGATATTTCAAAGAATATGTGCTCAAAATTTCATGATTTTTCGAATTTTCTGGAATTTTTTATGCATTTCTGAAGTTGGCCTCAAAAGGCCGAAATTCGAGTTCAGCATGTATCAGTCGACTGTGACAGGTACCAGTCGACTGGTACCAGCCTTTCAGCACTCTGAGGGGTTCTGAAATCAATTTTTTTTGTCCACATTTGGTTAGAACTAATACCATAGTATGTGTACGTGTCTGGTATAATATTTTTTATGGTGTCAAAGGGGGAGAAATGGATAGGTTTAAGTTAGAAACCTACTTGTGTGCAAATCTTTGAAAATTAAGGTTGAGAGCATGTGTTAAGAGGAGCTTGGGTTTTATGCTTCATATTTACATATTGCTAGTAATTTTCAGAGTTATTATTCGTGCCTAACTTAAACATATTGCCACACATTAAAAAGGGGGAGATTGTTGGTGCAATCGACCTAGATTTTGATGTGTGTGTCAAAGAGTTTAAGTTAGGCTTTCATATGTATTTGATATGTGTTTGAGTTTTGCAGGACTTGGTGAAACACATGAGGGACTTGGTGCGGCCAGGTGTGGGAAGCTCATCCAAGGGCTCGGATCGTTGAGTCGGTGAAGGATGGTGTGGAAAACATCCGAGGGACCGCTGGACGAGGAGCAATGGAGTGGAGCCGAGGGAAGTGGACTTCAAGGCAGCGTGAAGGATGGCACGGAGAGGAGCCGCGGGCTCGGGTGCATCTGAGGGATGAAGGCCGAGGAAGAGGACTTCAAAGGCGACTCCGGAAAGGATGAGAGAAGTGAATGTACTGGACCAGTCGACTGATCCAGCTTCACAGAATGCACAGAAGCATTCTGTGCTTGTCGGCTAACGGGACCAGTCGACTGGTCCTGATACCAGTCGACTGGTACATAACCGTTGGCAGAATTTGACTTTCTATAGAAAGCCGTTGGCTGGGTCCAACGGCACAACCAGTCGACTGGTGCTTGGACCAGTCGACTAGTGTCGGGGTTTGAGTTGATTTGTGATCAACTTTCTCCTCTTATTTAAGGAATGCTTTGGGGCTTAAAGAGGGTTACTGGTGCTAATTGTAAACCTTCTCAGTCTTGCCCAAAGCTTCCAAGTTCAATTCTCTTCCTCCCAATCTAAACTCCATCTTGTAAAGAGGAAGAGATCATTTTGTGGGAGGTTTGCTCCACCGAGAAGGAGAAGCTTTATCCGGATTGTCGGGGACTGATCCACCGAAGGATCAAGGGCTCGTCCACCTCAAGGACACGTCGTGGAGTAGGAGCATCATCTCCGAACCACGTTACATCAAGCGTGTTAGCGTTTGTATTCTTATTTGTTGCTAATTGCTTTAGTTTTTGTATTTCCGCTATGCATTAACCTTTTGTAGAGAAGAAATCGATTTGGGGGTGGCCTAGCTATCCAACCCCCCCTTCAAGCCGACCACCGATCTCCCAACAGAAATCATGCCACGTCATGAATTTTCTAATATTGCTAAGAACCTGAGGTTGTTCTCGTGGTGAAGTTAGATTTAAGTGAGCTCCAACTATCAAAGCTTCATCCACCTCGGTGAGAAAGATAAAGCACTTAATGTATCACCTAACAAATTAAGGGTTGCTCTGACTTATGATAAATAATTACTATGGAACTATACTGAGGATGCCTCCAACTTAACTAGAAATCCTAATTATTACCAAATATACAAACATAAAAGCATCTCCTGTAACCCTTAACTGAAGTTGGAAGTTTTAAGTTGACTACTCATAAATCAAAATATCAATTCAAGCTGGATAAGGGGCCTACATAAATGAGACAAGCACCTAAAGGTTTCAAGACTCATGTTTCAAACTCAAACACTGATATAAGTACTAAAAAGGGACTAGTTATTTAAACTAATTTGGCTCAAAAGGAACTAGTTAAGGATTCAATTTTGTTTGAAATGAATGCATATTTTTATGTGATTTGAAATAAGTCCACAAGCATTTGATAAAAAGTTTGATCTTCTAATATCATTTTTAATTTTTTTTAATAAAGCCAAATTTAATTTTGTATTTAATAGATTTTTTAAAAAATAATTCATCTATTCGATGCATATATATTGTAATTATCATGAATTCTATTGAAATGTATTCTGATGAAATAAATTAGAAATAGTGATAGTAATATAAATAAATTATTTTTTAACTTAATTAAATAATTTTTTATTTAATTAAAGTATTGTATCAACTCTAATTGTTTCTTGAATTTGAATGAAACCTAAGAACATACAAATGAATACAAGAATGATCTTGCTAAATCACTTTTCTTGTTTGCTCACATAATCTTTTGATGTAAACACAAAAAAATGCCAATATTAGATATCAAATTTTATATTATTTAATTTTTATATTTAATTTTTTAAATTTTTAGATACTAATCAAGATAAGTCTTAGACATCGAATGAAAATTAAAGTAGGGTTAGGTAGAGCCTATTAGATAGACATACTAATTCTAATAAAGTGGATTGAAATTAGACTCAATTTGAATTTGCTTTGGTTAGTTCAAAACTAAATCAAATTTATATATAGTTTAATAACATTTAATTAAATTAAAATATTTTTAAAAGATTAGGAATTATTCTCATTTTCTTTTCCTCTTCCCTCCACATTCTTTTATTCGCCCATAGCCTTCAACCTCTTCCTCCCGAATCCCTCTTGCAATAGTCTTCCACCTTCAACCCCTTTTGTGGCCACCGCACCATGCTACTGCTTGTCACAGTCCATTTACCCAACACCATCTGAGCTCCTCCCACAATGCCTGCCCACTCACTCTACTACTCGTAGCCTCTTTAGCGGCACCTGCCCGTTGCCCATAGCTAGTCGGCCCACTACCATCACTCGCCACCTCATAATCGTCCTCTCCTTCTCCCCTCTCTCTTCTCTCTTAGTTTCCATTAGTATTATGTCGAAGCCAGTGTCATACCAGTCAACGTGCAAAACAACAAATTCATCCTATATCGACTCACATAATACAATACTTTAAATCATAAAATTTACACAACCATATTATTAAATCCATTATACACATATGTATAATCCTTTCTTATACATACATATCCTCAAATGAATATAGTTTGTTGGGTATAATGTCTACCGCCCCTCCCTCCACCCTTCCCTAAGCAACGTACTCTAATTTCTTTGTGGTCCAAGCTATGACCGTCATAGGCATCTTGAAATATTCTTCTACATTCAGGATACAATGGATTCATCTAACATGATTATTCCACTAAATCTGAAGAACTCTTCATCATAATGAAGACATCATCCTACTTTCTCATAACCTAGAATGCCCATGGCATGAACATGATTGATATATTTCACTTTATTTTATACCATTACTTGTCCACAGTTACCACTATAAAATTAGAGAGGCAAAAGCTAACATTGGCAGTAAGATGCATAGTTACATTGTATTTTTGAAGGTCTCTTGGAAGAAGGATCACTTGTGTGGGCTATGGGCGAGCAATCCAAACTACTGAGTTTGCATCATAATTCATAATCACATGTAAGAAAAAAGATTTCGGCCATTTCCTTAATTCCAACAATTTGCATCACAATATATGCAACATGACCCTTCAATCATTTGAAATAATTGGCATAGGCCATAACAAGAAGTTTATCAGAAGTTTCACTATGACATTAAGGTCATCTAGTGATACTGATATTTATTTTCTAAGCACTTTCCACATTCTTTTATTCTCCCGTAGCCTTCAACCTCTTCCTCCCGCATCCCTCTTGCAATAGTCATCCACCTTCAACCCCTTTTGCAGCCACCGCATGATGCTACTGCTTGTCGCAGCCCATTTACCCACCACCATCCGAGCCCCTCCAACAATGCCCACCCACTCACTACTACTACTCGTCGCCTCTTTAGCAGCACTTGCCCATTTCCCATCGCTAGTCATCCCACTACCATCACTCGCCACCTCATAATCGTCCTCTCCTTCTCCCCTCTCTCTTCTCTCTTAGTTTCCATTAGTATTATATCGAAGGTAGTGTCATACTAGTCAACGTGCAAAACAACAAATTCATTCTATATTGACTCACACAATACAATACTTTAAATCATAAAATTTGCATAACCATATTATTAAATCCATTTACACGTATGTATAATCCTTTCTTATAAATATCCTCAAATGAATATAGTTTGTTGGGTACAATGCCTACCACCCCCTCCTCCCTCCACCCCAAGCAACGTACTCTAATTTCTTTGTGGTCCAAGCTATGACCGTCACAGACATCTCGGAATATTTTTCTACATTCAGGGTATAATGGATTCATCTAACATGATTATTCCACTAAATCTGAAGAACTCTTCATCATAATGAAGACATCATCCTACTTTCTCATAACCGAGAATGCCCATGGCATGAAAATGATTGCTATATTTCACTCTATTTTATACCATTAATTGTCCACAGTTACCACTATAAAATTAGAGAGGCAGAAGCTAACATTGGCAGTAAGATGCATAGTTACGTTGCATTTCTGAAGGTCTCTTGGAAGAAGGATCACTTGTGTGGGCTATGGGAGAGCAATCCAGATTACTGAATTTGCATCATAATTCATAATCACATGTAAGAAAAAGGTTTCGGACATTTCCTTATTTCCAACAGTTTGCATCACAATTTATGCAACATGCCCCTTCAATCATTTGAAATAATTGGCATAGGCCATAACAAGAGTTTATCAGAAGTTTCACTGTGACATTAAGGTCATCTAGTGATACTGATATTTATTTTCTCAGCACTTTGCAAAATTATGATTCTCTTAGAAATAAGTTTACTCCAGATTAAAAGCTAAGCCAGATAAAGAACTTGCCTGAGATACAAGTGCATACAGAGGAAGTGTAGTATAGCTGCACAGAACTTGGACTATGACTCTGCATAAAAATCAGAGAAATCAAAAATAAACTGAGAGCAGAAGTGAAAAACCAGCTAGCCACATACCTTCTCATAGATAATAAGCACTAGAATACTATTCCTGTACCAAAAAATATGATATCCATGTCTGAATATAAAATATTATCACAATCATTTCAGAAAGTGAATTTTTCCCTTTGTCACCTCATGATTATAATCAAAGTTCAATTTTTTAAGTGAGTTTGGAAATAGGTTCAGGCTGTTAGATAAGGATGCAAAGTTATAATACAGGACAGTGGTTTTCTATGAAGGATATATGCTATTATGTAAATTTTTTAATTAACATATAATTTGTTAACATTTAACTTATACGCTGCATAACATATCATTTATGGTTTGGTAAAATTTGTTTAGCCTTGGATCACACTACTAGCAGTCAGACAAAGAGGCAACAATACTAAGCTAAGACCATGGTGGAGGCTAATCTGAGATCAAAATTGAAGGAATTGGGTTGAGTCCAAAATGATGGGTCAATCTGGATTCACTAAGAATTGATTACCATAATTATAAGGTAGGTGTTGTGTGGATAGTCTATACTAGTGAAGTTGTATTGGTGCAATTTTCCCTAACCAAGTTAACTAAATTTGAGTTGGCTCAAGTTTGAGTCTTGATATTTGATTTTTGATGTTTGACAATGTATGGAGACTGCAGGTGCAATTGTCTATGTTGAAATAAAGAGAGTTTAAAGATTCATCTATTTCCAGTCAAATTACATATGTTTATATAGCCATACAACCCTAAGAATCAACTTATTAACAAAAGATAAAAAGACCTATCTACCCTTGCTTCTCACAACACTCCCCCTCAAGTTGAACATGTATATCAAACATGTTCAACTTGCTAAGAGAAGAGTTGAACACAGCTTGGGGTATAGCTTTTGTAAACATATCAGCAAGTTGGTCCTCAGACTTAACATAAGGCAAACATAGCTCTCCAGAATCAAGTCTCTCCCGAATAAAGTGACGATCAATCTCAATGTGTTTAGTCCGGTCATGTTGTACCGGATTATTTGCAATATTGATTGCTGCCTTGTTATCACAATACAGCCTGAGAGGTAATTCAGCCTTTAATCCCATGTCTGTCAACAGAAAACTCAACCACAACATCTCTACAAGACCATGTGCCATGGCTCGATATTCTGCTTCAGCACTGGACCGTACACAAACATTTTGTTTCTTACTCCTCCACGTTACCAAGTTTCCTCCCAAAAAAGTGCAATAGCCAGAAGTGGATCTTCTATCATCTCGAGAACCAGCCCAGTCTGCATCAGAATAGCATTCCACCTTCAGATCACCACCTCCTTTAAACAGCAAGCCTTTTCCAGGACATGATTTCAAGTACCTTAAAATCCTGTCAACGACCTTCATGTGGATATTTTTAGGAGCATGCATGTACTGGCTTACTACACTAACATCATAGGTGATGTCAGGCCTAGTCATAGATAAATAGAGTAATTTTCCAACCAACCTTTGATATGTTCCCTTTTCCAGATTTGTAAGATCCTCCCCACTAGAACTAGTAAGATCATGATTTACTTCTATAGGAGTAGACGCTGGCCGAGAACCCAGCTTCCCTATCTCCTTGAGTAAATCCAACACATATTTTCTCTGACATACATAGATTCCTTTTTTTGATTGAGCGACTTCAATGCCCAGGAAGTACCTCAATGATCCAAGATCTTTAATTTCAAATTCTGATGTTAACTTGGACTTAAGAGCCTGGATTTCTACCTCATCATCACCTGTAACTATCATATCATCAACATAAACCAAAAGAATGGTAGTTCTGTCCTCTTTCTTTTTTATAAAGAGTGTATGATCAACATTCCCTTGTTTAAAGCCAAACAATATCATGACTTTGCAAAACCTATCAAACCATGCTCTGGGAGATTGTTTAAGCCTACACAAAGCTTTTCTTAGCTTGCAAACCTTTCCTTTTGTTTCAATTCCAGGAGGTGGTAACATGTATACTTCTTCATAAAGGTCACCATTTAAGAAGGCATTTTTAACATCTAACTGAAACAGAGGCCAATCATATTGAGCAGCAAGAGAAAGAATTACCCTGACCGAGTTCAGCTTTGCAACTGGTGCGAAAGTTTCCAAGTAATCCACCCCATATGTTTGGGTGAATCCCTTGGCAACAAGTCTGACTTTATATCTGATCACTTCACCCTCTGAGTTATACTTGATAGCATAGACCCATTTAGAACCAACCAAGTTCTTCCCCTTTGGGGGATCAACTAATTCCCAAATACCATTTTTGTTGAGAGCCTCCATTTCTTCATTCATTGCTTCCTGCCACCTTGAATCCCTTACAACTTCATAATAGGAAGAAGGTATAGCGTGATTTGATAATTGTGAAACAAATACATGATATGAAGGAGACAAACGAGAATATGAAACGTGGTTGGAGATAGGATATTGAGTACATGACCTGACACCCTTCCTAACAGCAACAGGAAGGTTCAGCTCATTCATATTTCGAGGTGCTGTTGGCTCAACTGATGAGGATAACTCCTTCACAGGATCAGGACCCGGAGCATCCGATTCAACTAGCGGATCAATAGTAGGTCCTTGCTTGTGTCGTCGTCGTTTGTAAGTAATAACATCTGGTGAAGACTGTGAGCCCAGTGATGGAGCATCTTTTCCATTTTCCATGACATCCAGTGAAATAGGAGAAGGAACCATATGAGAAACCACTTGAGGTACAAAGGAAGAGGTAGTATTCTCCCCCTGAGGACGAGACTGAGGAGAATAATAGGACTCGGACTCAAAAAAGGTAACATCATTCAAGATATATCTTGTCCTAGTAATAGGATCAAAGCACTTGTAGCCTTTTTGGCAAGTGGAATACCCTATAAAAACTCCTCGTATAGAACGAGGATCAAGTTTAGAGGACTTGGGACCAAGAACATGAATAAAACAAAGAGAACCAAAAACCCGAGGTGTAAGAGAGAACAACTCTACGCCAGGATGAAGAATAGTGAGAGGACACCGGTTCCCGAGACCTTTAGATGGCAATCGATTGATGAGATAAGCAGCTGCAAGGACAACATCAGCCCAGAAATATTTGGGTAAGTGACGTTGAAATAATAGGGCATAGGCTATTTCAAGGATATGACGATTCTTTCTTTCGGCCACTCCATTTTGTTGTGGTGTGTTGGGTAAGTGACGTTGAAATAATAGGGCATAGGCTGTTTCAAGGATATGACGATTCTTTCTTTCGGCCACTCCATTTTGTTGTGGTGTGTAGGGACAGGATGACTCATGAAGAATTCCTGAATCCTCAAGAAAAGTATTTAGAGACTGTGCAAAGTACTCACGGGCATTGTCAGAACGAAGAATCTTCACCTTTGAGCTAAATTGGGTTTCAACCATTCTACAAAAATTTTGAATGAGACGAGGAACTTCTTCCCTGGTTTTCATCAAATAAAGCCATGTACAGTGGGTGTAGTCATCAATAAAAGAAAGAAAATATCGATAGCCATCCAAAGAAGTCACAGGAGAGGGCCCCCACACATCCGAATGAACAAGATCAAATGGAGACAAACTCTTCTTTATAGACTCAGAAAAATAGGTTCTACAATGTTTGGATAACTGACAGATTTCACATTGAAATGACTGAAGAGAAACAGAAAAGAAGAGACTAGGAAATAAAATTTTCAAAGACTGAAACGACAAATGCCCCAACCGAGAATGCCATAAAAGAATTTCTTGATGCTTATTTTCCAAACACTTGGCTGCAGATTTCAAAGCAGATGTTGTTTCAAGCTGATAATAATAAAGACCCCCTACTTCACGGCCAGTCCCAATCGTCTGCTTGGTCTCAAGATCCTGGAAGACACAATGATCAGGGAAAAAGGTTACGGAGCAGTGTAGTTGTTTAGTAATGCTACTAACAGAAAGTAAATTAATAGAAACGGAAGGAACGTGAAGTGCAGAGGATAGGAAAAAATGATCTGTAAATTTTATGGAACCTTTGCCAGCAACAGTGACTTTGGTTCCATCTGCAATGATCACTTTCTCCTGCCCAAAGGATAAAGAGTAAGAAATAAAGGAGTTAGCAGCATTTGTCATATGATCTGTAGCTTCTGAATCAATGACCCAGGGGCTATAAAAGCTGGGACCAGTAACATTTAATCCCAAGCTACAAATACTTGTGTGCGCTTGAACTGGAGTAGAGACAGAAGATGAAGCCTGAAGCCGAGAGAGAAGATGCTGGAGGTTAACAATATCAGTAGAAGACAATCCAGTGGTAGAAGGCACAGAGGAACCAATAATCTCTTCATTTTCTAACTTTTGGATAGCAATATTACCACTATTAGGAGCCTTCTTAGCATTATGTTTAAATTTTTCAGGTTTCTTTTCTGGATATTTTTCCCAACAGAAATCTGAATCATGATTAGTCCTCTTGCAGTGCCGACAAAACTTGTCTCCTCGTCCTTTAGTTCCCCCAGGTCGGAACTTGTTTGCAGAACCAATAAAGACAGAGGTCTCCCCAATCGGAGGGCTTATAGTGGACATCCCCTTATTGTTCATCGTCCTTCTTCTACCTTCTTCACTTAGAATTTTGTAGTAAACTTGTTCTAGAGAGGGAGTAGGATCAAGACCAAGGATTTGCCCTTTTAAATTTTCAAACTCTGCATTAAGTCCATTCAAAAATTTAATAATTCTGTTTTTTTCCAGAAGCTTTAAATATCTCTGATGATCATCAGTGGAACTCCAATTTTCCATCCGGTAGTAGTCAAACTCATCCCACAACCCCTTCAGAGTAGCAAAATAATTGATGACTGACATAGAACCTTGTTCAAGTTTGAAAATTTGACTGCTGAGTTGATAAGTACGCAGCATATCATGTCGACGTCCATACATCTGCTCCAGTATCTTCCACATGTCATACGCTGTTTTGTTATGAAGAATGACTTGTTTGATGCCAGAACTAACAGAGTTAAGTATCCAAGTCATTAATTGAATATTGTCACGCCGCCAAGTGCGAAAGCTAGGATGCTTTTCATCTGATTTCACTTTAGAGCCGTGAAGAATATCAAGTTTATCATGGCCTTCGACATAAAGTTCAATAGCAACTGCCCAAGATGCATAATTTGTCTCGGACAATTTTTCTGATACTATCTGAAGACCGGACCCTCCCGTGCCTGCCATTGTGAAAAATGGTTGTACTTGTCCTGAAGACGCCATAGGATTCGCAGAAATCCCCGAGGTTTCACTAGCGTTATCCGCCATTACAATCACATAAAAAAATGCTAGAGAAATCACGACAAAACAGGTGCTAGAGAAATCACAGCGTTGAGAGATAGCCGCCTGCGCCACACAAGGAGATCAGAAGAGGAACTGTCGCCGGCACTGCACAAGAAATAAGGTGGCGGCGTCGGGGAAGGAAGCAGAGATCGGCGAGGGAGGTGGAATAACCAGCGGTGAAGGAATCACGGCGTCGCGAGATGAAGAGATTGGGTGGCGTCGCGAGATGAAGAAGGAAGGAAAATGCCGCTGTGCCCTAGACGCCGCTGGAAGAAATCGCGAGCAGTAGAAGGGGCGAGGGAATGCCGCTGTGCCCTAGACGCCGCTGGAAGAAGTCGCGAGCAGGAGAAGGAGTGTCGCCGCTGGAAGAAGTCGCGAGCAGGAGAAGGAGCGTCGCCGCTGGAAGAAGTCGCGAGCAGGAGGAGCGTCGGGCCGGGAGCAGAAGAAGAAATGGAGGTGCTGTTCGGCGGGGAGAAATAAAGAACTCGAGAGAAAGAAGATGAGGCGGCGTCAAGAGAAAGAAGGTGCGGCGGCACTAGGGTTAGGGTTCGGATCGTTGCTCTGATACCATGTTGAAATAAAGAGAGTTTAAAGATTCATCTATTTCCAGTCGAATTACATATGTTTATATAGCCATACAACCCTAAGAATCAACTTATTAACAAAAGATAAAAAGACCTATCTACCCTTGCTTCTCACAACAGTTTATATAGAGATTAATGGTCAAAGTTTGACCAGAAGTCAATTAGGTCAAGGTTGACCTGATAATTGACTGGGAAGTCCTAACTGTTGGTGCGGGAAGCACTAGACGATCAAACTCGTATTTTGATTATGTCAAAGGGTTCAAAGTTAGCGTTATTTGTGATCTAATAAGTTTGAATGAGATTGCAGGAAAGTCCTAAGTGTTCTTACGCAAAAGTCCTAGTGGATTCTAGGCAGGTGAAAAACCCTAGGGGTGGTAACCCTAGGTCCTAAGGGATGGTAACCCTAGGTAATGAAAAGTCCTAATTGCTGTTAGGCAGGTGGAAAACCCTATGGGGTGGTAACCCTATGTCCTATGGGGTGGTAACTCTAGGCGAAAAGTCTTGGTGGGTCGAACGCTTCGGGCAAAATCCTAGAGTCAGGGACTCTAGGTTGAAATCCTAGTGCCGCGAACCGGGTGGAAGTCTGGACGAGTCGTGGAGTGGACGTCCAACATGAAGACCGGAAGCCTCAGACGCTAAGCAAAAGTCCAGTCGATCTGGAGGACAGGTTTGGCAATATGTAACTTCTCCTGAAAGGAGTAAGTGAGGACGCGTTCCCCAAAGAGGGAACAGTAGACATCGGTTCGACCTAAAATTTCAACGAAACTCGAAGTCAGAATCGGGCAGTTCGGTGACTGTCAAATACTTGTATTTATCTTATATTATTATGCTAACTTGGTTTTGCAGGGTATATTTTGTTTGTGGATTAATATGCCTTGCAGGAATGAAGTTGCCCAAAGGAAGCCTCGGATAAACAATACCCGAGGCGCCCTCCATGGAGCTTGGAGGCGCCTCGGGTGCCTTGGATGAAAGCCTCGCAGCAAGGAGCGAAGGCACCTTCCAAGGAGATGGAAGGCACCTTGAACGCTGGATGGAAGGCGCCCTCCATGGAGGTGCCAACCCTCCATGGAGCTTGTTGGCACCTTCGGGTGGATAAGCAGCGAACACCGTGGAGTTTATCGACGCGGTTGACTCGGGACTGAAGGCACCTCCTATGGAGGTTGGAGGTGCCCTCAATGGGTTATTTAAGCCTAGTTCAAGTAGATGTATAGTAACAACTCAAAAACTTACGATCTTCTTCCGTGTGCTACTAACAAGACGATCCAACAAAGCCGTAACTCGACTCCAATGACCGAAAGCTTTAAATTCTCTATTCTTAGTTGACAGTATAATTTCCATTACTGTATTTAATTATTGTACTTGTAATTCTACGAATTTATAGTGATTGCCCACCAAAAGCACTTTTACGTGCGGGCCTTGGAATAAGAGTCGACACAGGCTCCGAACCAAATAACCAAAAGTGCTAGCGATTACTTTTAGTTTACTTCTATATTCCGTTGGATATTTACGAAACGAACAAATTAGCTACGAGTGTTATTCAATCCCCCCTCTAGCGCTTTACGATCCTACAATAACTAGAGGTTAGGCAAGGGCAAGACCAATGGGAAGGTTGGCAAAAGATGAAAATCCAAATGGGTCAGTGTTGACCGGACACTTAGTGTGGAAAGTCCTAGTAAGTGAACCCAAACAGATTAGAAAGTCCAAGACAAGCAGTTGGAAAGCTCTAGTGAGTGAAACTAGGCAGTAGAAAAAATCCTGATAAGTGAAATCAGGTAGTTGGAAAGTCCTACTGAGTGAAGTTTGATAGAAGGAAATCCTTATGAGTGAAATCAGGTTAAAAGCCCTTGTGAGTGAAGCTAGGCAGAGGAAAATCCTAGTGAGTAAAGCCAGGTGGTGAAAAACTCTGGTGAGTGAAGCCAGGCATGTAGAAATCCAGGTAGATCAAGATTGACCGGACATCTGATATTTGGAAGTCCAAGTGGGTCATGGAGGACTGGACACTTGGCATGAGATGGTAAGTCCAAGTAAGTCAAGGTTGACCAGACACTTGGCACGAGGAGGAAAGTCCAAGTGGGACAAAAGATTGACCGAACACTTAGTGACGAAGTCCCAGCAGGTCAAGGTTGACCATATGCTGGACATGAGAAAATCCTAACGGGTCATGGTTGACCAGATGTTGGATAAGGAAACCCTAGACTTGAGTTGAGCAAGTTAGGGTTAGTCAATCGATCGATCGAACCAAGTCCCAATCGATCAGTTAATCTATCGATTGGGAGAGTGTTGCAAGCAAAGACAACCTAATCGATCGATTGGGGGGGGGGGGGGGATCGCGAGAGCACAGTGTGCTCCCCAATCGATCAACCGGTCGATTAGGATACTTTAATCGATCGGCTGATAGATTGGAGCTAGTTTTCTCAAGAAGATGCGAGGGAGCCGGAATCAATTGGTCAATCGATTCCAGCGTCTTTTACGAGAGCATAGAAGGCATTTGGATCGATCTAGCTGCCCCCAATCGATCCGCCGATAGATTGGGAGATGATCGTTGTGCAGGTTACGAGCTTTAGACGGCTGGGATTGTGTGGATCTGACATGACAATAGATTGGGAGCATGCCAAATCAATTGGGAACCCTAAAAGTGCAGAGATAAAGTCGTTGGCGAGTTCAAATGCGACATCTCTTCTTCGCAACAACTCATCGAGCTTACAATTCTTCATCGCTAGTTCTTATAAGCTTAGGGTATATTTCCAAGCTTACAAGAGGCATCTTCAAGCAACAAGAGATCAAGCAAGAAGGTTTTACATTTACTTCTTGTTTATAGTTGTATTCTTGTTCTGGAATTGAACGAGATTTCTCCACCTCCGGAGAGTTTCTGAGGAGTATATTTGATAATGGAGAGTATGCTCGTGTGTGGATCCTTGGATTAGTCACCTCATCTAGAGGTGAATACCAAGTAAAGCCTTTGTGTTAACGTTGGAGAGGTTCGCGTCGAGGTTATCCGCTACAAATCATCTTCGCTGAAGCGAGATGAGCTATTCACCCCCCCTCTTTCTAGCTCCGAAGTGTCCCAACAACTGATATCAGAGCGAGACCACTCTTCACCGGACTTATCGCCGGAAAGGATAACGAGCTAGAGGAAGAAGAAGTTAAAGCCCTAATTTCGACAAAGTCAAAGACTTCATCAAAAGGCTCAACTTCAAAATGGATTTCCGAGATGGACTCAGATATGACACAAGGATGCCTCCACCATCCACATCTATAAGCTTTGATTCTTAGAAATCAAGGATTGAAAACTTCTTCATGATGAAGATAGAGCAATGGTTTACTCTAATGGAAGGCTTTGAAGCCCGACAAATGAAAAAGGCAACTCATCAAGAGAAGCAAATGGAGAATGGAGCAAATTCAAAGATGCAAGGCCAACGACAAGGTAACTAAATTATTGGTTAGTTTATTGCCTAGCACTATTGTGAGTCAAATTGGAGAGTATAAAGATGCCAAGGAACTTTGGAACAAATTGACAAAGATTCATGAATATCTATCTACTGTACTAAATCAAGAAGAATCCAAAAAGGGAAACTCATTGGATCAAGAGGAAGAGAATTCGGAAGTTGAGAGATACTCAACATCCGAAAAAGATGAAATTGAAGAAGATCCATCCTCATGAGAGTGCAAAGACAAAGGCAAAGGGCGTACTCTTTGTTTGATGTGCACGAGGATAGGTTGAGGGTTGCTTAACATCCAAGGATGAAGAAACTGAAGAGGCCTCCACCTCAAGGATTGAGGGGGAGCGTTATTCATTGACACCAAAACAAGAAGAATCTTCTATTTTCGGATCAAATGGAGAGGAAGATTGTGCAACCTCCACAAGTCAATAAAAATCAAATGGAGAATCATGTGTCACCCCTACAAGCAATGAAAGTATAAAAATTTCAATTTGTAAAAATAAAGATCACATCATTTGTTTTGAGAGTAGGGAAAGTGGAAACTATAAAAGCAAGTGCCCTAATTTAACTAAGAAAAAAGGTTAATTGATACCTAAGGGCAAGGAGAAGCGCAAGGAAGTCGGCCCCATTGCACGAAAAGGCAAAGAACACATTATGTGTTTCTTGTCCAACCAAAAAGGGCATCAGAGTCAATGTCCTAGGGGGAAGAAACCGACCAAGGTCAAAGGAAGAAGTTCAAATTAAGGGGGAGCTCTCAAGAGCAAACCCAAGATATCATTTATTGATTCAATCCCTTTGATCCATGATAAAAAGCATGCTAGGTCCAATCTCTATCATTTTAATGCTATTTATCATGAAAATAGAGAAGCATGATAGAATTAAGGAAAATTATATAGCATATCATGCAAAGACTACCTCACCTAAGGTTAGGAAGGTAAATAACAATTTAAGTAAGAAATCTAAAGAAATTAGATATATGCCTAAGAAAAGGAAAACTCAGGGATTTAATGAAAAATCAAAATTTGAGGACTTAAAGAGTGAAAATCAAGTCTTGAGATCAAGACTTGAAAAATTAGAGAGGACCCTAGAGAAAATAACAATTAGTGCCAAAGGGTCAAAGAAGTCAAGCCTAGATTTAGGAAGACAAGAGCCATCAAATGGTAGAAGAGGTTTGGGATACAAACCTAAAGTCAAGAAGGATGTGCCTTCTTATTATAGAGTTTCATATAGCTATGGGACTAACCCTAGATCTATGAGTCAAGTCAATGTAACAAGAAAAGTTATTCCTAGAAGTAACCTTAAAAGGACGAGTGTAACTAAGACTTCTAAGAAGTCTAAGAAAGTCACTAAGAGGGTCACAAGAGAAGTTATCGCTAGAGTTGACCGTGAGGAGTCTAGTGTGACCAAGGCTTCTAAGAAGCCTAGAAAGGTCATTAAGAAAATAACTAGGGAAGTTATCTCTAGTGAGTACCTAGCACACCCAAGGAGCACAAATAAATTTTGGGTTCCTAAGAGTGTGTTCTTTACACCCTAGACGGGTTTAGAGAATGTCAACTCAAATTGGAAAGGTAGTTAACCCAACCATAGTGATGTTGGCACTTTGGAGCATTTTCAAGGTATTGTTACGTCTTGAAAATGAGAATGATTAATTGTTTACTCTTTGGAAGAGTAAAATGTATCAAAATTTGAAGATTTGGACTTAATTAAAATTGACACAAATAGGATAATTCCAAGAAATACCAAGTTAGAATTTTGACATTCTCTTGGGAGATAAAGGTAAACTTAGGTCTATTCTTTAAATTTAGCAATTAGTTAGAGATACTTAGATAGATAATCTAGGTATATTATTTATGCTAAATTGTCATGATTGTTTGCCCATCATATGTCATGACATCATATTTTACATTCATATCAGTATGAAAAATATCACATGTCATGTTATACATTCATCATGTAGCTATAATATGTTTTCTTTTGAAAATTATTCATTTTGATGTATGTCATAAATCATCATGTATTTTTTTAATTCCTTGTAGTTAAGGGCAATGACATTAGTTAAGAAATGACATCCTAGGTGGATGATCACAATTTAAATGCCTAGATAGATATGCATAAACCTAGAGATTAGAGAAAACCAATATTTACATCACACAAAGACCATAAATTGACTTGTATGTGTTTTAGCACACATTAGATATAAGTGAGATATTATGAGAATAAACAAAACTCAAGATATTGATTTAGTACATCGTTTTGAGTTTTAATTTTATTAAAACACATAGTTATGTGTTATGCAATTATTAGGAAAGCTAGTGTACAAGTCATGTGCATTTAGCCGAGGAATATGGTTGGAAATTTTTTTTGAAAATCATTTCAAAATGCTTTTGGAAAATCTTGGTGAAGGCTATCTTTTGATAGCAATTATCATTGTCTAGTTAGATACAAACAAGAGCAAAACTTGAAGTTTTTAATGGTTTCAAGTTTTGTTCCAATCTTTGAAAATAGGAATTATTTTTTTAGAAAATTATTTTTCCATGATAGTATATGACATAAATAATATCTATGCAAAATTTCATGATTTTTGAAAATTTATAGAATTATTTAGGAATTTCTAAAATTCGACTGAAATTTGATTTCAGGAAATCAGAAACCCAATCGATCGACCAATCGATTGGGGATGTTCAATCGATCAGCCGATCAATTGAACTGGATTTTCTGCGAGCAGAAGCTCCCGGAATCAATCCATTGATCGATTGACCTGTGACTTGATTGATTAGTTGATCGATTCAAGCATATTTCTATGAACAGAGACTAGCAGAATCAATTAGTTGGATGACTTTGATCGATTGAATCCCAACCTCAATCAATTGAAAAAACTGATTTTGGCTGTGTTGGTTTGATTTCAGTCCATTAAGCCACTTTTAGTCATGTTTAACCATCCTTAACCTTATGAAACTCATTTATGAACATGTAAGGGCAGTTTTTTTTTGATGAAAATAAGAACGGAATGGTTAAAGAAGACTAAGTTGGAATTTAGGATGAGGTTTAGTTTTAAAGTTAAATTTTGAACCTCAAAACTTCAAATTTTGGGTTTTCTAAAGGTTTAGGAATTCAAGTCATTATTGGTGCAATGATAGAAGATTAGAGCATGTTTTGAGGGGGAGCTACTCCTTAAATACATGAATTATTTTTTTTCCAAAACAATGGAAGGTTGTAAACCTTCATTATTGTGAATGCTCAAGGTTGAGCATTGGAAGATTGAAAATCTTTATTGTGATGGATGTATGCTCTAAGATGAGCATTTGGAGAAAATGAAGGGTATAGAACCTTAATTGTGATGTTGTGAACAACAAGTGAGCTTGTAAACATGTAGATAACCTTTAGGAGAAGAGTTTTTGATGTGTACCAAAGGGGGAGAATGTAGGGTTTAGTTAGAAAATCTTCATTTACCCAACGTGAGAGATCTCACCCAAAGGGGAAGAATGAAAGAAACACTCAATCATGCTTTAACATGAAGAAGAAGTTGAAGCTATAGGATTAGCTTAACTTAAACGTATAGTCAAACATCAAAAAAAGGAGAGATTGTTGGTGCAATTTCCTGTAGGTCAAGGTTGACCAAGTTGACTAAGCTTGAGTTAGCTCAAACTGAGTCTTAATGTTTAAATTTTGATGTTTGACAATGTATGAAGATTGCAGGTAGAATTGTCCATATGGAGATTGATGATTAAAGTTTGACCAGAAGTCAATAAGTTCAAGGTTGACCTGATAATTAACTGAGAAGTCCTAACTGGAGATTAGGCAAGGGCAAGACCAATGGGAAGATCAACAGAAGATGAAAATCCAAGTAAATCAGTGTTGACTGAACACTTAGTGGGGAAAGTTCTGGTGAGTGAAGCTAGGCAGATTGGAAAGTCCTTATAAATGAAGTCAGGCATTTGGAAAACTCTAGTGAGTGAAGCTAGGTAGTAGGAAAAGTCTTGATGAGTGAAGTCAAGCAGTTGGAAAGTGAATGAAGTTAGGTAGTAGGAAATCCTGGTGAGTGAAGTCAGGTATAAAGTTCTAGTGAGTGAAGCTAGGCAGAAGGAAATCCTGCTGAGTGAAGTCAGGTGAAAAGCCCTAATGAGTGAAGCTAGGTAAAGGAAAATCCTGGTAAATGAAGTCAGGTGGTAAAAAGCCCTCATGAGTGAGGCTAAGTATGTAGAAATCCAGGTGGGTCAAAGCTGACCGGGCATCTGATATTTAGAAGTCCAAGTGGGTCATGGAGGACCGGACACTTGGCACCGGTCAAACAAGAAGGTTTTCCATTTGTATTTTTACATTTACTTCTTGTTTAGAGTTGTATTCTTATTCTTAAGTTGTACGAGGTTTCTCCACCTCCGGAGTGTTTCTGAGGAGTGTATTTGATAGTGGAGAGTGTGCTCATGTGTGGATCTTTGGCTTAGTCACCTCATCTTGAGGTGGTAGTTGTTGGACCCCGTGGTAGTTTTGATGTGATCAACCAAGTTGGTTAGGTCCTGCTAGAGCTTGAGAAGTCGAGTGGAAAGGCAGCTGGCGAAGGGCCGGACGAGAAGGGGCCGGACTCGGTGGCGTCCAAGGACGAGAGGCTGAGTACTCCGGTGGGCGTGAAGAGCGCGCGTCCGAGGGCGAGGAGCTCGAGAAGAAGGAATTGGGTTGGGTGAGCCTATTCGGTTGGCAATCACCCGGCGTCGGAGCGGAATTGAGTCGACTTGGGCGCCCATCGAGCTTGAGGCGCCTCAAGGCGCCACCTTGTTGAAGGCGCATTGGTCAGTGACCAAGCGGATAAAGTTTTATCCGCTCACCTCGGCTGGAGGCACCCTCAACCTCGATTGGAGGCTATTTAAAGCCCTGGAGCTAGGAATTCACAACAACTCAAGCAATCAACTCTTTCCTAGCAATAGTTCTAAGCTTCCAAAGTGTAAAGACTTCTCCGCCTTCGGAGATTTTTTTCAAGGAGTTTTTTCTCGGATTAACAACCTCCTTGGTTGTAACCAGGTTAAATCCTGTCTTCTACTTAATTTCTATTTCCTTGCTTGTTTTAATTTTACTATTGCTTTTCTGAATTGAAATCACAGGAGGGTATAGTTTACTTTTGTTTACAGCAATTCACCTCCCTCTTGCCGACCTCCGCTGCACCTACAATTGGTATCAGAGCCTGATCGCCTCAGAAGGACTAACCGCCAACTGAAGCACTACGATCAAGACGATGGCCGGAGCGAACATTCATCCCCCGAAGTTCGACGGAGACTTCGCCACATGGAAGCGCAAAATGGAGGTATTTTTTAAAACCGAATTTGACATTTTTTTAATAATGAAATATGACTATGCAGTTCCGAAAGATAAAGAGCAAGTAGATTTCGTCGCCAACGGAAAGGTCGAGTTCCACCTACTCAGCGTTCTGCCGCAGAAGGTAAATCGGATCGGAAGCTACGACTCCGCGAAAGATCTCTGGGAAAAATTCCTCCGAAGCGAAGCTAGCGAGGCGCGACATCCTCCGGAACCAGTTGACGAACCTCCGGATGAACCAAGGCGAGAAGGTAGCGCAACTCCAAGCGATAATCAAGGAGCTGATAACGCAACTAACGAACTTTGGAGAAGAGGTAACCAACTGGGATTCTATTCTATACGCGCTCAATGCCTTCCCGAGAACTCCAGTGGGCCTCCGGAGATCGTACATCTCTAAGGACCTCGAGGTAAGTACTTTAGAACAATTATTTTCCACTTTTGAACTTCACGAATCTCGATGTGCAGAGCCGAATAGAGAAGACTAGTCGAACATTGCCTTAAAGGCAAAATGAGCGATTCGACCAGCCTCACGACGAATCCAGTGGCACTCTGTAAGACGCCAATAAGTTTTCAAGATTAATAAATTTAAATCGCAGAGGTATCATCGAAAGAAGAGACGGTTCGTTGCTACAATCAGAACGAAGAGCACATCAAGGATAACAAAGCTAAAGAGAAAGGAGAAACAAAGGGAAAAATCAAAATACAAGAAACCGAACCTCCAAGCACAAGAACTCAAGGCTACCAGTCGATTAATCGTCCTCTCAAACATCGAAGAATTCTCGGGGTTAGCGCTAATGGCGAACCATCAGCCGGAAGAAGACTTAAGCTCATACATGAGCATGGATAAAGGGGGAGGAACATCAGAAGAAGAAAACAGCAGTGAAGGGGGAGCGTCACCAGATCAGGTAAGTAAGGTACGCAATCTAATCCCGAATCAATCTTTTAGATTTATTAAAGCTCTTTCTAAAGAATTAGATAAATTAGAAAAAGAAAATGAAACTTTGAAATCTGAAATTGAAAATTTAAAATTTGAAACTGAAAAATTGAAATCTGATGCATGCTTAAAAATAAATGTTTTTCCGAAATCAAAACTTAAAATTTATGAAAAATTAAACTGGTATATAAGGAAGCATCAGGGTCAACTTAGGAAAATTCTTAAGAATTATATACCCCCTAAGTTTTTGACTAATCCTGTAGGTAGGAACCTTTATTAGGTTCCAAAATCTTTGCTGGTTTAAATTTCTCTTTTAGTTAAAAGCTTACAGTGAGAAAATTAAACATTGAAATTCTTTATGGAAGCTTTATCTAAGGAAGTGGTTATTGCTCTAATAACCAAGAAAGCCTAGTGCCTCGCCACGACCTGGAAGCTAAAATATTGAAATAAAATGTTTAATTAACTTTCTGAAAAAGCATTAAACAAGAATTAAATAATGCTTTGAAAGTTTATCAAATATTTTTTTAAATAAACAAAAAAAAAATCTTTTACTTAGAAATTTTTCTTGAACATTCTAACTTAAATTCTTTTTAGTTAGAAATTTTTTTTCGGAAAACTTCATTCGACTTAGTTTTTTTTGGAACATTCAAAATTTAAGTTTAACTCAGAAATATTTTTTGCAAAATTCCAAAAATTTACTTTTGCTTAGAAATTTTTTCTGAAAATTCAATTTCTCTTAGAAATTTCTTTTTTCTTTCTAAAAATTCATTTCTACTCAGAATTTTTTCTCTACCTTAATAATTTGATTAGTATTATCTTATTGGTACCCCATTTTTGCTATGATCAAAGGGGGAGAGAAAGGTACAAGTTTAGAGGGAGTTAGGAAAATTAAAATTTTACCTATTTTTTGAAAATGTGTTGCAATTTTATTTATTGCAAATTTACGCTTAAATATGTTAGTTTAGTAATTTCCTTTAAAATTACTATTTATGTCTATTTGTAAACCCTAACTTGAACTTGGGTTGATGCACATCAAAAAGGGGGAGACTTGTGGTTTTGATGTGATCAACCAAGTCAAGTTAGGTCCGTTATGTTTGATCCACGTGCGAGTGTGCGAGCTTAGGAGCATAGGAAGTCGAGTGGAAGACTGGCGAGAAGGACGACGGAAGGGAGCCGACGGTTTGGCGTCGGGCTCAAGAGTACTCGGTGGGCGTGAAGGCGTGCGTGATTCGAGGGCGTTAAGCGGGACGGAAGGCGCTCGAGGAGAAGGAGTGAGTTCGGGTGAGCCCTATTCCGCAATCACCCAAAAGAACGGGGCGTCGGAAGCTGAGTTTGAAGGCGCCTTGTTGAAGGCGCCTTGACAGTCAGTGAGTGACCGTTTCAAGCTGCGGATAAAGTTTTATCCGCTCACCTCTTGGAGGCGCACCTTGTTTGAGGCGCCTTGGACCCTCGAGATCAGATTTTAAAAGCCCCTGGAGCTAGGAATTCACAACAACTCAAGCAATCAACTGTGTACTCTTTCCTAGCAATAGTTCTAAGCTTCCAAAGTGTAAAAGGCTTCTCCGCCTTCAGCAAAGGAGATTTTTTTCTACTGAGCTTTTTCTACTGCCCTGGATTAACAACTTCCTTGGTTGTAACCAGGTTAAATCATGTCTTCTACTTAATTTCTATTTCCTTGCTTGTTTTAATTTTATTATTGCTTTTCTGAGTTGAAATCCGAGGAGGGTATAGTTTACTTTTGTTTACAGCAATTCACCCCCTTCTTGCCGGCCTCCGCTGCACCTACAGTAGTAAATCTTTTATGTAAGCGTTGAGGAGTTCGCTTCAAGGTTATCCGTTGCAAATCATCTTCGACGAAGTGAGACGAGCTCTTCACCCCCTCCAGCTCCGGAGTGTCCGAACAAGTTACTCTTAAGACAGTCATATTCTATAGACTTTTGTTATGTATCATATCTAAATAGTTCATTATATGTCATAATTGCAAAATTTGATAAATTATTCATTATTTTGTTATATTGCATAATATGAAGATCATAATAAAATTCCAAATAGCAGTTTATACTAATGAGCAATCATTAAGGATACATTAAAATAATAGTGTTCCCTATTTGTATTAATGTTGGGTTGGACATTGACATTGCAATAAGACCATGGTTTGAAATTTAGTATCATGCTAGGTGGCACAATCAAAAAATATCGTTCTGATAAATTACCGAAACTCGATTCTAGTTGGCACTATTGGAACTTTCATCTTCTACTCTTGTGATGAGTTTTTATAACTTGAGCAAAGAGTTTAAGTTAGGTTTGATGCATTTTTGATGTGTTAAGTTATGCAGGATCTACTAAGCATACAAGTCAAGGGGCTTGATAGCTCGACGACTCAAGATTAGAAAAGGATGCCATGAACATCTTAGAGACCGCGGGAGAAGAAACATTATAGCATGACCAGTCAAGTAGGAGATCTACGTAAGCAAAGGCACAAAGGATAGCTAAGAGGGAGCCGAGAGCTCAGAGCATCTGAGGGATGCAACTTAATGGTGGAACACCTCTAGACTTGAAGATACTCTAAGAAAGATGAGTGGAGTGACCTCTATCCAAGGGACAAAGGGTAGACAGTAACTTAGGTAGACTCGACCTTAGGACTGATCACAGTCAAATGACAATGGATTGATGGTGAGATTTAGTCAACTAATGATCCAAATATTTATATGCCCCAAGTTAGAGATCTGTTTGGGGTATTATGGTTGGATCAATTGACTAATGGATAAGAATAATCAACTATTGATATTAAACCTTGTGAAACGAACAAAAGGTTGTCCAATCAACTCGACTGGTCAACTGAGGTTAATTCGAAGAAACATAATACTTCTCAGTCGAGAGGCAATTGACTGAATTTTATTGAAAGAGCATAGAATATCCAAGAGTCGAATATGAAAAGCACTATGGAGTCGAATGATAATTTAGACTAGTCGATTAGTGCTACAATAATAATTTCAAATGGAGTCGAATATGTAAAGATCAACCACTTGATATGAATAAGATGTAAAGATCATTAGACTAATAGGTGGCAAGCAATATACTGATGGTCGCTAGATCAACCAACATGAAGATTCGAGCCAATACCTATAAATAGGACTTGAGGGTTTGTGAGAAGACCAAGCATTGATATGAAAGTCATGCCCACACAATTTTCTTAACCCTTCACTATCTTTTATTCTACTTGTATTTTGTATTTTTATTGACCGATTGTAAGAGGTTGCTCTACCTCTAGTGATCAACTCAAGAGCAAAAAGTGGACATAGCAACCTGGGACTATGGACCATGTAAATTGAAGGCGTCACTCTTGTTTGATTTTCCAGTTGTGTTCTTTATTTCCATCACACTATTTCCTATAGAACACTAACACTGCAAGCGAATTTTGGTATTCACCCCGCTACCACAACAACATCCTAATCTAACAAGCACACGATAAATTCTTATATGATTGCATCAGTCATATTAGTGAGTATATGCCATATTAACACCCCTTGACAACTCATCAAAATGAATTATTTATGATAACTTTTGACATGATTATGTCAATCATATCAATATTATGTCGCACTAACACCCACAACACCCCTTAACATGCTATAAAACTCATCAAGATGAATTAACTATGATAACTTCCAATATGATTGTGTCAATTATATGAGTATCATGTCATACTAATACCTTGACATCCCTTGACATGTTATAAAACTCGTTAATGTGAATTGAAATAATGTTTGTTATGATCGTAAAAGATTTCTAACACTTAAAAGGGAAGTTTTATAAAATAACAGATGTACTTTCTATCTTATATGAAGTTGAATGTTAGGCTATAACTCGAACACACAAATAAAAAAAATAAAAGTTGCAGAGATGAAAGGTGAATGTGCTGACATATGAGGATGGACAGATAAGAAATGAGAATATTAAAAGAAAGTTATGATTACGCCTATTAAGGAATAACTCTGAGAGATGCTTTTAAGATGATACATGCATATGCACTTAAATGACTAATAAATACTTTAGCTAGACAATATGAAAATATAACAAATATGCACATTAAACGAGAATGAGAAAGACCAAAGAAGATCTGGTTAGTAATGATAAAACAAGATACAATTGATTTAAATATAGATGATATATAGAGGATAGAGCTTAATGTCGTAGGAGGATCCATATAATCGACTCCACCTAGTGTGATAAGACTTGATTGTTGTATTATAATACATTGTCAAAATTGTACCATTCAAAATGAGACATAAAGTCTCAAGTTAGGTGTATAGTTATGTTCTTTTCTTATTTTCATGTTCTTCTTCCTTTCTCCTCCAATTCTCTACTGATACTACATATAGAAACACTCTTACAACACCAGAGTAGTATCGTTCTAGTTATACTCTAAAATTCTAGCATGGCGTGAGATTTTGAACTTGGATAGGACTAGTACATACCATATTTTTGTATTGGATGGTAACGGGTTATCACACCTTTACAAGCATGGTTATGCTTAAACAAGCAAGCAAGTGGAAATGTTAAATAAAAAATCATTAAATGTGACTCATTATTAAAACCTGGGATTCTCATAGTTACTTAACTCGGGATCAATATACTTTGGGGGTTGTGTTGATGCAATCATACCCTAAGTGGTCATTCGAAGAAGATATTTTGATGTGTCTGAAAAATGATTTTAGGTTGGGTTTTTCGCCTATGTTTATATGTGCATGAAATTTATAGGGACTTGGTAGGATGAACATAGAGTTCATGAAGCTTGTGACTTAATGTAGTTGAGTTACATTGGTTAACTTGACACAACTAAGTTAGCTTAGCTCAAGGCTCAGAGGCTCATTGGGGCTGGGAGCATAATTGTCAAAAGCGAGCACTTCGTTCACTTAAGAACAAAGCGACGCGAGGCGCAAGCCTTGCGCTTTAGAGACCTCGAAAGCGCACGAGGTCTCTAAAGCACGCGCTTCGCTTTAAAGTGCAAGGCATGCACTTTTGCACTTTAGAGAAGTCAACTTTCTCCTTTTTAAAAAAAGTTTGGTGGAGTGAAAATCACACTTTCAAAGTGTGATTTCCACTCTACCCCTATTATTAAATTAAAAGAAAGGTGAAAAGCTTAAAGCCCTAAACCCTCACTAAATTGATCCATCTTCTCTCGCCTCTGGCCCTTTGCCTCCTGTTCGCCTCTCACCACCTCCCGTCCTATTGGTTGCCATCGTATCTTCTATCATTTTCCTCTCCTATTTGCTTCCTGAATATTGGTAAGAATCTTATTTTTTGTTATTTTGTTTTACTGTTTTGTATTTTTTTTTTGTATTGATTGATTATTATTGATTTCAATTGTGATTATATTGATTTGAGTTGCAGTTGTGATTATTATTGATTTCAATTGTGATTATTATTGATTTGAGTTGTCTTAATCCATGTTAATTTATTTTTTGTTAATTTTTTTTTAGTGTTTTGTATATCTTTTATTGATTGTTTATTATTAATTTCAGTTGTCTTAACTATGTTAAATACAACAATTCCATCAACTCGAAGAATATTTCTTGGAATTATGCAACATTTTCAGATACTAAAAATCTAAATATTATTAGTTGTATTTTTGGTGGTAAAATAACAAATGGCGGGATTTATCGACATAAGCTATATTTAGTCGGGGACAATAGAAATATGAAAGCATATCCGAAATGTCCCAAGTATATTAAAGAAAAAATTAGATAGTTCATGCAAAAAAAAAGAGTAATTTGAATAATCAAATGGATGATATTTCTCATTCTGATGATATTGCTGATTTGGAAGAATATGAAGGTAATCTTCAAACTAAACTGAAAGGTAAAAAGTGTAAACAAACATGAACTATTAATCTTTATTTTATAAAAGATGTTGAAATTGTCAAACAAAGACGTGTAAAAAATAAAGGACAATTTGATGAAAATAAAAAGAAGTTAAAAGATATTGCGGTTGAGAAATTTGCTACATGGATGTATGTATTGGAATTCCTTTCAATGTTGTTAAATATGATTCTTTTGAGCCTTGTATTGAAGCTATTGAGAAATTTAGATCGGGGATGAAACCTCCATCATATCATGAAGTGAGGGTTAAGTATTTGAAGGAGTTGGCAAATACGATCTCGCTTCTCAAATACCATAAAGATCATACTAAGTTTAGGTTATAATAGATAAAAAGGGCAGGAATCTTATAAATTATTTGATAAAAGGTCCTAAAGGAAGCGTATTTGTTGAATCAATTGATGTTTTAGGCTATTCTTACATAGTGACAGATGTTTGAGTTACTTTCTAAATTTGTGTATCTGATTGGAGAAAAGAATGTGGTTCAGGTTATAATAGATAATGTAGGTTATAATAGATAATGCACGCTGCAATGTTAGTGCAAATAATATTTTAAATTTATATTACTTTTAATTAAGAGTTGGATCATATTTCCATTTTTTTGATGAAATTTACTTTGTTTTTTCATGTCGTCTTTTGGAAAACCGATTTCTACACTTGTACTAGACTCCCTGTGCAGCTCATTAAAAAGGGCAGCCCGGTGCACGAAGCTCCCGCCATGCGGGGTACTGGGGAAGGATCCATTGTACGCAACCTTACCCTGCTTTTTGCAAGAGGCTATTTCCAGGATTCGAACCCGTGACCTTTTGATCACATGGCAACAACTTAACCTGTGCAACTCATTATTTAGATTTATTCTCGAGGATATATTCAAAATTCTCATCTTAGAAAATTGCATAGACAGGCGTTGATGGTGAATGGTTATATTTACAACAGACCACAAGTATTGAGCATGATGAGATAGTTTAGTGGACAAAGAGACATGGTAAAAATTGCAAAGACATGTTTCACAACTATTTTTTTTACTTTAAAGTGGTTTCACATACAATAAGAAAATCTGAGAAAGATGTTTACATCTTAAAAGTGGGCAAATTATCAATTTTTTGAAGAGACGGCTAGAAAGTGTGTAATAGAAATGATATTGATGTCTTCTTTTTGGAAAAAATATTATTCTTGCATTAAAAGTTGGCAGCCCATTGGTGAAAGTATTCCTATTGATAGACAGTGAAAAAAGGATTCCAATGGGTTATAGTTATGAGTCAATGGACAGAGCCAAAGAAGCTATCACTGAAATAACGTAGCATTTTTGAATTCAATGACAAAAGATGGAACGTTCAACTCTATCGACCTTTACATGCAACCGAATATTTCTTAAATCTAGAGTTTTTTTATTCAATCCCTAACATAGAAAATGATGCAGAAGTGATGACGAGTTTGTAAAAGTGCATATCTAGATTTGTGAGATGTGAGGATTTACAAGATAAAATCACAAATCGATTGGAAAAATACAAGTAGGATTTTTTGGTTTTCCAATGGTTATCAGACAAAGAACTTCAAAATCAATAGGTAAATCCGTAAATAATATGTTGTGCAATATCAATATGGAATGGTAATAAAGTTAATCTTATATGTTTTTGTGTCTCAAGTTGATTGGTGATCTTCTTATGACACATCAACACCTGGATTAAAAACATTTGCAATGAAGACTTTGAACCTCACATGCTCTTCTTCAGGCTGTGAATATTTTTGAACATATAAGTTGGAGTTTTATAATACATATTAAAATTTATATTATGGACTTAACTTCTTATTATTTAATTTTTTGGCAGATACATTCTAAGAAAAGAAATAGGTTATCTCAACTATTAAATAATTTGGTATATATCAAGTATAACAGAGCTTTGAGGCAAAGATATGGTATGCGAGATAAGATCAATCCTATTGCTTTGTCACAGAGATAGATGATAGTAATGAATAGTTGTTGGAAAAATTGGATGACAGTGATAAAGACGATGATAATGATTTTATCTATGAAGGTGAAGATTTACATTGGAGTGATATAGCAAGAGCGTTTGGGGTTGGTGAAAGTACGAATGGCTTTGGATCTCGAAACGCATCTACTTCAAAAGGAGCATCATCAGCTCGAGTCATCTTTAGCTCGAACTAGTCTTGTAGATGAAGAGATCAACCTTGATGATGAAACTAAAGAAGAAGATACTGATGGATACAAATTAAGTGATAGAGCTGATGACATAGATTTGGACAATGAAGATGATGATTATTTTGAGACATTTCATTTTTCACATTTTCAAAGACTTATTTATTTTTAGTTTTTTGAAAATATTTTGTTTATTGCGCTTTTTTTCGTAAAGCATGTGCTTTACTTTGCACTTTAAGCCCCAAGATCTTTGAGTGCTTTTTTGTGCCTTGCGCTTTTGACAACTATAGTTAGAAGAAGGATGATATAACCAAGGCTATAAATGAGCCGAGCCGAATATTGAGGTGTTTAAGCTTGTTTGATAAGGTAACCGAGCCAAGCCGAGCTTAAAATGAACCAAGCTTTTGAAATGATTGTTCAAGCTTGGCTTGGTTTATTTTTTATGAGCTTGAGCTTGTTTGAAGTTTGGCGAGCTTGATTCGTTTAGATATTATCGACTCTTAATTCAAGCTTGTTTTGAGCTTGGTTCGTTTAGATGTTATCAAGCTCTCAATTCAAGCTTGTTTAATTGTTTGAAACTTTTACTTATTTAATTGATTATTGAACTTGATAATTCAAACTATTTATTTATTTTATTTTATTTTTTGTCTATTTAGAATATTTATAAGAGTTTTATTAATGAACATAGTTTGTGAACATTGTTCACGAACGTTGTTCATGAACATTAACGAGCTAAACACCTATGCGTTCAAACTTGTTTGTTTAATTTAACGAGTTGTTCAAGCTTGTTTATTTAATTGATCTGGTGTATATTAAACGAACATAAACAAGCACTTACCAAGTCAAACACCAAGCTTATTCACGAACGTTTGGTTCATTTACAGCCCTAGATATAATGCATCCAAGCTCTTATTGTTAGACAATTTTCTCGCATATTACATGTCCTTTTATATCTATAGTTGTATATCTATTTTGTTTGCACCTTTTTAAGAACTCTGAATTAAAGTTCAAAATAATGCTAACAAATAAAGTAACAAAGAAATTATACCATAGAGCTTCGGCTATATGCTTTAAAGGAGCTACATGATTTCCCAAACTAAATTAATAAGATAATAAATTCAACACTTATACTATAGAGTTTTGATTCATGTGAAAGGGATTGAATTATTACCGTAATAAATTAAGGAGATAATAAATGTAACACTCATAATATATGTTTTGATTCTGTGCTCTAAAAGAGGTGTGACTTCTCATGCTACAATAAATAAATAAAATGAATTCCTTATATAATAGTGTTGAATTTCCCACAAAGTTAGCCTATTTAGAATTAAATCTGGATTTTCTTGTAATCTAGCATTTATCGTATAATCTGGATTTTCCTATATTGGATAATGTGGATTTTCCTATATTAGATAATATAGATTTTATCCTATAATCTAGATTTCTTTTATATGGGATACCTAAAGTGTAGGATGATAATTAATAGTAATTTCCTTCCTTTTTTTTAGGAATGTTCAGTCATGTAAAGGATGTATTATTCGTCAATTGAAGTAATGAGAAATAAGATCATTCTTCCTAAAAAATCTTCATGGTATCAGAGCAAGGTTCTTTGAAAAAAAAACTAGCCTCCATTCCTGGCCTTCCTCTATGGCCAAATACGGCATGGAAATCAAAAAATTTAGCTTTATCTCTAAAGTATCTTCTCATTCCAATCAAATTCTGAAAATTTGGAAACTCTGAAAATATCTCTTCTCGTCACCAACATGCATGCATAAGTAGGTAACTTATGTTCTGTATTCTCAGTGTGGGCTAAACGTTCAAAACATTGGATTATTGACTTAAGAGCATCAAACCATATGTGACCATAGATGAGTCCCTCTTTCATGATTATTAATTGTCACACCAATATTACTGTATGTATTGCCGATAGTTCTCTATCACGGTGGTTGGGACTAGATCTATTCAACTCTCATGCAAAACAACTCTCAAATCCATGATTTGTGTCCCAAAACTTGAGTACAACTTAATGTCTATCTGTAAGTTGACTTGTGATCACAATTGTTCTACTAAATTTCATCCAAATGTGTGTTTTTTAGGAATTGGGTTCAAATAAGAGGATTGACAGTGCTGAGATGTGCTCTGGACTTTATCTCATCAAAACACCTCAATCTAGGGAAGCCTTAGTGGTGAGTAGAAATTTTCTAAGGGTAAGTCAATTTGTTATTCCAGTCCTAAGTCTGTCATTAACTCAAGTACCAATAAAGATAGTGAAGTTATGTTATGGCACTATCATTTAGGTAATCCAAACCTTATGTATCTTGAAAGGTTATTCCCTCATCAATAAAAGTTCAAAATTGTTTAAATGTGAGATTTGTCAACCGCTAAACACACATGCTCTATCTATCTAAGTGTGCCCTACTGCCCATCAAAACTATTCACATTAATTCACAGTGATATTTTAGGGACCCTCTCAAATAAAAAATATTAATAGGGTTCGGTGGTTTGTGATATTTGTGGATGATCATACACGACTCACTTAGTTTTCCTTATGAAAGAAAAGTCAAAGGTTAAAATCATGGTTTAAAATACCGAACCATTCCGCCCGAAACTCGCAATTTTTACCATTCTGAAGGGGGACTGACATCGGCACGCAACCGACACAGCACACGAGCAAGAAGTTCGGATCGTCATCACGTGCGTCCAGTTGTGGCACAGTGCACGACAGAAGGAATCCATTTGATTCCTTCTGTCGATCGCGAGATCACTTTAATCAAGGAAAAAAATACAATATAAACAATGAAGGCTTACCTGGAAACATCAGCGAGGGAGATTAGGTCAGTGTCAGCAAGGGCAATTGCTCAGTAGCAATGGCGAGGCGGCAAGGCAACAAGGCAACGAGGCGACAAGGCAGCGAGGCGACGATCACATTTATTCGGCAGGTACTATAGTAAATTTTCAATTTAAGTAGAGAAACTGAAGAGATGCTACGGTCTGAATCGTTAGCGAGATCACGAGAAGAGGAGGGGATGGCGGACGACGAAATCGACAAAAATCACAATTCACACGAGAAGTGAATAGGGTTTTATTAAAATTCAATATAAATTAATATTAAAATAAAAGATTTATTTATATGTTATAACTGTTATAATAACAACAGTGTTATATTAAATTTTTATAAAATTTATATATATAATTTCTAATTAATAATTAATCATTATATAAATGATTATATATATATATATGTATGTATATATATAAATTAATATTAATTAAATAAATTGTTAATTAACTAATATAATCATAATATATAAATTTATTTTTATTAATAATAAAAGTATTTAAATTTTAAATTCATATTTGTAATTTATTAAAAATCAAATTAAAATTATATACATAAATATGTAATATATTATTTAAAATATATCTAATTTCTAATTAATTATTATATAAATTATAATTAACAAATATAATTATGACATATAAATTGATATTATTATTATTTATTATTAGAAATATAAAAATAAAAATATTTCAATTAATGACTTTGAAATTTGTAATTTATTCAAAATTCAATCTTAAATTAATTTTATAAATAAAAATAGTTTAAAATTTGAAAATAATTTAAAATCTATAAATAATTTTAATATTTTATAAATGATTAAAAAATTAAAATAAATTTGAATCTTTTAAATAAATTTAATATTTCAATGTAATATAAATTATAGTATTTAATATACAAATTATATAGAATATTTATAAACTGAATTATATAAAGTATACTATAATATAAATAGATGACCAATTTCCTTTTATATGAGTTGGATTTTAACAAAATTAATTAGTTAATTTTATCTATTTTTCATGCATCGAAGTTTACATCCCTTTATCAATCTTTTATTTTCTAATTAATTCCTTAATATTCTCTTAAGTGAATTTACTTAAATTAGCCAAATATTAGCAATTTGATCATTTATGATTTAAAATTTATTTATGCATGTTATAGCTCACTTACATTTTATTTTCATATTTTATCTATAATTTTAGTCAGTTTTCCACATTTTAAGATTAAACTGTAATACATTTTTCCTAAACGAATCATCATGGATTAGTATATTTTTATAAATAAATAATTAATTAAGTGAACTAATAATTAATTTATATAATTATTATATATAAATTAATATTTTAAAATTATTTTTATATTAAATAAAAATAAAATAAAATTTAAAAATAAGAAAAAAATTTATGAAATTATTATAAAACTATCACAGGAATCTAGTAAAATTTATCTATTAATTTCTTTATATAAATATCTAAATATTTTATTACATATATATTTAAATAATTTAATTAGTGATTTCTTAAATAATTTAATTTGTGATATATTAGAAAATTTTATAAGAGAAATTGTTAAACTATTTATTAATTGAATAAATAATTTAAATTGTTTATTTAGTAACTAATTTTTAAAAATATATAATTTTAGATGTTTTGAATAAATTTAGTTTTAAAATTATATATAAATATATAAATAGTAATTTTTATTATATATTATACAAAATGTATAAACATTACCTATGTAGACATATATTATATAAATTAATAGATAATTAATTAAATTGATAATTAATAATATAATTATCATATTTTTATTAATTAAAATTTTAATTTTATTAATTTCTATAGTTACGAATATTTAAAATTTTATAACGCATAGGTAATAACACCAAAATAATAATCTTATAATCCAGCTTGGAGACATACACGTCGATTAGAAAATCGATTTCATTAGCAATGTTTGCATTACGATATGATTGGACATGGTGGTGGAATCAGACTCTTAAAACAACATCTTGTTTGTGGATATTCGGATATCTCTAAATATCCAAAAGTTTCTCAAGAAATTCATCGTGCAATGAAAGACGAACTTGATAACAAAAAAAGAATTAAAGTATAAACAACAACAACAACAACAATAGTGTGAAATGCTTGATAGGCGGAGCTCTAAAGAACCCGTCTTTGATGAATTTGAAGGTCGTGGTGAAGATCCAAATGATGATGAATTTTTAGCAGCTCTTAGTGCCTATCGAACTCAAGATGAATATGAGTAGCATATGCAACATAGTGGTGCTATAATTGGTGCTAGTGGAAGTAGCTCAGTTGGTGCTAGTGGAGTAGCCAACTTAGGAACATTGGGAAGGAGTTAAAGTATTCGAGAGAGAGGGATAAGCAATTGATATTTCCTTATCTATTGGATTGAAGAAGCAACAGTAAGAAGATGATGCTTATACAAGGAAGAAGAAGAAATCAATAGGTCAACATATTGCTAAATTTTTTCATTTCAATCAATTCATCCCAATGCAAAAAATAACACATACTACCGCAACATGGTGTCCAACATTCAAAATCTCGATCTTGTATGCAACCTCCGACCGAGATATGAAACTGCTGGTCCATATTTAGATGAACAAGTGGAGGAAATCAAAACTTGGATCCTATCATGCAAGAAGTAATGGAGCTTATATCGGGTGACATTAATGTGTTATAGTTGGATAGGACCTATATGGTGAGCATTATTAATTTTTTGCTATACTGTAATAAAGAGGTGATTTTTCATAAATCTGTTGACACAACTATAGATTATCATGATACATCTTATATATATCATTTGATGGATAGTGTAGTTCAAGAGATAAATGCAGATCATATAGTGAAGGTAATTACAGACAACAGTGCCAACTTCAAAAGGGTTGAGAGTTATTGGAGCAAAACATTGAACATTATTTTGGACACTGGAGACACTGTATTGATTTAATGATGGCAGATATCGATAAACTTGATATAGTAACGAAGGTAGTGAAAAAGGTCAATCGTTAACAAAATTCCTTTATAATCATCATTGGGTTCACGGATTAATGAGGAAATTTATTAATAGGGAGATTCTACGACCAGGAGCAACTAGGTTTGCAACTTACTTTCTCCTATTAAAATCATTATTTCATAAAAAAATCAGATTGAAGGTCATGTTCACTTCAAGATTGGAAAACTTCTCAATTCTCTAGTTCTACTGAAGGAAGGAGGTAAAAAATTATTATATCTGTTAGATTTAGGGACTATATTTTAGATATTCTTATAGCAATAAAACCCTTATACGTTATTGTACGTAAAGTTGATATGAACAAGAAGCCATAAATGAGCAACATCTACCATCTAATTCATGAAGCAAAAAGAGGAAATTAAGAGACGCCTATAATCACCAACTAAGTATCAATATTATATTGATATAATTACTATAAGATGGGACAACCAAATGGGAAACATATTCATTTGGTGTGCATATTTTTATGATAAAGAATTTTTAATATTACTATTAATAATTATATATGCTTAATTATTTTAGGTTATTATCTTAATCCAGTATATAAATATCGTTATAATCTTGTCATAAATGAAGATCAATTAGTAGCCCTCGAAATGTAATATCAAGACTCTAAAAAATAGAGAATTAGCTGCGAGGTTATTAATGAAAGTCGATTATTTTGAGAGACATATGGTTCTTTTAGCGATGCTTTTGCAGTGTCATGTAGATATAAAATGAATGCAGGTAAATATAGTAAAAATTATTACTAATTATTGCCAACAAATATAAATACTATTTTAATTTTATTCTTATTTATCTTACAACTGGGTGGTTACAATATGGAGGTCAACCTAAATTTTAAAAGAATTGCAATACAAATTCTCTCACGACAATGTCTTCAAGTGATTACAAAAGAAATTGGTCAACTTTCTCCCTTATTCATACAAAAGTATGCAATCGTCTTTCTTATTGTCGCTTGGAGAAGATGGTCTACATTTATTATAATATGCGTCTTCAACTAAAAGCGATAACAAAAGAACAAGAACAGGAAAAACAAGAGTCTAGTAATATAGACCCATTTGATATTGGATTTGAGGATGATCTAATGATGGATTGGTGGAGCGCTGTTGAGGCTGAGAATTCTTTACTTGATGAAACTAGAGATCTACCACAACCATCTCAATTTCTTACTCAAAAGATTGAAAAATACAAGCTAGAGGAGATGTTAGTGAAGAATATAATGATAAGGCTTTTGACCAAGAATTTCGATTTTGAATCACGACCAAAACGTTCTCAAACATTTCAACCTCAAACTCAACCAAAGTCGTAGATAAAGACAAAGGTAAAACTCTGCAATTTTTACTAAAGAGAAAAATCAAAACTCCTACTTTTAAAGAAAGAAGTCAATTGAGAATAAGTGAAAATCCACTCAATGCAATTGATAAGCAAGAACATGATGATAGTGATGAAACATCATCACCTTCTAACACTATAGTCCAACGAGAAGTTCGAAATGATGATAGTGACGTCAATAGCATTGCAAGTACTAATGGAAGTGATGGCGGTGGTGATGCATCCGGTGGCTATAGCACTTATGATATCCCTACTCCGGCACCGAAGCCTTGGACATGTGAGAAAGATTACACACAGCAACCCAAGATGATGATCATGGAGGTAGAATTATTAAAACTTAATATCAACGTCGATCTAAGGTAACAAACAAAATAAAGCTCATAATTATCAAAATATCGGTGAGAGTTTAGTGAGATTGATTACGATCAAGTTCATCATACTCTCAACCTTCTTATTATAGTTCGATGCATGATATGGTGATCCATCATATCAAATCTCGTGGACGTATGTTTATCTTTACCATGGTCCAATTCTAATGGTGTCAGTTCAAATTCAACTTTCAATGGTCAATCGAGACATGCCGATGGATATGTGGAGAGATCAATATCAATATTGCATATCATGGGATGATTATTTAATCTGGGTATTGGAAAACTATATAGTTGATTTAATCAGAATGTTACAAGAATCAATACTTCCATCTAATTCATGTCACTCCTTTTGGTATTAGTAAGGTATTGTATTATAATATATCAATTTTAATTTGAATTGTTTATATATCAATTTTCTTTAAAGAAAAATATATTTATTTGTTTTTGCCTAACATTTATATTTAAAAATTATAAACTATCGAAACTATATTAGTATGACACGATACAATACTGAAACCGTATCGTTCCGGTCTGGGACCGAAATTCCTAGACGACTCGAAATTTTAAATCATGGATAGAATATTCAAAGCATTCAATTCCATGGTCCAAACACAATTCAATACCAAACTCAAAATTTAGAAGTATAACAATGCTAGGGAGTATTTCAATTTAATTTTAGGTTACTACTTGTCTAGACAAGGATCCAAGTAAGTTCATGTGTCAATACACCCTAACAAAATAGAGTAGCTAAGAGGAAAAAAAATGTCATTTGTTGGAAGTAGCTCAATCTCTTATGTTTTCTACTGGTGTTCCAAAATATCTTTGGGGGGAAGCTATTCTTACTTCTACATATCTCATAAATCGGATGTCATCTCGTGTTGTCAAGCCCTCATTAAAGTTTTTCCTCATGCTCAGGTTCTTTCCTCTAATCTTCCTTTCAAAATTTTTGGGTGTTTTACATTTGTTCATGTGTACCATCAAAATAGGAGAAAACTTCATCCAAAATCCACAAAATGTGTCTTCATAGGTTATTCCACAAATAAAAAAGGATACAACTATTTTTATCCTAGCACATGGACAATATTTGAAATAATGGATGTGATATTCTTTGAACAAAATCCTTATTTCTCTAGACATGAAATTCAATGGGAGAATCAGAGAGAAATTCAGCTTTAGAGTTGGGATTCCTTACTACTAGAACCAGAAATCAACCAAATACACAACTAGAAAATTTGTCACTAAGTCCAATCCGTGAACCAGATCTAGAAAATGTATCACTAAGTCTAGTCCATAAAGATCTAATCCACAAAATTTGTCACTAAGTCCAATCCATGAACCTGATCTAGAAAATTTAAATTTATCACTAAGTGCAGTCCGTGAACCTGATCTTACTTCATCTAAACCTTTATCTAAAGCTCACCAGTTCTCGACCAATATTCCTCCATCAAGTCTATCCAATCCGTTGTCAATTTCTAGAGAACTTTATGTATTTACCAAGAGGAAAAAAGCAAACTCAGAAGGAGATTGAGAATTTGGCGCATCTCACACCTGTTAAAGAACCTGAACCGACCCAATTATTGTGGAAACTAGCACAAGAAGTGAGAATGAACCAAAACAAAAAGATCAAAGGAGTTTCAAGTCAAAGATGATTTGACCTATTGCCTTTAGGAAAGGTACTCAACCCTAAACTCAGCATCTGATCAAGAATTTTATATCATATGCAGGTCTTTCTCAGTCCTATTGAGCATTTATTTCAAGGATGGATAATGTTCAAATCTCAGAAAATATTCAAGAGGCTCTAAGTCACCTAAGTTGGAAACAAATGAGGAGATTATGGCCTTGGAGAAAAATAGAGCATGGGTTATTACTAAACTCCCACCAAGAAAGAAAATTGTGAGTTGTAAATGGCTCTTTATCATGAAATATAAGTTAGATGGGAGCATTAACAAGCTCAAGGCTCAATTAAAAAAAAGCAAGGGTCTTATATGTGGTTTCTAACGTTTAGATAGAGAAACTCTCCCTTCTCTCTAGGTAGAAGGTGACGACAAATCATTCAGGAGTTCTTGTCGAAAAAAGTGCTCTTATTCAACACGTTCTCATCAAGAGTGTGGATTCGTGGTTAGCTTCTTCTGTGCCACACCTTGGTGGTGCTTTTCGGAGGTCCTTCTCTAGATGAGATATTCTCACATGGGGAAGGAGGTTTCCCTTGGTAGTCTGGGTACTTTACAAGCAAAGATTACTTGGTATTGATTCTTCGAAGTTGTGGAAAACATCTAAGAAGGCTAGGTGGGGTTCTTGTGACTGGTGAATCAGGGAGAATCAAGCTCTCCAATGTCGGTGCCAACTCCTCGTGTGGGTTTGTGGAAGAGGGTTGACGTGGAGGGTAGGCGATGTGGAAGACACGCTAACGTGTCTCGTGTAACCCAATCAGTGGCTACATGGTGGATCCTTGTGGCTGGATTTCACACAAGGAAATTCCTCATCAACAGTTTTTTATTTGGAAGGCTAGCAGTTACTCTCCTTTTATTTATGGATTTGGGACGTAGATCTTGGTCAACTTTGGAAACAATTAATTCTCTCCTTAAAGGCTATCTAATCCAATTTTGAATCTCCTTCACTTAGACAGCAAGTTTAAGGATTATTTGGTAACTCCATCCAGGAAGATTGTCGAATTGGTCATGACATTCCAAAGCTACCAACTTGCCAAACCTGATGTGTAGCAAGGGGCAACGAGCATCAGGGAGCCATGCTTCAGTGGCTCTTCCATTGAGGATAGCAGGGGTTCCTCTTCCTCAACCTACTGTACAAGCCAATGGAGAATTGTGACAGGAGGTTAGATCACAACCTCAAGAGAAGACACCATCGGAGGTGTTATGAACCGATGCAACATCAACTAAATCTCTGGGCGGTCTAGTGGCTAGCGCATGAGGTGTTGTCACCATGAGGTCTGGAGTTCAAATCTCCGCAAAACTGACGTAAATGCTTCCCTTATGTGTTAATTTCCAAAAGCTAGTAGCCGCCCGTGATTTACCTTCTCTGTGTTGGTCATGGGACGGGTTGGCGGGGGCGCTGGGGGCGAGAGTATGTTGACACAATCAAGACTGCGATGGAAGACTATTTGGTAGGGAGGTTCGTCGAGCGTTTTCCGAGTTGGCCTGCGATCAAGCCACGACAAAGCATTGGAACGTCAAGTATGACATAAATGTCCACAAAACTATGTGACTTATCTTCAAATTTCAGTTTGCATAGGACTGCGACAGAGTCATGCGAGGGGGACCTTATGTTGCACTCGGTTGCCCTCTGTACCTTCCCATGGGGTTCTTCTTCTAGCGGGAAGAACTTTAAAGATTACATGTGTGGATACAAATATTTAATCTACCATTCAAATGCTGGACCATCTGAGCCCTAAGCAAGTTGGCTTCAATGATTGGTCAGCTATTAGTCACAAATCAAATGAAGTGGCAACGTAATCGAATCAACTATGCGTGGGTGCTAGTGGAGGTTGACATCACAAAGGAACCGCCAGTAGATCTTCCCCTTTTCTTTGAATCCAAATTCAAATTTTGTTTAAACTAACATCATATGGGACATTACCAAAATCAATGCTGAGTTGGGGCTGCAACCCAATTGGCCTCACATGCGCCTACAGAAACAACATCCGGAGATTGTGGTACAAATGAGCAATACCCACACTTGCTGAAGGTTGAGCAGTCAAGCACTGGTACAGGAATCTACTGAACCTCTAGATTTCGCAGTACAATCTGGGTCTCATCTGGGAAGGGAGCCTACTATCCATCATCAGGAACAGGACATATTGGTTGCTTCTAAGCCGATGCAGGAGGTTTCAAACATGGCCAAGAATAGTATCGAACAGCACAATGATGATTCAATATGCCCTGAGATAATTGACATTGCAATGGTGTTAGTCACTGGAGAAAATCCATTGGCACTCATCATCCAGTTTTGACAGTACCAAAATCAATGAGCCAAGGCAATGAACAACTGGCTGTGGTCTTGGGCATGGAAGCTGCTTCTTATCAGGTTATACAAAAGGGTAAGGAGGGCCTCATAGTGAGTAATGATATGTCTTTGCAATGGAGTAACGAGAAGTGGGAGGTTCAACCTCGGAGGAGAAGCTACAGAAGACAAAATCATATTCCTACATCACAACAATCCAGGTCGCTGGAAAATATTGTTGCCCATCCTACTTCGGAGTGGACCCAAAAAGCTTGTCTTCCCGCTACTTGAAGCAAAGGAAAGGCCCTTGCAACAGTGGAGGTAAGGGAGGATGAGGAGCCAAGGGCCCGAACAAACTACAGAACTGGGCGGTACAAACAAAGGGCAGCAATATCCAGATACCTATGGATGGCATAGGCCGTCTCAAGCCACATGAAGATCGGCTCTCAGAACATTCGAGGCCTCAAAAAAAGCCTCAAGCAAAAGGGGGTGGAGTCCTCTTTTGCAGTGCGAAGTTATGTGTATTGGGTGTGTTGGACAAATCACCTGGATGAGGGCTATCAAAAGTTGAAGACACGCCGGTTCCAACAACTACAAGTGAAACAACAAGATAACCAAGGGGGTAGGAGCCGAATACTACTGAATTGGGATGACAAGAGAGTTGATTGGAGGAGATGGAATGGCATGAGCAATTTGTTCACTGTTAGGTATATTGCAAGATGTCTCGTAAGCTCATTGTTGTTACATTTGTCTATGGCCAGATTACTATGGTGTGGAGGAAGGTGTTGTGGAAAAGTCTTCAGTAGATTTCCACAGATATGGGGATGTCATGGCTAGTCCTTGGGGATTTTAATTCTTACTTATCAGCCGAGGATAAGTGTAGAGGGTTACCAATTACTCAAAGTTGCATAGCAGATTTTCATAATTTTGTAAGCCTTGCCGAAATGGAGGATCTATCGTATATAGGCAGTAGATATACATGGACAAATGGTAATATATATAGCAAACTGGACTGAGCACTCATTAATAGAGAATGGTTAGAAGCCGAGTTATTGAGCTTTGCAGAGTTCACACCTCCAAATTGTTTATCAGATCACTCAAACATATTTGGTCTGTATCTTGGGTGGAGGAATTCGCATTCAGAAGTCATTCAAATTCTTCAATATATGGGTCTTCAACTCTAGATGCATTATGAAGGTTGACCTTCAGAAGGCCTTCAACTCAATTCATTAGGAGTTTTTACGTGAGGCGCTTATTGGTCTTCAGTTTCCTATGAAGATTATATCCTGGAAAATGGAGTGTTTGACCACTTCGTCTTTCTCTCTGATGATCAATGGGGTCTTTTGCATGCTTTCGAGAGGTCAGAGGGCTACGACAGGAAGACCCTCTCTCTCCCTACTTATTCGATCTTTGCATAGAGATCCTTGGGCGATAGATGCAGGTGCATGGACATATCAGATTTCAAATTCCATCCTCGGTGTGGTCATTTCAGATTTGTGCACTTGGAGTATGCAAATGACTTATTATTAATCAGTCGAGGGATGAGATATCAGTAGGAGCATTATCTTCTTGTTTGCAAATGTTTGGGATGACCGCAGGGCTTCAAATATTGGAAGTCTAACATTTATCTAGCTAGAGTAGATGACTTGAGGTGGTTACAACTTTTCTTTCTCTTACGGGCTTCTAGGAATGCCCTTTTGATATTTGAGGATACCACTTGCTGCTGAGCGTCTATGGATTTCGGACTATAGCCCACTCTTTGATTCCTTAGTTTGATGGATTAACTGTTAGCCAAAGAAGACACTTTCTTATGCGAGAAAGGCGTAGCCCATCACTTCGGTACTTTAGGGAATGGAGTGCTTTTGACTCTCTATATTACCTATTCCCCTTGGAATTATTAACCGAATTTATAGTGCCTGCAAGTCTTTTATGTGGGCGTCCAAGCCCCCCCCCCCCCCCCTCTAGCGCAGTGTCTTGGACCAATATGTGCAGGTTCAAAGGAGGATTGGGATTTCACGACTTGAAAACTTAGAATCTTGCCTTATTGGCCAAGGTACTTTGGCGGATACTGGCAAAGGAGGATGCTCTTTAGATCAAATGGGTGCATCATACCTACTTGAGGCGGGTGGACATATGGACTTAGGAGGTGGTGCACTAGAATTTCCGATCAAGTGATTGTTGCAGATCCGTGACCTTATCCTTATGACTTCTAGATCGTCGGCAATGCTATATAGAGGTTGGCGGATTGGTTTGAGTAGGATGGAAGTGTGGCCAAGGCTTATGACTTCTTTTAGGCATCCCAGCCTAAGGAGGTGCGGCTAGTATGGAAGCCCTACATCCAACCTAGCCATGCAGTTATGCTTTGGAGGCCAGCTCAGAGGCAACTTCCCACCAAAGTCAAACTGGACCATTTGGCAGATCAGTGTTGTGCCTTTTGTAGGAGAGAGATGGAGACGCACGAGCACTTGTTCTTTGAGTGTTCTCCTATAGCGGTCTTATGACTGAGGATCTGAGAGTGGCTACATATGGAGCAAGAGATGTCTACCTATTGGCGAATGCTACAAGTCTTTGGGCCTTTCTTTAGAGGAGGTCATCTCTTGACTAAAGCCAAACACCTTGCAATGTCAGTTTTGATATACTGTGTACGGGGAACACTAGTACCTTTGATGAAGGATAGTTGGAGAGTGAAAAGATTTTTAGAAATGTACAAATCCATGTTTACTAGTCATTGGGAGTGTTTTTCTGATTTGACATTACATCAGACATGAGATGCTAATGATTATCGGGTATTGCACTCCTGATTTGCTTTGATATATACATTTTATTTATAAAAAAAGGAGTGGGTCTGGAAAAATGATCACCACAATATTCTTTAGCTGGAATTATTAGAAGTATGCAAGATCACTTAGTCATTTTACCTTTCCTTCTAGAAAATAGTTTTTCTTATTGTTTACATTGATGATACCATCATTACAAATGATGATTCAATAGTAATTATAAGATTGAAAATATATTTATCAACAGTTTTAAACTGAGAATTGAGGTGACTTGAAGTACTTCTTTGCATAGATTATGCTCCATTAGAAGAAAAGATTTATATATCTCGCAAGAATGCTTCATTCAATTTTTATATCTCACAACAATTGGAGAATGGTGTTATAATAAACTAGGAAAGCTTCAAGAAAAGGTCTTTATATTGTGCGTGTGGTAATCTTCAAGTTATAGGATGGGAGGATGCAAACTGGGAAAAATTTCTCATGGATAAGAGATCTATATCGAACTACTAAGTTCTTTTAGGG